>NC_091478.1:51955197-53201135 GCF_036971445.1 Narcine bancroftii | reverse complement strand
ACAGGCAGCAGTCAATGCAGTTGCTCTCAAGCTGCCGACCTTCTGGACGTATCAGCCACATGTGTGGTTTGACCGGGTTGAGGCACAGTTCCAGATCTGGCAGATGACAGAAGAGTCCACCCGATATTATCATATGGTGAGCACCCTGGACCAAGACACAGCAGACCGGGTGGCCAACTTCATCCAGGAGCCCCCATCAGAAGGTGTGTACACTGCCTTCAAGGACTTGCTGATCGAGACCTTCGGGCTCTCACGATGTGAGAGAGGGGCAAGTCTGTTCCACCTGAATGGGCTAGGGGACAGGGCCCTGTCAGCTCTCATGAACAAGATGCTGGCCATCCTGGGAAAACATGAGCCCTGCATCACATTCAAGCAGGAATTCCTGGAGCAACTGCCCAAGGACGTCTAATTGCTCCTGGCAGACGCTGACTTCAGCAACCCCTGGAAAGTTGCAGCATGAGTGGATTTTCTGTGAAACAGAAAAGAGAGTGCTCGGCATCCATCGGGTTCGTCACTAAATCCCGCAGCCAGACCCATACATACTCGCCGAGAGAACAGCAGCCTCACAGAGGAGACGATCCCAACAACCAATGGTGATTCTACCACCAGAGATAGAGCACCGGAGCTCACTGGTGCAGACCGCCATGCATGTTTCAGGGAAATGCCGGGACCAGCCTTCACTAATGGCCATGATAGTTGGCCATCAAGACAACCTCCAGTACATTTGGGACTGCCAGTCCAGACAGCATTTCCTCGTGGACACAGGAGCAGAGGTCAGCATCCTGCCCCCGTCGGGACTTGGGCAATTGGGCCCCATGCTGAGGGCTGCCAACAACTGCACAATTTTGACCAATGGTACCTGCAAGGTCCAAATGCATTTGGGAGGCAACCTCTTCTCGTGGATGTTCACGCTAGCCGCAGTGGAACAGTCGCTCCTCGGGCCAGACTTCCTGCGTCCCCACAGCCTACTAATGGACCTCAAAGGAAGGAGATTGGTCCATGGCAAGACTTTTCAAACCATCCCCCTCAAAGATACCAGTCTCCCAGAACTCCACCTGGACTCCATGCTGAGATTGGACAACGAGAACGCCAGGGACCTGGCCAAGTTCCCTGAAGTGCTCAACCCCCAAATCACCATGGCGATTCCCCAGCATGGAATACAGCACCATATCCTGACCCAGGGCCCATTACTCCACACAAGAACAAGATGCCTTCCTCCTGAGAAGCTCCAGCTGGCGAAAGAAGAATTCAAGAAGCTGGAGGAGCTTAGCATCGTACGGCGGTTGGACAGTCAATGGGCTTCTCCTCTGCGCATGGTACCCAAAGCAACTGGGGGCTGGAGACCATGCGATGACCACCACAAGCTCAACAAGGCCACACCGGATCGATACCCCATGCCCTGCATCCAGGATTTTGCGGCTAACCTGCACGGGGCAAGGATCTTCTTCAAGGTGGACCTCGTGCGGGGATATCATCACATCCTGTTACTCCTTGATGATATGCCAAAGACATCCATCATCACCCTGTTCAGCCTGTTCAAATTCCTCCAAATGCTGTTCAAGCTAAAAAAAAACACTACACAGACCTTCCAGCGACTCATGGACGCAGTGGGCTGAGACCTGGACAGCACCTTCAGGTACCTGGATGACATCTTCATGGCGAACAGGAACCAACAAGAACACATGACGCACCTCTGCAACCTCTACACGCGACTGAGCAAGTTCAGCCTGACAATCAACCCAGCCAAATGCCAGTTTGGGTGGAGGCCTTCAACTTCCTGGGCTACAGGATAACCAGGGAAGGAGTCACACCACTACTCAAGCAAAGTGGAGGCCATCCAGAGGATACCTAGGCCCAGCACAACCAAAGTTCATCCCTCAGCTGCCCGGATCACACGGTCCTCATTCGCCCAAATGGCAAGAAAGGCAAAGGACATCACATGGGATGAGGAGTCAGTGGAGGCCTTTGTGAAGGCCAAGGCGTTCGAGCTAGAGGTTGGAGGAAAGACGGAGGTCTTCACCACAGACAGGCTGAAGCCGACATACCTGGATTCAGCACGCCCGGTTCTGACACCAGCAACATGCCGAAGAGGGAGGCTACTGAAAGCTGCAGAGACTTTTCCTCTGGGCACCAAGGACATTAACAAGGTCAATACCGCCAGTTCTGGGGGAGGGTCATTTGGTGGCCGATTGTGGCGGCGATTAAGCCAGCATTACGGGCGGTGAGCATAACTAAAGGCTAGTGGCCCACGCGGTGGCACTGGCCCCAACAAGCAAACTGGCAGGTGAACGGCAAGGGCAGCTTAAAGGCCAGCGACCCCAAAATGGTGCTGGCCTTGCTGTGCGGCCAACAGACAGGGACAGCGTGCGGAGAAGAAGGGCATTGTTATGCAGGAAAGTACGTGCATTCGGGAAACCCACTTTTGTTATGGATGTTGTGACACCAGCCAAGGGGGGCCATGGCAGGAACAGTGCAAGTATAAAAGTCAGGCCTGAGCCCTAATAAAACTCAGAGCTTAACCTGACTACACTACGTGTGTGTGTCTTCTTTCGAGTACAGTGGTTTCTTTCACTTAAATTTTATTTTAATTAATATGCACACTGTTTATGTTTCTATAAATTGAATGGAAAGATATCAATAAGATTGAAAGAATTCAGAGAAGATTGCTGGAACTTGAGGAACTGGGTTACTGGGAAAGGTTAAATAGTTAAGGACATTATTCCTTGAAGAATCAGAGAATGAGAGGAGATTTGATAGAGGTATTGTATACAAAATGTTGCAGGATATAGATAGTAAATGCAAGCAAGCTTTTCCACTAAGTTTGGGTAAGACAGGAACTAGAGGACATGGGTTAAGGGTGAAAGGTGAAATGATTAAAGGGAACATTTGAGGGGGAACAATCTGCCAGCTGAAGTGGTGAATGTGGGTTCAATTTTAACACTAAAAAAATGTGGTTAGGTATATGGATGAGAGGGTATGGAGGGCTATGGACTGGGTGCAAGTCAGAGGAACTAGGCAGAACAATTGTTTGGCACAGATTAGAAGGGCCAAAGGGTCTGTTTCTATGCTTTAGTGTTGTATAGTTCTAATAGAATGTGCTTTGGGTAAACATTTTATCAATTTCTTTTTTAAAAAATGAATTAATATTTTTACTCTGTTTCTGAATCCCGAGAGACAATCAGAGGCAGGGTAAGATGACAGAAGGTTTACTGATGTTCTGCCAGTGGAGCCATGATTTCTGCTACATTGCAGATGGGTTGCCGCAGTAACACTATGAGGAGGTCGGGATGTAATGCAGCTGGGAGAGGTTAGCGTGACGGTGGCAGGGCATGGACCAGCGCAGTGGGAGCCCAGCAGTGGAGGAAGAGGTCACATCATCCACGCTGTTCAGTGAACTCTTCACATTCACAGCTCAATATTCACCACTGAATTGAAAACCCGTTTAAAATTTAAGTGGATAGCTTTCTCCATTATTTCTAGCTATCAGATGTCAAGGAATAATTGTTTTTCAACAGGAAACAAATTCTGGCTCAGTCCTCTGAAACGCTTCATCTTTTCACACGGATCTTTAATGTATGCGATGATTAGCATTAAGCTCATTAACGTGAGAGTAAAACATAAAATCTATTGAAATGAATTCCAATGAAACAAACAAATGAGGCAGCAGATCAACCAGGATCTGGAATAAAAGTGAAATTAATAGCCTGGCTGTTGTTCAGATGCAAAGTGGACTGTTTATCCACATTATTTTCTGCCTTGTTACATCAAACCACTTGAGCAGTGAAAGTCCAGATTGGCAAACTTTATTTGGCTGATCAGGCTTAATTTACAAAGACCCATATTTATCTATATCATCTTCAGCAGTTTCTTGCTTTACTTTTGAAGACATACTTAATGTTTTTAAGTGACTCTGGTGACTGAAAACATTTTCTGCACAGCTCTGTTCAGAAATATTTTTGCCTACATTCATGGAGTTACCCTGCACAGGAATGGTCTATTCTCCCCAAGTTGAGCATGCTGATCAAAGTGTCTTCCTCAGCCATGTCTGGCCATGGCCTCATGCGCTGCCAAACCGAGGCCACTGCAAATTGGAGGGACATCACCTTGGCAGTCTCCAACTAGGCAGCATTAATACTGCCCGCCATTTTCTCTTCACTCCCCTCCCTGGTCTCTCTCTCTTTCTCTATGTCTCCTTTTCTCAAGCTCCTCCCCACTCTCCCTTCCTTCTCCTCTCAGAGAACTGCTCAGCTCCCTCCCACCACTTCTCAGCCTTGTTCCCTTCTATTCTCCAACCTGTATCCACCAATGACCTTGTAGCCTGTGCTTTCCCTCCCCCCCCCCAACCCCCAACCCCCAACCTTTTATTTCAGATGCTTGCTTGTCTTTCTTTTCCTATTCCTGACAAAGAGCCCAGGCCCAAATCGTTGGTTGCCCTTTATTTCCCTTGGATCCAATTGACACCTTTTGTTTGATGATCTGTACTCTTCCCTGCCCATTCTTCCCTCCCCTTCCTGCTCAGTTCCTGCTGCATTTCTATGATTTAGCTTGTTCCGTATTCCACCCTTTGTGTGAAAAACATGTCCCCTCACATCCCCTTTAAATGTTTCCCCCTCACTTTAAACCTATGCTTTCTAGTTTTGGAAAATAAGTCAGTGACCATTTACCTTTTTTATTCCCTCATGGTTTTACAACTCCATAAGTCAGTGGTTCTCACCTTTTTCTTTCCAATCACATCCCATTTAAGTAATCCCTATGCCATCGGTGCTCTGGTATGGGGTTGCTTAAGGCGATATGTGAGTGGGAAGGGAAGGTTGAGAATCACTACTCTAGACCCAATTGTTACTAAAATATTTTGCGTGAGAAAAATTGTCATTGGCCCATTTACTTTGGAGTTATGAAACCATGCACATAATGAGTCAATGACAGTGGATTTCAACCTTTTTCCTTTCCACCCACATACCACCTTAAGCAATCCCTTACTAATCACAGAATACCTATGGCACAGGAATACTTAAAGAGATATGTGAGTAGAAAGAAAAAGGTTGAAAACCACTGCCATAAGATCACCTTCAGCCTCCTTCACACAAGGGTAAACAGTCCCAGCCTATCCAGGCTTATCACTCAAGCACTCAAGTCCCAGCAACATCCTTTTGATCTTTTTTCTGTACTTTTCCAAGCTTAATCACATCCTTCGTATGGTATGGCAACCAGAACAATATTCAAGGTATGGTCTCACCAATGTCCTACACCAGTGGTTCTCACATTTCTCTTTCCACTCACGTACCACTTTAAATAATCCATTGGTGCTCTGTGATTAGAAAGGGATTGTTTAAGGTGCGATGTGGGTGGGAAGAAAAAGGTTGAGAACTACTGTCCTACACAGTCAGAACATGACATCCGAGTTCTTGTGGAGATAGTCCCTGATTTACCATGGTCCAGCATGAATTTTTGAAGTTATGATGGTTTGAATCCATACTTTTGATTTTGAGTTCCGATGTGTCCCCACACTTGTAATATGCTGCAGGCTACTCTCGCGCGATTCTGGGCGATGGCAGCATATTCACAGTCACTTTATTCCACATTCAACATGTTGAATTCAACATTTCATTATAAAAAATAGTAAGTGCAGTATTCTTTATCAAGTTACGATTTTTTCAACTTACAGTGGAAGTGTCGAAACATTGAGTGTACTCAATGCACCATCTGATGAACACAAGCAGTTCTGCAAAACACTGCAAAGGGCCCTCTCATTTAACTTTTATTTAAATTTAGACATTCTGCACAGTAACAGTCCCTTGTAACTCATGAGCCCATGCAGCCAAAATACCCCAATTAACCTACAACCCTCATATGTTTTGAGGGATGGGAGGAAACTGGACCACCCAGAGGAAATTCATGCAGACACAAGGAGAACGTACAAGCTCCTCACAGTCAGCACTGGATTTTAACCCTGGTCTCTGGTGCTGTAATAGTACAGCATGCCACCCAATTGTAAAAGTCTTGCCCTGGTTCAACTGCTTGCTTGTGTGGGTTGCATTCATCTACCATTAATATTGATGACAAACAAAAGTGGAGCGAGCACCTGTCCCTGTGACAGGCCTTCAACATGAGAATCAACCAGAATCACAGACGGCAATGAGGAAACGTACAGGACGGAGGGAGAGCAGCTTGTTGAGTGGTCTCATGGCAACAACATTATCAAAACCAAGGAACTGATTGTGGGCTTCAGGAGGAAATTAGGAGAACGTGAACCAATCCTTATCAAGGGCCAGCAGTGGAGAGGGGCAAGAACTTTAAATTCCTGGGTGTCAACATCTCTGAGGAACTGTTTTAGGACCTTCATGTTGATGCAATCACGAAGCAAGCTCGCCAGCAACTATACTTCATGAGGAGTTCGAGGAGATTTGGTACGTCACCAAAGACTCTCAAAAATTTCTATAGGTGGACCGTGGAGAGCGTTCTGACTGGTTGCATCACTGCCTGGTATGAAGGTTCCAATGCACAGGACAGGAAAAATCTCCAGAGGGTTGTTAACTCAGCCAACAACATCACGGGCACCAGTCTTTACTCCATCAAGGATATATTGTTACAGAGTTCTGTGTTTGTATTGGCCTATGTGTTGTGAGGTTTTGTATTGGAAAATGACAGTTTGCCATAGAGAGCCAAGGTGAAGGTGGACTGCTAAGAGTGAGAGAGAGTGGTAGACGGACTGGGTATGTGCAAAAGATGATCTAGAAATTTCCGGCCTTGGAAGACAAACCACCTCTGAGTGTGGCTGTGCAGTCGAAGGAGGCTCTAGCAGAGTCATTGTCTGTGTACTGACAATAACCACACCAGCAGTGTGAGTATAAGACAGCTTTAATAAACTAATATGTACACTAAGAGATATTGTTCCTCTGCAAGACAAACCTGGAAGGCTAAACTG
Organism: Narcine bancroftii; assembly: GCF_036971445.1. Taxonomy (NCBI): domain Eukaryota; kingdom Metazoa; phylum Chordata; class Chondrichthyes; order Torpediniformes; family Narcinidae; genus Narcine; species Narcine bancroftii. Next base: position 53,194,210 of record NC_091478.1, on the reverse strand, counting down.
TAGCTGTGGACTGCTTTATATACAAGGTCACCGAGATGATCCCTGGTGACCTAGTGGTGTAATTACATATCACCATAGGCACCACAGGCAGTTTGGAATGTTGGACATTTTAAAAGGGAGGAACGTTCCAAAGGCAGCCAGAAGGATCCAAACCAAGCCATTGTTCCTCTCTCGGCAAGCAACACAAGAAGGCCCCTTCAAATTTTGTTCTCTCTCTCTCTCTCTCTCTCTCTCTCTCTCTCTCTCTCTCTCTCTCTCTCCCCCTCTCTCTCTCCCTCTCTCCCTCTCCCTTTCTCCCCCTCTCTCTCTCTCCCTCTCTCCCTCTCCCTCTCTCCCCCTCTCTCTCTCTCACTCTCTCTCTCTCTCTCTCTCTCTCTCTCTCTCTCTCTCTCTCATATCTTTTGGCTTCATTTTACCAAACAAGCTGAATTTTGTTTATGATCTTTACTTCAAATGTAATCGAAGTTTTGTGAGTTTTGTATGTTTTGTGTCTTTTTTTCTGTGGGCTGGTTGGAAATATAACTTAGACTTTGATTACATATGTTATATTTAGGCTGGGGAATTTATTAGTTTTACACTGTTATAGAAATTTGTATATTAACCAGTGGACATTATTATAAAAGGAGGGATTTTGAATTAAAGTTTGAAGGTGAAATTTTGTTAATAAAGTAATTGTTCATCTTTACCCCTGTGTGATATGCCTTCTTTGTGGTTGCTGGTTTGATCTTGTAACAATATACAGGAGGTGGTGTCTTAAAAAAAGCTGCCTCTATCCTCAAGGAGCCCACCACCCAGGCCATGACCTCTTCACTCTGCTACCATCAGGAACAAGGTACATGAGCCTGAAGACGAGCTCTCAACTTCATAAGAACAGCTTCTTCCCCTCTGCCATCAGATTTTTAAATGGATTTTTTTTTAACTATCTATTTATTTGTTTATTTATTTTGAAATGTTATTTATAGCGATATTTGGACTGTGATGCTCCCACCAAGCCAAACTTGTATTCAGAGAAAAACGGGGAAAATCTGCAGTCAGCATGGTTGAAATGAAAATACAATGCTGGGGAAATTCAGCAGGTCAAGCAACATACTTTAAGGTTATGTATCTTTATCTTTGCTATATAATGACAACACCTTGAAGGCGAAACATTGGTTATGTATCTAGTATAAGGTTTGAGCATAAAGTTCGCTGTTTGATGTGCTGAGTTTCCCCAGCAATCTTGTGTTCATTTGGCTCGTTCTCACTGAATCCCATATGACCTGATTTTCTAGACCCTCCTACCATGCGGGCCCTGTCAAAAGCCTTTCTAAACTCCATTATGTTCTCCCATTTTTTTCTTGAGCTGAATTTGAACCAGCCTTCCTGGGATAAAAGATGTCATTAGTACTTAAGATGTCATAACTCTTCAGAATTGGAATCTGGGGCCAATAAAATGCCTCTTCTTACATTGGTGGAAATCTCACATGAAAATGCATTGAGAACATTCAGTTCCATTACTTTTGGACATACTGTTGGATGCTTTGCAATGAAAAACTAACTATCTGCTCACTTTCCACAGATCTTTCTACATAATCAATCCCACAAACACAGGCTATTCCTTCCAGTGGATATATGAGGGTGCACCGTTTGCACGACTGGAATCAGCATTTAGATGTCTGACGGAAAAAGGCTATATCTCAGCAGGAATGAAGACTCAGGTCAGTTCAGAGCCAGAATTGTTGGAGATGCACAACTTGCACTGATACAGCTGATGAAATCTTGTGTAAGGTGCCCAGATATTAAATCAGCTAAAATGTAACATTGAGAAGCTTATCAATGTCAGGTGAGGGCAATTTGGATTCCTTAGGAAACGAGATCTGGAGGAGGGCAGTGGGCTTGACTGTACTGAAATTACAGAGGTGGATGGAATAAGCCATGGAGAGAAATGAAAAGAAATGGAAGAATTTAAACTTTGAGCACATGCTCATCTGGAATTAATACGCAAAAGTGCAGGAGAAACTCAGCAGGTCTCACTGCATCTATAGGAGACAGAGATAGATATAACCAACATTTTGGGCCTGAGTCCTTCATCAAGGTTTGAGCAGGCAGAAGGTCAAAGAGTACAGGAGGACATGAGAACATTGAAGGAGTAACAGTTTCTGGCCAAAGGTTCTGAGTCTTAGTGGAAAGAATGGGAAAACCAGATCTGGAGGAATCGAAAGCAAGGATATGAGTTCCATAGGAACCAGTGACAGGGGGAGTGAGGGTTGCTGGTGAGCTTCAGATGAGTAATGAGGCAGAATTTGTGCTACTGTGGTCGTGCTGTGTTGCAGTGAGAGAAAGGAGTCTGACTCGAGCGGCGTCCAGTTGGAGCTGGTTCAAACTGCGCTTAGGCGCTCCCCCAAACCAGTGATCGAAGGTGAAATGTCCACCACCTGCACCTGCTCTGGTTGCTTGGTTGGGTGCCATTGCCTTTGCAGTGTGGGCACTGTACTGGTCAGTTGAGGTCTAGATGTGCTGGTTTGAGGCAGTCGATGGTGAATGTCTCTTCACATTCACCTTGAATGGCCCCTCATAGGGATGCTGTAGGGGCGGTCTATGCACGCCTTTCCAGACAAAGACATACAGCACTGTAAGTCTGTTGGAATGCCACGGTGGGATACTGGAATCGGGGCCAGTTTATTGAGCCGCTCACACATTTTGTTGAGGACCTCTGATGGTGCATCTTCCTATCCTCGAGCTGCAGGCACGAACTCTCTGATCATGAATCACCCCATGAATGGGGTGCCGTATACCAGCTCTGACGATGAAGACTTCAGGTCCTCTTTGGGCACTGTTTGTATGCTGAGCAGCACCCAAGGTAATTTGTCTACCCAGTCTGGCACGTGGAGGCATGCTATCAGGGTGGCCTTTAGATGCCTGTGGAAGTACTCAACCAGGCCACTCATCTGCGGGTTGTGCGATTGGGCTGTGTTCCCAGCAGGCACAACAGTGTGGTCCACATTGCGGATTTGAATTGTGGGCCCCTGTCCAAGGTGATATGGACCGGGAGGCCAAAACACGCCACCCAAGTGGAAACGAGGGCCCTGGTGCATGACTCTGTGGAGGTATCTGCAAAGGAAATTGCCTCCGGCCATCTCATGAACCTGTTAACCATGGTGAACAGGTACTTTGATCCCCTGTGGCCCCCTAGAGGGCCAACAATGTCTACATGCTCATACTCGACCCTCCGCTGTGACAGCTGTGCCGTTGTACCTTGGCGGTTTGGCAGTCTGTGCACGGTCTGGCCCAGTGCCCGACCTCCTTTTGGAGGCCGTGCCACATGAACTTATCGGAGATAAGCCGAAAGGTCGCCTGGATAGAGGGGTAAGCTAAAGTGTGCAGGGTGTCAAAAATACAGTGCCTCCAAGCGTCCAGGTCGATGGCCCGAGGCTAACCTGTGGATACGTTGCAAAGGAGTGTTCGACCCCCTGGTCTGCTGGTGATGTCCTCCAGCTGAAGGCCTGAGAGCACCATCTTATATGCCAGGATCTCTGTGTCCTGGTGTTGAGCTTCAGCTAGTGCTGTGTAGTCCATCCCCGGAGATAGGGAATGCTCTTGCACGGAGCTGTGTCACAGCACGTTTGCAACCACATTGCTCTTCCCGAGATGTGTCTTATCGTGATGATAAACTCTGAGACATAAGAGATGGCATTGTTGGTGGGCCAATCTCAGGTCGACACTTTGGCGAAGGCAAAGGTTAGGGGCTTGAGGTCAGTGAAGAAGGTGAATCCCCTCCCTTTGAGGAAATGCTGTAAGTGCCAGATGGCCAGGTACAGGGCTAGCAGCTCCCTGTCGGAGGTGCTGTATTTGATCTCTGGGAGTCATAGGTGCCAGCTGAAGAACGCCAGGGGCTTCCACTGGCTGTCGATGAGCTATTCCAGGACACCGTCCTCCACCGAGATGGAGGCATCCACCATGAGGGAGTTTGGTACGCCCACTTGTGGGTGAACCTGGAATATGGCATTCTCCAGGGTGTCCTTTACCTTCTCAAATACTGTTGCCGTCTCTTGCGTCCACGTCATCTCCTTGGTCTTGCAGCCATGAAACCAAACAGGAGTTGCATGATACAGGCTGCCAAAAGTAAAAAGCAGGGGTAAAAATTCACCAACCCCACAAACTCTTATAGACCCTTAGCCATGCCGGGTCTGGCAAACTGGCGGTCAGCTTCCACCTCTGCGGCAATGGGACGGCGTTGTGGTGGTTGATGTGATCCCCTAAGAAGTTGATGATGGGCAACCCAAATTAGCACTTGGTGGGGTTCATCAGGAAGCTAAAATCGTGCAGTACAGATGCAGGTGTTGATGGTGTTCCTTGCAGGAGCAGCTGGTGATGAGTATGTAGTCCAAGTAAATGAACAAGAACAAGTTTCTCACCCCACTGTATCCATCAACTGTAGGAATGTTTGTGCTGTGTTTCTCAGACCAAATGGCATTCTGAGCAACTTGGAGTCTGAATGGCGTAATCAGAGCCATTTTTGGTACGTCATCCAGGTGCACTGGGATTTAGTCGTACCCATGTCCTAGGACTATCTTTGAGAAAATGCAAGCCCCATGCAGGTTGGCAGTGAAATCCTGTATATGGGGTACAGGGTGATGCTCTGCGGTGATGGTGTCTTTCAGCCATCTGTAATCACTGTATAGTCTCCATCAGCCTGCTGACTTAGGCACCATGTGGACCAGGGACACCCACGGGCTGTCGGATCTGCGCACAATCCCCATCTCCTCCATCTTCCAAAATTCCTCTTTTGCAAGGCAGAGTTTGTTGGGTCTGCAAGACCGGGCGTGGAATGGAGGTCCCTGCACTCAGGCAGCAGTCTGTGGGACCAGGAATGGAGTGAAGGTCCCTGCATTCGGGCAAAAATCTGTGGGACTGCTCGTGGAGTGAAGGTTCATGCGCTCGGGCAGCAGTCTGCTGGCCAGGGCATGGAGTGAAGGTCCCTGTGTTCGGGCAGCAGCCTGTAGTACCGGGTGTAGAGTGAAGATCCCTGCTTGACAATGTGGTATGACACGCTATGCATGGGTGTTGCCGAAAAGAATTGTGGTGTTATGATGTCTGGAAAATCCACAGGAACTCTTGCAAATTCATTTCCTAAAAATGTTACGAAGTCCAGCTGCAGGACGGGTAGCTTGGCCTTCCCCAGGGAGAATGTCTGAAAAGTCCTGGTATCTACTAACTGTTGTCCCTTCAAGTCGACCAGCTATGAGGAAATCTGCCCCAAGCAATTGTTGGGACACCACAGCCAGCATGAATGTCCAAGTGAACTTGTTGGCTCTAAACCGCAGGGGTATGATTCCAGTACTGTACATGCAGCTGACACTGCATCCCATCCACACCATCAGCAGTTGTTTACTGCTGTCAGCACTGGCCCTGCCTTTTTGTTCTGCATATCATATCCTGAAGGAATTAGGACCCTGATTTCAGCTCCAGTGCCCACCAGGTTCTTGGGCCTGGAGTACTTGTCCCAGACGTAGAGTAGGCTGTGACGGTGGCCAGCTGCCATAGCCATTAGCGATGGCTGACTGTGGTGTTCCCCAGAAATGCACATGGAGGTCTGCAATGGCGTACTCCAGAACCCCACCATTGGTGGTAGAAACATCAAGAATCTGCACTGGTGTCGTGCTTGTTGAAGGGTATGTATGGTCTCGCTGCTGGGGTACGTGCAGCCTGGGTCTTTGGGCATGATACATCACTGATCCTAATGGGGCATCCTCCCTGCAGCTTCATGCACCACAGGATATCTGGGCAGACGGCCACCCTGCGGGATTGCTGAAATCCTTGTTGGCTAGCATGAGGCAGATGTCTTCGGGCTTTTTCTCTAGACCAACATGTTCAAAGAGCAGGCAAGACTTATGGCCATTGCCAGCGCCAACATTTTACTCATTAAAGCCAACGGTGTGCAGTCACCTAGGCCATCCATGTGCAGGAGCCGCACCACTTGTTTGTGGCGGGAAAGACCAAACATCCAAAAGAGGAGGACTTTAAGCGCCTCATACTTGTCATTAACCAGTGGCTGATGCGGGAAATTGATCACATGACCTGACATTGAGGGTGCTCAGCACATAATAGTACTTGGTGGTGTCTGCAACGATCTGCCTGATTTGGATCTGTGCGTCAGCTTGTTCAAACCAGACCACTGGCTGAGTCATCCAAAAGGAAGGCAGTTTGAGGGACACTCCACTTTGTGAGGCTGCGTTGTCCATGCCGGGTCCAAAATCCGTTGGGCCAATCGGGGTCACCAGTGTGGTCGTGCTGTGTCACTACGAGAGAAAGAAAGAGTCTGACTTGAGTGGCATCCAGTGGAAAACTGTTTACTTGTTTACAAGCGTGTGTTTTAAACATTCCTCCCAGGAAGCCTCCAGGCAGAAATGATGTCACCTTCCAGCCTGTGGTTCACCCCGCAGTCAGGGCCCTCCCGGTTGCTGATGTCAATGGTTCACCTGCGACTTTCTGAGCCGGTTCAAACTGCACTTAGGTGATCCGCCACACTGCATCTTGTAACAGGTGTAGCCTCAATGGGAAACAGGTTGAGGCACCCTGAAGTCCCAACACAAGGTACTGGGGTGGAGTGTGCAACCTTGTTAAGTCCAGACTTGATCTTCAGTTCAGCTGTAGCTCGCTTGGAAGAAATTTTGGGAGGCAATACTGATCCCAGCTCTGAGTCCCATCTGGAAGACAGTTGAGACTCGAGTTGAATTCACTTTCAATGATGGGCAAACTGCTCTGAAAAGTGGGGAAGCCCCCTGGTGCAGATGGGATGCACCCTCAGTGAATGAGGAGAGTGAGGAATGAAATTACTGACAGCCTGAACATTGTCTCCCAGGGTTCTAATGGTAGTGTTGAGCAACTGGTCAGTTCAATGAGGGAGAAAGTTCTAGAAGTAGTAATCAGAGAGCGAAAAGTCAGCCGTGCAGATTGATTAGAGAAAGCCAGCAGAAATTTAATTCAGGCCGAATCATTCTCGCTTAGAGAATTTTTGATGAAGCAACAGAGGCGGGTCAGTGAGGAAGTGAGATCAATGTGGTATGAATGGACTCTCAAGGGGTTTGATTAGGTGCTGCAGCAAGACAGAGCAACGGAATAAAGGCATGTTGGAGGATGGAAAGAAGATTGCCTCGGTGTCAGGAGGCAGAGAAGGAGTTGCCTCTCAGACTGGAGGCACCGGTGGATTAGTAGATGTTTGGGAGACAATGCCTTGAGATCTTCCCCGCTCCCTCAGATGATGGGACAGGCCCTTAGGCCCAGCATGACTGTGCCAATCACAATGCCAAATTAAACCACACATAAGATCCATCACCCTCCATTCCCTGCTTGTTCATGTGCCCGTCTAAGTGGTTCTGAAACGTTGCTGTTCTATTCTCTTCCATCACCCTCCTGTCAATGTTGTGGACATTTAACTCTCTCAATGAAAAATACTTGCCTGATACTTGTCCTTCACTATTTCCGTCTCTCACCTTCCACCTTTTATCAAGTCACATCCTCAGCTTCGAAGTTCCAGAGGGGACAATCCAAGTTTGTCCAGCTTCTCCTTGCAGCTAATACTCTCCATTTCAGCCAACATCCTCTGCACTATCTTCAAAGTCTCTACAGCTTACCTGTGGCGTGGTGACTGGAACAACACACAACACTCCAAATTCAAGTTTATTTATCATCTGAGGGTACAAGTACAACCTGACAAAACAGCATTCTCCCTCCTCAGTGCAAACACACATACAGACAAAAAGTATATATGCACAGTACTTGTGTACAAATATTAAAATAAATAAATGTTATTGGAAAATAAATAGTTGAGTCACGGAGGATTTGTATGAGCAGTTCAGCATTCTCACTGCCCATGGGAAGAAGCTGTTCATTCCTCAGCTTGATGGTGCTGGCTCTGATGCTCCTGAATCTTTTCTCTGAAAGATGCTGTGTACAGGATGGAAGGGGTCCTGAATGATCTTACAACGATCCCGGTAGATCACGTCAATAGAGGAGGGAGACTCCAATGATCCTCTCTGTCACTATGGACCTGCGAATTGACCTCTGATCCATTTTTCTGCAGAAACTATACCAAACTCTGAAGCAGCCAGCTGGAAGGCTCAAGTGTGAGCTCCTAGAGAAGGGTGACATAATGGTGGCCGTAGCCTTGCCCACTTCAGTCTTCTCAGGGTGTGCAGTCGCTCTTGCACCTTCCTGACAAGCAAAAGGATGCTAAGTGTCCACAATAGGTCACTTGGTGCTCTCCAATCCCTCCAATACAGAGTTATTGATCTATTGTGAAGTCCATGAACATATCCTTTGTCTTCTCCACTTTGTTACTCTCACAGCATATCATGAGATTTTACACTTCTGTAGTGCGACTCATCATTGGTGCTGCTGAGGCTAACGACTGTTGTGTCATCTGCAAACCTGATGACACTGTTGGAGCTGGATCTGGTGATGCAGTCGTGGGTCAGTAGCGTGAACAGGAGAAGGTCGAGCACACAGCCCTGAGGTGAGTCAGCGTTTCGTTGCTTGACATTCTGCTACTGACCCAGACAGACTGTGGTCTTTCTGTTAGGAAGTCCAGGATCCCATTATAGAGAGGGGTGTTGAGTCTCAGCAAGGACAGCTTCTCCACCGGTGAATTATCATATTAAACGCCAAGCTGAAGTCAATCAGCAGCCACTTGGTATATGTGGTGTTGTTCTCCAGGTGGGTCAGGACGGAGTGTAGGGATACACCAATAGCATCATCTGTGGAATGGTTTCCTCTATAAGTGAATTGAAATGGGTCCAGCACCTCTGAGAGGTGTCCTTTGATGCATTCCATCACCAGGTGCTCAAAGCATTTCATAATGATGGAGGTCAGTAGTCATTGAGGCTTGTTATTATCACCCTATTGGGTAACAGGATGATTCCTGATTCCTGCGGAACAATGGACTGCTGCAGTGAGGTATTGATGATGTTTGTGAAGACTTCCATTAATTGGTCTTATGCAGTCCTTCAGTACCTGACCGGTTACGTTGCCTTGAGTGCGTTCACCTTGAATAGAGTTCTCCTCACCTTAGCCATGGCTATACAGGGAGCCTGTTTATCAGGGAGATACAGGCCTTCTTTCAGCATCATCCTATACTTTTCATCAAACTGTGCATTAAAAATGTTCAGAATATCTGGAAGGGAGATGTTGTTGTCAGATTAAGAGGATGGTGGCCAGTAGCCTTGCCTGCCTCAATCTTCTCAGGAAGTACATCAGTGTTGTGCCTTCCTGACAAGTGAGGAGATGTCACTTCTTAAGTGGACTCTGATGAATTTGGAGCTCTTTACCCTCTCTGCTGCCAAACTATTAATATTTAGTGGAGGGTGGTCATCCCTGGTCCATGATCATCTCCTTCATCTTGTCCACGTTGAGGCTCAGGTTGTTATTCTTGCACCTTGTCATGAGATTTTCCACCTCTTCTCTGTTGTGTGACACATTGATGTGGCTGATGAGACCAACTGCTGTTGTGTCATCTGCAACTCGATGACTGTTGGAGCTGGATCTGGTGATGCAGTCGTGGGTGAAAGGAGTGGGCTGGGCGCACAGTACTGAGGTGCTTCACCGTGATGATGCCCAGTATTCTGCTGCTGAACTGGGCAGACTGTGGTCTTATTTAATAACCACAAACATAGAGATAACATTTTAAATAAATTTGGTACTTTTATTGGCCAATTGATATGCTCTCCCTTTGGACCTAATGCTGTCTCTAATTTCCCTTGTTATCCATGGTTGAGTCATGTTTTTTGATAAATGATTTCTGCAATTCTTCCATTAGATCTTTGAATGCTTTCCATTGTCTATCCACCATCAACCCCCCCATAAACACAACCCAATCAATCTTACTCAACTCCCGTCTCATACCATCATAATTCTCTTTATTTAAATTCAGGACCTTAGTCTCGGTTTTAATTTCTTCACTCTCCATGTTGAGTGAGAATTCAATCATATTGTGATCGCTCCTACCCAAAGGGCCTCGTACAACAAGATTGCTGATTAGCTCCTTATCATTGCATAATACCCAATCTAAAATGGCCTGCTCCTGAGTTGGTTCCTCGACATATTGGTCTAGATAACCGTCCCGGTTATCCAAGGAATTCCTCCTCCTCAATATTTTTACTAATTTGGCTAGTCCAATCTATATGTAAATTAAAGTCTCCCATGATGACAGCTGTTCCTTTATTGCACGCTTCTCTGATTTCTCTTATTATGCCTTCCCTCACCTCTACAATACTAATTGGAGGCCTATATACCACCCCCACTAACGTTTTCCACCCCTTGCTATTCCTCAGTTCTACCCATATAGATTCCGCATCTTCCGAGTTAATATCCTTCCTGTCAATTGTGTCGGTCCCTTCTCTCACCGTCAATGCTACCCCACCCTCTTTTCTTTCTTGCCGATCCCTCCTAAATATTGTATACCCCGGGATGTTAAGTTCCCAGGCTTGCCCACCTTGCAGCCATGTTTCTGTAATCCCAATCAAATCATATTTGCTTGATTCAATTTCCACAGCCAATTCATCTACCTTGTACCGAATACTTCTTGCATTAAGATATAAAGCCTTCAGATTTGCTTTTTTCACCCTCCTTGCTCTTTCTGATTTTTTACTTTCGCTGCCTAACCCAACTTTTCCTATTTTATCTTTCCTGTCCTTTCCTTTATCATACAGGTTCCCATCCCCCTGCCAAATTAGTTTAAACCGCATCTGACCAAACCTAGCTGCCAATATATTGACCCCTTTTGGGTTTAGGTGTAACCCATCCTTTTTGTAAAGGCCATGCCTTCCCCAAAAGAGATCCCAATGGTCCAAAAAGCCAAAACCCTGTCTTTTACACCAACCCCTCAGCCACGCATTCATTTGTCTTAACCTTCCATTATTATCCTCAGTTGCACTTGGCACAGGTAGCAATCCAGAGATCACCACCCTGGCTGTCCTGTTTCTTAGCTTCTATCCTAGCTCGCTGCAATACTTTTTTAGTACCTCCTCCCTATTTTTATCTATGTCATTGGTAAGACATCAGGCTGCTTACCCTCTCCTTTCAGAATACTCTGGACCTGATTTGAGATATCCCTTACCCTTGCACCAAGGAGGCAGCACACCATGCGGGTATACCTATCTTGCTCACAGAATCTCTTGTCTGTACCTCTGACAATGGAATCCCCAATGACCACTGCATTCCTTCTTAGCTTTTGTGCCACCGTACCAGGCTCAGTGCCATCGACCTGATCACTGCGGCCAGCTTCTGTCAGGTCATCTCCCTCAACAGCATCCAACACAATATACCTGTGGCTGAGAGGAGTAGTCACAAGTATGCTCTCCATTTTCCAGGCATTTTTCTTCCTTCCCCTGACAGTTACCCACTTACCTGACACATCTGGTCTCGGGATAACTATCTCCCTGAAAGTTGTATCTTTTAACTCCTCACTCTCCCTTACCAGCCGCAGGTCCTCAAGCTGCAGCTCCAGATTCCCAATTCGGTCCTCAAGGAACTGCATCTCGGTGTACCTGATGCCGTTGTGGCTATCTGGGTGGGTGGAACTCACCCATGGTTCTCACATCTGACACCCAGTACAAAGCACTAAGGCCATAGGCATGACTGAGTTAAAATAATGTGGCTTACCTTTTTCCTCGCCTGCTTTCGCCTAAGCATGTTGAGCCAAAGCCTGGAAGTCCCATTCCTTCGCCGTGTAGCTCGCTCGCCGGGCCGCTCACCTCACCTTCTCGTCACTATCACCAAGCTCCTCCACCTCCAACTCTCAGCCGAACAAAGTAGGCCCAAGCCCCAGTAAGCCCCCGACTTTTATAGCTTACCTTCTCGTCACTTTCCCCAAGCTCCTCCTCTCCGACTCACAGCCCGACTCTCTCCGAGCTCCTCCTCCGACTCATTGCCTATTCAAGTAGGCCCAAGCCCCGGTAAGCCCCCGACTTTTTTAGCTTACCTTCTCGTCACTTTCTCCAAGCTCCTCCTCCTCCGACTCACAGTCCGACTCTCTCCGAGCTCCTCCTCCGACTCACAGCCCGACTCTCTCCGAGCTCCTCCTCCAACTCTCAGCCGAAACATCTGCTTTCTTCCACAAATGTGGCTTTCGCTTCACCAGCATCTCCTTCATTTCCCAGTCATCCGCCTGGCTCCCTCTTCCCCTTGATGCAACCACCCTCACCTACCACCCCATCAGCCTTCGCATCCAACACATTATCTGTCAGTATTTCTGGTATTTACTACAGAATCCCACCACCAGACACATTTTTCCTTCTCCTCCCCTCTCGGCCTTCCTCAGGGATTGCTCCCTCTGTGATTCCCTCGTGCACTCATCCCGCCCCACCTGCCACTCCCCCCCCCCCCCCCGCCACCCAGCACCTTCCCTTATGGATGCAGGAGATGCCACATGCGCCCACACCTCCTCCCTCACCATGGTCCAGGGCCCCAAACTGGCCTTTCACTTGTAATCAACAGAACTGATTTACTACATTGGAGAGACCAATCAGAGATTGAAAAATCACTTCACTCCCTTTGCCACAACAGAGTCAACCATTTCAATTCTGAGTCACACTCCCAGATTCACATGTCTGTCAATAGCCTCACGTACTATCCCACCCTGACCACCCGCAGATTGGAGAAACAACACCTTATTTTCCATCTGGACACCCTCCAGCCAGATGGCATTAACATCGACTTCCCTGCTTTCTCCTTTCCTGCTCCCTTTTTTCCCCTCTTTTCTCATTTTTCGTTGGTTTTCCTCCTCCCTTCCCCCACCACCCACCCAGCCATCCTTCCTCCCCCTGATCACTGCTGTCCCCTTCCTCCCTTCTCCATCTATCATCTTTACCCCCTCCCCTCCTGCCCCTCCCCCCCATTCTTGCTGACATGCTTCCATACCCCGATCAAGGGCTCAGGCCCAAAACATCGGTGATGGATTTTTACTTTCGCTACACAAAGGACCCTATTTGACCTGCTGAGCTTCTCCATCAATTTGTGTTTTGACTTCATGATTTACTGCTGTTCATCAAACTCACAGCCTGTGGAAGAAGCAATTTCCAAACCTGGAAATCTTAATTTTGATGTTTCTGCAGGTCTTCACTGATGGCAGTGGGCCAAAGATACTGTGTGCTTATTGGAAAGAGTCTTCAACAACTCCATTTAAGCAACATCTTCGGTGAATGGTGTGGGCGACTGTGGAGGCCAAGTCATTGGGTTAAGACAGATTAATAGGCATCTGAATGGTCAGGATATCAAGAGCTATGGGGAGAAGGCAGAGGCCTGAGTGGATCAGCTTATGATGAATAGGGAAATGGACTTGATGGGCTGAATTGCTAACTTCTATGAATGATGCTAAATCCCCAGGGGTTGGTTCTGGGACTTCTGACTTGAATGTGTGTTGCAAAAACTACAATTCCTAAGGTATTGTGAAGTATGGGGAGGAGAATAATAGATGCAGAGTGACACACAGCCTCAGAGCCACAGTGAGCCAGATTCAGTCCTGATTACAAGAGCAGTTGTGTGCAGTACAACAGAATTCCCTGTGATGACACAGGTTTCCTACGGTGCTCCTTTTCCCTACCACATCCCTGAATGGAAGTGATCTGGGAGTTCAATTGGCCCCTGTTCATTTCCCCTGGAGTGTAGGTGAGTGGTTGAATCTGGAGGGTGTCAATGGGAATATGGGAAAAATAGGTTTTTAGGGAAAGTAGGTGCAGGGTGGGGTTGCTCTGTGAGCCAGCAAAGATCCCATGGATCAAAATTCAAGATTCATTTATTGTCATCTAATAAAACAGGTGTAATATTACACAAAAACTTGCTTTAGTTTGCCATAAGGCAGATAGATTTGGCATCAGAAGAAATTGCTGGATGCCTCTTACTGTCAGGGAAAGAGAAGCAAGGGTGCCCCAGAGCCACAGCGTGCATGGGTTCCTCACTTCGAGTCACGAACAGCCACCATCTTTGTGTTCTTCAGCTGCAAGGCCACTCACTGGTCTGTCACTGTGGTCACTGTCCATCTCCTCTTAAACGTGAAGTGGTCTCTGTATTTTCTGGTATCCTGTGCCACTTCTCTGCTCCCCTGGAGTCTACAACACTCGAGGCTGCTGTTGAACTCAGGCACCACTGTCTTGAGTCCAGACCCTGAGGTCGCAGGGTTTTAACAGGTTGCTTAAAACCTGTATGGAGCTGTCACTAGTTGAACTGGGTGGTTGAGCCCTGCGGAGGAGCTCTATGTCTCCTCTCCTCACTCTCTGCAGATCCACACCAGTGGCAGCACTGCTATTTATATTTTATAAATGCCATAAAAATGGCAACATGTCAGGCTTCCAGGAGCTGGAATGGGTATATCGGTTCTGAGCACTTCACTGGAAAGTTGAGAAGACTGGAGAAAGTGCGGAGGAGATTTAAGATTCAAGATTCATTTTATTGTCATAGTAATAAATTTATTTTTGCCTGCTGCAAGGCAGACAGATTCCCCAGCGGCAGGAATTGCCTAAGTGCCTCTTAGGGTTTTACAGTAAAGACTTACAGTCAGATAGCGAGAGAGAGAGAGAGAGAGAGAGAGAGAGAGAGAGAGAGAGAGAGAGAGAGAGAGAGAAGAGAGAGAGAGAGAGAGAGAGAGAGAAGCAAAAGAGAGTCCCCTCAGAATCACTGAGTGTCCGTAGATTTGCCTCCAGTGTTTCTGCAGACCCCACAGCCACATAGTCTGTGAGAAACAGAAGTACCTTCACAGAATTTGCTCGAGACAAAAATTGAGAACAAAGAACATTTATTATACAACAATGCAAAGTTGGGTGCTTCCCCTTACCCTGGGAATACACACACACACTGGGGCTCACCCAACTTTTATACAGTTTATTTCAGTATAGAAGTACCCTCCCCCTTACATTTTTCTGCCTCCTGGATGAGTTTGGCATTAGGCATTCCTGTCTGCCTATGTGCTGTTTTTCTGTGAACTTGGAAGACTATCCTGTCGGTGTCCCATCATGTCATTGTCCTTATTGTCCTTATTCACAAACCTGCCTTTGTCCTTATTCACACCTTCCGACTCTCAGGCTTACTAACTTCTTATATGCAGAACTTGTCTAAAAGGCTAGAAGACCCTTATCTTATTCAGACTAACTTTTACTTCCTACATTCTATTATCTATTATCTATCCTTTCATAATGGCTTTATTCATCTCTCATATTTTCATATTAGTTTTACTCATCTCTCACAGGTCTAATCCACTGGCAATCTGAGCTCCAGATCTAAACAGAGTCAGGAACCCTTCAGCACCCTCGGCACCTCCTCGCTTCCCGGTTCTGAAACCTGGTACTCCTTTGGCCAGTACAAGCCAGTCTTCTGACAGCCGTCTCCAGCAGCTCGCTGCATGCACTGGTCCCACAGTTGCAGAGCCCCTCACTGGTCCACTGATGTGGTCACCATCCCCACAGGTAGTCTCCACTGCTTCTTCTCAGACAGGGTGTGATCTTCCCATCCTCTGGTGACCTGTTCCAATCCTCTGCTGCTGTCGATTAATTGGTTCTGCCATCTTGGTCACAGGATTTCAACTGAAACAACCATCAGCTCCCTCAAAGCCCGTGTGAAGCCGATGACAGTCGACTAAGCAGCTGGACCGTTAGGGAGCACTGCATCTTTCCTCCCTCTCTCCCCGCAGGTCTGCACTAGCGGCAGCACCGCCATCTTTCTCTGAACGTTTTTGGAGTGATTTCATGGACCACTGTGGACAGATTGGATGGGGCCAGAGTTGGTCATCTTGAAAATGATGTGATGGGCAGAGGCAGAATGGCAGAGGAAAGCTGTCTCTATTGGTGCAAGGATCTAGAACAAAGACTATCAGCAAAAGAATCGCAGAGGAAAATTGTCTCTAGATCACTGGGATTCAGGACTGCAGATATATGATGAAATGGGAGGCAGAGATTAATGCAATGTTGCAAAAAGAGTTGGGTAGGGAGTTGAAAGGAAAAAAATTGGAGTATTTGTGGAGATGCCAAGGGAGCAGACGGCACGTTAGTGTAGTGGTTAATGAAATGCCATTGCAGCATCGTGGGTTTGAATCACAGGCTGTTCAAACCCACCTGTGTCTGGTTGGGGTTAGTACGTTCTTTCTGTGACCTGCATTAAATCTGTCTGGGTGCTTTGACTTCCTCCCACCCTCTAGAAATGTACAGGGGTTAGTAGATTAATTGGGCTGAAAAGGCCTTCTACCTTGGGATATCATTAAAAAATAAATAAATAAATTTAAAGACAGGATTGTCCTCCAGTGAGGAGGTTAAGGAAATCATGGCCTTTGTAAGGCAACTAAATGGGCTAATTGAATTAATTCTCTGGGCTTTTGCAAACCTATTGAGAATCTCGAGATTTAAATTGTGACTGTATCAATTTATATTGCAACCTGGTAAGTGAACATTTTTGAAATCCTAATTGTGTAAGCCAGGCTGCAATTTGTAATGTGGTTCTGATATATGTGGTGCCACAGTGAGCCAGGTTGCAATATTAATTCCAACTTGTGAATCTATTTTTGGCCACTGAGTGTGAGTGACATGCTGTACCATAGAATGGGAATCAGTCAGTGTAACAAATGCAAAGATTGGTAATAACGATTGGGGAAGGGTTCTTTGTCTGAATGCAATCACCGGTGAAATCCATTCTAAAGACAAAAAAAAGGTAACTTAAGAACTTTACCTTTCCAGCTTTGAGGATAAAATTGAAGCAGATTCAGATTTATTTATTGTCAGGATACATACATGATATCACATAGAACCCTGAGATTCTTTCTCCTATGGTCGAGGCAGAATTACCAATTACTGGGAGTGCAAAAAAAAGTACTCAATGTACACACGAAAACAAATAAAGAAATGAAAAACAAACTGACTGTGCAATACAGAGAGAGAAAAATCAATAATGTCCTAAAGTAAGAGTTCTTAAATGAGTCCCTGATTGAGTTTGTCATTGAGGAGTCTGATAGTGGAGGGGTAGCAGCTGTTCCTGAACCTAGTGGTGAAAGTCTTGTGGGCCCTAGACCTCTTTCCTGATGGCAGCAATGAGAACAGAAAATGTGCTGGGTGGTGAGGGTCTTTGATGATTGCTGCTGTTCTCAGACAGCAGCGCTCCCTAAAGATGTTCTCAAGGGTGGGTACGGTTTTACCTGTGATGTCCTAGGGTGTGTCTACTACCTTTTGCAGGGCTTTTGAATAAAAATGATACATTAAATGTTTTTTTTAAAGTAATGGCAGAACAAGAGGTCAGGCAGCATTGGAGGAGGCAGAGGGATGGTTGACCTTTTGGGTCAAAGAGCCTGCTCAGTACTGAGAGTGCAATGGGGAGGTACAACCAGATTCTGAATCTAGATCTGACCTTTATTTCTCCTCCAGGTCACCTTTGAGTTTGTGCCACATCAACTTGACATCACGGAATCATTCTGGAGCTTCACGATTCCCGAACTAAATATTTTTGTGCCTTTCCTGTTGTGTGGAAATACGTCCGAGCCAGCAGTCTCATTTGACCGCTCCCACATCAACTACAAGTGTGTATTGTTAGGTATGTGGCAACATATATATCCTGATGGCACATTTTTGGAGCTTTGCTTCAACCAATTCTCAGTTCACCCAGATTGCTTGAACTGACTTGCAAACATAGGTTCAGAGGAATTCAGGAAGAGCTTTCTCAAATCCAGGAATGAGATTCCCAGCATTAGAATTACAGGAGGAAGAGCAGTGTTGCCCCTGTACAGGGTTGTGAGGAAGTCTAAGTGCTTCCCACAATTAAGTTATGTTGACAAAGAGGCATTGAGCCCCACAGGCCCAGCTTGTCTGTGCCGAACAATGGGCTTTCCAGATTTCATCCCATTTGCCCTAGTTAGGTTCATCCACCTTCCATCCCATGGAGTTATCCAAATATTTCTAAAAGGGAGCTGACTTGTGGCCTCCACCATTTGTCTGGCAGATCGTTCCATGTGCCCACCACCCTCTGAATGAAGAACTATCGCATCACATACCTTCTAAATCCCACCCCTTCACCATGCCTCTCGTGTTTGATTCTCCCTCTCTAGGAAACAGACTTGTGCTATTTCCCTGCTCTAGTCCCCCCTCATGACTTTATAGACCTAAAAATGATTCCCTCTCAACTCCTGCACCCTAAGAAAACAGACTCAATTTTCCATTGTGTCAAGATAACAACTTCTCTAATCCTGGCAAAAACTTTGTAAACTTCTTCTGTACCCTCTCATGTTTGTAAAAAGGATCCCTCACTATTCCCAGCATCTGATTATGACTCTGCCTCTGGCCTGTAACCAGTCACGGAGAGTTACGGTACAGAAATGGGCCGTTTGGCCCTTTTGTTCCATGCTGACCATCAAGGTTCAAGCCTTGATTGCTCTCATGTACATAAAAGTAACATTGTTTTCCTTTGTTTACCCTGTAAAAACACAAACAAAGGTCCCATAGTCCAGTGTGCCAACCAGGATGGGAAAATAAGCTCTGCAGAGACATCGAGTGTCCATGGCGTAGAGCATATTGAAAGAACCAAAGACTTGTTGATCCAAACCAAGGCTTTTATTAACTAAAAGACTGGAGCATATCACAAGTAGGTTGACCAGTCCAGAATGACCTGGTCTGGCTAGGAGCAATCCTTTAAGACCTGCCAGTAGGTGTGGCTACACTCTCAGCCAATCACAGTCATCCTACACTAAAATCTGTACATATACACATTGGTGATAGAATCTGTACTATCACAAATGGATCTTGCCACCCCCTGCGTTGCATAACCTCTGTAGCCGCATGGCCTTCTGCCAGAACTAGCGGTGAACCCAAGCTCCAGGCATCTGAGTCACCCTCCTTGGTACTTGATTCCCAACCCTCTGATTCGACCAGGAAGCTGACAGCACTTGAGTCTTTTCAGGAGCCTAGCTCACCATCGGCATCCTCACAGATTCCATTCCCGAGAACTGGTTAAGAAATTTCTCCTCATCTCTGCCCTTGACTCTCCCACTGCAGGAAACATCCTCTACACATCCACTACATCCAGCCCTTTCAATACTTGGAATGTTTAGATGAGATCTCCCTGATCCTTCTGAACTCCAGTGAGGATAGGCCCAGAGCCTTCAAACGCTCCTCATACATTAACTCTCTCATTCCCGGGACATAATGTCACTGAAGGAAAACATGGTACAAACCAGAATCCATGCCCTTCACAAAGCAGTGAGAGTCTCTCGGCACCCTGCCAGCACTCTGCCGAGCCATTCATGCCCGTTACTTTCTTTCGTTTTCAATATTTTTATTAATTTTGTTTAGTAAATGATACCTTGGTAAATAAACATGAATACAATAAAAAAATTTACGTAATTCTAGTAACAATAATGACAAAAACTTACATTGCATTTTGAAAAAAAGAGTACATGCAAAAAGAAAAAAAATTAAACTGGCTAATCTGCAAATTCGAGCCCCGACCAACAGAAGCTGTTGGGAAAATCATCGTCCACGATCTGATGATGAAAGAAAACAATAAGGTCAAGAATCAAAAATTAGTTGAGCTTAGAAATTTGGGAAATAATTAAGGATGAACCCGCATGAAGAAATAAAGTTTATATTCATTACAGTAGTGGAACATCTATTTTTTTCTAAAGACAAACAAGCCATTGTTTAGTGTGTGTGGGAGGGACAGCACCTTTCCATTTCATTCGTAGGGCCCTTCTGGCAATCAGCAAGACAAAAGCTTCTACATGGGATTGTGAAGGATTCAGTGTCCGATCATTGGGACCATTTATTCCAAACAAGGCAAAAAAAAGAGTTGGGGCCAAATTAATGTTTAGAACCAAAGAGAGTGTTCAAAATACATCTTCCCAAAACCTATGATACAATGAACCATCCTCAGTTTTACATTTATCGTATTTAGAAGATAAGTTGGGATAGAATTTAGCCAATTGGAACAGTGAGCATGATGTTCTACTTTAAATTGCAATAATTAGTGTCCAGCACAAAAGGAAGATGAATGAAAATATCTCAAAATAGAATCCCATGTAGTCTCAGAAAACATTTGTTGGAACTTTTGTTCCCATAGTTTTTAATTCCATCCAGGGAATTATCCTTAAATAGTGAATGCCTGATACCTCCCACTCTCTGTGTCACCCACAGGTCAGAAAACACATGAAACCGCCTACCTGATCAACAGTGAAGCCCATCCGTTCAGCTTCCGTTTCAGGGAGGAGACAGTGCACTCGCAGGGATATAGCTGTCTTTTCATTATCAGGCCAATGGAGGGGATCATACTCCCACACAGCAGGTATGAAGACAAGCCACAGTTCGTGCTTCCAACACTGCAGGCCAGGCCCCCCTGCACCACCCTCTGCACTGCTCAGCGTTCCGCATATGTGTACTTCAGCACCTAGTTTTATCTGAATTTGGTTGGTTCTGTGACAAAGAAAGAATAAATACCAAACATGCTGGAAATTTCCAGCAACAAACCATCGAGCAGAAATGTTAACTTTTTATGGGATAGTATTGAACAGGGGGGATGAAGGAGAACCAGTTAAGATTGTGTGTTTTAATTTCCAGTGCTGCTTCTCTCACTCAGAGAGTGAAGGAAGCAGGGCCATTGATGTATTCAAACCATTAGCAGGAATTTGAACTGCAAGGGAGGCATGAGGTGAAGGGGAGAGGGTGGAGTAGTGGTGTTGAAGCCAAGGTTTGATCAGCTACCTCCTAATGAAAGGCACAAGGGATCGATTGGCCAATTGTTTGTGTCCTTCTGCACAGATGCTACCTGACCTGTGAAATACTTCTGTGATCTACTGGTTTTCTTTCAGATTCCTAACATCTGAATTTTTCTAATGTTAAACAAGAACATGTACAGGTGCTGGGGTTGAGTGCAGTACACAAACGTGGTGCAGAAACACATCAGGTCATGCAGTATCCATAGGTAGTAAAAGGCAGGCGATTTTTTGGGCCTGACCCCTTCATCAGTTATTAGAAAAAAACAGGTTGGAGCCTGAAAGCAGAGAAGGAAGGAAAGTATCTGCCTGGAGGTTGGTGACTCACGGAGGGGCTGCAGGGATCTGTTCTGGGACCCCTGCTCTTAGTGATATTTATAAATTACCTAGATGAAGAGGCGGAAGGATGAGTCAGTAAGTTTGCAGATGATACGAAGGATGAACGAGTTGTGGATGGTGCTGAAGGATGTAGACAGGAGGCAGAGTTGGGCCGAAAAGTGACGGATGGAGTTCAATTCGGATAAGTGTGTGAGGTGATGCATTTTGAAAGGTCAAACCAGGAGGCTGAGTACAGGGTTACTTAAGAATGTGGATGAACAGAGGGACATTGGGGTTCAAATCCATACACCCCTCAAGATCACCGCGCAGATTGATAAGACAGTTTAGAAGGCCTATGGGATGTTGGATTTCATTAATAGGAGGATTGAGAACAAGAATCAAGAGATCATGGGGGGGGCATGGCAAGGTGGCGTAGAGTCTAGATGTGCAATCTCGACCTCTCTGACCAGACCTTTAAATACCCATTTTTTTTAACTCTTTGTTTTCAAGTTTAAACTTTTACATTTTAGTTTAAAGTATTAAGGAATTATTATGGCCACTAATGGTAAAAAGACTAAACCTCAAGTTCACAAGAAGTTACATTTTCGAAGTGCTGAAGATTTGGGGCCTAGACGACTTGATACAGCCCCAGGCTCAATCTCTTCATTGTCTAAACCCCAAAGATTGCCTGTGGGGGCTGAAATAAAAACCTATTACTCACCAAATAAAGGATGGCGCTGGAATTACCCATTCTCCGGAAGAAGGTGCGTGCTCCCAAGAAATGGACCCTGATTTGGAAAGCCTTTAGATTTCAATGGAGGGAGCACACAGGAAGACAACTCCATCCTTGGAAATGCATCAGGTAGCATTTCAATCTGAAGAAATAATTTTTCTTCGTGAATTGATGAAAAAACAACGAGATACGGGGGGAGAAGAGCGGCAACCCCCTGAGGAAGTTGGAGTGCCGTCACTGGGAGTCCAGACCCGCAGTAAAACTTTTAAAATTACTTCTGTTGAGTTGCAGCAGGAGCTGCAGTTACCTTGTTCTGCCACTATGTCAGAGAGAACAGAGCTGAGCTTTACTGAATCACAGTGTATGCAATTAAATGAAGTTATTCAAGCTGTTATAAAACCTTTGTTGACATCTCAAATAAATGAAATGGCTCAAATGAATGCTGGTATAAGTTCAGAATTAAATATGGTTGAGACACGTATGGATGCATCTTAAGAAGAATTTAAATAATTTCAGACTGCTTTTTTGGACTGTAAACAACAAGTGAGTTCTAACACAGAAAAAGTGTTGAAGGTGGAAAAATCAATCATAGAATTAGGAGCTAGAAATAAAAATAGATTATTTGGAGAATCAAAGCAGAAGGAATAATGTGAAAACTATTGGTTTGCCAGAAGGTATAGAAGGACAAGATCCTCTTCAATTTTTTAAAGACTGGATTCTGCAAATATTAGGGTAAGAATTTTTCTCTGGGGGATTTGCACTGGAAAGAGCCCATAGAGCTTTAAGAAGAATACCCTCAGCTGGTCAACCACCGAGACCGGTAATAATTTGATGTTTGAGTTATTTGGATAGAGAAGCAATACTTCGACTTGCAGTACAAAATGCAAGACAACGACAAACCCCATTATTGATTCAGAATAGCAGAGTCTTTTTTTATCCTGATCTGAGTCAAGATGCCATTCAACATCGATGTCGATTCAATCCAGTTAAAGAAGTTTTGTGGCGTAAAGGTTATAAGTCTACTTTTCGTTACCCTGCAGTGTTGAAGGTGTTTTATGGAGACTATCAACTTCGGTTTTTTGAAACTGATCATGAAGCAATGATTTTTGCTGAATCATTGCCAGATATAAGAGGACAAAGACGTAGTCCACCATTATCTCCTAAAGAAAAATCTGGTTGCTCTGGAAATGGAAGAAATGGCAGAAATGGGAAAAACGGGAATGGAAAGAGTCTACCTCCTTCTGAAATGGGATCTTCGAGATTGGAATCTACTGGATGAAAAGAAGAATTTTCTTCTTCTATTTTTTCTTTTGTTATTATGATATTTTGATGTTATTGACTGTTTGGCTGGGGAGGGAGAGATGTGCATTAAGTTCTTTACTAGTCATCAGCCACTGGTGGGTGATCCACACCCAATTTTTGTTTATGGGATTACTACCTTTTGGTAGGTTTTTTTTGGGGGGGGTTCTTTTTTTCTTTATTTTTTTATTTTTTTTAGTTTTTAATTTGTGATTTTTTAAATTGAAGAGCCTATATACATTGATTTGAGTTTTAATATAAAGATATTATTGGTATTTAGTAATAATAGTAGATATATCAAAGTTGAGGTTTGCTACTTTTAATGTTCGAGGATTAAATAATCCAATTTACTCTTAAATTCCCCTAATTCTTTTTACAAGAAACACATTTGAATGTGAAAGAAAGCGTGAAATTAAAAGGGGACTGGGTTGGGCATGTATATTCTTCTTCATTTAATTCTAGAGCAAAAGGTGTAGCAATTTTGATACATAAAAAATTATCTTTAAAATTACAATCAATGGAGGAAAAGGCAGGATGTATTCTTAAATGGAATTGTAAGATTTTTAGTGAATTTTGGACTTTACTTAATATTTATGCTCCAAATGCAGATGATGAAATATTTATTTCAGATGCATTTTTATGTTTGGGACAGGCTAATGATAATATTTTAGTTGGTGGTGATTTTAATTGTGTTTTGGAACCTTTATTAGATAAATTTCCGAAGAAAGTTAAATAATCCAAGATGCCAATTCAGGTCCAAGTGTTGATGAAAGATCTTAATTTAGTAGATATTTGGAGACATCTTAATCTGACAGAGAAAAAAATTTCCTTTTAATCATCTACACATTTTCAAGGATTGACTTCATTTTAGTATCGGCACATTTACAAGGGAAAATACAACAAGCGGAATATAAAAGTAGGGTGATTTCAGATCATTCTCTGTTATATTTTTCATATGAAACTTCTGACAAAATTCAAATAGCTTATCATTGGAGATTTAATACAATGTTGTTAAAAATATGGAATTTATTGATTTTTTTCATAAAACCAATTAATTTTTTTGAAAGAAAATTCTAATTCTGATCAAAGTAAGTTTGTAATATGCGATGCTATGAAAGCCTATTTGAGAGGACAAATAATTAGTTATACTTCTAAAATAAAAAAGAATCGATTAAATCAGAGTCTTGAATTAGAGAAACTGATCGATGAGTTAGAAAAAGAATTTCAGAAAGATGCTACAGAAGATCAGAAAATAGAATTATCTAGGCTGAAAATGAAATATAATACTTTGCAATCTTATCAATTTGAATGTGTGATTAATAGGACTAAACAACAGTATTACGAATGGGGAGAGAAAGCACATAAGGTATTGGTGTGGCAATTAAAGAAAGAACAGATATCGAGGACTATTAATGCTGTTAGACGGAATTTTCTTATTACTTATAAACCTTGTGAGATTAATGATGAATTTTATTCATTTTTTAAAAATTTATATACATCTGAAGAAAAACAAGAAACTGGATCAATTGATCTTTTTTAAATCACAGTTGAATTTACTGATATTAGAGAATGGAGATATACAGGAGTTAGAAGAACCATTTACTGATTTGGAAAGTAAAATGGCTATGCTGGAAATGCCGAATGGTAAATTGCCTGGTGATGATGGATTTTCAGTTGAATTTTATAAATTTTTTCATGATGATTTATCTACAGTGTTTGGGGATGTATTACATCAAGTTGTAGAAAATTATGAATTACCTGAGTCTTGTTCTAGTGCTTTAATTACAGTAATTCCTGAAAAAGATAAAGATCCTTTGAAAGTATCTTCATATAGACCAATTTCATTGTTAAATGTAGATTATAAAAATAATAGCTAAAATATTAGCGAATAGATTGGCTAAAGTTTTACCAAAGTTGATTCATATGGATCAAACAGGTTTTATAAAGAATAGATAGGCTTCAGATAACATTTTGCATGTGATTAGTTTGATTAATAGATTTCAACAATCTTTAGATCACCCGATGGTGATATCCTTAGATGCAGAAAAAGCATTTGATAGAGTTGAATGGAATTTTTTGTTTAAAGTTCTGGAGAAATTTATGTTTGGTCCTTCTTTTTTTGGTTGGATTAGGGCTCTATATAGTAAACCGGTAGCTAGAGTATTGGCGAATGGCTTGATTTCAGAATCTTTTAAGTTAACTCGATCAACTCGTCAAGGTTGTGCTTTATCACCAGCTTTGTTTGTGTTAGTGATTGAATCTTTAGCACAGCTGATAAGACAAAATACACAGATACAAGGTATGAAAGTTTTAGATGAGGAGTATAAAATTAATTTATTTGCTGATGATGTTTTGGTGTTTTAATAAACCTAGCTCAGTCACTTTTGCATTTGAAGGAATGTATAATACAATATTGATGTCTTTCTGGATATAAAGTTAATTGGGAAAAAAATAAAATATTACCTGTAAGTGAAAGAGATTATTCAGTTTATAAGAATATTATTAATTTGAAGTGGATTGATCAAATTAAATATCTGGGTATAATTTTGAATGTTAATTATCAATCTTTATATCAATTCAATTATGCTAAATTAATGAAAAAAAATTAAAACTGATTTGATTAAATGGAAAGATTTACCTATTAATTTAATGGGAAGGATAAATACAATTAAGATTAATATCTTTCCGCGTATACAATATTTGTTTCAATCTATTCCGTATTTACTTGATAAAAAATTTTTTTTGAGATTTGTATAAAACGATTAGGGAGTTTTTAGGGAGGGGTAAATTTTCGAGAGTAGCTTTGAATAAATTAACTTGGAAATATGAGTTAGGGGGACTACGTTTACCACATTTTCAAAGTTATTATGAGGCAGCCCAACTTAAATTTATTAGTTCATTGATGGATTTGGTACGGCCTCCTAGTTGGACTAAAATTGAGATGGCAAGTATTTCTGAATTTGAAATACATCAATTTTTATTTGGGTGGAATATGAATTTGTTACAACAATATAATGTGCCTATGCTAAAACATTTAATGAAGTTATGGATAAAGAAAATTAAAATGATAGGTTCTAGGGGTAAATTATTGGCTTTGACTCCATTGTATAATAATCAACATATTTCTTTTTCAATACATAATCAAAGTTTATTGCATTGGAGATTTAAAAGTGTGAAAAATTTGGGTGATTGTTTTAAAGAGGGTACATTTTTATCTTTTAATCAGATGAAGGAAGATTTTGGTATTGATAAGAATTCTTCATTTCTTTACTATCATATTCGATCTTTGGTAAAATGTATGTTTGGTAGAGATATGATTTTACCTAAAATGACTAAATTTGAGACTTTTCTTATGAAGGTACCAGAGAAGGGTTATATTTCATTTATGTATCAAATATTACAGGATGGTATGGATAAAAAGGGTTGGGATAGATCTAAAATTAAATGGGAAGCAGATATTGGTTTTATTTTCTTCTGAAGATGATTGGTTAGATATCTGTTATGATAGTGTAAATAGATTGATAAATGCACGTTATGCAATGATTAATTACAATTTTTTACATCAATTATATTTGACACCTGAAAAATTAAAAAAATATGGTTTTAATGAATCAGATTTATGTTTTAGATATGGTGATACGGTTGGAACTTTTAAAAATTCTGTTTGGTTACGTATACATATAGAATCTTTTCGGAAGAAAATTCAATCGTTTTTAGAATACCTGTATAAGATTAAAATAGTTTTAGATCCAACAGTATTTTTATTGAGTTCTTTGCAACCTCTGAAAGGTTTGGGATTAGATAAATTCGAGCTTGCTTTTGTATATTTAGCTTTAACCGTAGCAAAAAAATGTATTGCTACTATGTGGAAAGATACACATATGATTGATATTAATAGATGGCATAATGAGATGAAATATTATTTAATAATGGAAAAAATTACATATGTTTTGCATGATAATTATAATTTTTTTATTAATAAGTGGCGGTTATACTCGGAATATTTACATTTCAATTTATATTGATTAGATTTTAATATGTATATTTAACTTTTTTAAATATTCTTTCTTTTTTCTTTTTTATGGCTCTCCTTAGGAGAGTTGGCTGAAGTGGGAGTGGGGGTTCTTTTCTTTTCCTTTTTTTTATATATATAAAAAAAAATCATGGTCATGTTTAATCCTGTATATGTCATATATTATTTGTTTTTTGAATGAATGAATAAATAAAGTTTAAAAAAAAGAGAATCAAAAGATCATGTTGGAACTCTACAAATCTCTGGTGAGACTACACTTCCCCCCCCCCCCACCCCACACAGTATATTTTGTTCAGATGCCTGAAGGGCTCAAGCCCGAAACGTCATTTATGTATCTTTACCTTCGCAACATTACCTTCTCTGCAGAGTTTTGTGATTTACACAGAATATTGTGTTCAGTTCTGGTTATCTTATTATAGGAAGATTGTGGAAGCTGTGGAGATTTACCAGGACGTTGCCTGGATTAGAAAATTTCTTATGAGGCAAGGTTATCAGAGCTGGGACTTTTCTCTTTGGAGTGTAGAAGGATGAGAGGAGACTTGATAGAGATCTACAAGATTCTGAGAGATGTAGATAGGGTGGACAGCCAGCACCTGTTTCCCAGGGTAGAAATAGCATGAGTACAAAGTTAAGGGAGGGAAATTTAGGGGAGATATCGGGGGAAGTTCTTTTACACAGAGTTGTGGGTGCCTGGAATGCCTTGCCAGGGATGGTGGTGGAGGCTGGCACATTAGGGGAATTTAAGAGATTCTTATACAGGTACATGGATGGAAGAAAAATGGAGGGTTATGTGGTAGGGTGGGCATAGTACTTTAAAAAATAAATAAATACATGGTTTTGCACAACATCAAGGGTCAAAGAGCCTGAACTCCTGTAAGTGTTTTATGAATTAAGAGGTATATGGAGGGGGAAGGAAGAGAAGAGGGAGGAAGAGGCTGGGAAAGGAACACTGGCTAACAGGTTAGAGGTAATACGTGGATTCATGTGGTAGGGTAGGAGAGAAAGCTGAGGTAATAGGGAGAGATCATCAAGAGTAACTCTCTGTTAGAAGGGTGAAGGGGGTGAGGAGCTGGAAAAAGGGGACTGAGTAATAGGGAAAATGAGAAACCCATGGGAAGGGGTAACAGAAATTGGAGAAGTTGATGTTAATACCAAAAATATAGGGTGCTGTTCCTCCAATTTGCATGGCCTCATGGACAGACATATCAGTGTAGTGATAGTATGTGGAATTAAAATGGTTGGTCACTGGGAGGTCCTTGCCATTGCAACTGACAGAATGAACACAGAGCGATCTCCTTTTCTGTGTCCAGTCTTCCCAATGTAGAGGAGGCCACCCCAGGAGCTCCAGCCCAAGGAGCTCCAGATGCAGTATATGAACACTACATATTCACATGAGGTGTTGCTTCACCTGGAAGGACTGTTTGGGCCCCGGATAGTGATGAGGGAGGCAAATACAGGAGGCCAAAAAAGAGGTGTTTAGTATTTTTTTCAGCCACAGAGATAGGTACTGAGTGGGAAGTGGAAAAGGATGAGTGGACAAGGTAGTCAGGAATAAGTGATCCCCACAGGAAGTGGAGTGGTGAGGGGAGAGGACAATACAGGTATGTCTAGTTGTGAGATATTATTGTAGGTACAGAAATTGACCATTCAAAAAATAATTGGCCTCTAGCATTTGATCCTATCACTTGAGGGCCTTTATCATATTTCATGACCATGAGTCCAATTCTTCCCAGGAATTGTAGACCCCCTCCATTCTTATCCAATTCTACTACTGATCTTCTCAATTCAATTTACTTGTTCTGCAAACAAACCTTATCTACTTCAGTGTCTACCTTTCATTTAGTTTAGAGATATATACTTGAAAGATTGTAACTGACCCTTCTGGCCCATGTGCCCGTGCTGCCAAATTATACCAAAATGACCATACATCTTTGGAGCAGGGGAGGAAACCAGAGCACCCAGAGGAAACCCACAGGGACACAGGGAGAATGTACAAACTCCTTACAGGCAACAATGGTTTGAACCTCAGTCGCTGGCACTGTAAGAGTGTTGCACTAACCACTACACAAACCATCCATCCCAGAGCACATTGTTTCTGACTCATCAAGTGTCTGTCTCTGGAGTAACATTCCTGTTCAGCAATTGGAGGGAGGGACAATACAGGAGACCAAGACAAGTTTATGTAGAAATCTTTGGCTGCAACAGTACCAGAGGGTGGTAGTGTATGATTGTTCTTCATACTAGAGGGGTTAATGGTGGCGTCGCCCAAAGATTAGTCTTCAGAATCTTGCATTTCTTGATCAGTTACTAATCCAAACTTGGGGATGTCAGCCACACTTACTCAACTTGCAAATAGAACAAAGCATTATAAACTGCAAGGAGGGCAATGATCAATTGCAACCAGGCAGGTGGGTGGCATTTGGGGGTGGGGGGGAGAGGGGAGGCGAGAGAAGAGGAAAGGCAATGTAAATGAAGGGATACTGTTGTGAAAGGGGAGCCAGGGAAGAGGCTTCGTCAATAAAAGTGGGAAAGTCATGCTGACCCTCTGTGAAATGCTGAATCAGTCTCACATAGTATTCAGTTCTGGTCATCGAAGGATGTGAGGCACTGGAAGTTTATGAGAAAGATCCCTGGCTAATGGAGTGCAGGTTCAAAGATAGATTGGAAAGGCTGTGCTGAGGGAAGATCCACTAGAACAGAATGTTGGCACGGAAGTGGGCAGAGTGGATGCGGGAGAATCACAGAGGTTACAGGTATAAAATTAAGGGGAAGGAAATTAGTAGTGATGTGAGGAGCTCTGTTAGCACACTGTGTGGTGAGAACCTGAAGTCCCTTGCCTGCAGGTATGTGGAGCCAGGTTACGACAAGCCTTTCCAGAAGTGGCATGGACAAATATTTAAGAAACTGAAAAAAATGTACTCTTATGGAATGTATGTGAAAAAATTAACACAGAAGTTATAAAGTTATAAAGTTATAAAGTTTTCCAAGCAAGGACAACGAATATAGGCCCCAGTTCACAGTAGGATTTGCTTTGGAATTTGACAAGGCAATCTCTTCTAGGGATGGAGACACAAAAGATTGCTGATGTTGGAACCGGGAACAAACAAAATCAGACTGATTTATAGTCAATGCCCTGTCCAATGTAGCCACAAACTTCCTTTACCATCCTAAATACTTGTGCGGCCACTTTTAAGGAGCTATGGTCCTGAACCCCAGATCTCTCTACACATTATAGAATTATACAGCACAGAACAGACCCTTCTGCCCTCAATATTGTGCTGACCTACATATTCCTACCAAAACTAAACCTCATAACCTCTATTTTTCTTTCATCCATGTGTCTGTCTAAGCGTCTCTTAAATGTCCAGCCTCCACCACCAACCCAGCAAAATATTACAGGCACCCAAAACTCTCTATAAAAAAACTTATCTTGATGTCTCCCCTAAACTTTCTTCCCTTCAATGTGTGCATATGTCTTCTGATGTTTCCTGATCCCACCCTGGTTAAAATGTGCTGGCTGGGGGGCGTGGCAAGATGGCGTAAGGATCAGACGTGCCTTCCAGTCCTCTCCTGACTCTTATCTTATTGTTTTGTCTAGAAATGCCCGTTAAAATCTTTAAAAGTTTAGATAATTTCAGTGCTGTTAATTTAACTTATGATGGTACAATTGGTGGAAAAGAGCAAAAAAAAACGACAACAGATCATTAAACTACATTTTCCAAAAGTTCAAGTTTTGGAGCCTACCTACAGGAAAGACACCGGGACTCAGCGTGAAATGGATCCCAGGAGAGAGGTACAGTGTTCGGATGTAGAGCTCTATGTTACATTGGTAGAGCCCCCTAAAGAGGGCGCCAAACAGCCTTTAGAACAAAGAGTTACTCAAAGGCATTTGTCAACTGTAGAGGTGGCGCTGCAAACTGCATCTCTTGAGATAGAAAAACCTATACAACTTGATGTACTGGGAGAACTTAATACATTATGAACTGGGCCAGCGTCCTCCAGTCATTGCTGGAGAGGCTGTGGCTGGGTTTTCCAGACGCAGTCATACTACAAGGAAGGCAACCAGAATGAAGGAAGGAACAGAAGATCCTTTGGTTATGCAGAAGAAGCAGGAATTTGTTGAGCCAAAATCTCTTCCAATTGAAAAGATTTTTGTGAATCTTGAATCTAAATTATCATACAATGCAGGGATTATCCAAGATTATGACTGAACTTGGTACTAGGTTTAATATTCTGGTGAAAATACATTCTCAACAGATGGCTGAGTTTGGAGCTTTTAAGCTTGAAGTGAGAGATAAATTTAATTCGTGTGAAGAAGATATAGACAAAATACGGGATCAAGTTTTTGATGTGACCAAAATGGTCGAAGACTTACAAACTCAAAATAAAAATTTGGTGAAAAAGATTGATTATTTGGAAAACCAATCCAGACGGAACAATATAAAGATTATTGGTTTGCCGGAAGGAATGGAGGGACCAGGCCCAAGAAAATTTTTTACTGAATGGATTCCACAAGTGCTGGGTCAAGAACATTTCCCGGAAGGTATAATACTGGAACGTGCTCACAGAGCCTTGCGTAGAAGACCTATTTCAGGTCAAAGTCCAAGACCTGTTTTGGTTCGTTGCTTGAATTATTACGACAGAGAAATAATTTTACGAGTGGCTATTAGAAATGCACAACAGAGAAAATCACCCTTGATGATTCAAAATAATCGAGTTTTCTTCGATGCAGATTTGAGTCAAGAAGCTATGTTCCAACGACGGGAATTCAATCCTGCTAAAGAGTTGTTGTGGAAGAAAGGTTACAAGGCAACCTTTAGATATCCAGCTGTTTTGAAGGTTTTCCAAGATGGTTGCCAACCAAAGTTCTTTGATTCTCCAAAGGAAGCTATAGCATTTGCTTAAGAGCTGCCAATTACTCAGTTTCAACAGAGACATAGTCCGCCGCGATCTCTAAGGAGACAAGAGATGGAAGAAAAGAGCCGTGCTCCAAGAAGGAATGGTTGTAATGGTGACTCGGCAGTTGGAGCTGATTAAAAGAAGAGTTGTCCTTTTTTTTCTAATATTTTTTTTTAAAAAAAGGGATATTAATTAATGATGATGTTAGTTTAAGATGAAGTGAGAGTTGGGGGAGAGAACTGGATAGGCACTATTTCCTGAAAGTCATCTGCTACGTGTGAGTTATCTCACACCCATTTTTTTTTGGAGAGTTACCGCATTGCGTGGTTTAGACGGGAGGGGGTATTTTTAACCTCCTACCTGTTTTTTTTCCTTTTTATTTTGTATTATTAGATTAAAGAGTGAAGGGTTTTTTTGTTTAAATATTAAAAAAAAGCATAAGAAAGTATTTGATTGTTTAAAAAACTAAAAATTGATGTGGTTTTTTTTGTAAAGTTTATTCAGTAGATAAGGAATATTTGAAATTTAAATGTGAATGGGATGGATAAGTTTTTTTTAATATTTTTTCTTTAACTTTAAGGTCAAAGGAGTGGTAATTCTGGTGTATATTATTTTTGCTATTTTAGTTATAGAGCGAAGGGAACAATGGTGAAAGTTATAAATTGAATTGTACAATTCTTAATGAGGCTTGAATTTTGTTTGTGGTTTATGCTCCATTTGTTGAAGATATAGATTTTGTTGTAGATGTGTTTTTATTGTTTTTATTATTTGGATATCTGAATTTTAACGTAATGATTGGGGATATTTAAATGTGGTATTGGAGCTTTTATTGGATAACTATTCAAGAGTAAAAGGGAAAAATGGTGGAAGAGTACTAAAATTGAATTGTACAATGCTTAATGAGGTTTAAATTTTGTTTTAAGATGGTGGTTTATGTGACTAATATGATGATAGATGTGAAGTTAGTTGATATTTGGTGAAGGTTTATCTCTATAGAGAAAGTTTTTTTTTCATTTTTTTTCATGCTACAATTTTTTTTAAGAATTGATTATTGTTTAAGAATTTTTGATAGATAATGTTACTAATTTGACTATTTTTTTTATATTAAGTTTGAGTTAAATATATGTTTCATCTTAACTCCGTTTGTTAAATATATGCATTTAAGTTTGATTTAAATATGTTTTTTAAGTCTGATATCTTAGTATTAATTACTTTTCTTTTTGTTAGTATTTTAATCGGTTATGTTTTTGTTTTTTTTTGTAAGTGGGTTTTTTTTCTCACATATATTATTAACTTTATTAATTCTTCACTCTTTATTTTGGGGGGGAAAGGGGGGATTGGACTAATTTGATTTGGGTTATTAATGTGTAATAATTATTGGGCAGGGTATAGTTTATTTAGATTACTGATACTGTATTGTAATTTTATTTTATTCTTAATTTTTTTAATGGAATTCTATATGTTATTCATGTTATAAAATCTTAAATAAAGTTTAAAAAAAAGGTGCTGGCTGCCTCTCATAATCTTGTCGACCTCTATTAAGTCTCCTCTCATCCTTCTTCGCTCCAAAGAGAAAAGTCCCAGCTCTGCTAACATAAGACATATTTTCCAATCCAGGCAACATCTTGATGAGATCCAGAGGAGATCCAGAGGAGATCTCTGCACCCTTTCCAAAGCTTCCCCATCCTTCTGGTAATGAAGTGTCCCAATTTGAACACAATATTCTGTGTGGTCGCACCAGAAATTCGTAGAGCTACAACATGACCGCTCTACTCTTGAACTCAATCCCCCTATTCATGAATCCCAGTATCCCATAGGCCTTCTTATCTATCCTATCAACCTTTGCGGCGACCTTGAGAAATGTATGGATTTGGACCTCAACATTCCTCTGTTCCTCCACACATTAAGTATCTGTCCATTAATTCTGTATTCAGCAGTCAGGTTTGACCTTCCAAAATCTATCACCTCATACTTATACGGATTAAACTGCATCTGCTACTTTTCCGCCCAAATCTGCATCTTGTCAACATTCTTTTATAACCTATGGCAACCTTTAGCACTGTCCACAATTCCTCCAACCTTTATATCATCTGCAAACTTACTTCCAGTTCTTCATCCAGGTCATTTATAAAAATCACAAAGAGCAGGGGTCCCAGAACCGTCCCTACTGCCCCCTCCATGAGTCACTGACCTCCAAGCAGAATACATTCCTTCCATTACTACTCTCTGCTTTCTTCCTACAAGCCCATTCTGAGTCCACTCAGCTAAGATTCCAAGGATCTTTCCCAGGAATCCCAGAATTTTCTGAATGAGTCTATATTAAGGGAGACTTTGTCATCAAAGCTTTCTTGAGGCCTACCATTTTTAACAGTAATGTTATTGCCGACGGCTACAAAGAAACACCCACACTCGCAGTGTGGGAGGGTAAGCTCTGAGATTTATTGAGGCTGGAAAGGCTCCTTTTATACAGTTGGAGTTCCCACCGTTTGTTTGAATAACAACAGCGGGCAGAAACATTCTTCTTCCCCAGCCTGTTATTGATCTGTTAGCTGGGCTGCTTGGCCAGTGCCATTTTAGGGCTGCAGGTCTTGTACTGCTCCCGCTTTCAACTGCTCCGGTTCACTGTGTTAAGGGACGTATTACAATGTGTAATGCTGCTGTTTACTACC
Organism: Narcine bancroftii; assembly: GCF_036971445.1. NCBI lineage: Eukaryota > Metazoa > Chordata > Chondrichthyes > Torpediniformes > Narcinidae > Narcine > Narcine bancroftii. The sequence goes on along the minus strand of NC_091478.1, from coordinate 53,159,555 downwards.
GTGCACACCGTATGCTGTGGCGGCTCGATCTCCCCTCCCCCCCAGAACTGGCACTACAGTTCATAGTGTCCTCAGATGCAGTCCTCAATGTCTTTGGTATTCTGCCTATACATCGAGGTGCTGGTGTCTCCACGGGTTGTGTTGGGTCCGTGTGTGCCAGCTTGAGCCTGTTTATGGTGAAGACCTCTGGTTTGCCGCTAATGTCCAGTTCAAAGGTAGCCCCGTTGTTCCGGATGACTCAGAAGGGGCCTTCGTTGGGCTTCTGTAACAGTAGATGATGTGGCCCTCTGCGCACGAACCCATACTCACAGTGTTGGAGTTCTTCAGTGACGTTAAACTTGGCTTGCCTGTTTCTGGAGGGTGGGATCGGAGCCAGGTTACCGACCTTTACCCGGAGCCTGTCCAGGAAGGTGGCTGTATCCTCCTGTTGACCTCTAGCCCGTGGGATGAAATCCCCTGGGACGATGAGTGAAGTTCCATAGACAAGCTCGGAGGAGGATGTGTGGAGGTCTTCCTTCAGGGCTGTATGAATCCCCAACAGTGACCATGGCAGTTCGTCCACCCAGTTGGGGTCCTTGAGTCTGGTTATAAGGGCAGCCTTGAGGTATCTGTAGAAGTGCTCAACCAGCCCAATAGACTAGGGGTGGTATGCTGTTGTGTGGTTTAGCTGAGCTCCCCACAAATTGGCAATGTCAGTCCACAGGCTGCAGGTAAATTGTGCACCTCCGTCAGAGGTTATGTGGCATGGTAGCCCAAACCTTGCTATCCAGGACGAGATGAGTGCCTTAGCCCAGGACCTAGTGGATGTGTTGGCCAGGGGGATTGCTTCTGGCCACCAGGTGAAACGGTCACCCACTGTGAATAGGTAACGGAAACTCTGTGAGATGGTAAGGTCCCACTGTGTCCACGTGAATGTGGTCAAACCTTCATTCCATTGGCTCGAAAGGCTGCGGGGGACCTTGGTGTGCTGCTGTACCTTGGCTGTTTGGCACTGCCTGCATGTCTTGACCCACCTGCTGACTTGTTTCTGCAACCCATGGCATGCATACTTGCTGGCCACCAACCAGTCTGTGGTCCTGATTGATTGATGTGCCAGCCCATTGTTGCAGAGTATTTAGAGGTGGTTTGGGAGGAATTGCTGGAGCAGCTTGCACACACACATTTTAAAATACAGAATATTTGCAGGACTTTTGCAGAGTGCTTTTTGCAAAGAGAGCAACAAAGTATCGGCTTGCCTAGGAGAGCATGTGATTTTTGCAGGGAGAGCTTTGCTCTCAGAGAGGGAGGGAGTGAGAGAAGGAGTCACAGAAATCAGTTCCAGAGGGACAAGCTGGCAAACTTTGGAAGGCTGCCTGGTCAAAGGAGAAGACTGGCAGTCTGAAAGGTGACCTGAAAGAAAGAGGGTCATCTGGAGAACCCTGAAGGGGGCAAGTTATGTCAGCAAGACTGATTGAGAAGGAATCAGTTGCGGGTGTCCTGGAAAAGGAATCTCTCTCTGAAAACCAGCAAGAACCCTCCTGAGTGGTAACCATTTGCCTGTTAAGCACCAAAGACTGGTGAACTTTGTTAATGCTAACTTCTGAGCACAGTACAAGAATTGCCTGCAACCAGTGAGATTGGACTGTGAACCAAAGAACTTTTCTAATCTTAGTGTTAGAGGGTGGATTAAGTGGGTTGTAGGTTAAGTAATGTTAAAGTTTAATTCTGTTTTCTTGTTCAAATATAATTAAAAACTACTTTTGTTTAAATAACCCTGTGTTTTAGTGCATATCTATTACTATTGATTTTTGGGGTCCTCTGAACTCCGCAACACCGTGGATAGAGTCAAAAACTCATCGCCTCCATGCCTTTGGGATGATTGGTCGAAACTGCCCAGTGGCCACATCACACAGGAGGATAGTGTAACCTATGCCGACTGGGATGTCCTAAAGCTGCAGCCCTGTGACGGCAGTCTTGTGCAGAGGAATCTCTTCGTTCTGCTGCTGCCGTGCCTCTGCCAATGCTACGAAGTCCAGTCCATTGACCAGAGAGTCCGTGATCACTTTGTCTTTTCCCAAGATGTTCCTTACAGCGGTGGTGTATTCTGAGACGCAAGACAAATGTCTCTGCTGGCAGGCTGACCAGGGGTCAGAGATCTTGGCCTGGGCAAACCTCAGTGGCTTGTGGTTTGTGAAAGCCCGTCTCTCTAGGAAGTACCAGGAGTGGCGGATGGCTAAGTACAGTGCCAGTAGCTCTCTGCCGAAAGCACTGTACTTTAGTTCAGGGGGCTGCAGATGTTTCCTGAAGAAAGCTAACGGACACTAACTTCCTTCTACCTGCGGCTCCAGAACTCCACCAATTTCCGTTTCTGAGGCATCGATCGTGAGGGCTGTGGGTGTGTTTGACCTGGGGTGGGCCAGGAGTGCAACATTAGCCAGGGCTTCCTTCGCTTCCATGAACGCTTGTGTGGAGTTGTCACCCCAGGTCAAGTCCTTTGCCTCAGGGTGAAGAGTGGCCGCATGGTTTGAGCCACTGCAGGGATGAATCTGAGATAAAATTTGACCATCCTCATGAACTCCCCATGAACTCCTGCAGTCCTTGGGAAGTTGCGGATAGCCTCCACTTTGCTGGGTAGTGGTGTGGCCCCACATGGCAATCCTGTGGCCCTAGGAAGTCAATTATGCTCATCCTGAACTGGCATTTAGCCAGGTTGATAGTAAGGCCGAACTCATGTAGGCGACTGTAGAGGCTTCAGAGGTGTTGTAGATGTTCTTGCTGGGTTCTGCTTACCACCAGGATATTGTCTAAGTAAACGAAGGTGCCATCCAGGTCTCGGCTCACCGCGTTCATCAGTCACTCGAAAGTCTGTGCCGGATTCTTGAGCCCAAATTGCATCCAAAAGAACTCGAACAGCCTGAATGGAGTGATGATGGCCATCTTGGGGATATCATCAGGATGCACCGCGATTTGGTGATACCCTCACACCAGGTCACCTTTGGAGAAGATCATTGCTCCGAAGACCGCCGAACGATGCCTAACTCCTCAAGGTTGCAGAATTGCTCCTTGGCCAGTTGGAACTTCTCTGGGGGAAGTCATCTTGCCCTTGCATGGAGAGGTAGACCCTTGGTAAGGATGTGGTGCCTGACACCATGCTGGAAAGGATTGCTGGGAACTCGGCCAGCACCTTGGAGAACTCATCGTCCAAGCTGTGGACAGAGTCCAGGTGCAGTGCCAGGACCCCGACAGCTCTCAGTCCGAAAGTTTGGAACATCTCCACGTGCACATCTCTTGCCCTTGAGGCTGTGGGCCCACCGGGTCTGCTTCGTGGAGTGGCTCTTCCACTCTGCCAGCATGAACTCCCATGAGAAGTATGCTGCAGTTGTGGCAGCCCTCAACGCAGGGCCCATTTGCCTGCATCTAGTGTCCAAACCTGTCGGGGGAATCACGTTGACCTCCTCTCCTGTATCCACCAAGAATCGTCTACCGGAAAGGTGATCTCATACATACAGGAGGCTCTCTCAATGGCCAGCCACCATGGCCATCAATGATGGCTGGCCTTGTCGTTTCCCTGGAACTCACAGGGCGACCGGCATCAGCAGGCCTCAGAGCACAATCTTTGGTGGTAGAAGCACCATCTCAACTTGGACACATCCTTGCCGCTCCTTTCCAGGGCCTGCCTTGGTCTGGTTGCAAGACTTCATGATGAGCCCCATGGTAGCTGTGCACTTCTGCTTCTGCATCCACGGAATATCTGCCCATGCTGCGATTTTACAGGAGGGTCGCTGAAATCTAGATCAACCAGAAGCAGTTGGATGTCCTCGGACAGCTGCTCCAAGAATGCCTCCTCGAATATGATGCCGGGCTGCTCATCTCCCAGGAAGCCCAGCAACTTGTTGATGAGTGCTGACGGGGATCTGTCTCCAATCCCATCCAGGTGAAGCAAACGTCCACCTCGCTCTCACCGCGAGAGTCCGAACATCTCGATTAATAGCTCTTTAAAAGCAGTGTAAGTGTCTTCTGATGGTGGCCTGTGGAAGAAGTTGGGCACTCTGTCTGCAGTCTCTGGGTCCAGGGCCCTGACCACATGGTAGTATCGTGTGGACTCAGATGTGATGCCCTGAATCTGGAACTAAGCCTCAGCCTGGTCGAACAACATGCCAGGGCAAACTGTCCAAAAGGTCGGGAGCTTGAGGCCAACTGCGCTGTCTAAACCATCGGCGTCACTAATTGTAGCAGACTGCTATAAAGACACACATACACTCACAGTGTGGGAGGTTAAGCTCAGATTTATTGAGGCTGAAAAGGCTCCTTTTATACAGTTGGATTCTTGCCGTTTATTTGGCTGATATCAGCTTCATGAATAACAATAGAGGGCAGGAACATTCTTGCATGTGAATATCTTTCTTCTCCAGCATCTGTTAGCTGGGCAGCTTGGCCAGCACCATTTTAGGGCAGCTGGTCTCGTACTGCTCCAGCTTTCAACCACGCCGGTTCGCTGTAAGTGCCATATTACAGTGTGTTATGCTGCTGTTTACTACCGCAAGCTGTGCAAGCTCGATCTCCGCGGTGGCGGGTCACCACAATGTTTCCTTTATATTTTACTTCATAAATTAGCAAAACCTCATATTTGTCTGCATTAAACTCCATCTGTCATTACTCTGCCAATATCTGTAAGTGATCTGTATCATTTCTCATTCTTTGATTACGCTCAGCACTGTATACAAATGCACCAATCTTTGTGTCATCTGAAAACTTACTAAACCAGCAGCTTACCTTTTCATCCAAGTAATTTATATAAATATATATATATATATATATATATATATCATGAGCAACAGGAGTCTCACTACTGATCCCTGTGGATCACTGCTGGTTACAGTCCTTCAGCCTGAATAACAGTCTTCCACCACTACCCTATGTCTACTATGGACCAGCCAATTCTGAATCCCAACTATCATGGATCATGCAACTGTATCTTGTAGAATAGACTACAATGAGGGAATTTGTCAAGTGTGTTTCTAAAATTCAAGCAGACAACATTCACTGCCCTTCCCTCATTAACCATCTTTGTCATCTCCTCAAAATACTCTATCAACTTGTTAACACATGTCCAGGCCCTCACAAAGCCAAATTGACTTTCCTTAGTGTGACCACGATTTTCCAAATGTGCATTTGCAAAGTCGTGGTCACAGTATCCCAAAGTATCCTGTTCAATAGTTTCCCTTCCACTGATGTGAGGCTCACTGGCCTTTATAATTTCCAAGATCATCTTTATTTCCTTGAGCATAGAAACTATATCGTCTGCTGTCCAGTCCTTTGGGATCTCACCTGTTGCTTATGAACAGCCAAAGATCTTTGTCAAGACTCCAGCAGTCTCCCCAGTGGCCTCGTTAAATCACCTTAGTTAGATACCCAGGGAACTGGTCTGCCTTAATGCTCCTGTAAAGGCCTTTCTTGATCTCAGAATTCCGCAACACTTAAGCTTTCTAACACAATGCTCGCTTCTCCTTGGTGAACTCTGATGCAAAATACTCATTTAATACTTCAGCCACTTTCTCTGACTCTGAGTGCCCACTCAAGAGTCCTTGCCTCTGAGTATCTACTGCATACTGCAGTTCAACTGTTGAGGTGGGGTGACCTTGTTTCTGGAATGCAATCACATCTCCAGGTTGAACGACAGTCTCCCATCAGCTCTGAGGTTTAGCTCCACTCCCAGGGGAATTTTTTGATGGTGGCATAGTTAGCATACATAGTTAACACTGTTATATCACCAGTGACCGGGGTTCAAATCTGGCATTCTCTGTAAGGAGTTTGTGCATTCTCCTCATGGGTTTCCTTTGGGTGCTCTGGTTTCTTCCCATCCTTCAAAATGTGTGGGGATTGTAGATTAATTAGGTGTAATTGAGTGGCACAGGCTTGTGGGCTAGAAGGGCCCGTTATCATGCTCTATGTATATACATATCCAACACTGCTGAGAACACATACAAAAATGTTTGACACTGAGATTCTGAGATTGGTCTTGTTAATATCAGTGTTAGCTTCAGTCAAATAGCACATTGAGGAGATCATATCTGAAGTATTGTGTACAGTACTGATCTCCTTCTTCAGTCACAGATGTAAAAGCAATAGAGGCATAAATCAGAGAAGATTTATTGGTAATACCTGGAATGGGCATGTTACCTCATGAGGAAAGATTGGACAGGGAAGGCTTCTCCAGAGAATGAGAGGAAATGATCAAAAGATGCAAGATCCTGAGAGTTTTTACAGAGTGGATCTGAGGAGAATTTGTAGAGAAACAAGTTCAGGAAAGAGAAGAAATCACTGATAAATAAGAGGTAACCTTTTTAAGACATAGCAGAGGTGATTTTTGTTTTTTTCCAGAGAGTTCTGAGTCTTTGGAGCACTTTTCCCCAAAAGATATTGCAAGTATGTTGTTGGGACTTGAGGAGCTGAGTTATAGAGAAAGGTTAAACAAGTTAGGACTTTGTTCCCTGGAGTTTAGAAAAATGAGAGGAGATTTGATAGAAGCACACCAAATTATGAGAGGTAAATGCAAGCAGACCTTTTCCACTGAAGTTTGGTGAGACAAGAACTGTTAAGGGGAAAAGATGACATTAGGGGGAACTTCTGCCTACTGAGAGTAGTGGAAGTGTGGAACGAGCTGCCAGTAGAAAGGGTGGATGCAGGCTCAATGTTGACATTTAATAAAAATTTGGATAGGTATGTTGATGGGAGGGATATGGAGGGCTATGATGCAGATTAAAGGAACAAGGCAGAATAATAGTTCATAGTTCAGCACACACTAGATGTGCCATAGGTCTTTTTGTTTTGCCCCTGGTGGAAGTCGAGCCATTAAATAATTTTAAGTTGGAGACTGATAATCAAGGGGTGAGATGTTACAATGCTTAGATGGAAATGAGGAAGTAAGGTCAAGATCAGATACAAGGACAACTCCATCATCGCAGGAATAGATCCAATTCCAAGGCAGGGATCTTCTTCCATAGTCAAAACACAGAAATGCTGTAGGAACTCAATTAGACTCGCAATGTCCATAGGATGTAAAGATATATTACCTTGAGGAAGGGCTCAGGCCTGCAACATCGGTAATATATCTTTACCTCCTATGAATGCTGCGAGACCAGATGAGTTTCTCCAGCATTTTGGCATCTTGACGACAATCACAGCATCTACAGACTTTCATGCTTGACTCTGCTTTCTAAAACCTGGAGATATAAAATATGCTTCCTACTGCAGATGTGGTCTCACCAAACTTGTCCAGTTGCTGTAATTCCTCCTCACTCTGAAGAAATATTAGGCTCAAATATTTGGAGTGCTGGAAATTGTGATGTGATAGGAGAGACTGAGAGATTGTATGGAGAGTCTGGAATGAGGAGTATGGTCTCAGGGTGAAGGGGAATGTGTAAGGATGATGGCTTGACTATTCAGCACTGAGGTGAGGAGACAGCAGAGGAGGAATTCTCTCCTTCAGCTCTGCCTGGGCTGTAACCTGACAGAATATGTTCCATTAGAGTGAATTGTGTTTCATATGAAAAACTGTTGGTGTAGACTGTAGAGAGTTTGTGTCCCAACCTTAACCTCGTCCATAAACTGCAGACGCAGGTGTACATCCTGACGTAGTTTGTGGCCTGAATGTTCGTCTCCTCATGCTATTGATACAGGACACCGATTGTCTTCACCTGCACAGCCACCACAGAGGGAGAGGTGAACTTTAATATCCTGTGTGATGTCAAGTCCAAGGTCACACCCTTGACCTTAAATGTCAAGATGCATGCATACCGTATGAACGTCGTGGTTAAGTGTGAAGCCAGTAATGGGACCGTGACTGAACTCAATCAACAGAGTATCAATGAGATCTCTTTTGGAGAGGTGAGTACAGAATGATGACTACACAAGTAATATGATGTGATTTAAGGAACTATTCAACACCCTCTTCGAATAAATATTTTCCATTAAAGTTATGGTGTGTATCATCTGAAGCCTCACAAGTGAATGAGAGTGGTGAACTGATATAAACCCTCGAACACCTTACCCTTCCCCAGAAAGCTGATTCTTAGAGCTCTGTCCATAGTGTTCCATGTTTCCACAATCCTTTTTAGATCTTTACCTCAAGTTCTAGTTTATTATCATCTGACTATACCTATAAAACCAGATGAAGCAGTATACATGCACACACACAATGCACAACACATACTAATCATATACATACACAAAGAGACAAGTTAAAAATAAATGTCCAAATATTTTGGAATTATTTACTTAGTTACATGATACTGTTTACAGCCCATACTCTAGATCAGTGGTTCTCAACCTTTTTCTTTCCACTCACTTACCACTTTATCCCTGTGCCATAGTTGCTCTGTGATTAGTAAGGGGCTGCTTAAGGTGGAAAGAAAACGTTTGAAACCCACTGTTTTAATCATCCCTAATTGAATCGTTATGTGCACTGTTTCAGAACTCCAAAGGAAATGGGCCAATGACAATTTTTCTCAAGCAAAATATTTCAGTAACAATCAGGTTTAGAGCAATGATTCTCAACCTTCCCTTCCCACTCACATCCCACCTTAAGCACTGATGGCATAGAGATTACTTAAAGTGGTATGTGAGTGGAAAGAAAAAGGCTGAGAACTACTGCTCTAGGTAGAAGCTATTTCCCAGCCAGGCAGTCCTGATTTTGATATTCCCATACTCCCACCTGTTAATGAATAATTATAGTTATTGAGAGATATAGCACTGAAACAGCCCCTTCAGCCCATCGAGTCCATGCCTCCCATTTACACTGATTCTGCATCAAACCCATTTAATTCTCCCCATATATGGTATTTTCATCAACTCCATCCAGATTTGACCCTTCACACACACAGTGGCCAGTGTTTGGGCTGTGGAAGGGAACCGAAGCACCTGGGAGAACATGCAAACTCCACATAGACAGCATTTAAGTCTGGGATTTAACCCTCACGCTGTGAGATATCGGCACTACTAACTACAACATCATGACACCTGAGAGTAAAATTAGCTCTTTATCGCATCATGGGTTTGAGCTGGTTTTTGTTCTGTTGTCAATGTGTTTACAGGTGGAACTGAACGACCACATTTGCTATCGTTTTATCATCACGAATCTTGGGACATTTAACATTAACTTTGAGTGGGAGTTATTGGGTCCATCGAGATCCCTGAGCTGCCTGAAACTTATATGCAAAGATAAGATTATCGAGGCAGGGAGCAGTGTCCCAGTGAAGGTCGACTTCTGCCCAAATCACAAGTTGGTGCTGAAGGATGTGGAGCTAACACTGAAGGTAGGTGAGAAGGGTCTGCCGTGCATGGCATCAGCGGGCCCCATCACACCCCACAAAGGATTAAACTCACTTGCTGATAGTTATCAATATTCCCACTTCTCTCATTCCATGGACTTGAACTATGTTGCCATGATTTGTGGTTTGATGTATATTTTCAGGGAGAGGGCTGGTGGTAAAAGACAGGTCATCTTACAGGCACAGTGGCATTTTAAAAAAAAATTAGACATAGAGCACAATAACCGGCCATTTCAGCCCACGAGTCTGTGCCGCCCAATTTACATCCCATTAACCTACACCACTGGGACATTTTGAATGATGGGAGGAAACCGGAGCCCCTGGGGAAAATATCCATGATTTGTTTTGTTAAGGCTTTGTGTGCGTGCATGCATGTGTACGTGCGTGCGTGCACCAGCTCACAACCTAGAGTGGAGTTCAAGGATGGTCTCAAGGGAAGAAGAGAGTGAGTTTTTATCCTGCACCCAGTGAGGCAGCCTGCCTAGGTGAGCTCAGTTGGGGAGGGGGGCCAATTGGAAGATGTCCTTACCTGTGGGTAGGTCTGACTTTCATTGACATGAGGAAATTACTTTCAACCTGCCCCTTGTCTGTGTATTCAGATGACTGTCCAGGTGCAAGCACATGGAAGCTCCTTTGCTGTGACCTGACCAACCTCCTGTCTGACATGTTGGATAATCCTCCAAGTTACAGCTGCATAACCTGCTGAGCTTCTCCAGCATGTTTGTGTGTTGCACCTCATCATAGCTCTGGGCACTCACTGTCAGTAGGAAGTGAAATTCAGGAATGTATGAACAGGAAGCATGTCTCCAAGCTTCAAGGTTCCTTTTATTGTCACATAATAATACATTAAAAATCTAATATACGTGATACACTTCAACGTTTGTCTTCCATAAGGCATGAGCATTGCCCAACACCCCTAACCATCGGCAACCCAGGCTCCAGATCCAAATCTCCAATTCGATTGGGAAGCCTTCAGAGCCCTTCTGCCCTCAACATCCTCTTGATTCCCTCACACATAGACGTTGCATGACAAATGGGTTTTTTGGATTTGTGGTCAATCTTTAAAACATAGAAGATAGAACAGTATAGGCCCTTTGGGTCTCCATATATATGATGACAATCTAATCACACTGACATGTACAGGTAGTCCCCGACTTATAACTGTAATGGGGACTGAAGGATTGGTTGTAACTAGGGGTTGACCATAAGCCGGGGAATAAGACCTCGGGCTGCGGGGGTGGGGGGGGGGGGGTTGATGGGAAATGGGGACCTTGAGCTGTTGACAGGGAGCAGGGAGTTTGGGCTGCCGCCGGGAGTGGGAATGAGTGAATAGAGTATTTTTAATACAAAATATGTACTTGTACAGTAGTTTTAATAAATATTTCTAAAAAGTTTTGGTTGAATGTGTGGGTGGACGTAACTCACGTAGGTTGGAAGCTAAGGTCTATCTATATGGTCAGGTCGAGACCACCCACAAATTGATGATGTAATATTTGTATTATTACATGACAACAAAAGGAACCTTGAAGTTTGGAGACATGCTTCCTGTTCATACATTCCTGAATTTCACTTCCTACTGACAGTGAGTGCCCAGAGCTGAGAAGCTCAGCAGGTTATGCAGCTGTAACTCAGAGGATTATCTAACATGTTGGACAGGAGGTTGGTCAGGTCACAGCAAAGGAGCTTCCATGTGTTTGCACCTGGAGGGTCATCTGACCACACAAACAAGGGGCAGGTCGATAGTCATTTCCCCATTTCAATGAAGGTCAGACCTATCCACAGGTCAGGACAACTTCCAATTAGTCCCCCTCCCCAACTGAGCTCACCTGGGCAGGCTGTCTCGCTGGGTGCAGGATAAAAACTCACTCTCTTCTTCCCTTGAGACCATCCTTGAACTCCACTCTAGGTTGTGACCTTGAGTGAAGCTGGTGCACACACGCACGTACACATGCATGCATGCACACAAAGCCATAACAATACCTTGATGCTGTCTGGTTGAAGATTGCAGAGATTGTCTACAACATCAACTTCCAATTTCCATTGATTCTCTCTGCTCTCTCTGGCCCCATTCGTCCTTCTACTTTCATTTTTTTCCTCGTATAGCACCCTCTCCACTTGCCCATCACCCACACCTTCCTTCCTACATCCCCTCACTCCCTTCCCTTCATACCTGATGATCATCTTCCTCAGTCCTCTGCCCCTTCCTATCCTCACCTCCTAACCTTTTCTTGTTTTTTTCCCATTACGTCCTCCACCCCGCTCCATGTGTATTTAACTATACTCGCTGGGCTGTGCTCCTCCACCCCTCTTAACCGTCGATTAGGTCCTTTCCCCCCCCCATCCCTTAGCCCAAAACATTGGCCATCTGTAGCCTTCCACAGGTGCTGCCTGACTCATTAAGTTCATCGAGCTCTCTCTGTGTTGAGAGTGAGTTCTGTCCCACAGTGAGTGGGTTCTAGCCCACAGTGAATGGGTTCTGACCCACAATGAGAGTGGGTTCTGTCCCAAAGTAAGTGGGTTCTCACTCACAGTGAGTGAGTTCTGTCACACAGTGAGAGTGGGTTCAGTCCCACAGTGAGTGGGGTCTGGACCACAGTGAGAGTGGGTTCTGTCCCACAGTGAGTGGGTTCTGTCGCACATTTATTGGGTTCTGTCCCAGAGTTAGTGGGTTCTGACCCACAGTGAGTGGGTTCTGACCCACAGTGAGTGGGTTCTGTCGTACAGTGATGGGGTTCTGTCCCATAGTGAGTGGGTTCTAACCCACAGTGAGAGTGAGGTTTGTCTCTCAGTGACAGAGACATTTTTCCCAGAGAGAGAGAGAGAGAGAGAGAGAGAGAGAGACAGAGACAGAGAGAGAGAGAGAGAGAGAGAGCGAGAGAGAGTGATTTTTTTCCAATAGTGATATATGGTTCAGTGAGGGAGGTTCTGCCTCAGAGAGAGTAAGAGAGAGAGAGAGAGAGAGAGAGAGAGGAAGCTGTTCCATTGTGAGAGAGAGGGCTGTCATACCTGTTCTTCCTGTTTTGTTTACCACCTTTCACTTCCAAAGCTAGACTGATGGTGTTAATGGCTGTTCCAGTTTTCTCCTTTTCCAATGTCTTCACCCTGTTCTGTCCCACCTCTTTCTGCCCCACCTTCCCAGATATGAGCAGGTGGTTAGCTTCATTTCCACTCCCCACTCTCAATAAAAATCTGTCAGCCATGGCTGTGGCCCATGAAGCAGCCAGCAGCATTGTCTCACACCCTCATTACATCCCATGTTCATGCAGTGAACCCTGCTTTTCTCCACAGATCGAGAAAGGCCCCGTCTTTGCCTGTGTCCTCACTGGATCTATATTGGCCCCAAACATCCACTTGTCTTTCACAACCTATGACTTTGGGCCATGTTTTATCTACAACGCCGGCATGACACCTTGCCAGAAGTCCCTGACCATCATCAATCAACAGGAGCATCCGGTCAGGTAACTGAACCATCCTTGTGACTGTTTGAGTGTAACCAGCCCTCTGGACTCCCTGGTGGACTTTAAATGAAAGTCAAGATTAAAGAATCCTTTATTGTCATGCAATAGCGCAGCACACATTATATTACACCCCTTATAGTCTGAGAGAGTACCTATTTACACACTGAATCATACAGCATGGAAGCAGGCCCCTCAGCCCACCTAGTTGATGCCTACTCTTTTGCCAACTACAATGATCCCATTTACCCGCATTTGGACCGTATCATTCCATATCTTGCTTATTTAAGCAGCTGTTTAAGTGACTCTTAAACATAGTGTGGAGTGATGTACCAGAAGATTGAACTTGAAGGTGGAGTACATGCTGGGGGGAGTCACGTGATGGAGTAGTGGCCGGTCGGGGAACTCCAGCCCTCTCCAGAAAAGTTAAAAAAAGATAGAGAAAAAACAAAGGCACAAACTTAAAAACCAAAACAAAGTGAAAGTAAAAGTGTGAAGACAATGGCAGCAAAGAAAGAAAAACCAAAAACAACGGGAAGAAAAGAAGAAGGAAAGACGTCGGAAGAAGAAGGTGAAGGCCTTACCTGCCGAAGAGGCCCGCCGCGGAGAGAGAAGCCTGCTCCCACAGGTCAGTGGAGGTCCCGGACTCGGGACTACAAAAATGGCTCGCAGAGCCGAGTAAAAGTGCGCAACCGCGCATGCGTGACTCCTCGCGCATGCGCGATGCGCATGAAAAAAAACACACTGATGGGAGGGGGGAACAGCTGCGGAGTCGATCTCCACAGCTGAGAGAGACACCTGCAGCACAGCAGCAGGTGCAGAACACAGACAATAACGACAACAAGAAAGAAGAGGGTAAAAAGAAAACAAGGAAACAACAGATGGTCAATCCAAAGGAAGAAGAAGAAGAAGAAGAACAGAAAGAAGAGGAAGAAGAAGAGAAAAGCAAGACAATGGATGTATCTTTTTTTTAAAGAATATATGGAATCAGTGAAAGAATGGCAATTATAAGAATTTGATGAGATAAAAAGAAGAATTAAGAACGCAGAAGAAAGAATGAATAAAATGGAAGTGGCCATATCAGAATTGGCAAAAAGAGTGGAAAATATGGAAAAACGAGAAACATTTGTAGATATGGAAGTAAAAGACTTAAAAGAGAAATTAGAAGAATCTAATAAAAAAAGCTAAAGAAGCACAGGAGCTGTTAGCTCAGAAGATAGATATGATAGAAAACTATAATAGAAGAAATAATATAAAGATAGTGGGCCTTAAGAAAGATGAAGAAGGCAAGAATATGAGAGAATTTATAAAAGATTGGATCCCCAGGGTCCTGGGAAGACCAGAATTACAGGAAGAAATGGAAATAGAGAGGGCACATAGAACTTTAGCCGCGAAACCACAACCGCAGCAAAAACCAAGATCCATTTTAGTAAAATTCTTAAGATATACAACAAGAGAAAATATATTGGAGAAAGCAATGAAGAAAGTAAGAGAGGACAAAAAGCCACTGGAATATAAAGGTCAAAAAATTTTTTTCTATCCAGACATAAGTTTTGAACTCCTGAAGAAGAAGAAGGAGTTCAATACAGCGAAAACGATCTTATGGAAAAAAGGATATAAATTTATGTTAAGGTACCCGGCGGTACTTAAAATAATTATTCCAGGGCAACAAAACAGACTATTCTCAGATCCAGAGGAAGCAAGGAAATTTGCAGAACAACTACAAAACAAGCAGAGAGATGAAGACATGTAATAAGAGTAAAAATGACCACAATCTATATGTATGTGTGTAAAGGGGTATATGTGTGTATATATATAGTGTGCATACATGAATGTATCCGTATTTAGAGGAAAATATATAGAGTATAGACAAGAATTAATAAGGGAGGGAAATGGAATAGAGGGAATAAGGAGGGAATTAAAAGAGTGACCTTTGTTACATATGAAAATTGAAATCTTTTCTGGGGGGTGCTGGGTGGGGAGGAGTTACGGTCACTGCAAAATCAGCTGACGTTTGCGAGTGAATTCGCAAATCCAAATGGAGAGGGGAGATGTGGTTGTCCGACAAGGGATAAAGGACAACTCAGGAGGGGGAGGGGAGATTGGGGTAAAAGAAGTTTTAAATAGGAGAATAGGGAAAATGTTTGATGTTTTAGAAATGTTGTCTTATAAAGTGTTCAAAACAAAAAAGCAGAAATGGATAAGAAGGAAAGGTAATGATGGAGAAATGGAAAGGGAAGATAAACAAAGTATAAAATGGCTATGCTGAACTAAAGGAAGAAACTGCTAAGTTTACTGAAAAAAGAAAAAATTGATATAGCATTTGTGCAAGAAACACATTTAACTGAATTGGAGCACAAGAAATTAAAGAGAGATTGGGTAGGACACGTAACAGCAGCGTCGTATAATTCAAAAGCAAGAGGGGTAGCTATATTAATTAGTAAAAATGTGCCAATTAAAATAGAAGAGGAAATAATAGATCCAGCAGGGAGATATGTAATGATAAAATGTCAGATATATTCAGAGTTTTGGAATCTACTCAATGTATATTCACCTAACGAAGAAGATCAAAAGTTTATGCAAGATATTTTTTTTGAAGATAGCAGATACGCAAGGGAACATATTAATAGGAGGGGATTTCAACCTGAATTTGGATTCAAATATGGACAAAACTGGGAAAAAAATTAACAGGAAGAACAAAGTAACCAAATTTATAATTAAACCGATGGAAGAATAGCTAGAATATTATCGGACCATTGACAATAAAGTTAGAGGACATCCCTCCAAGAATGTATAGATGGAGATTAAACTCCATGTTACTCAAAAGGCAGGATTTTAGAGAATTAATTGAAAGACAAATTAAAATGTTTTTTGAAATAAACACAGAATCAGTGAAAGATAAGTTTATACTATGGGATGCAATGAAAGCGTTCATTAGAGGGCAAATAATAAGTTATGTAACCAAGATGAAGAAGGACTATAATCAGGAAACAGAGCAGTTGGAAAGGGAAATAGTAAATATAGAAAAAGAATTAGCAATGAAGGAAGATACAACTAAAAGAAGAGAATTGGCAGATAAAAAAATAAAATATGAAACACTACAAACATATAAGGTGGAGAAGAATATAATGAAGACAAAACAGAAATATTATGAACTAGGGGTAAAAACGCACAAAATTCTAGCATGGCAGCTTAAGACAGAACAAGCTAAGAAAATGGTATTGGCATCAAAGAAAAAAGACAAACAAATCACATATAATCCAAAGGAGATCAAGGAAAACTTTAGAGAATTCTATGAACAATTATACCAAACTGAAAACGAAGGGAAAGAAGGGAAAATAGATGAATTTCTAACTAAAATTGAACTACCAAAATTACAAATAGAGGAATAAAATAAATTAACAGAACCATTTGGAATAGTAGAAATACAAGAGATAATAAAAAAAAATTACCAAATAATAAGACACCAGGAGAGGATGGATTCCCAATAGAATTCTATAAAACATTTAAAGATTTATTAATTCCTCCCCTCCTGGAAGTAATCAACCAGATTGATAAAACACAAAGCTTACCAGATTCATGTAAAACAGCAATAATTACAGTAATACTAAAGCAAGGGAAAGATCCACTCGCACCAGCGTCATATAGACCAATATCTTTACTTAACACAGATTATAAGATAATTAGCAAACAGATTAGCAGAGTATGTACCGAAAATGGTAAATCTAGACCAAACTGGATTTATTAAAAAAAGACGCACAACAGACAATATTTGTAAATTTATTAACTTAATTCATGCAGTAGAAGGGAGTAAAGCGCCAACAGTAGCAGTTGCTTTAAATGCAGAGAAGGCCTTTGACAGAGTAGAATGGAATTATTTATTCAAAGTATTGCAAAAATTCAGTTTACCAGAGAAGTATATTAATTGGATTAAAACATTATATAAGGGACCATTGGCGAAAGTGACAGTAAATGGATATGTATCAAAGCAATTTAACTTAAGCAGGTCAACACGGCAGGGATGCCCACTATCACCTTTATTGTTCGCGTTAGCTATAGAACCACTAGCAGAATTGATAAGAACAGAAAATAATATAAAAGGGATAAAAATTAAAGACAAGGAATATAAAATCAGTTTATTTGCGGATGATGTTATAGTATACTTAACAGAACCAGAACTATCAATAAAAGAATTATATAAGAAATTGAAGGAATATGGAGAAGTGTCGGGTTACAAGATTAACGTAAATAAAAGTGAAGCAATGCCTATGAATAATGCGGATTTCTCAAAATTTAAGAAGGAATCACCATTCAGATGGCAAGTGCAAGCAATAAGATACCTAGGTATACAAATAAATAAAAACCTCGGCCAACTATATAAACTCAATTATTATCCACTAATGAAAAAATTACAGGACGATTTAGAGCATTGGAAAGATTTACCACTAACACTAATTGGAAGGATAAACTGTATTAAAATGAACATTTTTCCAAGGATATTATACCTATTTCAGGCATTGCCAATACACCTGACAGAGAAATTCTTCAAGGAGTTAAAGAAAATAATAAGGAAATTTTTATGGAAAGGGGGGAAACCGAGGATAGCACTAGATAAATTAACAGAATGGTATAAACAAGGAGACTTACAACTGCCAAACTTTAAAAATTATTATAGAGTCGCACAATTAAGATACCTATCAGATTTTTATCAAACAAGGGAAAAGCCAGATTGGACTAGATTAGAATTAGATAAAATAGGGGAAAAGATACCTGAACACATATTATATAAATGGGATGAAAAATTGGTACAATATAGAAGTTCTCCAGTATTACATCATCTACTCAATATTTGGAAGAAGATTCATGTAGAAAGAAATAAAACAAATTATCAATTACCAAAACTAATAATGACGCAAAACAAGTTACTCCCTTTTACAATAGATAATCTTTCCTTTAGAGAATGGGAGAAAAAAGGGATCAAAAGAATAGAAAATTGTTTTGAACAAATGAAAGATAAATACAATATAACTCAAGGTACAGTGCTGGCATATTACCAATTGAGATCCTACTTGAAGGAAAAATTAGGAAGCAGTCGGAGTTTACCAGAGGGAAGTAACTTTGAATATGTGATTACAGATACAATGATAATCAAAAGATTTATCACAAATATGTATATTAAACTGCAAGAAAAGGAGAATGAGGAAACAAATGGTAAAACTAAACAAAAATGGGAACAAGATTTAAATATAAAGATAAAAAAGGAAACATGGGAGAAGTTATATTCTGGAACGATGAGAAATACAATAAATACGAGGTTACGTATGATACAATATAACTGGATACACAGGCTATACATTACACCTCAAAAGTTAAATAAATGGGACCCAACAGTATCTGATAGATGTTTTCGATGTAAAAAAGAAATGGGAACAACAATTCATGCAATCTGGACATGTGAGAAAGTAGAAAAATTTTGGGAAGATCTAAACCAAATATTAAATAAAATTACAGAAAACAATATACCAAAGAATCCAGAGATCTTCCTCCTAAGTAACATAAAAAACAAAGAATTTGGAATTGATTTGGAGGATGCACAAAAAAGATTTGTTAAGATAGCTCTAGCCATATCAAAAAAAATGTATTATGTCAACCTGGAAATCGGAAGATAATTTGAAATTACAACAATGGTATATAGAAATGAATAAATGTATTCCATTAGAAAAAATAACATATAGTTTAAGAAATAATATTGAAACATTTGAACAAATATGGGAGCCTTACATGAAACACAATAGCGAAAACCTACCGGGGACATTCACTACCTAAATTAACGAAAGGAGAAGGAAATGAAAAGAATTGACTCAGTGGAATTTCTTGTTTATTTTTATTGAATGACAACATTGTTTGACTGGTTTAATGTATCCTAGATTTTGTACTTTAAATGGACGGGAGGGGGGAGGTAGGGAGGGTGGGATGGGAGGAGGGAGGGGGGGGAGAAAATGGCACTGTATATATTTGAAAAGGAAAAAGTATGTATCATGGTTAATGTGGTTTATGGTGTGAAAAATAAAAAATTTAAAAAAAAAGGTGGAGTACATGCTTTATGGCAGGATTCTTGGCAATGTGAAGGAACAGAGAGATCTTGTAGACCAGGTCCATAGATCCCTCAAGGTAGCTGCACGTTGATAGGGTGTTTAAGAAGTATGGTAGCCTTCATTAACCTGAGAATTAAATTTAAGAACCACGAGGTAATATTGCACCTGTATAAAACTCTGGTGAGACCACACCTGGAGTATTGTGTTCAGTTCCGGTCACCTCATTACCAGAAAGGTATGAAAGCTTTAATGAGGGTAAAGTGATTTACCAGGATGTGGCCTGGATTGGAGAACATGCCTTATGAAGCCAGGTTGACAGAGCTGTGGCTTTTCTCTTTGGAGTGGCAAAATATGAGAGGTAACTTTGCAGAGGGGCTTAGATCGGGTGGACAGCCAGCGTCTTTATCTTGGGCCAACAATATAGCAAAATCCAGAGGAAATCAGTTTAAGGTCAGTGGAGGAAAATTTCAGGGAGATGTCAGAGTACGTTTTTTTACAGAGAGTTCTGGGTGCCTGTAATGCATTGCCGGAGGGGGTGGCGGAGGCTGGAACAATGAGAACATTCAAAAAACTCTTAGATAGGTGCATGATTGTAGGAAAAGTAGAGTGTGATGGGTGTGAGGGTTAGATTGATCAGCACAACAGCATGGGCTGAAGGGCCTGAACTATGCTGTAATTCCAACCAATCTGTATGAAAAATTGACCTTCAAATCCTCAGGGCTTGGTGATGGAGTAGTGGCTGGTAGGACAATACCAGTCCTCTCCATAAAATAAGAAATAAGGTTAAGAAAATACAAAGTTCAAGAAACACAAAACACAACAAATAAAGGATAAAGTTGTGGAGAAAAGAAAGAAAATGGCACCCAAGAAGGAAAAAGTAAAAACAACAGGGGAAAAAAAAGAAAAGATGCCGGAAGAGAAAGGAGAAGGCCTTACCTGCATGAAGAAACAGGGTGCCGTCATGGAGAAAAGAGCCCGCTCCCCAAGGTTGGTGACGACCCCGCAGAGTTGCGATCTCCCATCCGCTGGACTGCAAAAATGGCTCTCTGAGCCAAACAGAAGCTCGCAATGTGCACACTAAGGAAAAAGAAAACACCGACAGGAGGGGGACCCAGCTGAGGAGAGAACTAACCAGCGTGACCAGCTGAGGGATGCCCGACATCAGGGCTCTCAGCTGGAAGAAGAGGAAAGCAACAGGAAAGGGAGTGATAGGAAAGAAGAACAGCAACAGGAGGCCCAATAGATTACTAGCCCAGAAGAAGAGGACCAACAGCAAGAAACCATACAAGAAGATGCCCAGCAAAGTGAGGCAAGCAGCTCAACAAGAAAGTTAGAAGAGACACAGATACAAGGAAGAGAAGAAGACACAAACACAGGTGCAGACACAGAAGAAGAGGAAAACCAAACTCTGCACAGAGGAATAGAAGGTAAAATAGATGGACAGTATATAGATTTTTTTAAAATCCAAGAACAAATGAGAGCATTAAAAGAATGGTTGACATTAGTATTTAATGAAATGAAAAGAAAAATGAAAAGTACAGAAGAAAAAGTGAGTAGAATAGAGCTGGTCATGACAGAAATAGGGAAAGATTAGAAAATGTGAAAGAACGAGAAATGGCTGTAGAAATGGAAGTGAATGATTTAAGAAGAAAATTGGAAGATAGTGACAAAAAAGTTAAAGAGTCACAAGAGTTGTTAGCTCAGAAGATTGATATAATGGAAAACTATAGTAGGAGAAACAACATAAAGATAGTGGGCCTAAAGGAAGATGAAGAAGCCACGAATATGAAAGAATTTATAAAAGAATGGATCCCAAAGGTCCTGGGAATGCCAGAATTACAGGAAGGAATGGAAATAGAAAGGGCACACAGAACATGAGCTCCGAAACCACAGACACAAAAAAACCAAGATCCGTTTTAGTAAAATTTCTGAGATACACAAGAGAAAATATACAGGAGAGGGCAAGGAATAAAATTAGAGAAGACAAAAAACCATTGGAATACAAGGGTCAAAATATATTTTTTTACCCAGATATAAGTTTTGAACTCCGAAAGAAGAGGAAGGAGTTTAACACAGCAAAATCGATCCTATGGAAAAAAAGGCTATAAATTTATGTTAAGATATCCAACTGTGCTTAAAATATTTATCCCGGGGAAGCAAGACAGACTGTTCTCGGATCTGGAGAAAGCACGAGAATTTGCAAAACACCTGCAGGACAGAAGGAGAGATGATGAGATGTAACAAGAAAGAAGAACGATGACAAACTACATATAAAGATGTAAAAATAATGTATAAGAACTAAAGAAAGGAAAGAAAAGGGAAGAAAGGAAGTAAGGGGTGGAATAAAAAGAGGGTGAGCTTTGTTATATGTGAAGATAAAAGTCTTTTCTGGAGGGGGTTGGGTGGGAGAGAATAACATTCACTGCGAAATCAGTTGACGCTTGCGAGCAGGTTCATATTCCAAATGGAGAAGGGAGTTGTGGTTGCCTGGCAAGGGACAAGGGGCAACTTGGGGGGGGGGGGTGTGGGGGACATTTGGGGTTAAGGGAATTTTAGATGTGGGAGTTGTTGAAGTATTTTATGTTTTAAAAGTGTTGTCATACATTGAGTTCATAAATAGAGATGAAAATGGGGAAAAGGGGGAAGGTGGTGGTGACGAAGCGGAAATGAGGTGTAAACAGAATATGAGATGGCCATGTTGAACTATATGAAAAACACTGAAAAACACATCACATACTTTCTTCTCTGGCCTCATCAATACTTTGAAAGGCAGTTCCTTCCCCAGTCATCAGCCGCTGAATGGACCCCACCACAGTGCTCTCACACTGCCCTTGCTCGTTGCTAATTGATCTTCCTTTGCCTTGCAATCCAACACTCTTCAAATTCTGTTTTTTACTTGCCTGTATGAATTCTGGAGGTAACCTGATAGTTTGCTCACAGAAGAACTCCTCGCTGGGCTTGGTATTTTGTGACAAATAAACTTAAACTTAAAACTTAATAGGTGTGGCAAACAGTAAAGGACCCAGACCTGACCCCTGTGCTACAGGCCTCCAAAGTGGCAATTGTTCATTATCACCCTCTCACTCCATCAGCAGTTGGAACTTAGCACAGTAAGGGAGCTCCCCCTCATAATCCTGCCACAATCCTCAAAGAAGTCAACCAGAATTCCCTGGACTTGTGGAACAACAATGCCCACCATCCTTTGAATGTAATGTGCACCATTTTTTGCTTTTGTTTTTGTCCCTTGACAAGCCTGGAGTGTTTGTTCCCCAAGAGCTCCTACATGGACGTGAGGTTCCAGCCCTGCACCCTGGCACCAAAGAAAACTGTGGAAGCTGCCATTTACTTCTACCCAAGGGAACCAGTCAAGTATCAAGAAGAGGTCACCTTTGCAATCAATGGACTCAGCTACCAGGGCGTGAAGATTCTTGGCCAAGGGACAGAGATGAAGGTACTGTGGTGGGGTTAGGGTTAGGATCACAGCTGAAATATTCTTGGTGGATGGGGCAGACAAAGAAATTTTCAAACCAGACATCACAATCAGAGGAATTTTGCTGAAATATTTTAGGCCTGATGGCAGCAGCTGCTATTCTTTTTAGAGTCTCTGAACTCCGGGGGTAGAGGGTGCAGTGACGTGGGTCACAGCTCAAGTTTCGATGAGGTCTTTGGCTAAATGTCCATAGTCAGTCATTCTTTCACACCTTGAAACCCAGGAACAGGGAAAAACACTGGGCTTTTATCTTTCTTTTTAAAGAGCACACCGTTTGTTCAAAAGTGGAATGCGATGCGATGCGATGCGATGGATCTTGGGATCCATTCATCTAGGAGTAAGGCTTTTCTATGGAATAATCAACAGTAGGACCTCGCACCCTTCTTCCACTAACTATCTGCCCCCATCGCTACCAACACATACACAGCTGTGGTCTCAAGCAAGGCTCCCAAACCATGGCATGTGGCATTTATCAATCAGGTGTTGAATATAAAAGACAGCAAGTCATGCTGCAACTGTATAAAACAATACTCAGCATCAAACATTAATATGAAGCAATACATTTTATGAATGTATAAAACTTATAATGTTTATAAAAATCAAATGTAAACATTTCTTGTTTAACTGCAGTGTATAAAACTTTAGTTGCTCTACATTGGAATGCTGTGTTCAGTCTTGGTCACCACATTGCAGGAGGGATGTGTGGGATTTGAAGAGATTCACCAGAACATTACCTGGATTGGTGGGCATCATCTACAAAGAGCATTTGGACATACTAGGGTGGTTTCCTCTGGAGCTTCTGAGGCTGAAGGTCAACCTGATAGAAGTTTATAAAATTATGAGGTGCTCAATAGGGCAAAAGAACCTTTTTTCAGAATGGAAATACCAGAGGGTAGAGGTTCAAGGTGTGTGAGGGAAAGAGGATTTCAAGGAGATGTGTGGTGCCTGGAATGGGTCATGGTGGAATTAGGCACCACAGCAATGTTTATGAGGCATTCTTACAGGCACATGAACAGTTGGGAAATTAAAACAAGAACTTAAGAAACAGGAGCATGGCCTTTAATAGGATCGTGGCCCATCTGGTCCTGGACCCAGTTCCACTTACCCACCCGTTCCCCGCAACTGTTAATACCACTGTTCTTCAAAAATATATTTATCTGTGTCTTAAATACATTTAATGAGACAACCTAATTTCCTTCCTTGAGCAAAGAATTCCACAGATTCACCCTTCTCTATGAGAAGAAATTCCTCCTGATCTCCATCATAAATCTACCCCTCCCCCCTGAATCTTGGGGCTATATCCCCCAGTTCTAGTCTCACCTGCTAGTGGAAAAAACCATCCCTGCTGTTACCTCATTTATTCCTTTCATAATTTTATATTTTTTATAAAGTCCCCCCTCATCCTTCAAAACTCCAGGGAGTATAGACCCGGGCCATTCCCTCTCTGTTCCCCACTCCTGCATCTCCTGAATCAAGCTGGCAAACTTTCCCTGCATCACTTCCAAAATCAGTGTCACCTTTCCCAAGTAAGGATACTTGAACTAAACACTATACTCCAGGTGTGGTCTCATCGGTACCCCGTACAGTTACAGCACGTTGGAGGGATATAGATGACATGCAGACAAATGGGATTAGTTTAATTTGGAATCATGGTCTGCACAAGACATGGTGGGCTGAAGGGCCTGACCATGTGGTGTGCGATAAAGGAAGCACCTAAGTGAAACTCTGGTTGGGTTGGAAATGGGTCTGTGATGCAGATGCTCAGACTGGAGATTGAGGGTTGAGGTAGTTCATGGAGATTCAGAGTCTTGGGAATGACTGGCTGAAAAGTGGGAGCTTGATCATAACCAGTTTTCTGGAATGCAATCATTTTGTAAATGTCAGCCCAGCTACTGACTTCTTGGGATGTGGGAATGCTCAGCGTTCAGTTTTCAGGATGTGCCATGAGATGGGGTGCAGAAAGAACTAGCTGGCATTCAGTGGAATAACTGAGAGTGGAGGTAATGGGGGCAGCAGATAAGCTGAGGCAGGTCTGGAGTTGGGACATGTTGTACAGTCACAGTGTTGGTCGAACATGAAACAATCTGGTTCAGCTTCAGTTCAGTGCCAGTGAGAGTCCAATGGAATTAAATCTGTGATGGGATTCAGACAGGTTCAATCTTCCCAACACTTGGAGACATTTCTGCTCACCAAATAATCCTGTTGGATAAAAAGTCAGACACATTTGGGGTCAAGAGAAGAGGTGTTATCAGTACTCATGTTGAAAGTGACACCCAGTATTTGAATAGAGTTGTTATGGAACAGTACTGAGAAGAAAAAGAAATAGCTGGAAATTACAGATCCTTGGGAGGAGAGACACCCTACAGGTGATTCTCTGAGTCTGGGTTTCACATAATTTCTTTTTTCTTTCTTCGGCTTGGCTTCACGGACAAAGATTTATGGAGGGGTATGTCCATGTCTGCTGCAGGCTTGTTGGTGACTGACAAGTCCAATGTGGGACAGGCAGGCACGGTTGCAGCGGTTGCAAGGGAAAATTGGTTGGTTGGGGTTGGGTGTTGGGTTTTTCCTCCTTTGTCTTTTGTCAGTGAGGTGGGCTCTGCGGTCTTCTTCAAAGACTGCCTGCCGAACTGTGAGGCGCCAAGATGCACGGTTGGAGATGATATCAGCCCACTGGCGATGGTCAATGTGGCAGGCGCCAAGAGATTTCTTTAAGCAGTTCTTGTACCTCTTCTTTGGTGCACCTCTGTCTCGGTGGCCAGTGGAGAGCTCGCCATAGAACACGATCTTGGGAAGGCGATGGTCCTCCATTCACATAATACAATCACGTGAAAGGGGGAGAGACACCCTACAGGTGATTCTGTGCATCTGGGTGTTCCAGAGTACAGTCACGTGAGTGTGGGAGAGCCACCCTACAGATGATTCTCTGTGTCTGGCTGTTCCAAAGTACAGTCACGTGAATGCAGTTCCATCAAGATGATTGAGTTAGAGAGGTGATGTCAATAACAGGCTGGAAAGAGAAAAAGGCCAAAGATTATTACAAGCATTTAAGATGCCATTAGTGGCATCAGTGAGGAGTGTTTCAATCTGGTGCTTCAATCTGGTGTTTCAATTCTGGCAAGATAGACCACAATGTAAAGTTTGGTAAAGAATGTTCAGTTACCTTTATTCAGGATGAGGTGGTAATTTGGATTAAACATTTTCCTTGGGGGAGAAGCCAGAGAGTGGAAGGAGAGTGAATCCGAGGTAAATATCCGCCAAGTATTAAAAATCTTTGCAGCCCAACCTACTAATGTATATGGATATCTTCAACATCTCACTCCATCAGGACATGGTACCGACTGACTTCAAACAGGTGTAAAGAATAGTGCATAAACCTACCTAAACAGGTGTAAAGAATAGTGCGGTCACCTACCTGAATGACTTCTGACCAGTGACTTTCACATCAGCAACGATGAAGAGTTTTGAAGCATTTCAGCACCTCTCTGAATAGCAACATGGATCCATTCCAGTTTGCTCCCCTCACCTCAAACTGATATTCTCTTATGTTCTGGGGCAAGACTATGAACAACATTTCCCAGTTTGTGACGATGCCCTGATTGGTGACCACAAGGCCAAACATTAGAAGTGTTTGCAGGGACCAAAGTTGCTGGCACTTGTCATGGTCCAATAGCACCCTGGCTCACGCTCTCCTACCTTTCCCATTTCAATGAGCTGTCAAACATTTCAGCAAGGAAACCAATTGTTTGGCCCAGCAAACCCCATCCACAAATGTTGCTTCTCCCAACAGCCCCAGCTTCGAGTGAAACATACCTTGCAAATATTATACATTTCCACGCGACCACCGCAGTCCCTTTGGAAACCCATGACAGATATTGCCAAATATGTAGATGCAACCTTGAGCAAAGAGTGAAGAAACATTCACCCAAATCCCAGGATTATCATATATCTCAATGAGTTGTATGCAGATATTTTGTGTGAATAGAAAGCTTTTGGAACAGCTTCTAATATTCATAAGCCATACAAAGTCAGGCAGTGCCACCATCTAGATAAGGATGAGTGTGTGTAAAGGACCCAGATTATTGTACATGCTGCTTCTGGTTAGATTGATATGCCAATCTCATTCAAGTCTG
Source organism: Narcine bancroftii (assembly GCF_036971445.1). NCBI lineage: Eukaryota > Metazoa > Chordata > Chondrichthyes > Torpediniformes > Narcinidae > Narcine > Narcine bancroftii. The sequence continues at coordinate 53,133,077 of NC_091478.1, read as the reverse complement.
AGTCTCAAAGGTTATGGTGGAATGGTGAAGCAGACTTGATGGGCCAAATGGCCTACTTTTGCTCCTATAGTCTTATGAGCTAAGTTGCCCCAGGATTCTTCTGATCACAAAAATGCTGGAGAAACACGGCAGATAATGCAGCATCCACTGGAAACTAAAGTCAATCAATGTTTCAGTTCTGAGCCCTTCAGCAGTGTCAAAAATCAGAATATCTATGCATTTTACTTCAGTGCACTCAGACAAGGAAAGATAAAACAAAAAATTCCTGAGGTGAAATAGCAACTAAAAGACCTCGTAACATCAAACGTGATCAGATCAGAGCATTGTCAGGACTGTGCATCAATCAGGGAGTGACAGGGAAAGATTAAACAGGTTAGGACTTTAATCCTTGTGGTGCACTGTTAGCCAGAATCAGACACACACAAGGTAAAGACTGTACAACAGGCTTTAATCCACAAAGACTTCCACAGAGCCAGGCTGGCTGTAGCTGCAGTAACTCTGAGTGAGCTTCGGGAGGCCGGCGCAGGCTTATATCCCGGAGGGTGATTGACACCCGACCGGATAGGGCTTGATCCCTTCAGGCCGACTGATTGACAGCCGACCAAGTGTTGTCCAGCCCCCCTTACACTCCTGCAGGTACAGATGTTGCTCCCTGCAGTAGGCCGGTGGTGTACCATCACATTCACCCTCTTCTCTAAGATTGTCCCGGAGTTGGGGGACAGTAACAAGGAATCGCACCCACTATATACATATAATATTTACAGGTTGAGATGATCTAGTGGTTGTCGGGGTCTCTCTGACCGTCATAGGACTGGCTCCTGGTCACTGGTCAGAGGGGAAGTGGGGGGGCTGGTGGCAGGAGTCTGTGTGGCTGGTGTGGTGCCACGCAGAGGGGTGGCCGGGGTGGGGCAGGGGTCGACGTATGAGGGTCATATTAGATGGGTGGGGGGGGGCAGGTTCATCTCCCAAGGCTGAAGGAACCCCCTGGTGGTCAAGGAGGTCCTGCGTGCCCCGGGGATGTATGCCCGGTCAGCGTCGTCCTGGGCTGGAGGGTGGCGTGGTGTGGTGGGTGCTCCTGTTGGTGCCAGGTGCCTGGATGAGACAGTCCTCCCTGCCACTGCCAAATCTAATATAGGCGTAGTTGTGGTTTGCATGTAGGAGGAAAAACTGCTCGACCAGAGCTTCGGCCTTTTGTGTTCGTATGTGCTTACGCAGGAGCATCGGTCCCAATGATGTGAGCCATGCTGGGAAGGACATTCCAGTCGCCGACCTCCTGGGGAATGAGAAGAGGCATTTGTGAGGGGTCTCATTGGTAGCAATGCACAGCAATGACCGAATGGCATGGAGCACCTCGGGCAGGGCTTCCTGCCAGTACTCAACGGCCCACCCTTTCAACCTGAGATCCAGGATGACTGCCTTCCAGACCACCTCGTTCTTGCATTCCACTTGTCCATTGTCTCTCGGGTTATAGCTCGTTGTGCGACTGGTCGTGATGCCCCTTGCCGTCAGGTACTGACACAGCTCGTCACTCATGAAACTAGACCCCCAGTCGCTGTGGATGAAGGCGGGATAGGCAAACATGGTGAAAATCTGCCCCACGGCCCAGATGACAGTGGCCATGGAGGTGTCCAGGCAAAGGATAGCGATAGGAAAGCGTGAGTACTCATCCACTACCGTGAGGAAGTGGAGGTTTTGGTTTGTGGAAGATTTGTTTGAAGTCCATGCCGAGATGCTCGAAAGGCCAAATAGCCTTTACAACATGGGCCTGGGGCGGGTGGAAAAAGCGGGGTTTACACTCCGCGCAGACCTGACAGCCCTCGGTCATGTCCCTGATGTCCCTGATGGTGAACGGCAGGTTTTGGGACTTAATGAAATGGTACAACCTGGTGACACCCGGATGGCAGAGGGACTCATGCAATGCCTGCAGCCTGTTGTCATGCATAGACGCGCAGATGTGAGAGAGCGCATCGGGGGAGTCATTAATCTTCCCTGGGCGGTACTGGATGTCGTAACTGTAGGTCGCCAGCTCGACTCTCCAGCGCAGGATCTTGTCGTTCTTGATCTTACTCTTGTGGGTAGGTTTAAACATGAACGCCACTGCCCACTGGTCCATGAGGAGTGTGAATATCCTGCCGGCCAGGTAGTGTCGCCAGTGGCGGACTGCTTCCACAATCACCTGGGCCTCTTTTTCAATGGCGGAGTGCCCTAGCTTGGAGATGTGGAAGGTCCTGGAGAAGAAACCGATGGGGGTAGCAGCAAGAGCCACCTCAGAGGCATCGATCTCCACCTGGAAGGGGAGTCCTCACCCACAGCCTGCATCATGGCGTCCGCAATGTCTTGCCTGATGCAGATGAAGGCTGTCTGGGCCTCGGGTGGGAGAGGAAAAGTTGTAGCTTGGGCCAGTGGGCGGATCTTGTCTGAGAAGCAAGGGACCCACTGGAAGTAATAAGAGGTGCCAAGGCACCTGCGGAGGGCCTTTAGCGTGGGGGGATGGGTAACTCCATTAATGGGAGTATCCTTTCCAGATCTGGGACGACGACTCCATGGGCCATGATGTACCCCAGGATGGTGAGGAAGGTGGTACTAAACACACACTTCTCCTTGTTGTAAGTGAGGTTCAGCTCCGCGTCCATCTGGAGGAATTTTTCCAGGTGAGCATCGTGTTCCTGCTGGTCACAGCCATAGATAGTAACATTATCCAGATACTGGAACGTCACCTTTAGCTTGTGCCGGTCTACCATGCGATCCATCTCCTGCTGGAAAATGGATACCCTGTTTGTGAACCCAAAGGGAACTCGATGGAACTGGTACAGGATGGTGTGCTGTGTAATATGAGTGGAGGTTGGGACCCCCCCCCCCCCCGAAGGCAAAGGTGACACTCTGCAGGTAGTCCTGGAAATCTAGGCCCAGGAGGATTGGGGCACAGAGTTTGGGCATGACCAGGAGCCTGAACCCTGTGTAAGTCTCCCTTCCCACAGTTATATCGGCTGAGCAGCGCCCAAGGGTACCAACAGTCTTATCCTTGGTGGTGAGTGCAATCAAGCAGGTGGTGGGGTGAACCTTTAATCTCAGGGAGTGGGCCACGCTTGGGTGAATGAAGCTCTTGGTGCTGCCACTGTCGAGCAGGCATTTCGTTACCTGCCCGTTGACTTGCACGTCCATCATTGAGTGCCCGAGGTCGTGAGGAATGTCCCTGGTCAGTGTGATGGCGGCCAGGACCATCTCGGAGTTCGAATCATCACTCTATGGCTTTGTGCAGTGATTTATGGCTTCCGGAGACATGAGGAGCATTGGAAGGGCGTCCTGGTCATCACCCATATTGACTATGTCGACGTTGGTCACTGGGTGCGGCATGCAGCAGCCGATGGCACCCAGAGGCATGGGTAGCATTGGTAGGATAGGCCGGTCATCACCCGTGTTGACCACGTCGTTCTCAACATCGTCAGAAGCCCTCTGTGTCGGCCGCTGCCTGGCCCAAGATGGCAGCGGCACGTGGGGGGCTGCTTCATTGCTGGCCTCCTTCCGCAGCTGTGTCCATTGCCCCGGGGGACGTGATGTAATCACAGCCGGTGGCAGTGACATCATTACATCTGCCGGAAGTGACATCACACTGTGAGCTGGAAGTGACGTCACTGTAGTTCTCGCCGAGCGGTGCTGGCGAGGGCGGGGACTGGTGCAGGTGCTCGGGGCACCTGCTGCAACAATCACTGGCAGGGCTGGATGTTGCACCATCAAAGTCAGGGAAGGCAGAAGTCGTCTCGGGGAAAATGGTGCCGCCTGGCACGCACACGTGGAGGGGTCTGCAGGGGAGATGGGGAGGTCATAGAGGGCTGCTAAGCTGCTGGCAGGTTTTGAGAGGCACACTTTTGCAAAGTGGCCTTTCTTGCCACATTGGGAACATTACTGGTTCCTAGCTGGGCAATTGTGGCTCGATCGTCGATCTGCCCACACCAGGACCCACAGTACTTACAGGGATGCCAGGCACCTGCTGCAGCGACGTTCTCCTCCCCAGCTCAGTCTGGGGCTGCAGCTGCAGTGTGAGAGGGCCATGAGGGAGCCTGGAGGAACCAGGAATCGAAGGCTTTGATGTGCAGGGCTGCTGCTTCCAGGGTTTGGACCACTTCTACTGTCTTGGTTAGGGCGTAGATATTGTCTTCCAGCAGCTTCTGCCGGATGGCCCTTGAGCTTAGCTCTCAGATGAAGGCGTCCCAGATCAGCCTCTCGACCTCCTCTGTACCTACCCCAGGTTCAGCCAGACACGGTCGGGGAAACTCTCGCAAGTCTCCCAGGTAAGACTCAGCCGTCTCCCCGGGTTGCTGGGCTCGGGTGTTGAGGAGGTACCTTCCACAGAGGGGGGCAACCTTTGGTTTACCTGGAAGGTTCGGGAACTCAGCTTTGACCGGAGTAGGACCAACTTCTTCCGATCTGAGTCCAGGATGCCGCCTTTGTGTGCCTCAACTGCGTGCTGCCAGATCTCATGGCGAATCTGGGCTTCCGGGTGGCGTGGGTCGACTTCGAGGCTCCCTGCGCTCAGGAGTTTTTCCGTGGCCGCTGTGGAAAATTTTGTGGATTAAATTGTGGTGCGCTGTTAGCCAGAATCAGGCACACACAAGGTCTTCCACAGAGCCAGGCTGGCTGTGGCTGCAGCAACTCAGTGAGAGGCCTCGGGACACACAAAGACTTCCACAGAGCCAGGCTGGCTGTGGCTGCAGCAACTCAGTGAGAGGCCTCGGGAGGTCGGCGCAGGCTTATATCCCGGAGGGTGATTGACACCCTATCGGATGGGGCTTGGTCCATTAAGGCCGACTGATTGACAGCTGGCCTGGTGTTGTCCTGTCCCCTTACATTCCTGCAGGTACAGAGGTTTCCCCCTACAGTAGGCCAGTAGTGTACCACCACAATCCTTGGAATGTCGAAGAATGAACGGAGATTTGACAGGAGTCATTTAAAATTGTGAGGGGCGTAGATAGAGTAAATGCAAGCAGGATTGTCCCATTGAAGTTGGGTGAGACAAGTCTTAAACGTCATGGGTTAAGGTTGATAGGTAAGATGTTTAGGGGGAACATTGAGGGTGGCACAGCTAGCTTAGTGGTTACTGCAACACCGTTACAGCACCAGTGACTGGGACAGGGGTTTGAATCCTGTGTGATCTGTAAGGAGTATGTACATTCTTCCTTTGTCTGCATGAGTTTCCTCTGGGGGTTCCGATTTACTCCCACCCTCGAAAATGTACTGGGGATGAATGTTAATTGGGTGTAAATTGGGCAGCATGGGCTCATGAGCTGAAATGGCCTGTTACCATGGTGTATGTCTAAATGTAAATTTAACTTCTTCACAGAGAGTGGTGAGAGAGTGGAACGAATTGCCAGCTGAAATGGTGAATGAAGGCTCAATTTTGTTATTTAAGAAAAATTTGGATAGGTACATGGAAGGGAGAGATATGGAGGGCTATAGTCCAGGTGAAGGTCATTAGGACTAGGAGAATAAGTCTGGCATGTACTAGATGGGCCAAATGTTCTGTAGTTCTATTTGCACTGCTCTGATTCCAGAGAGGCCAGGAATGATTGGTCAGAAACAGGAGCAAAGAGCTTTGGTAATAGATAATTTTGGAAGAGAAATTAAGCTACCTGAATTAACAAAGTTTGAGTTTTTGATTTTGCACACTTTAAAAAGCGTTTTATTTCTGATATATATGCCTTGTTACAAGATGGTATGAATAAACCAAATTTAAATAAATCTAGAATTAAATGGGAAGAAGATTTATCTTATGATATACCTCAGGAGGATTGGGAAGTTATGTGTCAAGAAGGTGTGACTAAATTACTTAATGTATGATATAGTTTAGTTAATTATAATTTTTTACATCAGTTGTATTTGACACCTGAGAAATTGAAAAGATATGTATTTATTAATTTGGATTTATGTTTTAGATGTGGACTACATATTGGAACATTTGTACCTGCAGTTTGGCTTTGTGACAAAGCCCAACCATTTTGGGAAAAAATTAGTGTATTTTTTTTAAAACTGTTTAAGGTTAAATTGCCATAAGATCCAGAAATTTTTTTGCTGGGTTATACGATATCTTTGACTGGTTTGGGGTTGGACAAGTTTCAGATAGCTTCTGTTCATTTAACATTGGCGGTACCATGGAAATGTATTGCGATTACATGTAAAGATAATGTAGAACACAGCTCGTTGGCATAATGAATTGAGATCTTGTATTTACATAGACAAATAAAAAAATTTGCATTATAATTATTCACTTTTTGTTCAGATGTGGTCACCTTATTTGGAATGTATGGGTTTAGAAATATCATAAACAATTTTATTATAATTTTGAAATATCACACAGCCTATGTATGTAATTAATTGTATTTTTTTTGCTCCCCTGCAGGGCTTGCTGAGGGTGGAGGGGATGGGTGGGTGGTTTTGTTTTTTTTAACTTTATTTTGTTATTTTTATGTATTTTTTTATGTATTTTAAAATTCAAAATAAAGTTTAAAAAAAAGAAACAGGAGCAAGGACTTGCCCGTTACTATCAGTCCACAGAGTAGATGCCCAGCAGGTTCACTAACATCATTGTCTCTGTTTAATAACATTGTTAATTACAGCACCACATCACAGTTCTCCTCTGACTCCCTCCAGGTGGAAGTTATCAACCCCAAGAATAAGGTGGTTTATTTCCACGGCCTCAGGGTTGGACAGACCATGAGGAAAGTCGTTCCAATAATCAACAGAAGCCTGGCGCCAGTGAACTTCATTCTCGCGATGACACCAAACCAACAGCTTCTTCAGAGTGCCAAGGTACATGCTCTGGCCCCAGCATCTCTTACAGAGATAGCTCTCCTCTATTCTCTCAATAGCAGAAACAAAGGAAGTGTGGCAGAAGCTCAGTGTCACACAGAGCAATTACCAAGGCCAACATAAACCGTGGTCACTGAGTTTCGCTGACACCATGACCAGAGGGAGATCACTTCCTGTCCTCCCTGTTACTGACACCGTAACCAGAGGGAGACCTCTTCCTGTTACTCTATGTTAATGACTCTATAACCAGAAGAGATCTCTTCCTGTCACTCCCTGTTACAGAATCTAAAATCAGAGGGTGATTTCTTCCTGTCACTCCCTATTATTGACTCTATAACCAGAGGGAGATCTCTTCCTGTCACTCCCTATGAAAGACTCTATAACCAGTGGGAGATCTTTCACTCCCTATTACAGACACTATAACCAGAGGCACATCTGTCACTCCATATTACTGACTCTATAACCAGAGGGAGATCTGTCACTCCCTGTTACTGACTCTATAACCAGAGGGAGGTCTGTCACTCCCTATTACTGACTCTTAACAAGAGGGAGATCTGTTCCCGTCACTCCCTATTACTGACTCTATAACCAGAGGGAGATCTCTTCCCGTCATTTCCTGTTACAGTATCTGGAACCAGAAGGAGATCTCTTCCTGTCGCTCCCTATTACTGACTCTAGAAACAGAGGGAGATCTCTTCCTGTCACTCCCTATTACTGACACCGTAACTAGAGGGAGATCTCATCCTGTCACTCCCTGTTACAGACTCTATAACCAGAGGCAGATCTCTTCAAGTCACTCGCTATTACTGACTCTATAACCGAGAGAGATCTGTCACTCGAGTTTAGTGATTAAATAAGCAATGGGAGATCTGTCACTCCATGTTACTGACTCCATAACCAGAGGGAGATCTGTCACTCCCTGTTACTGACTAAATAACCAGAGGGAGATCTGTCACTCCCTATTATTTACTCGATAAGCAGAGGAAAATCTCTTCCTGTCAATCCCTGTTACTGACGCAATAACCAGAGCGAGATCTTTCACTCGCTATTACAAACTCTATAACCAGAGGGAGATCTGTCACTCCCTATTCTTGACCTATAAACAGAGGGAGATTTCTTTCTGTCACTCCCTGTTACTGACTCAATAACCAGAGGGAGATCTATCACTCGATGTTACTGACTCCATAACCAGTGGGAGATCTTTCACTCCCTCTTACTGCCTCTAGAAGCATAGGGAGATCTCTTCCTGTCACTCGCTATTACAAACTCTATAACCAGAGGGAGATCTGTCACTGCCTGTTACTGACTCAATAACCAGAGGGAGATCTGTCACTCCCTGTTACTAACTCTACAACCAGAGGGAGATCTCTTCATGTCACTCCTTGTTATTGACCGTATAACCAGAAGAAGATCTGTCACTCCATGTTACTGACTCCATAACCAGAGGGAGATCTGTCACTCCCTGTTACTGACTAAATAACCAGAGGGAGATCTGTCACTCCCTATTATTGACTCGATAAGCAGAGGGAGATCTCTTCCTGTCACTTCCTGCTACTGACTCAATAACCAAAGCGAGGTCTTTCACTCTGAGGGAGATCTGTGACTCCCTATTATTGACCTATAATCAGAGGGAGATTTCTTTCTGTCACTCCATGTTCCTGACTCAATAACCAGAGGGAGATCTGTCACTCGATGTTACTTACTCCATAACCATTGGGAGATCTGTCGCTCCATGTTACTGACTCAATAACCAGAAGGAGACCTGTCACTCCCTGTTACTGAATATAACCAGAGGGAGATCTGTCACTCCCTATTCCTGAATCTATAGCGAGAGGCAGATCTCTTCCTGTCACTCCATGTTATTGACCTGATAACCAGAGGGAGATCTGTCACTCCCTGTTACTGACTCTATAACCAGAGGGTGATCTCTTCCTGTCACTCCCTCTTTATGAATTTATAACCAGAGGGTGATCTCTTCCTGTCACTCCCCGTTATTGACCTTATAACCAGAGGGAGATCTGTCACTCCCTACTGCAGAATCTATAACCAGAGAGAGACCTCTTCCTGTCACTCCCTGTTAGTGACTCAATAACCAGAGGGAGATCAGTCATTCCCTATAACTGGCTCCATAACCAGAGGGAGATCTGTCACTCCCTGTTATTGATTCTATAACCTGAGGAGATCTCTTCCTGTCACTCCCTATTACTGACTCTATATCCAGAGGGAGACCTGTCACTCCCTATTATTGACTCTAAAACCAGAGGGAGATCTCTTCCTGTCACTCCCTGTTACTGACTCAATAATCAGAGGGAGATTTTTCACTCGCTATTACAAACTCGATAACCAGAGGGAGATCTGTCACTCCCTTTTATTGACTCTATAACCAGAAGGAGATTTCTTCCTGTCACTGCCTGTTACTGACTCCATAACCAGAGGGAGATTTTTCACTCGCTATTACAAACTCGATAACCAGAGGGAGATCTGTCACTCCCTGTCATTGATTCTATAACCTGAGGAGATCTCTTCCTGTCACTCCCTATTATCTACTCTATATCCAGAACGAGATCTGTCACTCTCCATTATTGACTCTATAACCAGCGGGAGACCTCTTTCTGTCACTCCCTGTTACTGACTCAATAACCAGAGGGAAATCTGTCACTCGATATGACTGACTCCATAACCAGTAAGAGATCTGTCACTCTCTTTTACTGATTAAATAACAAGAGGGACATCTCTTCCTGTCACTCCCTGTTACTGACTCAATAATCAGAGGGAGATCTTTCACTCGCTTTTACAAATTCTATAACCAGAGGGAGATCTGTCACTCCCTGTTATTGATTCTATAACCTGAGGAGATCTCTTCCTGTCACTCCCTATTACTGACTCTATATCCAGAGGGAGACCTGTCACTCCCTATTATTGACTCTAAAACCAGAGGGAGATCTCTTCCTGTCACTCCCTGTTACTGACTCAATAATCAGAGGGAGATTTTTCACTCGCTATTACAAACTCGATAACCATAGGGAGATCTGTCACTCCCTTTTATTGACTCTATAACCAGAAGGAGATTTCTTCCTGTCACTGCCTGTTACTGACTCAATAACCAGAGGGAGATTTTTCACTCGCTATTACAAACTCGATAACCAGAGGGAGATCTGTCACTCCCTGTTATTGATTCTATAATCTGAGGAGATCTCTTCATGTCACTCCCTATTATCTACTCTATATCCAGAACGAGATCAGTCACTCCCCATTATTGACTCTATAACCAGCGGGAGACCTCTTCCTGTCACTCCCTGTTACTGACTCAATAACCAGAGGGAGATCTGTCACTCGATCTTACTGACTCCATAACCAGTAAGAGATCTGTATCTCTCTTTTACTGATTAAATAACAAGAGGGACATCTCTTCCTGTCACTCCCTGTTACTGACTCAATAATCAGAGGGAGATCTTTCACTCGCTTTTACAAATTCTATAACCAGAGGGAGATCTGTCACTCCCTATTATTGACTCTATAACCAGAGGGAGATCTGTCACTCCCTATTACTGACTCTATAACCAGATGGAGATCTGTCACCCCCTGTAACTGACTCGATAACCAGAGGGAGATCAGTCACTCCTTGTTACTGACTCTTTAACCAGAGGTATAACTCTTCCTGTCACTCCCTATTACTGAATCTGAAACCAGAGGCTGATCTCTTCCTATCACTCCCTTTTATTGAACTGATAACCAGAGGGAGATCTGTCACTCCCTGTTACTGACTCAATAACCAGATGGAGATCTGTCGCCCCCTGATGCAGAATCTATAACCAAAGGGTGATCGCTTCCTGTCACTCCCTCTGAATGAATCTATAACCAGAGGGTGATCTCTTCCTGTCACTCCCTATTACTGACACAGGATCCAGAGGGAGATCTCTTCCTGTCACTCCCTATTACTGACTCTATAACCTGAGGGAGATCTGTCACCCCCTGTTACTGAATATAACCAGAGAGAGATCTGTCCCTGCCTATTGCAGTATCTATAACCAGAGGGTGATCTCTTCCTGTCACTCCCCGTTATGAACCTTATAACCAGATGGAGATCTGTCACTCCCTATTGCAGAATCTATAACCAGAGTGTGATCTCTTCCTGTCACTCCGTCTTAATGAATCTATAACCAGAGGGTGACCTCTTCCTCTCACTCCCCGTTATTGACCTTATAACCAGAGGGAGATCTGTCTCTCCCTATTGCAGAATCTATAACCAGAGGGTGATCTCTTCCTGTCACTCCCCGTTATGAACCTTATAACCAGATGGAGATCTGTCACTCCCTATTGCAGAATCTATAACCAGAGTGTGATCTCTTCCTGTCACTCCGTCTTAATGAATCTATAACCAGAGGGTGATCTCTTCCTCTCACTCCCCGTTATTGACCTTATAACCAGAGGGAGATCTGTCTCTCCCTATTGCAGAATCTATAACCAGAGGGTGATCTCTTCCTCTCACTCCCTCTTCATGAATCTATAACCAGAGGGTGATCTCTTCCTGTCACTCCGTTTTACAGACACAGTAACCAGAGGGAGATCTCGTCCTTTAACTCCCTATTACTGACTCTATAACCAGAGGGAGATCTTTCACTCGCTATTACAGACTCTATAACAAGAGGCAGGTCTGTCACTCCCTATTACTGACTCTTTTACCAGAGGGAGACCTCTTCCTGTCACTCCCTGTTACTGACTCAATAACCAGAGGGAGATCAGTCACTCCCTATTACTGACTCGATAACCAGAACCAGATCTGTCACTCCATATTACTGACTCTATAACCACAGGGAGATCTGTCACTCCCTGTTACTGACTCTATCACAAGAGTGAGATATCTTCCTCTCACTCCCTATTAGTGACTAGAACTCCTTGTTACAGACTCTATAACCAGAGGGAGATCTCTTCCTGTCACTCCCCGTTATGGACCGTATAACCAGATGGAAATCTGTCACACCCTGTTACTGACTCAATAACCAGAAGGAGATCTGTCACTCCCTGTTACTGACTCTTTAACCAGAGGGAGATCTCTTCCTGTCACTCCCTGTTACTGACTCTATAACCAGAGGGAGATCAGTCACTCCCTATTACTGACTCGATAACCAGAACCAGATCTGTCACTCCATATTACTGACTCTATAACCACAGGGAGATCTGTCACTCTCTGTTACGGACTCTATCACAAGAGTGAGATCTCTTCCTCTCACTCCCTATTAGTGACTAGAACTCCTTGTTTCAGACTCTATAACCAGAGGGAGATCTCTTACTGTCACTCTCCGTTATGGACCGTATAACCAGATGGAAATCTGTCACACCCTGTTACTGACTCAATAACCAGAAGGAGATCTCTTCCTGTCACTCCCCGTTATGAACCTAATAACCAGATGGAGATCTGTCACTCCCTGTTACTGACTCTTTAACCAGAGGGTGATCTCTTCCTCTCACTCCCTATTATTGAATCTACAACCAGAGGGAAATCTCTTCCTGTCAATCCCTATGACTGACTCTATAACCAGATGGAGATCTGTCACCCCCTGTAACTGACTCAATAACCAAAGGAAGATCTGTCGCAACCTATTACAGAATCTATAACCAGAGGTGATCGCTTCCTGTCACTCCCTATTACTGACACAGGAACCAGAGGGAGATCTCTTCCTGTCACTCCCCATTATTGACCTTATAACCAGAGGGAGATCTGTCTCTCCCTGTTACTGAATATAACCAGAGGGTGATCTCTTCCTGTCACTCCATATTACAGACACAGTAACCAGAGGGAGATCTCTTCCATTCACTCACTATTACTGACTCTATAACAGAGGGAGATCTGTCTTTCCCTATTGCAGAATCTATAACCAGAGGGTGATCTCTTCCTGTCACTCCATATTACAGACACAGTAACCAGAGGGAGATCTCTTCCTGTCACTCCCTATTACTGAATCTGTAACCAGAGGGAGATGTGTCACTCACTCTTACTGACTCTACAACCAGAGTAAATCACTTCCTGTCAATCCCTATTACTGACTCTATAACCAGAGGGAGATCTCTTCCTGTCACTCCCTATTACTGAATCTGTAACCAGAGGCAGATCTCTTCCTGTCACTCCCTTTTATTGAACTGATAACCAGAGGCAGATCTGTCACTCCATATTACTGACTCTATTACCACAAGGAGATCTGTCACTCCCTGTTACTGAATCTATACGCAGATGCAGATCTCTTCCTGTCACTCCCTGTTACTGACTCAATAACCAGAGGGAGATCTGTCACACCCTATTACTGACTCTACAACCAGGGGGAAATCTCTTCCTGTCAATCCCTATTACTGACTCTATAACCAGAGGGAGATCTCTTCCTGTCACTCCCTGTTACAGACTCTATAACCAGAGGGAGATCTCTTCCTGTCACTCCCAATTACTGACTCTATAACCAGAGGGAGATCTCTACATGTCACTCCCTCTTACTGACCCTAGAACGAGAGGGAGATCTTTTCCTGTTACTCCATATTACTGACACCGTAACCAGAGGAAGAACTGTCACTCGATGTTACTGATTAAATAACTATTGCGAGATCTGTCACTCCATGTTACTGACTGTACAACCAGAGGGAAATCTCTTCCTGTCAATCCTTGTTACAGACTCTATAACCAGAGGGAGATCTCTTCCTGTCACTCCCAATTACTTACTCTATAACCAGAGGGAGATCTCTACATGTCACTCCCTCTTACTGACTCTAGAACGAGAGGGAGATCTCTTCCTGTCACCAGAGGGAGATCTGTCACTCGATGTTACTGACTAAATAACAAGTGAGAGATCTGTCACTCCATGTTACTGACTCCATAACCAGAGGGAGATCTGTCACTCCCTGTTACTGACTAAATAACCAGAGGGAGATCTGTCAATCCGTATTATTGACTCGATCAGCAGAGGGAGATATTTTCCTGTCACTCCCTGTTACTGACTATAACCAGAGGGAGATCTGTCACTCCCTGTTACTGACTCAAAAACCAGAGGGAGATATCTTCCTGTCACTCCCCATTATGGATCTTTTAAGCAGATGGAGATCTGTCACTCCCTGTTACTGACTCAATAACCAGAGGGAGATCTGTCACACCCTATTACTGACTCTACAACCAGGGGGAAATCTCTTCCTGTCAATCCCTATTACTGACTCTATAACCAGAGGGAGATCTCTTCCTGTCACTCCCTGTTACAGACTCTATAACCAGAGGGAGATCTCTTCCTGTCACTCCCAATTACTGACTCTATAACCAGAGGGAGATCTCTACATGTCACTCCCTCTTACTGACCCTAGAACGAGAGGGAGATCTTTTCCTGTTACTCCCTATTACTGACACCGTAACCAGAGGAAGAACTGTCACTCGATGTTACTGATTAAATAACTATTGCGAGATCTGTCACTCCATGTTACTGACTGTACAACCAGAGGGAAATCTCTTCCTGTCAATCCTTGTTACAGACTCTATAACCAGAGGGAGATCTCTCCCTGTCACTCCCAATTACTTACTCTATAACCAGAGGGAGATCTCTACATGTCACTCCCTCTTACTGACTCTAGAACGAGAGGGAGATCTCTTCCTGTCACCAGAGGGAGATCTGTCACTCGATGTTACTGACTAAATAACAAGTGAGAGATCTGTCACTCCATGTTACTGACTCCATAACCAGGGGGAGAAATGTCACTACCTGTTACTGACTCAATAACCAGAGCGTGATCTTTCACTCGCTATTACAAACTCTATAACCAGAGGGAGATCTGTCACTCCCTAATATTGACCGAAAAGCAGAGGGAGATTCCTTTCTGTCACTCCCTGTTACTGAATATAACCAGAGGGAGATCTGTCACTCCCTGTTACTGACTCAAAAACCAGAGGGAAATCTCTTCCTGTCAATCCTTGTTACAGACTCTATAACCAGAGGGAGATCTCTTCCTGTCACTCCCAATTACTTACTCTATAACCAGAGGGAGATCTCTACATGTCACTCCCTCTTACTGACTCTAGAACGAATGGGAGATCTCTTCCTGTCACCAGAGGGAGATCTGTCACTCGATGTTACTGACTAAATAACAAGTGAGAGATCTGTCACTCCATGTTACTGACTCCATAACCAGGGGGAGAAATGTCACTACCTGTTACTGACTCAATAACCAGAGCATGATCTTTCACTTGCTATTACAAACTCTATAACCAGAGGGAGATCTGTCACTCCCTAATATTGACCGAAAAGCAGAGGGAGATTCCTTTCTGTCACTCCCTGTTACTGAATATAACCAGAGGAAGATCTGTCAGTCCCTATTCCTGATTCTATAACCAGAGGGAGATCTGTCACCCCCTGTAACTGACTCGATAACCAGAGGGAGATCTGTCACTCCTTGTTCCTGACTCTTTAACCAGAGGTATATCTCTTCCTGTCACTCCCTATTACTGAATCTGTAACCAGAGGCAGATCTCTTCCTGTCACTCCCTTTTATTGAACTTATAACCAGAGGGAGATCTGTCACTCCCTGTTACTGACTCAATAACCAAAGGAAGATCTGTCGCAACCTATTACAGAATCTATAACCAGAGGGTGATCGCTTCCTGTCACTACCTCTTAATGAATCTATAACCAGAGGGTGATCTCTTCCTGTCACTCCCTCTTTATGAATTTATAACCAGAGTGTGATCTCTTCCTATCACTCCATATTACAGACACAGTAACCAGAGGGAGATCTCTTCCTTTCACTCCCTATTACTGACTCTATAACCAGAGGGAGATCTGTCTCTCCCTATTGCAGAATCTATAACCAGAGGGTGATCTCTTCCTGTCACTCCATATTACAGACACAGAAACCAGAGGGAGATCTCTTCCTGTCACTCCCTGTTACTGACTCAATAACCAGAGGGAGATCAGTCACTCCCTATTACTGACTCAATAACCAGAGGGAGATCTGTCTGTTCGTGTTATTGACTGTATAACCAGAGGAGATCCCTTCCTGTCACTCCCTATTACTGACTCTCTAACCAGAGGGAGATCTTTCACACGCTATTACAGACTCTATAACCAGAAGCAGATTTGTCACTCCATATTACTGACTCTATAACCACAGGGAGATCTGTCACTCCCTGTTACTGACTCTATCACAAGAGTGAGATATCTTCCTCTCACTCCCTATTAGTGACTAGAACTCCTTGTTACAGACTCTATAACCAGAGGGAGATCTCTTCCTGTCACTCTCCGTTATGGACCGTATAACCAGATGGAAATCTGTCACACCCTGTTACTGACTCAATAACCAGAAGGAGATCTGTCACTCCCTGTTACTGACTCTTTAACCAGAGGGAGATCTCTTCCTGTCACTCCCTGTTACTGACTCTATAACCAGAGGGAGATCAGTCACTCCCTATTACTGACTCGATAACCAGAACCAGATCTGTCACTCCATATTCCTGACTCTATAACCACAGGGAGATCTGTCACTCTCTGTTACTGACTCTATCACAAGAGTGAGATCTCTTCCTCTCACTCCCTATTAGTGACTAGAACTCCTTGTTTCAGACTCTATAACCAGAGGGAGATCTCTTCCTGTCACTCTCCGTTATGGACCGTATAACCAGATGGAAATCTGTCACACCCTGTTACTGACTCAATAACCAGAAGGAGATCTCTTCCTGTCACTCCCCGTTATGAACCTAATAACCAGATGGAGATCTGTCACTCCCTGTTACTGACTCTTTAACCAGAGGGTGATCTCTTCCTCTCACTCCCTATTATTGAATCTACAACCAGAGGGAAATCTCTTCCTGTCAATCCCTATGACTGACTCTATAACCAGATGGAGATCTGTCACCCCCTGTAACTGACTCAATAACCAAAGGAAGATCTGTCGCAACCTATTACAGAATCTATAACCAGAGGGTGATCGCTTCCTGTCACTCCCTATTACTGACACAGGAACCAGAGGGAGATCTCTTCCTGTCACTCCCCGTTATTGACCTTATAACCAGAGGGAGATCTGTCTCTCCCTGTTACTGAATATAACCAGAGGGTGATCTCTTCCTGTCACTCCATATTACAGACACAGTAACCAGAGGGAGATCTCTTCCATTCACTCCCTATTACTGACTCTATAACAGAGGGAGATCTGTCTTTCCCTATTGCAGAATCTATAACCAGAGGGTGATCTCTTCCTGTCACTCCATATTACAGACACAGTAACCAGAGGGAGATCTCTTCCTGTCACTCCCTATTACTGAATCTGTAACCAGAGGGAGATGTGTCACTCACTCTTACTGACTCTACAACCAGAGTAAATCACTTCCTGTCAATCCCTATTACTGACTCTATAACCAGAGGGAGATCTCTTCCTGTCACTCCCTATTACTGAATCTGTAACCAGAGGCAGATCTCTTCCTGTCACTCCCTTTTATTGAACTGATAACCAGAGGCAGATCTGTCACTCCATATTACTGACTCTATTACCACAAGGAGATCTGTCACTCCCTGTTACTGAATCTATACGCAGATGCAGATCTCTTCCTGTCTCTCCCCGTTATGAACCTTATAACCAGATGGAGATCTGTCACTCCCTATTGCAGAATCTATAACGAGAGGGTGATCTCTTCCTGTCACTGCCCGTTATTGACCTTATAGCCAGAGGGAGATCTGTCTCTCCCTATTGCAGAATCTATAACCAGAGGGTGATCTGTTCCACTCACTCCCTCTTCATGAATCTATAACCAGAGGGTGATCTCTTCCTGTCACTCCATATTACAGACACAGTAACCAGAGGGAGACCTCTTCCTTTCACTCCCTATTACTGACTCTATAACCAGAGGGAGATGTGTCACTCACTCTTACTGACTCTACAACCAGAGTAAATCACTTCCTGACAATCCCTATAACTGACTCTATAACCAGAGGGAAATCTGTCACTCGATGTTACTGACTAAATAACTAGTGGTAGATCTTTCACTCCATGTTACTGACTCCATAACCAGAGGGAGATCTGTCACTCCCTGCTACTGACTAAATAACTAGAGGGAGATCTGTCAATCCGTATTATTGACTCGATCGGCAGAGGGAGATATCTTCCTGTCACTCCCTGTTACTGACTCAATAACCAAAGGAAGATCTGTCGCTCCCTATTACAGAAACTATAACGAGAGGATGATATCTTCCGGTCACTCCCTCTTAATGAATCTATAACCAGAGGATGATCTCTTCCGGTCACTCCCTATTACTGATACAGTAACCAGTGGGAGATCTCTTCCTGTCACTCCCTGTTACTGACTATAACCAGAGGGAGATCTGTCACTCCCTGTTACTGACTCAAAAACCAGAGGGAGATATCTTCCTGTCACTCCCCATTATGGATCTTTTAACCAGATGGAGATCTGTCACTCCCTGTTACTGACTCAATAACCAGAGGGAGATCTGTCACACCCTATTACTGACTCTACAACCAGGGGGAAATCTCTTCCTGTCAATCCCTATTACTGACTCTATAACCAGAGGGAGATCTCTTCCTGTCACTCCCTGTTACAGACTCTATAACCAGACGGAGATCTCTTCCTGTCACTCCCAATTACTGACTCTATAACCAGAGGGAGATCTCTACATGTCACTCCCTCTTACTGACCCTAGAACGAGAGGGAGATCTTTTCCTGTTACTCCATATTACTGACACCGTAACCAGAGGAAGAACTGTCACTCGATGTTACTGATTAAATAACTATTGCGAGATCTGTCACTCCATGTTACTGACTGTACAACCAGAGGGAAATCTCTTCCTGTCAATCCTTGTTACAGACTCTATAACCAGAGGGAGATCTCTTCCTGTCACTCCCAATTACTTACTCTATAACCAGAGGGAGATCTCTACATGTCACTCCCTCTTACTGACTCTAGAACGAGAGGGAGATCTCTTCCTGTCACCAGAGGGAGATCTGTCACTCGATGTTACTGACTAAATAACAAGTGAGAGATCTGTCACTCCATGTTACTGACTCCATAACCAGAGGGAGATCTGTCACTCCCTGTTACTGACTAAATAACCAGAGGGAGATCTGTCAATCCGTATTATTGACTCGATCAGCAGAGGGAGATATTTTCCTGTCACTCCCTGTTACTGACTATAACCAGAGGGAGATCTGTCACTCCCTGTTACTGACTCAAAAACCAGAGGGAGATATCTTCCTGTCACTCCCCATTATGGATCTTTTAAGCAGATGGAGATCTGTCACTCCCTGTTACTGACTCAATAACCAGAGGGAGATCTGTCACACCCTATTACTGACTCTACAACCAGGGGGAAATCTCTTCCTGTCAATCCCTATTACTGACTCTATAACCAGAGGGAGATCTCTTCCTGTCACTCCCTGTTACAGACTCTATAACCAGAGGGAGATCTCTTCCTGTCACTCCCAATTACTGACTCTATAACCAGAGGGAGATCTCTACATGTCACTCCCTCTTACTGACCCTAGAACGAGAGGGAGATCTTTTCCTGTTACTCCCTATTACTGACACCGTAACCAGAGGAAGAACTGTCACTCGATGTTACTGATTAAATAACTATTGCGAGATCTGTCACTCCATGTTACTGACTGTACAACCAGAGGGAAATCTCTTCCTGTCAATCCTTGTTACAGACTCTATAACCAGAGGGAGATCTCTCCCTGTCACTCCCAATTACTTACTCTATAACCAGAGGGAGATCTCTACATGTCACTCCCTCTTACTGACTCTAGAACGAGAGGGAGATCTCTTCCTGTCACCAGAGGGAGATCTGTCACTCGATGTTACTGACTAAATAACAAGTGAGAGATCTGTCACTCCATGTTACTGACTCCATAACCAGGGGGAGAAATGTCACTACCTGTTACTGACTCAATAACCAGAGCGTGATCTTTCACTCGCTATTACAAACTCTATAACCAGAGGGAGATCTGTCACTCCCTAATATTGACCGAAAAGCAGAGGGAGATTCCTTTCTGTCACTCCCTGTTACTGAATATAACCAGAGGGAGATCTGTCACTCCCTGTTACTGACTCAAAAACCAGAGGGAAATCTCTTCCTGTCAATCCTTGTTACAGACTCTATAACCAGAGGGAGATCTCTTCCTGTCACTCCCAATTACTTACTCTATAACCAGAGGGAGATCTCTACATGTCACTCCCTCTTACTGACTCTAGAACGAATGGGAGATCTCTTCCTGTCACCAGAGGGAGATCTGTCACTCGATGTTACTGACTAAATAACAAGTGAGAGATCTGTCACTCCATGTTACTGACTCCATAACCAGGGGGAGAAATGTCACTACCTGTTACTGACTCAATAACCAGAGCATGATCTTTCACTTGCTATTACAAACTCTATAACCAGAGGGAGATCTGTCACTCCCTAATATTGACCGAAAAGCAGAGGGAGATTCCTTTCTGTCACTCCCTGTTACTGAATATAACCAGAGGAAGATCTGTCAGTCCCTATTCCTGATTCTATAACCAGAGGGAGATCTGTCACCCCCTGTAACTGACTCGATAACCAGAGGGAGATCTGTCACTCCTTGTTCCTGACTCTTTAACCAGAGGTATATCTCTTCCTGTCACTCCCTATTACTGAATCTGTAACCAGAGGCAGATCTCTTCCTGTCACTCCCTTTTATTGAACTTATAACCAGAGGGAGATCTGTCACTCCCTGTTACTGACTCAATAACCAAAGGAAGATCTGTCGCAACCTATTACAGAATCTATAACCAGAGGGTGATCGCTTCCTGTCACTACCTCTTAATGAATCTATAACCAGAGGGTGATCTCTTCCTGTCACTCCCTCTTTATGAATTTATAACCAGAGTGTGATCTCTTCCTATCACTCCATATTACAGACACAGTAACCAGAGGGAGATCTCTTCCTTTCACTCCCTATTACTGACTCTATAACCAGAGGGAGATCTGTCTCTCCCTATTGCAGAATCTATAACCAGAGGGTGATCTCTTCCTGTCACTCCATATTACAGACACAGAAACCAGAGGGAGATCTCTTCCTGTCACTCCCTGTTACTGACTCAATAACCAGAGGGAGATCAGTCACTCCCTATTACTGACTCAATAACCAGAGGGAGATCTGTCTGTTCGTGTTATTGACTGTATAACCAGAGGAGATCCCTTCCTGTCACTCCCTATTACTGACTCTCTAACCAGAGGGAGATCTTTCACACGCTATTACAGACTCTATAACCAGAAGCAGATTTGTCACTCCATATTACTGACTCTATAACCACAGGGAGATCTGTCACTCCCTGTTACTGACTCTATCACAAGAGTGAGATATCTTCCTCTCACTCCCTATTAGTGACTAGAACTCCTTGTTACAGACTCTATAACCAGAGGGAGATCTCTTCCTGTCACTCTCCGTTATGGACCGTATAACCAGATGGAAATCTGTCACACCCTGTTACTGACTCAATAACCAGAAGGAGATCTGTCACTCCCTGTTACTGACTCTTTAACCAGAGGGAGATCTCTTCCTGTCACTCCCTGTTACTGACTCTATAACCAGAGGGAGATCAGTCACTCCCTATTACTGACTCGATAACCAGAACCAGATCTGTCACTCCATATTCCTGACTCTATAACCACAGGGAGATCTGTCACTCTCTGTCACTGACTCTATCACAAGAGTGAGATCTCTTCCTCTCACTCCCTATTAGTGACTAGAACTCCTTGTTTCAGACTCTATAACCAGAGGGAGATCTCTTCCTGTCACTCTCCGTTATGGACCGTATAACCAGATGGAAATCTGTCACACCCTGTTACTGACTCAATAACCAGAAGGAGATCTCTTCCTGTCACTCCCCGTTATGAACCTAATAACCAGATGGAGATCTGTCACTCCCTGTTACTGACTCTTTAACCAGAGGGTGATCTCTTCCTCTCACTCCCTATTATTGAATCTACAACCAGAGGGAAATCTCTTCCTGTCAATCCCTATGACTGACTCTATAACCAGATGGAGATCTGTCACCCCCTGTAACTGACTCAATAACCAAAGGAAGATCTGTCGCAACCTATTACAGAATCTATAACCAGAGGGTGATCGCTTCCTGTCACTCCCTATTACTGACACAGGAACCAGAGGGAGATCTCTTCCTGTCACTCCCCGTTATTGACCTTATAACCAGAGGGAGATCTGTCTCTCCCTGTTACTGAATATAACCAGAGGGTGATCTGTTCCTGTCACTCCATATTACAGACACAGTAACCAGAGGGAGATCTCTTCCATTCACTCCCTATTACTGACTCTATAACAGAGGGAGATCTGTCTTTCCCTATTGCAGAATCTATAACCAGAGGGTGATCTCTTCCTGTCACTCCATATTACAGACACAGTAACCAGAGGGAGATCTCTTCCTGTCACTCCCTATTACTGAATCTGTAACCAGAGGGAGATGTGTCACTCACTCTTACTGACTCTACAACCAGAGTAAATCACTTCCTGTCAATCCCTATTACTGACTCTATAACCAGAGGGAGATCTCTTCCTGTCACTCCCTATTACTGAATCTGTAACCAGAGGCAGATCTCTTCCTGTCACTCCCTTTTATTGAACTGATAACCAGAGGCAGATCTGTCACTCCATATTACTGACTCTATTACCACAAGGAGATCTGTCACTCCCTGTTACTGAATCTATACGCAGATGCAGATCTCTTCCTGTCTCTCCCCGTTATGAACCTTATAACCAGATGGAGATCTGTCACTCCCTATTGCAGAATCTATAACGAGAGGGTGATCTCTTCCTGTCACTGCCCGTTATTGACCTTATAGCCAGAGGGAGATCTGTCTCTCCCTATTGCAGAATCTATAACCAGAGGGTGATCTGTTCCACTCACTCCCTCTTCATGAATCTATAACCAGAGGGTGATCTCTTCCTGTCACTCCATATTACAGACACAGTAACCAGAGGGAGACCTCTTCCTTTCACTCCCTATTACTGACTCTATAACCAGAGGGAGATGTGTCACTCACTCTTACTGACTCTACAACCAGAGTAAATCACTTCCTGACAATCCCTATAACTGACTCTATAACCAGAGGGAAATCTGTCACTCGATGTTACTGACTAAATAACTAGTGGTAGATCTTTCACTCCATGTTACTGACTCCATAACCAGAGGGAGATCTGTCACTCCCTGCTACTGACTAAATAACTAGAGGGAGATCTGTCAATCCGTATTATTGACTCGATCGGCAGAGGGAGATATCTTCCTGTCACTCCCTGTTACTGACTCAATAACCAAAGGAAGATCTGTCGCTCCCTATTACAGAAACTATAACGAGAGGATGATATCTTCCGGTCACTCCCTCTTAATGAATCTATAACCAGAGGATGATCTCTTCCGGTCACTCCCTATTACTGATACAGTAACCAGTGGGAGATCTCTTCCTGTCACTCCCTGTTACTGACTATAACCAGAGGGAGATCTGTCACTCCCTGTTACTGACTCAAAAACCAGAGGGAGATATCTTCCTGTCACTCCCCATTATGGATCTTTTAACCAGATGGAGATCTGTCACTCCCTGTTACTGACTCAATAACCAGAGGGAGATCTGTCACACCCTATTACTGACTCTACAACCAGGGGGAAATCTCTTCCTGTCAATCCCTATTACTGACTCTATAACCAGAGGGAGATCTCTTCCTGTCACTCCCTGTTACAGACTCTATAACCAGACGGAGATCTCTTCCTGTCACTCCCAATTACTGACTCTATAACCAGAGGGAGATCTCTACATGTCACTCCCTCTTACTGACCCTAGAACGAGAGGGAGATCTTTTCCTGTTACTCCCTATTACTGACACCGTAACCAGAGGAAGAACTGTCACTCGATGTTACTGATTAAATAACTATTGCGAGATCTGTCACTCCATGTTACTGACTGTACAACCAGAGGGAAATCTCTTCCTGTCAATCCTTGTTACAGACTCTATAACCAGAGGGAGATCTCTCCCTGTCACTCCCAATTACTTACTCTATAACCAGAGGGAGATCTCTACATGTCACTCCCTCTTACTGACTCTAGAACGAGAGGGAGATCTCTTCCTGTCACCAGAGGGAGATCTGTCACTTGATGTTACTAACTAAATAACAAGTGAGAGATCTGTCACTCCATGTTACTGACTCCATAACCAGGGGGAGATCTGTCACTACCTGTTACTGACTCAATAACCAGAGCGTGATCTTTCACTCGTTATTACAAACTCTATAACCAGAGGGAGATCTGTCACTCCCTAGTATTGACCGAAAAGCAGAGGGAGATTCCTTTCTGTCACTCCCTGTTACTGAATATAACCAGAGGGAGATCTGTCACTCCCTGTTACTGACTCAAAAACCAGAGGGAAATCTCTTCCTGTCAATCCTTGTTACAGACTCTATAACCAGAGGGAGATCTCTTCCTGTCACTCCCAATTACTTACTCTATAACCAGAGGGAGATCTCTACATGTCACTCCCTCTTACTGACTCTAGAACGAGAGGGAGATCTCTTCCTGTCACCAGAGGGAGATCTGTCACTCGATGTTACTGACTAAATAACAAGTGAGAGATCTGTCACTCCATGTTACTGACTCCATAACCAGGGGGAGATCTGTCACTACCTGTTACTGACTCAATAACCAGAGCGTGATCTTTCACTTGCTATTACAAACTCTATAACCAGAGGGAGATCTGTCACTCCCTAATATTGACCGAAAAGCAGAGGGAGATTCCTTTCTGTCACTCCCTGTTACTGAATATAACCAGAGGAAGATCTGTCACTCCCTATTCCTGATTCTATAACCAGAGGGAGATCTCTTCCTGTCACTCCCTATTACTGACTCTATAACCAGATGGAGATCTGTCACCCCCTGTAACTGACTCAATAACCAGAGGGAGTTCTGTCACTCTTGTTACTGACTCTTTAACCAGAGGTATATCTCTTTCTGTCACTCCCTTTTATTGACCTTATAACTAGAGGGAGATCTGTCACTCCCTATTACTGTATCTATACCAGAGGGAGATCTCTTCTTATCACTCCCTGTTATTGACCTGTTAACCAGGCAGTGATCTGTCACTCCGAGTTACTAACTCAAGAACCAGAGGAGATATCATCGTGTCACTCCCTGTAACACTATCTAAAATCAGAGGGTGATCTCTTCCTGTCACTCCCTATTATTGACTCTATAACCAGACGGAGAACTATCACTCCCTGTTACTGAATATAACCAGATGGAGATCTGTCCCTGCCTATTGCAGAATTATAACCAGAGGGCGATCTCTTCCTGTCACTCCCTCTTTATGAATTTATAACCAGAGGGTGATCTCTTCCTGTCACTCCCCGTTATTGACCTTATAACCAGAGGGAGATCTGTCACTCCCTATTGCAGAATCTATAACCAGAGAGAGACCTCTTCCTGTCACTCCCTGTTAGTGACTCAATAACCAGAGGGAGATCAGTCACTCCCTATTACTGGCTCGATAACCAGAGGGAGATCTGTCACTCCCTGTTATTGATTCTATAACCAGAGGAGATCTCTTCCTGTCACTCCCTATTACTGACTCTATATCCAGAGGGAGACCTGTCACTCCCTATTATTGACTCTAAAACCAGAGGGAGATCTCTTCCTGTCACTCCCTGTTACTGACTCAATAATCAGAGGGAGATCTTTCACTCGCTATTACAAACTCGATAACAATAGGGAGATCTGTCACTCCCTTTTATTGACTCTATAACCAGAGGGAGACCTCTTCCTGTCACTCCCTGTTACTGACTCAATAACCAGAGGGAGATCTGTCACTCGCTATTACTGACTCGATAACCAGGGGAGATCTCGTCCTGTCACTCCCTATTACTAACTGTATAACCAGAGGGAGATCTCTTCCTGTCACTCCCTATTACTGACTCTATAACCAGAGGGAGATCTGTCACTCCCTATTACTGACTCTATAACCAGATGGAGATCTGTCACCCCCTGTAACTGACTCGATAACCAGAGGGAGATCTGTCACTCCCTGTTACTGACTCAATAATCAGAGGGAGATCTTTCACTCGCTTTTACAAATTCTATAACCAGAGGGAGATCTGTCACTCCCTATTATTGACTCTATAACCAGAGGGAGATCTGTCACTCCCTATTACTGACTCTATAACCAGATGGAGATCTGTCACCCCCTGTAACTGACTCGATAACCAGAGGGAGATCTGTCACTCCCTGTTACTGACTCAATAATCAGAGGGAGATCTTTCACTCGCTTTTACAAATTCTATAACCAGAGGGAGATCTGTCACTCCCTATTATTGACTCTATAACCAGAGGGAGATCTGTCACTCCCTATTACTGACTCTATAACCAGATGGAGATCTGTCACCCCCTGTAATGACTCGATAACCAGAGGGAGATCAGTCACTCCTTGTTACTGACTCTTTAACCAGAGGTATAACTCTTCATGTCACTCCCTATTACTGAATCTGAAACCAGAGGCAGATCTCTTCCTATCACTCCCTTTTATTGAACTGATAACCAGAGGGAGATCTGTCACTCCGTGTTACTGACTCAATAACCAAAGGAAGATCTGTCGCTCCCTGATGCAGAATCTATAACCAAAGGGTGATCGCTTCCTGTCACTCCCTCTGAATGAATCTATAACCAGAGGGTGATCTCTTCCTGTCACTCCCTATTACTGACACAGGATCCAGAGGGAGATCTCTTCCTGTCACTCCCTATTACTGACTCTATAACCTGAGGGAGATCTGTCACCCCCTGTTACTGAATATAACCAGAGAGAGATCTGTCCCTGCCTATTGCAGTATCTATAACCAGAGGGTGATCTCTTCCTGTCACTCCCCGTTATGAACCTTATAACCAGATGGAGATCTGTCACTCCCTATTGCAGAATCTATAACCAGAGTGTGATCTCTTCCTGTCACTCCGTCTTAATGAATCTATAACCAGAGGGTGATCTCTTCCTCTCACTCCCCGTTATTGACCTTATAACCAGAGGGAGATCTGTCTCTCCCTATTGCAGAATCTATAACCAGAGGGTGATCTCTTCCTGTCACTCCCCGTTATGAACCTTATAACCAGATGGAGATCTGTCACTCCCTATTGCAGAATCTATAACCAGAGTGTGATCTCTTCCTGTCACTCCGTCTTAATGAATCTATAACCACAGGGTGATCTCTTCCTCTCACTCCCCGTTATTGACCTTATAACCAGAGGGAGATCTGTCTCTCCCTATTGCAGAATCTATAACCAGAGGGTGATCTCTTCCTCTCACTCCCTCTTCATGAATCTATAACCAGAGGGTGATCTCTTCCTGTCACTCCATTTTACAGACACAGTAACCAGAGGGAGATCTCGTCCTTTAACTCCCTATTACTGACTCTATAACCAGAGGGAGATCTTTCACTCGCTATTACAGACTCTATAACAAGAGGCAGGTCTGTCACTCCCTATTACTGACTCTTTTGCCAGAGGGAGACCTCTTCCTGTCACTCCCTATTACTGACTCGATAACCAGAACCAGATCTGTCACTCCATATTACTGACTCTATAACCACAGGGAGATCTGTCACTCCCTGTTACTGACTCTATCACAAGAGTGAGATATCTTCCTCTCACTCCCTATTAGTGACTAGAACTCCTTGTTACAGACTCTATAACCAGAGGGAGATCTCTTCCTGTCACTCCCCGTTATGGACCGTATAACCAGATGGAAATCTGTCACACCCTGTTACTGACTCAATAACCAGAAGGAGATCTGTCACTCCCTGTTACTGACTCTTTAACCAGAGGGAGATCTCTTCCTGTCACTCCCTGTTACTGACTCTATAACCAGAGGGAGATCAGTCACTCCCTATTACTGACTCGATAACCAGAACCAGATCTGTCACTCCATATTACTGACTCTATAACCACAGGGAGATCTGTCACTCTCTGTTACTGACTCTATCACAAGAGTGAGATCTCTTCCTCTCACTCCCTATTAGTGACTAGAACTCCTTGTTTCAGACTCTATAACCAGAGGGAGATCTCTTCCTGTCACTCTCCGTTATGGACCGTATAACCAGATGGAAATCTGTCACACCCTGTTACTGACTCAATAACCAGAAGGAGATCTCTTCCTGTCACTCCCCGTTATGAACCTAATAACCAGATGGAGATCTGTCACTCCCTGTTACTGACTCTTTAACCAGAGGGTGATCTCTTCCTCTCACTCCCTATTATTGAATCTACAACCAGAGGGAAATCTCTTCCTGTCAATCCCTATGACTGACTCTATAACCAGATGGAGATCTGTCACCCCCTGTAACTGACTCAATAACCAAAGGAAGATCTGTCGCAACCTATTACAGAATCTATAACCAGAGGGTGATCGCTTCCTGTCACTCCCTATTACTGACACAGGAACCAGAGGGAGATCTCTTCCTGTCACTCCCCGTTATTGACCTTATAACCAGAGGGAGATCTGTCTCTCCCTGTTACTGAATATAACCAGAGGGTGATCTCTTCCTGTCACTCCATATTACAGACACAGTAACCAGAGGGAGATCTCTTCCATTCACTCCCTATTACTGACTCTATAACCAGAGGGAGATCTGTCTTTCCCTATTGCAGAATCTATAACCAGAGGGTGATCTCTTCCTGTCACTCCATATTACAGACACAGTAACCAGAGGGAGATCTCTTCCTGTCACTCCCTATTACTGAATCTGTAACCAGAGGGAGATGTGTCACTCACTCTTACTGACTCTACAACCAGAGTAAATCACTTCCTGTCAATCCCTATTACTGACTCTATAACCAGAGGGAGATCTCTTCCTGTCACTCCCTATTACTGAATCTGTAACCAGAGGCAGATCTCTTCCTGTCACTCCCTTTTATTGAACTGATAACCAGAGGCAGATCTGTCACTCCATATTACTGACTCTATTACCACAAGGAGATCTGTCACTCCCTGTTACTGAATCTATACGCAGATGCAGATCTCTTCCTGTCACTCCCCGTTATGAACCTTATAACCAGATGGAGATCTGTCACTCCCTATTGCAGAATCTATAACGAGAGGGTGATCTCTTCCTGTCACTGCCCGTTATTGACCTTATAGCCAGAGGGAGATCTGTCTCTCCCTATTGCAGAATCTATAACCAGAGGGTGATCTGTTCCACTCACTCCCTCTTCATGAATCTATAACCAGAGGGTGATCTCTTCCTGTCACTCCATATTACAGACACAGTAACCAGAGGGAGACCTCTTCCTTTCACTCCCTATTACTGACTCTATAACCAGAGGGAGATGTGTCACTCACTCTTACTGACTCTACAACCAGAGTAAATCACTTCCTGACAATCCCTATAACTGACTCTATAACCAGAGGGAGATCTTTCACACGCTATTACAGACTCTATAACCAGAAGCAGATTTGTCACTCCATATTACTGACTCTATAACCACAGGGAGATCTGTCACTCCCTGTTACTGACTCTATCACAAGAGTGAGATATCTTCCTCTCACTCCCTATTAGTGACTAGAACTCCTTGTTACAGACTCTATAACCAGAGGGAGATCTCTTCCTGTCACTCCCCGTTATGGACCGTATAACCAGATGGAAATCTGTCACACCCTGTTACTGACTCAATAACCAGAAGGAGATCTGTCACTCCCTGTTACTGACTCTTTAACCAGAGGGAGATCTCTTCCTGTCACTCCCTGTTACTGACTCTATAACCAGAGGGAGATCAGTCACTCCCTATTACTGACTCGATAACCAGAACCAGATCTGTCACTCCATATTCCTGACTCTATAACCACAGGGAGATCTGTCACTCTCTGTTACTGACTCTATCACAAGAGTGAGATCTCTTCCTCTCACTCCCTATTAGTGACTAGAACTCCTTGTTTCAGACTCTATAACCAGAGGGAGATCTCTTCCTGTCACTCTCCGTTATGGACCGTATAACCAGATGGAAATCTGTCACACCCTGTTACTGACTCAATAACCAGAAGGAGATCTCTTCCTGTCACTCCCCGTTATGAACCTAATAACCAGATGGAGATCTGTCACTCCCTGTTACTGACTCTTTAACCAGAGGGTGATCTCTTCCTCTCACTCCCTATTATTGAATCTACAACCAGAGGGAAATCTCTTCCTGTCAATCCCTATGACTGACTCTATAACCAGATGGAGATCTGTCACCCCCTGTAACTGACTCAATAACCAAAGGAAGATCTGTCGCAACCTATTACAGAATCTATAACCAGAGGGTGATCGCTTCCTGTCACTCCCTATTACTGACACAGGAACCAGAGGGAGATCTCTTCCTGTCACTCCCCGTTATTGACCTTATAACCAGAGGGAGATCTGTCTCTCCCTGTTACTGAATATAACCAGAGGGTGATCTGTTCCTGTCACTCCATATTACAGACACAGTAACCAGAGGGAGATCTCTTCCATTCACTCCCTATTACTGACTCTATAACAGAGGGAGATCTGTCTTTCCCTATTGCAGAATCTATAACCAGAGGGTGATCTCTTCCTGTCACTCCATATTACAGACACAGTAACCAGAGGGAGATCTCTTCCTGTCACTCCCTATTACTGAATCTGTAACCAGAGGGAGATGTGTCACTCACTCTTACTGACTCTACAACCAGAGTAAATCACTTCCTGTCAATCCCTATTACTGACTCTATAACCAGAGGGAGATCTCTTCCTGTCACTCCCTATTACTGAATCTGTAACCAGAGGCAGATCTCTTCCTGTCACTCCCTTTTATTGAACTGATAACCAGAGGCAGATCTGTCACTCCATATTACTGACTCTATTACCACAAGGAGATCTGTCACTCCCTGTTACTGAATCTATACGCAGATGCAGATCTCTTCCTGTCTCTCCCCGTTATGAACCTTATAACCAGATGGAGATCTGTCACTCCCTATTGCAGAATCTATAACGAGAGGGTGATCTCTTCCTGTCACTGCCCGTTATTGACCTTATAGCCAGAGGGAGATCTGTCTCTCCCTATTGCAGAATCTATAACCAGAGGGTGATCTGTTCCACTCACTCCCTCTTCATGAATCTATAACCAGAGGGTGATCTCTTCCTGTCACTCCATATTACAGACACAGTAACCAGAGGGAGACCTCTTCCTTTCACTCCCTATTACTGACTCTATAACCAGAGGGAGATGTGTCACTCACTCTTACTGACTCTACAACCAGAGTAAATCACTTCCTGACAATCCCTATAACTGACTCTATAACCAGAGGGAAATCTGTCACTCGATGTTACTGACTAAATAACTAGTGGTAGATCTTTCACTCCATGTTACTGACTCCATAACCAGAGGGAGATCTGTCACTCCCTGCTACTGACTAAATAACTAGAGGGAGATCTGTCAATCCGTATTATTGACTCGATCGGCAGAGGGAGATATCTTCCTGTCACTCCCTGTTACTGACTCAATAACCAAAGGAAGATCTGTCGCTCCCTATTACAGAAACTATAACGAGAGGATGATATCTTCCGGTCACTCCCTCTTAATGAATCTATAACCAGAGGATGATCTCTTCCGGTCACTCCCTATTACTGATACAGTAACCAGTGGGAGATCTCTTCCTGTCACTCCCTGTTACTGACTATAACCAGAGGGAGATCTGTCACTCCCTGTTACTGACTCAAAAACCAGAGGGAGATATCTTCCTGTCACTCCCCATTATGGATCTTTTAACCAGATGGAGATCTGTCACTCCCTGTTACTGACTCAATAACCAGAGGGAGATCTGTCACACCCTATTACTGACTCTACAACCAGGGGGAAATCTCTTCCTGTCAATCCCTATTACTGACTCTATAACCAGAGGGAGATCTCTTCCTGTCACTCCCTGTTACAGACTCTATAACCAGAGGGAGATCTCTTCCTGTCACTCCCAATTACTGACTCTATAACCAGAGGGAGATCTCTACATGTCACTCCCTCTTACTGACCCTAGAACGAGAGGGAGATCTTTTCCTGTTACTCCCTATTACTGACACCGTAACCAGAGGAAGAACTGTCACTCGATGTTACTGATTAAATAACTATTGCGAGATCTGTCACTCCATGTTACTGACTGTACAACCAGAGGGAAATCTCTTCCTGTCAATCCTTGTTACAGACTCTATAACCAGAGGGAGATCTCTCCCTGTCACTCCCAATTACTTACTCTATAACCAGAGGGAGATCTCTACATGTCACTCCCTCTTACTGACTCTAGAACGAGAGGGAGATCTCTTCCTGTCACCAGAGGGAGATCTGTCACTTGATGTTACTAACTAAATAACAAGTGAGAGATCTGTCACTCCATGTTACTGACTCCATAACCAGGGGGAGATCTGTCACTACCTGTTACTGACTCAATAACCAGAGCGTGATCTTTCACTCGTTATTACAAACTCTATAACCAGAGGGAGATCTGTCACTCCCTAGTATTGACCGAAAAGCAGAGGGAGATTCCTTTCTGTCACTCCCTGTTACTGAATATAACCAGAGGGAGATCTGTCACTCCCTGTTACTGACTCAAAAACCAGAGGGAAATCTCTTCCTGTCAATCCTTGTTACAGACTCTATAACCAGAGGGAGATCTCTTCCTGTCACTCCCAATTACTTACTCTATAACCAGAGGGAGATCTCTACATGTCACTCCCTCTTACTGACTCTAGAACGAGAGGGAGATCTCTTCCTGTCACCAGAGGGAGATCTGTCACTCGATGTTACTGACTAAATAACAAGTGAGAGATCTGTCACTCCATGTTACTGACTCCATAACCAGGGGGAGATCTGTCACTACCTGTTACTGACTCAATAACCAGAGCGTGATCTTTCACTTGCTATTACAAACTCTATAACCAGAGGGAGATCTGTCACTCCCTAATATTGACCGAAAAGCAGAGGGAGATTCCTTTCTGTCACTCCCTGTTACTGAATATAACCAGAGGAAGATCTGTCACTCCCTATTCCTGATTCTATAACCAGAGGGAGATCTCTTCCTGTCACTCCCTATTACTGACTCTATAACCAGATGGAGATCTGTCACCCCCTGTAACTGACTCAATAACCAGAGGGAGTTCTGTCACTCTTGTTACTGACTCTTTAACCAGAGGTATATCTCTTTCTGTCACTCCCTTTTATTGACCTTATAACTAGAGGGAGATCTGTCACTCCCTATTACTGTATCTATACCAGAGGGAGATCTCTTCTTATCACTCCCTGTTATTGACCTGTTAACCAGGCAGTGATCTGTCACTCCGAGTTACTAACTCAAGAACCAGAGGAGATATCATCGTGTCACTCCCTGTAACACTATCTAAAATCAGAGGGTGATCTCTTCCTGTCACTCCCTATTATTGACTCTATAACCAGACGGAGAACTATCACTCCCTGTTACTGAATATAACCAGATGGAGATCTGTCCCTGCCTATTGCAGAATTATAACCAGAGGGCGATCTCTTCCTGTCACTCCCTCTTTATGAATTTATAACCAGAGGGTGATCTCTTCCTGTCACTCCCCGTTATTGACCTTATAACCAGAGGGAGATCTGTCACTCCCTATTGCAGAATCTATAACCAGAGAGAGACCTCTTCCTGTCACTCCCTGTTAGTGACTCAATAACCAGAGGGAGATCAGTCACTCCCTATTACTGGCTCGATAACCAGAGGGAGATCTGTCACTCCCTGTTATTGATTCTATAACCAGAGGAGATCTCTTCCTGTCACTCCCTATTACTGACTCTATATCCAGAGGGAGACCTGTCACTCCCTATTATTGACTCTAAAACCAGAGGGAGATCTCTTCCTGTCACTCCCTGTTACTGACTCAATAATCAGAGGGAGATCTTTCACTCGCTATTACAAACTCGATAACAATAGGGAGATCTGTCACTCCCTTTTATTGACTCTATAACCAGAGGGAGACCTCTTCCTGTCACTCCCTGTTACTGACTCAATAACCAGAGGGAGATCTGTCACTCGCTATTACTGACTCGATAACCAGGGGAGATCTCGTCCTGTCACTCCCTATTACTAACTGTATAACCAGAGGGAGATCTCTTCCTGTCACTCCCTATTACTGACTCTATAACCAGAGGGAGATCTGTCACTCCCTATTACTGACTCTATAACCAGATGGAGATCTGTCACCCCCTGTAACTGACTCGATAACCAGAGGGAGATCTGTCACTCCCTGTTACTGACTCAATAATCAGAGGGAGATCTTTCACTCGCTTTTACAAATTCTATAACCAGAGGGAGATCTGTCACTCCCTATTATTGACTCTATAACCAGAGGGAGATCTGTCACTCCCTATTACTGACTCTATAACCAGATGGAGATCTGTCACCCCCTGTAACTGACTCGATAACCAGAGGGAGATCTGTCACTCCCTGTTACTGACTCAATAATCAGAGGGAGATCTTTCACTCGCTTTTACAAATTCTATAACCAGAGGGAGATCTGTCACTCCCTATTATTGACTCTATAACCAGAGGGAGATCTGTCACTCCCTATTACTGACTCTATAACCAGATGGAGATCTGTCACCCCCTGTAATGACTCGATAACCAGAGGGAGATCAGTCACTCCTTGTTACTGACTCTTTAACCAGAGGTATAACTCTTCATGTCACTCCCTATTACTGAATCTGAAACCAGAGGCAGATCTCTTCCTATCACTCCCTTTTATTGAACTGATAACCAGAGGGAGATCTGTCACTCCGTGTTACTGACTCAATAACCAAAGGAAGATCTGTCGCTCCCTGATGCAGAATCTATAACCAAAGGGTGATCGCTTCCTGTCACTCCCTCTGAATGAATCTATAACCAGAGGGTGATCTCTTCCTGTCACTCCCTATTACTGACACAGGATCCAGAGGGAGATCTCTTCCTGTCACTCCCTATTACTGACTCTATAACCTGAGGGAGATCTGTCACCCCCTGTTACTGAATATAACCAGAGAGAGATCTGTCCCTGCCTATTGCAGTATCTATAACCAGAGGGTGATCTCTTCCTGTCACTCCCCGTTATGAACCTTATAACCAGATGGAGATCTGTCACTCCCTATTGCAGAATCTATAACCAGAGTGTGATCTCTTCCTGTCACTCCGTCTTAATGAATCTATAACCAGAGGGTGATCTCTTCCTCTCACTCCCCGTTATTGACCTTATAACCAGAGGGAGATCTGTCTCTCCCTATTGCAGAATCTATAACCAGAGGGTGATCTCTTCCTGTCACTCCCCGTTATGAACCTTATAACCAGATGGAGATCTGTCACTCCCTATTGCAGAATCTATAACCAGAGTGTGATCTCTTCCTGTCACTCCGTCTTAATGAATCTATAACCACAGGGTGATCTCTTCCTCTCACTCCCCGTTATTGACCTTATAACCAGAGGGAGATCTGTCTCTCCCTATTGCAGAATCTATAACCAGAGGGTGATCTCTTCCTCTCACTCCCTCTTCATGAATCTATAACCAGAGGGTGATCTCTTCCTGTCACTCCATTTTACAGACACAGTAACCAGAGGGAGATCTCGTCCTTTAACTCCCTATTACTGACTCTATAACCAGAGGGAGATCTTTCACTCGCTATTACAGACTCTATAACAAGAGGCAGGTCTGTCACTCCCTATTACTGACTCTTTTGCCAGAGGGAGACCTCTTCCTGTCACTCCCTATTACTGACTCGATAACCAGAACCAGATCTGTCACTCCATATTACTGACTCTATAACCACAGGGAGATCTGTCACTCCCTGTTACTGACTCTATCACAAGAGTGAGATATCTTCCTCTCACTCCCTATTAGTGACTAGAACTCCTTGTTACAGACTCTATAACCAGAGGGAGATCTCTTCCTGTCACTCCCCGTTATGGACCGTATAACCAGATGGAAATCTGTCACACCCTGTTACTGACTCAATAACCAGAAGGAGATCTGTCACTCCCTGTTACTGACTCTTTAACCAGAGGGAGATCTCTTCCTGTCACTCCCTGTTACTGACTCTATAACCAGAGGGAGATCAGTCACTCCCTATTACTGACTCGATAACCAGAACCAGATCTGTCACTCCATATTACTGACTCTATAACCACAGGGAGATCTGTCACTCTCTGTTACTGACTCTATCACAAGAGTGAGATCTCTTCCTCTCACTCCCTATTAGTGACTAGAACTCCTTGTTTCAGACTCTATAACCAGAGGGAGATCTCTTCCTGTCACTCTCCGTTATGGACCGTATAACCAGATGGAAATCTGTCACACCCTGTTACTGACTCAATAACCAGAAGGAGATCTCTTCCTGTCACTCCCCGTTATGAACCTAATAACCAGATGGAGATCTGTCACTCCCTGTTACTGACTCTTTAACCAGAGGGTGATCTCTTCCTCTCACTCCCTATTATTGAATCTACAACCAGAGGGAAATCTCTTCCTGTCAATCCCTATGACTGACTCTATAACCAGATGGAGATCTGTCACCCCCTGTAACTGACTCAATAACCAAAGGAAGATCTGTCGCAACCTATTACAGAATCTATAACCAGAGGGTGATCGCTTCCTGTCACTCCCTATTACTGACACAGGAACCAGAGGGAGATCTCTTCCTGTCACTCCCCGTTATTGACCTTATAACCAGAGGGAGATCTGTCTCTCCCTGTTACTGAATATAACCAGAGGGTGATCTCTTCCTGTCACTCCATATTACAGACACAGTAACCAGAGGGAGATCTCTTCCATTCACTCCCTATTACTGACTCTATAACCAGAGGGAGATCTGTCTTTCCCTATTGCAGAATCTATAACCAGAGGGTGATCTCTTCCTGTCACTCCATATTACAGACACAGTAACCAGAGGGAGATCTCTTCCTGTCACTCCCTATTACTGAATCTGTAACCAGAGGGAGATGTGTCACTCACTCTTACTGACTCTACAACCAGAGTAAATCACTTCCTGTCAATCCCTATTACTGACTCTATAACCAGAGGGAGATCTCTTCCTGTCACTCCCTATTACTGAATCTGTAACCAGAGGCAGATCTCTTCCTGTCACTCCCTTTTATTGAACTGATAACCAGAGGCAGATCTGTCACTCCATATTACTGACTCTATTACCACAAGGAGATCTGTCACTCCCTGTTACTGAATCTATACGCAGATGCAGATCTCTTCCTGTCACTCCCCGTTATGAACCTTATAACCAGATGGAGATCTGTCACTCCCTATTGCAGAATCTATAACGAGAGGGTGATCTCTTCCTGTCACTGCCCGTTATTGACCTTATAGCCAGAGGGAGATCTGTCTCTCCCTATTGCAGAATCTATAACCAGAGGGTGATCTGTTCCACTCACTCCCTCTTCATGAATCTATAACCAGAGGGTGATCTCTTCCTGTCACTCCATATTACAGACACAGTAACCAGAGGGAGACCTCTTCCTTTCACTCCCTATTACTGACTCTATAACCAGAGGGAGATGTGTCACTCACTCTTACTGACTCTACAACCAGAGTAAATCACTTCCTGACAATCCCTATAACTGACTCTATAACCAGAGGGAGATCTTTCACACGCTATTACAGACTCTATAACCAGAAGCAGATTTGTCACTCCATATTACTGACTCTATAACCACAGGGAGATCTGTCACTCCCTGTTACTGACTCTATCACAAGAGTGAGATATCTTCCTCTCACTCCCTATTAGTGACTAGAACTCCTTGTTACAGACTCTATAACCAGAGGGAGATCTCTTCCTGTCACTCCCCGTTATGGACCGTATAACCAGATGGAAATCTGTCACACCCTGTTACTGACTCAATAACCAGAAGGAGATCTGTCACTCCCTGTTACTGACTCTTTAACCAGAGGGAGATCTCTTCCTGTCACTCCCTGTTACTGACTCTATAACCAGAGGGAGATCAGTCACTCCCTATTACTGACTCGATAACCAGAACCAGATCTGTCACTCCATATTCCTGACTCTATAACCACAGGGAGATCTGTCACTCTCTGTTACTGACTCTATCACAAGAGTGAGATCTCTTCCTCTCACTCCCTATTAGTGACTAGAACTCCTTGTTTCAGACTCTATAACCAGAGGGAGATCTCTTCCTGTCACTCTCCGTTATGGACCGTATAACCAGATGGAAATCTGTCACACCCTGTTACTGACTCAATAACCAGAAGGAGATCTCTTCCTGTCACTCCCCGTTATGAACCTAATAACCAGATGGAGATCTGTCACTCCCTGTTACTGACTCTTTAACCAGAGGGTGATCTCTTCCTCTCACTCCCTATTATTGAATCTACAACCAGAGGGAAATCTCTTCCTGTCAATCCCTATGACTGACTCTATAACCAGATGGAGATCTGTCACCCCCTGTAACTGACTCAATAACCAAAGGAAGATCTGTCGCAACCTATTACAGAATCTATAACCAGAGGGTGATCGCTTCCTGTCACTCCCTATTACTGACACAGGAACCAGAGGGAGATCTCTTCCTGTCACTCCCCGTTATTGACCTTATAACCAGAGGGAGATCTGTCTCTCCCTGTTACTGAATATAACCAGAGGGTGATCTGTTCCTGTCACTCCATATTACAGACACAGTAACCAGAGGGAGATCTCTTCCATTCACTCCCTATTACTGACTCTATAACAGAGGGAGATCTGTCTTTCCCTATTGCAGAATCTATAACCAGAGGGTGATCTCTTCCTGTCACTCCATATTACAGACACAGTAACCAGAGGGAGATCTCTTCCTGTCACTCCCTATTACTGAATCTGTAACCAGAGGGAGATGTGTCACTCACTCTTACTGACTCTACAACCAGAGTAAATCACTTCCTGTCAATCCCTATTACTGACTCTATAACCAGAGGGAGATCTCTTCCTGTCACTCCCTATTACTGAATCTGTAACCAGAGGCAGATCTCTTCCTGTCACTCCCTTTTATTGAACTGATAACCAGAGGCAGATCTGTCACTCCATATTACTGACTCTATTACCACAAGGAGATCTGTCACTCCCTGTTACTGAATCTATACGCAGATGCAGATCTCTTCCTGTCTCTCCCCGTTATGAACCTTATAACCAGATGGAGATCTGTCACTCCCTATTGCAGAATCTATAACGAGAGGGTGATCTCTTCCTGTCACTGCCCGTTATTGACCTTATAGCCAGAGGGAGATCTGTCTCTCCCTATTGCAGAATCTATAACCAGAGGGTGATCTGTTCCACTCACTCCCTCTTCATGAATCTATAACCAGAGGGTGATCTCTTCCTGTCACTCCATATTACAGACACAGTAACCAGAGGGAGACCTCTTCCTTTCACTCCCTATTACTGACTCTATAACCAGAGGGAGATGTGTCACTCACTCTTACTGACTCTACAACCAGAGTAAATCACTTCCTGACAATCCCTATAACTGACTCTATAACCAGAGGGAAATCTGTCACTCGATGTTACTGACTAAATAACTAGTGGTAGATCTTTCACTCCATGTTACTGACTCCATAACCAGAGGGAGATCTGTCACTCCCTGCTACTGACTAAATAACTAGAGGGAGATCTGTCAATCCGTATTATTGACTCGATCGGCAGAGGGAGATATCTTCCTGTCACTCCCTGTTACTGACTCAATAACCAAAGGAAGATCTGTCGCTCCCTATTACAGAAACTATAACGAGAGGATGATATCTTCCGGTCACTCCCTCTTAATGAATCTATAACCAGAGGATGATCTCTTCCGGTCACTCCCTATTACTGATACAGTAACCAGTGGGAGATCTCTTCCTGTCACTCCCTGTTACTGACTATAACCAGAGGGAGATCTGTCACTCCCTGTTACTGACTCAAAAACCAGAGGGAGATATCTTCCTGTCACTCCCCATTATGGATCTTTTAACCAGATGGAGATCTGTCACTCCCTGTTACTGACTCAATAACCAGAGGGAGATCTGTCACACCCTATTACTGACTCTACAACCAGGGGGAAATCTCTTCCTGTCAATCCCTATTACTGACTCTATAACCAGAGGGAGATCTCTTCCTGTCACTCCCTGTTACAGACTCTATAACCAGAGGGAGATCTCTTCCTGTCACTCCCAATTACTGACTCTATAACCAGAGGGAGATCTCTACATGTCACTCCCTCTTACTGACCCTAGAACGAGAGGGAGATCTTTTCCTGTTACTCCCTATTACTGACACCGTAACCAGAGGAAGAACTGTCACTCGATGTTACTGATTAAATAACTATTGCGAGATCTGTCACTCCATGTTACTGACTGTACAACCAGAGGGAAATCTCTTCCTGTCAATCCTTGTTACAGACTCTATAACCAGAGGGAGATCTCTCCCTGTCACTCCCAATTACTTACTCTATAACCAGAGGGAGATCTCTACATGTCACTCCCTCTTACTGACTCTAGAACGAGAGGGAGATCTCTTCCTGTCACCAGAGGGAGATCTGTCACTTGATGTTACTAACTAAATAACAAGTGAGAGATCTGTCACTCCATGTTACTGACTCCATAACCAGGGGGAGATCTGTCACTACCTGTTACTGACTCAATAACCAGAGCGTGATCTTTCACTCGTTATTACAAACTCTATAACCAGAGGGAGATCTGTCACTCCCTAGTATTGACCGAAAAGCAGAGGGAGATTCCTTTCTGTCACTCCCTGTTACTGAATATAACCAGAGGGAGATCTGTCACTCCCTGTTACTGACTCAAAAACCAGAGGGAAATCTCTTCCTGTCAATCCTTGTTACAGACTCTATAACCAGAGGGAGATCTCTTCCTGTCACTCCCAATTACTTACTCTATAACCAGAGGGAGATCTCTACATGTCACTCCCTCTTACTGACTCTAGAACGAGAGGGAGATCTCTTCCTGTCACCAGAGGGAGATCTGTCACTCGATGTTACTGACTAAATAACAAGTGAGAGATCTGTCACTCCATGTTACTGACTCCATAACCAGGGGGAGATCTGTCACTACCTGTTACTGACTCAATAACCAGAGCGTGATCTTTCACTTGCTATTACAAACTCTATAACCAGAGGGAGATCTGTCACTCCCTAATATTGACCGAAAAGCAGAGGGAGATTCCTTTCTGTCACTCCCTGTTACTGAATATAACCAGAGGAAGATCTGTCACTCCCTATTCCTGATTCTATAACCAGAGGGAGATCTGTCACCCCCTGTAACTGACTCGATAACCAGAGGGAGATCTGTCACTCCTTGTTCCTGACTCTTTAACCAGAGGTATATCTCTTCCTGTCACTCCCTATTACTGAATCTGTAACCAGAGGCAGATCTCTTCCTGTCACTCCCTTTTATTGAACTTATAACCAGAGGGAGATCTGTCACTCCCTGTTACTGACTCAATAACCAAAGGAAGATCTGTCGCAACCTATTACAGAATCTATAACCAGAGGGTGATCGCTTCCTGTCACTCCCTCTTAATGAATCTATAACCAGAGGGTGATCTCTTCCTGTCACTCCTTCTTTATGAATTTATAACCAGAGTGTGATCTCTTCCTGTCACTCCATATTACAGACACAGTAACCAGAGGGAGATCTCTTCCTTTCACTCCCTATTACTGACTCTATAACCAGAGGGAGATCTGTCTCTCCCTATTGCAGAATCTATAACCAGAGGGTGATCTCTTCCTGTCACTCCATATTACAGACACAGTAACCAGAGGGACATCTCTTCCTGTCACTCCCTGTTACTGACTCAATAACCAGAGGGAGATCAGTCACTCCCTATTACTGACTCGATAACCAGAGGGAGATCTGTCTGTTCGTGTTATTGACTGTATAACCAGAGGAGATCCCTTCCTGTCACTCCCTATTACTGACTCTCTAACCAGAG
This sequence comes from Narcine bancroftii, assembly GCF_036971445.1. NCBI lineage: Eukaryota > Metazoa > Chordata > Chondrichthyes > Torpediniformes > Narcinidae > Narcine > Narcine bancroftii. Next base: position 53,091,287 of record NC_091478.1, on the reverse strand, counting down.
GGAGATCTTTCACACGCTATTACAGACTCTATAACCAGAAGCAGATTTGTCACTCCATATTACTGACTCTATAACCACAGGGAGATCTGTCACACCATGTAACTGACTTTATCACAAGACTGAGATCTCTTCCTCTCACTCCCTGTTACTGACTAGAACTAGAGGGTGATCTCTTCCTCTCACTCCTTGTTACAGACTCTATAACCAGAGGGAGATCTCTTCCTGTCACTCCCCGTTATGGACCGTATAACCAGATGGAGATATGTTACAACCTGTAACTGACTCGATAACCAGAGGGAGATCTGTCACTCCTTGTTACTGACTCTTTAACCAGAGGTATATCTCTTCCTGTCACTCCCTATTAATGTATCTATAACCAGAGGGAGATGTCTTCCTGTCACTCCCTATTATTGACTTTATAACCAGAGGGAGATCTCTTCCTGTTACTCCCTATGAATGTCTCTATAACCAGACGGAGATCTGGCACTCCCTGTTACTGAAAACAACCAGAGGGAGATCTGTCCCTGTCTATTACTGAATCACTAACCAGAAAGAGATCTCTTCCAGTCACTCCCCGTTATTGACCTTGTAAACAGAGGGAGATCTGTCACTCCCTGTTACTGACTCTATAACCAGAGGGTGATCTCTTCCTGTCACTCCCTCTTTATGAATTTATAACCAGAGGGTGATCTCTTCCTGTCACTCCCCGTTATTGACCTTATAACCAGAGGGAGATCTGTCACTCCCTACTGCAGAATCTATAACCAGAGAGAGACCTCTTCCTGTCACTCCCTGTTAGTGACTCAATAACCAGAGGGAGATCAGTCACTCCCTATTACTGGCTCGATAACCAGAGGGAGATCTGTCACTCCCTGTTATTGATTCTATAACCTGAGGAGATCTCTTCCTGTCACTCCCTATTACTGACTCTATATCCAGAGGGAGACCTGTCACTCCCTATTATTGACTCTAAAACCAGAGGGAGATCTTTTCCTGTCACTCCCTGTTACTGACTCAATAATCAGAGGGAGATTTTTCACTCGCTATTACAAACTCGATAACCATAGGGAGATCTGTCACTCCCTTTTATTGACTCTATAACCAGAAGGAGATTTCTTCCTGTCACTGCCTGTTACTGACTCAATAACCAGAGGGAGATTTTTCACTCGCTATTACAAACTCGATAACCAGAGGGAGATCTGTCACTCCCTGTTATTGATTCTATAACCTGAGGAGATCTCTTCCTGTCACTCCCTATTATCTACTCTATATCCAGAACGAGATCTGTCACTCTCCATTATTGACTCTATAACCAGCGGGAGACCTCTTCCTCTCACTCCCTGTTACTGACTCAATAACCAGAGGGAAATCTGTCACTCGCTATTACAAACTCGATAACCATAGGGAGCTCTGTCACTCACTTTTATTGACTCTATAACCAGAAGGAGATTTCTTCCTGTCACTGCCTGTTACTGACTCAATAACCAGAGGGAGATTTTTCACTCGCTATTACAAACTCGATAACCAGAGGGAGATCTGTCACTCCCTATTATTGACTCTATAACCAGAGGGAGATCTGTCACTCCCTATTACTGACTCTATAACCAGATGGAGATCTGTCACCCCCTGTAACTGACTCGATAACCAGAGGGAGATCTGTCACTCCCTGTTACTGACTCAATAATCAGAGGGAGATCTTTCACTCGCTTTTACAAATTCTATAACCAGAGGGAGATCTGTCACTCCCTATTATTGACTCTATAACCAGAGGGAGATCTGTCACTCCCTATTACTGACTCTATAACCAGATGGAGATCTGTCACCCCCTGTAACTGACTCGATAACCAGAGGGAGATCAGTCACTCCTTGTTACTGACTCTTTAACCAGAGGTATAACTCTTCCTGTCACTCCCTATTACTGAATCTGAAACCAGAGGCAGATATCTTCCTATCACTCCCTTTTATTGAACTGATAACCAGAGGGAGATCTGTCACTCCCTGTTACTGACTCAATAACCAAAGGAAGATCTGTCGCTCCCTGATGCAGAATCTATAACCAAAGGGTGATCGCTTCCTGTCACTCCCTCTGAATGAATCTATAACCAGAGGGTGATCTCTTCCTGTCACTCCCTATTACTGACACAGGATCCAGAGGGAGATCTCTTCCTGTCACTCCCTATTACTGACTCTATAACCTGAGGGAGATCTGTCACCCCCTGTTACTGAATATAACCAGAGAGAGATCTGTCCCTGCCTATTGCAGTATCTATAACCAGAGGGTGATCTCTTCCTGTCACTCCCCGTTATGAACCTTATAACCAGATGGAGATCTGTCACTCCCTATTGCAGAATCTATAACCAGAGTGTGATCTCTTCCTGTCACTCCGTCTTAATGAATCTATAACCAGAGGGTGATCTCTTCCTCTCACTCCCCGTTATTGACCTTATAACCAGAGGGAGATCTGTCTCTCCCTATTGCAGAATCTATAACCAGAGGGTGATCTCTTCCTGTCACTCCCCGTTATGAACCTTATAACCAGATGGAGATCTGTCACTCCCTATTGCAGAATCTATAACCAGAGTGTGATCTCTTCCTGTCACTCCATCTTAATGAATCTATAACCACAGGGTGATCTCTTCCTCTCACTCCCCGTTATTGACCTTATAACCAGAGGGAGATCTGTCTCTCCCTATTGCAGAATCTATAACCAGAGGGTGATCTCTTCCTCTCACTCCCTCTTCATGAATCTATAACCAGAGGGTGATCTCTTCCTGTCACTCCATTTTACAGACACAGTAACCAGAGGGAGATCTCGTCCTTTAACTCCCTATTACTGACTCTATAACCAGAGGGAGATCTTTCACTCGCTATTACAGACTCTATAACAAGAGGCAGGTCTGTCACTCCCTATTACTGACTCTTTTGCCAGAGGGAGACCTCTTCCTGTCACTCCCTATTACTGACTCGATAACCAGAACCAGATCTGTCACTCCATATTACTGACTCTATAACCACAGGGAGATCTGTCACTCCCTGTTACTGACTCTATCACAAGAGTGAGATATCTTCCTCTCACTCCCTATTAGTGATAGAACTCCTTGTTACAGACTCTATAACCAGAGGGAGATCTCTTCCTGTCACTCCCGGTTATGGACAGTATAACCAGATGGAAATCTGTCACACCCTGTTACTGACTCAATAACCAGAAGGAGATCTGTCACTCCCTGTTACTGACTCTTTAACCAGAGGGAGATCTCTTCCTGTCACTCCCTGTTACTGACTCTATAACCAGAGGGAGATCAGTCACTCCCTATTACTGACTCGATAACCAGAACCAGATCTGTCACTCCATATTACTGACTCTATAACCACAGGGAGATCTGTCACTCTCTGTTACTGACTCTATCACAAGAGTGAGATCTCTTCCTCTCACTCCCTATTAGTGACTAGAACTCCTTGTTTCAGACTCTATAACCAGAGGGAGATCTCTTCCTGTCACTCTCCGTTATGGACCGTATAACCAGATGGAAATCTGTCACACCCTGTTACTGACTCAATAACCAGAAGGAGATCTCTTCCTGTCACTCCCCGTTATGAACCTAATAACCAGATGGAGATCTGTCACTCCCTGTTACTGACTCTTTAACCAGAGGGTGATCTCTTCCTCTCACTTCCTATTATTGAATCTACAACCAGAGGGAAATCTCTTCCTGTCAATCCCTATGACTGACTCTATAACCAGATGGAGATCTGTCACCCCCTGTAACTGACTCAATAACCAAAGGAAGATCTGTCGCAACCTATTACAGAATCTATAACCAGAGGGTGATCGCTTCCTGTCACTCCCTATTACTGACACAGGAACCAGAGGGAGATCTCTTCCTGTCACTCCCCGTTATTGACCTTATAACCAGAGGGAGATCTGTCTCTCCCTGTTACTGAATATAACCAGAGGGTGATCTCTTCCTGTCACTCCATATTACAGACACAGTAACCAGAGGGAGATCTCTTCCATTCACTCCCTATTACTGACTCTATAACCAGAGGGAGATCTGTCTTTCCCTATTGCAGAATCTATAACCAGAGGGTGATCTCTTCCTGTCACTCCATATTACAGACACAGTAACCAGAGGGAGATCTCTTCCTGTCACTCCCTATTACTGAATCTGTAACCAGAGGGAGATGTGTCACTCACTCTTACTGACTCTACAACCAGAGTAAATCACTTCCTGTCAATCCCTATTACTGACTCTATAACCAGAGGGAGATCTCTTCCTGTCACTCCCTATTACTGAATCTGTAACCAGAGGCAGATCTCTTCCTGTCACTCCCTTTTATTGAACTGATAACCAGAGGCAGATCTGTCACTCCATATTACTGACTCTATTACCACAAGGAGATCTGTCACTCCCTGTTACTGAATCTATACGCAGATGCAGATCTCTTCCTGTCACTCCCCGTTATGAACCTTATAACCAGATGGAGATCTGTCACTCCCTATTGCAGAATCTATAACCAGAGGGTGATCTCTTCCTGTCACTGCCCGTTATTGACCTTATAGCCAGAGGGAGATCTGTCTCTCCCTATTGCAGAATCTATAACCAGAGGGTGATCTGTTCCACTCACTCCCTCTTCATGAATCTATAACCAGAGGGTGATCTCTTCCTGTCACTCCATATTACAGACACAGTAACCAGAGGGAGACCTCTTCCTTTCACTCCCTATTTCTGACTCTATAACCAGAGGGAGATGTGTCACTCACTCTTACTGACTCTACAACCAGAGTAAATCACTTCCTGACAATCCCTATAACTGACTCTATAACCAGAGGGAGATCTGTCACTCGATGTTACTGACTAAATAACTAGTGGTAGATCTTTCACTCCATGTTACTGACTCCATAACCAGAGGGAGATCTGTCACTCCCTGCTACTGACTAAATAACTAGAGGGAGATCTGTCAATCCGTATTATTGACTCGATCGGCAGAGGGAGATATCTTCCTGTCACTCCCTGTTACTGACTCAATAACCAAAGGAAGATCTGTCGCTCCCTATTACAGAAACTATAACGAGAGGATGATATCTTCCGGTCACTCCCTCTTAATGAATCTATAACCAGAGGATGATCTCTTCCGGTCACTCCCTATTACTGATACAGTAACCAGAGGGAGATCTCTTTCTGTCACTCCCTATTACTGACTCTATAACCAGTGGGAGATCTCTTCCTGTCACTCCCTATTACTGACTCTATAACCAGATGGAGATCTGTCACCCCCTGTAACTGACTCAATAACCAGAGGGAGTTCTGTCACTCTTGTTACTGACTCTTTAACCAGAGGTATATCTCTTTCTGTCACTCCCTTTTATTGACCTTATAACTAGAGGGAGATCTGTCACTCCCTATTACTGTATCTATACCAGAGGGAGATCTCTTCTTATCACTCCCTGTTATTGACCTGTTAACCAGGCAGTGATCTGTCACTCCGAGTTACTAACTCAAGAACCAGAGGAGATATCATCGTGTCACTCCCTGTAACACTATCTAAAATCAGAGGGTGATCTCTTCCTGTCACTCCCTATTATTGACTCTATAACCAGACGGAGAACTATCACTCCCTGTTACTGAATATAACCAGATGGAGATCTGTCCCTGCCTATTGCAGAATTATAACCAGAGGGCGATCTCTTCCTGTCACTCCCTCTTTATGAATTTATAACCAGAGGGTGATCTCTTCCTGTCACTCCCCGTTATTGACCTTATAACCAGAGGGAGATCTGTCACTCCCTATTGCAGAATCTATAACCAGAGAGAGACCTCTTCCTGTCACTCCCTGTTAGTGACTCAATAACCAGAGGGAGATCAGTCACTCCCTATTACTGGCTCGATAACCAGAGGGAGATCTGTCACTCCCTGTTATTGATTCTATAACCAGAGGAGATCTCTTCCTGTCACTCCCTATTACTGACTCTATATCCAGAGGGAGACCTGTCACTCCCTATTATTGACTCTAAAACCAGAGGGAGATCTCTTCCTGTCACTCCCTGTTACTGACTCAATAATCAGAGGGAGATCTTTCACTCGCTATTACAAACTCGATAACAATAGGGAGATCTGTCACTCCCTTTTATTGACTCTATAACCAGAGGGAGACCTCTTCCTGTCACTCCCTGTTACTGACTCAATAACCAGAGGGAGATCTGTCACTCGCTATTACTGACTCGATAACCAGGGGAGATCTCGTCCTGTCACTCCCTATTACTAACTGTATAACCAGAGGGAGATCTCTTCCTGTCACTCCCTATTACTGACTCTATAACCAGAGGAAGATCTGTCACTCCCTATTACTGACTCTATAACCAGATGGAGATCTGTCACCCCCTGTAACTGACTCGATAACCAGAGGGAGATCTGTCACTCCCTGTTACTGACTCAATAATCAGAGGGAGATCTTTCACTCGCTTTTACAAATTCTATAACCAGAGGGAGATCTGTCACTCCCTATTATTGACTCTATAACCAGAGGGAGATCTGTCACTCCCTATTACTGACTCTATAACCAGAGGGTGATCTCTTCCTGTCACTCCCTCTTTATGAATTTATAACCAGAGGGTGATCTCTTCCTGTCACTCCCCGTTATTGACCTTATAACCAGAGGGAGATCTGTCACTCCCTACTGCAGAATCTATAACCAGAGAGAGACCTCTTCCTGTCACTCCCTGTTAGTGACTCAATAACCAGAGGGAGATCAGTCACTCCCTATTACTGGCTCGATAACCAGAGGGAGATCTGTCACTCCCTGTTATTGATTCTATAACCTGAGGAGATCTCTTCCTGTCACTCCCTATTACTGACTCTATATCCAGAGGGAGACCTGTCACTCCCTATTATTGACTCTAAAACCAGAGGGAGATCTTTTCCTGTCACTCCCTGTTACTGACTCAATAATCAGAGGGAGATTTTTCACTCGCTATTACAAACTCGATAACCATAGGGAGATCTGTCACTCCCTTTTATTGACTCTATAACCAGAAGGAGATTTCTTCCTGTCACTGCCTGTTACTGACTCAATAACCAGAGGGAGATTTTTCACTCGCTATTACAAACTCGATAACCAGAGGGAGATCTGTCACTCCCTGTTATTGATTCTATAACCTGAGGAGATCTCTTCCTGTCACTCCCTATTATCTACTCTATATCCAGAACGAGATCTGTCACTCTCCATTATTGACTCTATAACCAGCGGGAGACCTCTTCCTCTCACTCCCTGTTACTGACTCAATAACCAGAGGGAAATCTGTCACTCGCTATTACAAACTCGATAACCATAGGGAGCTCTGTCACTCACTTTTATTGACTCTATAACCAGAAGGAGATTTCTTCCTGTCACTGCCTGTTACTGACTCAATAACCAGAGGGAGATTTTTCACTCGCTATTACAAACTCGATAACCAGAGGGAGATCTGTCACTCCCTATTATTGACTCTATAACCAGAGGGAGATCTGTCACTCCCTATTACTGACTCTATAACCAGATGGAGATCTGTCACCCCCTGTAACTGACTCGATAACCAGAGGGAGATCTGTCACTCCCTGTTACTGACTCAATAATCAGAGGGAGATCTTTCACTCGCTTTTACAAATTCTATAACCAGAGGGAGATCTGTCACTCCCTATTATTGACTCTATAACCAGAGGGAGATCTGTCACTCCCTATTACTGACTCTATAACCAGATGGAGATCTGTCACCCCCTGTAACTGACTCGATAACCAGAGGGAGATCAGTCACTCCTTGTTACTGACTCTTTAACCAGAGGTATAACTCTTCCTGTCACTCCCTATTACTGAATCTGAAACCAGAGGCAGATATCTTCCTATCACTCCCTTTTATTGAACTGATAACCAGAGGGAGATCTGTCACTCCCTGTTACTGACTCAATAACCAAAGGAAGATCTGTCGCTCCCTGATGCAGAATCTATAACCAAAGGGTGATCGCTTCCTGTCACTCCCTCTGAATGAATCTATAACCAGAGGGTGATCTCTTCCTGTCACTCCCTATTACTGACACAGGATCCAGAGGGAGATCTCTTCCTGTCACTCCCTATTACTGACTCTATAACCTGAGGGAGATCTGTCACCCCCTGTTACTGAATATAACCAGAGAGAGATCTGTCCCTGCCTATTGCAGTATCTATAACCAGAGGGTGATCTCTTCCTGTCACTCCCCGTTATGAACCTTATAACCAGATGGAGATCTGTCACTCCCTATTGCAGAATCTATAACCAGAGTGTGATCTCTTCCTGTCACTCCGTCTTAATGAATCTATAACCAGAGGGTGATCTCTTCCTCTCACTCCCCGTTATTGACCTTATAACCAGAGGGAGATCTGTCTCTCCCTATTGCAGAATCTATAACCAGAGGGTGATCTCTTCCTGTCACTCCCCGTTATGAACCTTATAACCAGATGGAGATCTGTCACTCCCTATTGCAGAATCTATAACCAGAGTGTGATCTCTTCCTGTCACTCCATCTTAATGAATCTATAACCACAGGGTGATCTCTTCCTCTCACTCCCCGTTATTGACCTTATAACCAGAGGGAGATCTGTCTCTCCCTATTGCAGAATCTATAACCAGAGGGTGATCTCTTCCTCTCACTCCCTCTTCATGAATCTATAACCAGAGGGTGATCTCTTCCTGTCACTCCATTTTACAGACACAGTAACCAGAGGGAGATCTCGTCCTTTAACTCCCTATTACTGACTCTATAACCAGAGGGAGATCTTTCACTCGCTATTACAGACTCTATAACAAGAGGCAGGTCTGTCACTCCCTATTACTGACTCTTTTGCCAGAGGGAGACCTCTTCCTGTCACTCCCTATTACTGACTCGATAACCAGAACCAGATCTGTCACTCCATATTACTGACTCTATAACCACAGGGAGATCTGTCACTCCCTGTTACTGACTCTATCACAAGAGTGAGATATCTTCCTCTCACTCCCTATTAGTGATAGAACTCCTTGTTACAGACTCTATAACCAGAGGGAGATCTCTTCCTGTCACTCCCGGTTATGGACAGTATAACCAGATGGAAATCTGTCACACCCTGTTACTGACTCAATAACCAGAAGGAGATCTGTCACTCCCTGTTACTGACTCTTTAACCAGAGGGAGATCTCTTCCTGTCACTCCCTGTTACTGACTCTATAACCAGAGGGAGATCAGTCACTCCCTATTACTGACTCGATAACCAGAACCAGATCTGTCACTCCATATTACTGACTCTATAACCACAGGGAGATCTGTCACTCTCTGTTACTGACTCTATCACAAGAGTGAGATCTCTTCCTCTCACTCCCTATTAGTGACTAGAACTCCTTGTTTCAGACTCTATAACCAGAGGGAGATCTCTTCCTGTCACTCTCCGTTATGGACCGTATAACCAGATGGAAATCTGTCACACCCTGTTACTGACTCAATAACCAGAAGGAGATCTCTTCCTGTCACTCCCCGTTATGAACCTAATAACCAGATGGAGATCTGTCACTCCCTGTTACTGACTCTTTAACCAGAGGGTGATCTCTTCCTCTCACTTCCTATTATTGAATCTACAACCAGAGGGAAATCTCTTCCTGTCAATCCCTATGACTGACTCTATAACCAGATGGAGATCTGTCACCCCCTGTAACTGACTCAATAACCAAAGGAAGATCTGTCGCAACCTATTACAGAATCTATAACCAGAGGGTGATCGCTTCCTGTCACTCCCTATTACTGACACAGGAACCAGAGGGAGATCTCTTCCTGTCACTCCCCGTTATTGACCTTATAACCAGAGGGAGATCTGTCTCTCCCTGTTACTGAATATAACCAGAGGGTGATCTCTTCCTGTCACTCCATATTACAGACACAGTAACCAGAGGGAGATCTCTTCCATTCACTCCCTATTACTGACTCTATAACCAGAGGGAGATCTGTCTTTCCCTATTGCAGAATCTATAACCAGAGGGTGATCTCTTCCTGTCACTCCATATTACAGACACAGTAACCAGAGGGAGATCTCTTCCTGTCACTCCCTATTACTGAATCTGTAACCAGAGGGAGATGTGTCACTCACTCTTACTGACTCTACAACCAGAGTAAATCACTTCCTGTCAATCCCTATTACTGACTCTATAACCAGAGGGAGATCTCTTCCTGTCACTCCCTATTACTGAATCTGTAACCAGAGGCAGATCTCTTCCTGTCACTCCCTTTTATTGAACTGATAACCAGAGGCAGATCTGTCACTCCATATTACTGACTCTATTACCACAAGGAGATCTGTCACTCCCTGTTACTGAATCTATACGCAGATGCAGATCTCTTCCTGTCACTCCCCGTTATGAACCTTATAACCAGATGGAGATCTGTCACTCCCTATTGCAGAATCTATAACCAGAGGGTGATCTCTTCCTGTCACTGCCCGTTATTGACCTTATAGCCAGAGGGAGATCTGTCTCTCCCTATTGCAGAATCTATAACCAGAGGGTGATCTGTTCCACTCACTCCCTCTTCATGAATCTATAACCAGAGGGTGATCTCTTCCTGTCACTCCATATTACAGACACAGTAACCAGAGGGAGACCTCTTCCTTTCACTCCCTATTTCTGACTCTATAACCAGAGGGAGATGTGTCACTCACTCTTACTGACTCTACAACCAGAGTAAATCACTTCCTGACAATCCCTATAACTGACTCTATAACCAGAGGGAGATCTGTCACTCGATGTTACTGACTAAATAACTAGTGGTAGATCTTTCACTCCATGTTACTGACTCCATAACCAGAGGGAGATCTGTCACTCCCTGCTACTGACTAAATAACTAGAGGGAGATCTGTCAATCCGTATTATTGACTCGATCGGCAGAGGGAGATATCTTCCTGTCACTCCCTGTTACTGACTCAATAACCAAAGGAAGATCTGTCGCTCCCTATTACAGAAACTATAACGAGAGGATGATATCTTCCGGTCACTCCCTCTTAATGAATCTATAACCAGAGGATGATCTCTTCCGGTCACTCCCTATTACTGATACAGTAACCAGAGGGAGATCTCTTTCTGTCACTCCCTATTACTGACTCTATAACCAGTGGGAGATCTCTTCCTGTCACTCCCTATTACTGACTCTATAACCAGATGGAGATCTGTCACCCCCTGTAACTGACTCAATAACCAGAGGGAGTTCTGTCACTCTTGTTACTGACTCTTTAACCAGAGGTATATCTCTTTCTGTCACTCCCTTTTATTGACCTTATAACTAGAGGGAGATCTGTCACTCCCTATTACTGTATCTATACCAGAGGGAGATCTCTTCTTATCACTCCCTGTTATTGACCTGTTAACCAGGCAGTGATCTGTCACTCCGAGTTACTAACTCAAGAACCAGAGGAGATATCATCGTGTCACTCCCTGTAACACTATCTAAAATCAGAGGGTGATCTCTTCCTGTCACTCCCTATTATTGACTCTATAACCAGACGGAGAACTATCACTCCCTGTTACTGAATATAACCAGATGGAGATCTGTCCCTGCCTATTGCAGAATTATAACCAGAGGGCGATCTCTTCCTGTCACTCCCTCTTTATGAATTTATAACCAGAGGGTGATCTCTTCCTGTCACTCCCCGTTATTGACCTTATAACCAGAGGGAGATCTGTCACTCCCTATTGCAGAATCTATAACCAGAGAGAGACCTCTTCCTGTCACTCCCTGTTAGTGACTCAATAACCAGAGGGAGATCAGTCACTCCCTATTACTGGCTCGATAACCAGAGGGAGATCTGTCACTCCCTGTTATTGATTCTATAACCAGAGGAGATCTCTTCCTGTCACTCCCTATTACTGACTCTATATCCAGAGGGAGACCTGTCACTCCCTATTATTGACTCTAAAACCAGAGGGAGATCTCTTCCTGTCACTCCCTGTTACTGACTCAATAATCAGAGGGAGATCTTTCACTCGCTATTACAAACTCGATAACAATAGGGAGATCTGTCACTCCCTTTTATTGACTCTATAACCAGAGGGAGACCTCTTCCTGTCACTCCCTGTTACTGACTCAATAACCAGAGGGAGATCTGTCACTCGCTATTACTGACTCGATAACCAGGGGAGATCTCGTCCTGTCACTCCCTATTACTAACTGTATAACCAGAGGGAGATCTCTTCCTCTCACTCCCTATTACTGACTCTATAACCAGAGGAAGATCTGTCACTCCCTATTACTGACTCTATAACCAGATGGAGATCTGTCACCCCCTGTAACTGACTCGATAACCAGAGGGAGATCTGTCACTCCCTGTTACTGACTCAATAATCAGAGGGAGATCTTTCACTCGCTTTTACAAATTCTATAACCAGAGGGAGATCTGTCACTCCCTATTATTGACTCTATAACCAGAGGGAGATCTGTCACTCCCTATTACTGACTCTATAACCAGATGGAGATCTGTCACCCCCTGTAACTGACTCGATAACCAGAGGGAGATCTGTCACTCCCTGTTACTGACTCAATAATCAGAGGGAGATCTTTCACTCGCTTTTACAAATTCTATAACCAGAGGGAGATCTGTCACTCCCTATTATTGACTCTATAACCAGAGGGAGATCTGTCACTCCCTATTACTGACTCTATAACCAGATGGAGATCTGTCACCCCCTGTAATGACTCGATAACCAGAGGGAGATCAGTCACTCCTTGTTACTGACTCTTTAACCAGAGGTATAACTCTTCATGTCACTCCCTATTACTGAATCTGAAACCAGAGGCAGATCTCTTCCTATCACTCCCTTTTATTGAACTGATAACCAGAGGGAGATCTGTCACTCCCTGTTACTGACTCAATAACCAAAGGAAGATCTGTCGCTCCCTGATGCAGAATCTATAACCAAAGGGTGATCGCTTCCTGTCACTCCCTCTGAATGAATCTATAACCAGAGGGTGATCTCTTCCTGTCACTCCCTATTACTGACACAGGATCCAGAGGGAGATCTCTTCCTGTCACTCCCTATTACTGACTCTATAACCTGAGGGAGATCTGTCACCCCCTGTTACTGAATATAACCAGAGAGAGATCTGTCCCTGCCTATTGCAGTATCTATAACCAGAGGGTGATCTCTTCCTGTCACTCCCCGTTATGAACCTTATAACCAGATGGAGATCTGTCACTCCCTATTGCAGAATCTATAACCAGAGTGTGATCTCTTCCTGTCACTCCGTCTTAATGAATCTATAACCAGAGGGTGATCTCTTCCTCTCACTCCCCGTTATTGACCTTATAACCAGAGGGAGATCTGTCTCTCCCTATTGCAGAATCTATAACCAGAGGGTGATCTCTTCCTGTCACTCCCCGTTATGAACCTTATAACCAGATGGAGATCTGTCACTCCCTATTGCAGAATCTATAACCAGAGTGTGATCTCTTCCTGTCACTCCGTCTTAATGAATCTATAACCACAGGGTGATCTCTTCCTCTCACTCCCCGTTATTGACCTTATAACCAGAGGGAGATCTGTCTCTCCCTATTGCAGAATCTATAACCAGAGGGTGATCTCTTCCTCTCACTCCCTCTTCATGAATCTATAACCAGAGGGTGATCTCTTCCTGTCACTCCATTTTACAGACACAGTAACCAGAGGGAGATCTCGTCCTTTAACTCCCTATTACTGACTCTATAACCAGAGGGAGATCTTTCACTCGCTATTACAGACTCTATAACAAGAGGCAGGTCTGTCACTCCCTATTACTGACTCTTTTGCCAGAGGGAGACCTCTTCCTGTCACTCCCTATTACTGACTCGATAACCAGAACCAGATCTGTCACTCCATATTACTGACTCTATAACCACAGGGAGATCTGTCACTCCCTGTTACTGACTCTATCACAAGAGTGAGATATCTTCCTCTCACTCCCTATTAGTGACTAGAACTCCTTGTTACAGACTCTATAACCAGAGGGAGATCTCTTCCTGTCACTCCCCGTTATGGACCGTATAACCAGATGGAAATCTGTCACACCCTGTTACTGACTCAATAACCAGAAGGAGATCTGTCACTCCCTGTTACTGACTCTTTAACCAGAGGGAGATCTCTTCCTGTCACTCCCTGTTACTGACTCTATAACCAGAGGGAGATCAGTCACTCCCTATTACTGACTCGATAACCAGAACCAGATCTGTCACTCCATATTACTGACTCTATAACCACAGGGAGATCTGTCACTCTCTGTTACTGACTCTATCACAAGAGTGAGATCTCTTCCTCTCACTCCCTATTAGTGACTAGAACTCCTTGTTTCAGACTCTATAACCAGAGGGAGATCTCTTCCTGTCACTCTCCGTTATGGACCGTATAACCAGATGGAAATCTGTCACACCCTGTTACTGACTCAATAACCAGAAGGAGATCTCTTCCTGTCACTCCCCGTTATGAACCTAATAACCAGATGGAGATCTGTCACTCCCTGTTACTGACTCTTTAACCAGAGGGTGATCTCTTCCTCTCACTCCCTATTATTGAATCTACAACCAGAGGGAAATCTCTTCCTGTCAATCCCTATGACTGACTCTATAACCAGATGGAGATCTGTCACCCCCTGTAACTGACTCAATAACCAAAGGAAGATCTGTCGCAACCTATTACAGAATCTATAACCAGAGGGTGATCGCTTCCTGTCACTCCCTATTACTGACACAGGAACCAGAGGGAGATCTCTTCCTGTCACTCCCCGTTATTGACCTTATAACCAGAGGGAGATCTGTCTCTCCCTGTTACTGAATATAACCAGAGGGTGATCTCTTCCTGTCACTCCATATTACAGACACAGTAACCAGAGGGAGATCTCTTCCATTCACTCCCTATTACTGACTCTATAACCAGAGGGAGATCTGTCTTTCCCTATTGCAGAATCTATAACCAGAGGGTGATCTCTTCCTGTCACTCCATATTACAGACACAGTAACCAGAGGGAGATCTCTTCCTGTCACTCCCTATTACTGAATCTGTAACCAGAGGGAGATGTGTCACTCACTCTTACTGACTCTACAACCAGAGTAAATCACTTCCTGTCAATCCCTATTACTGACTCTATAACCAGAGGGAGATCTCTTCCTGTCACTCCCTATTACTGAATCTGTAACCAGAGGCAGATCTCTTCCTGTCACTCCCTTTTATTGAACTGATAACCAGAGGCAGATCTGTCACTCCATATTACTGACTCTATTACCACAAGGAGATCTGTCACTCCCTGTTACTGAATCTATACGCAGATGCAGATCTCTTCCTGTCACTCCCCGTTATGAACCTTATAACCAGATGGAGATCTGTCACTCCCTATTGCAGAATCTATAACGAGAGGGTGATCTCTTCCTGTCACTGCCCGTTATTGACCTTATAGCCAGAGGGAGATCTGTCTCTCCCTATTGCAGAATCTATAACCAGAGGGTGATCTGTTCCACTCACTCCCTCTTCATGAATCTATAACCAGAGGGTGATCTCTTCCTGTCACTCCATATTACAGACACAGTAACCAGAGGGAGACCTCTTCCTTTCACTCCCTATTACTGACTCTATAACCAGAGGGAGATGTGTCACTCACTCTTACTGACTCTACAACCAGAGTAAATCACTTCCTGACAATCCCTATAACTGACTCTATAACCAGAGGGAGATCTGTCACTCGATGTTACTGACTAAATAACTAGTGGTAGATCTTTCACTCCATGTTACTGACTCCATAACCAGAGGGAGATCTGTCACTCCCTGCTACTGACTAAATAACTAGAGGGAGATCTGTCAATCCGTATTATTGACTCGATCGGCAGAGGGAGATATCTTCCTGTCACTCCCTGTTACTGACTCAATAACCAAAGGAAGATCTGTCGCTCCCTATTACAGAAACTATAACGAGAGGATGATATCTTCCGGTCACTCCCTCTTAATGAATCTATAACCAGAGGATGATCTCTTCCGGTCACTCCCTATTACTGATACAGTAACCAGAGGGAGATCTCTTTCTGTCACTCCCTATTACTGACTCTATAACCAGTGGGAGATCTCTTCCTGTCACTCCCTATTACTGACTCTATAACCAGATGGAGATCTGTCACCCCCTGTAACTGACTCAATAACCAGAGGGAGTTCTGTCACTCTTGTTACTGACTCTTTAACCAGAGGTATATCTCTTTCTGTCACTCCCTTTTATTGACCTTATAACTAGAGGGAGATCTGTCACTCCCTATTACTGTATCTATACCAGAGGGAGATCTCTTCTTATCACTCCCTGTTATTGACCTGTTAACCAGGCAGTGATCTGTCACTCCGAGTTACTAACTCAAGAACCAGAGGAGATATCATCGTGTCACTCCCTGTAACACTATCTAAAATCAGAGGGTGATCTCTTCCTGTCACTCCCTATTATTGACTCTATAACCAGACGGAGAACTATCACTCCCTGTTACTGAATATAACCAGATGGAGATCTGTCCCTGCCTATTGCAGAATTATAACCAGAGGGCGATCTCTTCCTGTCACTCCCTCTTTATGAATTTATAACCAGAGGGTGATCTCTTCCTGTCACTCCCCGTTATTGACCTTATAACCAGAGGGAGATCTGTCACTCCCTATTGCAGAATCTATAACCAGAGAGAGACCTCTTCCTGTCACTCCCTGTTAGTGACTCAATAACCAGAGGGAGATCAGTCACTCCCTATTACTGGCTCGATAACCAGAGGGAGATCTGTCACTCCCTGTTATTGATTCTATAACCAGAGGAGATCTCTTCCTGTCACTCCCTATTACTGACTCTATATCCAGAGGGAGACCTGTCACTCCCTATTATTGACTCTAAAACCAGAGGGAGATCTCTTCCTGTCACTCCCTGTTACTGACTCAATAATCAGAGGGAGACCTTTCACTCGCTATTACAAACTCGATAACAATAGGGAGATCTGTCACTCCCTTTTATTGACTCTATAACCAGAGGGAGACCTCTTCCTGTCACTCCCTGTTACTGACTCAATAACCAGAGGGAGATCTGTCACTCGCTATTACTGACTCGATAACCAGGGGAGATCTCGTCCTTTCACTCCCTATTACTAACTGTATAACCAGAGGGAGATCTCTTCCTGTCACTCCCTATTACTGACTCTATAACCAGAGGGAGATCTTTCACTCCCTATTACTGACTCTATAACCAGATGGAGATCTGTCACCCCCTGTAACTGACTCGATAACCAGAGGGAGATCTGTCACTCCCTGTTACTGACTCAATAATCAGAGGGAGATCTTTCACTCGCTTTTACAAATTCTATAACCAGAGGGAGATCTGTCACTCCCTATTATTGACTCTATAACCAGAGGGAGATCTGTCACTCCCTATTACTGACTCTATAACCAGATGGAGATCTGTCACCCCCTGTAACTGACTCGATAACCAGAGGGAGATCTGTCACTCCCTGTTACTGACTCAATAATCAGAGGGAGATCTTTCACTCGCTTTTACAAATTCTATAACCAGAGGGAGATCTGTCACTCCCTATTATTGACTCTATAACCAGAGGGAGATCTGTCACTCCCTATTACTGACTCTATAACCAGATGGAGATCTGTCACCCCCTGTAACTGACTCGATAACCAGAGGGAGATCAGTCACTCCTTGTTACTGACTCTTTAACCAGAGGTATAACTCTTCCTGTCACTCCCTATTACTGAATCTGAAACCAGAGGCAGATCTCTTCCTATCACTCCCTTTTATTGAACTGATAACCAGAGGGAGATCTGTCACTCCCTGTTACTGACTCAATAACCAAAGGAAGATCTGTCGCTCCCTGATGCAGAATCTATAACCAAAGGGTGATCGCTTCCTGTCACTCCCTCTGAATGAATCTATAACCAGAGGGTGATCTCTTCCTGTCACTCCCTATTACTGACACAGGATCCAGAGGGAGATCTCTTCCTGTCACTCCCTATTACTGACTCTATAACCTGAGGGAGATCTGTCACCCCCTGTTACTGAATATAACCAGAGAGAGATCTGTCCCTGCCTATTGCAGTATCTATAACCAGAGGGTGATCTCTTCCTGTCACTCCCCGTTATGAACCTTATAACCAGATGGAGATCTGTCACTCCCTATTGCAGAATCTATAACCAGAGTGTGATCTCTTCCTGTCACTCCGTCTTAATGAATCTATAACCAGAGGGTGATCTCTTCCTCTCACTCCCCGTTATTGACCTTATAACCAGAGGGAGATCTGTCTCTCCCTATTGCAGAATCTATAACCAGAGGGTGATCTCTTCCTGTCACTCCCCGTTATGAACCTTATAACCAGATGGAGATCTGTCACTCCCTATTGCAGAATCTATAACCAGAGTGTGATCTCTTCCTGTCACTCCGTCTTAATGAATCTATAACCACAGGGTGATCTCTTCCTCTCACTCCCCGTTATTGACCTTATAACCAGAGGGAGATCTGTCTCTCCCTATTGCAGAATCTATAACCAGAGGGTGATCTCTTCCTCTCACTCCCTCTTCATGAATCTATAACCAGAGGGTGATCTCTTCCTGTCACTCCATTTTACAGACACAGTAACCAGAGGGAGATCTCGTCCTTTAACTCCCTATTACTGACTCTATAACCAGAGGGAGATCTTTCACTCGCTATTACAGACTCTATAACAAGAGGCAGGTCTGTCACTCCCTATTACTGACTCTTTTGCCAGAGGGAGACCTCTTCCTGTCACTCCCTATTACTGACTCGATAACCAGAACCAGATCTGTCACTCCATATTACTGACTCTATAACCACAGGGAGATCTGTCACTCCCTGTTACTGACTCTATCACAAGAGTGAGATATCTTCCTCTCACTCCCTATTAGTGATAGAACTCCTTGTTACAGACTCTATAACCAGAGGGAGATCTCTTCCTGTCACTCCCGGTTATGGACAGTATAACCAGATGGAAATCTGTCACACCCTGTTACTGACTCAATAACCAGAAGGAGATCTGTCACTCCCTGTTACTGACTCTTTAACCAGAGGGAGATCTCTTCCTGTCACTCCCTGTTACTGACTCTATAACCAGAGGGAGATCAGTCACTCCCTATTACTGACTCGATAACCAGAACCAGATCTGTCACTCCATATTACTGACTCTATAACCACAGGGAGATCTGTCACTCTCTGTTACTGACTCTATCACAAGAGTGAGATCTCTTCCTCTCACTCCCTATTAGTGACTAGAACTCCTTGTTTCAGACTCTATAACCAGAGGGAGATCTCTTCCTGTCACTCTCCGTTATGGACCGTATAACCAGATGGAAATCTGTCACACCCTGTTACTGACTCAATAACCAGAAGGAGATCTCTTCCTGTCACTCCCCGTTATGAACCTAATAACCAGATGGAGATCTGTCACTCCCTGTTACTGACTCTTTAACCAGAGGGTGATCTCTTCCTCTCACTCCCTATTATTGAATCTACAACCAGAGGGAAATCTCTTCCTGTCAATCCCTATGACTGACTCTATAACCAGATGGAGATCTGTCACCCCCTGTAACTGACTCAATAACCAAAGGAAGATCTGTCGCAACCTATTACAGAATCTATAACCAGAGGGTGATCGCTTCCTGTCACTCCCTATTACTGACACAGGAACCAGAGGGAGATCTCTTCCTGTCACTCCCCGTTATTGACCTTATAACCAGAGGGAGATCTGTCTCTCCCTGTTACTGAATATAACCAGAGGGTGATCTCTTCCTGTCACTCCATATTACAGACACAGTAACCAGAGGGAGATCTCTTCCATTCACTCCCTATTACTGACTCTATAACCAGAGGGAGATCTGTCTTTCCCTATTGCAGAATCTATAACCAGAGGGTGATCTCTTCCTGTCACTCCATATTACAGACACAGTAACCAGAGGGAGATCTCTTCCTGTCACTCCCTATTACTGAATCTGTAACCAGAGGGAGATGTGTCACTCACTCTTACTGACTCTACAACCAGAGTAAATCACTTCCTGTCAATCCCTATTACTGACTCTATAACCAGAGGGAGATCTCTTCCTGTCACTCCCTATTACTGAATCTGTAACCAGAGGCAGATCTCTTCCTGTCACTCCCTTTTATTGAACTGATAACCAGAGGCAGATCTGTCACTCCATATTACTGACTCTATTACCACAAGGAGATCTGTCACTCCCTGTTACTGAATCTATACGCAGATGCAGATCTCTTCCTGTCACTCCCCGTTATGAACCTTATAACCAGATGGAGATCTGTCACTCCCTATTGCAGAATCTATAACGAGAGGGTGATCTCTTCCTGTCACTGCCCGTTATTGACCTTATAGCCAGAGGGAGATCTGTCTCTCCCTATTGCAGAATCTATAACCAGAGGGTGATCTGTTCCACTCACTCCCTCTTCATGAATCTATAACCAGAGGGTGATCTCTTCCTGTCACTCCATATTACAGACACAGTAACCAGAGGGAGACCTCTTCCTTTCACTCCCTATTACTGACTCTATAACCAGAGGGAGATGTGTCACTCACTCTTACTGACTCTACAACCAGAGTAAATCACTTCCTGACAATCCCTATAACTGACTCTATAACCAGAGGGAGATCTGTCACTCGATGTTACTGACTAAATAACTAGTGGTAGATCTTTCACTCCATGTTACTGACTCCATAACCAGAGGGAGATCTGTCACTCCCTGCTACTGACTAAATAACTAGAGGGAGATCTGTCAATCCGTATTATTGACTCGATCGGCAGAGGGAGATATCTTCCTGTCACTCCCTGTTACTGACTCAATAACCAAAGGAAGATCTGTCGCTCCCTATTACAGAAACTATAACGAGAGGATGATATCTTCCGGTCACTCCCTCTTAATGAATCTATAACCAGAGGATGATCTCTTCCGGTCACTCCCTATTACTGATACAGTAACCAGAGGGAGATCTCTTTCTGTCACTCCCTATTACTGACTCTATAACCAGTGGGAGATCTCTTCCTGTCACTCCCTATTACTGACTCTATAACCAGATGGAGATCTGTCACCCCCTGTAACTGACTCAATAACCAGAGGGAGTTCTGTCACTCTTGTTACAGACTCTATAACCAGAGGGAGATCTCTTCCTGTCACTCCCGGTTATGGACAGTATAACCAGATGGAAATCTGTCACACCCTGTTACTGACTCAATAACCAGAAGGAGATCTGTCACTCCCTGTTACTGACTCTTTAACCAGAGGGAGATCTCTTCCTGTCACTCCCTGTTACTGACTCTATAACCAGAGGGAGATCAGTCACTCCCTATTACTGACTCGATAACCAGAACCAGATCTGTCACTCCATATTACTGACTCTATAACCACAGGGAGATCTGTCACTCTCTGTTACTGACTCTATCACAAGAGTGAGATCTCTTCCTCTCACTCCCTATTAGTGACTAGAACTCCTTGTTTCAGACTCTATAACCAGAGGGAGATCTCTTCCTGTCACTCTCCGTTATGGACCGTATAACCAGATGGAAATCTGTCACACCCTGTTACTGACTCAATAACCAGAAGGAGATCTCTTCCTGTCACTCCCCGTTATGAACCTAATAACCAGATGGAGATCTGTCACTCCCTGTTACTGACTCTTTAACCAGAGGGTGATCTCTTCCTCTCACTCCCTATTATTGAATCTACAACCAGAGGGAAATCTCTTCCTGTCAATCCCTATGACTGACTCTATAACCAGATGGAGATCTGTCACCCCCTGTAACTGACTCAATAACCAAAGGAAGATCTGTCGCAACCTATTACAGAATCTATAACCAGAGGGTGATCGCTTCCTGTCACTCCCTATTACTGACACAGGAACCAGAGGGAGATCTCTTCCTGTCACTCCCCGTTATTGACCTTATAACCAGAGGGAGATCTGTCTCTCCCTGTTACTGAATATAACCAGAGGGTGATCTCTTCCTGTCACTCCATATTACAGACACAGTAACCAGAGGGAGATCTCTTCCATTCACTCCCTATTACTGACTCTATAACCAGAGGGAGATCTGTCTTTCCCTATTGCAGAATCTATAACCAGAGGGTGATCTCTTCCTGTCACTCCATATTACAGACACAGTAACCAGAGGGAGATCTCTTCCTGTCACTCCCTATTACTGAATCTGTAACCAGAGGGAGATGTGTCACTCACTCTTACTGACTCTACAACCAGAGTAAATCACTTCCTGTCAATCCCTATTACTGACTCTATAACCAGAGGGAGATCTCTTCCTGTCACTCCCTATTACTGAATCTGTAACCAGAGGCAGATCTCTTCCTGTCACTCCCTTTTATTGAACTGATAACCAGAGGCAGATCTGTCACTCCATATTACTGACTCTATTACCACAAGGAGATCTGTCACTCCCTGTTACTGAATCTATACGCAGATGCAGATCTCTTCCTGTCACTCCCCGTTATGAACCTTATAACCAGATGGAGATCTGTCACTCCCTATTGCAGAATCTATAACGAGAGGGTGATCTCTTCCTGTCACTGCCCGTTATTGACCTTATAGCCAGAGGGAGATCTGTCTCTCCCTATTGCAGAATCTATAACCAGAGGGTGATCTGTTCCACTCACTCCCTCTTCATGAATCTATAACCAGAGGGTGATCTCTTCCTGTCACTCCATATTACAGACACAGTAACCAGAGGGAGACCTCTTCCTTTCACTCCCTATTACTGACTCTATAACCAGAGGGAGATGTGTCACTCACTCTTACTGACTCTACAACCAGAGTAAATCACTTCCTGACAATCCCTATAACTGACTCTATAACCAGAGGGAGATCTGTCACTCGATGTTACTGACTAAATAACTAGTGGTAGATCTTTCACTCCATGTTACTGACTCCATAACCAGAGGGAGATCTGTCACTCCCTGCTACTGACTAAATAACTAGAGGGAGATCTGTCAATCCGTATTATTGACTCGATCGGCAGAGGGAGATATCTTCCTGTCACTCCCTGTTACTGACTCAATAACCAAAGGAAGATCTGTCGCTCCCTATTACAGAAACTATAACGAGAGGATGATATCTTCCGGTCACTCCCTCTTAATGAATCTATAACCAGAGGATGATCTCTTCCGGTCACTCCCTATTACTGATACAGTAACCAGAGGGAGATCTCTTTCTGTCACTCCCTATTACTGACTCTATAACCAGTGGGAGATCTCTTCCTGTCACTCCCTATTACTGACTCTATAACCAGATGGAGATCTGTCACCCCCTGTAACTGACTCAATAACCAGAGGGAGTTCTGTCACTCTTGTTACAGACTCTATAACCAGAGGGAGATCTCTTCCTGTCACTCCCGGTTATGGACAGTATAACCAGATGGAAATCTGTCACACCCTGTTACTGACTCAATAACCAGAAGGAGATCTGTCACTCCCTGTTACTGACTCTTTAACCAGAGGGTGATCTCTTCCTGTCACTCCCTGTTACTGACTCTATAACCAGAGGGAGATCAGTCACTCCCTATTACTGACTCGATAACCAGAACCAGATCTGTCACTCCATATTACTGACTCTATAACCACAGGGAGATCTGTCACTCTCTGTTACTGACTCTATCACAAGAGTGAGATCTCTTCCTCTCACTCCCTATTAGTGACTAGAACTCCTTGTTTCAGACTCTATAACCAGAGGGAGATCTCTTCCTGTCACTCTCCGTTATGGACCGTATAACCAGATGGAAATCTGTCACACCCTGTTACTGACTCAATAACCAGAAGGAGATCTCTTCCTGTCACTCCCCGTTATGAACCTAATAACCAGATGGAGATCTGTCACTCCCTGTTACTGACTCTTTAACCAGAGGGTGATCTCTTCCTCTCACTCCCTATTATTGAATCTACAACCAGAGGGAAATCTCTTCCTGTCAATCCCTATGACTGACTCTATAACCAGATGGAGATCTGTCACCCCCTGTAACTGACTCAATAACCAAAGGAAGATCTGTCGCAACCTATTACAGAATCTATAACCAGAGGGTGATCGCTTCCTGTCACTCCCTATTACTGACACAGGAACCAGAGGGAGATCTCTTCCTGTCACTCCCCGTTATTGACCTTATAACCAGAGGGAGATCTGTCTCTCCCTGTTACTGAATATAACCAGAGGGTGATCTCTTCCTGTCACTCCATATTACAGACACAGTAACCAGAGGGAGATCTCTTCCATTCACTCCCTATTACTGACTCTATAACCAGAGGGAGATCTGTCTTTCCCTATTGCAGAATCTATAACCAGAGGGTGATCTCTTCCTGTCACTCCATATTACAGACACAGTAACCAGAGGGAGATCTCTTCCTGTCACTCCCTATTACTGAATCTGTAACCAGAGGGAGATGTGTCACTCACTCTTACTGACTCTACAACCAGAGTAAATCACTTCCTGTCAATCCCTATTACTGACTCTATAACCAGAGGGAGATCTCTTCCTGTCACTCCCTATTACTGAATCTGTAACCAGAGGCAGATCTCTTCCTGTCACTCCCTTTTATTGAACTGATAACCAGAGGCAGATCTGTCACTCCATATTACTGACTCTATTACCACAAGGAGATCTGTCACTCCCTGTTACTGAATCTATACGCAGATGCAGATCTCTTCCTGTCACTCCCCGTTATGAACCTTATAACCAGATGGAGATCTGTCACTCCCTATTGCAGAATCTATAACGAGAGGGTGATCTCTTCCTGTCACTGCCCGTTATTGACCTTATAGCCAGAGGGAGATCTGTCTCTCCCTATTGCAGAATCTATAACCAGAGGGTGATCTGTTCCACTCACTCCCTCTTCATGAATCTATAACCAGAGGGTGATCTCTTCCTGTCACTCCATATTACAGACACAGTAACCAGAGGGAGACCTCTTCCTTTCACTCCCTATTACTGACTCTATAACCAGAGGGAGATGTGTCACTCACTCTTACTGACTCTACAACCAGAGTAAATCACTTCCTGACAATCCCTATAACTGACTCTATAACCAGAGGGAGATCTGTCACTCGATGTTACTGACTAAATAACTAGTGGTAGATCTTTCACTCCATGTTACTGACTCCATAACCAGAGGGAGATCTGTCACTCCCTGCTACTGACTAAATAACTAGAGGGAGATCTGTCAATCCGTATTATTGACTCGATCGGCAGAGGGAGATATCTTCCTGTCACTCCCTGTTACTGACTCAATAACCAAAGGAAGATCTGTCGCTCCCTATTACAGAAACTATAACGAGAGGATGATATCTTCCGGTCACTCCCTCTTAATGAATCTATAACCAGAGGATGATCTCTTCCGGTCACTCCCTATTACTGATACAGTAACCAGAGGGAGATCTCTTTCTGTCACTCCCTATTACTGACTCTATAACCAGTGGGAGATCTCTTCCTGTCACTCCCTATTACTGACTCTATAACCAGATGGAGATCTGTCACCCCCTGTAACTGACTCAATAACCAGAGGGAGTTCTGTCACTCTTGTTACTGACTCTTTAACCAGAGGTATATCTCTTTCTGTCACTCCCTTTTATTGACCTTATAACTAGAGGGAGATCTGTCACTCCCTATTACTGTATCTATACCAGAGGGAGATCTCTTCTTATCACTCCCTGTTATTGACCTGTTAACCAGGCAGTGATCTGTCACTCCGAGTTACTAACTCAAGAACCAGAGGAGATATCATCGTGTCACTCCCTGTAACACTATCTAAAATCAGAGGGTGATCTCTTCCTGTCACTCCCTATTATTGACTCTATAACCAGACGGAGAACTATCACTCCCTGTTACTGAATATAACCTGATGGAGATCTGTCCCTGCCTATTGCAGAATTATAACCAGAGGGCGATCTCTTCCTGTCACTCCCTCTTTATGAATTTATAACCAGAGGGTGATCTCTTCCTGTCACTCCCCGTTATTGACCTTATAACCAGAGGGAGATCTGTCACTCCCTATTGCAGAATCTATAACCAGAGAGAGACCTCTTCCTGTCACTCCCTGTTAGTGACTCAATAACCAGAGGGAGATCAGTCACTCCCTATTACTGGCTCGATAACCAGAGGGAGATCTGTCACTCCCTGTTATTGATTCTATAACCAGAGGAGATCTCTTCCTGTCACTCCCTATTACTGACTCTATATCCAGAGGGAGACCTGTCACTCCCTATTATTGACTCTAAAACCAGAGGGAGATCTCTTCCTGTCACTCCCTGTTACTGACTCAATAATCAGAGGGAGACCTTTCACTCGCTATTACAAACTCGATAACAATAGGGAGATCTGTCACTCCCTTTTATTGACTCTATAACCAGAGGGAGACCTCTTCCTGTCACTCCCTGTTACTGACTCAATAACCAGAGGGAGATCTGTCACTCGCTATTACTGACTCGATAACCAGGGGAGATCTCGTCCTTTCACTCCCTATTACTAACTGTATAACCAGAGGGAGATCTCTTCCTGTCACTCCCTATTACTTACTCTATAACCAGAGGGAGATCTTTCACTCCCTATTACTGACTCTATAACCAGATGGAGATCTGTCACCCCCTGTAACTGACTCGATAACCAGAGGGAGATCTGTCACTCCCTGTTACTGACTCAATAATCAGAGGGAGATCTTTCACTCGCTTTTACAAATTCTATAACCAGAGGGAGATCTGTCACTCCCTATTATTGACTCTATAACCAGAGGGAGATCTGTCACTCCCTATTACTGACTCTATAACCAGATGGAGATCTGTCACCCCCTGTAACTGACTCGATAACCAGAGGGAGATCTGTCACTCCCTGTTACTGACTCAATAATCAGAGGGAGATCTTTCACTCGCTTTTACAAATTCTATAACCAGAGGGAGATCTGTCACTCCCTATTATTGACTCTATAACCAGAGGGAGATCTGTCACTCCCTATTACTGACTCTATAACCAGATGGAGATCTGTCACCCCCTGTAACTGACTCGATAACCAGAGGGAGATCAGTCACTCCTTGTTACTGACTCTTTAACCAGAGGTATAACTCTTCCTGTCACTCCCTATTACTGAATCTGAAACCAGAGGCAGATCTCTTCCTATCACTCCCTTTTATTGAACTGATAACCAGAGGGAGATCTGTCACTCCCTGTTACTAACTCAATAACCAAAGGAAGATCTGTCGCTCCCTGATGCAGAATCTATAACCAAAGGGTGATCGCTTCCTGTCACTCCCTCTGAATGAATATATAACCAGAGGGTGATCTCTTCCTCTCACTCCCCGTTATTGACCTTATAACCAGAGGGAGATCTGTCTCTCCCTATTGCAGAATCTATAACCAGAGGGTGATCTCTTCCTGTCACTCCCCTTTATGAATCTTATAACCAGATGGAGATCTGTCACTCCCTATTGCAGAATCTATAACCAGAGTGTGATCTCTTCCTGTCACTCCGTCTTAATGAATGCATAACCAGAGGGTGATCTCTTCCTGTCACTGCCCGTTATTGACCTTATAGCCAGAGGGAGATCTGTCTCTCCCTATTGCAGAATCTATAACCAGAGGGTGATCTGTTCCACTCACTCCCTCTTCATGAATCTATAACCAGAGGGTGATCTCTTCCTGTCACTCCATATTACAGACACAGTAACCAGAGGGAGACCTCTTCCTTTCACTCCCTATTACTGACTCTATAACCAGAGGGAGATGTGTCACTCACTCTTACTGACTCTACAACCAGAGTAAATCACTTCCTGACAATCCCTATAACTGACTCTATAACCAGAGGGAGATCTGTCACTCGATGTTACTGACTAAATAACTAGTGGTAGATCTTTCACTCCATGTTACTGACTCCATAACCAGAGGGAGATCTGTCACTCCCTGCTACTGACTAAATAACTAGAGGGAGATCTGTCAATCCGTATTATTGACTCGATCGGCAGAGGGAGATATCTTCCTGTCACTCCCTGTTACTGACTCAATAACCAAAGGAAGATCTGTCGCTCCCTATTACAGAAACTATAACGAGAGGATGATATCTTCCGGTCACTCCCTCTTAATGAATCTATAACCAGAGGATGATCTCTTCCGGTCACTCCCTATTACTGATACAGTAACCAGAGGGAGATCTCTTTCTGTCACTCCCTATTACTGACTCTATAACCAGTGGGAGATCTCTTCCTGTCACTCCCTATTACTGACTCTATAACCAGATGGAGATCTGTCACCCCCTGTAACTGACTCAATAACCAGAGGGAGTTCTGTCACTCTTGTTACTGACTCTTTAACCAGAGGTATATCTCTTTCTGTCACTCCCTTTTATTGACCTTATAACTAGAGGGAGATCTGTCACTCCCTATTACTGTATCTATACCAGAGGGAGATCTCTTCTTATCACTCCCTGTTATTGACCTGTTAACCAGGCAGTGATCTGTCACTCCGAGTTACTAACTCAAGAACCAGAGGAGATATCATCGTGTCACTCCCTGTAACACTATCTAAAATCAGAGGGTGATCTCTTCCTGTCACTCCCTATTATTGACTCTATAACCAGACGGAGAACTATCACTCCCTGTTACTGAATATAACCAGATGGAGATCTGTCCCTGCCTATTGCAGAATTATAACCAGAGGGCGATCTCTTCCTGTCACTCCCTCTTATTGAATTTATAACCAGAGGGTGATCTCTTCCTGTCACTCCCCGTTATTGACCTTATAACCAGAGGGAGATCTGTCACTCCCTATTGCAGAATCTATAACCAGAGAGAGACCTCTTCCTGTCACTCCCTGTTAGTGACTCAATAACCAGAGGGAGATCAGTCACTCCCTATTACTGGCTCGATAACCAGAGGGAGATCTGTCACTCCCTGTTATTGATTCTATAACCAGAGGAGATCTCTTCCTGTCACTCCCTATTACTGACTCTATATCCAGAGGGAGACCTGTCACTCCCTATTATTGACTCTAAAACCAGAGGGAGATCTCTTCCTGTCACTCCCTGTTACTGACTCAATAATCAGAGGGAGATCTTTCACTCGCTATTACAAACTCGATAACAATAGGGAGATCTGTCACTCCCTTTTATTGACTCTATAACCAGAGGGAGACCTCTTCCTGTCACTCCCTGTTACTGACTCAATAACCAGAGGGAGATCTGTCACTCGCTATTACTGACTCGATAACCAGGGGAGATCTCGTCCTGTCACTCCCTATTACTAACTGTATAACCAGAGGGAGATCTCTTCCTGTCACTCCCTATTACTGACTCTATAACCAGAGGGAGATCTTTCACTCCCTATTACAGACTCTATAACCAGAGGCAGATCTGTCACCCCCTGTAACTGACTCGATAACCAGAGGGAGATCAGTCACTCCTTGTTACTGACTCTTTAACCAGAGGTATAACTCTTCCTGTCACTCCCTATTATTTAATCTGAAACCAGAGGCAGATCTCTTCCTATCACTCCCTTTTATTGAACTGATAACCAGAGGGAGATCTGTCACTCCCTGTTACTAACTCAATAACCAAAGGAAGATCTGTCGCTCCCTGATGCAGAATCTATAACCAAAGGGTGATCGCTTCCTGTCACTCCCTCTGAATGAATATATAACCAGAGGGTGATCTCTTCCTGTCACTCCCTATTACTGACACAGGATCCAGAGGGAGATCTCTTCCTGTCACTCCCTATTACTGACTCTATAACCTGAGGGAGATCTGTCACCCCCTGTTACTGAATATAACCAGAGAGAGATCTGTCCCTGCCTATTGCAGTATCTATAACCAGAGGGTGATCTCTTCCTGTCACTCCCCGTTATGAACCTTATAACCAGATGGAGATCTGTCACTCCCTATTGCAGAATCTATAACCAGAGTGTGATCTCTTCCTCTCACTCCATCTTAATGAATCTATAACCAGAGGGTGATCTCTTCCTCTCACTCCCCGTTATTGACCTTATAACCAGAGGGAGATCTGTCTCTCCCTATTGCAGAATCTATAACCAGAGGGTGATCTCTTCCTGTCACTCCCCTTTATGAATCTTATAACCAGATGGAGATCTGTCACTCCCTATTGCAGAATCTATAACCAGAGTGTGATCTCTTCCTGTCACTCCGTCTTAATGAATGCATAACCAGAGGGTGATCTCTTCCTCTCACTCACCGTTATTGACCTTATAACCAGAGGGAGATCTGTCTCTCCCTATTGCAGAATCTATAACCAGAGGGTGATCTCTTCCTCTCACTCCCTCTTCATGAATCTATAACCAGAGGGTGATCTCTTCCTGTCACTCCATTTTACAGACACAGTAACCAGAGGGAGATCTCGTCCTTTAACTCCCTATTACTGACTCTATAACCAGAGGGAGATCTTTC
The DNA here is from genome assembly GCF_036971445.1 of Narcine bancroftii. Classification (NCBI taxonomy): domain Eukaryota; kingdom Metazoa; phylum Chordata; class Chondrichthyes; order Torpediniformes; family Narcinidae; genus Narcine; species Narcine bancroftii. Next base: position 53,060,839 of record NC_091478.1, on the reverse strand, counting down.
ACTCGCTATTACAGACTCTATAACAAGAGGCAGGTCTGTCACTCCCTATTACTGACTCTTTTACCAGAGGGAGACCTCCTCCTGTCATTCCCTGTTACTGACTCAATAACCAGAGGGAGATCAGTCACTCCCTATTACTGACTCGATAACCAGAACCAGATCTGTCACTCCCTATTACTGACTCTATATCCAGAGGGAGACCTGTCACTCCCTATTATTGACTCTAAAACCAGAGGGAGATCTCTTCCTGTCACTCCCTGTTACTGACTCAATAATCAGAGGGAGATTTTTCACTCGCTATTACAAACTCGATAACCATAGGGAGATCTGTCACTCCCTTTTATTGACTCTATAACCAGAAGGAGATTTCTTCCTGTCACTGCCTGTTACTGACTCAATAACCAGAGGGAGATTTTTCACTCGCTATTACAAACTCGATAACCAGAGGGAGATCTGTCACTCCCTGTTATTGATTCTATAACCTGAGGAGATCGCTTCCTGTCACTCCCTATTATCTACTCTATATCCAGAACGAGATCTGTCACTCTCCATTATTGACTCTATAACCAGCGGGAGACCTCTTCCTCTCACTCCCTGTTACTGACTCAATAACCAGAGGGAAATCTGTCACTCGCTATTACAAACTCGATAACCATAGGGAGATCTGTCACTCACTTTTATTGACTCTATAACCAGAAGGAGATTTCTTCCTGTCACTGCCTGTTACTGACTCAATAACCAGAGGGAGATTTTTCACTCGCTATTACAAACTCGATAACCAGAGGGAGATCTGTCACTCCCTATTATTGACTCTATAACCAGAGAGAGATCTGTCACTCCCTATTACTGACTCTATAACCAGATGGAGATCTGTCACCCCCTGTAACTGACTCGATAACCAGAGGGAGATCTGTCACTCCCTGTTACTGACTCAATAATCAGAGGGAGATCTTTCACTCGCTTTTACAAATTCTATAACCAGAGGGAGATCTGTCACTCCCTATTACTGACTCTATAACCAGAGGGAGATCTGTCACTCCCTATTACTGACTCTATAACCAGATGGAGATCTGTCACCCCCTGTAACTGACTCGATAACCAGAGGGAGATCTGTCACTCCCTGTTACTGACTCAATAATCAGAGGGAGATCTTTCACTCGCTTTTACAAATTCTATAACCAGAGGGAGATCTGTCACTCCCTATTATTGACTCTATAACCAGAGGGAGATCTGTCACTCCCTATTACTGACTCTATAACCAGATGGAGATCTGTCACCCCCTGTAACTGACTCGATAACCAGAGGCAGATCAGTCACTCCTTGTTACTGACTCTTTAACCAGAGGTATAACTCTTCCTGTCACTCCCTATTACTGAATCTGAAACCAGAGGCAGATCTCTTCCTATCACTCCCTTTTATTGAACTGATAACCAGAGGGAGATCTGTCACTCCCTGTTACTGACTCAATAACCAAAGGAAGATCTGTCGCTCCCTGATGCAGAATCTATAACCAAAGGGTGATCGCTTCCTGTCACTCCCTCTGAATGAATCTATAACCAGAGGGTGATCTCTTCCTGTCACTCCCTATTACTGACACAGGATCCAGAGGGAGATCTCTTCCTGTCACTCCCTATTACTGACTCTATAACCTGAGGGAGATCTGTCACCCCCTGTTACTGAACATAACCAGAGAGAGATCTGTCCCTGCCTATTGCAGTATCTATAACCAGAGGGTGATCTCTTCCTGTCACTCCCCGTTATGAACCTTATAACCAGATGGAGATCTGTCACTCCCTATTGCAGAATCTATAACCAGAGTGTGATCTCTTCCTCTCACTCCGTCTTAATGAATCTATAACCAGAGGGTGATCTCTTCCTCTCACTCCCCGTTAATGACCTTATAACCAGAGGGAGATCTGTCTCTCCCTATTGCAGAATCTATAACCAGAGGGTGATCTCTTCCTCTCACTCCCTCTTCATGAATCTATAACCAGAGGGTGATCTCTTCCTGTCACTCCATTTTACAGACACAGTAACCAGAGGGAGATCTCGTCCTTTAACTCCCTATTACTGACTCTATAACCAGAGGGAGATCTTTCACTCGCTATTACAGACTCTATAACAAGAGGCAGGTCTGTCACTCCCTATTACTGACTCTTTTGCCAGAGGGAGACCTCTTCCTGTCACTCCCTATTACTGACTCGATAACCAGAACCAGATCTGTCACTCCATATTACTGATTCTATAACCACAGGGAGATCTGTCACTCCCTGTTACTGACTCTATCACAAGAGTGAGATATCTTCCTCTCACTCCCTATTAGTGATAGAACTCCTTGTTACAGACTCTATAACCAGAGGGAGATCTCTTCCTGTCACTCCCGGTTATGGACAGTATAACCAGATGGAAATCTGTCACACCCTGTTACTGACTCAATAACCAGAAGGAGATCTGTCACTCCCTGTTACTGACTCTTTAACCAGAGGGAGATCTCTTCCTGTCACTCCCTGTTACTGACTCTATAACCAGAGGGAGATCAGTCACTCCCTATTACTGACTCGATAACCAGAACCAGATCTGTCACTCCATATTACTGACTCTATAACCACAGGGAGATCTGTCACTCTCTGTTACTGACTCTATCACAAGAGTGAGATCTCTTCCTCTCACTCCCTATTAGTGACTAGAACTCCTTGTTTCAGACTCTATAACCAGAGGGAGATCTCTTCCTGTCACTCTCCGTTATGGACCGTATAACCAGATGGAAATCTGTCACACCCTGTTACTGACTCAATAACCAGAAGGAGATCTCTTCCTGTCACTCCCCGTTATGAACCTAATAACCAGATGGAGATCTGTCACTCCCTGTTACTGACTCTTTAACCAGAGGGTGATCTCTTCCTCTCACTCCCTATTATTGAATCTACAACCAGAGGGAAATCTCTTCCTGTCAATCCCTATGACTGACTCTATAACCAGATGGAGATCTGTCACCCCCTGTAACTGACTCAATAACCAAAGGAAGATCTGTCGCAACCTATTACAGAATCTATAACCAGAGGGTGATCGCTTCCTGTCACTCCCTATTACTGACACAGGAACCAGAGGGAGATCTCTTCCTGTCACTCCCCGTTATTGACCTTATAACCAGAGGGAGATCTGTCTCTCCCTGTTACTGAATATAACCAGAGGGTGATCTCTTCCTGTCACTCCATATTACAGACACAGTAACCAGAGGGAGATCTCTTCCATTCACTCCCTATTACTGACTCTATAACCAGAGGGAGATCTGTCTTTCCCTATTGCAGAATCTATAACCAGAGGGTGATCTCTTCCTGTCACTCCATATTACAGACACAGTAACCAGAGGGAGATCTCTTCCTGTCACTCCCTATTACTGAATCTGTAACCAGAGGGAGATGTGTCACTCACTCTTACTGACTCTACAACCAGAGTAAATCACTTCCTGTCAATCCCTATTACTGACTCTATAACCAGAGGGAGATCTCTTCCTGTCACTCCCTATTACTGAATCTGTAACCAGAGGCAGATCTCTTCCTGTCACTCCCTTTTATTGAACTGATAACCAGAGGCAGATCTGTCACTCCATATTACTGACTCTATTACCACAAGGAGATCTGTCACTCCCTGTTACTGAATCTATACGCAGATGCAGATCTCTTCCTGTCACTCCCCGTTATGAACCTTATAACCAGATGGAGATCTGTCACTCCCTATTGCAGAATCTATAACGAGAGGGTGATCTCTTCCTGTCACTGCCCGTTATTGACCTTATAGCCAGAGGGAGATCTGTCTCTCCCTATTGCAGAATCTATAACCAGAGGGTGATCTGTTCCACTCACTCCCTCTTCATGAATCTATAACCAGAGGGTGATCTCTTCCTGTCACTCCATATTACAGACACAGTAACCAGAGGGAGACCTCTTCCTTTCACTCCCTATTACTGACTCTATAACCAGAGGGAGATGTGTCACTCACTCTTACTGACTCTACAACCAGAGTAAATCACTTCCTGACAATCCCTATAACTGACTCTATAACCAGAGGGAGATCTGTCACTCGATGTTACTGACTAAATAACTAGTGGTAGATCTTTCACTCCATGTTACTGACTCCATAACCAGAGGGAGATCTGTCACTCCCTGCTACTGACTAAATAACTAGAGGGAGATCTGTCAATCCGTATTATTGACTCGATCGGCAGAGGGAGATATCTTCCTGTCACTCCCTGTTACTGACTCAATAACCAAAGGAAGATCTGTCGCTCCCTATTACAGAAACTATAACGAGAGGATGATATCTTCCGGTCACTCCCTCTTAATGAATCTATAACCAGAGGATGATCTCTTCCGGTCACTCCCGGTTATGGACAGTATAACCAGATGGAAATCTGTCACACCCTGTTACTGACTCAATAACCAGAAGGAGATCTGTCACTCCCTGTTACTGACTCTTTAACCAGAGGGAGATCTCTTCCTGTCACTCCCTGTTACTGACTCTATAACCAGAGGGAGATCAGTCACTCCCTATTACTGACTCGATAACCAGAACCAGATCTGTCACTCCATATTACTGACTCTATAACCACAGGGAGATCTGTCACTCTCTGTTACTGACTCTATCACAAGAGTGAGATCTCTTCCTCTCACTCCCTATTAGTGACTAGAACTCCTTGTTTCAGACTCTATAACCAGAGGGAGATCTCTTCCTGTCACTCTCTGTTATGGACCGTATAACCAGATGGAAATCTGTCACACCCTGTTACTGACTCAATAACCAGAAGGAGATCTCTTCCTGTCACTCCCCGTTATGAACCTAATAACCAGATGGAGATCTGTCACTCCCTGTTACTGACTCTTTAACCAGAGGGTGATCTCTTCCTCTCACTCCCTATTATTGAATCTACAACCAGAGGGAAATCTCTTCCTGTCAATCCCTATGACTGACTCTATAACCAGATGGAGATCTGTCACCCCCTGTAACTGACTCAATAACCAAAGGAAGATCTGTCGCAACCTATTACAGAATCTATAACCAGAGGGTGATCGCTTCCTGTCACTCCCTATTACTGACACAGGAACCAGAGGGAGATCTCTTCCTGTCACTCCCCGTTATTGACCTTATAACCAGAGGGAGATCTGTCTCTCCCTGTTACTGAATATAACCAGAGGGTGATCTCTTCCTGTCACTCCATATTACAGACACAGTAACCAGAGGGAGATCTCTTCCATTCACTCCCTATTACTGACTCTATAACCAGAGGGAGATCTGTCTTTCCCTATTGCAGAATCTATAACCAGAGGGTGATCTCTTCCTGTCACTCCATATTACAGACACAGTAACCAGAGGGAGATCTCTTCCTGTCACTCCCTATTACTGAATCTGTAACCAGAGGGAGATGTGTCACTCACTCTTACTGACTCTACAACCAGAGTAAATCACTTCCTGTCAATCCCTATTACTGACTCTATAACCAGAGGGAGATCTCTTCCTGTCACTCCCTATTACTGAATCTGTAACCAGAGGCAGATCTCTTCCTGTCACTCCCTTTTATTGAACTGATAACCAGAGGCAGATCTGTCACTCCATATTACTGACTCTATTACCACAAGGAGATCTGTCACTCCCTGTTACTGAATCTATACGCAGATGCAGATCTCTTCCTGTCACTCCCCGTTATGAACCTTATAACCAGATGGAGATCTGTCACTCCCTATTGCAGAATCTATAACGAGAGGGTGATCTCTTCCTGTCACTGCCCGTTATTGACCTTATAGCCAGAGGGAGATCTGTCTCTCCCTATTGCAGAATCTATAACCAGAGGGTGATCTGTTCCACTCACTCCCTCTTCATGAATCTATAACCAGAGGGTGATCTCTTCCTGTCACTCCATATTACAGACACAGTAACCAGAGGGAGACCTCTTCCTTTCACTCCCTATTACTGACTCTATAACCAGAGGGAGATGTGTCACTCACTCTTACTGACTCTACAACCAGAGTAAATCACTTCCTGACAATCCCTATAACTGACTCTATAACCAGAGGGAGATCTGTCACTCGATGTTACTGACTAAATAACTAGTGGTAGATCTTTCACTCCATGTTACTGACTCCATAACCAGAGGGAGATCTGTCACTCCCTGCTACTGACTAAATAACTAGAGGGAGATCTGTCAATCCGTATTATTGACTCGATCGGCAGAGGGAGATATCTTCCTGTCACTCCCTGTTACTGACTCAATAACCAAAGGAAGATCTGTCGCTCCCTATTACAGAAACTATAACGAGAGGATGATATCTTCCGGTCACTCCCTCTTAATGAATCTATAACCAGAGGATGATCTCTTCCGGTCACTCCCTATTACTGATACAGTAACCAGAGGGAGATCTCTTTCTGTCACTCCCTATTACTGACTCTATAACCAGTGGGAGATCTCTTCCTGTCACTCCCTATTACTGACTCTATAACCAGATGGAGATCTGTCACCCCCTGTAACTGACTCAATAACCAGAGGGAGTTCTGTCACTCTTGTTACTGACTCTTTAACCAGAGGTATATCTCTTTCTGTCACTCCCTTTTATTGACCTTATAACTAGAGGGAGATCTGTCACTCCCTATTACTGTATCTATACCAGAGGGAGATCTCTTCTTATCACTCCCTGTTATTGACCTGTTAACCAGGCAGTGATCTGTCACTCCGAGTTACTAACTCAAGAACCAGAGGAGATATCATCGTGTCACTCCCTGTAACACTATCTAAAATCAGAGGGTGATCTCTTCCTGTCACTCCCTATTATTGACTCTATAACCAGACGGAGAACTATCACTCCCTGTTACTGAATATAACCAGATGGAGATCTGTCCCTGCCTATTGCAGAATTATAACCAGAGGGCGATCTCTTCCTGTCACTCCCTCTTTATGAATTTATAACCAGAGGGTGATCTCTTCCTGTCACTCCCCGTTATTGACCTTATAACCAGAGGGAGATCTGTCACTCCCTATTGCAGAATCTATAACCAGAGAGAGACCTCTTCCTGTCACTCCCTATTACTGACTCTATATCCAGAGGGAGACCTGTCACTCCCTATTATTGACTCTAAAACCAGAGGGAGATCTCTTCCTGTCACTCCCTGTTACTGACTCAATAATCAGAGGGAGATCTTTCACTCGCTATTACAAACTCGATAACAATAGGGAGATCTGTCACTCCCTTTTATTGACTCTATAACCAGAGGGAGACCTCTTCCTGTCACTCCCTGTTACTGACTCAATAACCAGAGGGAGATCTGTCACTCGCTATTACTGACTCGATAACCAGGGGAGATCTCGTCCTGTCACTCCCTATTACTAACTGTATAACCAGAGGAAGATCTCTTCCTGTCACTCCCTATTACTGACTCTATAACCAGAGGGAGATCTTTCACTCCCTATTACAGACTCTATAACCAGAGGCAGATCTGTCACCCCCTGTAACTGACTCGATAACCAGAGGGAGATCAGTCACTCCTTGTTACTGACTCTTTAACCAGAGGTATAACTCTTCCTGTCACTCCCTATTATTGAATCTGAAACCAGAGGCAGATCTCTTCCTATCACTCCCTTTTATTGAACTGATAACCAGAGGGAGATCTGTCACTCCCTGTTACTGACTCAATAACCAAAGGAAGATCTGTCGCTCCCTGATGCAGAATCTATAACCAAAGGGTGATCGCTTCCTGTCACTCCCTCTGAATGAATATATAACCAGAGGGTGATCTCTTCCTGTCACTCCCTATTACTGACACAGGATCCAGAGGGAGATCTCTTCCTGTCACTCCCTATTACTGACTCTATAACCTGAGGGAGATCTGTCACCCCCTGTTACTGAATATAACCAGAGAGAGATCTGTCCCTGCCTATTGCAGTATCTATAACCAGAGGGTGATCTCTTCCTGTCACTCCCCGTTATGAACCTTATAACCAGATGGAGATCTGTCACTCCCTATTGCAGAATCTATAACCAGAGTGTGATCTCTTCCTGTCACTCCGTCTTAATGAATCTATAACCAGAGGGTGATCTCTTCCTCTCACTCCCCGTTATTGACCTTATAACCAGAGGGAGATCTGTCTCTCCCTATTGCAGAATCTATAACCAGAGGGTGATCTCTTCCTGTCACTCCCCTTTATGAATCTTATAACCAGATGGAGATCTGTCACTCCCTATTGCAGAATCTATAAACAGAGTGTGATCTCTTCCTGTCACTCCGTCTTAATGAATGCATAACCAGAGGGTGATCTCTTCCTCTCACTCCCCGTTATTGACCTTATAACCAGAGGGAGATCTGTCTCTCCCTATTGCAGAATCTATAACCAGAGGGTGATCTCTTCCTCTCACTCCCTCTTCATGAATCTATAACCAGAGGGTGATCTCTTCCTGTCACTCCATTTTACAGACACAGTAACCAGAGGGAGATCTCGTCCTTTAACTCCCTATTACTGACTCTATAACCAGAGGGAGATCTTTCACTCGCTATTACAGACTCTATAACAAGAGGCAGGTCTGTCACTCCCTATTACTGACTCTTTTACCAGAGGGAGACCTCTTCCTGTCATTCCCTGTTACTGACTCAATAACCAGAGGGAGATCAGTCACTCCCTGTTACTGACTCGATAACCAGAACCAGATCTGTCACTCCCTATTACTGACTCTATATCCAGAGGGAGACCTGTCACTCCCTATTATTGACTCTAAAACCAGAGGGAGATCTCTTCCTGTCACTCCCTGTTACTGACTCAATAATCAGAGGGAGATTTTTCACTCGCTATTACAAACTCGATAACCATAGGGAGATCTGTCACTCCCTTTTATTGACTCTATAACCAGAAGGAGATTTCTTCCTGTCACTGCCTGTTACTGACTCAATAACCAGAGGGAGATTTTTCACTCGCTATTACAAACTCGATAACCAGAGGGAGATCTGTAACTCCCTGTTATTGATTCTATAACCTGAGGAGATCTCTTCCTGTCACTCCCTATTATCTACTCTATATCCAGAACGAGATTTGTCACTCTCCATTATTGACTCTATAACCAGCGGGAGACCTCTTCCTCTCACTTCCTGTTACTGACTCAATAACCAGAGGGAAATCTGTCACTCGCTATTACAAATTCGATAACCATAGGGAGATCTGTCACTCACTTTTATTGACTCTATAACCAGAAGGAGATTTCTTCCTGTCACTGCCTGTTACTGACTCAATAACCAGAGGGAGATTTTTCACTCGCTATTACAAACTCGATAACCAGAGGGAGATCTGTCACTCCCTATTATTGACTCTATAACCAGAGAGAGATCTGTCACTCCCTATTACTGACTCTATAACCAGATGGAGATCTGTCACCCCCTGTAACTGACTCGATAACCAGAGGGAGATCTGTCACTCCCTGTTACTGACTCAATAATCAGAGGGAGATCTTTCACTCGCTTTTACAAATTCTATAACCAGAGGGAGATCTGTCACTCCCTATTATTGACTCTATAACCAGAGGGAGATCTGTCACTCCCTATTACTGACTCTATAACCAGATGGAGATCTGTCACCCCCTGTAACTGACTCGATAACCAGAGGGAGATCTGTCACTCCCTGTTACTGACTCAATAATCAGAGGGAGATCTTTCACTCGCTTTTACAAATTCTATAACCAGAGGGAGATCTGTCACTCCCTATTATTGACTCTATAACCAGAGGGAGATCTGTCACTCCCTATTACTGACTCTATAACCAGATGGAGATCTGTCACCCCCTGTAATGACTCGATAACCAGAGGGAGATCAGTCACTCCTTGTTACTGACTCTTTAACCAGAGGTATAACTCTTCCTGTCACTCCCTATTACTGAATCTGAAACCAGAGGCAGATCTCTTCCTATCACTCCCTTTTATTGAACTGATAACCAGAGGGAGATCTGTCACTCCCTGTTACTGACTCAATAACCAAAGGAAGATCTGTCGCTCCCTGATGCAGAATCTATAACCAAAGGGTGATCGCTTCCTGTCACTCCCTCTGAATGAATCTATAACCAGAGGGTGATCTCTTCCTGTCACTCCCTATTACTGACACAGGATCCAGAGGGAGATCTCTTCCTGTCACTCCCTATTACTGACTCTATAACCTGAGGGAGATCTGTCACCCCCTGTTACTGAATATAACCAGAGAGAGATCTGTCCCTGCCTATTGCAGTATCTATAACCAGAGGGTGATCTCTTCCTGTCACTCCCCGTTATGAACCTTATAACCAGATGGAGATCTGTCACTCCCTATTGCAGAATCTATAACCAGAGTGTGATCTCTTCCTGTCACTCCGTCTTAATGAATCTATAACCAGAGGGTGATCTCTTCCTCTCACTCCCCGTTATTGACCTTATAACCAGAGGGAGATCTGTCTCTCCCTATTGCAGAATCTATAACCAGAGGGTGATCTCTTCCTGTCACTCCCCGTTATGAACCTTATAACCAGATGGAGATCTGTCACTCCCTATTGCAGAATCTATAACCAGAGTGTGATCTCTTCCTGTCACTCCGTCTTAATGAATCTATAACCACAGGGTGATCTCTTCCTCTCACTCCCCGTTATTGACCTTATAACCAGAGGGAGATCTGTCTCTCCCTATTGCAGAATCTATAACCAGAGGGTGATCTCTTCCTCTCACTCCCTCTTCATGAATCTATAACCAGAGGGTGATCTCTTCCTGTCACTCCATTTTACAGACACAGTAACCAGAGGGAGATCTCGTCCTTTAACTCCCTATTACTGACTCTATAACCAGAGGGAGATCTTTCACTCGCTATTACAGACTCTATAACAAGAGGCAGGTCTGTCACTCCCTATTACTGACTCTTTTGCCAGAGGGAGACCTCTTCCTGTCACTCCCTATTACTGACTCGATAACCAGAACCAGATCTGTCACTCCATATTACTGACTCTATAACCACAGGGAGATCTGTCACTCCCTGTTACTGACTCTATCACAAGAGTGAGATATCTTCCTCTCACTCCCTATTAGTGATAGAACTCCTTGTTACAGACTCTATAACCAGAGGGAGATCTCTTCCTGTCACTCCCGGTTATGGACAGTATAACCAGATGGAAATCTGTCACACCCTGTTACTGACTCAATAACCAGAAGGAGATCTGTCACTCCCTGTTACTGACTCTTTAACCAGAGGGAGATCTCTTCCTGTCACTCCCTGTTACTGACTCTATAACCAGAGGGAGATCAGTCACTCCCTATTACTGACTCGATAACCAGAACCAGATCTGTCACTCCATATTACTGACTCTATAACCACAGGGAGATCTGTCACTCTCTGTTACTGACTCTATCACAAGAGTGAGATCTCTTCCTCTCACTCCCTATTAGTGACTAGAACTCCTTGTTTCAGACTCTATAACCAGAGGGAGATCTCTTCCTGTCACTCTCCGTTATGGACCGTATAACCAGATGGAAATCTGTCACACCCTGTTACTGACTCAATAACCAGAAGGAGATCTCTTCCTGTCACTCCCCGTTATGAACCTAATAACCAGATGGAGATCTGTCACTCCCTGTTACTGACTCTTTAACCAGAGGGTGATCTCTTCCTCTCACTCCCTATTATTGAATCTACAACCAGAGGGAAATCTCTTCCTGTCAATCCCTATGACTGACTCTATAACCAGATGGAGATCTGTCACCCCCTGTAACTGACTCAATAACCAAAGGAAGATCTGTCGCAACCTATTACAGAATCTATAACCAGAGGGTGATCGCTTCCTGTCACTCCCTATTACTGACACAGGAACCAGAGGGAGATCTCTTCCTGTCACTCCCCGTTATTGACCTTATAACCAGAGGGAGATCTGTCTCTCCCTGTTACTGAATATAACCAGAGGGTGATCTCTTCCTGTCACTCCATATTACAGACACAGTAACCAGAGGGAGATCTCTTCCATTCACTCCCTATTACTGACTCTATAACCAGAGGGAGATCTGTCTTTCCCTATTGCAGAATCTATAACCAGAGGGTGATCTCTTCCTGTCACTCCATATTACAGACACAGTAACCAGAGGGAGATCTCTTCCTGTCACTCCCTATTACTGAATCTGTAACCAGAGGGAGATGTGTCACTCACTCTTACTGACTCTACAACCAGAGTAAATCACTTCCTGTCAATCCCTATTACTGACTCTATAACCAGAGGGAGATCTCTTCCTGTCACTCCCTATTACTGAATCTGTAACCAGAGGCAGATCTCTTCCTGTCACTCCCTTTTATTGAACTGATAACCAGAGGCAGATCTGTCACTCCATATTACTGACTCTATTACCACAAGGAGATCTGTCACTCCCTGTTACTGAATCTATACGCAGATGCAGATCTCTTCCTGTCACTCCCCGTTATGAACCTTATAACCAGATGGAGATCTGTCACTCCCTATTGCAGAATCTATAACGAGAGGGTGATCTCTTCCTGTCACTGCCCGTTATTGACCTTATAGCCAGAGGGAGATCTGTCTCTCCCTATTGCAGAATCTATAACCAGAGGGTGATCTGTTCCACTCACTCCCTCTTCATGAATCTATAACCAGAGGGTGATCTCTTCCTGTCACTCCATATTACAGACACAGTAACCAGAGGGAGACCTCTTCCTTTCACTCCCTATTACTGACTCTATAACCAGAGGGAGATGTGTCACTCACTCTTACTGACTCTACAACCAGAGTAAATCACTTCCTGACAATCCCTATAACTGACTCTATAACCAGAGGGAGATCTGTCACTCGATGTTACTGACTAAATAACTAGTGGTAGATCTTTCACTCCATGTTACTGACTCCATAACCAGAGGGAGATCTGTCACTCCCTGCTACTGACTAAATAACTAGAGGGAGATCTGTCAATCCGTATTATTGACTCGATCGGCAGAGGGAGATATCTTCCTGTCACTCCCTGTTACTGACTCAATAACCAAAGGAAGATCTGTCGCTCCCTATTACAGAAACTATAACGAGAGGATGATATCTTCCGGTCACTCCCTCTTAATGAATCTATAACCAGAGGATGATCTCTTCCGGTCACTCCCTATTACTGATACAGTAACCAGAGGGAGATCTCTTTCTGTCACTCCCTATTACTGACTCTATAACCAGTGGGAGATCTCTTCCTGTCACTCCCTATTACTGACTCTATAACCAGATGGAGATCTGTCACCCCCTGTAACTGACTCAATAACCAGAGGGAGTTCTGTCACTCTTGTTACTGACTCTTTAACCAGAGGTATATCTCTTTCTGTCACTCCCTTTTATTGACCTTATAACTAGAGGGAGATCTGTCACTCCCTATTACTGTATCTATACCAGAGGGAGATCTCTTCTTATCACTCCCTGTTATTGACCTGTTAACCAGGCAGTGATCTGTCACTCCGAGTTACTAACTCAAGAACCAGAGGAGATATCATCGTGTCACTCCCTGTAACACTATCTAAAATCAGAGGGTGATCTCTTCCTGTCACTCCCTATTATTGACTCTATAACCAGACGGAGAACTATCACTCCCTGTTACTGAATATAACCAGATGGAGATCTGTCCCTGCCTATTGCAGAATTATAACCAGAGGGCGATCTCTTCCTGTCACTCCCTCTTTATGAATTTATAACCAGAGGGTGATCTCTTCCTGTCACTCCCCGTTATTGACCTTATAACCAGAGGGAGATCTGTCACTCCCTATTGCAGAATCTATAACCAGAGAGAGACCTCTTCCTGTCACTCCCTATTACTGACTCTATATCCAGAGGGAGACCTGTCACTCCCTATTATTGACTCTAAAACCAGAGGGAGATCTCTTCCTGTCACTCCCTGTTACTGACTCAATAATCAGAGGGAGATCTTTCACTCGCTATTACAAACTCGATAACAATAGGGAGATCTGTCACTCCCTTTTATTGACTCTATAACCAGAGGGAGACCTCTTCCTGTCACTCCCTGTTACTGACTCAATAACCAGAGGGAGATCTGTCACTCGCTATTACTGACTCGATAACCAGGGGAGATCTCGTCCTGTCACTCCCTATTACTAACTGTATAACCAGAGGGAGATCTCTTCCTGTCACTCCCTATTACTGACTCTATAACCAGAGGGAGATCTTTCACTCCCTATTACAGACTCTATAACCAGAGGCAGATCTGTCACCCCCTGTAACTGACTCGATAACCAGAGGGAGATCAGTCACTCCTTGTTACTGACTCTTTAACCAGAGGTATAACTCTTCCTGTCACTCCCTATTATTGAATCTGAAACCAGAGGCAGATCTCTTCCTATCACTCCCTTTTATTGAACTGATAACCAGAGGGAGATCTGTCACTCCCTGTTACTGACTCAATAACCAAAGGAAGATCTGTCGCTCCCTGATGCAGAATCTATAACCAAAGGGTGATCGCTTCCTGTCACTCCCTCTGAATGAATATATAACCAGAGGGTGATCTCTTCCTGTCACTCCCTATTACTGACACAGGATCCAGAGGGAGATCTCTTCCTGTCACTCCCTATTACTGACTCTATAACCTGAGGGAGATCTGTCACCCCCTGTTACTGAATATAACCAGAGAGAGATCTGTCCCTGCCTATTGCAGTATCTATAACCAAAGGGTGATCTCTTCCTGTCACTCCCCGTTATGAACCTTATAACCAGATGGAGATCTGTCACTCCCTATTGCAGAATCTATAACCAGAGTGTGATCTCTTCCTGTCACTCCGTCTTAATGAATCTATAACCAGAGGGTGATCTCTTCCTCTCACTCCCCGTTATTGACCTTATAACCAGAGGGAGATCTGTCTCTCCCTATTGCAGAATCTATAACCAGAGGGTGATCTCTTCCTGTCACTCCCCTTTATGAATCTTATAACCAGATGGAGATCTGTCACTCCCTATTGCAGAATCTATAAACAGAGTGTGATCTCTTCCTGTCACTCCGTCTTAATGAATGCATAACCAGAGGGTGATCTCTTCCTCTCACTCCCCGTTATTGACCTTATAACCAGAGGGAGATCTGTCTCTCCCTATTGCAGAATCTATAACCAGAGGGTGATCTCTTCCTCTCACTCCCTCTTCATGAATCTATAACCAGAGGGTGATCTCTTCCTGTCACTCCATTTTACAGACACAGTAACCAGAGGGAGATCTCGTCCTTTAACTCCCTATTACTGACTCTATAACCAGAGGGAGATCTTTCACTCGCTATTACAGACTCTATAACAAGAGGCAGGTCTGTCACTCCCTATTACTGACTCTTTTACCAGAGGGAGACCTCTTCCTGTCATTCCCTGTTACTGACTCAATAACCAGAGGGAGATCAGTCACTCCCTGTTACTGACTCGATAACCAGAACCAGATCTGTCACTCCCTATTACTGACTCTATATCCAGAGGGAGACCTGTCACTCCCTATTATTGACTCTAAAACCAGAGGGAGATCTCTTCCTGTCACTCCCTGTTACTGACTCAATAATCAGAGGGAGATTTTTCACTCGCTATTACAAACTCGATAACCATAGGGAGATCTGTCACTCCCTTTTATTGACTCTATAACCAGAAGGAGATTTCTTCCTGTCACTGCCTGTTACTGACTCAATAACCAGAGGGAGATTTTTCACTCGCTATTACAAACTCGATAACCAGAGGGAGATCTGTCACTCCCTGTTATTGATTCTATAACCTGAGGAGATCTCTTCCTGTCACTCCCTATTATCTACTCTATATCCAGAACGAGATTTGTCACTCTCCATTATTGACTCTATAACCAGCGGGAGACCTCTTCCTCTCACTCCCTGTTACTGACTCAATAACCAGAGGGAAATCTGTCACTCGCTATTACAAATTCGATAACCATAGGGAGATATGTCACTCACTTTTATTGACTCTATAACCAGAAGGAGATTTCTTCCTGTCACTGCCTGTTACTGACTCAATAACCAGAGGGAGATTTTTCACTCGCTATTACAAACTCGATAACCAGAGGGAGATCTGTCACTCCCTATTATTGACTCTATAACCAGAGAGAGATCTGTCACTCCCTATTACTGACTCTATAACCAGATGGAGATCTGTCACCCCCTGTAACTGACTCGATAACCAGAGGGAGATCTGTCACTCCCTGTTACTGACTCAATAATCAGAGGGAGATCTTTCACTCGCTTTTACAAATTCTATAACCAGAGGGAGATCTGTCACTCCCTATTATTGACTCTATAACCAGAGGGAGATCTGTCACTCCCTATTACTGACTCTATAACCAGATGGAGATCTGTCACCCCCTGTAACTGACTCGATAACCAGAGGGAGATCTGTCACTCCCTGTTACTGACTCAATAATCAGAGGGAGATCTTTCACTCGCTTTTACAAATTCTATAACCAGAGGGAGATCTGTCACTCCCTATTATTGACTCTATAACCAGAGGGAGATCTGTCACTCCCTATTACTGACTCTATAACCAGATGGAGATCTGTCACCCCCTGTAATGACTCGATAACCAGAGGGAGATCAGTCACTCCTTGTTACTGACTCTTTAACCAGAGGTATAACTCTTCCTGTCACTCCCTATTACTGAATCTGAAACCAGAGGCAGATCTCTTCCTATCACTCACTTTTATTGAACTGATAACCAGAGGGAGATCTGTCACTCCCTGTTACTGACTCAATAACCAAAGGAAGATCTGTCGCTCCCTGATGCAGAATCTATAACCAAAGGGTGATCGCTTCCTGTCACTCCCTCTGAATGAATCTATAACCAGAGGGTGATCTCTTCCTGTCACTCCCTATTACTGACACAGGATCCAGAGGGAGATCTCTTCCTGTCACTCCCTATTACTGACTCTATAACCTGAGGGAGATCTGTCACCCCCTGTTACTGAATATAACCAGAGAGAGATCTGTCCCTGCCTATTGCAGTATCTATAACCAGAGGGTGATCTCTTCCTGTCACTCCCCGTTATGAACCTTATAACCAGATGGAGATCTGTCACTCCCTATTGCAGAATCTATAACCAGAGTGTGATCTCTTCCTGTCACTCCGTCTTAATGAATCTATAACCAGAGGGTGATCTCTTCCTCTCACTCCCCGTTATTGACCTTATAACCAGAGGGAGATCTGTCTCTCCCTATTGCAGAATCTATAACCAGAGGGTGATCTCTTCCTGTCACTCCCCGTTATGAACCTTATAACCAGATGGAGATCTGTCACTCCCTATTGCAGAATCTATAACCAGAGTGTGATCTCTTCCTGTCACTCCGTCTTAATGAATCTATAACCACAGGGTGATCTCTTCCTCTCACTCCCCGTTATTGACCTTATAACCAGAGGGAGATCTGTCTCTCCCTATTGCAGAATCTATAACCAGAGGGTGATCTCTTCCTCTCACTCCCTCTTCATGAATCTATAACCAGAGGGTGATCTCTTCCTGTCACTCCATTTTACAGACACAGTAACCAGAGGGAGATCTCGTCCTTTAACTCCCTATTACTGACTCTATAACCAGAGGGAGATCTTTCACTCGCTATTACAGACTCTATAACAAGAGGCAGGTCTGTCACTCCCTATTACTGACTCTTTTGCCAGAGGGAGACCTCTTCCTGTCACTCCCTATTACTGACTCGATAACCAGAACCAGATCTGTCACTCCATATTACTGACTCTATAACCACAGGGAGATCTGTCACTCCCTGTTACTGACTCTATCACAAGAGTGAGATATCTTCCTCTCACTCCCTATTAGTGATAGAACTCCTTGTTACAGACTCTATAACCAGAGGGAGATCTCTTCCTGTCACTCCCGGTTATGGACAGTATAACCAGATGGAAATCTGTCACACCCTGTTACTGACTCAATAACCAGAAGGAGATCTGTCACTCCCTGTTACTGACTCTTTAACCAGAGGGAGATCTCTTCCTGTCACTCCCTGTTACTGACTCTATAACCAGAGGGAGATCAGTCACTCCCTATTACTGACTCGATAACCAGAACCAGATCTGTCACTCCATATTACTGACTCTATAACCACAGGGAGATCTGTCACTCTCTGTTACTGACTCTATCACAAGAGTGAGATCTCTTCCTCTCACTCCCTATTAGTGACTAGAACTCCTTGTTTCAGACTCTATAACCAGAGGGAGATCTCTTCCTGTCACTCTCCGTTAGGACCGTATAACCAGATGGAAATCTGTCACACCCTGTTACTGACTCAATAACCAGAAGGAGATCTCTTCCTGTCACTCCCCGTTATGAACCTAATAACCAGATGGAGATCTGTCACTCCCTGTTACTGACTCTTTAACCAGAGGGTGATCTCTTCCTCTCACTCCCTATTATTGAATCTACAACCAGAGGGAAATCTCTTCCTGTCAATCCCTATGACTGACTCTATAACCAGATGGAGATCTGTCACCCCCTGTAACTGACTCAATAACCAAAGGAAGATCTGTCGCAACCTATTACAGAATCTATAACCAGAGGGTGATCGCTTCCTGTCACTCCCTATTACTGACACAGGAACCAGAGGGAGATCTCTTCCTGTCACTCCCCGTTATTGACCTTATAACCAGAGGGAGATCTGTCTCTCCCTGTTACTGAATATAACCAGAGGGTGATCTCTTCCTGTCACTCCATATTACAGACACAGTAACCAGAGGGAGATCTCTTCCATTCACTCCCTATTACTGACTCTATAACCAGAGGGAGATCTGTCTTTCCCTATTGCAGAATCTATAACCAGAGG
Organism: Narcine bancroftii; assembly: GCF_036971445.1. Classification (NCBI taxonomy): domain Eukaryota; kingdom Metazoa; phylum Chordata; class Chondrichthyes; order Torpediniformes; family Narcinidae; genus Narcine; species Narcine bancroftii. The sequence continues at coordinate 53,042,024 of NC_091478.1, read as the reverse complement.
GTGATCTCTTCCTGTCACTCCATATTACAGACACAGTAACCAGAGGGAGATCTCTTCCTGTCACTCCCTATTACTGAATCTGTAACCAGAGGGAGATGTGTCACTCACTCTTACTGACTCTACAACCAGAGTAAATCACTTCCTGTCAATCCCTATTACTGACTCTATAACCAGAGGGAGATCTCTTCCTGTCACTCCCTATTACTGAATCTGTAACCAGAGGCAGATCTCTTCCTGTCACTCCCTTTTATTGAACTGATAACCAGAGGCAGATCTGTCACTCCATATTACTGACTCTATTACCACAAGGAGATCTGTCACTCCCTGTTACTGAATCTATACGCAGATGCAGATCTCTTCCTGTCACTCCCCGTTATGAACCTTATAACCAGATGGAGATCTGTCACTCCCTATTGCAGAATCTATAACGAGAGGGTGATCTCTTCCTGTCACTGCCCGTTATTGACCTTATAGCCAGAGGGAGATCTGTCTCTCCCTATTGCAGAATCTATAACCAGAGGGTGATCTGTTCCACTCACTCCCTCTTCATGAATCTATAACCAGAGGGTGATCTCTTCCTGTCACTCCATATTACAGACACAGTAACCAGAGGGAGACCTCTTCCTTTCACTCCCTATTACTGACTCTATAACCAGAGGGAGATGTGTCACTCACTCTTACTGACTCTACAACCAGAGTAAATCACTTCCTGACAATCCCTATAACTGACTCTATAACCAGAGGGAGATCTGTCACTCGATGTTACTGACTAAATAACTAGTGGTAGATCTTTCACTCCATGTTACTGACTCCATAACCAGAGGGAGATCTGTCACTCCCTGCTACTGACTAAATAACTAGAGGGAGATCTGTCAATCCGTATTATTGACTCGATCGGCAGAGGGAGATATCTTCCTGTCACTCCCTGTTACTGACTCAATAACCAAAGGAAGATCTGTCGCTCCCTATTACAGAAACTATAACGAGAGGATGATATCTTCCGGTCACTCCCTCTTAATGAATCTATAACCAGAGGATGATCTCTTCCGGTCACTCCCTATTACTGATACAGTAACCAGAGGGAGATCTCTTTCTGTCACTCCCTATTACTGACTCTATAACCAGTGGGAGATCTCTTCCTGTCACTCCCTATTACTGACTCTATAACCAGATGGAGATCTGTCACCCCCTGTAACTGACTCAATAACCAGAGGGAGTTCTGTCACTCTTGTTACTGACTCTTTAACCAGAGGTATATCTCTTTCTGTCACTCCCTTTTATTGACCTTATAACTAGAGGGAGATCTGTCACTCCCTATTACTGCATCTATACCAGAGGGAGATCTCTTCTTATCACTCCCTGTTATTGACCTGTTAACCAGGCAGTGATCTGTCACTCCGAGTTACTAACTCAAGAACCAGAGGAGATATCATCGTGTCACTCCCTGTAACACTATCTAAAATCAGAGGGTGATCTCTTCCTGTCACTCCCTATTATTGACTCTATAACCAGACGGAGAACTATCACTCCCTGTTACTGAATATAACCAGATGGAGATCTGTCCCTGCCTATTGCAGAATTATAACCAGAGGGCGATCTCTTCCTGTCACTCCCTCTTTATGAATTTATAACCAGAGGGTGATCTCTTCCTGTCACTCCCCGTTATTGACCTTATAACCAGAGGGAGATCTGTCACTCCCTATTGCAGAATCTATAACCAGAGAGAGACCTCTTCCTGTCACTCCCTGTTAGTGACTCAATAACCAGAGGGAGATCAGTCACTCCCTATTACTGGCTCGATAACCAGAGGGAGATCTGTCACTCCCTGTTATTGATTCTATAACCAGAGGAGATCTCTTCCTGTCACTCCCTATTACTGACTCTATATCCAGAGGGAGACCTGTCACTCCCTATTATTGACTCTAAAACCAGAGGGAGATCTCTTCCTGTCACTCCCTGTTACTGACTCAATAATCAGAGGGAGATCTTTCACTCGCTATTACAAACTCGATAACAATAGGGAGATCTGTCACTCCCTTTTATTGACTCTATAACCAGAGGGAGACCTCTTCCTGTCACTCCCTGTTACTGACTCAATAACCAGAGGGAGATCTGTCACTCGCTATTACTGACTCGATAACCAGGGGAGATCTCGTCCTGTCACTCCCTATTACTAACTGTATAACCAGAGGGAGATCTCTTCCTGTCACTCCCTATTACTGACTCTATAACCAGAGGGAGATCTTTCACTCCCTATTACAGACTCTATAACCAGAGGCAGATCTGTCACCCCCTGTAACTGACTCGATAACCAGAGGGAGATCAGTCACTCCTTGTTACTGACTCTTTAACCAGAGGTATAACTCTTCCTGTCACTCCCTATTATTGAATCTGAAACCAGAGGCAGATCTCTTCCTATCACTCCCCGTTATGAACCTTATAACCAGATGGAGATCTGTCACTCCCTATTGCAGAATCTATAACCAGAGTGTGATCTCTTCCTGTCACTCCGTCTTAATGAATCTATAACCACAGGGTGATCTCTTCCTCTCACTCCCCGTTATTGACCTTATAACCAGAGGGAGATCTGTCTCTCCCTATTGCAGAATCTATAACCAGAGGGTGATCTCTTCCTCTCACTCCCTCTTCATGAATCTATAACCAGAGGGTGATCTCTTCCTGTCACTCCATTTTACAGACACAGTAACCAGAGGGAGATCTCGTCCTTTAACTCCCTATTACTGACTCTATAACCAGAGGGAGATCTTTCACTCGCTATTACAGACTCTATAACAAGAGGCAGGTCTGTCACTCCCTATTACTGACTCTTTTGCCAGAGGGAGACCTCTTCCTGTCACTCCCTATTACTGACTCGATAACCAGAACCAGATCTGTCACTCCATATTACTGACTCTATAACCACAGGGAGATCTGTCACTCCCTGTTACTGACTCTATCACAAGAGTGAGATATCTTCCTCTCACTCCCTATTAGTGATAGAACTCCTTGTTACAGACTCTATAACCAGAGGGAGATCTCTTCCTGTCACTCCCGGTTATGGACAGTATAACCAGATGGAAATCTGTCACACCCTGTTACTGACTCAATAACCAGAAGGAGATCTGTCACTCCCTGTTACTGACTCTTTAACCAGAGGGAGATCTCTTCCTGTCACTCCCTGTTACTGACTCTATAACCAGAGGGAGATCAGTCACTCCCTATTACTGACTCGATAACCAGAGCCAGATCTGTCACTCCATATTACTGACTCTATAACCACAGGGAGATCTGTCACTCTCTGTTACTGACTCTATCACAAGAGTGAGATCTCTTCCTCTCACTCCCTATTAGTGACTAGAACTCCTTGTTTCAGACTCTATAACCAGAGGGAGATCTGTCACCCCCTGTTACTGAATATAACCAGAGAGAGATCTGTCCCTGCCTATTGAAGTATCTATAACGAGAGGGTGATCTCTTCCTGTCACTCCCCGTTATGAACCTTATAACCAGATGGAGATCTGTCACTCCCTATTGCAGAATCTATAACCAGAGTGTGATCTCTTCCTGTCACTCCGTCTTAATGAATCTATAACCAGAGGTTGATCTCTTCCTCTCACTCCCCGTTATTGACCTTATAACCAGAGGGAGATCTGTCCCTGCCTATTGCAGAATCTATAACCAGAGGGTGATCTCTTCCTGTCACTCCCCTTTATGAACCTTATAACCAGATGGAGATCTGTCACTCCCTATTGCAGAATCTATAACCAGAGTGTGATCTCTTCCTGTCACTCCGTCTTAATGAATGCATAACCAGAGGGTGATCTCTTCCTCTCACTCCCCGTTATTGACCTTATAACCAGAGGGAGATCTGTCTCTCCCTATTGCGGAATCTATAACCAGAGGGTGATCTCTTCCTGTCACTCCCTATTACTGAATCTGTAACCAGAGGCAGATCTCTTCCTGTCACTCCATTTTACAGGCACAGTAACCAGAGGGAGATCTCGTCCTTTAACTCCCTATTACTGACTCTATAACCAGAGGGAGATCTTTCACTCGCTATTACAGACTCTATAACAAGAGGCAGGTCTGTCACTCCCTATTACTGACTCTTTTACCAGAGGGAGACCTCTTCCTGTCATTCCCTGTTACTGACTCAATAACCAGAGCGAGATCAGTCACTCCCTATTACTGACTCGATAACCAGAACCAGATCTGTCACTCCATATTACTGACTCTATAACCACAGGGAGATCTGTCACTCCCTGTTACTGACTCTATCACAAGAGTGAGATATCTTCCTCTCACTCCCTATTAGTGACTAGAACTCCTTGTTACAGACTCTATAACCAGAGGGAGATCTCTTCCTGTCACTCCCCGTTATGGACCGTATAACCAGATGGAAATCTGTCACACCCTGTTACTGACTCAATAACCAGAAGGAGATCTGTCACTCCCTGTTACTGACTCTTTAACCAGAGGGAGATCTCTTCCTGTCACTCCCTGTTACTGACTCTATAACCAGAGGGAGATCAGTCACTCCCTATTACTGACTCGATAACCAGAACCAGATCTGTCACTCCATATTACTGACTCTATAACCACAGGGAGATCTGTCACTCTCTGTTACTGACTCTATCACAAGAGTGAGATCTCTTCCTCTCACTCCCTATTAGTGACTAGAACTCCTTGTTTCAGACTCTATAACCAGAGGGAGATCTCTTCCTGTCACTCTCCGTTATGGACCGTATAACCAGATGGAAATCTGTCACACCCTGTTACTGACTCAATAACCAGAAGGAGATCTCTTCCTGTCACTCCCCGTTATGAACCTAATAACCAGATGGAGATCTTTCACTCCCTGTTACTGACTCTTTAACCAGAGGGTGATCTCTTCCTCTCACTCCCTATTATTGAATCTACAACCAGAGGGAAATCTCTTCCTGTCAATCCCTATGACTGACTCTATAACCAGATGGAGATCTGTCACCCCCTGTAACTGACTCAATAACCAAAGGAAGATCTGTCGCAACCTATTACAGAATCTATAACCAGAGGGTGATCGCTTCCTGTCACTCCCTATTACTGACACAGGAACCAGAGGGAGATCTCTTCCTGTCACTCCCCGTTATTGACCTTATAACCAGAGGGAGATCTGTCTCTCCCTGTTACTGAATATAACCAGAGGGTGATCTCTTCCTGTCACTCCATATTACAGACACAGTAACCAGAGGGAGATCTCTTCCATTCACTCCCTATTACTGACTCTATAACCAGAGGGTGATCTGTCTTTCCCTATTGCAGAATCTATAACCAGAGGGTGATCTCTTCCTTTCACTCCATATTACAGACACAGTAACCAGAGGGAGATCTCTTCCTGTCACTCCCTATTACTGAATCTGTAACCAGAGGGAGATGTGTCACTCACTCTTACTGACTCTACAACCAGAGTAAATCACTTCCTGTCAATCCCTATTACTGACTCTATAACCAGAGGGAGATCTCTTCCTGTCACTCCCTTTTATTGAACTGATAACCAGAGGCAGATCTGTCATTCCATATTACTGACTCTATTACCACAAGGAGATCTGTCACTCCCTGTTACTGAATCTATACGCAGATGCAGATCTCTTACTGTCACTCCCCGTTATGAACCTTATAACCAGATGGAGATCTGTCACTCCCTATTGCAGAATTTATAACGAGAGGGTGATCTCTTCCTGTCACTGCCCGTTATTGACCTTATAGCCAGAGGGAGATCTGTCTCTCCCTATTGCAGAATCTATAACCAGAGGGTGATCTGTTCCACTCACTCCCTCTTCATGAATCTATAACCAGAGGGTGATCTCTTCCTGTCACTCCATATTACAGACACAGTAACCAGAGGGAGACCTCTTCCTTTCACTCCCTATTACTGACTCTATAACCAGAGGGAGATGTGTCACTCACTCTTACTGACTCTACAACCAGAGTAAATCACTTCCTGTCAATCCCTATAACTGACTCTATAACCAGAGGGAGATCTGTCACTCGATGTTACTGACTAAATAACTAGTGGTAGATCTTTCACTCCATGTTACTGACTCCATAACCAGAGGGAGATCTGTCACTCCCTGCTTCTGACTAAATAACCAGAGGGAGATCTGTCAATCCGTATTATTGACTCGATCGGCAGAGGGAGATATCTTCTTGTCACTCCCTGTTACTGACTCAATAACCAAAGGAAGATCTGTCGCTCCCTATTACAGAAACTATAACGAGAGGATGATATCTTCCGGTCACTCCCTCTTAATGAATCTATAACCAGAGGATGATCTCTTCCGGTCACTCCCTATTACTGACACAGTAACCAGAGGGAGATCTCTTTCTGTCACTCCCTATTACTGACTCTATAACCATTGGGAGATCTCCTCCTGTCACTCCCTATTACTGACTCTATAACCAGATGGAGATCTGTCACTCCCTGTTACTGAATATAACCAGAGGGAGATCTGTCCCTGCCTATTGCAGAATTATAACCAGAGGGTGATCTCTTCCTGTCACTCCCTCTTTATGAATTTATAACCAGAGGGTGATCTCTTCCTGTCACTCCCCGTTATTGACCTTATAACCAGAGGGAGATCTGTCACTCCCTATTGCAGAATCTATAACCAGAGAGAGACCTCTTCCTGTCACTCCCTGTTAGTGACTCAATAACCAGAGGGAGATCAGTCACTCCCTATTACTGGCTCGATAACCAGAGGGAGATCTGTCACTCCCTATTACTGACTCTATATCCAGAGGGAGACCTGTCACTCCCTATTATTGACTCTAAAACCAGAGGGAGATCTCTTCCTGTCACTCCCTGTTACTGACTCAATAATCAGAGGGAGATCTTTCACTCGCTATTACAAACTCAATAACAATAGGGAGATCTGTCACTCCCTTTTATTGACTCTATAACCAGAGGGAGACCTCTTCCTGTCACTCCCTGTTACTGACTCAATAACCAGAGGGAGATCTGTCACTCGCTATTACTGACTAGATAACCAGGGGAGATCTCGTCCTGTCACTCCCTATTACTAACTGTATAACCAGAGGGAGATCTCTTCCTGTCACTCCCTATTACTGACTCTATAACCAGAGGGAGATCTTTCACTCCCTATTACAGACTCTATAACCAGAGGTAGATCTGTCACTCCATATTATTGACTCTATAACCAGAGGGAGATCTGTCACACCTATTACTGACTCTTAACAAGAGGGAGATCTCTTCCTGTCACTCCCTCTTACTGACTCTAGAACCAGTGGGAGATCTCTTCCTGTCACTCCCTATTATTGATACCGTAACCAGAGGGAGATCTCTTCCTGTGACATCCCGTTATAGACTCTATAACCAGAGGCAGATCTGTCACTCGATGTTACTGTCTCCATAACCAGAGGGAGATCTTTCACTCCCTGTTACTGACTAAATAACCAGAGGGAGATTTGTCACTCCCTATTATTGACTCGATAAGCTGAAGGAGATCTCTTCCTGTCACTCCCTGTTACTGACTCAATAACCAGAGCGAGATCTTTCACTCACTATTACAAACTCTATAACCAGAGGGAGATCTGTCACTCCCTATTATTGACTTATTACCAGACGGAGATTTCTTTCTGTCACTCCCTGTTACAGACTAAATAACCAGTGGGGGATTTGTCACTCCATGTTACTGACTCCATAACCAGAGGGTGATCTGTCACTTCCAGAAACTGACTAAATAACCTGAGGGAGATCTGTCACTCCCTTTTATTGACTTGATAAGCAGAGGGAGATCTCTTCCTGTCACTCCCTGTTACTGACTCAATAACCAGAGGGTAATCTTTCACTCGCTATTACAAACTCTATAACCAGTGGGAGATCTGTCACTCCCTATTATTGACTTATTACCAGACGGAGATGTCTTTCTGTCACTCCCTGTTACTGACTAAATAACCAGTGGGAGATTTGTAACTCCATGTTACTGACTCCATAACCAGAGGGAGATCTGTCACTCCCAGAAACTGACTAAATAAGCTGAGGGAGATCTGTCACTCCCTTTTATTGACTTGATAAGCAGAGGGAGATTTCTTCCTGTCACAGCCTGTTACTGACTCAATAACCAGAGGGAAATCTGTCAATCGATCTTACTGACTCTATGCCCAGTTGGAGATCTGTCACTCCATGTTAGTGACTCCATAACCAGAGGAAGATCTGTCACTCTCTCTTACTGACTAAATAACTAGAGGGACATCTGTCACTCCCTATTATTCACCAATAACCAGAGGGAGATTTCTTTCTGTCACTCTCTGTTACTGACTCAATAACCAAAGGGAAATCTGTTACTCCCTATTACTGACTCGAGAACCAGAGCGAGATCTGTCACTCCCCATTATTGACTCTATAACCAGCGGGAGACCTCTTCCTGTCACTCCCTGTTTCTGACTCAATAACCAGAGGGAGATCAGTCACTCCCTATTACTGACTCGATAACCAGAGGGAGATCTCTTCCTGTCACTCCCTATTACTGACTCTATATCCAGAGGGAGACCTGTCACTCCCTATTATTGACTCTAAAACCAGAAGGAGATCTCTTCCTGTCACTCCCTGTTACTGGCTCAATAACCAGAGGGAGATCTTTCACTCCCTGTTACTGACTCTATAACCAGAGGGAGGTCTGTCACACCTATCACTGACTCTTAACAAGAGGGAGATCTCTTCCTGTCACTCCCTACCCTACTACCGACTCATTAACCAGAGGGAGATCGCTTCCCATCACTCCCTGTTACAGTATCTAGAACCAGAAGGAGATATCTTCCTGTCATTCCCTCTTACTGACTCTAGAACCAGTGGGAGATCTCTTCCTGTAACTCCCTATTATTGACACCGTAACCAGAGGGAGATCTCTTCCTGTGACACCCTGTTACAGACTCTATAACCAGAGGCAGATCTGTCACTCGATGTTACTGTCTCCATAACCAGAGGGAGATCTTTCACTCCCTGTTACTGACTAAATAACCAGAGGGAGATTTGTCACTCCCTATTATTGACTCGATAAGCAGAAGGAGATCTCTTCCTGTCACTCCCTGTTACTGACTCAATAACCAGAGCGAGATCTTTCACTCACTATTACAAACTCTATAACCAGAGGGAGATCTGTCACTCCCTATTATTGACTTATTACCAGACGGAGATTTCTTTCTGTCACTCCCTGTTACTGACTAAATAACCAGTGGGAGATTTGTAACTCCCTGTTACTGACTCAATAACCAGAGCGAGATCTTTCACTCACTATTACAAACTCTATAACCAGAGGGAGATCTGTCACTCCCTATTATTGACTTATTACCAGACGGAGATTTCTTTCTGTCACTCCCTGTTTCTGACTCAATAACCAGAGGGAGATCAGTCACTCCCTATTACTGACTCCATAACCAGAGGGAGATCTGTCACTCCCTTTTATTGACTTGATAAGCAGAGGGAGATCTCTTCCTGTCACTCCCTGTTACTGACTCAATAACCAGAGGGTGATCTTTCACTTGCCATTATAAACTCTATAACCAGAGGGAGATTTCTTCCTGTCACTGCCTGTTACTGACTCAATAACCAGAGGGAAATCTGTCACTCGATCTTACTGACTCCATGCCCAGTTGGAGATCTGTCACTCCATGTTACTGACTCCATAACCAGAGGAAGATCTGTCACTCTCTCTTACTGACTAAATAACTAGAGGGAGATCTGTCACTCCCTATTATCTACTCTATATCCAGAACGAGATCTGTCACTCCCCATTATTGACTCTATAACCAGCGGGAGACCTCTTCCTGTCACTCCCTATTATTGAATCTATAACCAGAGGGAGATCTGTCACTCCCTATTACTGACTCTATAACCACATGGAGATCTGTCACCCCCTGTAACTGACTCGATAACCAGAGGGAGATCTGTCACTCCCTGTTTCTGACTCAATAACCAGAGGGAGATCTGTCACCCCCTATTACTAACTCGATAACCAGAGGGAGATCTGTCACTCCCTGTTATTTACTCTATAACCAGAGGAGATCTCTTTCTGTCACTCCCTATTACTGACTCTATAACCAGAGGGAGATCTATTCCTGTCACTCCCTATTACTGACTCTATATCCAGAGGGAGACCTGTCACTCCCTATTATTGACTCTAAAACCAGAAGGAGATCTCTTCCTGTCTCTCCCTGTTACTGACTCAATATTCAGAGGGAGATCTTTCACTCGCTATTACAAACTCTATAACCAGAGGGAGATCTGTCATTCCCTTTTATTGACTCTATAAGCAGAAGGAAATTTCTTCCTGTCACTGCCTGTTACTGGCTCAATAACCAGAGGGAGATCTGTCACTCGATCTTACTGGCTCCATGCCCAGTTGGAGATCTGTCACTCCATGTTACTGACTCCATAACTAGAGGAAGATCTGTCACTCTCTCTTACTGACTAAATAACTAGAGGGACATCTGTCACTCCCTATTATCTACTCTATATCCAGAACGAGATCTGTCACTCCCCATTATTGACTCTATAACCAGCGGGAGACCTCTTCCTGTCACTCCCTGTTTCTGACTCAATAACCAGAGGGAGATCAGTCACTCCCTATTACTGACTCGATAACCAGAGGGAGATCTGTCACTCCCTGTTATTTACTCTATAACCAGAGGAGATCTCTTTCTGTCACTCCCTATTACTGACTCTATATCCAGAGGGAGACCTGTCACTCCCTATTATTGACTCTAAAACCAGAAGGAGATCTCTTCCTGTCACTCCCTGTTACTGACTCAATATTCAGAGGGAGATCTTTCACTCGCTATTACAAACTCTATAACCAGAGGGAGATCTGTCATTCCCTTTTATTGACTCTATAAGCAGAAGGAGATTTCTTCCTGTCACTGCCTGTTACTGCCTCAATAACCAGAGGGAGATCTGTCACTCGATCTTACTGACTCCATAACCATTTGGAGATCTGTCACTCTATGTTACTGACTCCATAACCAGAGGGAAATCTGTCACTCCCTGTTACTGACTAAATAACCAGAGGGAGATCTGTCACTCCCTATTATTGACTCTATAACCAGAGGGAGATCTGTCACTCCCTATTACTGACTCTATATCCAGAGCGAGATCTGTCACTCCCTATTATTGACTCTATAACCAGAGGGAGACCTCTTCCTGTCACTCCCTGTTACTGACTCAATCACCAGAGGGAGATCTGTCACTCCCTGTTACTGACTCTATAACCAGAGTTAGATCTCTTCCTGTCACTACCTGTTTCTGACTCGATAACCAGAGGGAGATCTATCACTCCCTGTTTTTGACTCTATAACCAGGGGAAATCTCTTCCTGTCACTCCCTATTACTAACTGTATAACCAGAGGGAGATCTCTTCCTGTCACTTCCTATTACTGACTCTATAACCAGAGGGAGACCTGTCACTCTCTGTTACTGACTATAACCAGATGGAGATCTGTCGCTCCCTGTTACTGAATCTATAAATATTGGGAGATCTCTTCCTGTCACTCCCCGTTATTGACCTTATAACCAGAGGGAGATCTGTCTCTCCCTGTTACTGACTCAATAACCAGAGGGAGATCTGTCACTCCCTATTATTGACTCTATAACCAGAGGGAGATCTGTCACTCCCTATTACTGACTCTATATCCAGAGCGAGATCTGTCACTCCCTATTATTGACTCTATAACCAGAGGGAGACCTCTTCCTGTCACTCCCTGTTACTGACTCAATCACCAGAGGGAGATCTGTCACTCTCTGTTACTGACTATAACCAGATGGAGATCTGTCGCTCCCTGTTACTGAATCTATAAATATTGGGAGATCTCTTCCTGTCACTCCCCGTTATTGACCTTATAACCAGAGGGAGATCTGTCTCTCCCTGTTACTGACTCAATAACCAGAGGGAGATCTGTCACTCCCTGTTACTGACTCTATAACCAGATGGAGATCTGTCACCCCCTGTTACTGACTCAATAACCAGAGGGAGATCTGTCACTCCCTGTTACTGACTCCATAACCAGTGGGATATCTCCTGTAACTTGCCTTTGTAGCCCCAGGAGTGCACTACGAATTATAACAAGCCATGGGCCATACAATACTAAGCCTGACAATTTTCAACCATCATCAGCTCCCTTATGAAGCCGTCTAAAGCCCGTACAGAGCTGCTAGCATTTTGGACTGGGTAGTTGGACCCTTCAGGGGAGCGCTGAGTGTTCGCTCCCCGCTCTCCATCGGTTTGTACCCACAACATCGCTGCCGTCTCAGCAGCTACAGCAGCACTGCTAGGTTTTTTCTTTAGTCAGCCACTAATGTGCTTTTGGCTGCAGTTGGCCTAGAGGCTGTAGTTTAGCCACCCCTGCCGCAGCCAGTGGCCACACCATATCATAACATAACTCCTACATTCAAATGCTTGTATTTATGAAGGTCAACGTGTCAAAATCTCTTCATACCTCTGACGCCCCTTTCAAGGAATTTTGTATCTGTATTCCCAAATCCCTCTGTCCTACCACACTCCTCATTGCCTGACCATTTGCCATGTATGTCCTGAAACCACAAAAATGCTTGAGGCACTTATCAAGTTTTGCAGCATCCACAGGAGGTAAAGAAATATTATGAGCATTTCAAGCCAGAGCCCTTTTCAAGGTATGAGTAAAAAGCAGGCAGGCGTCCAAATAAAACAAAAGGGCAGGGGGTGGAGTACAGACACAAGAGGTTAATTGGATATGGAGAGGAAGCCAGGAGAGAGGAAAGGTATATAATGATTGGGGTGGGGGGGATTTTTGCTCTGTGCTGGGGGAAGGATATAGAGGGAAAAGTAAGAGGGAAGGAGTCATTGAGAAAGATGGAAAAGAATACCAGAGAGACATTGAGAAAGATGGAAAAGAATACCAGAGAGACATTGAGAAAGATGGGAAAGAATACCAGAGAGGTCAAGGTTAATGCCATCCAGTGGGAAGATGGCCATCAATTACAATTACAGTGTCTACAGACTTTTGTGTTTCACACCATGTATATGTGAATCAGGCAGTGAAGGTTGGAATGCAAGTGCCTCAATTGGTGCACCTGGTCCACCTTCCAAAGTGCAACACCTCTCACTATAGAAAATTCCATCTACCATTTTGCAGCCCATTTTTCCAGCTGGAAAAATCCCACTGCAGTGGAGGCCCTTTGGCCCACAAAGTAGCTGACTTTGTTTCAGCTCGCATTGACTGGTTCTGCGACATGGTCCACAACTCACTTTGCCTTCATCCTCCTCAGGTTCTGAGCCTATCGCCAAGTGGACAGATTGCACTGAGAGCTCAAGGCGGCACCTGCGACATTGCTGTCACCTTCTCTCCATTTTGCCGGATGCCAGAGTTTGCAGAGGAAGTAATGGTGGAGTGCACAGGTGTCTCCAAGACCATCTTTATAATCCGGGGGAGCTGCCAGGGGACTGCGATTGTGCTGGACCAGGACTGCATCACGTTCGGGGCTGTGGTCCATCGCAGCAAGGCCACCCGCCATGTCGTGATGAAGAATGTCGGGGACATTGGGACAAGGTATCAAGCTCGCAATTCTCAATAAGTAACTTTTTTGCACAAGTGTCAGTGTCCGTCTAGAAATGGTCAGAAACATGGGTGTGCCACCCCCACGCCCCCCCCCCCACCTCACCTCAAGCATTAGCGCTATCTGTTGCACTCTCTTGGAACCTGCACTCTGGCAGGCACAGGTTCCAAGCCCATTCCAAACAATGAAGCAGAATGCAATCTGACCCACTCACTGCCGTACAGAAGAGGGCCAATAAAATGAAAACTGGAAATGCTGGAAATTCTGGGCTGGTCTGGCAACATCTGTGGGAAAAGAAGCAATCAGCAATCCAGGATGCAAACACTGCATTAGAACCTAAAATATAACACAGCTCAGGAAACAAGCCCAGCAACTAAGGCAGAACCAGTCCTCCACGACCCAAGAGAAGAGAGAAAAAAGCCACAATTAACTGGTATCACAAATGATACAGGCAGGGACATCATGTTAAGGAGGTCATGTTGCAATGATATTAAACTTGGGTCAGCACACTTGTCATTCTGGTCGCCCCATTACAGGAAAAATGCAGAGGCTTTGGAAAGGGCACCAGAGAGGTTTACCAGGATGTTGCTGGATTGAGGGTCTGAGTTGTGGATGGAGATTCAACCAACTTGAGTTGTTATACAAAGTTGAGGGGACCCCTTCTCCTCAGACTTTGGGTCCTTGTTCTGAATTTCCCCAACATCTTAATAGTACCCTCCTCAGTCTTCTAAATCACAGTGAGAATAAACGTAGTCCATCAGTCTTTTTTCATCTTCCAGTGCTGGCATCTCAGGGGTCAGTTGGGTAAACCTGCACTGTACACCTCAATGGCAAGAATGTCCTTCCTCAGATAAGGACACATAAACTGCATCAAATATTCAAAGTGTGGCCACACTAAGGCCCTATACACATAGGCCTTCCTGCTACTAGATTCAAAACTTCTCAAAATAAAGGCCATCATGCCATTGCTTTCTCAGCGCCTAAGGCACCTGCATTCCAACCTTCATCATCGCCTAAGGTACCTGCAGTCCAAAATTTACTGCCTGATGCACCTGCATTCCAACCTTACATGCCTGAGGCTCCTGCATCCAAACTTCGCCAACTGTGTCACCTGCATTCCAACCATCACTGGCTGATGCAGCTGCATTCAAACCTTCACTGCCTGATGCACCTGCATGCCAACTTTCACCACCCTATGTTCCTGCATCACAACCTTGCCACCTGATACACCTGCATTCCAACCTTCACCACCTGATACACTTGCATTCCATCTTCACTGCCTGATGCACCTACATTGAACATTCACCATCTGATGCACTTGCATTCTAACCTTCACCGCCTGATGCTCGTGAATTCCAATCTTCACCGACTGATTCACCGCACTCCAACGTTCACCTCCTTATGCACCTGCATTCCAACCTTCTCCACCTGAGGGACCTGCATTCTAACCTTTACCACCTGATATACTTGCATTACAAACTTCACTACCTGATGTACCTGCATTCCAATCTTCATCGTCCAATATACCTTCATTCCAACCTTTGCCACCTGATGCTCCTGCATTGCAAGCTTCAGCGCCTAATGCACCTGCATTCTAAACTTCACTGCCTGATACACCTGCATTCCAAAATGCACTGCCTGATGCACCTGCATTCCAATCTTCACTGCCTGATGCACCTGCATTCCAACCTTCACTGCCTGATGCAGCTGCATTTGAACCTTCGCTGCCTGATGCACCTGCATTCCAACTTTCACCACCCTATGTTCCTGCATCCGAACCTTCGCCACCTGATACACCTGCATTCCATATTCACTGCCTGATGCAACTGCACTCCAACATTCACTGCCTGATGCACCTGCATTCCAACCTTCATTGCCTAAGTCTCCTGCATTCCAACCTTCACGGCCCCATCTGCATTCCAACATTCACCACCTGATACACTTGCATTCCATCTTCACTGCCTGAGGCTCCAGCATCCAAACTTCACCAACTGTGTCACCTGCATTCCAACCATCACCACCTGATGCAGCTGCATTCGAACCTTCACTGACTAATGCGCCTGCATTCCAACCTTCACTGCCTGAGGATCCTGCATCCAAACTTCACCAACTGTGGCACCTGCATTCCAACCATCACCGCCTGATGCAGCTGCATTCGAACCTTCACTGCCTCATGCAGCTGTATTCCAACTTTCACGGCCCTATGTTCCTGCATCCCAACCTTCGCCACATGATACACCTGCATTCCATCTTCACTGCCTGATGCACCTGCACTCCAACATTCACTGCCTGATGCACCTGCATTCCAACCTTCACTGCCTAAGTCTCCTGCATCCAAACTTCACCACCTCTGGCAACAGCATTCCATCTATTACCACCTGATGCACCTGCATTCCAAACTTCACCACATGATACACCTGCATTCCAAACTTCACCACCTGATATACCTGCATTACAACCTTCATAGCCCTATGTACCTTCATTCCAACCTTCTCCACCTCATGCTCCTGCATTGCAAGCTTCAGCACCTGATGGACATGCATTGCAACGTTTACTGACTGATGCACCTGCATTCCAACCTTTGCAGCCTGATGCACCTGCATTGCATCCTTCACAACGAGATACACCTGTAATTCAACCTTCACTGCCTGATGCTCGTGCATTCCAATCTTCACAGACTGATTCACCTGCACTTCAACCTTCACCTCCTCATGCACCTGCATTCCAAACTTCACGGCCTGATGTACCTGCATTCTAACCTTCACCACCTGATACACCTGCATTCCATCTTCACTGCCTGATGCACCTGCATTCCGACATTCACTGCCTGATGCACCTGCATTCCAAACTTCACCGCCTGATGCACCTGCATTCCAACATTCACTGCCTGATGCATCTGCATTCCATCCATTACCACCTGATACACCTGCATTCGAAACTTCACCAGCTGATGTACCTGCATTCCAACATTCATCACCCTATGTACCTTCATTCTAACCTTTTCCACCTCATGCTCCTGCATTGCAAGCTTCAGCACCTGATGCACCTGCATTCCAACCTTCACGGCCTGATGCATCTGCATTCGAACCTTCGCAGTCTGATGCATCTGCATTCCAAACTTCACCTCCTGATGCACCTCCATTCGAACCTTCACCACCTGAGGCACCTGCATTCCAACATTCACCACCTGATGCACCTGCATTCCATCCTTCACAATGAGATGCACCTGTAATTCAACCTTCACTGCCTGACGCTCGTGTATTCCAACCTTCACCGACTGATTCACCTGCACTTCAACCTTCACCTCCTCATGCACCTGCATTCCAACCTTCTCCACCTGAGGCACCTGCAGTCTAACCTTCACCGCCTGGTATACCTGCATTCCAAACTTCACGGCCTGATGCACCTGCATTCCAACGTTTACTGACTGATGCACCTGCATTCCAAACTTCACAGCCTGATGTACCTGCATTCTAACCTTCACCATCTGATACACCTGCATTCCATCTTCACTGCCTGATGCACCTGCACTCCGACATTCACTGCCTGATGCACCTGCATTCCACCCTTCACTGCCTAAGTCTCCTGCATCCAAACTTCACCACCTCTGGCAACAGCATTCCATCCATTACCACCTGATGCACCTGCATTCCAAACTTCACCACCTGATGTACCTGCATTCCAACCTTCATCGCCCTATGTACCTTCATTCCAACCTTCTCCACTTCATGCTCCAGCATTGCAAGCTTTAGCACCTGATGCACCTGCATTCCAACCTTCACGGGCTGATGCACCTGCATTCCAACCTTCGCAGCCTGATGCACCTGCATTCCAACCTTCACCGCCTGATGCACCTGCATTCCAACCTTCACTGACTGATTCACCTGCACTTCAACCTTCACATCCTTATGCACCTGCATTCCAACCTTCTCCACCTGAGGCACCTGCATTCTAACCTTCACCGCCTGATATACCTGCATTCCAAACTTCGCAACCTGATACACCTGCATTCCAACATTCACTGCCTGATGCACCTGCATTCCAACCATCACCGCGTGATGCACCTGCATTCCAACCTTCACCACTTGGGGCACTTGCATTCCAACTTTCACCACCTGAGTCACTTGCATTCCAACATTCACTGACTGATGCACCTGCATTCCAAACTTCACTGACTGACGCTCCTGCATCCATTATTCACCGCCTGAGGCAACTGCATTCCAAATATCACCACCTGATGCACCTGCATTCCAACCACCACTGCCTGATTCACCTGCATTCCAACCTTCACTGCCTAATGCACCTGCATTCCAACCTTCACCATCTGGGGCACTTGTATTCCATCCTTCACTGCCTGAGACTCCTGCATCCAACCTTCACCACCTCAGGTAACAAACGACATTCCAACCATTACCACCTGATGCACCTGCATTCCAACCTTCACTGCCTGCTACATCTACATTCCAGCATTCACTGCCTGATGCACCTGCATTCCAACCATCATCGCCTCAGCCACCTGCATTCCAACCTTCACTGCCTGATGCACCTGCATTCCAAACTTCACCGCCTGATGCACCTGCATTCCAACCTTCACTATCTGAGGCAACTGCATTACAACCTTCACTGCCTGATGCATCTGCATTCCAATCTTCACCACCTGATGCACCTGCATTTCAACATTCACTGTCTGATGCAGCTGTTTTGCAACCTTTACCGCCTGAGGCACCTGCATTTCTGCCTTCATTGCCTGTTCATCACTACACCCATGTTTCATTGCACCTCCCCATGTTCACCACTTGTCACCTCTCAGACAATATTCTGCCTTCCTGTTACTGCCACCAACGTGGAAGATCTCCTATTTATCTGGATTTTACTGGGTCTTCCATACAGTTGCCCATCTTCCTCACCTGTCCAAGACATCCGGCAGCCTTTTGGTATCTTCCTCAATCACACACTGCCTCCCACCTCAGTCTCATCTGCAAACTTGTTGCATCCAACTCCATCTCGATCATCAATATATATTGTAAATAGCTGTGGTCCCA
Organism: Narcine bancroftii; assembly: GCF_036971445.1. Classification (NCBI taxonomy): domain Eukaryota; kingdom Metazoa; phylum Chordata; class Chondrichthyes; order Torpediniformes; family Narcinidae; genus Narcine; species Narcine bancroftii. The sequence goes on along the minus strand of NC_091478.1, from coordinate 53,023,400 downwards.
GCACTGAACCCTGCACTGAAATGGGTCCATTTATCACCGTACCAATCTGCTAACCAGTCCTTTATCCACATCAGCACATACCATGTTGTCTAATATTACACATCAATCGCCTGTGCAGAAAAAGCTTTTTGAAAGTCTATATTCACCTCACCCACTATATACGTTACGTCGTCAAAACATTCCAGATAATTTATCAAACATGATTTCCCTTTTCGAAATCCTTGCTGACTTGGACTGATCCTGTCTCTCCTCTCCAAATGCACACTTACTCTTTAACAAATGACTCCAACATTTTCCCCACATCTGAATTCAGACTTACTGGTCTGTCTCTCTTTCCTCCTTTCTAAAAAGGTGGTGTCACTAAGAGAATTGATCCACTAAGGTTGGAAAATAATCAGTCATGTATCCTCTGGGATTCAGACTATCAGGCCCTGGGAATTTTTTGACTTTCAATGTTATCTATTTACTTGATACAATTTCATAACTGATGGAAATCTCCATCAATTCTTCTGATGCTGGTCCCTCTAAATCTTTGTATCCCAATATGTCACGTGTGTTTTCCAGACACAAACATCAAAAACTGAATCAAGCCTTGTCTTCACTCTCAGATGGGTGTTAAATATTCTTTAGGATTACTCTGCATGGCAGAGCAGTTTTCTCCAGTTTACAGGGCAGCAGCTGTTCCTCAGACCTTGCAGGATCTAGATCTCAGTGCATAAGAACAGAAGAGTAGGAGTTGGCTATCTGACCCATCAAGCCTGCTCCATCATTCAATGAGATCATGGCTCATCTCCATCTACCTACCTTTTCCCCATGTCCCTTAATTCCCCTACTATGCAACGATCTATCTAACCTTGTCCCAAATATAGTTACTGAGGTCACCTCCACTGATTCAATGGGAAGAAAATTCCACAAATTCACAACCTTCTGGGAAAAGCAGTTTCTCCTCATCTCTTCCCTAAATCTACTACTCTGGATATTGAGTCTATATCCCCTTGTTATGGTCTCCCCAACCAATGGGTACAATTTGCCTACCTCTAACTTATCTATGCCTTTCATAATTTTATATGTTTCTATAAGATCCCCTCTCATTCTTCTGAATTCCAGTGAGTACAGTTCCTGACAACTCAATCACTCCTCATAGCCCAACCCCTTCTTGCCTGAAATCAGCCTGGTGAACCTCCTCTGCACAACCTCCAACACCAGTATGTCTCCCCTTAAGTAAGTAGACCAGGGGGCGTGGAAAGATGGCGTAGAGTCTAGACGTGTAATCTCGACCTCTCTGGCCAGGCTTTTAAGTACCCATTTTTTAATCCTTTGTTTTCAAGTTTAAACTTTTTAAATTTTAGTTTAAAGTATTGAGGAACTATTATGGTCATTAATGGTAAAAAAGATTAAACCTCAAGTGCAGAAGAAGTTACATTTTCGAAGTGCTGAAGATTTGGGGCCTAAACGACTTGATACAGCTTCAGGTTTAATTTCTTCAGTGTCTAAACCACAAAGACTGCCTGTGGGAACAGAAAAAAAAATGTCTTCTACTCACCAAGTGAAGGATGGCGCTGGAATTACCCGTTCTCTGGAGGAAGGTGCGTGTTCCCAAGAAGTGGATCCTGATTCTGGAAGCCTTTCAATTTTAACGCAGGGAGCATGCAGGAAGACAACTCCATTGTTTGAAATGCATCAGGAAGCATTTCAACCTGAAGATATTGATTTCCTCCGTGATTTTGCGAAAAAAACAATGAGCTGCGGGGGGAGAACAGCGGCGACCCCCTGAGGAAGTCGGGGTGCCGTCGCTGGGAGTCCAGACCCGCAGTAAAACTTTTGAAATGCCTTTCATTGAGTTGCAGCAGGAGCTGCAGTTACCTAGTTCTGCCACTACGTCAGATAAGCAGGGCTGAGCTTTTCTGAGTTACAATATATGCAGTTAAATGCTGTCATTCAACCTTTAATGAATGAGATGGTTCAAATGAATGCTAATATAAGTTCAGAATTGAATACAGTTAAAGATTTTTAAAAATTTCAGTCTGCTTTTTTGGACTGTAAACAGCAAGTGGTTTCTTTTTTTTAAAAACTTTATTTAAGATTTTATAACATGAATAAGATATAAGATTACATTAAAAAAAATTAAGAATAAGATAATGAAATTACAATACAGTATCAGTAATCTAAATAAACTATAACCCCCCTTCCCCCCACCAAAATAAAAATAAAGAGTGAAGAATTAATAAAGTTAGTAATATATGTAAGAAAAAAAACCACTTACAAAAAAAACAAAAACATAACAGATTAAAATGCTAACAAAAAGAAAAGTAATTAATACTAAGATATCACACTTAAAAACATATTTAAATCAAACTTAAATGCATATATTTAACAAACGGAGTCAAAATAAAACATGTATTTAACTCAAATTTAATATAAAAATCAGTAAAATTAGTAATATTACATATATATGAGTCCAACTTTTTCTGAAATGGGATCTCCGAGACTGGAATCTCTTGGATGAATAGAAGAATTTTCTTATTCTTATTCTACTTTTTTTTGTTATTATGATATTTTGATGTTATTCATTGTTTGGCTGGGGAGGGAGAGATTTTCTCTAAGTTCTTTACTAGTCATCAGCCACTGGTGACTGACCCACACCCAATTTTTGTTTCGGGATTACTACCTTTTGGTAGTTTTTTTTGTGGGGGGAATTTTTTTTATTTTCATTTTAGTTAGCTTTTAATTTGTGATTTTTTTTCTCCTATTGGAGGGCCTATTTGAGTTTTCATATAAAGATATTATTGGTATTTAGTAACAATAGTAGATAGCACCACCTACGGCTCCTAGAACGCTTCCACCAGCGTTGTCTCCGCTCCATCCTCAACATCCATTGGAGCGCTTACATCCCTAACGTCGAAGTACTCAAGATGGCAGAGGTCGACAGCATCGAGTCCACGCTGCTGAAGATCCAGCTGCGCTGGATGGGTCACGTCTCCAGAATGGAGGACCATCGCCTTCCCAAGATCGTGTTATATGGCGAGCTCTCCACTGGCCACCGTGACAGAGGTGCACCAAAGAAAAGGTACAAGGACTGCCTAAAGAAATCTCTTGGTGCCGGCCACATTGACCACCGCCAGTGGGCTGATAACGCCTCAAACCGTGCATCTTGGCGCCTCACAGTTTGGCGGGCAGCAACCTCCTTTGAAGAAGACCGCAGAGCCCACCTCACTGACAAAAGGCAAAGGAGGAAAAACCCAACACCCAACCCCAACCAACCAATTTTCCCCTGCAACCGCTGCAATCGTGTCTGCCTGTCCCGCATCGGACTTGTCAGCCACAAACGAGCCTGCAGCTGACGTGGACTTTTTACCCCCTCCATAAATCTTCATCCGCGAAGCCAAGCCAAAGAAGAAGAAAGAAAGAAGATAGTAGATAGTAGATTTGCTACTTTTAATGTTTGAGGTTTAAACAGTCCAATCAAGCATAAGCAAGTCTTGGCATATATTAAGAAAATGAAAATTGATGTTGCTTTTTAATAAGAAACACATTTGAATCTGAAGGAAATTATGAAATTAAAGAGGGACTGGGTTGGGCATGTATATTCTACTTCATTTAATTCTAGAGCTAAAGGTGTAGCAATTTTGATACATAAAAAATTATCTTTTGAATTACAATCAATGGAGGAAAAGGCAGGATGTATTCTTGAATTGTAAGATTTTTAGTGAATTTTGGACTTTACTTAATATTTATGCCCCAAATGTAGATGATGAAATATTTATTTCAGATGCATTTTTATATTTGGGTCAGGCTAATGATAATATTTTAGTTGGTGGTGGTTTTAATTGTGTTTTGGAACCTTTATTGGATAAATCTATGAAGAAAGTTAAGAAATCTAAGATGGCAGTTCAGGTTCAAGCGTTGATGAAAGATTTTAATTTAGTAGATATTTGGAGTCATCTTAATCCGACAGATAAAGATTTTTCCTTTTATTCATTTAGACATGAATCATTTTCAAGGATTGACTTTTTTTTAGTATTGGCACATTTACAAGGGAAGATACAACAAGCGGAATATAAAAATAGGGTGATTTCAGATCATTCTTTGTTATATTTTATATATGCAACTTCTGAGAAAATTCAAGTGGCTTATCATTGGAGATTTAATATTGTTGTTAAAAAATACGGAATTTATTGATTTTTTTTAAAAACAAATTAATTTTTTTGAAAATTATGGGATGCTATCACAGCTTATTTGAGAGGATAAATAATTAGTTATACTTCTAAAATAAAAAAGAATCGATTAAATCAGAGTCTTGATTTAGAGAAACAGATTGCTGAGTTAAAAAAGAAATTTCAGAAAGATGCTACTGAAGATCAGAAAATAGAATTATCTAGGTTGAAATTGGAATATAATACTTTGCAATCTTATCAATTTGAATGTGTGATTAATAGGACTAAACAATGGTATTATGAATGGGGAGAGAAAGCACATAAGGTATTGGCATGGCAATTAAAGAATGAACAGGTCTCGAGGACTATTAATGTTGTTAGACAAAATTCTCTTATTACATAAACCTCGTGAGATGAATGATGAATTTTGTTCATTTTATAAAAAGTTATATACATCTGAACAAAAACAAGAAATTGGATTGATTGATCTTTTTCTATCCCAGTTGAATTTACCGATATTAGAGGATGCAGATATACAGGAGTTTACTGATTCAGAAATTAAAATGGCTATGATGGAAATGCCGAACGGTAAATCGCCTGGTGATGATGGATTTTCGGTTGAATTTTATAAAATCTTTTATGATGATTCCTCTACAATGTTTGGGGATGTATTACATCAAGTTGGAGAACATTATGAATTACCTGAGTCTTGTTCTGATGCTTTAATTACAGTAATCCCAAAGAAAGATAGAGATCCTTTGAAAGTATCTTCATATAGACCAATTTTGTTGTTAAATGTAGATTATAAAATAATAGCTAAAATATTAGCAAATAGATTGGCTAAATTTTTACCTAAGGTGATTCATATGGATCAAACAGGTTTTATAAAGAATAGATATGTTCAGATAATATTTTGCACATGATTAGTTTGATTAATAGATTTCAACAATCTTCAGATCACCCGATGGTGATATCTTTAGATGCACAAAAAGCATTTGATAGAGTTGAGTGGAATTTTTTGTTTAAAGTTCTGGAGAAATTTAAGTTTGGTCCTTTTTTTATTGGTTGGACTGAGGCTTTATATAGTAAACTGGTAGCTAGAGTATTGACGAATGGCTTGATTTCAGAACCTTTTCAATTGACTCGATCAACTTGTCAAGGTTGTCCTTTATCACCAGCTTTGTTTGCGTTAGCGATTGAACCTTTAGCACAGCTGATAAGACAAAATACACAGATACAAGGTATGAAAGTTTTAGATGAGGAGTATAAAATTAATTTATTTGCTGATTTAACAAATCCAGCTCAGTCACTTTTGCACTTGAAGGAGTGTTTAATACAATATGGATGTCTTTCTGGATATAAAGTTAATTGGGGAAAAAAGTGAAATATTACTGGTAAGTGAAGGAGACTATTCAGTTTATAAGAATATTATTAATTTGAAATGGACTGATTGAATTAAATATTTGGGTATATTTCTGAATGTTGATTATCAATTGTTATATAAATTAAATTATGTTCCATTAATAAAAAAAATTAAAACTGATTTGATTAAATGGAAAGATTTACCTATTAATTTATTGGGTAGGATAAATACAATTAAGATTAATATTTTTCCATGTATGCAATATTTGTTTCAATCTATTCCGTATTTACTTGATAATATTTTTTTTCGAGATTTGAATAAAATGGTTAGGGAATTTTTATGGAGAGGTAAATTTTCGAGAGTAGCTTTGAATAAATTAACTTGGAAATATGAGTTAGGGGGATTACGTTTACCACATTTTCAAAATGATTATGAAGCATCCCAACTTAAATTTATTAGTTCATTGATGGATTTGGAATGTCCTCCAAGTTGGGCCAAAATTGAGATGGCAAATATTTCTGAATTTGAAATACATCAATTTTTGTTTAGATGGAATATAAATATGTTACAGCAATATAATGTGCCTATACTAAAACATTTAATGAAGCTATGGATTAAGAAAAATAAAATGATAGGCTCTAGGGCTGATTTATCGGCTTTGAGTCCGTTGTATAATAATCAACATTTCTTTTTCAATACATAATCGAAGTTTATTGCATTGGTGATTTAAAGGTATGAAGAATTTGGGAGATTGTTTTAAAGAGGGTAATTTTTTATCTTTTAATCAGATGAGGGACAGTTTTGTTATTGATAAGAATTCTTTGTTTCTCTATTACCAAATTCGATCTTCGGTAAAACATACATTTGGTAGAGATATGATTTTACCTGAAATGACTAAATTTGAGATTTTTCTTATGAAGGTACCAGAGAAGGGTTATATTTCATCTATGTAACAAATATTACAGGATGGTATGGATTAAAAAAAAGGTTGGGATAGGTCTAAACATAAATGGGAAGCGGACATTGGTTTTATTTTTCCGAGGATGATTGGTTAGATATTTGTTATGATAGTGTAACTAGATTGATAAATGCACGTTATGCAATGATTAACTATAATTTTTTTCTGCAGTTATACTTAACACCTGAAAATTTTTTAAAAAGTATGGTTTTCGTGAATCAGATTTGTGTTTTAGATGTGGTAATTTTGTTGAAACTTTTTTTCATGCTGTTTGATCATGTACAATCTTTTTGGAAGAAAATTCAATTGTTTTTAGAATACTTGTATAAGATTAAAATACTTTTAGATCCAACAGTGTTTTTATTGGGTAGTTTGCAACCTTTGAAAAGTTTGGGATTAGTTAAGTTACAACTTGCTTTTGTATATTTAGCTTCATCTGTAGCGAAAAAAATGTATTGCTAGTACGTAGAAAGATACAAATATGATTGATATTAATAGATGGCATAATGAGATGAAATATTGTTTAATAATGGAAAAAATTACATATGTTTCACGTGATAATTATAGTTTTTTTTATTAATAAGTGGTTGTTATATTCAGAATATTTACATTTCAATTTAAATTGATCAGATCTTAATATGTATGCTTAATTTAAAAAAATATATATTTTTTTCTTTCTTTATGGTTCTCCTTAGGCTGAAGGGTGGGGGGGGGGTTCTTTTCTTTTCTTTTTTTTTTCTTTTTTTTCTTTTTTTTCTATATATAAAAATTAATGTTCATGTTTAGGGTTAATTGTTGTATATGTTATGTACTAATTGTTTTTTGAATGAATAAATAAAGTTTTTTTAAAAAGTAAGTAGACCAGAACCATGTGCAGGACTCAGAGTCTGTGGTAGCCATGTTTGCTATATTACACTGGTGGGATGTTACTCCTTTGGACTCTGGCCATGTTTAAACTTTCCAGACTTGGTCCATGTTTACCCATGTTCTTTGGCTTGGCTTCGCGGACGAAGATTTATGGAGGGGGTAAAAAGTCCACGTCAGCTGCAGGCTCGTTTGTGGCTGACAAGTCCGATGCGGGACAGGCAGACACGATTGCAGCGGTTGCAGGGGAAAATTGGTTGGTTGGGGTTGGGTGTTGGGTTTTTCCTCCTTTGCCTTTTGTCAGTGAGGTGGGCTCTGCGGTCTTCTTCAAAGGAGGTTGCTGCCCGCCAAACTGTGAGGCGCCAAGATGCACGGTTTGAGGCGTTATCAGCCCACTGGCGGTGGTCAATGTGGCAGGCACCAAGAGATTTCTTTAGGCAGTCCTTGTACCTTTTCTTTGGTGCACCTCTGTCACGGTGGCCAGTGGAGAGCTCGCCATATAACACGATCTTGGGAAGGCGATGGTCCTCCATTCTGGAGACGTGACCCATCCAGCGCAGCTGGATCTTCAGCAGCGTGGACTCGATGCTGTTGACCTCTGCCATCTCGAGTACTTCGACGTTAGGGATGTAAGCGCTCCAATGGATGTTGAGGATGGAGCGGAGACAACGCTGGTGGAAGCGTTCTAGGAGCCATGTTAATACAGTACAAACACCAGTATGAACCATCTGGAGTTTGGGAATAAAACCAGTCCCGGAAAACCGGGACACTATGGAAATGTTCTTCATGGTAATCCCAGAAAACAGGGACATGGAGTCTAAAGAGTTAAATCCAACTAATTAGAACCAGGGTGTCAAGGAACAGTTCAGCACAAAACAGTTTGCACATTTAGTACATGCCAAATGTTTCTTTTGCCTCGCCCCATTGACCTGCACCCGGACCTAGTCCTCCCTATCCCTCCCGTCCATGTACCTATCCAAATATTTCTTCAGTGCTAAAATTGAAACCGCATTCACCACTTCAGCTGGCAGCTCATTCAACACTTCCATCAGTCTTCCAGTCACACACTTCTACAGGAAGAAAAAAAAACCCTCATATTTCCACGAAACATTTCACATTTCAACCTACTCCATGTCCTCTAGTTCTTGTCTCTCCTCATCTCAGTGGAGAAAGCCTGCTTGCATTTTATCTCTTTTATCTAGATTTAACAGGGATCTATTGGGTGGGCTTTGCATACCGAGGATATTGGGTGTTTGAATCAAAGCCAAAAGAGGTGGTGGAGGGGGCGCAGATACATCATCGAAAAGAGATTTGGACAAATACATCAATAGGGAAGTTGTCGAGGGATATAGACCAAACACACAAATGGTTGACCCAAATGTTAATGGTAAAACTGGCATTGAACAGAGCAGTGACTTTGGAAAATTGACCAGACTGAATGCCTTATCCGTGCTTGCCTCAGTTATCCATTTATTACCCCAGAGTTCAGCCTCTTGCTTGTCACTAGTGGACTTTCCCTCTGAATTTTGGAATGTCAGCACTCATTGGCAGACTGCACTAAATGGTAGAAATGCAAAATAAAACCAGCAAATGCTGGAACCACTCATCAGGTCAGGCAGCATCTTTAGAAAGAGAAGCATAGACAGTTGAAGACCCTTGTTCAGGACTCGCTGACCTAAAACATGAACTCTTTTTCTCTCTCTACAGGTGCTGCCTGGCCTGCTGAGTTCAGGCAGAGATTGATAGGTTTTTGATTAGCAAGGCATCAAAGGTTTTGGGGAGAAAACCGGACAGTGGGGTTGAGTGGGAAAATGGATCAACTCATGATGAAATGGTGGGGAAAACTCGATGGGCTGAATGGCCGATTTCTGCTCCTATGTCTTTTGGTCTAATGGTCTTAAATAGGAAGCAAATTAATTTTTGAATGATCGAGGAGTTGCAGACACTGAGGAACTGGCACAGTAAAGGAACTGAGCCAGAATAGATCAGCCACAATCATTGTGAATGGCAGGTAGGATTGAGCGGCCAATTTATTGGGGGTACTTATTTTTTTTAGCAGCTAAGGTGCTCTGTTGGGATGAAATGGAAAGAACATTTCATATAATGCAGTTTACCTAAAGTGAGTTGTGTTCTGTGCAACAGCATTAACGCTGCCTGCCATTAATGATCTTTAAAGTAAAGGCTTAAATTCTTCCATGGGAAGAAGACCGGGCCCCTTGATGAGAATGTCAGACAATTACAGAACAATTTGCCCTCTCCATCTCAAAACTTATCCATTAAAGCAAGCATACTTTTGTAAAAGTACAGTATTGTAGCTGGTTTTTAGTTGTTTGAGCAGTTGATTTCCTTTTATGAAGTACCCAATCAGCTGTAGCAAGTAAGAACTATAGTGAATATATTGTACAAAGTGTATGGATATAAACTGAGGATCATTATTATTAAGCCATCTCTCCTATGGCCCATTGTTCAATCTGCACTGCAGTTAAAGTTTTGAGTTGTATGTTATTTTCCTTCGGCAAATCAGCAGGAATTAAATCTTATTCTCCAAACTCTTCCCAATGCAGCTTCAAGTGGGAGATTGAAAAATGTAAGCCACACTTTTCGATCACCCCAGCGGAGGGTTACCTCTCCCCAGGAATGGAAGTGTCATTGGAGGTGATGTTCCAGCCCACCACAGTAAGCGCCGACATCCGTGTGCAAAACCTGAATTGCTTCATTGAGGAAGGCAAATCTCTCCAGATCCACCTGACCGGCTCGTGTGCACCAGCATCAGCCATGAAAGAGGTAGAAACATTTTCCTCAAAAACAGGTTGTGGCAGTCATATCAGAATCACTTCTAGTCTTCAGAGGTTCTTTACAAGTTCACGATTCTTGTCACATCTTGACATAGCGTTCAGTGCAGCACCATTACAGAGCCAGCGACCTGGGTTCGAATCCACCACTGTCTGTAAGGAGTTTGTATGTTCTCCCCGTAACCTCGTAGGTTTCCTCTGCTGCTCCAGTTTTCTCCCACTTTTCAAACATAAACGGTGTTCGTCACGTGGATGTATTTGGCAGAACAGGCTCGTGGGTCAGAAGGCCTGTTACCATACTGTTACACTGTGAAAAATTAAAACTTGACAGGTATATTTTGCAAACAGTCCAACTAATCAACTTATACATACTTCAGTAATAAACATATGTTACAGTGCGTGGAGTTGTAACCTAGACATGGTGCAGTAATAAACACCCGGTACAGTGCGTGGAGATGCAACCTGGACATCTTCTTTCTTTGGCTTGGCTTCGCGGACGAAGATTTATGGAGGGGGTAAAAAGTCCACGTCAGCTGCAGGCTCGTTTGTGGCTGACAAGTCCGATGCGGGACAGGCAGACACGATTGCAGCGGTTGCAGGGGAAAATTGGTTGGTTGGGGTTGGGTGTTGGGTTTTTCCTCCTTTGCCTTTTGTCAGTGAGGTGGGCGTGGAGATGCAACCTGGACATGGTACAGTAATAAACACCTGGTACAGTGCATGGAGTTGCAACCTGGACATGGTACAGTAATAAACATCCGGTACAGTGCGTGGAGATGCAACCTGGACATGGTACAGTAATAAACACACGGTACAGTGCGTGGAATTGTAACCTGGACATGGAACAGTAATAAACACCCGGTACAATGCGTGGAGTTGTAACCTGGACATGGTACAGTAATAAACTCCCTGTACACTGCGTGGAAGTGTAACCTGGACATGGTACAGTAATAAACACCCGGTACAGTGCGTGGAGATGCAACCTGGACATGGTACAGTAATAAACACCCGGAACACTGCATGGAATTTTAACTTGGACATTCTTCTCTTCTTCTTTTCTTCTTTGGCTTGGCTTCGCGGACGAAGATTTATGGAGGGGGTAAAAAGTCCACGTCAGCTGCAGGCTCGTTTGTGGCTGACCAGTCCGATGCGGGACAGGCAGACACGATTGCAGCGGTTGCAAGGGAAAATTGGTTGGTTGGGGTTGGGTGTTGGGTTTTTCCTCCTTTGCCTTTTGTCAGTGAGGTGGGCTCTGCGGTCTTCTTCAAAGGAGGCTGCTGCCCGCCAAACTGTGAGGCGCCAAGATGCACGGTTTGAGGCGTTATCAGCCCACTGGCGGTGGTCAATGTGGCAGGCACCAAGAGATTTCTTTAGGCAGTCCTTGTACCTTTTCTTTGGTGCACCTCTGTCACGGTGGCCAGTGGAGAGCTCGCCATATAATACAATCTTGGGAAGGCGATGGTCCTCCATTCTGGAGACGTGACCCATCCAGCGCAGCTGGATCTTCAGCAGCGTGGACTCGATGCTGTCGACCTCTGCCATCTCGAGTACCTCGACGTTAGGGGTGTGAGCGCTCCAATGGATGTTGAGGATGGAGCGGAGACAACGCTGGTGGAAGCGTTCTAGGAGCCGTAGGTGGTGCCGGTAGAGGACCCATGATTCGGAGCCGAACAGGAGTGTGGGTATGACAACGGCTCTGTATACGCTTATCTTTGTGAGGTTTTTCAGTTGGTTGTTTTTCCAGACTCTTTTGTGTAGTCTTCCAAAGGCGCTATTTGCCTTGGCGAGTCTGTTGTCTATCTCATTGTCGATCCTTGCATCTGATGAAATGGTGCAGCCGAGATAGGTAAACTGGTTGACCGTTTTGAGTTTTGTGTGCCCGATGGAGATGTGGGGGGGCTGGTAGTCATGGTGGGGAGCTGGCTGATGGAGGACCTCAGTTTTCTTCAGGCTGACTTCCAGGCCAAACATTTTGGCAGTTTCCGCAAAGCAGGACGTCAAGCGCTGAAGAGCTGGCTCTGAATGGGCAACTAAAGCGGCATCATCTGCAAAGAGTAGTTCACGGACAAGTTTCTCTTGTGTCTTGGTGTGAGCTTGCAGGCGCCTCAGATTGAAGAGACTGCCATCCGTGCGGTACCGGATGTAAACAGCGTCTTCATTGTTGGGGTCTTTCATGGCTTGGTTCAGCATCATGCTGAAGAAGATTGAAAAGAGGGTTGGTGCGAGAAAACAGCCTTGCTTCACGCCATTGTTAATGGAGAAGGGTTCAGAGAGCTCATTGCTGTATCTGACCCGACCTTGTTGGTTTTCGTGCAGTTGGATAATCATGTTGAGGAACTTTGGGGGACATCCGATGCGCTCTAGTATTTGCCAAAGCCCTTTCCTGCTCACGGTGTCGAAGGCTTTGGTGAGGTCAACAAAGGTGATGTAGAGTCCTTTGTTTTGTTCTCTACACTTTTCTTGGAGCTGTCTGAGGGCAAAGACCATGTCAGTGGTTCCTCTGTTAGCGCGAAAGCCGCACTGTGATTCTGGGAGAATATTCTCAGCGACACTAGGTATTATTCTATTTAGTAGAATCCTAGCGAAGATTTTGCCTGCAATGGAGAGCAACGTGATTCCCCTGTAGTTTGAGCAGTCTGATTTCTCGCCTTTGTTTTTGTACAGGGTGATGATGGTGGCATCACGAAGATCCTGAGGCAGTTTACCTTGGTCCCAACAAAGCTTGAAAAACTCATGTAGTTTGGCATGCAGAGTTTTGCCGCCAGCCTTCCAGACTTCTGGGGGGATTCCATCCATACCTGCTGCTTTGCCACTTTTCAGTTGTTCGATTGCCTTATATGTCTCATCCAGGGTGGGAACCTCATCCAGCTCTAGCCTTAGGGGCTGTTGAGGGAGCTGGAGCAGGGCGGAATCTTGGACTGAGCGGTTGGTACTGAAAAGAGATTGGAAGTGTTCTGACCATCGGTTGAGGATGGAGATCTTGTCGCTGAGGAGGACTTTGCCGTCTGAGCTGCGCAGCGGGCTTTGGACTTGGGGTGAGGGGCCGTACACAGCCTTTAGAGCCTCGTAGAAACCCCTGAAGTCGCCAATGTCCGCGCTGAGCTGTGTTCGTTTGGCGAGGCTAGTCCACCACTCATTTTGGATCTCCCGGAGTTTGCGCTGAAGATGGCTGCATGCGCGACGGAAGGCTTGTTTCTTCTCTGGACAGGACGGCTTTGTAAGGTGAGCCTGGTGGGCAGCTCGCTTCTTTGCCAGCAGCTCCTGGATTTCCTGGCTGTTTTCGTCAAACCAGTCCTTGTTTTTCCTGGAGGAGAAGCCCAGTACCTCTTCAGTGGATTGCAGTATGGTAGTCTTCAACTGATCCCAGAGGGTTTCAGGGGACGGGTCCGTGAGGCGGGTTGCAACGTCGAGCTTTGCTTTGAGGTTTGCCTGGAAGTTTCCTCTCGCTTCGTCTGACTGCAGTTTTCCAACATTGAACCTCTTTCTGGGGGCTTTATTGTTCCTGGGCTTTGGCTTGAAGTGAAGGTTGAGCTTGCAGCGAACCAGCCGGTGGTCAGTGTGGCATTCCGCGCTAGGCATGACCCTGGTGTGGAGCACATCTTGTTTGTCACTTTCTCGCACCAGGATGTAGTCCAGGAGGTGCCAGTGTTTGGATCGGGGATGCATCCAGGTGGTCTTAAGGCTGTCCCTCTGCTGAAAAAGGGTGTTTGTAATGACAAGCCGCTGTTCTGCGCAGAGCTCCAACAGGAGGCGCCCATTGTCGTTGCACTTGCCGACGCCATGCTTGCCCAGGATTCCTGGCCAGGTTTCTGAGTCTTTGCCGACACGAGCGTTGAAGTCGCCCAGGATGACAACCTTGTCGGCTGTAGGGGTACGTTGGATGAGGTTGCGCAGGTCGGTGTAGAACTTGTTCTTTTCTGCTGGTTCCGCCTGGAGGGTTGGAGCATAGACACTGATGAGGGTGATGTGACGCTTGTTTTGAAGTGGGAGTCGCATGGACATGATTCGGTCCGAGAGGCCTGTCGGAAGGTTTTCGAGTTTGGAGGCAATGAAGCTCTTGACCATGAAGCCTACACCAGATAGGCGTCGTTCATCCGAAGGCTTGCCAGACCAGTAGACTTGGACATGGTACAGTAATAAACAACCGGTACAGTGCGTGGAGATGCAACCTGGACATGGTACAGTAATAAACACACAGTACAGTGCGCGGAGTTGTAACCTGGACATGGTACAGTAATAAACACCCGGTACAGTGCGTGGAGATGCAACCTGGACATGGTACAGTAATAAACACCCAGAACACTGCATAGAATTTTAACTTGGACATGGTACAGTAATAAACAACCGGTACAGTGCGTGGAGATGCAACCTGGACATGGTACAGTAATAAACACACAGTACAGTGCGCGGAGTTGTAACCTGGACATGGTACAGTAATAAACACCCGGTACAATGCGTGGAGATGTTACCTGGACACGGTAGAGTAATAAACCCCCGGTACAGTGCGCGTAGATGTAACCTGGACATGGTACAGTAATAAACACCCAGTAGAGTGCGTGGAAGTGCAACCTGGACATGGTACATTAATAACCAATGGTACAGTGCATGGAGTTACAGACTGACACAGGGAAATTACCTGTCCTTGAATAGCTGCTGTGTTGTTTCATATTCACAAATATTCTTAGATAATCTTCTTTGAATCTTCTTAGCAAGTGTATAAAAGTAAGGAAGGACAGCAACATATTTTTCCCAGGGTGGCAAGGCTAATACCAAGGAACATTTGTTTAAGTGAGTGGAAGAACGTTTAGGGGAGACGTCAGAGGTAGATTTTTTACCCAGAGGGTGTTGGGTACCTGGAATGCATGCAGTGGGTGGTGGTGGAGGCTGGTACAACAGGGACTTTCAAAAGACTCTTTGAAATGCACATGGATATAAGAAAAGTTATGGGTGCGAGAAAGGGAAGAGTTAGATTATGATGGAATAGGTTAGACTTACTGCACTGTATTGTTCTTTTTGTGGGTTGGGGATGAGTCTCATAATATGCTAGCTGTTTTTCAAAGCAGAGATGATATCAGTAGAGCAGAGGGTGAGGTTTGTATGGTTATCTAAGCTGTGTTCACAGCTTTCCACATGATGCCTTGGGATGTACCAAATTCACTCAAAAATCGTGTGCCCCTTTCTATCTGAGTGATTTGTTCACACTGAGTTGGTTTTGTTGGGGAAATCAGTCATGGTTCATGTTCCCGGTTGATATTTCCATTAGAAAGCAATGACGTGCTGGTCCAATGGAACCAAGTATAAGATGTCTCATGGTCAGATTGACCAGCACCATGAACCTAAGCAAGGCCATGTCCACTGTTGTATTTCCCCTGGATGTAGGTGGTTAGGAGATGATTCCCATGTCTGAAATTGCTCACATGGATGATCAGAAACATCCTCCTACATAATCCTGGAGTAACAAAGCCTCTGGATGAGATTGCACCAGTGGCATGGAATGTGCTGCAGATTTGGCTGTCTCCCATGCTCACAACTGAGTCCAGGGTAATTCCATAAAGTACCGAGTTCAGGAGCTGGGTGCTTTACAACACATCGAGCATTTTAGTGAGCTCACTCAACAGCACTGAAAAATGCAACACACAACCTGGTAGAGGAACTCAGTGGATTGAGCAGTAGACATTATGGACTTTTCTTCTTTTGCTCTGTGGCCAGTCCCCAGGCGTTTGGAGAAGGCAATAAAATGATGCGAATCTTGGAGGTAGTTCAAGTTAATGGTCCAATTGTGCCTGATACGGTGATACGGGCAGTCTAGCATGTCAGCATTCATACAGGACAGGAGGGGAAGAGCACAGTTTAGTGCAAGGGCAGCAAGGGTTCATGGTGCTGGTCAATCTGACCACGAGGTTTGTTTAGGTGCCTGATGGCTGCAAGGAAGGAACTGTCTTTAAGACTATCTCAGTTCCAGTTGGAATACTGCTGGGAGCACCATGTTGGAGGAGATAATCCGTGGAAGGTAAAGAGTGGTTGATGATTTGGGATGGAACCAAGGGTTCTGACCCAAAATGTCGACCACTCTTTCCGTCTGCAGTCTCTCGTGTGTCTCCAGTGCACTGAAAAGTGAGTGTTTTGGTTTCATTTTCACTTTATTTTAAATGGTATTACTTTCAGCTAATTTAGCCAAGTTTAATGCCCTTTGTTATAGGGAGGAAGCCCATTTTCTAATCATAGACAAACATGGAATAGGCTGATTGGCCAATGTGTCCACACTGACCCACCTCTCCAGGTTGTCTGGCAGCTCATTCCATACACCCACCACTGTCTGAGAAACCCTGCCCTCAGACCCACTTTAAATCTAGTTTTAGAATCGCTTTCTCTGGGAAAAAGACTGTGTCTACTTTCCCCATCGTAATTTTGTAAATCTCTCCAATGCACCAGGGAAACCAGACCCAATGTCAACGTGACCCAGGACTTTCCACAAGGATGAATAAACTTTTTTTCTTTCACTTTTGCTTTGCCCTTACCTGCTTTGTGGCCTGTGCCCAGTGGTCTGGGGAAGACAGTAAAAGATGCAGACTTTGGAGGCAGTTCAGGTTTATGGTATGGTGAGGTGGGTGGTCTAGCAGGTCAGCATTCATACAGCCGTACAGGTAGGTGGGGAAGAGCACTGTTGCAGAATTACATTGAATCAATTGATCATGGCAGTGTGAGAGCTCTATTGTGAGGCTTCTTCAGGACTTTCTAAAGCCTATCTTAATTCCAGTTGGGATTCTGCTGCTGTTGAACGAGATAGTTGGCCCCTTTTGCACAAAGGCTGGGAAGTGGCTTCGGTTCTCAGTGGTGTCCCTGGACCCTGCACAGTGTCCCAGCAGGATACAGTGTGTAGCACCGATCCCTGCCATACAAGTTACCTTGTGTTACCCACAGCTGATACCTGGTGACTGCCCAATTCCTGGAGCAAAGGAGTCCAGGAAAGACATTGCTTTAGATTCCTGTTGGGATATGGATCCATAGATGCCATTGACCTATTGGTGCCATTGGTACCATGGAGCTTTGCAGCCAGGAATTCCATCACTGGGGTGGTCTTTGGCCCAACTCCCTGCCCCTCTGAGAACAGTGAGCTTGGTGAAGCCCAGCCAAATAGGAGAGGGATGGGAAAAGAGGAGAGAGAGAGAGAGAGAGAGAGAGAGAGAGAGAGAGAGAGAGAGCCTACTTACACATGCTGACCAAAATGCCCTATCCTTACTAACCCACCTGCCTGTGTTTGGCCAACAATGTACCTTAAAGCTTTACACAGGAACAGGCTGCCAGGGGAAGTGGTTGAGGCAGGAAATATTGGAACTTTTAAGAAACATTTGGACAGCTCCATGGAAAGGATGGGTTTAGAGAGATATGGGCCAAATGCAAACATGTAGAATGAGCGTGGGTGGGATATTTTGGCAGATTGGGCAGAAGAGCCAGTCTGACTGTGACTATACTGATGCTTTTCACAGTGAACTATTCATCAGTCAATGTTTTACTGCAATATGTCCTGGGGGAGTTCCACTAGCACACACCTTCTTGTCTCTGATTCATGACAGTGTTTAAACACACTGAGACCCTGGAGTGACAAGCTATGGAAAAGATCAGCACTTACTGTAACACCCATGGGTCTTCAGACAAGGTCATGTGAAATCTAACCAATAAACTGCTCTAGCATCCCCCAGACAAGGGGCCACTGATAGATCAATATTGTACCCAATTATCATCATCTTTTGACTTACCTCAGGCAACAAGGATCAAGCAATGTGGGTGAGACAAGAGAAGGATGATTCTTTGCTCCTGTGAGTTTCCATTTCAGTTTGTAATAGGATGGATTTCTGATGCTTAAAAGCAAAATACTGTGTAACCAAAACCAAAAGTACTGAATAATACACAACAATCTGACCCATCCCTACCTCACATCAATAACAGTCTCTATTTCTTACATCCCCATGTGCCTTTCTAAGAGTCTTTTGGATATCTCTATATTCCAGTCTCCATCACCAACCCCAGCAATGAATTCCAGGCACCCATTGTACTGTGTAAAGCTTACCTCTGACACCTTCCATAAACCTTTCTCCACTCACCTTAAATCGATATCCTCTGGTGTTTGCTCTTGTCGCCATAGGAAAAAGGTGCTGGCTTTATACCTGAAAGACGTTTTACTGTAGTTGTGTGAGTTCCACATGCAATGTAAATAATGCATGACTTTCTCACCCTTCCCACAGGTAGTGAGTTTCAGTTGCCATGTTCGGACGAAACAGACCCATGCCATTCAACTGACAAACCGTACCAACCAGATCTGGAACCTGTGGCCCATAATTGAAGGGGAACATTGGACAGGACCAAAAAATATAACCGTGCAACCTCATCAGCAGAGCCAGCCATATGAGATTACATACAGTCCATTAAGAATGACGGTCGATGGCAAGAAACATCAGGTAAAATGTCCAATGGCACAGATGTCTGAACAGTGAAATAGTGACACAGCAGCACTTTGTATTCTGTCCCTGCTTAAATGATAGTTTGGGAGTTATTTTTAAATTTTAAATTTACTGTCTGTGTGGAGTTTGCACCTTCTCACTGTAATGCTTGGGTTTCCCCAAGAACTCCAGTTTCCTACCACATCCCATTTGATAGTTGGATCATTGACTGCTGTACAATTACAAACAGAAAATGCTACAAACGTTTGGCTGGTTGGCCTGTATCAGTGGGAAGAAAAACAGTTGAGGTGTCTTTGAGTTGAAGATTTACTTCTGTAGGAGTTAAATGTTTTTAGTTGTGATTTATTTTATGTAAATTACCCTAACGTAGGTGGGCGGAGAATGACGGAATAACTCCAATGTCCTTCTTTATACACAAGAATATGAGACTAATGTGAGAAAGCAAATGAAGAGAAAATGCTGCACAGTACAGGCTCTTCCGCCCATAATGTTGTGTCAAATCCACAGCAATCTAATCCTTCCCTCCCTCACACCCACGAATGCTCATACATCTCTGTGCCTATCTATCGTTAATATCCCTATTGTACCAGCCTCCCTGACAATGTTTTCCAGGAACCCACCACTCTCTGAGTAAAATACTTACCTTTGACATCTCCCCTAAACTTTCTTCCATTCATCTTAAACATATGTCCTCTGGTATTTGCTATTGTCCACCGGAGAAAAACGTACTGGCTGTCCACCCTATCAAAGCTCTTCATAATTATACAGTGAAGCTCCTGGTACCTGAAATTTAAGCAACCTGCAGCCTCAAGAAACCAGAAAAAATAATCAAGGAAAATAAAATAAATTAAAATAAATAAGAATAAAGGAATAGGTGAAAGATACGAAAGTTTAAAATTGGCTCACCTCACTGTTAGTTTGCCAATACACCACTTGTGCTCCAGGCAGTTCCTGCTTGTGGCCAACATAAACAAACAGATATTTTGTTTTGCAGGACGTTATTTTGGACAAATTCCCCCCTCCCCCACCAATACCATATACCATAAGAAAAATAATCAGGCAGGTGTAAAGTGTAATGCTTTTACCCTTAAGCAGAAGATGGACAAAAAGTGGAAGTTGTACAGTGCTCATGGAGGAATTTAATGCTGGCCCATCATTAAGGTCCAGTCTCAGAAAATATTTTATGCGAAGTCCGACACCAATAAAAGTGTTGAACGACATCACACTCTTCATCATTCTAAGATGGACTTCTTTGACCAGGCTCTTTTTGAATGGTTTAGCTTGAAAAGGTCAGAAGGGGTTTGCATATCAGGAACCATGTTGCAAGAAAAAGGAAAGGGGGCCCATGAGAAGATGAATGTTGAGGCACAGTATTCTTTATCAAATGGCTGGCTGAGCAGATTCAACATTCGTCATGGTCTCTGGATATTGTCTGGTGAGCAGAAATCAACGGATTGTGAGTGTGGTGGTACACTACCGGCCTACTTTAGGGGTAACCTCTGTACTTGCAGAAGAGCACGGGGACAAGACGACACCTGGCCGGCTGTCAATCAGCTGACCTAAATAGATCAAGTCCCACCCGGTCAGCTGTCAATGTATCTCCGGGATATAAGCCAGAGCCGGCCCTTTGAAGACAGTCTCAGATCTTGCAACAGCATTCCTCACAGTTAGCTCAGTGGAAGTTTATGTCGAATAAAGCCTGTTTAACAGACTTTGTGTTTTGTGTGTTTGCTTCTCTTTGATAGCGCACCACAGTGAGGTAGCAGATATGCTTTTGTGGGCATTGTAAGAGTAAGTTCATGTAAATAGAAAATATGTTATCCGGCATCTAGCAATCCCCATAGGTGCCAAATTCCAGGGGTTTTACTGTACATACCTCTATTAAGTCACCTCTCATCTTCATTTACTCCAAAGGAAAAGGCCATTGCTCCATAACCTTGTTCCATAAGACATGTTCTCCATTCCAGACAACACCCTGATAAACCACTTCTGAAACCATTTCAAAGCATCTACATCCTTCCTGCAATGAGGCAAAGTAGTTGAAATGGATTAGACTGAGTCAAGGTTAAAGAAGTGAATTCCAAGGGCACATTTAATTCAAACATGTCAGATGCCAAAGTTACTCCAATATTTTCCAACATGATAGAAGGCCGCGGGCCTGAAACATTAGCTCTGCTTCCCTCCCCATGGATGCTGCTTTCGCCAGTTGAACGTGCCCACTGCTGATGCTATAACTTTAAGATGCTGGACAATATTTCTTTATTGTGGCCCCAAGGAAAAAATCCTCCAGTTTCTCATTGCTGCTTTTATATGCGGACTATTTCCACTGGTAACCTCATCGTTTCCAGGATTGGCCGTGCCCAGTGGTGCCTCTTCCTGCAAGGGCCATCACTGATAATTATCCGCCTGCTTCACACAATGGCAGTGCCTGAAATGCCTTGTCGGGGATGGTGATGGAGGCTGGTACAGTCACATTCAAAAAAATCTTAGATAGGCAAATAGCTGTAAAAAATTCAGAGGGTCATGGGAGTGATAGGGAGGATTAGATTGTTGTGAAGGAGGCTTGCACTAACTCTTGTATTCAAACCAATCTATTTATTTATTTCCATATATGAATACTTGTCCTGATTGGTTGTCTGAGCGTGTGTTACACCTGGCTTTGTGTTTTGCACTGAGGATCAGAGAACACTATTTCATGGGTTGTACTTGTACAATCAGATGACAATAAACTTGACTTGATATGGGTTGTCACAACATTGTGGGCGGAAGGGTCTGTACTGTGCTGGAATATTCTCTGATCTATGTTCTATCAACCCCTTGCTCATGTCTGAGTGGAGGAGTCTGAGCAGCATGCGTCTCAGCCCAATACTGATTTGAGCTGTCTCTGTCCCCCAGGGCTTAGTCTTCTTCCCCCTTCCAGATGGTGCAGGACTACTCTACTTGTTGCAGGGAAATGCTGAACCCCCGAAGGCCATTGCCGTCATCACTCGGGAGGTGCCATGCAAGACCTCGCATACGGTGACGTTCTCTGTCAGTAACTGGCTGCATAGCCCTCAACGGTAGGAACAAACGTCAGCCTGGGTGGAGCTGCAATGGGGAATGGGATATAGTCCCCGATTGAGCTGAAGGTCTCAGCAGCTCCCTGCATAGACCTGAATCAAAGGGATAAAGACCTCATTCTGTGAAGCACCAACACCTGGATCAAACTGGAGATGTGCTCCTCTAACCATGCAGGGCCTTGTCTGACTGGCACACCTGTCAGGTGCTGTGGCTGAACTCGAGTGCTCTCCAACCTTGCCTCCATTGGAGGATGTCCAGTAGAACCATACAACACCACAGCACAGAAACAGGCTCAGCCCTATCTGGTCCATGCTAAACTATAATTCTATCTAGCCGCATTGACCTGTACCCAGCCCTCCATACCCATCCCATCCATGTACTATCCAAGTTGGCAGTATAGTCAAATTTGGAGGGAAATGAAATTTTCAGGTGAGAAATGCATCTTTGTGAGGGTTAAAGGGCATTTCTGAGCTGAATTACTCAGTGCTGTGATGTGTGGAACAGGTTCCGGGCCATCATAGACTTGCTCAAGCCGGAACAGCTGGACGGCACCACCACACTGAAAGGCCTGGACTACGTTGATGTTCCTGGATCCTCCAAGCGGGATTACAGACTCACCTTCTTCAGTTACCGAGAGGCCAACATCTCAATGAAGGTGAGTGAGTCTCCGACACACAGTGAAATGCAGCTGGCAGGAGAAAATTGATTGCACTGTTCCTCCACAATTCTGAGAACCCTGCCATTGACCAGGTACTCCACCTTCATGTTTGACCTCCAAAGTGCATCACTTCACACTTATCCAGATTGAACTCCATCTACCACTTCTCTACCCAACTCTGCATCCTGTCTCTAGCCTGTTGTCACCTCCGACAGCCTTCTGCACTATCCACAACAACTGTAGTCTTCATGTCATCTGACAAATAACTGACCTAACCCTCTATGTGATTTATAAAAGAGCAGGGTTCCAAGGACATAGAAACATAGAAAAGTAGGTACAGGAGTAGGCCATTTGACCCTTCAAGCCTACACCACCATTCAATGTGATCATGGCTGATCAGTACCCGATTCCTTCCTTCTCCTCATACCCCTTGATCCCCTTTGCCACAAGGGCCAAATCTAACCTACTCTTAAATATTGACAAGGAACCAGCCTTAACTAGTTCCTGTGGCAAATAATTCCACAAATCTACCACCCTCTGAGAGAAGAAATTTTTCATCTCAGTCATAAAAAATTTCCCCCTTATCTTTAAACTGTGACCCCTGGTTCTGGTTTTTCCCAGCATTGGAAACAACCTACCTGCATCTAGTCCGTCTAAGATTAAAATTTAAGAATTTTAAATGTTTCTATAAGATCCCACCCCCCCCCCCCCCACTCAGTCTTCTAAATTCCAGAGAATATAAGCCTAGTCTATCCAACCTTTCTTCATATGCAAGTGCTTCCATCCCTGGTATCAGTTTATTCTCTGAACCCCCTCCATGGTGAGAATGTCCTTCCTCAGATAAGGAGACCAAAACTGCATGCAGTACTCCAGATGTGGTCTCACCAAGGCCCTGTACAACTGTAGAAGGATCTCTGTACTCCTGTACTCAAATCCTCTTGCTATGAATGCCAACATAGCATTCGCCTTCCTTGCCACCTGCTGCACCTACATGCCCACTTTCAATGACTGATGCACGACAACACCCCTTTTCCCGAACAGATTTAGATAATAATCCTCGTTCCTGTTCTTGCCTCCAAAGTGGATAACCTAGCAGGATAACCACATCCTGGCCCACTCGCCTAACTTGTCCAAATCACTCTGCATCCTCCTAGCATCCTCAACACAGCCAACCCCACTATCCAACTTTGTGTCATCTACAGATTTTGAAATATTGCTATCTATTCCCACATCTATGTCGTTGATATATATTGTAAACAACAATGGCCTCAGCATGGAGCCCTGCGGTACCCCACTAGTAACTGACTGCCATTCTGAAAATAACCCATTTATACCTACTCTTTGCTTCTTGTCCATCAACCAATTCTCTGTCCACCTTAATACCATACCTCCTATACCATGCTTTTCAATTTGTACACTAGTCTTCTGTGCGGAACCTTATCAAATGCCTTACTAAAGTCCAGATATACCACATCCACTGGTTCTCCCCCATCCACTCTACTGGTTACATCCTCAAAAAACTCTATTAGATTCGTCAGACATGATTTCCCCTTCACAAAACCATGCTGACTCTATCTGATGATACCACTACTCTCCAAATGTACTGTGATTGCATCCTTAATAACTGATTCTAGCACCTTCCCTATGACCGATGTCAGGCTAACTGGTCTGTAGTTTCTCTCCCTCCCTTCTTAAAGAGTGGGGTTACATTGGCCACCTTCCAATCCTCAGGAACTAATCCAGTATCTAAGGAGGTTTGAAAAATTATCACTATGATAAACACACCCATTTCTGTCTGCAATGGACCCACATTTGTCTTAACCAACCACTTTCTCTTAACGTATCTACAAAGACTTTTACAGTCATTTTTTATGTTCCCTGCCAGCTTCCTCTCAATCTCTTTTACCTTTCCTAATAAGTCCTTTTGTCCTCTTCTGCAGAATTCTGAATTTCTCCCAATATTCAGGAATATATTTTTTTGACTAATACAGCGGAGATGTATAAGCCACTGATATTCAGGCAGAACATTTTCCATCCACTACTACCCTCTGCTTTTTACGGGGAGGCTGATTCTGAATCCACAGAGCTAAGGTGCCGTGGATCCCACGCCTCATGGCGTTCTGAATGAGTCTACCATGAGGGACCTTGTCAAATGCCTTACTAAAATCCACAAAGAGCACATCTACCACGTTACCTTCATCAACTTAATCAATTTCACGCCCTCAAAAAACTCACTTAAGTTTGTGAGACATGACCTTCCCCTTGCAAAGGCACGCTGACTATCTCTGAGAAGACTGTTTCGCTACGTGCTTGCGTTCCTAACCGGGTTCTGGGGAGAGAAGTAAAAGGGAAGGAAGTGAAACAGGAAAGTGTGCAGATGCTGTTACAGGCCCACTGAGCAACTCAGCAGGTCCCGCAGCGTCCATAGGAGGCAAAGGACAGCACAGCCGTGGCTACAGCACCAGTGATCAGGACTGGGGTTCAAATCCATGGCTCTCTGTAAGGAGGTATGTACATTCTCCCTGTGTCTCCGTGTGTTTTCCCAGGGGGTCCGGTATCTCCCCAACATTCAAAAACATACCGTGGATATTATTAGGCAGCACAGGGGTCGTGGGCTGAAGTGGCCTGCTACTGTACTGTATGTCGACATTTAATTAAAAAAAAAATTAAAACATAAGATATATAGCCAACATTTTTGGCTTGAGCCCTTTGTCAAGGTATGAGCAACAAGCAAGCAGGTGTCTGAATACAAAGATGGTGGGTGGAGGGAAGAAGGGGCGGGGGGAAGAGCACATGTCAAAGGCCAAGAGGTGGACATGGGCAGGATGGTAGCATACTGAAGGGTTTTCTCTGCTTCCCCTTCTCAACAGGGAGTGTCCCTCCTAGTTCTGATGCCCTGTGCCAGTCCACTCCTCCCCCATAGTGTGCAACCCCCCCCCCCCCACCCCCATGGCTGCCGCTGAGTATAGGCGCTACTATCTTGAGCACAGACCCTCGGTTGCAGGATTTTATTTACAAACCCCATCAGCTCCTTGTATAGAGCCACCAGCTTGATGACCAGGCGACTGAGCCGTGCTGTGTCTCCGCTCTCTGAGCTTCACCCCAGCAGCAGCACTGCTGTTCCACCAGCACCACTGTTTTAGTCTGGAAATGCGGGGGGGTCAAGATGGATGTGCAAGAAATAAGCGACTTGTCGGTGAGGGCTGAGCTGATGGTAGTGGAGAGGAGGCCACATTTTTAGTAAAAAAGGACATCTCAGATGATCTATCATGGAGGACTTTATCCTGCGAGCAGATGTGGCGGAGATGGAGGAATTGAGAGAATGGAATGGAATCCTTCTGGGGGACAGGGTGGGAAGAGGGCTTGTAGAGGCTGTCTGCTGAGAGTTTGCCTTCTGGTATGGAGACCTGGAGCTCGAGAAAGGGGATCGTGTGGCTGGAGATGGACCAAGTGAATTTGAGGTCAGGGTGGGTAAAGTGGATAGCTCATCATCCAAAGGGAAGGAATTCTCCATTAATGATGGAGAAATATATTGGGGAACAGCAGACTCTTAACTGCGATATGAAAAATTAGTTTGTACAGCATTTATTTGTCTTCCTAACGCTGTTCATACAATCCAGAACTGTAATGCTGAAAGGAGGGAAGTTTAATTTGTTCAATGTCATTATCAGAAGCGGAACGTGTATGAACGGTGCTCTTTCACATCCTGCCTCTGCAGATGACCTTCCGCAATGAGACCACACTTGAGTATCTGTTCTACATTCTGAACATTAAATCGACGCCTCCTGGAGTGATTAGCACTATTCAGATGATGGCAACAGTGCGCCAAACCACGTCTGCCATGGTGGAGGTTGAGAACCCACTCACTGTTCCAACAATATTCAGCGCTGAGTGTAAGAACCCAGACATCAGTCTCCCAACACAGCTGATTGTCCCACCACAAGCGAAGGTAAAAACACAAGTGTGTCTGGGTCCAAGCTGAGAGCAGCAGGTTGGGCACATCTTGGGCTGTCAGGACACAGTCAGTTCAAGGAATTCCAAGTGTGGGAGGCTGACACACACACCACTTTGAACAATGAGCCCTTCTGCTATTGGGGGAGTTCCAATGGGGACAGCTAGTGGAGCTACCATCACACATTCCCAGTGTCAGCAACCTGACCAAGTCTATGGGTTTCCACACTCTCCCTGGGTCAGCAGACCATGTCCCGTGGGGGCCTATGTTCTCCCACACCCCACCGACATTAATTGGGTTAACTTGCTCCCAGTGTGCAGATGAGCAGTGGGATTTGGAGGGGAAATTAATGAAAATGCAGGAAGTAGGTTGGTTGTGGGGAAAATTAGTGTGGAAATAGGAACGTTCTGTGGGTTGACAGAATGCAGACCATGCTGATCTACTATTCTGCCTGGTCCCACTGATGTGAACCTGGACCATAGTGCTCCATTAACACCCATCCACATTTTTCTTTTTCCCATTGTCACCCAGGTTTTAATCTATCACCCCACCCCATCTTCCCTGCAGCTTAATGAACTTCCTTTTTTTCCATTTCTGTTCCAACAATGAGTCTTTGACCTGAGCTTCACTTCCCACATATGCTGTCTGGTTGGTGTAGGGGGCACGGGTTGGTGCAGGGGTGGCAATGCCTTTTTACAGCACCAGAGATTAGGATTGGGTTCGAATCCAAGGAGTTTGTTCGTTTTCGCTATGTAGAGCTCGTCGAAAAAAACCAAAGACATGTTGATCCAAACCAAGGCTTTTATTAACTAAAAGACTGGAGCATATCAGAAGTAGGTCGACCAGTCCAGAATGACCTGGTCTGGCTAGTAGCAATCCTTTAAGACCTGCCAGTAGGTGTGGCTACACTCTCAGCCAATCACAGTCATCCTACATTACCATCTGTACATCTGGACAGATACACATTGGTGATAGAATCTGTACTCTCACACCATTTATCTGCGGGAGTTTCTTCTGGGGACTCAGCTTTCTTCCCACCATTCAAAACCTATCAGGGATGTAGTTAATTGGGTGTAACTTGGGCAGCACGGACTTGTGTGTGAAATTGGCTGTTACTATGATGGATTTTAAAATTTTTAAAAATGAAATAAAAATGTTTTAAAGTGCTGCAATTGTCAGATGATGGCTGTTCACCTCCTCATGCCATGTGAGACCTCACTGTGCCTCTCTCTGTTCACAGGGTGCATTGACCTTTGAGTACCAGCCCCTTAGAGTGGGTGAGAGCAATGGGCGGCTCACCTTGAACAACAACGAGCTGGGGGTCTACCTTTATGACCTGGTTTTGAAAGCCATGCCCGCAGGACATGAGAGGCCGGTTTATTTCCGCACCACCCTTGGGACCAGCCAGACCCTCGCCGCCAGGTTCATCAACCTTTCCCGTCAGAAGCTTGAGTACCAATGCAAGGTAGAGTTCAGAGTCTGTCGACCGCGGCTTGGCACTGACCCTGGAATTAAACCAGTGACCATTCCTTGATGGCAGTTTCACACTCCTGATATATTTAGCTGGCACTTCACAGTCTTCCCATGGAGAGGGGAGACTCCCTAGATTGACAAATGAATGTCTTGCTTGGTAAAAGACACAAGCTTGTGAGGAGTTGTTATGGTAGTGAGATGAAGAGAGAAACCACTTTCAGGTGGCCAGAATACCCCAACGTAAAGCTGCCTAAAATACCCCAATGCGACTGTTGGGAGGCGACCTGAAAGCGAAGAACCCGGACCTGAGGAGTACTTACCCAACCCTTTCCGCTTCCGAGCGCTCCCCCTAGGCACCTGAAAGCGGGTGGGACTACGGCTACAGTTGACAGGAACCAGCATTTGCTCTGCCTCTCCCCAGCGCTTTCAGCCCTGCCACCTGAATGTCACTTCGCACACACCTGCAGCCGGCTCCAGAGCCGCATTTTCCCAACTATTCCACCTGAAAGCGACTAGAGTGAGAGAGAAGACAGGGCGCACACAGTGGAGCAACATTATCCATCAAATTTAAACGGAAAATCAAGTAGTTTATTGTCATCTGATTGTACAAGTACTACCTGACGAAACAGCATTCTCCAGTCCTCAGTGCTAAACATGCAAACACAGAACCAGACATAACACATGTACAGACAATACACATGCAGGTTAAGTACTTCATCTATAAAAATAAACCAGTTGATATTGTTTTGTACCTATGAGAGTCTCAAGTAGTTAATCTGAGCAGTTCCTTTGGTCTCTTAGCCAATGAGAAGTTTTGGAATACTCAGCTAATCGGCAGCATGTGTGGAGACAGGAACTGGGTTAACATCGCAGGTCAAAGACCCTCCCCTCAGCAGAACTGTGAAGGGTAGAGAACAAGTGTGTTTTAATTTGCAGAGAGAAGGTGGGAGGGATAAGCAGTGCCAAGTGAATACCTATGATTGGATGAAGACGCGATTGCTTTGGGGATGAACGCTTTCCTAGTTCTGAGACAGTAACTGCTTCTCTTCCCACAGAGACTGCCTGAACTGTCAAGTGCTCACAGCATTCTTGGGTTTACTTCCAAGGTTTTCAGCATGTGCCGTATTTTGCTTTGGGAGTTGGGAGAGAGTTTAGGGGTGTACTCATTAACTCGGCCCTATCCATCCTGAATGTGGTGCAGAAATGGGACAGTTGACCTCTCAACAGAACATGAAGCATTTTAAAACTGGATAATTGTTATGAACAAAACATTTGAAATTGTTCCTGCAACACCTGAGCTTCCTCTATGAAAAGAATAGAAATGAGCCAGGATCTCATTCATCAAATATCGCAACGAGAGGTTTTGATGCATCTTCTTTCATAAATCAAAGTTTTAGGTATAGCAGTTGGGGTGCAATGGTGAAGTATAAGACATTGGTGAGGCCATATTTGGAGCATTGTGTGCAATTTTGGTCACCTAACTACAGGAAAGATATCAATAAGATAAAAAGAGTGCAGAGAAGATTTACTAGGATGTTGTCCGGATTACAGGAACTGAGTTACAGGGAAAGGTTAAAGAGGTTAGGACTTTATTCCCTGGAGTAATGGAGAGTGAAGGGAGATTTGATAGAGGGATACAAAATTCTGACAGGTACAGACAGAGAAAATGCAAGCAGGCTCTTTCCACTAAGGTTGGGTGAGATAAGAACTAGAGGACATGGGTTAAGGGTGAAAGGGGAAACGTTCAAAGAGCACATTAGGAGGAACTTCTTCATGCAGAGAGTGTTGGGGTGTGGAATGGGCTGCCAGCTGAAATGGTGAATGAGAGCTCAATTTTAATATTTAAGAAAATTTGGTCAGGTATACAGATGGGAGGGGTATGGAGGGCTATGGTCTGGGTGCAGGTCAATGGGACTAGGCAGGATAATAGGTTGGCACATACTAGATGGGTTGAAGGAACTGTTTCTGTGCTGCTGTGTTCAATAGTACTATGGCTTCTTTCCACAGGTTGACAATGTAGAATTCCTGGTAGACAAGAATATCACTGTCCCACCAGCCTCCCCAGGAGGTTCTGAGGTGAGCGTGGAAGTGTCCTACGAGCCTATCCAACTGGGTGAGACAAGAGCCCTTCTCAACATCATCTCTCCCATTGGAGGCAAGTACAGCATTCCCCTGCATGGACTGTGCTTGCCCACCAAACCTCAGGGTCCCTTCTCCATCCGAACTGGATCCACCATCTCCATCCTGTTCAGGAATATCTTCCCACAGCCAACAACCTTCTCCTTCCAGATGGACAATCCAATGTTCACCTGCAAGCCATTGGAGACACTCCGTCCCAAGAGAAGCCACGCAGTGGTCGTCGGCTTCGAAGCAACAGCCAGCATGTCAAAGTCACCTGTCATCGGCAAGCTCGTGGTGTCGTGTGTGCAATCTGAAGGGATGATCACAGGGGCATCCTGGATATATTACCTGAAGGGCGTCATTCCAGACAAATGAGAGGGGACCCACTGTCATTAGCTCACAGTCAGTCATCGATACATTTAACCAATCCTCTGAGCTGTGGCAGTACTGTCCATAAGCAACAAAGCTTGATATTACCAGGCATATTTTAACCCAGGACTCATTATTAACTTGCTGAGTAGCATTTTTCTTTTCCATCTCACCTCTGGGTACCCCAATCCACCAGTTGTACACACCCTTCACTGTATGTTTGTGTTCATTTTACTTCATACAATAAAACACCGTGCTTTGCATTTTTATAATTCAACCCAGTTGCAGCTTGTCAATGATTGCCTCTTTCCTCCTCTATGTGCCTCATCTCTGAGCATGCTTCCACTAAACTGGACAAGCAACCAGCCATTGCCATTCCATCCTGGTTGTGTGGAAATCAGCCCACGCTGAAATGAAATTAAACAGCAGAATAGAACACACACACACACACACACACACACACACACACACACATACACACACACACACACACACACACACACACACACAGATCTTTATTCATATACAGTAAGTTAGGCTAATCAGAGGAGGTCAATTTCTGACACCTGTCTGAAGCCTTTCGCTCTCACTCCAAAGATAGAGATTTCATTATTTTATCACTAAAAAAAGTTTTCTGCTGTTTTATAATATTGCCTTTCAATTTTAATGATGTTTATGTAATTATCTCTTATCTCTATCATAGCATGGTCTACAACCCATTATCTGCGGAGTTTGCAAAATGATTTCTGCCATTTTATGGCACACCATGTGATTCAACCATTTTATAATTATAATCTCCCTTCTAATTCTCACAGCAAAAGCTTTAAGCATTTAGATATAAACTATACTTTCACAATTGGAGTTCAGGTCCCTCTGGTTTACCTTTCAGCATCAGCCAATCCAATTTGCTCCACATTTTGCAAGTCAATTACTTTGTAACCTCCCTGACTAATGTGAGAAGGTACAACAAAAGTGATTTTCTGTCTCTCGTTTACAGCTCGGACCAGCACTCCATATACTCCCTCGCTTTAAATGTCAGCACCGAAGAGCAAGAAATAACCTGATACTGGATTACACATCCTGTTTCAAGTTAATTTCTTCCTTTGTCAGGCTTTGCCTCACTCCTATCTGATAGCATGGTTGTCAAAACCATCTCCACTTTCTTATCCGATTGGAGATCATCTCAGCAATGAGGGGTGAAGGAGATTTCAATGAGTGGTGGAAGCAAGTGTTTGGGAGTTCTTTGTGCATTCAGCCATTGGGTTTTCCCTCTGCATAGACCTGGGTGTTCTCTGCCAAGCCACTGGGCTGTAAAATTGGGGGAAAATACCAGGTGAGGAGTCAGCAAATATTGATGGGATGGGAAACAAGGTTAATGTGACAGTTGAAGACCCTTCCTCAGAACTGGCAAGGAGTCACAGGGAGAATGGGAGAGTGTGCAAACTCATGCCGACAGCGTCCTTGGAGCTGGGGCCCCGAGTGAGGCCCGAGTTTCCTGTGAAACTGAGAGGCTGCTGTCTTGTTGCAGTTGAATGAAGGAAATGACTCTGTTGGCCAGGTGAATTGTGGATGGATTGTCCAGCCCTTTGTGTCCATCTACCCAGAGCATTCAGTTTTCCATGACCCCCATGATCGAGAAAATCATCCTTCAGACTTCTTTACTGCAGGAAAAAATCACTCAGGTTGCTGAAGGAATGATGTGGGAGAGATATTAGACATTCATGCAGTGCAGCAAGAACACCTTCCCAACACCAGCGGATGTGGTTTAACAGGAGATAATGAGGCAGCCCCATCCTAGAAAGTTCCTTGGTATACATAAAACAGACGACCTATCCTGGACCCACAACACCCTCCCCATTAGTCAAGAAGGTGCAGCAGTGCCTACACTTCCTAAGGAGGTTGAGGAGGACAAGGCTATCGGCCCCGTCTTGACAACATTTCACAGTGTTAGAAATAGATGTATCTTCACAGAAATTGCTCGAGACAAAAATTGAGAACAAAGAACATTTATTAAACAACAATGCAAAGTTGGGTGCTTCCCCTTACCATGGGAATACACACATACACTGGGGCTCACCCAACTTTTATACAGTGAATTTCAGTATAGGAATACCCTCCCCCTTATATTCTTCTGCCTGCTGGAGAGGTTTGGCATTAGGTAATCCTGCCTGCCTACGTGCTGTTTCTGTGCACTTGGAGGACCAGGGGGTATCCTGTCGGTGTCTTCTCATGCCATTATCCTCATTGTCCTTATTCACAACCTTGCCCTTGTCCCCATTCACACCTTTCCGACTCTCAGACCTTCATATGCAGAGTTCGCTAATCCTGTCTGGGGTTTACTAATTTAATATACATAACTTGATAAATCTGTGTAAGGCTTACTAATTATATATGTAGAACTTGGTACTTCTGTCTCGGGCTAGGAGACCCTTATCTCATCGAGACTATCTCAACTTCCTACATTCATTATTCCTTAACCTCTCCTTATCTTATTCATACGGTGGGCTCACTAAAAAAGCTAGAAGATTCTTAACTTACATAATAGGCTGACTCTGCTTCCTGCATTCTAATTTCCATGCTTAGCCTGTTCATACTGGTTTAATCCATCACTCCACATGTCTGCACTAGTTTCCCCATCTTTCATATTTTATGTCAAGTTTCCTCATCTCTCACAATCCTCACTTCTCTTTTAGATCAGTATTACTGATGTCTTTAATTGAAAATGTTTTACTTGACAACTTGGTGTTTTTCCCAGCTGGTCAATAAACAGACTGCAGTCTCAGTATCTTCGGATGAAAGTTGGGAAACACACATTCTTTGGGTGATTGTGTTCTGTTAAGGGGGTCGATGAATTAAGAACAGTACACAAGTCTTTAGGCAGGGGAACACCATAATGGCCAGAATAGCGAGTCCAGCTGCTATAAGGGCTGTGGGTATCAGACTCCAGTTACAAATAAAAAGTCTAGTCCATCCCACACCAGACCAAGGTTACCAAGTCTGTACCTGGGTATGGGAAGCTTTTCGAACTCCTGAAGAAATGTCTTTAACCGCCTGACTGTTGTGAGCATTGTCCTTAGTCAGTCTTTCACAAACGCTGCCTTCAGCAGCCAACGAGTAATCGAGAGCCAGGCGGTTCCGTTGAATTGTGGCTCGTATCTGCCGTTCCTCTTCAGCCCCGAAACTCAGGGCCACCGATCTCCGTTTGATGATGATGTTCAAGGCTGTCTGGAGTCTAATTAAACGATTTAAATGCCAAGCAGCTTTAAAGTTCTGTAGCAGCTCATGTCGTTTGTAACTGGTGCTCCCCTTAACGGGGTGGTGTTTGTCATTCTGAATGTATGAGAGACCCAAAGGATGTTTGAGAAGAGACCAAGTTGGAGAGGATTGTTTCTTATCGTTTAACCTGTGTGTTGCAGCTTGTCTGCTAAGATTAGCATAAGTATCATTGAACTTGTGAGTCCAAGCCTGTCTGTGTACATTAGCATATCTATTAACTCTATCTCTGCCACATGTACAATCCTGACTAGCATTCTGCCTGTCTTTGTCCCACCATCTCCTTTGTGCTAACCTTTTAAAACTCCTGTCTTTAATACCTGTGTAAGCTAAAATACAAATTAAATCTACTCCACTAAAGCTGTTCAGTTCCCCTGGTCCGTGTTGGAATCCCTTGTTAACCCATATCCCACCATGACTATACATTATATCTATGCTCTGTCTACATTCTAAAGGTAAAAAATTGTGACCTCTGCTGCCATGAAAGACCTCAACAATGAAGACGCTGTTTACATCCGGTACCGCACGGATGGCAGTCTCTTCAATCTGAGGCGCCTGCAAGCTCACACCAAGACACAAGAGCAACTTGTCCGTGAACTACTCTTTGCAGACGATGCCGCTTTAGTTGCCCATTCAGAGCCAGCTCTTCAGCGCTTGACGTCCTGTTTTGCGGAAACTGCCAAAATGTTTAGCCTGGAAGTCAGCCTGAAGAAAACTGTGGCCCTCCATCAGCCAGCTCCCCACCACCATCGGGCACACAAAACTCAAAATGGTCAGCCAGTTTACCTATCTCGGCTGCACCATTTCATCAGATGCAAGGATCGACAACGAGATAGACAACAGACTCGCCAAGGCAAATAGCGCCTTTGGAAGACTACACAAAAGAGTCTGGAAAAACAACCAACTGAAAAACCTCACAAAGATAAGCGTATACAGAGCCGCTGTCATACCCACACTCCTGTTCGGCTCCGAATCATGGGTCCTCTACCGGCATCACCTACGGCTCCTAGAACGCTTTCACCAGCGTTGTCTCCGCTCCATCCTCAACATTCATTGGAGCGACTTCATCCCTAACATCGAAGTACTCTAGATGGCAGAGGCCGACAGCATCGAATCCACGCTGCTGAAGATCCAACTGTGCTGGGTAGGTCACGTCTCCAGAATGGAGGACCATCGCCTTCCCAAGATCGTGTTATATGGCGAGCTCTCCACTGGCCACCGTGACAGAGGTGCACCAAAGAAAAGGTACAAGGACTGCCTAAAGAAATCTCTTGGTGCCTGCCACATTGACCACCGCCAGTGGGCTGATATCGCCTCAAACCGTGCATCTTGGCGCCTCACAGTTCGGCGGGCAGCAACCTCCTTTGAAGAAGACCACAGAGCCCACCTCACTGACAAAAGACAAAGGAGGAAAAACCCAACACCCAACCCCAACCAACCAATTTTCCCCTGCAACCGCTGCAACCGTGTCTGCCTGTCCCGCATCGGACTTGTCAGCCACAAACGAGCCTGCAGCTGACGTGGACATTTACCCCCTCCATAAATCTTCGTCCGCGAAGCCAAGCCAAAGAAAGAAGCTAAAATACAAATTAAATCTACTCCACTAAAGCTGTTCAGTTCCCCTGGTCCCTTGTTAACCCATATCCCACTATGACTATACATTATATCTATGCTCTGTCTATATTCTAAAGGTAAAAAATTGTGACCTCTGCTGCCCCTATTCCAGGAGGACTTAATACATTGTGAGTAATTAAGTGATGTCCCAGAAATTGGCAAGCAACAAGTAAACAATACAGTAAATGGTAAAAACAACATTATGGCACTTTATCCCGGCGTAGTGTAACTTTGAGATCAGAAGGATGAAGGACTGCACGCCAGGTGGAGGGTAGATTATCAGTGTTGTTATTCTGTGGTTCAGTAGCTGGTTTAATTCGTTGGATGTGGCTCCAGCCTTTTTCTTTCGTTCACACGGCAGTGTCTGTAATTAAAAGTACACAATAGGGGCCATCCCAGACAGGTTTCAGGTGGTTATCTTGCCATGCTTTGACATAAACCCAATCACCAGATTTAATAAAATGAATAGGATATTCTAGGGGTGGGTTTGGAACTAATAAACCCTTCTGTCTTAATTAACTGCCAATGTATTCCCAGGATTTATTAGTTCACGATCCTGTTTACTTGGTGAAATGCTAATTAAAAGTGAATAGAATTTAATGCCTTATCAGTTTTTGTTTTACAATAGTTTCCAAAATCGTTCTGGGGCAAGATACTGTTTACCATAACAACCTGACTTTTCTTTGTGTTAGTGTAAATGTTATATTTAGAAAAATTGTAAAAAGAAACACAAACCATATTTCCATGGGTTTTGAATATATTAGACCTTATTAAAACGCAGTTTAAGCTGCTTGTCTGTATGGGGCAACCAACCTACAATTTGTTAGAGTGAGTACATAACAGACATTGCAGCACAAGAGCCCCTGTGAGAGAACTTGAAACATATTCAACCTTTAGTTCTGCCTTAAGTACACAATTAGCCATAATGATTTGGCGAGTGATATTAACAATATTCTAAATGAATTTATTTTAAAATAGCCGAGTGGGAATAAGACATGTCTTTGTCACTGCCGACGGCAACGAATATGACGATTATTTAACATCGGTATTGTAATTTTAAACATTAAATGTTTTGTGCCACAGCTCACAGGAGCTGGCCTTATTTAAAACAGTCTGTAAAACCAGCACCAAAAAAATTTAAAAGATGTTCTTATGAAGATTGCACACACAATCATTTAAGTACAGGCTAGTTTCTATTATATTCCACTTAAAGTTTTGCTGCATGAATCCTGGAGCTTGTGGAGTCATTATTGAATCAAGAGATATTGGTGCCATGCCAATTTCTCTGTAACATGCCAATCTTCCAGTCCTGAAGCCGAGACGTACTGAATAGCATCTGGTACAAGATCTGTGAGCTATTAATGATATTATTATTCCTATGCACCCAATTGTTCTGAACTATGCCACCAATTTAAATCATATTCCACCTATTGGAGTACAATACAAATTGTGCTGAGGCATTAATTTCACTCCAGAGGAAAATGCACCAGAGAAATCAATCATTAAACTTATTGGAATCCCCAGAGGTTTCTTTATTCTCCAGAGGTGGGCAATCTTTAAACTCACGGACCTTGACTGCTGAATGTGTAGAAGAAATGTACTAAATCTATTGATAGGGCTCCATACCTCTAACTGCAAGACAGGAGCCTGAAGCCTCAATTTCAAGTGCCACAATGTGCTTAAAGGGACATGCACACTCCCCCTTCAACTGGCTGGTACAGCAACTTTACACATCAGATCCTTTCTTTATCTTACATATTTATGACATTTACATTTCAGCATGAATTTTAATTAATATTGGTCAGTGACTGAAGTGAGAAGTTGTGATTTATGAAATTATTTCTGTTCTCTACTCTCCCACTCCCAGCGCTTCTCCCAATGTCCAGGAGCTGGCACACAGTCCCTACCCTTTCCTTGTTGTTCCTCCACTACTCCCTTGACTGCCTGCATCAAAATCTTAGCCTTTCCTTTCTGCTTATCCTCAGACCTCTGGACAAATGCTTCTTGTGTGATCTGTAGAAGCTGGGTTATTCCCTGGTCATGCCAAAGTAAAGAGTGTTTTAGAGATAGATGTTAACTCATCCCAGGTATATGTATTTGGTCCCAAAAATTGATCTAATTGTTCAGCACATCCTTGAGGATTCTAAGACCTGACCAAATAAATTTGGTGATCCTGTTCACCAGTATTGATTCTTGCGTCCAGTAAAAGGATTTTCCCATTCAAAGGCAAACATGTCTCTGCTCTCTGTTGCTAATGGACAGGTCCAGAAAGCATCTTTGAGGTCAATCACACTAAACCATTTACTATGGGGATCGATTTTACCCATTATTGTATAGGGATTAGGTACAACTGGGTGACGGGTGAGAATAATCTTGTTTAGCTCTCTCAAGTCCTGCACTAATCGGAAGGTACCATCTGGTTTTTGGACAGGTAAAATTGGAGTATTAAAAGGTGACATACAAGGTTCGAGTATACCATCTTTCACCAACTGGTCAATTACTGGCTGCAACCCCTTTCGGCCAGCCATCGGAATTGGCTACTGCTTTCGTCTAATTACTTGCTCAGGATCTTTTAGAGTAACTTGCAGGGGAGGAATATCTAACACTCCTCTATTGCCTTTTTCTGCCCATACTTTCGGATTTATAAGTTCTCAATCTTCCTCGCTTAATACATATAGTTGAACCCCGATACCTGATTCTTGTGGTCTGGTGCCGATAGTCAATTGGTCCTGTAAATCTCGTCCTAACAAACAAACTCCAGCTTGGGGAACTAGTAGAAGATCCTCTGTGATTATCTTGTTGCCCATTTGAATTCTCACATCTCTTAATACAGGGACTGTAAAATCTCTTCCTACTACTTCCGAAACGATCACTGTCCCTTCTATCCTAACACCCTCGGGTTGATGTAAAATACTAGACCGTGCTGCCCCGGAATCAACTAAAAATACCATCTTGTCACTGTGGGGTCCTATGCTTAAATTTACTAATGGTTCTCCGTGCAGCCCCACGGTGTGTATTGACTGAGAACCGTGACACCCCCCTATTCATAATCTGCTTCCATCTGTCGGACTCTGGCTTTACCCTACCCTTAATTTAGTCTATGTGTCGTCTGAGTCCAGCGTGTTTGTTAAATGAAGTGATAGGAGAATCAGTTTATTACACAGCATAAGAATAAAGCTTAACAGAGCTCTGTTCAGTCATTAGTTCATAGGTCACCTGCACAGTGAGCTATTCCCCAAGACTGACCTCTACTGTCCAGTCTCTACAGTTTATATAGCTCAACCTTATACAGAACAAAAGTTGGCTTTCTTTGCTAGATTTCTTGCATGAGCTTTATCACAAGTAATTTCCTGCTCTGCAGTTATCTGGGGTGTAGAGCTCCCATTTTTAAAAAATCCTCAAGGTCAGAATATCCTGCTGTTTTGATCAGAAATCAATTCATATCCCAGATATTTCTAATTATTTCTTTGTTCTCATCTAGCCATATTCTTCTGTTCTACTTAGCTTCTTACTGATTCTTAGCTTCTTAGTTCTGTCTTAGCTTCTTACTGATTCCATTCTCTTTGTTTCTGACAGTCTCTGTCAGGATTCTTTTGTTTGTGCTAATCAACACCTCCTTCTGTCTTAACATTCCTACTAAATTGTTTCATACATATCCTCTCTTTTGTATTTTGGGAGCAGGCAATTCTAAACCTACTGTAATCAGCCAATTTTTGCTACATACTGTGGCTGCCCCTTACTTACATTAGTCTTTCCCTTCACCAGGAGGTAAATATTAAATTGTTACATAGTACTGGATTCATGTATACAAACTGAATAGTACATAAGCATATATTTTACATATTTTCTATGATTAATTAACCCCTATATTCCAACACAGTGCATAAGGTCGTGTCTCCCTGGCTTGCATTGGGCATTCTCTCTTAAAATTACACACCTCTGGACTAGTTAGGGACACATTTACAAAACTGAGACCCCCTCCCATGGGAACTTCCCGTAAAGGTCTCTTCCAGTTAGTTTCTGGCTTATTATGTCTAGGTTCCTGCTCTCTGGGAAATGAATCAAAGGGTTCTGTCCTTTCTTCCCGGAGGGTCTCACACTGCTCTAAATTAAAGTCGCCTCTCTCTCTTGTCAATAGAGGTGGTAATCGAGTACTTTGTGAAGGGTCATCATACCACTCCTACTCTCTTCTCTTTTCTCTAGCTGTGGGGGAGGAGGGAAAGGTGCAGAAGGGTAGAGCATAGGAGGGGGAGGAAAGATAGGAGCCGGCATAGGAGGAACATAAGGTGGAGGAAGGGAATGTAACACATCCCATCCTTGTGATTCAGGGACAAAAGGTTCCTCATCTCTCTTGTCCTTGCATTCTTTCTCATTCAAAACCAATTGATCGAACGGTTCCCTGAGCCAGCAGGCTGCATATGCCCTGCTCTCAAGATTATCTTTCTGGTTTTGATAGAGCCAGATGTTCAAGGCTTAATCATAATCGGATCCGAACTTTGGCCAGTATACGGAGCTCCCGGGCTTTTAACCCTTTCTATACAACAATACCTGACCATGGTCAGTTTGATCTTTCCACGGGCTCTTCCCGCGCCACAATCAGATAACATTAATCCCAACGGGCTGTACGTGGTTATCTGATTCTCACATCCTTCACTAGGATTCTCTTCCTTGCTACCCACACTTCCCATACTAACAGGCAAGTAGAATTCCTCTTACCGAGTTCCTGTAGCAATCTTTAGCGCGCTTCTTTAACTTCCTCTCATTGTTTGTTCTCAATGCCTCTTCTCGGATATCACTCGCTTCATCCACTGACCTGTCACCCTCCGTCCGTGAGTCCAGCTGAATCAGCTGGGGTGCACCTACCCC
This sequence comes from Narcine bancroftii, assembly GCF_036971445.1. Classification (NCBI taxonomy): domain Eukaryota; kingdom Metazoa; phylum Chordata; class Chondrichthyes; order Torpediniformes; family Narcinidae; genus Narcine; species Narcine bancroftii. The sequence continues at coordinate 52,983,427 of NC_091478.1, read as the reverse complement.
CGTCGTCGGACACTCTGTCAGTGGAGGGAGTGTGATCCCGGACGAGTCCCCATTAGTTAGAAATAGATGTACCTTCACAGAAATTGCTCGAGACAAAAATTGAGAATTAAGAACATTTATTAAACAACAATGCAAAGTTGGGTGTTTCCCCTTACCATGGGAATACACACATACACTGGGGCTCACCCAACTTTTATACAGTGAATTTCAGTATAGGAATACCCTCCCCCTTACATTCTTCTGCCTGCTGGAGAGGTTTGGCATTAGGTAATCCTGCCTGCCTACATGCTGTTTCTGTGCACTTGGAGGACCAGGGGGTATCCTGTCGGTGTCTTCTCATGTCATTATCCTCATTGTCCTTATTCACAACCGTGCCCTTATCCCCATTCACACCTTTCCAACTCTCAGACCTTCATATGCAGAGTTCGCTAATCCTGTCTAGGGTTTACTAATTTAATATACATAACTTGATAAATCTGTGTAAGGCTTACTAATTATATATGTAGAACTTGGTACTTCTGTCTAGGGCTAGGAGACCCTTATCTCATCCAGACTATCTCAACTTCCTACATTCATTATTCCTTAACCTCTCCTTATCTTATTCATACGGTGGGCTCACTAAAAAAACTAGAAGATTCTTATCTTACATAATAGGCTGACTCTGCTTCCTGCATTCTAATTTCCATGCTTAGCCTGTTCATACTGGTTTAATCCATCACTCCACATGTCTGCACTAGTTTCCCCATCTTTCATATTTTATGTCAAGTTTCCTCATCTCTCACAACAGGAGCACAAATGAGAGTCTTGACCGGCTGCATCACTCTGCAGTACGACAGCTGCAAAACATTGGACTGGAAGTCATCAAAACAGCCAAGAGGATCACCGGCATCCCCCTTTCCTCAACTGGGGACATTTACCAAGTGTGTTGCTTAAAAAGGGCTCAAAGGAACCTTTCCATCCAGCACACAATATCTTTCGCTCACTGCCATAAAGAACATTCACATCAGCCAGTGCGCTCCACACCAACCCCCCCCCCCTCCCCCACCCCACCCCACAAGGTCCTCCCGTACCACACCAGACAGAATCATTAGTAATGCTTTTTGTACTGTTATAATTCCCATAATTCCTGTAGATCACTGAATGTAACAGCAATAGTCGTGAGAAAAACAAGCAAAATTTAAATTACACCTTTAAATTACAGTATCATATGCTTTTTTTTTCTTTTCTTTCTTTGGCTTGGCTTCGCGGACGAAGATTTATGGAGGGGGTAAAAAAGTCCACGTCAGCTGCAGGCTCGTTTGTGGTTGACCAGTCCGATGCGGGACAGGCAGACACGATTGCAGCGGTTGCAAGGGAAAATTGGTTGGTTGGGGTTGGGTGTTGGGTTTTTCCTCCTTTGCCTTTTGTCAGTGAGGTGGGCTCTGCGGTCTTCTTCAAAGGAGGCTGCTGCCCGCCAAACTGTGAGGCGCCAAGATGCACGGTTTGAGGCGTTATCAGCCCACTGGCGGTGGTCAATGTGGCAGGCACCAAGAGATTTCTTTAGGCAGTCCTTGTACCTTTTCTTTGGTGCACCTCTGTCACGGTGGCCAGTGGAGAGCTCGCCATATAATACGATCTTGGGAAGGCGATGGTCCTCCATTCTGGAGACGTGACCCATCCAGCGCAGCTGGATCTTCAGCAGCGTGGACTCGATGCTGTCGACCTCTGCCATCTCGAGTACCTCGACTTTAGGGGTGTGAGCGCTCCAATGGATGTTGAGGATGGAGCGGAGACAACGCTGGTGGAAGCGTTCTAGGAGCCGTAGGTGGTAGTATCATATGCACAGCTTCAATATATTTACATTTACATACAGTAGCTTCATGTGGTTAAAATTTTAAAAAAAATATTGATCTAGGGTCACAAATGCAAACAAGCACAATATTGTTGCTAAAACAGCAGAAAATTTGACATAAACAACTATAAAAACACCAGCGCTTGCTGACAGATGAAACCACATCATTGGAAGCATCGTTGTCATTGGGTTATAATGACATCTCTGACCAGAGCTCATTAGAAGGTTCAAAAAGTAAATAAGCATCGAGTTTTAGCCTTGTGGATATATTGATAAATGTAAGATGGGTTTATGGAAAAGGTTTTTGTTGTTATAACTAAATACAGGGATATTTTTATAAATGATAATACATTTCCACTGAAACACTAGACAAAAATCTTATAGCGAGTAATTTTGGTGTCACCCTGTAGTGGAGGATTTAGACCAGCTGATGCAAGAAGGGATGCAGTTGCATCAGAGGACATAATTTAAATTCCACCATGAGGCCCAGGATGCATATTGTCTTTTGTTGGTCGCAGGCTGTCAGGAGACCTTAAGAAGATAATTAAATCATTTGTTCAAAGAGATAAGATCTGAAGTAAACAACTTTTGGGTAATATAAGCCATGGTCCCACTGCTGAAGTTTGAGACTCTCCAAGAGGTGGCAACATCTCTCAGCAAGAAGAAGAACTTCAAGATTCCAAACCAACATCCCGGTCCGGGGAGGTGGAGAAGCTGCTACTGGTGCCCACACAACCTACTACAAGTGTGCAGTCGTCGCCTCGCTTTGGCATTGGGACCAGTCCAGGCATTGATAAGTATAATTGGGAAGGGCTTGCATGTTGTAGTGTGAATTCAGCTTTAGATTTAGTAATAAAGACTTGTATAAACTGAACTGCTCTCGGTGTGTGTCTATTTTCTTTCGGTAGCTCGAACACTGTGACCAATCTAAAATGAACAAGTTTACCCAAGACACACCCCCACTGATGGTGTCACCCAGTGCACCCTCGCACCCCCCTAGTGACGCCAGAAGGTACATAAAAAATCAGGACTGCCAGGCTGGGAAATAGGTTCTTCCTGCAGGCTGCAAAATTGATGTGATCCTCTAATTGAATAAATCATCTCAAAATATTTATATATATTTATTTTAAATTATCTCTGGGTGTATATCTCACAAAATAAAGGAACAAAGTAGGCCATTCAGCCCATCAAGTCTGCTCTGCAAATCCACCCAAGCTGAACTGTTCTTACCTCTGGTCCAAATTCCAGCCTTTCCCCATATCCCTTGATCCCCTGACTAATTAGAAATCTATCAATCTCCCCCTTAAACTCCCCCAATGATCGGGCCTCCACAGCAGGATGTGGCAGCGAATTCCACAAATCCATGGCTAAAGAAATTTCTCCTCATCTTTTTTTTAAATGGGTCTCTTCTCATTCTAAGACTGTGGCCTTTTGTCTGTGAATCTTTTGTCCTGGATTCATCCACCAAGAGAAACATCTTATTCACATCTACTCTGTCCACTTTCAGTATTCAAAGTGTTTCTCTGAGATCCTCTCTCATTCTTCTATACTCCAATGAATACAGTCCAAGAGGCGCTAAGTGTTCCTCGTATGGTAGCCCTTGCATTCCAGGAAACATCCCAGTAAATTTCTCTGTACCCTCTCCAATATCATTACATCCCAGTTCTCCAAATGAGGTCTCACCAATCCCCCATGGAGCCTCATCAACACCTTTCCTCTTGTACACTATTCCCTTTGAAACGAATACATGTGTGATTATTATGTGTGGTGTATTTTGTGTGAATGTTTGTATACTGTGGTCTGGATAAATAATGTTTTGTCTGGTTGTGTACATAGATGATGATGAAGATGATGGTCCCCATCACCCCAACTCCTCAGAACGCTTTAGAGACCATGTTAGGGAATTGGACCTGGAGCTGGATGAACTTGGGAGGCAGATGGGGTGAAAGACAGAAGCTATAAGGCACAGTCACACCCAAAGGTCAAGCAGCAGGTAACTGGGTGACAGATAGGAAAGCCCTCCAGAAGGTAGTGGACACACCCCAGAACATCACAGACAAAGCCCTCCCCATTATTGAGAACATCTGCAGGGAACACTGCTGTTAGAGAGCATCAAAGACCCAGCACACACACACTGCTCTCACTGCTGCCATCAGGAAAGAGGTATTAGTGCCACAAGTCTTGCACCCCCAGGTTCAGGAACAGCTGATCCTCCTCCATCACCAGACTTATCAATGACAAACTCAATCAAGGACTCATTCAAGGACTCTTACCTGTGCATTTTATTGATTTTTTTAAATTCTTTGAATTGCATTGTTTGTTTACATTCATTATTTGTTTATATTTCTTTATTTGTTTATATTGTTAGGAACAGCATGTAATGAGAAGCAATAGACCAAAGAATCAGACGGGGAGTGTGGGGGAGTGTGGGGGAGTGTGGGGGAGTGTGGGGGGTGTTTTAAATTCAGTGTTGAAGTGTAGACCTTTGAAATTCGATGCCCAGATTTAATGTTGAACTGATGGGAAGATGGGAGTCGTGGCTGCTACAGACTCACAAATTCTCCTTGCGTTGCTTTGAAGAAATGTCCATCCACACGAGTTCCTGGTCCTTCTGTAGGCAAGACTCAAACTGGGCAGCCTCCACGAAGCTTCCAAGACCTTGGCATTGGTCTCTCCAAGAGAACTCCACTGTTATTCACAATCAAAATGAAGCATTTTGCTTCCCAAAAGACCTTCCTGGCACAGGTCAATCCACCTAAAAGGCCCAGTCATTCATAGAACATGCTTTGCCTAGAATTCCAAAAATGTCTGGCCACAAGAGATGCTTCAAAAAGCTGTTTTCTCTCCAGCCGTCAGAGTGGTTCTTCCTTTCAAAATCACAATGTCTTCGCGAATGTATTGAATCTGGAACAGCCTTCCCTCAGTTCATCCAATGTATCAAATTGTCACTGGGCTGTGGTTGTGTGTAATGTTAAATGTTAACTGTAACCATTCAACCCCTCCTATCTACTAAAATGGGAGCTCGTAATAACATATACATAGTGTACAGGGCAAGATGGCGTAGAGTCTAGACGTGTAATCTTGACCTCTCTGGCCAGACTTTTAAGTACCCATTTTTAACCCTTTGTTTTCAAGTTTAAACTTCTCAAATTTTAGTTTAAAGTATTAATGAACTATTATGGCCATTAATGGAAAAAAGATTAAACCTCAAGTGCAGAAGAAGTTACATTTTCGAAGTACTGATTTGGGGCTAAAACAACTTGCTATAGCTTCAGGTTTAATTTTTTCAGTGCCTAAACTACAAAAAACTGCCTATGGGAACTAAAAGAAAATGTCTACTACTCACCAAGTGAAGGATAGCGCTGGAATTACCCATTCTCTGGAGGAAGGTGCATGTTCCCGAGAAGTGGATCCTGATTCTGGAAGCCTTTCTATTTTAACGGAGGGAGCACGCAGGAAGATTACTTCATTGTCTGAAATGCTTCAGGCAGCATTCCAACCTGAAGATATTGATTTTCTCCGCGATTTTGCGAAAAAAACAACGAGCTGCGGGGGGAGAACAGCGGCGAGCCCCTGAGGAAGTCAGGGTGCCGTTGCTGGGAGTCCAGATCAGCAGTAAAACCTCTAAAATGCCTTTCGTTGAGTTGCAGCAGGAGCTGCAGTTACCTGGTTCTGCCACTATGTCAGAGAAAGCAGGGCTGAGCTTTTCTGAGCAACAATATATGCAGTTAAATGCTATCATTCAACCCTTACTGAATGAGATGGTCCAAATGAATGCTAATATAAGTTCAGAATTGAATACAGTTAAAACACATGTGGAAGTATCTTGTGAAGATTTTTAAAAATTTCAGTCTGCTTTTTTGGAATGTAAACAGCAAGTGGTTTCTAACACAGAAAAAGTGTTGAAGGTTGAAGTTATAGAATTGCAAGAACATGAGAAGGAGTTAGAGAGGAAAATAGACTACTTGGAGATTCAAAGCAGAAGGAATAATGTGAAAATCGTTGGTTTGCCAGAAGGTATGGAAGGACAAGATCCTCTTCGTTTTTTTTAAAGACTGGATCCCACAAGTACTAGGGCAAGAATTTTTTTCTGAAGGCTTGGGATTGGAAAGAGCTCATAGAGCTTTAAGAAGAACACCTTTACCTGGTCAACCACTAATAATTGTATAATTATTAAAATTATAATTATAAAAATTATAAATCCTGTAATAATTTGATTTTTGAATTATTTGGACAGAGAAGCAATACTTCGACTAGCAGTGCAAAATGCGAGACGACGACAAACTCCGTTATTGATTCAGAATAGCAGAGATTTTCTTAAATCCTGATTTGAGTCAAGAGGTCATTCAACGTTGACTTCGATTTAGTTCAGTTAAAAAGTTTTGTGGCGTAAAGGTTATAAGTCGACTTTTCGCTTTTCGGCAGTGTTGAAGGTGTTTTATGGAGACTATCAATCTCAGTTTTTTGAAAATGATCATGAAGCAATGATTTTTGCAGATTCATTACCAGATATAAGAGGACAAAGACATAGTCCACCATTGTCTCCTAAAGAAAAATCTGGTTGTTCTGGAAATGGAATAAATGGCAGAAATGGGAAAAACGGGAATGGAAAGAGTCCAACTTCTTTTGAAATGGGACCTCTGAGTTTGGAATTTCTTGGATGAACAGAAGAATTTTCTTATTTTTATTTTACTTTTTATGTTATCATGATATTTTGATGTTATTCTTTGTTCAGCTGGGGAGGGAAAGATTTGCTCTAGGTTCCACTGGTCATCAGCCACTGGTGGGTGACCCACACCCAATTTTTGTTTAGGGATTACTACCTTTTGGTAGTTTTTTATTGTGGGGGATTTATTTTACTTCATTTCTTTTTATTTTCATTTTAGTTTTAATTTGTGACTTTTTTTTCCTATTGAAGAGCCTATATATGTTGATTTGAGTTTTTATATAAAGATACTATTTGTATTTCATAATATTAGTAGATATGTCAAAGTTGAAGTTTGCTACTTTTAATGTTCAAGGTTTCAACAGTCTGATCAAGTTTAAGCGAGTCTTGGTATATATTAAGAAATTGGTATATATTAAGAAAATGAAAATTGATGTTGCTTTTTACATACATTTGGTAGAGATATGATTTTACCTGAAATGACTAAAATTGAGACTTTTCTTATGAAGGTACCAGAGAGGGGTTATATTTTATCTATGTATCAAATACTACAGGATGGTATGGATAAAAAGGGTTGGGATGAACCCAAAAGTAAATGGGAAGTGGATATTGGTTTTATTTTTTATGAGGATGATTGGTTAGATATCTGTCATGATAGTGTAATTAGATTGATAAATGCACATTATGCAATGATTAATTATAATTTTCTATGTCAATTATACTTAACACCTGAAAAATTTAAAAAGTATGATTTTCATGAATCAGATTTGTGTTTCAGATGTGGTAATTCTGTTGGAACTTTTTTTCATGCTGTCTAGTCATATATATAATATTTTTGGAAGAAAATTCAATTGTTTTTAGAATACCTGTATAAGATTAAAATACCTTTAGATCTGACAGTATTTTTACTGGGCAGCTTGCAACCTCTGAAAGGTTTGGGATTAGATAAATTTCAACTTGATTTTGTATATTTATCTTTATCTGTAGTGAAAAAATGTATTGCTAGTATGTGGAAAGATACAAATATGAATGATATTGATAGATGGCATAACGAGATGAAATATTGTTTAATAATGGAAAAAATTACATGTTTCACATGATAATTACAGTTTTTTTTAATTAATAAGTGATTGTTATATTCAGAATATTTACATTTTAATTTACGTTGATTAGATCTTGATATGTATGTTTAATTTTTCCTTAATTTTTTTTTCTTTATGGCTCTCCTTAGGAGAGCTGGCTGAAGGCTGGGGGGGAGGGTTCTTTTCTTTTTTTATATATATATATTAAAAAATGTTCATGTTTATGGTTAACTGTTGTATATGTTATCTACTATTTGTATTTTGAATGAATAAATAAAGTTTTAAAAAAAATAGTGTACAGTTTTTTTGCACTACCAACAAGCGGTAATTCTGCCCTGCCTACAGATAAAGGAAGCTCAGGGTTGTATGTGAGGTCATCTGATGTCTATGTACTCTGACAATAAATCTGAAATCTGAAGGATAGGATTGGAGATAAAAGAGAAGGGGAGTAGCATTACTGGTCAGAGATATAGCATAGCTACATCATGGAGGACACGGTGGAGAGAGTGCCCACTGAGTTGGTGTGGGAGCAATCACTGTATTGGGTGTAGTGTACAAGCTCCCCAATAGCCCTCGGGACACTGAGGAACTGATAGAAGGTAGGTTTTGGAATGGTAGAGAAATAACAGGGCTGTTGTTATGGGAGACTAAACTCACAAATATTGACTGACATCTCCTGACACAGTATGTGAACCACTGACTGGAGGAGAGGCCACACTGGTTGTAGTACTGGGTAATGAACCTGGTCAGGTGGCAGAACTCATGATGGGGGAGAATTTTGGAGATAGTGACCACAACTCCCCGAGCATAGCTAAGGACAAGGATAAAAGCAGACAAAATGGGAAAGTAAATAGGGAAAGGATGGGATGAGGCAGGAACCAGGGAGAGCAAATTGGGAACAGATGTTCTCAGGAGCTCAGAAGTAATGCAGAGGATGCTTAGGGACCACACGCAGGGTTCTAGATAGGTTTGTCCAACCAAGACTGGGAAAAGATGGTAGGAAAAGGGAACAGTGGTTGACAAAATAGGTGAGGCAGCTGGTTAAAAGGAAGAAGGAAGCAGACATTAGATTTAGGAATTAAAGGCAAGGAAGGGCTCATGGGAATTATATGGTAGCCAGGACAGAACTTAAGAAAGGACATGAAGAGAGCTAGAAGGGGACTTGAGAAGGCCTTAGCAAAATTGATAAATCCCCAGGACTGGACGAGATATACCCCAGATTGCTCTGGGAAGGGAAGGAAGAGATTGCTGGGGCATTGGCAATGATCTTTGTGTCCATAGAGGAGGTGCTGGAGGATTGGAGAATGGCAAATGTGGTTCTTTTTTTAAAAAAAATGGGGAATCCAGGGAATTATGCAACCATAAAACATAACAGTTTATGGCATGGAAACTGGCCATCTCAGCCCTAAAGGTCCATGCCAGTTCACTCAAACAACTCCGCTAGCTCCCCCTGCCTATTCTCCACCCATATCCATGTATATATCCAGCCTCCTTTTAAATGAAAGAATTGACTCTGCCTCAACTATTTCCTCTGGAAGATTATTCCATTCAGCCACCACTGAGTGAAGAACCATGCTCTAATGTTTCTCCTAAAATTTTGCCCCCTTACCCTCAACTTGTGTCCTCTAGTTTCAACCTCCCCTCTCGGGGCGGTGGGGGGTGGTGGAAAGGGTATACTTGCATCTAGTCTGTCTTTTCACTTCATAATTTTAAACACCTCTATCAAATCCTCTCTCAACCATCTACATTTATAATGGATTTATAATTTGGGAGAATTTGGTAATATTTGGGATTTTGGAAAGATTTAGAGTAGGTTACATACATACACACATTTTAAAACAGATCTTATTTGAAAGACTGAAAAAATATTGAAAATCTCTGGAAAATGTTATGCACATTCACAAGTAGGTGTTAATTGAACTGACCTCATAAAATGAATGAACTGGATCCTTTCTGCAGGATACTTACAGGAAGGTCACCCCTGGGTTTTGTTTATCTAAAAACAGCTTGAGCAGAAGAACAAACTCCTGTTGTTTGCTGAAGGTGGAGGTTTTGCAAGCAAGTGAGTCACATAGGCTTTCTGGAAGCCAGATGGAAGTTTCATTTAGAGAGAGGGAGGGAGAGAAGTGAAGCCCTCTCAGCTTGTGTGTGGGTGACACTAAAAAGCAGTTGAACAGTGCAAACCAGGAAGAGCTGGTTGAAGCTGATGAAAAGTTCCAAAAGTAGTGGATGGCTAGAAGTGCTGTCTGTCTGTCTGATGTTTATCTTGGAATAAGAGGAATGGAACTCTGTGGTAGTTTTAAGAAAGTCGTTACCATCTGGAAAACCCTGATGGGGCAAGTTTCATTGAGGTGACTAATGGTGGTACCTCAGTTGTGAAAATCCTGGAACAACAAAAATCTCTCTCTGCAAACCCTACAAGAACCTTCCTGAGCGGTAAACATTTACCTTTCAAAACACCAAAGCCTGGTGAACTTTATACATGTTAAATTCTGTACACAGTATGGTGATTGCCTGCATCCAGAGAAGTGAGATTGAACTGTGAACCAAAGAACTTTTCTTAAATTTACACATATATTACATACACGTGCACTTAGCATTAGAAGGGGGGGTTAGTTAAGTATGGAGTTATGTTAAAGTTTGATTCTATTTTCATGTTTAAAGTTGATTAAAAATAACCTTTGTTTTATAAACCACTTGTCTTGGTGAATGTCTATTGCTGCTGAGTTTTGGGGTCCTTTGGGCTCATAACATATTCCAATGAATAAAGTCCTAACCAATGTTTCTCTGTACTCTAGGTATTTTAAGCCAGGCAACATTCTTGTAAATCTTTTCTGCACCCTCTCCACCTCATCTATATCCTTCCTATCATTTGGAGTCCAGAACTGAACACAATACTCCAAACCCGGCCTCAAACTGTATGCTATGATTTATGAAGGCTAGCATAGCAAAGTCCTTCTTAATCACCCTGTCAACATGGGAATCCAACTTCAAGGAATGCTGCACCATAACTTCAAGATCTTTGTTCTTGTGCATTCCCCAATGTCCTCCCTTTTATTACACATATCCTATTTTACTGAAATGAAGCACCTCACACTTCTCTACATTAAATTCCATCTGCCATCTTTCAGCCCAACCATCCAGACAAACCAAATCTCTCTGTAATCCCTGAAAACCTTCCTCGCTATCCACTACTCCCCCTATTTTCATATTGTCTGCGTATTTACTTACCCAGTTAACCAGCCCATCATCCAAATCATTAATATAAATTATGAACAACAGGGGACCTAGCACTGATCCTTGAGGCACTCCGCTCATCACAGGCTTCCATCCTGACAGACATTTGTCCACCATGACCCTCTGCTGTCTCTCCTCCAGCCACCTCTGAACCCATCTTACTATTTCTCTATTAATCCCTGGTGCTTCCTTACTAACCTTTCATGTGGAACCTTATCAAAAGCTTTGCTAAAATCCAGATAGACTATATCAACTGTCCTACCTTCATCCACCTTTCTTGTAATTTCTTTGAAAAACTCAGCAAGGTTTGTCAAACATGACTTCCCTTTCACAAACCCATGCTGGGTGCTCCTGATCAATCCCTGCTTATCTAGATATTTATACACACCATTTCTAAGAACACCCTCCATAGCTTTTCCTACCACCGAAGTCAAGCTTACAGGCCTATCATTACTTGACTGACACCTTGTGCCTTTTTTAAGCAACGGAAGTACATTAGCAACCCTCCAATCCCACAGCACCACACCCTCCTCCAGTGATCATTGAAAAATCACCGACAGTGCTTCCACTATTTGCACCCTGACCTCCCTTAACGTCCTGGGGAAAATCCCATCAGGACCAGGAGATTTATCCACTTTTACTGACTCTAGAAGCTCCAAAAACCTCTCTTTACTAATCCCTATCTTTCCAATAAATAAGCCATTTGCCTCACTTATCTCACATAGTCCAATGTCCTTTTCCTTTGTGAACTCATATGATAAAAAAATAGTTTAATATCTCTCCCATCTGATACAGTTCCTCGCACAGTTCACCGCTCCCATTTTCCAGCAGTCCTATTCTATCCTTAACCCTCCTTTTACTATTCACACATCTGTAAAAACCCTTAGGATTCACTTTTACCTCTCAGATATTGGCACCTCATACCTTCTTTTTGCCTTTCTAATTTCCTTATTAAGGTTTTTTCTGCAATCTGTGTAATAATCATACATCTTATCCATTTGTTGCTTATTAAATTTAGTAAATGTCCCCTTCTTATCCCAAATCAACTTCCTAATTTTTCCAGAAAACCACAGTTCCCTTGAACTTTTGGCCTTGCCTTTCGATCTGACTGGCACAAAAAGGTCCTGTACTCTCAATATCTTTTCTTTAAATACCCTCCAAATCTCCTCTACATCCTTTCCAGAAAAAAGATCTGCCCATACAATTTTCTGCAAATCCCTTCTCATTTCTTAATGACCTTCATCCTCAGACCTGACCTATCCCTTTCCATATTTAAGTTGAAGCTCATGGACCCATGATCACTGGATCCAAAGTTCTTACCAACGTACACTTCCATCACCTGCCCTATTCTGTTCCCTAACAATAGATCTAACACTGACTCCCCTCTAGTAGACACCTCAACATACTGCTGTAAAAAGCAATCCTGAACACATTGTACAAAGTCTAAGCCATCCTGCCCTCTCATTGATTGTGTTTCCAAATCAATGTTAGGAAAATTGAAATCCCCAACTATCACAACCTTGTTTCTACTGCACATCTCAGCTATTTCCCTGCACATTTGCTCTTCCAGTTCCCTATCCTCTTTGGCGGCCTATAATATACCCCTATATTTGTAGCCTCACCTTTCTTATTTTTTAGTTCAACCCACAGAGCCTTATGTGATGAGTTCTCTAGTCTATCTTGCCTCAGCACTGCTGTAATATCTTCCCTGACAAGCAACACCACACCTCCACCTCATACCCCGCCAACTCTATCACTTGTCTGTGAACTACTCTTTGCTGACGATGCCGCTTTAGTTGCCCATTCAGAGCCAGCTCTTCAGCGCTTGGCATCCTGTTTTGCGGAAACTGCCAAAATGTTTGGCCTGGAAGTCAGCCTGAAGAAAACGGAGGTCCTCCATCAGCCAGCTCCCCACCATGACTACCAGCCCCCCCACATTTCCATCTGGCACACAAAACTCAAAACGGTCAACCAGTTGACCTATCTCGGCTGCACCATTTCATCAGATGCAAGGATCGACAACGAGATAGACAACAGACTCTCCAAGGCAAATAGCGCCTTTGGAAGACTACACAAAAGAGTCTGGAAAAATGACCAACTGAAAAACCTCACAAAGATTAGCGTATACAGAGCCGTTGTCATACCCACACTCCTGTTCTGCTCCGAATCATGGGTCCTCTACCAGCATCACCTACGGCTCCTAGAACGCTTCCACCAGCGTTGTCTCTGCTCCATCCTCAAAATTCATTGGAGCGACTTCATTCCTAACATCGAAGTACTCGAGATGGCAGAGGCCAACAGCATCGAGTCCACGTTGCTGAAGATCCAGCTGCGCTGGGTGGGTCACGTCTCCAGAATGGAGGACCATCGCCTTCCCAAGATCGTGTTATATGGCGAGCTCTCCACTGGCCACCGTGACAGAGGTGCACCAAAGAAGAGGTACAAGGACTGCCTAAAGAAATCTCTTGGTGCCTGCCACATTGACCACTGCCAGTGGGCTGATATCGCCTCAAACCGTGCATCTTGGTGCCTCACAGTTCGGCGGGCAGCAACCTCCTTTGAAGAAGACCACAGAGCCCACCTCACTGACAAAAGACAAAGGAGGAAAAACCCAACACCCAACCCCAACCAACCAATTTTCCCCTGCAACCGCTGCAACCGTGTCTGCCTGTCCCGCATCGGACTTGTCAGCCACAATCGAGCCTGCAGCTGACGTGGACTTTTACCCCCTCCATAAATCTTCATCCGCGAAGCCAAGCCAAAGAATCACATCGTAACGCCATATGTCAATCCACACCATTAGTCCATCTACCTTGTTTACCACACTCCATGCATTGAAATAAATGCATCTCAGGGATCTTTCACATTTAACTTTCTGCCTCTCACCCTTTCTACAATTGTTACTATACCTAAAGAAATCTCTTGGTGCCTGCCACATTGACCACCGCCAGTAGGCTGATATCGCCTCAAACCGTGCATCTTGGCGCCTCACAGTTTGGCAGGCAGCAACCTCCTTTGAAGAAGACCGCAGAGCCCACCTCACTGACAAAAGACAAAGGAGGAAAAACCCAACACCCAACCCCAACCAACCAATTTTCCCTTGCAACCGCTGCAACCATGTCTGCCATGGACTTGTCAGCCACAAACGAGCCTGCAGCTGATGTGGACATTACTCCTCCATAAATCTTCGTCCGCGAAGCCAAGCCAAAGAAACTATGGCCACTATTTATTACCTGCTGCTGTTCCACCTCCAGATTGTGTGAAAAAACCTTTTTTCTTTGCTTCAAGACTCTGTTCTTGTCATCTTCCCTGACATGAGCCCTTGTCCCCAACCTTACTAGTTTAAAGCCCTAGCAAATACCCCTGCCAGGAGACTGGTACCTCTGGGATTTAGATGTAACCCATTCTTACAGTATAGGACCCATCTCCCCCAGAAACAGTCCCAGTGGTCCAAGAACTTAAAACCCTGTCTTTTACTCCACCCCTTCAGCCACACGTTCAGTCTCCATCTGACTCAATTTTTACCCTCACTAATGCATGGCATAGGAAGTAATCCAGAGATTACACCCTTAGTGGTCCTTCTTCTGTGCTCCCTGCCTAACTCCTTATATTCATTTTGCAGGACTTCTTCCTACCAATGTCATTGGTACCAACATGGACCACAACCTCAGGCTTTTTCCCTTCCCCCTTCATCCAGTTTTATTTATCTCATCCACAAAATCCTCTATCCATTCATTTCACCAGCAAGTTCCCTATAACTATCACCCTATTCTTTCTATTACTTCCTTTCAGGCTACAGAGGCTGAACCCTTCACTTCTGCCTACCTTAGCCTGACTGCCCCCTTCCTCAGTACTCAAGGAGGAGTACTTATTTCTGAGGATTTCAGGCTTAGATGCTCTCTCTGGAGCCCAAACTTTCTCTTTCTTCCTCCCAACAGTAACCCACTCACCCTCCTGCTATGGGCCAGGTGTGACCACCTGACTAACTCCTATCTATGACAGCCTCACTCTCCCTGAGCAAAGCAAGGTCATAAAGCTGCAGCTCAAGGTCCCTGACTTGTCCCTTAGACACTGCAGCTCAGCACACACATGGACATCCAGGAGGATAGAAGACTCCATGACTTCCCACATGTGACAAAGGGAACAGAAAACTGCCCTCATACTCATCCTTCTGCCTTCTCCTTGTCCTTGTGTAATGGAGGATTTAGACCAGCTTATGTAAGAAGGGATGCAGTTGCATCAGAAGACATAATCTAAATTCCACCATGGAGCCCAGGGATGGTTGAATAGGTAGACATTATCTAATTTACACTATGAGGCCCAGGATATGAATTAGTAGACACATCAAAATTCCACCATGGGACCCAGGATGCAGTTGAATCAGTAGACATTATCTAATTTACACTATGAGGCCCAGGGATGCATATGAATTAGTAGACATTATCTAATTTCTACCATGAGGCCCAGAGAGATGCAGTTGTCTTTTGTTGGTCGCAGACAGTCAGGAGACCTTGAAGATAATTAAATCATTTGTTCAAAGAGATAAGATCTGAAGTAAACAACTTTTGGGTAATATAAGCCATGGCCCCACTTCTGAAGTTTGAGACTCTCCAAGAGGTGGCAACATCTCTCAGCAAGAAGAAGAACTTCAAGAGTCCAGCTAACGTCCCAGTCAAGGGAGGTGGAGAAGCTGCTACCGGCGCCCCAACAACCTACTACAAGTGTGCAGTCGTTGCCTCGCTTCGGCAGTTGGGACCAGTCCACGAATTGATAAGTATAATTGGGAAGAGCTTGCATATTGTAGTGTGAATTCAGCTTTAGATTTAATAATAAAGACTTGCATAAACTGAACTGCTCTTGGTGTGTGTGTCTATTTTCTTTCGGTAGCTCACACACTGTGACCAATCTAAAACAAACCAAATGAGAGGTATAAGTTTACCCAGGACACCTTGTCCTTGTACCTTACCAGAGTAAATATAAAAAGTCATATATTAAACTAAATGTGACCATCTTACCTCAATTTAGATATTCAAACCCCCCCCCCCCCGCCCCCCATCTTATTTATTGGCCCACTAACCAATTGACCGATTAACCAATTATTTAATTAAATAAATATATAAACCTGCCCCAGTAAAAAGCCCTTAGAATAATATCTCTGACCTGCTCACCTCTTCCTTCCTCTGCTCCCTCGAGTGTTGGATCAGGCCCAAGTCAGAGCCTTTTTATAGGCCTTACCTTCCCAGTAGCCTCTCCTCCTCACTCCTCTAACAGTCACCTCTGACTCCCTCCCCTCCCGATTTAATCAACAGGTCCCTCGGTAAGTGCCTTTAAAAAGACTCCTTAACTTCCCTCCTCTTTGCACTTGACTCCTTTCCTCTATCTACTTTACTTTAGGCCCAGTAAAAGCCAGTGAGATGGGCAAAGTATTGGAGCAGTTTCTGAAGGACAGGACAGGAGTTACGAGCATTTAGAGAAGTCCATTCTTCTCAGGGATTCTCAGCATGGTTTTGTGAGGGGAAGATCGTATCTCGTGAGCCTAATTGAGTTTTTTGAGGAGATAACAAAAGAAATGAATGAAGGTCGGGCAGTAGATATGACGTATATGAATTTTGATAAGGCATTGGACAAGATTTCCCCCAAGGCGTGTGTGAGAAAGAAAACAATGAGAAAGGTCTCTTCACATGGAATGACCTTGCCAGCTGTCACTGGCTGTGAGCCAGGTTCGAGCTCATTGTTATCTGTAGGATGCCATGATGGAGCCTCTGCCAGAATTCCCCTCTCTGGTCTCTTCACTGTATATAGAGACAATCCTTCACCCAATGACAGGCATCACCTTTCCTCCTGCATCTCTATTTCCAACTGCTGATTGGAATAAAAGAAGAGCAGAGAAAAAAAACATTTTCAAAATCATACGTGGGATTGAGGCAGCTACACCGTGTGGAAACATCCCTTTGGCCAACCAAAATGTCCCACCCAGGAGGTTTTCTTCTGAATTGTCCCCCTTCTCTGCTTTATTTGGAATAAATATAGAAATGGAAGTTGCTGGAAACACTGGGCAGGTCAGGCAGCATCTGGGAGGGGGTGTGGCGAGAAGAAATAGAGTCAACATTCCAGGTTGGAGACCCTTTTGTTAAAACTGGGAATGAGACAATGGAAGCTTGATAAGGGGAATGGGGTTTTGCCTCTGGTCGGATAAAAATGGGGGACCCTAGAGACAAGTTCCAAACAAGTTATCTTGTCAGTTGGAAGAGAATGCTGAAGGCCACTGCAGGCAGGTCAGGCTGGGCTTACCGACCACCATCAGTGAAAATTTTTTTGGGTTCATCCAGCAACATTGCTGTCCTATTACTGAGTTATTTTTCAAAACATTTTGCAAGAAAGAACAATTATATTTCATGTCATGAACAGTCTCTGGAATAAGCACTATTGAGACTGAATACTGCGATGAGAGTCAAAAGCGTTACGAGCCTGAGGGTAGCTCATTAGTCCTCAGTCCACAGAGTTTCTCACTTCACAGCACCGAACTCATTATAACCAGATCCAGAACCTGCTCCAGTCTCCCTGGTAACTCAGTTTGAGAGAATGATCACAGTTTTTCTTATGTGGAATAAAGGTCAGTAAATGTCTCAAAGTTATTTGTTGTCTGCAAACTTGCTTGAGGGGGTGGTGAAGTGTGGACCAGTGAATGATTGATTCACGGAGGCCTGTGGAGAGATGGCGCCTACCCAGCTCAAATTATGGGCCAATGGAGGGTGAGATTTGGAGGGGGGAGGGTGGTTGGAAGTGGTTACGGGTCAGGGAGGGGAGGAAGGGAAGGAAGTGGGTACAGGTCAGGGAGGGAGGAGGTGGGTATGAGTCTGGGAGTGGAGGGGAGAAGTGGGTGCAGATCATGGAGGGAGGAGGTGGGTATGGGTCAGGGAGGGAAGGTGAAGGAGGGAAGTGGGTACAGGTCAGGGAGGTGAGGGAGGGAGGGAAGTAAGTATGAGTTGGGAAGGGGTGGGTGGGAGGGGATCGATGGTGTTCTAGACTGGGAGGAGGATTGCTGAGGCCAGTCTGGCCGTTAATGGGGCTTGTTGCAGTGGATGGGCAGGGAGTGGCTCAGTGAACATGGATGCCCAGGGTCATGGTACTTAGGGTTGACAGTAGCCTGGTGCAGGGCAGGTCACCCCTGCTCCAAAACTCACAGAGGTGTTGCACCAGCCCTGCCACCTCTCGCCCAACCCTTCGTTGCCATGTGCACTATTATTTACCAGCCCTGTGTCTGCTGCCTTTGCTTTGGTGATTCAAGGTCTTGACCAGATTTGAACCATTTTGCATCCAGCACCTCCTCAGATGGATTCCCACCACTCTCTGGATGAAAAGATCCCTGGACCCAAGATTGCTTTATCATCGTGTACTCACATGCAGCATGTAATAAAATCCATCAACTTTTGCCTGCCGTAAGGATTAACGAACGGGAGACCACCAGCATTGCCTGGTGTCCCCAACAATAACTAGTCCCTCTAGAGACATCAGGTGCCCATGTGATCCAACCATCTCTGTCTGATGTAGTGGTGACCTAAACTCCTAGATCGGAACCTTTGATATCAGCTGTCAGGACCCGAGCCACTTCGGAAGCCCTTCTTGCCCATGGCTCTTCCTTGATATCTGTGCCCTCATGTTCTACAATCCACCCAAACTATTCCCCTTATCACTTTGTATATCTCTACTGGGTGCTCTCCCCACCTCCAAGAAAAAGCAATCCCAGCCTTATAATTGCCTCAAAACTGCATCCCTGGGGTGACTGGAGAATCACCCTTCCCACAGTGTGGTGACACAGTACTCTGGTATGTTGTGAGGTTATAGATTTAAAGGATTATACAGGATAGAAACAGCCCCTTTGGCCCACTCATCCATGCTGGCCAACGTGCCAATCTAATCTCACCCATCTACCTGCATTCAGCCCATTTCTCTATATTGTCCCAAGCTCCTCATTTTGTACTCCACCTCTGTTGCATCCTTCTGAGAGCCTTGGACTTGTCCACCAGGGTCCCTCTACTCCTCAATGCTACCAAGAGCATGAGCAGAGTGAATACTCAGTCTTTCTCCTAGAATCTGTCTCTCTCGACCTGGAAGAAATAGGGCTTCCATTAAGATGAGACAGGAGAGAGAGATCTAAGGAGGCACTTTTTCACTTGGAGGGTAATCCGCACCTAGAAAGGGCTGCAAAGATGCAGAAGGGGGTACAATTACAATGTTCAGAAGATATCTTGATGCATATATGGATAGATCATAAGACTATAAGACCATCAGACCTAGATGCAGAAATAGGCCATTCAGCCCATTGAATATGCCCCACTATTTAATCAGGCTGATTCCCACTCAGCCCCACTGCTCAGTTTTATCCCCATAACCTTTCATATCCTGGTCAATCAAGAACCAATCAATTTTTCCTTAAATGCACCCAATAACTTGGCCTCTACAACCACCTGGGGCAAATTCCTCAGATTTACCACCCTTTGGCTAAAGAAATTCCTCTGCATCTCTGTTCTAATCCTGGTTGTGCCTTCTTGTGCTGGACTCTCCCGCCGTGGGAAACATCCATTCTACATCTACTCTGTCCACATCATTCAACATTCAAAATGTTTCAATGAGATTCCCCCCCACCCATCTCCTAAATTTCAACAAAGACAGGCTAAGTGCTGTCAAATGCTCCTCATATGACAATCCTTTCATTCCCAGAATCATCCTTGTGAACCTCCTCTCAACCTTCTCCAGCATCAGCACATCCTTTCTTAAATGAGGATCCCAAGACTGCTGACAATACTCCACATGAAGTCTCACAAGTGTCTTGTAAAGCCTCAACATCACATCCCTCCTTTAATATTCTATTCCTCTTGAAATGAGCATCAGCATCTTCACCACCATCTCAACCTGCAAGTTCACCTTCAGACTATCCTGCACAAGGACTCCCAGGTCCCTTTGCATCTGAGGATTTTCAATATTCTCCCCATTTATAAAAGGGTCTGCCCATTTATTTCTTCTACCAAAGTGCTTGACCGTACACTTTGTTTCATCTTGTATGTATGAGTTCTTAAGACAACACATGGATGATGGAAAAGGTTCTTCACTTTAAAGTTGTTGTAAACAGCACCATGAGGAAGGCCATGAGGCTGCAGCCTCCATAACAGATCTCACATACTGTGTGTCAGAACCCTATTGGCTGCTAAGTCTGATGAAAGAGTAAGGCCTTGCTAGTGGCCATGCAAACATAATCACTATCATTACATCTCCCTTTCTTAAAACAAAACAATCTTACTTTTAACTAACATGTTTTCTTTGTATAACTCTGCAATTTTAACTTTAACATCAGGAACTTATATTTTCATTATTATCAACATTGTTACATTTTTTTACACTTGTTTTGTGTGTTCACATTTACATGCTCTAAACCTTGAAGAGCGAATAAGATAGCACTACTGCATTCTAGAACAGGAGTTTTTAATTTTTCTCAATGAATCTCTTAGGAGGAATCACAAGTCTTGACCATCTCCTGATTAATTGTCCTTGAATCTGAGTTGTTGCCTCAGAAAATGTCTTCTCAGATGTGCATTCAGGTTGTTCTACAGTATCCGTCTTTCCATCTACTGTGGCTGGTTCCATTTGAAGATCTCGACGACTTCTTCGCAGAACAGCATCTTCATCTGTCTGAATGGTGTATGATCTTAGTTGGACTTCACTAGGGACAGTTCCCTTCTGAGTCACTTATGTCTTGTCTTTTAGTCGTAAAACCTCAGAACTAGTTCCTCTGTGAGCAGTTTCTTTAGTTCGCTCCATGACTTTTCATGCTCATGACTCATTGTTCTTTTCAGTGTTCTTTTCTGTTCATCTTCTCAATGGAGCCATCTTTTCTGAAAGGTTGGATATGAATTTACCCATATAGTTGACCATTTCATTAAACCTCTGTATGTCCTTTTTTGCATTGGGGCCTTGGCATGTTCCCAATGGTGGACACCTTTCTGGGATCTGGTCTGATGCCCTCACTGTCAATAATATCTCCTACAAATGTTAGTTCTGTCACCCCGAGCTGGCATTTCTCTCTATTCAGCTTCAAGTTTGCTTTCCTTGTTGCTTCCAGCACTTTCCTTAGTCTCTCATCATGCTCCATTCTCGTGGTTCCCAGACTATGATGTCATCCACTGAGGTATCAACTCCGTGTTGATGCTCATAGATCATTTGGATAGTTTTGTGATCAACTTCAGGAGCTGAGTCTATTCCGAATGGTCACCTGAGGAATCTGTATCTGCCAAATGGACTATTGAACGTTAAGAGTCTTGAACTTGCTTCATCCAGTTTTAGCTGCCAAAATCCTGATGATGCATCTAACTTGCTGAAAAATTTTGCATTGCAAACTGTGACACGATTTCTTCACGCGTCAGAAGCTTAAAGTGTTCTCTATTTATTGCTCTGTTTAGATCTCTTGGATCCATGCAAATTCCAAGTTTTCCATTCTTTTTGTCCACAACAACGAGTGAACTCATCCACTCTGTTGGCTCATTTATCTTGTAAATCACATTCAAGCTTTCCATCCTGTCTAACTCTGCCTTTAGTTGCTTTTGAAGCGCAAATGGAACTTCTCTGCATGGATGTATTATCAACAGCACATGTTTATCCACTCTGATCATGTGTTCTCCTGGAAGGCAGCCTAGACCCTGAAATAGGTCATTGTACTCTTTCATGAGTTCATCATAGACTTTCTCTCCTTCACTCTCCACTTTTACCAGGTTCAGTTTCTCACAGGCTGTTAAACCTAGTATAGGGCCTGTACATCCTTTGGTACCACGATGAATGCTAGCATGTTCTCTTTGTCCTTGTGTTTACTTTGACCATGCATTCTCATTTCACTGGTATATCCATACCTGAATATCCTATCACCTTCACTTTTGTTCCATACATCTTTGGTGTCAGTCTAATCTTCTTAAAATCATTCTCTGATATTACATTAATTTGTGCTCCAGTATCCAATTTAACTGAAATGTATATGTCATTCACTTTTAAGCTCAACATCCAGTCTCTGTTTTCTTTATTGTTTTCAGTCACATCTACATAGAATTCCTCTGTCTCCCTTTCATCTACTGCTTGACCCTTGCTTTGTTGCACTTGGTTCCTATAGCAATGGGCATAATGGTAGCTTTTGTTGCACATATGGCATGTTTTACCATATGCTGGACACTTTTTTGGTAGGTATTGGGTACTGCATTGACAACATGACTTTCAATTGTCCCTTTCATTTTTGTTCAGTGGCCATGCCTCTCTTTCCACTTTGGCACATTTTTTGTTAAATGGTTTAAGTCTGTTCTTGGTCACTGCATCCGCGTTGCAGCTAGTTTCACTAAACAGCTCTGACTGCCACTAAGTACAATCCAAAATGCTGTTTAAATCTGTTCCAATTTCCAGCCACATTACCTGTCTGCTGAAGTATCACTGGTGGATGTAATCCTTCCATTTTTCCACTGTGTTAGCTTCTCTTCATTGATCAGTTGCTGACTTCCTTCTGATTTCCTTCATCCCACTTCTGACACCATGTTTCATCTTGTATTCGTTGGTGTGAATTCTTAGACAACACATTGATGAAAGAAAAGGTTATTTACTTTAAAGTTGATGTAAACAGCACCATGAGACCATTAGGCTTCAAGTCTCCATTATAGATAACATACTGTGTGTCAGCCCCCTGCTGGCAGCCAAGGCTAATCAAACAGTAAGGCATTGCTAGTTGCATTGCAACCATGATCACTAACATTACACACTTCACGACATTATATGTTATTTGCCACTTCTCTGCCCATTCTCCTCATCTCTCCCAGTCCTTCTGTAGCCTCCATGTTTCCTCTACACTACCTGCTCCTCCACCTATCTTTGTATCATCCACAAATGTGCCACAAAACCATTCATTCCATAATCCAAATCATAAATATACAAAATAAAAAGAAACAGCCCTGTCGTGGTTTAATTTGTTACTTACATTGTTAGGTTGGCGTTCTGTTGGTCATTAGAGGCATCCTGAGTGTGTTTTGGCTGGGCATGGCCATCTTATTGTTGTGAGCATGTGCGGTTCTCAAAACAAGCTCAGCATGTTCAGGTGTTAGAGTGTCATTTGGAGCATGCTCAGTGCGTCGGGTGTTAGAGTGCCGTTTGGACCACGCTCAGTGCGTCGAGTGTAAGAGTGTCGTTTGGAGCATGCTCAGTGCGTCGGGTGTTAGATGCCGTTTGGAGTATGCTCAGTGTGTTTGGGTGTTAGAGTGCCATTTGGAGCACGCTCAGTGCGTCGGGTGTTAGAGTGCCGTTTGGAGCAGCTCACTGTATCGGGTGTTAGAGTGCCATTTAGAGCATGGTCAGTGTGTCGGGTGCCGTTTGGAGCATGCGTGGTAATGTTTGACACGAATAAGTAGCTTCAATTAGTATTAAACATGGAGCCATAGAAAAGGGTGAGTGAAAAGTCCTTAACTTTAGTTAACCATTTACACGAGTGTTACCCTGTATTCACGAAGCATCAGTTCAGATGTTATCACATCTGGACTTGCATTGGAACTCAGTGAAAATAGGTATTTCACTTTGCCTTCAAGCAACTATTTATTGGACCAAAGTCGTTATATATTAGTCAACTAATTATATTGTTTGGAACAGAAAATTGAAGGTTAGAAGATAGATATGCTGTGCTGTGGATTGCTATTGAAAGTTTTATGTCGGCCATCTTGGAAATGCCTCGAGTTAGTTAATCCACATCCATCCGCTATGAGTATTGGCCAAAGAGTGATTTTAAAGTTTCAAATCTAATAGCAAAGTGTCTTATAATCTAGTTGCTGAAGCCATTTTTAGAAAATCAGTGATATTATTGACAGATGCTGAAGTGGAAACTCGTTTGTTAATATCAGCACATTACAGCCTTTAGAAGTGGTTGGCTTAAGTCTGTGGACTCCTTCTGTGTATTTATGATGAAGAAAAGGGTGACGATGCAATGGATGTACTATTCGAAGTGGAGAAAGAGGTAATTATGAAGACAACAGAAGACCTGCAGGAAGAAACACAAGCAGGTGACTTGTTGAAAACAAGAGAAACAAACAAAGTGTTCTGGTTCAAGCTCCAGAGTTTCCAGTTCAACATCTGCCTGTAATTTTTCTACAACAAAAAAATGCTTCAGGATAAGCATGTTTTACAAGAACAGGAGGAGCAGTTTAGGAAGAGAAAGGAACAGCAGGAGCTGGAGGATAACATTGCTATTACTAGGGCTAGAATGAAGGGATGAGATGGCTCAATGACATCTGGTGCTCAAAGTAAAGTATCTAAAGTATATGATGGTATCGAATCATATTTTAAAAAAAGAGCCACGGGAAACTAAACCAATTATTAAGACAGATAGTTCCACAGGTACAAGACATGAATATACAAGGACAAATCCTTCCAGAGCATGGGGTAGCACAGTGGTATCAACCACCCACAGACCTGCAGCTTGGGTTCACTCAAATGTTGCATTTTGCTTGGCATTCGAGTCAAACATCAGAAATATGGGTGAACCTACACCAGTGAGGTTTCCAGATTCATTACCTGCTACAAGAGGCAGTGAACAAGGCAACAAACTATTATCCATAAGATGAAACAGGGAAATCGCTGCATCATTGATCCAGCTACAATCTCTCTCTCTTCTTTGCCCAAGAAGGAGATTCAAGCTTTTGATGGAGACCCAGCTTTTGATGGATGGCTAAGGGAACTTGGAAAGAGTTGTCAACATATGGCCTAGGATAGAGGATTCGACAAAGCCAAGTCTTTTTCAGAGAACAATTTTGGCCACAAGCATCGAATTGCTTTAGTTTACATGGATAAAGCTTTTAAATGATCATCAATAAAACTGAATGAGGCAAAGTTTCTATAAGCAGACACTCTCTTTTCAAGTGGATGTTGTATAACCATGGAAGATATTGACAATATTCATGGTCTTGTGCCCGGTAATATGCCAATCATCTTAGATAAATTACCCTAGCAGATATGAGATGGATGAAGAAGAATGGCTTGTGATTTCCAGAAAAAATATGATCAAAGAGTTACCTTGAAGGATTTGGTGGATTTCCTAGAAGGGCAGGTGTCCAATATATGAAAATACCAGAGAAACTTCAATGGGGACAAAGATGTAAGGAGGTCCAACTCAGTCTGGTCTGAAATTGGAAAGGGGTGCCTTTGCTATGACTGTGTTAGTTATAAATAAAGAAAAAAAATCAAGTAACTAAGGAAAAGGAGAGTTTCCCTACTGAGAAGAGTTATTCGTTCTGTAAAGGTGGACATGCTTTGGAAATGTGTTTACAGTTGGAAAAGAAGGAATACAAAAAGAAAATCAGTTCAGACAAGTGGTCTTACTGGGGCCGGTGTTGAAAACTGCAAACTTTTACAAGTTAAGAACAAGAACAGGAATTCAACCTGACGTACTTGTGCATTTCTTGATCCAGACAGCACTGCAATTTTTTGCAAGGAAGAAAGTCAAAAAGATTATGTTGAAAACCATGGGACAAGAAAAAGTCATTGAAGCCAGCATTGTTTCGGGCTTGGAGGTTGCTGGATTGCATGATGAAAATTGTTGTGATCTTCCAAATTTATATACTCAGAAGTCTATGCCTGTGCACGAAGGAAACATCCCACATCAAACAATATCCATTATTTGTTTATCTGTGGAACCCTTATCTACCTGAACTTAATTCTGAGGTAGAGATGCTGATTGGTTCAGATGTACCAAAGGCTTTGGAACCACCAGATGTAATACGGAGTGTGGGAGATGGACCTAATGCTGTTAAAACTAGGTTTGGATGGACAGTTAATGGACCTTTAGAAGGAAATAATTATATTGCTCAGGAACAGTTAGAGACAAGGGTCAACGGAATTTTGGTTGTGAAAAGTGATGAGTTGTGGAAACAGCAAAAGTGTGTAAAAAAAAAATTCACTTCTGAAGAAAAGAAAACGGATCAATGTGAAAATAAATCAAATGCATCTAAAACAACAATGAAGGAATTATTTTTCATCAGAAATGGATAAAAATGAAGTGGTTAAAGATGTTGCAAATACTGCCAGTGATTGTTCCTGTGTAATTGAATCTGAGGTAGGACTAAAACAAAGACTGAGAACAAAGTTGAAAGTAGCTTTTGTAGCTCAGAGATTACAGCAGAGAAAAATAATGAAGAATTCTCCCAACATGCTGCAAAACTGGCGAAGGCAGAAAATCGCACTGATGGAATAAAGGAACATATAACAGATAATTGGGTTAAATTGTATTCAGAGAACAAAATGTTGAAAAAGGTCTTAAAAATATTAGATATTCATAAAAACAGTGAACAAAAAGATTTTAATTTTGTAATTGAAACTCAAACTGGATTTCAAAAGGATGAGAATGAATCCAATGATTCTTCAGTTTTGAAAGTTACTGAGGGAAAGCTTTCAGGACCTTGACAAGAATAAAGATTTAATTGTAAATAGAATTTGCAAGGTGAGAAAGCTAAAGGAATGAATAACTGCTGAATAAATGAACAGTCATTGAGGAAAGAGGTTTAGCATGTAAAATGTAAAAGGTTGGAGGAAGAAATTCATGTTTTGAAAGAGAACAGAAAACCAACAAGAATGAAACATTCTTGTTAACATTAATACAGAAAGAATAACATTCTGCATTAATGATAACATTCAGTTATCATTAATATAGAAAGAAAGAGAAATTGCATTTCAGCAACGTGACAAGTTGAAGAAGTAACGTCATTTGAATCTTATCCTATTTATGACCAACTGCGGGAAAGATAGAAAAAGATGAGCAAATCTGTTGCAGGGGAGGTTAAAGGGACTCATTTATTGAAGTAGAGAGAAACAAGTAAGTTTTCAAAATTTGGTGTTAGGAGTTCAAATTCTTCCTACGAGAAGCCGAACACTGAAGAAAGGAAAAAGCCAGACAATGTGCTGAAGAGGTAGCTCACATTAAACTCCAAGGGAGGAAGATTTGAGGTTTACTGGTCGACATTTTAACTTAGAGGTTTTTGAGAGAATCCTGGCTCTGTAAAGATTTGCTGTAAAGTCTTGTATGTGGGGCACAGGATAGAGGTCTGCTGATGCTGTGTTGTTTAGGCATCTGTAATCACTGCAGGGTCTCCAGCCTCCCGTGGCTTTGAGCACCATATGCAACAGTGACGCCAATGGGCTATCTGACCTGTGTATAATGCCTAATTCCTCCATTTTAGTGAACTCCTGCATTACAAGGGCCATTTTTCAGACGTCCTTTCATATCCACCATTAGGGATTGGGCGCAGAAGAAGTCTGCTCCTAGCAACAGCTGGGACACGGCAGTAAGAGTGAACCTCCATGTAAACTTGCTGCCGTTGAATTTCACAGCCACGGCTCTTGTCCCATACCATATAACCATATAACCACTTACAGCACAGAACAGGCCAGTTCGGCCCTACTAGTCCATGCCGTAACAAATTCCCACCCTCCTAGTCCCACTGACCAGCACCCGGTCCATACCCCTCCAGTCCTCTCCTCTCCATGTAACTATCCAGTCTTTTCTTAAATGTAACCAATGATCCCGCCTCAACCACGTCTGCCGGAAGCTCATTCCACATCCCTACCACCCTTTGCGTAAAGAAATTTCTCCTCATGTTCCCCTTATAATTTTCCCCCTTCAATCTTAAACCATGTCCTCTAGTTTGAATCTCCCCCACTCTTAATTGAAAAAGCCTATCCACATTTACTCTGCCTGTCCCTTTTAAAATCTTAAACACCTCTATCAAGTCCCCCCTCAATCTTCTACGCTCCAGAGAAAAAAGCCCTAGTCAGCACAACCTTTCCCTGCAACTCAAACCTTGAAATCCTGTCAACATTCTCGTGAACCTTCTCTGCACTCTCTCTATTTTGTTTATATCTTTCCTATAATTTGGTGACCAAAACTGTACACAGTACTCCAAATTTGACCTCACCAATGCCTTGTACAATTTCATCATAACCTCCCTACTCTTGAATTCAATACTCTGATTTATGAAGGCCAACATTGCAAATGCCTTCTTCACCACACCATCTACCTGAGTATCAGCCTTGAGGGTACTATTTACCATCACTCCTAATCCCTTTGTTGCTCTGCACATCTCAATAGCCTACCATTTAATGCATTTAATGCATATACGTATAGATAGGGCTGTTACTTACAGCCATGAGGTCGGGACCTGGACCTCCGGTACGACTGTTGAACCCTGAAAGAGAAAGGATGCTAACCTCTGAACCAGTGTCCAGGAGGAATTTTCACCCCGAGAGCTCATCCCAGACTTAAAGCAGGCTGTTTTGGTGGCCAGCCATCATACCCATTGCATTTCCCAAGAAACCGCAAAGAGCCTGGCATTTTCAGGCACCAGCGCCCCAACATTGGTGATAGAAGCACCAGCTGCTATTCTCTGGATCACGAGAGTCCAGTGGAGACCGTGTTTGCAATGTTGGGATTCGAAGGTTTGGTGCTTTGGGGTCTGACACAGTGTTTATTTCGATGGGCTTCACACCCTGCTGCTTCGCGCACCATAGGATGTCCGTCTGTTCAGCCACTGCTTGAGGGTCTCTTAAATCCTCGTTGGATAACATGAGGTGGATGTCTATTGGCAAATGCTCCAGAAATAGCTATTCAAAGAGCAAACACGGCTTGTGGCTGTCCACCAGTGCCAACTCTGAAAGGGCGTGGACATCCAGGCCATCGAAAAGCTGAGCAGCTCACTCCTGCCAGAAGAGCCTGAAAATACGCAGGAGGAGTGCTTTCAGCGCCTCATACTTGCTGAACAGTGGTGGTTTCCGAAGGAAATCCACAACGCAGCTAGCTGTGTCCTGGCCCAAGGTGCTCACCACATGATAATACTTTTTCTGATGTGGAATTGTGCCTCTGCCAGTCCGAACCAGATGTTGGGTTGCAGGCAGTTTTAGAGATACTGCTGTGCTTTCCATCGCTGGCCCAAAATTTTGTTTTAGGCCTGCCGGGGTCACAAATTGTAGCCAGTGAAGTCAAGAGGAGAGAGTAATGAGTCACAGTTGACAGGAAGTTCAAACATGCATAACCTTTTTAAAAACCCTGCATCTTCACCTCGTTGTGATGTCATGACGTTTGCTGGAACTTGTAGTGCCAGTACACACTATTGGTTTAATTTGTTTACTTACCTTGTTAGGTTGGTGCCCTGTAGGTCCCCGTGGCCATCGGAGGCATCCTGAGTGCGTTTTGCCTGGGAGCAGCCATCTTATAGTTGTGAGCATGTACGGTTCTTGACCATGCTCAGTGTGTTTAAGGGTTAGAGTGCCATTTGGAGCACACTCAGTGCGTTCGGGTGTTAGAGTGCCGTTTGGAGCACACTCAGTGCGTTCGGGTGTTAGAGTGCCGTTTGGAGCATGCACGGTAATGTTTGACACGAATAGGTAGCTTCAGTTAGTATTAAACATGGAACCATAGAAAAGGGTGAGTGAAAAGCCCTTAACTTTAGTTGACCATTAACACTAGTGTTACTCTGTATTTACAGAGTATCAGTTCAGATGTTATTTATTGGAGCGAAGTTGCTATAGGACTCAACACTGTGGAACACCACGAGTAACTGGCAGCCAATCAGAATGTCCAGTTTCAAGTTTATTTATTAACTGATTGTACAAGTACAACCTGATGAAACAGTGCTTTCCAGTCCTCAGTTTAAAACATGCAAACACACAACCAGACATAAGACACGTACAGACAAACAATACTTAAGCAGGACAAATATACATAGATAAAAATAAATTTATTTACCTAGAAGTTTAAGGGACTAAGGTCAGGAAGTATGTAGACTTGTGATGTCAGTCAGGCAGAAGGATTAAAAATTGCAGGACAGCTTACCTTGCTTTTCAGTTGGTGCAGAGCAAAGAGAATCTATGGTGGTACAGCAGGGGGCAACCTCCATACCTGCAGGAGTATAAGGGGACAGGACAACACCTGGCCGGCTGCCAATCAATCGGCCTGAATGGATCAAACCCCCACCCAATCAGGTGTCAATCACCCTCCGGGATATAAGCCTGCGCCAGCCTCCTGAGGCCTCACCCTGAGTTGCTGCAGCCACAGCCAGCCTGGCTCTGTAGAGGTCTTTGTGGATTAAACCATGTTGTATAGTCTTTACCTTGTGTGAGTCTGATTTTGGCTAATGGTGCACCACAATTTAATCCACAAAATGTTCCCACGGCTGCCATGGAAAATCTCCTGTGTGCAGGGAGCCTCGAGGTCGACCCACGCCACCCGGAAGCTGCCTTGGGTAAACTTGTACCTCTCACTTTGTTTGTTTTAGATTGGTCACAGTGTTCGAACTACCGAAAGAAAATAGACACACACACCGAGAGCAGTTCATTTTATACAAGTCTTTATTACTAAATCTAAAGCTGAATTCACACTACAATATGCAAGCCCTTCCCAATTATACTTATCAACGCCTGGACTGGTCCCAACTGCCGAAGCGAGGCAACGACTGCACACTTGTAGTAGGTTGTCGGGGCGCCGGTAGCAACTTCTCTACCTCCCTCGACCGGGACGTTAGCTGGACTCTTGAAGTTCTTCTTCTTGCTGAGAAATGTAGCCACCTCTTCCAGAGTCTCCCTCTTCAGCAGTGGGAACAGGGCTTAGTTTACTTCAGATCTTATCTTTTTGAACAAATGGTTTATTATCTTCCTCTTGCTGAGAGATGTTGCCATCTCTTGGAGAGTCTCCCTCTTCAGCAGTGGGAACAGGGCTTAGTTTACTTCAGATCTTATCTTTTTGAACAAATGGTTTATTATCTTCCTCTTGCTGAGAGATGTTGCCATCTCTTGGAGAGTCTCTCACTTCAGCAGTGGGACCATGGCTCATATCACCCCAAAAGTTGTTTACCTCAAATCCTATCTCTTTGAACAAATGGTTTAATTATCTTCAAGGTCTCCTGACAGTCTGCGACCAACAAATGTAAACTGCTCTGGGCCTCATAAGTGTAAATTAGATAATGTCTTCCTATTCAACTGCATCCTGGGCCCCATGATGGGTGTTTACTAAATATGCATCTGGGCTCATGGTGGAATTTATGTCTGCTGATTCCAAGCAGGTTCTCAGCCTTGCAGCTGCAGAAGTAAAAACACAGTTTAAATCTTTCATTAGAGAAGCCCAGACATGCTTTGAGATCTGGCAGCACGTGGTCAAGGCAATTATCGAGGCACATGAGGGCGACATCCTGGACTCCAATTGGAAGAGGTTGGTCCTACTCCGGTCAAAGCTGGGTCCCCGAGCCTTCCAGGTAACCAAAGGCTGCTCCACGTACAAGAAAGCAAAGGACACTGTCGAGAACTTGTACAAGCCCCCCATGAATGTGGTCTGTGCAAGGTACCTCCTCAACAACCGAGCTCAGCAACCCGGGGAGACGGCTGAGTCTTACCTGGGACACTTGCGAGAGTTGACCTGACCGTGTCTGACTGAACCCGAGGTAGGTGTGGCGGAGGTCGAGAGGCTGATCCAGGATCCCTTTGTCTGAGGGCAATGCTCGATGGCCATCCAGCAGAAGCTGCTAGAAGACAACATCTATGCCCTAACCAGGACTGTGGAAGTGGTCTAAACCCTGGAAGCAGCACATTGAAGCCTTCGATTCCGGGTTCCCCCAGGCTCCCTCATGGCACCCTCACACTGCAGCTGCAGCCCCAGGCCGAACTGGGGAGGAGAACGTCACTGTGGTAGATGCACGGTGCCCCTGTAAATACTGTGGGTCCTGGTGTGGGTCAGATCGACGATCACACCAAAATTGCCCAGCTAGGAACCAGTATTGTTCCCAATGTAGCAAGAAAGGCCACTTTGCAAAAATGTGACTCTCTAAACCTGCCGGCAGCTCAGCGGCCCTCTATGACCTCCCTACTTCCCCCACAGACACCCCCACATGCGCATTCCGGGTGGCGCCATTGTCCCCGCAACAACTTCCGCCTTCCCTGACTTCAACCGCACAACATCCGGCCCCGCCAGCAACTGTCACAGTGTGTGCCCTGATCATCTGCACCAGCTCTCGCTGCTTGTTGAGAACTACAGTGACATCGCATCCAGTTCACGGCGTGATGTCACTTCCGGCTGATGTAATGACATCACTGCCGCTGGCCGTATTGGCATCACTTCCCCCAGCGCAGCGGACACGGCTGGGGAATGAGGCCAGCCATGCAGTGGCTCCCCACATGAAGCCGCCATCATGTGCCAGGCAGCGCCCGACACAGAGGGCCCCCGACAATGTTGATAATGATGTGGTCAACACAGGCCATGACCAGGCTGTCCTACCGATGATCCCCATGCCTCCGGAGGCCATCGGCTACCGCATGATGCACCTCACGACCGATATTGACATGGTCAACACGGGTGATAACCAGGCCGCCCTATCATCGCTCCCCATCCCTCCAGATAGCAACGACTCCAACTCCGAGATGAGACATTCCCCATGATCCCGGGCGCTCAATGATGGATGTGCGAGTCAATGGGCAGATAACAAAGTGCCTGTTGGATAGTGGGAGCACCGAGAGCTTCATTCACCCGAGCGTGGCCCACTCCCTAAGGTTAAAGGTCCACCCCACCACCTCCTTGATTACACTCGCCACCAAGGATAAGACTGTTGGCACCCTCGGGCGCTGCTCGGTCGATATAAAGATGGGAGGGGAGACTTACACAGGATTCAGGCTCCTGGTCATGCCCAAACTCTGTGCACCACTCCTCCTGGGCCTGGATTTCCAGTGTCACCTGCAGAGTGTCACCCTTGCCTTCGGGGGGCACCAACCTCCACTCACATTGCTCAGCACACCAACATACCAGCCTCGGCCAACCTGTGGCCTCTCCACACTGCGTATCACCCCACCGGCGCTCTTTCCACATCTTGCGCCAGGCTGAAACCCGATCGCTGCCAGAAGTAGGCGCTATTGCGCTACAGACAGGGACTTCATCAAGGCGGAGGTGTAGCGACTCCTGGCGGAAGGTGTTATAGAGCCCAGTAACAGCCCTTGGAGAACCCAAGTCCTGGTGGTCAAAGTGGGAAGTAAGCCAAGGTTAGTCATGGATTACAGCTAGAACATTTATCGGTACACCTAGCTGGATGCCAACCCCCTGCCGAGGATTGCCGACATGATCAATGAGATTGCCCGCTACCAGGTTTTCTTCACAATTGACCTAAAGTCGGCGTATCACCAAATCCCTATCCACCCAAAGAACAAGCCCTACACCACCTTTGAGACGGACGGGCGCCTGTGCCAGTTCCACTGGGTTCCTTTTGGGGTCATGAATGGGGTCTCCGTCTTCCAGTGGGAGATGGGTCGCAGGGTAGACCGGCACAACCTGAAGGTGACGTTCCCATATCTGGATAACGTCACTATCTGCAGCTGTGTCCAGCAGGACCACGATTCTAACCTGGAAAAATTCCTCCAGATGGCCGCGGAGCTGAACCTCACTTACAACAAGGAGAAGTGTATGTTCAGCACCACCAGCCTCACTATCCTGGGGTACATCGTGGCCCATGGAGTCATTGGCCCAGATCTGGAACTCCATTAATGGAGTTACCCCCCCCCCACACTAAAGGCCCTCCGCAGGTGCCTGGGCCTGTTCTCTTATTACTCGCAGTGGGTCTCTCATTTCTCGGACAAGGTCCGCCCACTGGCCCAAGCCACAACTTTTCTCCTCCCACCTGAGGTGCAGGCAGCCTTCACCCGCATCAAGCAAGACATCGCAGACACCATGATGCAGGCTGTGGATGAGGACTCCTCCTTCCAGGTGGAGAGCGATGCCTCCGAGGTGGCCCTCGCTGCTACCCTCAACCAAGTGAGGGGGAGCGCCCCATTACCTTCTTCTCCAGGACCCTCAACGGCTCTAAGCTAGGGCACTCCGCCATTGAAAAGGAGGCCTAGGCGATTGTGGAAGCGATCTGCCACTGGGGCCACTACCTGGTCGGAAGGAGATTCACGCTCCTCACAGATCAGCGGGCTGTGGCATTCATGTTAAAACCTACCACAAGAGCAAGATAAAGAACGACAAGATCCTGCGGTGGAGAGTCGAGCTGGCAACCTACAGCTATGACATCCAGTACCACCCCGGGAAGTTTAACGATTCCCCTGATGCACTCTCTCACACCTGCGCATCTATGCATGACGACAAGTTACAGGCATTGCATGAGTTCCTCTGCCATCCGGGCATCACCCAGTTGTACCATTTCGTTAAATCCTGAAATCTGCCGTGCACCATCAGGAACGTCAGGGACATGACCAAGGCCTGTCGGGTCTGTGCAGTGTGTAACCCCATTTCTTCCACCCCCCCCTCCCCCCCAGGCCCACGTTGTAAAGGCTACTCGGC
The DNA here is from genome assembly GCF_036971445.1 of Narcine bancroftii. Classification (NCBI taxonomy): domain Eukaryota; kingdom Metazoa; phylum Chordata; class Chondrichthyes; order Torpediniformes; family Narcinidae; genus Narcine; species Narcine bancroftii. The sequence goes on along the minus strand of NC_091478.1, from coordinate 52,949,246 downwards.
CTTTTGAGCGTCTCGGCAAGGACTTCAAAGGGCCCCCTGCCTTCCACGAACTGAAACGTTTACTTTCTCACGATAGTGGATGAGTACTCATGCTTCCCTTTCGCCATCCCTTGTCCAGACACCTCCTTGGCTACTGTCATCAGGGCTTTGCGGCAGATTTTCACCATGTTTGGCTACCCCGCCTTCATCCACAGAGACCGGGGGTCTAGTTTCATGAGTGACGAGCTGTGCCAGTACCTGACGGCAAGCGGTATCGTGACCAGTCGCACAACAAGCTATAACCCAAAAGGCAACGGGCAAGTGGAACGCGAGAATGGGGTGGTCAGGAAGGCAGTCCTCCTGGCTCTCAAGTCAAAAGGGTAGGCCATTGAATTCTGGCAGGATGCCCTGCCCGAGGCGCTCCATGCCATTTGGTCACTGTTGTGCATGGCTACCAATGAGACCCTTCACAAACGTCTGTTCTCATTTCCCCAGGAAGTCGGTGACTGAAATGTCACTCCCAGCATGGCTCACGTCCCCAGGACCGGTGCTTTTACGGAAGCTTGTAAGGACACACAAGGCCGAAGCCCTGGTGGAGCAGGTTTTCCTCCTTCATGCAAACCATAACTATGCTTACTTTAGGTTCGGCAGTGGCAAGGAGGACAGTCTCAACCAGGTACCTGGCACCAGCAGGAACACCCACCACACCACGCCACCCTCCAACCCAGGACGACGACGGGCATACATCCCGTCTCCATGCAGCTATGTGGCACGCAGGGCCTCCTTGACCACCAGGGGCCCGCTTCAGCCTTAAAAGACAAACCCGCCTCCCCACCCATCCATTACGACCTGCATACATCGACCCCGGCCCCCCTGACCACCCCTCCCCATGGCCCCCCACCAGCCACACACACCCCTGCCACCAGCTCCCCCACTTCCCCTCTGACCAGTGACCAGGAGCCAGTCCTATGACAGTCACAGAGACCCCAGTGGCCGCCGAATCATCTCAACCTGTAAATATTGTATGTACATAGTGGGTGTGATTCTTTGTTACTGCACACCCCCCCTCCAGGACAATTTTAAAGAAGGGGGTGAATGTGGTGGTACACCACCGGCCTACTGCAGGGGGCAACCTCTGTACCTGCAGGAGGGTAAAGGGACAGGACAACACCTGGCCGGCTGCCAGTCAGTCGGCCTGAATGGATCAAGCCCCATCCGGTCGGGTCTCAATCACCCTACAGGATATAAGCCTGCGCCAGCCTTCCAAGGCCTCACACTGAGTTGCTGCAGCCACAGCCAGCCTGGCTCTGTAGAGGTCTTTGTGGATTAAAGCCTGTTGTTCAGTCTTTACCTTGTTTGTGTCTGACAGCGCACCACAGAGTCACTGCAGTAAATGTGAGTAGCAGTTGTTTAAACTTTTATTTCAATGTGTAGAGGGACTGAGTGGGAGGAACAAGTGCTTTGTGAGAACTTATAAAAAGAGAGACTGCTGGGAGTTGATTTGTGGGAGACAATAATTAGGTTAATTGGGAGGGAGTGGAGGGAACGGTAAAGATGTTGCTAGTGAGGAGTGGGACACTGGGAAGGAGTTGGGCAGTGAGGTTTTGGCAAGCTGAGGAAGAGCTCCCTGTGATGTAAGGTTTGGTAAGTCTTTTTTTTAAGTTTATCTAAATTACTAATTTAAATTGAAGAGCAGGTAATGGAGGCCATTGAGGCAGTTGAGTGCACTGATTGCAGGATGTGGGAGGTCAGGGACAGCACAGATGTTCCTGATGATGACACCTGCAAAAGGTGCATCCAGTTCCAACTCCTGGGAAACCAGGTTATGGAACTGCAGTTACAGCTGGATGAACTGTGGATCATAAGGGAGGCAGAGGTGGTCCTAGATGGGAGTCGCGGGGAGGCAGAGCTATGGGGAGGTAGTCACCCCTAAACAGGTCAGGGAACTGGGTGACTGTGAGGGGGGAGGGATGCAGGCAGTGCAGAGAACCCCTGTGGCTGTTCCCCTCAGCAACAAGTATACTGCTTTAGATACTATTGGGGGAGAATGATCTACAGGAGACAAGTCATGGAAGTTGGGTTTCTGGCACAGGGGCTGGATCCTTGGCTCAGAAGGTAAGGGGGAAAAGAGTAAGGCTCTTGTAGTTGGGGACTTGCTGGTCAGGGGAGCAGATAGGAGGTTTGCTGGTTGTGATCTGAGATCCAGGTTGGTATGTTGCCTCCCAGATACCAGAGTCAGGGATGTCTCTGATCAAGTCCACAGCATTCTGTAGGGGGAGGGTGAGCAGCAAGAAGTTGTGGTCCATGTGGGGACCAATGACCTAGTTAGAAGTGGCGATGAGATCCTGAGAAGGGATTAAATAGAGTTAGGGACTAAGTTGAAAAGCAGGACCTCTAGGGTGGCGATCTCGAGATTGCTGCCTGTGCCACATGCTAGTGAGGGTAGGGATAGGAAGTTGTGGAGGATGAATGTGTGGCTCAGGAGCTGGGGCAGGGGGTTAGATTTCTGGATCATTGGGATCTCTTCTGGAGCAAGTCTGATCTTTACAAAAGGGACAGGCTCCACTTGAACTGGAGGGGGACCAATATCCTGGTGGGCAGGTTTGCTAGAAAGGTGAGGGTTTAAACCAGTTTAGCAGGTGGGATGGGGGGAGGGTGGTGAGAGAATCAGAATGAAAGTACAGAGGTTAGGGAGGAAGAACACTTAGACTGGAGGGAACAGAATGTAAAAATAAATGAGAGGGAAGAAGGTAAAGGTAGTTGGTAACAAAAGGAGTATATGTGGAGGACAGTCTCTCAAATGCATTAATTTTAATGCAAGGAGCATTGTAATTAAGGAGGATGAGCTTAAGGCATGGATGGCCACATGGAAATATGATATTGTGGCCGTCAGTGACACTTGGTTGCAGGAAGGGGATGTTTATCAGTTAAATATTCCAGGATTCTGTTGTTTTAGACATGATAGAACAGGGGATAAAAGGTGGAGGAGTTGCATTGCTTATTAGAGAGAACATGACAGCAGTGCTATGGCAGGATGGTTTGGTGGGATTGTTCAGCGAGGCTATTTGGGTAGAATTGAGGAATGGCAAAGGCATGAATACATTAATGGGAGTGTATTATAGACCATCAAATGGGCTGAGGGAATTAGAGGAGCAAATTTGTAAGGAGATTACGTATATGTGTAATAAACACAAGCTGGTAGTTGTGGGAGATTTCAACTTTCTGAACATTAACTGGGACGCCCATACAGTAAGGGGGCTGGATGGGGTAGAGTTTGTTGAGTGTGTTCAGGAAAGTTTTCTTAATCAATAGAAGAAATGACTCGAAGAGGCAGTATTGGATCTCCTATTAGGGAACGAGATAGGTCACGTGACCTTTGGGTCTAGTGAGCACAATACTATTAGTTTTAGGCTAGTAATGGAAAAGAATGGAGATGGGTCAGAGGTTGAGATTCTTGATTGGAAGAAAGCAAATTTTGAGGGGATGAGAAAAACTTTGGAGGGTGTGGATTGGGATAAGATATTTTCAGGGAAGAAAGTAGCAGATAAATGGAAGATATTCAAAGGAAAAGTTGTGAGAGCACAGAGTTGGTCTGTCCCTGTGGGAACTAAAGGAAAGGTTAGAAACAGCAGGGAAAATGTGAATTACTTGAGGACTATAAGGAGTATTTAAAAGGGAACTTGGTAGAAAGGCTAAAAGGAGATATGAAGCTGCTTTGGTGGAAAAAGCAAAAATAAATCCAAAGGGTTTCTATAGATATATTAAAAGTAAAAGAATAGTCATGGATAAAATTGGGCCCCTTGAAGATCAGGGGCAGGGGTGGTGGTTAGGCTCCATGAGAAGCCAGAGGAAATGGGTGAAATTTTAAATGATTTTTTTCTTCAGTATTCACTAAGGAAAAGAATATTGAGCCAGATGAAGTGAAGAAATATAATAGGGAGCTCATGGATAATATAAGAATTAATGAGGAGGAAGTGTTGGCTATATTGAAAAAAGATCAAGGGGAATAAATCTCCAGGTCCTGAAAATATATTCCCTAGGACCCTGAAGGAGGTTAGTGAACAAATAGTGGGGGCATTTACAGAAATATTTAAAATGTCACTGGTCATGGGGGAAGTTCTGGAGGACTGGAGGGTGACTTATTTTTTTTGTCCTGTTCAGAAAAGGATCCAAAAGTAAACCTGGTAATTCTAAGCCTGAAAGTTTGATGTTGGTGGTGGGTAAATTAATGGAAAGTATTCTTAGAGATGGTATATACAGCTATTTGGAGGGTTTGATTCAGAGTAATCAGCATGGTTTTGTACATGGTAAATCATATCTAACAAATCTTGTCGAGTTTTCCGAGGAGGTTACTAAAAAGGATGATGAGGGGAAGGCAGTGGATGTTGTCTATTTGGACTTTAGTAAGGCTTTTGACAAGGTTCCCCATAAGAGGTTGATAAGGAAGGTGGAAGCAATGTTTATCAAATTGGAGGTCGGTAATGATTGGAGTGTCTCAGGGATTGGTATTGAGTCCACTGCTGTTTGTCATATATATTAACGATCTAGATGATAGGGTGGCAAATTGGATTAGTAAATTTGCAGATGATACAAAGGTTGGCAATGTTATGGACAGTGAGGAAGATTATCAAAGCTTATAGGGTGATATAGGACAGTTAGAAGAGTGGGCTGAAAGATGGCAGATGGAGTTTAATACTGATAAATGTGAGGTGCTACATTTTGGTCAGACTAATCAAATTAGGACATGCACATTAAATGGTAGACAATTGAGGAGTTCAGTGGATCAAAGGGATTTAGGAGTCATGGTACATAATTCCCTGAAAGTTGAATCACATGTGGATAGGATGGTGAAGAAGACATTTAGTATGTTGTCTTTCATAAATCAGAGTAGAGAATACAGGAGTTGGGATGTTATGTTGAAATTGTATAAGGCATTGGTGAGACCAAATTTGGAATATTATGTGCAGTTTTGGTCGCTGAATTATAGAAAGGATATAAACACTATAGAGAGAGTGCAGGAGAGGTTTACGAAAATGTTTTTTGGGTTTCAGGGTTTGAGTTACAGGGAAGGGTTGAGCAGGCTGGGACTTTATTCTCTGGAGCGTAGATGATTGAGGGGTGATTTGATTCAAAATTACAAGAGGGACAGATAGAGTCAAAGTGGATAGGCTTTTTCCACTGAGAGTGGGGGAGATTCAAACAAGAGAGCATGGATTGAGAGTAAAAGTGGGGGAGAGTTTAGGGGAAACATGAGGGGAAATTTATTCATGCAGAGGATAGTAGGGGTATGGAATGAACTTCTGGCAGTGGTGGTAGAAGCGAGATTGATGTTAATATTCAAGGAAAGGTTAGAGGGAGAAGTATGGAGCATTATGGGCCAAATGCGGGTCAGTGGGACTAGGTGGGAGAAGATATTCAGCACGGACTAGCAGGACAGACCAAACTGGCCTGTTTCTGTGCTGTAAATAGTTATAAATATTGATTAATAAATAGGAGAGTTCTGTATGATTAGTATAAGCAGTTTATTAGTTGTTCAGTATTCTCACTGTTTCTCAGCCTGGCTCTCATACTCCTGTATCTCTTTCCTGACAGGAGTAGCTGAACGATGCTGTATGTGAAGTGATAAGGGTCCTCAATGATTTCTGTGTGCTCTCTTCAGTCTTTGATTGAGGGGGAGGGAGATCATAACGATCCCTGTAAACTGACTCTCTGCCAATTGCCAATGCTCCATCCACCCAAGTATGTTTCATATTATACCATGGGCTCTTGTTAAGTAGTATGTGTGGCACCTTGTCAAAGGCCTTCTGAAAATCCAAATACACAACATCCATTGCATCTCCCTTATCCAGCCGGCTTGCTACTTCTCCAAAGAATCCCAATAGGCTTGTCTGGAAGATTTTCCTTTAAGGAAACCATGGTGCTTTGACCTATCTTGTCATGTGCCTCCAAGTACTCTGTAACCTCATCCCTGACAATCAACTCCAACATCTTCCCAAACACTGACGTCAGGCCAACCGGTCGATCATTTCCTTTCTGGTGCTTCCCTCCCTTCTTTTTGTCCAACTTTATTTAAAAATTTCAAAAAAAAATTATACAAAATATGTAATATAAAAAACAAAAACAAACTACAACTACCCCTCCCCCTCCCCACCCAGCCTCAGCATACCCGGCAAGGGGAGCATACAAAGAGCAATTTTTAAAAACTTGTACAACACTTTAAGATATTACTAAACCCATACAATTCAAATTAAAAAAATCATAATTATCATACAAACTGTATTTTATTTTATTTTCTCCATATAAATACAAGATTTCAACTCATTATTGCCAATTAATTATATTCACCTCAACTTCATCCTTCCATGAAATAGCCACGCATTTACATGCTACCACCAATGCTAAACCAAGAAAAGCTGTCTGAAAAGTATCCAACCCCAAATCAGTAAGTAGAGCAGTACATAGAAACATGGAAGATAGGAGCAGGAGTAGGTAATTCGGCCCTTCAAGCCTGCTCTGTCATTCAATGAGATCATGGCTGATCTTAAAGTTCAGTACCCTGTCCCCGCCTTCTCTCCATAACCCCTAATTCCCTTATACTGAAGAAATGTATCTAATTCCCTCTTAAATATATTCAATGAATCTACCTCTACTGCCCTCTGTGGCAATGAATTCCACAGATTCACCATGCTCTGGGTAAAGAAATTCCTCCTCATCTCGGTCTTAAATGGTTTGCCTATTATCCTCTAACCATGGCCCTGGGTTCTGGAGTCCCCCACTATTGGAAACATCCCTTCCACATCCATTCTGTCCAGTCCTGCCATAATTTTATATGTCTCTATGAGATCCCCTCTCAATCTTCTAAACTCCAGCGAGTACAATCCCAAATTGTGCAATCTTTCCTCATAAGTTATTCCTGCCATTCCAGGTATCAGCCTAGTGAATCGCCTTTGCACTCCCTCCATTGCAAGAACATCCTTTCTCAGATAAGGCGACCAAAACTGCACATAATACTCCAGGTGTGGTCTCACCAAGGCTCTGAACAGTTGCAGTAAGATATCCTTATTCCTATACTCAAACCCTCTTGATATGCCTTTTTAACCGCCTGGTGCACAAGAACCCCAAGGTCTCTCTGCACTTCCCCATCTCTAAATCTATTGCCATTCAAATAGTAATCTGCCCTCCGGTTTGTATTACCAAAGTGGATAACCTCACATTTATCCACATTGTAGTGCATTTGCCATGTATCTGCCCAGTTCCCCAATTTATCCAAATCACACTGGAGCTTCCTGAACCCCTCTTCAGTGCACACAACCCCTCCTAGCTTAATGCTGTCTGCAAATTTGGAGCTATTACATCCAATCCCTTCATCTAGATCATCAATGTAAATTGTGAACAGCTGGGGTCCCAGTACAGCTCCCTGTGGCACCCCACTGGTCACTGCCTGCCACTCAGAAAACAAGCCATTAATCCCAACTCTCTGTCTTCTATCTGCCAGCCAGTTCTCAATCCACATCAATACCTTGCCCCCAATCCCATGAGCCTTGATTTTGCATGCCAGTCATTTATGTGGGACCTTATTGAAGGCCTTTTGGAAATCCAGGTACACCACATCCACTGGTTCTCCCCCATCTATTTTACCTGTTACCATCTCAAAGAATTCCAATAGATTTGTCAAGCACAATTTACCTTTTGTAAATCCATGTTGACTCTGTCCGATCCCTTCTTTGCTAGTCATATGCTCTGCTATTACATCCTTAATAATGGATTCCATCATTTTGCCCACTACTGATGTAAGGCTCACCAGCCTATAATTCCCCGCTTTTTCTCTACCCCCCTTTTTAAATAGTGGGGTAACATTAGCTACCCTCCAATCCATGGGTACTGATCCTGAGTCTATCGAGTTCTGGAAAATAATTCTTAAAGCATCTGCTATCTGAATGTCCACTTTCCTACATCCTAGGGTACTTAATGCAGATTATCAGGACCTTGGGATTTATTGGCCTTCAATCCCTTCAATTTCCCAAAGACCATGTCCTCAGAGATACTGATTTCTTTCAGCTCCTCCCTTACATTAGTCTCTATGTTTCCCAACATCCTTGGGAGGTTATTTGTATCCTCTCTTATGAAAACAGAACTAAAGTAAGAAAAGGAAAAACAGGAAATTTTTTTGGATCTAATAGAAATTTAATCTTAAACAATTTTTGAAGAAATTCCCTAATTCTTTGCCAAAATGGTTGAACCTTATCACAAAACCAAACTGAATGTAATAATGTTCCAACACATACTTCACATCTAAAACACACTTCTGAATTACTAAATCCATATTTTTTCAATTTCTCAGGCGTCAGATACAACTGATGCAAAAAGTTATAATTAACCATACTATATCTTACATTAAGCAATTTAGTCACCCCATCATGACACATAGTCTTTCAATCAGCCTGATCAATTAAATCACTTTCCCATTTGGTCCTAAATTTATCTAAATTTGTTTTATCCATTGTGTCTTGCAACAATGTGTATATCTCAGAAATAAAACCCTTATTTAATGAATGAGAAATCAAGAACTCAAATTTCATTAACTTAGGAATTTTCATCTCTCTTCCAAAATACACAAATAAAGAATTCATTGAAATTCCAAATTTCTCTCGAAGTTGGTTAAAAGATTAATAATTTTATTCCCTTAATCTGCCAATCTTTTAAAAACGTAGTATTCAGCGAAAAAGAAATCAATTTATTTTGATATATTGGAGCCAGGACCAATAATTCACCTTTTTTACCTATCAATAAATTCCTTTTAGTCCAAATCTCTAACAAATGTTTTTAAATTGTTAAATTATATCCCTGTGATAAAATAGGATTCCACTTAAATATAAATTAATGTGGATAAGATTCTGAAATAATAACCAATTCTACCCTAGCCCAAGTAGGAGAATATGAAACATCCAATATACAATTAATAAATCTTAATTGGGCAGCTTCATAATAATTTTGAAAATAAGGCAATTGTAGACCTCCCAATGCATTTTCCAAGTAAATTTATGTAATGCTACTCTAGCTAACTTCCCCCTCCATAAAAACTCTTGTACTACTTTATTTAAATCTTGGAAAAAAGATTTAGGAAGTAAACAAGGCATCGACTGAAAAAGATATTGAATTCTCGGAAAAAAGTTCATCTTAATATAATTTACTCAACCTATTAATGACAAAGGTAAATCCTTCCATTTAATCAAGTCAGCCTTAATTTTTCTCATTAACGATACATAATTTAATTTATATAATTTTTGAATATTTACATCAATCATTATACCCAAGTATTTAACTTTATTGTTTGAATGAAGTTTAGTAATTTGTCTACACAAATCATAATTTTCATCAGAAATTTCACTTTTATCGTAATTCACATTATATCCTGACAATTCCTGCAAATGAATGTTCCGGATTAGTTAAATATATCAAAACATCATCAGCAAATAAATTAATCTTAAATTCATCTTCTGCTATTCTTATTCCTTGAATATTCTCATTCTGCCTTATAGCTTGAGTTAGTGGTTCGATGACCAATGCAAATAGAGCTGGCGACAAAGGACAACCTTGACAAGTTGAACGCGATAGCTTTGCCAACACCCAACCCCAACCAACAAATTTTCCCCTGTAACCGCTGCAACCATGTCTGCCTGTCCCGCATCGGACTTGTCAGCCACAAACGAGCCTGCAGCTGACGTGGACATTTACCCTTCCATAAATCTTCATCCGCGAAGCCAAGCCAAAGAAGAAAGCTACTGGATTATTAACCCAACCAATAAAAAAAGGTCCAAATTTAAATTTCTCTTACACCTTAAATAAAAAATTTCACTCGAGCTGATCAAAAGCTTTTTCAGCATCTAAAGCAACTATGATTGGTAGGATGGGCTGCTGACATGATGCATTGATCAATGAAATAACTCTTAAAATATTATCAGAAGCATACCTATTTTTAATAAAACCAGCCTGATCTGTATGTACCAATTGAGGCAAGTCTATTTGCCAGTACTTTTGCTATTATTTTATAATCTACATTCAATAAAGAAATTGGTCTATATGAAGCTAGATTCAAAGCATCTCTGCCTTTTTTTGGTATAACCGTTATTATTGCACTCAAACACGAATCTGGTAAAGCTTGTTCCTGAGTCACTTGTTGAAGGACATCCATAAATAGAGGAGACAAGTCTTCATAAAAAAAAACTTTATAAATTTCATCTCCTGGAGACTTCCCATTGGGCATTTGTTGAATAACGTCCTTTATCTCTAAATCAGTAAAAGGAGAGTCTAATTTCCTCACATCATCTTCCTCCAATCTTGGCAAATTTAAATCAGACAATAAAACTTCAATAGCACCATCATCTCAAACTCCCCCAGAAGTATATAATTTCTGGTAAAATGATAAAAATTGGTAATTGATTTTCTGAGGTTTGATAGTTCTCAATGCTTCTTCCGTTTTCAATTGCCATGCTAAAACGAGGTCTATCACCTAACTCATAATAGCGTTGCTTAGATCTTTGAATCAATCGTTCAAACTGATATGTTTGTAACGTATTATATCTTAACTTTAATTTCATTATCTTCATTACAATTCCTCTGAAATTCTTTTTCCAAATCAGCTACCTCTTTCTCCAACATCTGACTCTCTGCCAGAAATTTTTTCTTCTATTTTGATGCATAACTAATAATTTGACCACATAAAAACACCTTCAAAGCAACCCATAAAGTAAAATTACTCTGAACTGAGTTCCTATTCAAATTGAGAAAAGAAACAATTTGATCCTTAATAAACTTTACAAATTCTGGCTTTTTCAGTATCATTGCATTAAACCTCCAACGAAAAGTTGATTGAATGACTTCTAGCCCAACACAGGAAATAAATAACAATGAATGGTCAGAAACTATTCTACTCTTATATTCACCTTGAATAAAATGTGATTACAAATGTGCTGATGCCAAAAACAAATCAATCCTTGAAAATTAATCATGATGCAAAGAATAAAATGAAAAATCTTTCTCAGTAGGATTTAACCTTCTTCAAACCTCTATTAAATTTAAATCTTTCATCATGGAAGTCAATTGAACTGCTGCCTGTGACTTTTTCACAGTTTTTTGGAGATTTATCCAATAAAAGGTCCAATACACAATCAAAATATTATCCGAGCTTGACTCAGTGTTAGAAAAGCTTCAGACATGAATTGTTCATAATCTACATTAGGCACATACACATTTAACAATGGCCATGACTCAGCAAACAATTTACAATTAATCATTTAAATTCAACCAGCTGTTTCCACCGAGGATTCAAGTTCAAACGGTATTTTCTTATGAATCAAAATCACCACTCCTCATGCTTTCAAATTGAAAGAAGATGAAATAACATGGCCAAACCAGTCCCTCTTCAAGTTCTTTCTCAGTTAAATGTGTCTCCTGCAAAAAAGCTTTTATATAAGCCAAAACACGCTTACGCTTGATTGGATTATTTAACCCTTGAACATTAAATGTTGCAAAACTCAAATTAGTCATTATTTTAACAATAAAAAAATCACCCCTTCTTATCTAAGAATAAAGCTCCTCTTGCTTAAAATAACCCTTAAATTAACCAAACACTTAAACCCCCCAATAAACAAATTAAAAATTACACAACTAGAGAAAAAGTTTTTTAAGTTTAACTAAAAACCACAAAGTAAAGTAGTAACTCCCTAATTAACTGGGTGTGGAAAGAAATAACCACCACCCCCCCCCTCCACAGGTGGCAGATGACTTCCAAAAGCTTCAAAGTCATCCCCCCCCCCACCTCCCCACAACTGGACATGAAATTATATATAAAAATCAGTTCATAACCCGAATGAATTCAGTCCCAAAGCTTGTTCTGGATCATCAATGTCAATCAGACTTTTTGACATATCTGCCTTTCCATTCCCATTTCCATTCTTCTTATCAGAAGTCTTTCTCTTAGGAGAAGAATGCCTTTCAGTAGCCCTGTCTGGCAAAGAGTTAGTAAAAATTAAAGCATCATAAAGTGAGAGATAAAATTGGACCCCTTGAAGATAGCGAGGGTAGGCCTAGGAAATGGGGGAAATTTTGAATGATTTCTTTGCCTCGGTATTCACTAGGGAAGAAAATGTTGAAACAGTTGAAGTAAAGAAAAATAGTGGGGAGGTCATGAAACAAATAAGGATAACCGAGGAGGTAGTGATGGCTGTGTTAAAAAAGATAAAGGTGGATAAATCTCCCGGACTGGACAAAATATTCCCTAGGACACTCAGGGAGGCAAGTGGACAATTAATGGGGCAAAATTTAGAATTTCACTGGCCACGGGGGTGGTACCAAAGGAATGGAGGGTGGCGCATGTGGTTCCTCTGTTTAAGAAAGGGTCCAAATGCAAACCTGGGGATTATAGGCCTGTAAGTCTGACGTCTGTGGTGGGCAAGTTGATGGAAAGTGTTCTGAGGGATGCTATTTACAAATTTTTGGAGGTACAAGGATTGATAGGGAGTAATCAGCATGGTTTTGTCAGGGGTAGATCATGCTTGACAAACCTGATTGGGTTCTTCGAGGGGGTTACAAAAAAGGTTGATGAAGGGAAAGCTGTGGATGTTGTCTATTTGGACTTTAGTAAAGCTTTTGACAAAGTTCCCCACAGGAGGTTAGGAAAAAAGGTGGAGGCATTAGGTATAAATAAAGAGGTAGTGAAATGGATTCAGCAGTGGTTGGATGAAAGGTGTCAGAGAGTAGTGGTAGAAAATTGTTTGTCCAATTGGAGGCCGGTAACTAGTGGAGTTCCTCAGGGTTCGGTCCTGGGTCCACTATTATTTGTTATATATATTAACGATCTGGATGTAGGGGTAGAGAATTGGATAAGCAAGTTTGCGGATGACACAAAGATTGGTGGTGTTGTGGACAGTGAGGTAGATTACCGTAGATTAAAAGGTGATTTAGGAAGGCTGGAGGTGTGGGCTGAGAAATGGCTGATGGAATTTAATACAGATAAATGTGAGGTGCTGCATTTTGGAAAGGCAAATTTAAATAGGTCATATACATTGAATGGTAGACAATTGAGGAGTGCAGAGCAACAAAGGGATTTAGGAGTTATGGTAAATAGTACCCTCAAGGCTGATACTCAGGTAGATGGTGTGGTGAAGGAGGCATTTGGAATGTTGGCCTTCATAAATCGGAGTATTGAATTCAAGAGTAGGGAGGTTATGATGAAATTGTACAAGGCATTGGTGAGGCCAAATTTGGAGTACTGTGTACAGTTTTGGTCACCAAATTATAGGAAAGATATAAACAAAATAGAGAGAGTGCAGAGAAGGTTCACGAGAATGTTGACAAGATTTCAGGGTCTGAGTTACAGGGAAAGGTTGTGCAGACTGGGGCTTTTTTCTCTGGAGCGTAGAAGATTGAGAGGGGACTTGATAGAGGTGTTTAAGATTTTAAAAGGGACAGACAGAGTAAATATGGATAGGCTTTTTCAATTAAGAAAGGGGGAGATTCAAACTAGAGGACATGGTTTAAGATTGAAGGGGGAAAATTATAAGGGGAACATGAGGGGAAATTTCTTTACGCAGAGGGTGGTGGGGATGTGGAATGAGCTTCCGGCAGATGTGGTCGAGGCGGGATCATTGGTTACATTTAAGGAAAGACTGGATCGTTACATGGATAGGAGGGGACTAGAGGGGTATGGACCGGGTGCTGGTCAGTGGGACTAGGAGGGTGGGGATTTGCTACGGCATGGACTAGTAGGGCTGAACTGGCCTGTTCTGTGCTGTAAGTGGTTATATGGTTATATGATCATTCTCAAAAAACTGTGATTGAAAGTTGCCATAAAAAATCTTCAAAACTGCAGGATACCGAAAAGAAAATTTTTATCTCTTCCTCCACAGCACTTCTTTAGCAGAATTAAATTCTTTACGCCTCTTAATAATTTCCTGGCTTAAATCTGGGTAAAAGAACACCTTATTACCCTGAACCATCAACGGAGATTGATATCCACGCGCGTTTTGAACCACAACCCGCAAAATAGTCTACCTATCTTGATACCGCAAACAGCGTATCAACACTGCTCTTGGAGGTTGACCTGGGTATGGTTTACTCCTCAAAACTCTATGTGCCCTGTCTAATTCCAAACCTTCTGGAAAAAATTCAGATCCTAATGCTTCAGGAATCCACTTTAAAAAAAAATCTTAATGGGTCTGAACCTTCAATTCTCTCTGGAATTCCCACTATTTTAACATTATTCCGACGACTTTGATTTTCCAAAGAGTCTATTTTCTTCAATAAATCCTTCTTCTGAATTTCCCTTCCAATAAAGAAATCTTGCACTTTTTCTATTTTTTCTGCATTACATTCCACTTGTTCTCTTCAATCTTGAAAGACACCTTCCATTTTCTTAAAATTATCTTGCACTGTTTCCACCATATTCAAACATCTGTTAACATCAGATTTAACAACAGAAATATCTTTCTTAACAGTAGTAACCTCATCACAGATATTATTCATTTTCTCCGTGATCTTATGAAGATCCCTGGTAAATCTGAGTAAACATTTGTGTTGACATATTGCCTATCTGATGAGCTATAGATTTCAAAATTGTAAACACAACATCAAAGGTAGATTCACTTGTCTGTCCTTGAGGCCTACCTTCACTCAGTTCAGCAGTAATCAATGTTTCCTTTTCCAGCCTTTCAATTTATACAGGAACTTTTCCTTCCTGTTCCTTTACTTCCATCAATGGTTTCCCAACTTTGCTCAGTGTCTGCATGCCGACCAACTCGGAGCCAACATGTTCGGCCCTTTGCCAGCCAGCGTCACCAATGGCCCAGACTCTTTCCAGTAAGTCTTGGACTCGCGACACACCGCGCATACCCGGCAGCGCCGGGGCCTGCGAATGCGCATCTTCCGACACACCGCCTCAGTCCTCTGTGTCGCTGGGCAGCACAGTGGTGCCGTGCGTCAGGCAAGATGCAGCACCCTCCACCAGCTCCCCAGCACACTCGACATCGCGAGCGCGCTGATCAAGATATGTAGATAAAAACGAAAGCCCGGCACCATCACAAGATGGCGCTGGGTTAAGACTCAAGCAACCTGGAGTGCGTTGTTGCCAGGGTGGTTGACCAGTCAACTCCATGGCTTCCATTTAGTAAGTAGGCCTCAGTTCCTCTGTGCTCTTAAATGGAAGTTTCTTCTGAATCTGAGCTTTAGACTTCTTTGTATTAGTAGCCATTGTAGTCTTATCCTCCATCAGCCAGCTCCCCACCATGATTACCAGCCCCCCCACATCTCCATCGGGCACACAAAACTCAAAACGGTCAACCAGTTTACCTATCTCGGCTGCACCATTTCATCAGATGCAAGGATCGACAATGAGATAGACAACAGACTCGCCAAGGCAAATAGCGCCTTTGGAAGACTACACAAAAGAGTCTGGAAAAACAACCAACTGAAAAACCTCACAAAGATAAGCGTATACAGAGCCGTTGTCATACCCACACTCCTGTTCGGCTCCGAATCATGGGTCCTCTACCGGCACCACCTACGGCTCCTAGAACGCTTCCACCAGCGTTGTCTCCGCTCCATCCTCAACATCCATTGGAGCGCTTACATCCCTAACGTCGAAGTACTCGAGATGGCAGAGGTCGACAGCATCGAGTCCACGCTGCTGAAGATCCAGCTGCGCTGGATGGGTCATGTCTCCAGAATGGAGGACCATCGCCTTCCCAAGATCGTGTTATATGGCGAGCTCTCCACTGGCCACCGTGACAGAGGTGCACCAAAGAAAAGGTACAAGGACTGCCTAAAGAAATCTCTTGGTGCCTGCCACATTGACCACCGGCAGTGGGCTGATATCGCCTCAAACCGTGCATCTTGGCGCCTCACAGTTTGGCGGGCAGCAACCTCCTTTGAAGAAGACCGCAGAGCCTACCTCACTGACAAAAGGCAAAGGAGGAAAAACCCAACACCCAACCCCAACCCACCAATTTTCCCCTGCAACCGCTGCAATCGTGTCTGCCTGTCCCGCATCGGACTTGTCAGCCACAAACGAGCCTGCAACTGACGTGGACTTTTTACCCCCTCCATAAATCTTCGTCCGCGAAGCCAAGCCAAAGAAGAGTCTTATAGTATTCAAACAGCTTCAGAGTAGATTTTCAGAACTTTTTTAAGACTTAAATTCGGTTATTTATTAGTCCAACTGGGGAGAGGTGGAATTACGCTTCTTCTCCCTACGCCATCATGTCATGCACCCCCCCCCCCCCACACCCCGCCTCCCTCCCTTCTTGAATAGTGGGTTGACATTTGTGATTTTCCAGTCAGGAATCTGGTCAGAATCTATTGATTCCTGAAAGATCATGACCAACACCTCCACAATAACTTCCACTACAACTTTCACTACCCAAGGGTGCAATCCATCTGGGCCAGGAGATGTATCCACCCTTGAACCATTCAGCTTCCTGAGCACCTTCTCCCTTGAAATAGTAACTGTACTCACTTCCCTTCCCTGATACCCTTCAAAATCTGTTACACGGCTTGTGTCGTCCACAGTGAAGGCTGATGCAAAATACTCGTTTAGTTCCTCAGCCATCCCCTGGTCTCCTATTATTATTTCTCCAATGCCTTTTCTAGTGGTTCATTATCTACTCTCACCGCTCTTTAATTCTTTATATACTTGAAGAATTTCTTTGTATTCCCTTTAATATTATTTATCAGCCTACTTTCATACTTCATCTTTTCCTTCCTAATGAGTTTTTAGTTGCCTTCTTCAAGATTTTAAGAACTTCCCTATCCTCTGCCACTAATTTTTGCTTCCTCTTCTGCTTTAATGTGGGATTTGGTTTCCCTTGTCAGCCATAGTTGTGACATTTTTCCATTCAAATATTTCCTCTTTTTTGGTCTGTATTGATCCTGCACCTTTCCCATTTCTTGCAGAAACTCCATCCATCGCTGCTCTGCCGTCTCCCCCTTCCAATCAACTTTGGCCAGTTCTTCCCTTCTGCCCCTGTAATTCCCTTTATCCACTAACATGCCAACACATCTGATTTTAGTTTCTCCTTGTTAAATCTCAAATTAAACTCAATCATATTGTGATCACTGCCCCTTAATTGTTCCCTTACTCTAAGCTCTCTATTCACCCTGGTGCATTATAAAACATCCAACCCAGTCCAGCCAATCCCCTCATGGGCTCATCAACAAGTTGCACTAAAAAGCCATCTTGTCGGCATTCTATGATTCTCTTTGAAATCCATTCCTAACCTGGTCTTCCCAATGTACTTGCATGTTAAAATCCCCCATGACTACCATAACATTGCCCTTCTGACACACCTTTTCTCTCTGCTGTTTTAAATTTGTTGTTCACATCCCAGCTACTGTTTGGAGGTCTGTATGTAATTACCAACAGTGTCCTTTTCATGAAATGGACTTTGAAGAATATGGATCTAATGCAGGTAAATGGGATTAGCCCATGCTATCAAATGGGTCAGCAGTTTGGCCAAAGGGCCTGTTGCTTATTACATGACTATAACTGCAAGAGTCCAACCATTCATTGTGCATGTCCTGCCTTATTTGGCCTCCAAAAAAGCATTGCCTCATACTTCTGAGGATTAAGTTCCATCTCCAGTTCACAATCTTCCAGTCGGTATTCTCCTGGTAAAAACATAATACTGGAGAAGCCAAGCAAATGAGAGGAAGGAGGTGAGGCTGTGGAAGTGTCTGTGCAAGTGCATGGCCATAAGGCTTAGGAGCAGCAGGGATTGTGGGCTTGGCCCAGGCTGTCTGCCTGCTCATGTTTCGGGGTTGCGTCGATGCCTGTGTGTCCCCAGAGAAGGTCACAGTGTCCAAGGGTACGATGGGGTATTTCTAGGACCGGTGGGCATGACAGGAGCTCCAGTGTGTTCTGGATGGTGATACCCATAATAGAATTTGAACTTGTAAATAGTATGTGACTAATGTACTGTAATTTCTTGCAATCACTGAATAAACCTCTGCACTGGCATAAGTGGCCCCAGGTATCAGAACTGGGATGTGAGAGAGGGCCAAGGGCACTGAAGGCTTTCTGATCGTGGCGGAGGTTACAATCTGGAGCTCAGATTGCCGATGGTTTGGACTGTGTGGCTGTGGAAGTGCTGGAGGGGAATGCACGGACACACAGTGACTCTGGGGGTGGGGGGGGGGGGGGAAAACTCTTTTGCTTTTCTTTCTCTGACGGTAAGAGAAGAGGTGTGCTATAATTTCTGCTGATGGCAAAACTGCCTGCAGTCTGAAACAAATTTTGTTATATTACACCAGTTTTATTACATGACAAGAAAAAAAATCTTGAATATTGAATCTTTATCATTTACTCCTCCCTTCCACCTCCTCCAACCATGTATCCCGGTCCATTGCTGTCCATCCCTGGAGACAATGTAATCTCACTGAGCTCTGACTGAGAGCCAACCAGTCACTGTCCTGGGACAAGACAGGCTATTCCTCATGCATCCCATTTCACCACAGTGGGTGGGGGGAGGGGGGGGAATTTGGATCTGACAGGCACCATGCTGAGTGGAGAGGTGAGATTAAGGTGGGATTAACTGGATGGAAGTAAATGAGATGAGAATAATCAATGGGACAGAAACTACTTTCACAGTAGTGACGTCAAGCAACAAGGTGAGAGGGAGAAGGTTAAAGGGGATCTGAGCGATGATGTTTTGCACAGCGAGGTTCACATCTGGCATTCATGGCCAAGAGGAGGGGATGGAGTGAGATACAATCACCACATTACAGAGGCACAAATATGGACAATGGGCAAGAGGGTTGGTATAGGCCTGATGGGCCAAAGGGCCTCTTTCTATGCTGTACAGCTCGGTTGGTGACTGTGTGTACGAGAACCTCGTGCTCAGTAAAAGTGAGGAGTGAACCCTCCAGGACAGAAGAGCCCCAGGAAGAAGGCCGAACTTTGCCTTTGTCATGGGGGTTGGCCAAGAAGTATGACAACCGCCATGCTGGTGGCCTGAGCCATGGGGCTTTGGTGCCTGTACGTTGAAGTGCCCCCTGCTGTCCATGGCTTGGACAAGGTGTGTCATTGCTCCTTGTTGCTCTCTGAGCTTGTCCCCAATTAGAGCTGAGTTTGATGGAGTGCTTATTTTTATCAGCGTTCTGCTCAAACTGCCACATATTTAATGTGTTCCTGTGGGAACTGTCTTTGTGGCAATGCTGAAAATGGAGAGGGGTTGGAATAACACTAATAAACTCCAGTGAGAGATAAATGTGAGCTGCCACTGCAATGATGTGTTGGCTGCGCACTATCTATCACCTCACTGGGGCAATTAAAATGCCATTCAAATGAAAATCCTTCATTGTCATTGCACCAGGGTCTGCTGTTCTGCTGGTGTTCACTAGCCTTGAGGATGTCCTGACACAAAGCCGATAACACAGATCCCTTCAAATTCAACTAAGACTTGCATATGATCCATATCCCTCTGTTGCCTGCATAGTCACATGTCTGTCCCAAACTCTCTTAAACATGACTATTGTATCTGCTTCCACAATAGCTCCCAGCAGTCTGTTCCAGGCACCCACCACTCTCTGATAACAGAGAGCCCTGCTAGTCTCCCTTGAATTGTTTCCTCTCCTCACCTGAAACACACATCCTCATTCTTATCCAGGGGAAAAGATTCTGACTGACCACCCGATCTATCCTTCTGCCAGATCTCCCCTCAGCCTCCGGCACTCCAATTGCTCCAGACAGCTCGTACCCGCCAATTGTACTTGCATTTGCTGCTTCCTCTCCAACTTGGCATCTATTTGGCCTTTACATTGGGGGAGCTGACCTGTTCTCTGTCCAGTCAGCACCCGGCATCTTCCACACCAACTTCAGAGGTCGATTGAATGTGCTGGGAATTGGCAACCTGGAAAGGAAAAACTGAAGAGGTGAGACTTCCATGAGCCGATTGTCCCTTGATAGAATAAGAGGAGGGAGATATAATTTAAAATAAATATTTTTGAATCATTTACTTGGTTACAGAATATTGTGCATCAATGGGGACATTCAAAAGTCTCTTTGATAGGTACATGGCTGTAAGGAAAATATAGGGTTATGGGTGTGAGTTTGGGAAGGACTAGATGTTATGGAGAAGGTTTGCCATCATGAGCTGAAGGACCTGTATGGTAGTGTAATATTCCATGTTCTAATCTTACAGCCAGCAGGAAGACTTGTTTCCCAGCCTGTCAGTCCTGAATTTGATGCTCCTGTACCTCCTTCCTTGTGGTAGTGGTCAAAGGTACTGAGTGCTGGATCGAAAGGGTCTTCATTCATTCTTTAAGCCCGATTTAAGCAACACTACACTACTGGTGAATGTCATCAGTAGAGGAAAGAGTGACCCCAGTGATCTTCTTGGCCACTTTGATGCTGCTCTGTAATGGCATTCAGTCCAATGCTTTGAAAATTACACAATAATACAGCCAGACAGGACACTCTCAATGATGCTGCTGTTTAGGACCTTTAGGTTCTTGGGAGTCACCATCTCAGAGGTCTTTCCTGGACACAACACACCAATGGCATCGTGAAGAAAGCGCATCAGCACCTCCACTTCCTCAGGAGTTTGTGGAGGTTCGGTTTGACACCTGAAACCTTGGCAAATTTCTACAGAGGTGTGGTGGAAAATGTGCTGACCGACTGCATCACAGTCTGGTATGGGGACACCAATACCCCTGAGCAGAAAACCCTATAAAAGATAGTGGACACAGTCCAGGACATCACAGGCAAAACGATCCCCACTATTACCTTTAATATTTTTTTCAAAAGAACATACATAATCACATTTTAAATATACAATATATTAAACTTTTTCTCATAAACAAAAACAAATCAGTCCCCCCTTCCCTTCCATACATACAGATCCATTCACGATCAGAGCTTGCATAGATTTTAAGTATATAAATTACAGTTGGGGAAACTATGTTTTTGCGTTTATATAATAGTTACTTTTGTACCTTTTTTGTTCCTTTTGTTACTATAACTGGGCCCCTCCGTGGTCCAGGCATGGCTGCCAGACCTTTACAAAATTGTCATATTTATTCTTTAAGTTATGTGGGTTTTTTCCATAGGTTTACAGCTGTTCATTTGCACAGTCCATTGTGCTATAAGTAGAGGGGAGTTGGACTTCCACATGATTGTGATATATTTTTTTGCTGCTGCCAGTGCTATTTTTATCAATGAGATTTGGTATTTGGTCAGTTTGTCACTTATTTCCATGAAATTACCCAATAGATAGAGCTCTGGGTCTTCCGTGAAGGCCACTCCTGTTATCCTGGTTAATTTTTCCTTGAATACTTGCCAAAATGGCCTCCTTTCACATACGACCACCTGGCATATAGAAAAGTTCCTGTCTCAGTCCCACATCTAAAACATATCTCTGAAATTTTAGCTCTTGATTGGTGTAACTTGTGGGATAAGATATAATTGGTGTTTTAAAAAAAAATTATAACCCTCCCCACTTTCGAGAACATCCACAGGGAATGCTGCCATCGGAGAGCAGTAGCAATCACCAAAGATCCACACCACCCAGCATATGCTCTGTTCTCACTGCAGCCATCAGGAAAGAAGTACAGGTGCCACAGGTCCATACCACCAGGTTCAGCAACAGCTGCTACCCCTCCACCATCAGACTCCTCAACGACAAACTCAATCAGGGACTCATTTAAAGGATTCTGACTTGTGCACTTTATGGATTTTTTTGTTCTCTCCATATTGCACAGTCAATTTGTTTACACTTGTTATCTGTGTACAGTTATTTTATTTGTTTTCATGTTTACACTGTACAATTTATTTTTTGCACTCCTAATTAGTGCTAATTATGCTGCACCCACAGGAGAAGGGAATCTCAGGGTTCGATGCGATCTCATGTATGCACTCTGAAATTATAGATATCAGATTTATTGTCATCGAGAACTTTGCTATCCTCAATTTCAGTCTCCTGAGAAAGTGTAGACTCTGCTGCACTTTCCTGACCAACAGCCCAAGATATGACTGTAACCTCCCTGAGCTCATCCAGCCAATGAGAGATGTTGCAGCAGTGTCTGTCAGGAGTGCATGAAGCCAACAGGTTGAAGGTGTCAGAGCAGGAGTGGATGCTTCAGCCCCTGAGTGTTTGAAGGCAGAGTACATGGTTAATGGCAGGATACTTAACAGTGTGGAAGAACAGAGAGATCTTGGAGCCAAGGTCCATGCATCTCTCAAGGTTGCCATGTGTTGAGAGGGTGGTTAAGAAGACATACAGTGTGTGGGCCTTCATTAGTTGGGGGATTGAGTTAAAGAGCTCCGAGGTATTGTTGCTGCTTTAAAAAACTCTGGTTAGGCCACGCTTGGAGCACATTGTTCCAGTTCTGGACACCTCATTACAGGAAGGATGTAGAATCTTTGGAGAGGGTACAGAGGAAATTTACCAGAATGTAGTGAAACACCAAAGTCTGCAGATGCTGTGATTGTAATTTCATCACACTGACGTGCTGGAGGATCTCAACTGGTCTTGCAGCGTCCAGAAGAGATAAAGATATTTTTCTGACCCTTGCTTCAAAGAATAAGCAAAAAATGGGAAATCTCAGAATGGTGATAATGCTAGCTGGGGGAGGGGTCCAGACTAACAAAATGTGTTAATATATGATAAGGGCAGAGGTGATAATTGATTTTAAATTTAAATTTGGTTTGTGTGAAAGGAAACAGGGAAAAGGGAGAGAGACAGAACTGAAGGAAGGCGACGGGGGAAGGGCCAGTGCCAGAGCAAATGTTAGAGAAGGGTGTTAGTGGGGGTGGGGGGGGGGGGCTCGTTCAGTGGGGGAGTAGGCAGGCCTGGATTCACCTGTCAATTGGGGGGGAGTGGGAGTTGCTAGCTGGGACCTTCCTGTCGACCAGAGGTCTGCGAGCTGGGACCTATGATGGGGGTGGGGGTTGCCATCTGCCCTTCCAATGTAGGAGATGAGGGCACAGCTTTTATTGGGTCACTAAACGCTACTGACACACGCTAGTGACGCAGCCGGGGTGGGGCTGGGTCTGACAGTGAGTGATGGCCGCAACCGTATGGGAGGAGGGCAGAGCACATCAGGGAGACTGGACTCCAATTGGGAGATAATTTCATTTTATTGAGAACCTTCACCCTCTCTGCTGCAGTAACATGGACCTTTCCAGTGGCCGACTGTTTTAATTCCACTTCCCATTCCCACACTGACAAGTCTGTCCACCATCTCGTGCTCCATCAAACCAAGGCTGCCCACAAATTGGAGGAACAACACCTTGCATTCCATTAACCCCCTCCCCCAGTCTCCTTTCCACGAGTTCCCATCCTCTCCATTCTTTCTCCTATTAAAGAGCTGTCCTCGCCATCAACTCTCAGCGTCATTCTCTTCTACCCTCAGACCTGTGACCCTGTGACCCTCTCTCTCCCCACACCTTTTTATTCAGACACTTGCATGTTTTTGCTTGTACCTCATGAAGGGTAAATTACGCTTCACTTCCTGCAGATGCTGCGTGACCTGTTGAGTTTCTCCAACACATTGTATATTGCACTCACACAAAGAGGGCTTGGTGTCTGGAAACATTCCTGTTCAATATTTTAATTAGTTTCATCATATAAATGTACATGAGAATAAAATAGAATATTAACAAATCTTATAATTATAGATGGTATTGCACCCTATGTTACATTAAAAGGAAATTTTAAGGATCTTCTTATCTCAACCCACCCTCCAGAGGTTATTGGCTTAGCATGGACAGACCCCCTACTGATTATAAAAAGATTTAGGTAACAAATGGGGTCATAAACCAGAAACTAGTAAGTCTTACAAATTTTGAAAATAATTGAGAAAATAACCCGATAAAGAAACAAAATGAAGATTAGTTTCAGACATGGAACATCTAATTTTTTTCCAAAGTCAGACATGCCATCCTGTCAGACACCCATTGAGTGTGAGTGGGAGGGACAGCATCTTTCCATCTCATTAATATGACCCTTCTGGCAATAAGGGAGACAAGGGCAATGACATGGTGCCTGGAAGCAAACTGCTGGAGGAGGTGGTGGGAGCAGATACAATACCAATATTGAAGAGGCACTTGAACAGATGAGCTATGGCCACGATGTTCCTGCACTCCATGGTGTTCTATGTTCCCTGTTCTTTAAAATTTTTAAAAATTTAGACATACACCACAGTAACAGGCCATTTCAGCCCACGAGCCTGTGCTGCCCCATTTATACCAAATTAATCTACAACACCAGTACATATTGAATGGCGGGAGGAAACCAAAGCCCCTGCAGACGTGGAGTTGCATACAAATCTCCAGCACAAGATTTGGGTGGATGTGTTCCATTGGAGGAAGTAACATATAGTTTAAGAAATGGTATTGAGGTGTTCGAACGGGTATGGGGGCCTTGCATTGAATGCAGTGGCGGGGACCTGCCGGGAACGGGCATTGCCTGGGTTGATGGAGGGAGAAGAGGGGAGAAGAATGGACTCAGTAGAATTTCTGGTGTATTTTTGTTGAGTGACAACATTGTCTGGCTGAATTGGTGCAGCCTAGATTGTATGACTGGGGTGGATGGGAGGGGGGGGGATGGGGGGGTGGCTTGGGAGGAGGGAGGGGGGAGGGAGAGAGGGTCACTGTGGATGTGTGGAAGGGAAGGAGTGTGTATCGTGGCTGTTGTGATTTATGGTGTGAAAAAAAAAAAAAAAAAAAAAAAAAATTTGCACCCCAGCCCTGATCACTGGTGCTGTAAAGGCACTGCGCTAACTGCTACACCAACCATGCCTCCCCTTGTCCCTGGGGCACCTCCACCATCCTCTGACTACCTGTCCAGTGGGCTCCTGTGCCACGCTTGTTATAAGGCGAGCAGCTCCCCCATGTACTTGCCACTCCAAGCTGCCACTTCACTCTCAGACTTCGACACAACTCAGAAGGCTTTTTCAGGTGCATTCTACGCTAAGAATGCACCTGAAGAAGCAGAAGCAGCCCTTTAAATTGCCGTTCAGGTGGTAGCGTTTAAAGTGTAACGCTGGCCACCTGAAGGACACAGCTGCGGCTCTGAGCTCACTCCGGAATCTGTGATCAACAGCCTGACCCTTTAACATCCACTTTCAGCCAGCTGCATTCAGGTGGGTGGGGGAGCCACTGAGCTGAGCTGATTATCCCTCTAGGAGGAGGGTTACGTAGCTCGCATCAAGAGCGCCTCCTGCACATTCAGGTGGCCTCAAAACTGCCGCATATTGCCTAAATATGCAGCTTTCATGCGGGGCAATTGGCCACCTGAAAGTGCCTAGAGAGAGGACTGATACTGCAGGGCTTGAGCGATACACTGTAGATTCACTATGAAGAGATGTGGGTCACAGCTGGGTAGTAACTTTCAAAGAGAGAATCATTTATAGTGCACCATGAATATATATATGAGGTGGAGACAAGGGATCAAAGAAAGAATGAACTTGCAATCAAATAGCATTGAATTCTTGAAGATCAAGATAGGGACTAATTAATTAAGTCAGCTCAAACACCCCTTCCCTTTTTGCGTGTTAGCAGTTGTGGGTGGGGGTGAGATTTGGGCAATCATATGAGACTGTAATTTTAAAATACTATTTGTATTATGCATGTAATAATGTTCTATATGAGTCTTGGAAAAATTTAAAAAAAATATTCAAAAATACTTGCATTCATATCATGTCTCCTCTCATCAGTTTACCTCAAAGTACTTCACAACCCAACTATGTTTAAAGAAGACTGCTGTAATGTATAGAAAGATTATGGGCTGGTAACCTGGACACACCAGAGGCAGCAGGTGCTGGAATCTGGAACAGGCCAAGCAGCATCTGCGGAGAGAAAGGAATTATCGACGTTCTGAATCTCGAGCATAAGAGGTAGGCTGCACTTGGAGTACTGCGTGTAGTTTGGGTCTCCACACTCTCGTGTAGATATGGCAGTGATGGAGAGAGTGCAGAGGAGAGTCACCAAGGTGTTGCCTGGATTGGTGGATGTCAGTTCCAGGGAGAGGCTGGACTGGAGGGGGCTGAGGGATGACCTGATACAACTGTACCAAATGTGTAGATAGGGTCTATTTAAATTTAAATTCAGACATTGTCCACGGTGACAGACCTTTTGGTCCATGAACCCATGCTGCTCAATTTCACCCAATTGACCTATAACCCTGGTCAGAATCTAGAAGAAAGTGAAGGGATTTTATGGAAATGTATAAAAATTATGAGAAAGAGATACTTAAAATTGAAACAGGAAGATTGTTTCCACTGGTTTGTCGATAGAGTCACACAGCATGAAAACACCATATAAATTCAGCCCAACTTGCCCATGCCAACCAAGATGACCTCCAAAGTGAAAAGTCCCAGTTCTAATAACCTTACCTCATAAAACTTGTTTTCCCAATCCAGGCAACATCCTGGTAAATCTCCTCTGCACCCTCTCCATAGCTTCCACATCCTTCCTATAATGAAGAGACCAGAATGCAAGTTCTTTCCTTCTTTGATCCCTTGTCTGCACCTCATATATATTCATGGTGCACTATAAATTATTCTCACTTTGAAAGTTCACTGTCTCTAAATATCCTATCAAAGATTTGTAGAGTTGTAACATGACCTCTCTACCCCTGAATTCAAACCCCCTATTAATGAATCCCAGCATATCATAGCTCTTCTTAATAATCCCATCAACCTGTGTGGTGACCTTGAGGAATGTATGGATTTGGACCCCAAGTTCCCTCTGTTCATCTACACTGACCATTAACCCTGCACTCAGTCTTCTGGTTAGTCCTTCCAAAATGCATCACCTCACACTTATCTGGATTGAACTCCATCTGCCACTTTTCTGCCCAACTCTGCATCCTCTCAAAATCCTCTTGTAACGTTCGACAACCTTCAGCTCCACCCACAACTCCTCCAATCCAACCTCCGTGTCATCCACAAACTTACTGACCCATCCTTCCTCCTCTTCATCCAGGTCATTTATAAAAATCACAAAGAGCAGGGGTCCCAGAACACATCCCTGCGGCCCCTCCACTAGTCACCGACCTCCAGGCATAATACTTTCCTTCCACTACTACTCTCTGCTTTCTACATGTAAGTCAATTTTTTGTAATCCACATGGACACGGTTCCACTAATCCTCTGCCTCATTATTTTCTAGGTGAGTCTCTCATAAAGGACCTTGTCAAACGCCTTGCTAAAATCCATGTAGACCACATCTACCACCTTATCCTCATCAATTTCTTTTGTTACCTCCTCAAAAACTCAGGCTCGTGAGACACAACCTTCCCTTCCTTTTTACCCTCACCTGTTGGCCTGTACTCCTCCCCCTCTTCTTCCACCTTCCTCTCTAGATTATTTATCCAACTATCCCAACTTTCATGTCTGACTGAAGTCTTTCAGAGGTAATCAAGAGAATCTGTAGATGCTGGCATCCAGTGCAATGCACAAATGCGCTGGAGAAAAAAAAGACTGTCAATGTCTTGGGCCTGCACCCTTCATCAGGATTGTTGGAAATCAGGTGGAGGCCTGAACAAAGGGGAGGGAGGAAGGGGCAGGAGGAGGAGTCCCTGAAAGCGTTCAGCCTGATCACATGATCCATGTGCATCCTTCACCTTTGCTTTCCATCAGCCAAGATGCTGGAGAAACACAGCAGGTCACATAGCATGTATAGTCAGTTAACGGTCACCAACGCTTTGGGCCTGGGTCTTTGTTGGGAATCTGGGGAAGCTGAAAGATCTCGGAATAAAAAGGTTTGGAGAGGGTGAGGAGGAGAGAAGCGAAGGCAGACAGGCCAACAGGTCATAGGTGGGTACAAATTGGAAGGCAGAAGGGAAAAAAGCTGAGGAGAAAGCAGAGGGCAAAGAAGGGTAACCCTCTTACAAGAGAGGGGGGAGGTGGAGACAGAGGGACAGGGAAAGAGAGAGACCTCGGGGGAGGGGTGATGTAGATGGAGAGCGCAATGACATCCAGTGGCCAACCACTTCACTTCCATACCCTTGCTGCATCCACATGTCTGTCCGTGGTCTGATGTGCTGCCAAACTGAGGCTGCCAGCAAATTGGAGGAACAATGTCTCATATTCCCATTAACCCCTTCCCCTGAGTCTCTTTGTCTCCTTTCCTGCAGTTCCCCGCCCCTTCCCTCCCGTCAGAAAGCTATCCATCACTTCTCTGCTTTTTTTCTCTGCACACCCATCTGTATCCACCTGTTCCCTCTTACCTGTTGGTCTGTCCTCTTTCCCTTCTCTCCTCACCCTCTCCACACCATTTTAGGGGTCTTTCAGCTTCCTCAGATTCCCGACAAAGACCTAGGCCCAAAATGTTGGTGACCGTTAACCTACTATACCTGCTGCTTGACCTGCTGTGTTTCTCCAGCATCTTGGCTCAACGGGGAAGCAGCTGATGGAAAGCAAAGGTGAAGGATGCACATGGATCATGTGTTCAGGCTGAATGCTTCCAGGGACCCGTATCTTTCTATTATAGTGGCTGAAGGCCGCAGGAAAGTACAGAAAGGGTTTCAAAAGAGGAAAGGAGCGTAATGTGGGGACAAGTGGTGTCCTTTGAGGGGATGGATCTGATTAAGGCAGAACTGGAAGATACAGTGATTGGAGTTGTGATAATGTAGAAGGTGGAAGGTTATAAAGGGATATACGAGTTTGCAGAGTTGGGTGGAGAAGGAGCAGATGGAGTTCAATCTGGCCAAGTGTGAACTGATGAAGTTTGAATGGTCAAACTTTAATGCCGAGTGCGTGGTTAATAGTAGAATTCTTAACAGTGTGGAGGAAGACCAGGATCTTGGGGTCCAGGTCCACGGATCCCTCAAGGATCCTGCGCAAGTTGATTGGGTGGTTAAAAAGGTGTATGGTGTATTGGCCTTCACTAGTTAGGAGAATGTGTTCA
The DNA here is from genome assembly GCF_036971445.1 of Narcine bancroftii. Lineage (NCBI taxonomy): Eukaryota > Metazoa > Chordata > Chondrichthyes > Torpediniformes > Narcinidae > Narcine > Narcine bancroftii. Next base: position 52,920,365 of record NC_091478.1, on the reverse strand, counting down.
AGAGTGATGACGTAATATTGCAGCTTCATGAAACGCTGGGTAAACCACACTTGGAGCATTGTGTTCCACTCTGGTCGCCTCCTAACAGAAGGATGTAGATGCTTCAGAGAGGGCGCAGAGGAGATGAAGCAGGTTGAAGCAGGAAGCCTGGATTGGGGAACATGTCTTATGAGGCAAGGCTGACAGATCTGGGGCTTTTCTCTTTGGAGTGATGAAGGATGAGTGGTGACCTTATCTCATTAAGAAAGAAAATGGTGTGGGATCACTTCCACCAACAGTTCCAGTCAAGGGGAACTCATTTGCTTGTGCAAATGATGATGAAATGAGAGACAAACAGTGTGGTGCGCTGTTAGCCAGAATCAGGCACACACAAGGTAAAGACTGAACAACAGGCTTTAATCCACAAAAACCTCCACGGAGACAGGCTGGCTATGGCTGCAGCAACTCAGAGTGAGGCCTCGGGAGGCCGGCGCAAGCTTATATCCCGGAGGGTGATTGACACCCGACCGGGTGGGGCTTGATCCACTCGGGCTGACTGATTGGCAGCCGGCCAGGTGTTGTCCTATCCCCTTACACTCCTGCAGGTACAGAGGTTTCCCCCTGCAGTAGGCTGGTGGTCTACCACCACATTCACCCCCTTCTTTAAAATTGTCCAAGGGGGAGGGGCAGTAACAAGGAATCGCACCCACTATGTACATACAATATTTACAGGTTGAGACGATTTGGCAGCCGCCGGGCTCTCTGTGACCGTCATAGAACTGGCTCCTGGTCACTGGTCAGAGGGGAAGTGGCGGCAGGGTTCTGTGTGGCTGGGGTGGTGCCGTGTGGAGGGGTGGCCGGGGGGCTGGAGTCGACGTATGTGGGTCATATTGGATGGGTGGGGGGGGTGGGTTCATCTCCTAAGGCTGAAGCGGGCCCCTGGTGGTCAAGGAGGCCCTGCCTGCCCCATAGCTGCATGGGGATGGGGGTGTATGTCTGGTCAGCATTGTCCTGGGTTGAAAGGTATGTGGTGTGGTGGGTGCTCCAGCTGGTGCCAGATCCCTGGTTGAGATGGTGTCCTCCCTGCACCTGCCAAACCTAACGTAAGCTAGTTATGGTTTGCATGAAGGAGGAAAATCTGCTTCAGCAGGCTTTGGCCTTGTGTGTCCTTACATGCTTATGCAGAAGCACTGGTCCTAGGAACGTGAGGCATGCTGGGAATGACATTCCAATTGCCGACCTCCTGGGAATGAGATCAGACTTTCGTAAAGGGTCTCATTGGTAGCCGTGCACAGCAGTGACTAAATGGCATGGAGCGCCTCGGGCAGGGCATCCTGCCAGAATTCAATGGCCCACCCTTTTGACCTGAGGGCCAGGAGGACTGCCTTCCAGACCACCCCATTCTCGCATTCCACTTGCCTGTTGCCTCATGGGTTATAGGTTGTCGTGCGACTGATCGCGATACCCCTTGCCATCAAGTACTGACGCAGCCTCGTCGCTCATGAAACTAGACCCCCGGTCGCTGTGGATGAAAGCGGGGTAGCCAAACATGGTGAAGATCTGCCCCAGGGCCCTGATGACAGTGGACGTGGAGGTGTCCAGACAAGGGATGGCGAAATGGAAGCATGAGTACTCATCCACTACCGTGAGGAAGTAGACACTTCAGTTTGTGGAAGGCAGGGGCCCTTTGAAGTCCATGCCAAGACGTTTGAAAGGCCGAGTAGCCTTTAGAATGTGGGCCTGGGGGGGCGACGGAAGAAACAGGGTTTACAATCCACACAGACCCGACAGGCCTCGCTCATGTTCCTGACATTCCTGATGGTGTATGGCAGATTTCTGGACTTGACAAAATGGTACAACTGGGTGACACCCGGATGGCAGAGGGACTCATGCCTGTCGTCATGCATAGAAGCGCAGGTGTGAGAGCATCAGGGCAGTCGTTAAACTTCCCGGGGTGGTACTGGATGTCGTAGCTGTAGGTTGCCAGATCGACTCTCCAGCGCAGGATCTTGTCGTTCTTTATCTTGCTCTTGTGGGAAGTGTTAAACATGAATGCCACAGCCCGTTTGTCCGAGAGGAGCATGAATCTCATGCTGGCCACGTAGTGGTGCCAATGGCGGATTGCTTCCACAATCGCCTGGGTCTCCTTTTCAATGGCAGAGTGCCCTAGCTCAGAGCCGTGGAGGGTCCTGGAAAAGAAGGCGACAGGGTGCCTCCCCTTTGGTTGAGGGTAGCAGCGAGGGCCACCTCAGAGGCATCGTTCTCTACCTGGAAGGGGAAGTCCTCATTGTGGCGTCCACAATGTCTTGCCTCATGTGGGTGAAGGCTGTCTGCATCTCAGGTGGGAGGGGAAAAGTTATGGCTTGGGCCAGTGGGTGGACCTTGTCCGAGAAGTGAGGGACCCACTGGAAGCAATAAGAGAACAGGCCGAGGCACCTGCAGAAAGCCTTTAGTGTGGGGGGCAAGGATAACTCCATTAATGGGCGCATCCTTTCCTGTTCTGGCCTAAGACTCCATGGGCCACGATGTACCTCAGGATGGCGAGGCAGGTGGTGCTGAACACTCACTTCTCCTTGTTGTAAGTGAGGTTCAGCTCCAAGGCCGTCTGGAGAAATTTTTCCAGGTTAGCATCAAGGTGGCGGTCAGGGCCGCAGATAGTGATGTTATTCAGATATGGGAACGTCGCCTTCAGCTAGTGCTGGTCTACCATGCGATCCATCTCCCGCTGGAAGACAAAGACCCTGTTCGTGACCCCAAAAGGAACTCGGTGGAACTAGTACAGGCGCCCATCCACCTCAAAGGCAGTCTAGGCCTTGTCCTTCGAGTGGATGGGAATTTGGTGATACGCCAACTTCAGGTCAATCATGAAGAAAACCCAGTAGCGGGCAATCTCATTGACCATGTCGGCGATCCTCGGCAGGGCGTGGCCATCCAGCTGGGTGTACTGATTAATGGTCTGGGTGTAATCCATGACCATCCTCAGCTAACTTCCCCCTTTGACCACCAGGACTTGGGCTCTTCAAGGGCTGTTACTGGGCTCTATAACGCCTTCCGCCAGGAGTCACTGCACCTCCGCCTTGATGAACTCCCTGTCTACAGCACAATAGCGCCTACTTTTGGTGGCGATCGGCTTGCAGCCTAGCGCAAGATGTGGGAAGAGCATCGGTGGGGTGATGCACAATGTGGAGAGACCACAGGTTGGCCGGGGCTGGTAGGTTGGCGTGCTGTGCAATGTGAGTGGAGATTGGGGCCCCCCGAAGGCAAGGGTGACACTCTGCAGGTGGCACTGGTAATCCAGGCCCAGGAGGAGTGGTGAGTAGAGTTTGGGCATGACCAGAAGACTGAATCCTGTGTAAGTCTTCCCTCTCACCATTATATCGACCGAGCAGCGTCTGAGGGTACCAACAGTCTTATCCTTGGTGGCGAGGGCTATCGAGCAGGTGGTGGGGTGGACCTTTAACCTTAGGGAGTGGCCCACACTTGGGTGAATGAAGCTTTCGGTGCTGCCACTGTCCAACAGGCACTTTGTTACCTGCCCGATGACTAGCAGATTCATCATCGAGCGCCCGAGATCGTGGGGAATGTCCCTGGTCAGCATGGTGGCGGCCAGGACCATCTCGGAGTTGGAGCTGTCGCTATCTGGAGGGATGGGGATCGTCGATAGGGTGGCCTGGTCATCACCCGTGTTGACCACATCGACATCGGTTGTGAGGTGCAGCATGCGGTAGCCGATGGCCTCCGGAGGCGTGGGGAGCTTTGGTAGGGCGGCCTGGTCATCACCCATGTTGACTACATTGCCATTGGTCATTGGGTGCGGCATGTGGCAACTGATGGCTCCCGGAGGCGTGGGGAGTGTCGGTATGGTGGCCTGGTCATTGCCTGTGTTGACCACGTCGTTCTCAACATTGTCGGGGTCCCTCCATGTCAGGTGCTGCCTTGCCCAAAATGGCGGCGACACGTGGGGAGCTGCTGCGTGGATGGCCTTCTTCCCCAGCCGTGTCCGCTGCACCGGGGGAAGTGATGTCATTACGTTAGCCAGAAGTAACGTTATGCCGTGAGCCGGAAGTAATGTTGCTGTAGTTCTCGCGAGGGCGAGAGCTGCTGCAGATGCTCAGGGCACATGCTGCGAAGGTTGCTGGTGTGGCCGGATGTTGCGCGGTCAAAGTCTGGGAAGACGGAAGTCGTCGTGGGGACAATGGCGCTGACTGGCATGCGCACGTGGAGGGGTCCAAGGAGGAGGTAGGGAGGTCATAGAGGGCCGCTGAACTGCCGACAGGTTTAGAGAGGTATACTTTTGCAAATTGGCCTTTCTTGCCACATCGGGAACAATACAGGTTCCTAGCTGGGCAGTTTTGGCGCGATCGTTGATCTGACCCACACCAGGACCCACAGTACTTACAGGGGCGCTGGGCGCCTGCCGCAGCGACGTTCTCCTCCCCAGCTCGGCCTGGGGCTGCAGCTGCAGTGTGAGTGGGCCATGAAGGAGCCTGTGGAAAACCGGAATTGAAGGCTTCGACGTGCTTCCAGGGTTTGGACCACTTCCACAGTCCTGGTTAGGGCATAGATGTTGTCCTCCTGCAGCTTCTGCTGGATGGCCCCTGGACGAAGGTGTCCCAGATCAGCCTCTTGACCTCCTCTACACCTACCCCAGGTTCAGCCAGACACGGTCGGGCCAACTCTCGCATGTCTCTCAGGTACTTGGTTTGGCTGGGAGTCGGAGGAGGAGCTTGGAGAGAGTCAGGCTGTGAATCAGAGGAGGAGGAGCTTGCTGAAAGTGAGGAGAAGGTAAGCTATTAAAGACGAGGGGCTTACCGGGGCTTGGGCCAACTTGGTTCGGCTGGGAGTCGGAGGAGGAGCTTGGAGAGAGTCAGGCTGTGAATCAGAGGAGGAGGAGCTTGCTGAAAGTGAGGAGAAGGTAAGCTATTAAAGACGAGGGGCTTACCGGGGCTTGGGCCAACTTGGTTCGGCTGGGAGTCGGAGGAGGAGCTTGGAGAGAGTCGGGCTGTGAGTCAGAGGAGGAGGAGCTTGCTGAAAGTGAGTCAGAGGAGGAGGAGGAGCTTACTGAAAGTGAGTCAGAGGAGGAGGAGGAGCTTACTGAAAGTGAGTCAGAGGAGGAGGAGCTTGCTGAAAGTGAGTCAGAGGAGGAGGAGCTTGCTGAAAGTGAGGAGAAGGTAAGCTATTAAAGTCGGGGGCTTACCGGGGCTTGGGCCTACTTGGTTCGGCTGGAAGTCGGAGGAGGAGCTTGGAGAGAGTCGGGCTGTGAATCAGAGGAGGAGGAGCTTGCTGAAAGTGAGTCAGAGGAGGAGGAACTTACTGAAAGTGAAAGGGTTAATTGGTCAAGGGGCCAATAAAAAGAGTGAAAGGGGAGGGAGCGGCCAGCGAGGAGTGGCTGAAGGAGTGAGACTTCCTGGCTTTGGCTTATCAGGCTTCGGCGAAAGCAGGCAAGGAGAAAAGGTAAGCTGAGTTATTTGCCTTTGTATTCAGAGTCATGCCAATAGGGTTAGTGCTCTGTACTGGGTGTCAGATGTGGGAACAATGGGTGACCTCCATCCTCCAAAATGGCCACATCTGCACCGAGATGCAGTTACTAAGGGACCGAATTAGGGATATGGAGTTGTAGATTGATGACCTGCGGCTTGAAAGGGAGAGTGAGGAGTTAATCGACTCAACTTTCAGGGCGATAAATACTCCAGAACCCATGTCAGGTAAGTGGGAAACCGTCAGGGGGGTAAAGAAAAAAGCGAGAAAAACGGAGAGCACACCAGTGACTATCCCACTCAGCATCAGTTATGTTGTGTTGGATTCTGTTGAGGGAGATGACCGGACAGAAGATGGCCATGGGCACCAGATCAATGGCAATGAGCCTGACAGAGTGGTGCAAAAAAAATGCAAAAGGAGAAATGCAGTAGTTATTGGGGACTCCATTGTCAGGGGTACGGACAGGAAGTTCTGTGAGCCAGATAAGTATACCCGCATGGTGTGCTGCCTCCCTGGTGCAAGGGTACGAGATATCACAAATCGGGTCCAAAATATTCTGAGAGGAGAGGTAGAGCAGCCTGATGTCTTGGTACATGTGGGTACAAACGACATTGACAAGAAAAGGGAGGAGGTAATGAAAAGGGATTACAGTGAGCTGGGACGAAAGCTGAAAGAGAGGAACGCTACGGTGGTGATCTCGGGAATCCTACCTGTTCCAAATGCAAGCGATGAAAAGAATGTAAGGATAAGGAAAATGAACGTGTGGCTGAGGTGCTGGTGTACAAGGCAAGGATTTGGCTTCTTGGATCATTGGGATCTCTTTTGGGGAAGGCATGATGTTTACAAGAGGGACGGGTCGCACCTAAATCCAAAAGGTGTCAACATTTTGGCAAGTATGTTTGGTACAGCAATGGGGCAAGGTTTAAACTAATTTGGCAGGGGTATGGGAACCAGAGTGACAGGAAAAAGGGTAGGGAAGATAAAGTAATAGCCAGGAAAAGTAAAATAGGAAAAGTAATGTTGGGAGGAGAAAGTAAAAAATCAGATGGTGCAGTGAGTTTTCGGGTCAATGATAGTGTTAAGAAAATTACAAAGAAAGATATTGGGCAGAAAAATCAAAAGAAAAGGTTACAGACATCACTAGATATTAAAAGGACAAAGAGCATAAGGGCACTTTATCTGAATGCCCGCAGAATTAGAAATAAGGTTAGTGAACTTGAGGCGCAAATCGGTACCCATGCCTATGATTTGGTAGCCATCACGGAAACATGGCTACAAGGTGACCCAAAATGGGAATTAAACTTTCAAGGGTATCAGGTGATGCAAAGAGATAGACAGGATGGTAAGCGAGGTGGAGTTCCACTCTTAATCAAAGATCAGCTCCAGGCAGTAGTGAGAAATGATATAAGATCTAAAGAGCATAATGTTGAGTCCATTTGGGTAGAGAGAAAGAATAACAAAGGGAAAAAAATTATTGGTGGGTGTTAACTATCGGCCACCATATAACAATAGTTTAGTGGCACAGGAAATAAATAGAGAGATAAGTGAGGCATGTAATAATGATACGGCAGTCGTCATGGGGGACTTTAACTTCCACATAGATTGGGAAAATCAAGTTGGTCGTGGGAGTCTGGAAGAGGACTTCATAGAATGCATCCACGATAGCTTTCTTGAGCAGCACGTTAAGGAACCCACAAGAGAAAATGCTCTCCTGGATCTAGTGTTGTGCAATGAGATAGGTAGAGTAAATGATGTAATAGTCAGAGACCATCTGGGAAATAGCGATCATAGTATGATTGAATTTCTCATTCAGATGGAAGGGGAAATAATTAGATCTAAAACTAATATATTATGCTTAAATAGGGGTGACTACCATAGGATGAGGAAGGAATTGGGCAGAGTGGACTGGGAGCACAGGCTAATTGATGAAACAGTTGAGGAACAGTGGAAGATTTTCAAACAAATATTTTGTAATGCTCATCAAAAATATATTCTGGTCAAGAAAAAGGGCAGCAAGGGAGGGAAAAATCAACCGTAGTTAACAAAGGAAATAAAGGAGAGTATAAAATTGAAGGCGCAGGTGTACAAAGCTGCAAAGAGCAGTGGGAAACTGGAAGATTGGGAAAACTTTAAGAGACAACAAGGGGTTACAAAGCAGGTAATAAGAAATGGGAAAAAGGATTATGAAAGTAAATTGGCACAAAATATAAAAACAGAAAGCAAAAAATTTTATAAATATATAAAACGGAAGAGGGTGGCCAGAGTTAACATAGGACCCTTGGAGGATGAGAAAGGAAAACTGGTAGCAAAAAATGAGGAAATGGCTGAGGCATTAAACAAATATTTTGTGTCAGTCTTCACGGTGGAAGACATGTCCAGCATGTCCAAGTGCAGAGTTAAGGATGCGAATGTTGGGGAGGGCCTTGATAAAATAGTTGTTACAAAGGAAGTAGTGATGGAGAAACTAATGGGACTAAAGCCAGACAAATCACCTGGTCCTGATGATATGCATCCAAGGGTTCTGAAGGAAATGGCAGAAGTTATAGTTGATGCATTGGTGGTCATATACCAAAATTCTTTGGATTCTGGGCAGGTCCCGGCAGACTGGAAGACAGCAAATTTCACGCCACTTTTTGAGAAGGGATGTAGGCAGAAGACTGGAAATTATCGGCCAATTAGCTTGATGACTGTGGTTGGAAAAATGCTTGAAGCCGTCATTAAAGATGAAATAGTGAAACTTTTGGAACATAAGGGTTCAATCAGGCAGATGCAGCATGGTTTTAGAAAGGGAAGATCTTGTTTGACAAACTTGTTAGGATTCTTTGAGGATATAATGGGTGCGGTGGATAGAGGGGAACAGGTTGATGTTGTATATTTGGATTTCCAGAAAGCGTTTGATAAGGTGCCGCACAAGAGACTTATCAGTAAGTTACAGGAAAGTGGAGTCCGGGGAAATATATTGGCCTGGATTGAAAATTGGTTGTTTGACAGGAGGCAGAGAGTCGGGATAAATGGGAGTTTTTCAGGTTGGCAGAGAGTGGTAAGTGGGGTGCCACAGGTGTCAGTGTTAGGCCCACAACTGTTCATCATTTACATTGATGACTTGGAGGAGGGGACAAAATGTGGTGTAGCCAAGTTTGCAGATGACACCAAATTGAGTGGAAGAGCAAATTGTAATGAGGATGTGGAGAGTCTGCAGAGGGATATAGTTAAGCTGGATGAATGGGCAAAGGTCTGGCAGATGGAGTACAATGTTAGTAAGTGTGAGGTTATCCACTTTGGCAAGAAAAATAAAAGAGCTGAATATTATTTAAAGGGTGAAAAACTACAGCATGCTGTTGTGCAGAGGGACTTGGGAGTGCTTGTGCATGAATCGCAAAAAGTTAGGTTGCAGGTGCAGCAGGTTATTAAGAAGGCAAATGGAATGTTGGCCTTCATCGCTAGAGGAATTGAATTCAGGAGTAGGGAGGTAATGTTGCAACTGTATAAGGTACTGGTGAGACCACACCTGGAGTACTGTGTCCATTTCTGGTCTCCATATTTGAGGAAGGATATACTGGCTTTGGAGACGGTCCAGAGGAGGTTTACTAGGTTGATCCCTGGGATGAAGGGGTTGACTTATGATGAAAGATTAAATCATCGAGGATTGTATTCGCTAGAGTTCAGAAGAATGAGAGAAGATCTTATAGAAACATATAGAATTATGAAGGGTATGGATAGGATAGATGTAGGAAGGCTTTTTGAGCTGGCCGGGGAAACTAAAACGAGAGGACACAGTCTCAAGATTCGGGGGAGTAGAGTTAGGACAGAGATGAGGAAAAATAGTTTTTCCCAGAGAGTAGTGAATGTTTGGAATTCTCTAACCAGGGAAGTGGTTGAGGCTGCCTCATTAAACATATTTAAAATTCAGTTAGATAAATTTTTACATGATAGAGGAATTAGGGGATATGGGGAGAAGGTAGGTGGAGTTAGGTCATAAATTAGATCAGCCATGATCGTACTGAATGGCGGAGCAGGCTCGATAGGCCATTTTTGGCCTACTCCTGTTCCTACTTCCAATGTTCCTATGTTCCTAAGACTCAGCCATCTCCCCGGGTTGCTGGGCTCAGGTGTTGAGGAGGTACCTTGCACAGACCACATTAATGGGGGGCTTGTACAAGTTCTCAAGAGTTTCCATTGTGCTCCTGTACATGGTGCAGCTTTTGGTTACCTGGAAGGCTCAGGGACCCAGCTTTGACTGGAGTAGGACCAACCTCTTCCAATCAGAGTACAGGATGTCGCCCTCGTGTGCCTCGATGATTGCCTCGACCGCGTGCTGCCAGATCTCGAAGCATATCTGAGCTTCTGGGTGGCGTGGGTCGACCTCGAGGCTCCCTGCACACAGGAGTTTTTCCATGGCAGCCGTGGGAAATTTTGTGGATTAAATTGGGGTGTGCTGTTAGACAGAATCAGACACGCACAAGGTAAAGACTGAACAACAAACTTTAATCCACTAAAATCTCCACAGAGCCAGGCTCTCTGTGACTGTCGCAACTCAGTGTGAGGCCTTGGGAGGCCGGCACAGGCTTATATCCCGGAAGGTGATTGACACCCGACTGGGTGGGGCTTGATCCATTCAGGCCGAATGATTGGCAGCCAGCCAGGTGTTGTCCTGTCCTCTTACACTCCTGCAGGTACAGAGGTTGCCCCCTGCAGTAGGCCAGTGGTGTACCACCACAAAAAAGAGACTGCAGATTCTGGGATCTGGAGCAACAAACAATGTGCTGGAGAATTTCAGCAGGTTGAGCAGTGTGGTCGATGTTTCGGTCTGGGACCTCTCATCGAAATAAAACTGGGGCTCAGCTATTCAGAAGCAAGGAAGCATTTAATACACTGAATGCCATTGGGAATTCTATGCAGAGTAAATGCTGAGTCAATACTGGGACCTTTCAATGTGTTGATGGATGGATCACAGAATCAGAGTGGTCCAGTACAGAAACAGGCCCATTGGCTATTGCAACCATTGCAATCTTTCAAAATGCTCCTTAAACACTGATTCCACCTCCTCCTCTGGCAGTGAGTTCCACATATCAACTTTGCTCTACGTAGAAACTCCTGCCGCAGATCCCCATTACAAGTCCTCCCTCTCACGTTGGACATGGTACCCCTTGCTTTTGATATCCCAGCCATGGGGGTAATGATTTTGACTCTCCACTCCTGGTTGGACCTAGGAGTGCTTCACTTTGGGTGGTTTTGGGTCTAACCAGTTGAGTCCAAGGAGATGACTGAAAGCCAGTGGGAGGTTTATACCAAGATCACGTTAATAGTGTCAAAACTGCACGAGTACTCCTGGCAATATTCAAATCCAGATGCCGATTCAGGGAAATGCAGTCTCCAGAGTCAGTGTTCAAAGCATAGCAGGGGCTGTAGGTTAATTGGGTACAATTGGGCAGCAGGGGCTGAAAGGGCCTGTTACCATGCTGTATATCTAAATTTAAATTTAATTTAACTTGTCCACACCAACCAATGTGTACCTACTTGCTTATGTTTGGCCCATAACCCTCTAAACCATTATATCCAGGTATCCATCAAATTGTTTTATTATGTACCCCATTCCATACAGCCACCACTCTCAGTATAAAAAAAAAGTTCCCTTTCAGGTTTCTGTTAAATCTTCCCCCCCACCACCTCACCTTAAACCCATGTCCTCATCCTCCTGCGCTCCAAAGAATAAAGCCCCAGTCTGCTCCACCTCTCCCTGTAGCTCAGGCCCCCGATTCCTGGCAACGTGCTCGGAAATCTCCGCGCGCTCTCCCGTTCGACAAAATCTTTCCAATAGCATGGTGACCAAAACTAAGCACAGTTTTGGACGTCACGGTTAGCACAACACTATTACAGTGCCAGTGACCCAGGTTTGAATCAGGTGCTGTTTGTGGGGAGTTTGTATGTTCTCTTTGTGCCTTGCGTAGGTTTCCTCCAGGTGCTCAGGTTTCCCCCAACATTCCAAAGACGTAGGTTAATGGGTCACATGGGGTCACATGGGTCAGAAGGGCCTGTTACTGTGCTTTTCCTACAAATTTAAAATAATTAAATCAACTTAAAAATACTCCAGATCTAACCTGTGATTTATGCAGCTGAGACTGAGACACAAAGCCAAGAAGAACAGATGCATTTACAGAATCTGACTTGTTTGCATCATGGTTGAAATATAAATGTGACAAGATGCCCCCAGTGCACCAGGATTTGGAGAGAGATTGAGGAATATACTGCAGAGTGGCCAGTTAGATTCAACATTCCTCAATTGTCATGGAATAGTGCACAAAGTTGCCATCTGCCTGCCGTAAGCAGACAGAGAATCACCATTAATGTCGTCCGAAGGCCCAGGACAAGAGATAGAGAAGCACAAGAGACACAGAGTGTCCGTGGATTCGCTTCTAGCACTCCTGCTACCTCCACAGCCGCACAGATCCCTGTTCACACAACGCACTCCTTTTCTCCAGATGCTGTTCTGCTTGAAAGAGAATCACAAATAAGGGAGCATGGAGATGAAAGGGAGAGCTAGTGTCATATGCAAAGAAACGTGCGTGACTGATGAAAGAGTGTTAGCAGCAGCTGATGCAGGGACTGAGGTCATTAGCAGCAGCCATTTGCCTGTTTCCTGCCAATAATGACTGTCAAGGGGTAGGCATGAGTAAAATCTCCTCTCTGAATACAAGCTGATTTAACTCCTTTATTAAGGGCAAGTGAAGGAGCTGGTTTGCATGGAAATGCACAATAATTCAAGCGAGAGACAAGGAGGAGGAATGAGAGAGATCAAGAGGGGAGGAAGGAGGGAGAGAGGAGAGGAGGGAAGGAGTGAAAGAGGTTGAGAGATGGAAAGAAACCTCCTGTGGACGCAACGAGACCTGCCGAGTTCCTCTATGTCACACATCAAACTCTGGCCCGCGGGCCAAATTTGGCCCGCGATATAATTATATTTGGCCCGCAAGATCATATCAAAAATGTTTTAGAGGTGGCCCGCTGGCCGCCGCGCCAGTATAGCGCATGCACAGTAACCGGTGTGTCCCAGGGTGAGAGAGAGAGAGAAAAATCCTGGTCCTTAAAAAGTAGTGGTGGGTGGTTTTATAAACACGCTGTCGTGTCCCCCCCACCCCCCCCCCCCCACCGCAGCGCGGCCTGGCTGGTGTCAGTGGAAGCCAAGGCCGCTTCCCAGCGCCCGGAACCCCAGTGGCACAGCGTTTCTTGGAGCTGCAGATGGAGTCGGGACGCCGGAGGGAAGATTGGGGCTCCCCGCCGGGCGATGGGGGTGCCGGCCGCCGGCCGCCCTGTGCCTTCCCACCAGAGCAGCGGCGGGTGCCCGGAGTACACGTGGAGAACGAGGCTGGTCAGGCAGGTAGGGTGGAACCCCCCGCCAATCTCGGGAGTGGCGTGGGCTGGATCAGGATTAGCCGCGCTCACCTTCTCCTCCACCGCTGACCGGGATCCCAGCGCGGTCCTGAGCGCGGAGACTGCCCTGGAAAGGTCCTGGGACACCGGCACGGAAAGAAAAGGGGGTCCGGGAGAAACTCAGCAGGTCAAGGGGGGTCCGGGAGAAACTCAGCAGGTCAAAGGGGGATCTGGGAGAAACTCAGCAGGTCAAAGGGGGATCCGGGAGAAACTCAGCAGGTCAAAGGGGGGTCCGAGAGAAACAGCAGGTCAAGGGGGAGGGGTCCGGGAGAAACTCAGAAGGTCAAGGGGAAGGGGTCCGGGAGAAACTCAGCAGGTCAAGGGGGGTCCAGGAGAAACTCAGCAGGTCAAGGGAGGTCCGGGAGAAACTCAGCAGGTCAAGGGAGGTCCGGGAGAAACTCAGCAGGTCAAGGGGGGTCCGGGAGAAACTCAGCAGGTCAAGGGGGATCCGGGAGAAACTCAGCAGGTCAAAGGGGGATCCGGGAGAAACTCAGCAGGTCAAAGGGGGATCCGGGAGAAACTCAGCAGGTCAAGGGGGGTCCGGCAGAAACTCAGCAGGTCAAGGGGGGTCCGGGAGAAACTCAGCAGGTCAAGGGGGGTCCGGCAGAAACTCAGGGGGGGCCTGACCTCGCCAGGACTGTTGCCCACTCCCCCTCCCTGCCGCAGGCCGACCCGCGACTCACGGTGATGGGGCAGCTGATCTGCCGAGATGCCGCCCTGCAGCGAGAGCCGATGCCCCCGCACTGTCGTTGTCCAACCCGATTGCCCGCAAACCCCGCCCTCCCGCACACAGGCCTGAGTAAGGATTATGAACTTTAATCTCAGGATAAAACGATCTTCCAATAGTTTCATGTCACAGTCATAAATATATTCCTGGTTAAAAATGGTCCTGCACCTGGATACAAGCTCATTAGGCATAAAACTTGAAAAGTGTGTAAATCAAAGGATATCTGTACCAATGGAAAAAGGGCATAGCAAATAACCCTGCTAGAGTTCATGCCCACAATCAGTCACCCATTTGATTGTTTCAGGAATCATGTTATTCTCCCACATTCTCAATAGTCCTCAGATTTTACTATTCGACAGCACACTAGCAACATTTGACAAATCCTCTATAGAGAAATATTATTTATTGAATATTTTATTTCTCATTTGTTAATGCTTCTGGAAAGAGTTTATCCAAAACTATTATTAAACATTTATTTTAATAAGAAAAATTTTAACATTACATATGTTGAAAGAAGAGAAAACATGCAGATGTTGTTGAAAATTTTCAATAAATATTTAGTTCGGCCCTCAACTTAGTCCAAGTTTTTAATTTTGGCCTTCAGTGAATTTGAGTTTGACACCCCTGCTCTATGCCTTTACAAGTTTAAGGTGTGTGATAGTACAGATTCTATCACCAACTTTGGGCGGCCTCACGCTCCGCTCTCTGTCTGTAACCACTTCACCGTGGGAACTTCCTGCCAGTGGCAGCCTGAGCCACCCACCCCTGTGCCCCGGGGCCTCACTTGTAGTCTCTCCACCCTCCGAGATGCTCCGCCAGCACTTTTCACAAATCCCACCCCTGGCTGGAAGCCTATGGCCACCAAAAGCCGGCAATATAGTTCTGAACACAGGAAATTTATCACAAATGAGGTGTGCAGACTGCTGGATGAGGGCATTATCAAACCTAGCTCGAGTCCATGGAGGGCCCAGGTAGTGATTGTTAAAAACGGGGAGAAGCCGCGGATGGTGGTTGACTATAGCCAGACTATCAACCGCTTCACGCTTCTGGATGCGTACCCCCTTCCATGGATCATGGATGTGGTGAATCAGATCGCCCAATACTGTGTACTATCCACCACTGACTTGCGTTCGGCCTATCATCAGCTCCCAATCCACCGAGAAGGCCGACCTTTCACGGCCTTCGAAGCGAATGGGCGGCTGTATCAATTCCTCAGGGTTCCCTTTGGGGTCACAAATGGCATCACGGTCTTCCAGCGGGAAATGGACCGGATGGTGGACCAGAACGGGCTGACTGCTACTTTCCCGTATCTGGACAATGTCACCATCTGCAGCCATGACACGAAGGATCATGATGCCAACCTTGAGAAATTTTTTCAGACTGCAATTCAGCTGCACTTGACTTACATTTTCGACAAGCGTGTCTTCTGGACCACTCGGCTCGCAATTCTGGATTGTGTGGTGGAGAACGGGGTGGTCATGTCGGACCCTGACCGCATGCATCCCCTCATGGACTTGCCCCCCCCACCACCCCCCCCCCACCCACACCCAGAAGGCACTCAAACGCTGCCTGAGTTTTTTCTCTTACTATGCTCAATGGGTTCCACACTATGCTGACAAGGCATGGCCACTCATCAAGACCACCTCCTTCCCCCTGTCAACTGAAGCCAGAGCGTCCTTAAACCGCATAAATTTGGACATCCCTGCTGCAACGCTGCACGCCATCGACAAGTCCATTCCATTCCAAGTCGAATGCGATTCGTCTGACTTTGCACTGGCAGCCACTTTGAACCAGGCCGGCCGGCCGGTAGCCTTCTTCTCCAGAGCCCTCCAGGGTCCTGAGAGCCGACACTCCTCTGTCGAGAAGGAGGCCCAGGCCATAGTCAAGGCAATTACATCCACAGTAACAGGGGGTCCTCGTTTATGAGCGCAGAGCTGCGGCTGTTCCTTCTGGAGCATGGTATTGCTTCAATCAGGAACACCAGCTATAACCCACATGGTAATGGGTAAGTCAAAAGAGAGAATCCCACCATCTGGAAAGCGGTTACGCTTGCCCTCCGGTCCAAAGGTCTCCCCACCTCTCGCTGGCAGGATGTGCTCAGTAGTGCCCTACACTCCATCCGCTCCCTCCTATGCACCGCGACCAATGCCACCCCCCCAAGAAAGGATGTTCTCTTTCCCAAGGAAATCCAAGTCAGGTACGACCATACGGCATGGCTCACGGTTCCCGGTCCAGTCCTTTTTATGACGCCACGTCCAGTACTCTAAGAATGACCCCTTGGTTGACCGAGTGACTCTGCTCCATGCAAACCCGTATTATGCCTACGTTGAGTATACGGACGGACAGGAGGACACAGTTTCAGTAAGGGACCTAGCCCAAGCCGGATTAGGCGTAGCAGTGCCTTTAACCCAACCTCTCCCTATTCCTTCTCCACCAAGTCATGTGCTTGAACAGAGGGACCAGCACCACCCCACCAGCTCAGGCCAGACTGTCGACAACGCATTTGGGGATTTGAGCAAAGCAGTGGCCGCATCCAGTGACACGACTCCAGCGACCCCAATCCCGGTGCCACGGTGGTCACGCCAGATGGTCAGGCCTCCTGACCAATACAGTCCCTAACCTCCATCCACCCTGGGTTCGGTTCTCAAAGAAGGGGTGAATGTGATAGTACAGATTCTATCACCAATGTGTATCTGTCCAGATGTACAGATGGTAGTGTAGAATGACTGTGATTGGCTGAGAGTGTAGCCACACCTACTGGCAGGTTTTAAAGGATTGCTCCAAGCCAGACCAGGTCATTCTGGACTGGTCGACCTACTTGTGATATGCTCCAGTCTTTTAGTTAATAAGAGCCTTGGTTTAGATCAACAAGTCTTTGGCTCTTTCGACGCGCATTACAAGGTGAGAGCACAGAATTTTAAAGGGGATTGAAGGAGTGAGTTTTTTTTTTAAAGAGAGTGGTTTTTTTTTGGAATTCACTGCCAGAGGAGGTGCTGCAATTTGAAAGCACAGACCAGGCCCTTCTGCCCACAATGTTGTGTCAACTAATGTAAACACTCTAATCCTTCCCTACCTCACATCCCTAATCCTCAATGTTCTTGTATCCTTGTGCCTATCCAAAAGTCTTTTGAGTGCCCCAATTGTACCAGTCACCACCATCACCCCCAGCAATACATTCCAGGTACCCAACGCTCTCTTGGTAAAAAATTCTTACCTCTGACCTCTCCCCGAAACTTTCCTGCATTCACCTTAAACAGATGTCCTCTGGTATTTGTTATTGCCACCCCAGGAAAAATGTGCTGACCATCCACCCTATCCATCCACCCTATCTTCCAGTCCAGGCAATATTCTGGTAAATCTCCTCTGCACCCTGTCTAAAGCATTTACATCCTTCATGTAATGAGGTGACCAGATCGAAACACAATACTCCAAGTGTGGTCTAACCAGAGTTTCATAGAGCTTCAACAATACCTCACGACTCTTAAACTGAACCCCAAATGAAAGAAGGCCTGCACACCGCACACTTTCTTTACCACCCTACCAACTTGTGCAGCAACCTTGAGGAATTGATGGATCTGGGTCCTAACATCTCTCTGTTCCTCCACACTGTTAAGAATCCTCTGCTTTCAAGTTTGATCTTCCAAAGTGCATCACTTCACATTTACCCGGATTAAACTCTGTCTGCCACTTTCCATCATCTCCCCTCAGCCTCTGACAATCAGAGAGTGAAACACAAGTTTGCCCAAAACTTGGAAAGCTCTGATAAGTTGGCCAAATGCCCTTTCCCTTTGATAAAATCATGTTGACTCAGTATGCTCACGTTATCTGCTCCCAAATAACCATCAACACCTTCTCAACTAGCACCTCCAGCTTACCTTACTGCCTGTAGTTCCCAGATTTCTCTCTTCCTGAACTATTGTATTCAGCACTGTCTTAGATCTGAGGAGCATCAATATATTCCTCCAGGTGCTCTGGTTTTCAAAGACATACAGAGTTGGTTGGTTAATCAACCATGGATGTATTTGGGCATGTGGGCTCAAGGGCCTGAAGACCCTATTACCATGCTGTACCTAGGAATTACCTTAAAAATTAAATTGCTATGTATGCTGACACAGGTGCCTGTGAACTGTGCCTCATCACTCCAGGACCAGGGGCCATGAGAGAGTGGGTGTGCATTTTCATAGACTAAGAGACATGGAGTCAGACAGGATGGAAACAGGGCCTTTGGGTCAACCAACTTGTCCTACTCACACTCGCCCCACCTGCCTGTGTTTAGCCCATATCCCTCTAAAACCATCCTTTCCATTTCCAATATCTATCTAAATGACAATAATACCGACATAGAAAAGAGAAGACTTCCACATACGATGTTATGCCGATCTATGTAAACCTACCCCACATCAATCTAACCCTTCTCTCTCTCTCATACCCATAACTCTCTATCCCTCCCATCTATGGATCTATCCAATCTTCTCTGAAATGTCAAAATCAAGCCTACATTCACCACTTCAGCTGGCAGGTCTTTCCACACTCCCACCACTGTCTGCGTGAAGAAGTTCCCCCTAATGTTCCCTTTAAACATTGCCCCTTACACCCTTGTGATGAAGACAGCAAAGTGTTTGGGGGATGGAATGAGTTGTTCGTCCTGGCAATTTGCCAGACTGGGAACTAACAGCTGTCAGCCCCTCACAGGGATGGGATCGGTGGGTAGGGGCAGGGTGGAGGGAAGTTGTAGGGGGTTGTCCTGAGACAACTGACGGTGAAACATCTGGACAACCAAGAGGAAGGTCAGTGTGTGAGAGGGCAGGGGGTTCCCCAACACCAGAGATGTCCCTAGGCTGAGCAGGCCAGAGAGGAGATAAGGAGTCACAGAGTCTGAGTGCAGGAAAACAGCCCATCCCACCTGCCCAAATTAATCCCACACCCTTCCAATCCCCTCTCATCCATGGATTTATCTGTGTTTCTGACATAACTGCCTCCATCACTTGGTTACTGAATCAAAGACTCGTAGACCTGTAGAGCCCATTTGTCCATGCACATCGACACCAATCCCATTGGGCTGAGTCAACTCAGTATGGCCCTTCGCTTTTCCAGTCCAGACCTTTAAATACTGGAACTGTGTCCACCTCCAACACCTTTCCGGCAGCCTTACCCCTCTGGTCTCCTCTAAATCTGCCCCCTCACCTTACCCTCTCAGTCTAAAGACGTTGACGATCTGTCCTACCTGTGTCCCTCAACTTGATAAAGCCTCATAAGGTAGAGAGGGGGTAAGACAGAGAGTGAGAGTGGTCATATCAAACTCTTTCATTTGTTTTACCAATGGCACTGATTTTGATTTTCACTAAAAGTGAATTGTCAAGTGTGCATACAGGTCCATCTGCCCAACCTGCGCACTCCAACCAAAATGTCCAACCCACACACACATCCCACCTCCCTGCCTTAGGCCAATATCCAAACTGAGAAGCCTGGTTGGCGTAGCAGTTAGCACAATGTTGTGAGGGGCTCGAATCCTGCATTGCCTGTAAGAGCTCTATACATTCTCCCTGTGACTGTGGGGGGTTTTCCCCAGGTGCCCTGGACTGGATTCATAGGTCAACTGGATATATTTGGACAGCACTGGCTTGTGGTCCGAAAGGGTCTGTTACAATGTCATATGTCTACATTTTTTTAAAATTCCCTCTAAGCTCATCCTATCCATGTATCCAGATTTCAGATTTCAGGTTTATTGTCAGACATGACATCACATACAACCCTGAGATTCCTTTTTTCTCTGGGCGCAGGGGAATTACCACTAGCAGAGCAAAAATAAAACTGCACACAGTGTGGTGATACGACCACCAGCCGACTGCAGGGGGCAATCTCTGTACCTGCAGGAAGACCACCTAAGGGGCTGACTCCAAGCCCCAACACCTGGATGCCCAGGCCTGCTTCAAGATCTGGAAGCATGCAATTGAGGTGATCATCCTAACACAGACTGAGGTGATCAACACCAACCAGAAACAGCTCATGGGGCTCTGCACCAAGCTGGGCCAATGAGCTTTCCAGGCCATCAAGGACTGCACAGACTATGAACTTGTGACGGTCGTCCTGGAGACCATGTACAAGCCCCCGACAAACGTGGTCTACGCCCCATACCTGCTCAGCATCAGGGTCCAGCAGCCAGGTGAGACGGCAGATGCCTATCTGGGGGTCCTGCGTGAGCTAGCCTGCCCATGCCTGGCCCAGACCATGGTGATCGAAGGGGAAGTGGAGCGACTGATCTGGGATGCCTGCGTGCGAGGGCTGCGCTCAAGGAGTGCCCAATAGAAGCTGCTGGAGGAAAACATTGCCTCACTTACCAGGACAATGGAGGTAGTCCACTCCTTGGAGCCTGGAGGTCATCATGCAGAGGTCTTCGATGCCCGACTCCCCCAACCTCCAGCCTGGCAAATGCAAAAGACCACTGTCGCCGAAGGGCCCTATGTGGAAGAGATGATCTCAGCTGCCGATGCAGCTCGCCCCTGTAAGTACTGTGGGTCCCGATGTGGGTCAGGCAGGCGATCCCGCAAAGGCTGCCCAGTGAGGAACTTGCATTGCTCCCGATGCAGGAAGAAAGGCCACTTCACCAAGGTGTGCCTTTCCAGGACCGTCAGGAAGGCTACAGCCCTCCGCGACCAGCTGGGAGCCCTCCCGAACGCCACCACCGGGTGACGCCATTACTCACCCCATCATTTCCACCCTTGCCGCTGATATCACGTCCGGCCCAGCCACCAACCCATACTGCTGCAGTGTGCTCACCGCCATCTTCCTCCGGATGACTTCCGCCCACACCGAAGACATCACTTCTGCTCTCTCAATGATGTCACCTCCAGCTTCACTGCCGGTCGGGTAGCCCAATCGCACCAATGCCACGAGTGTCCACCTCCATGAGATCACCCTCATCCTCCTGTGCTCCAAGGAATAAAACTCCAGCATGCTCCACCTCTCCCTGTAACTCAGGCCCCAAGTCCTGGCAACATCGTCGTAAATCTTCTCCAGCTCGACAACATCTTTCCTGTAGCACGGTGACCAAAACTGTACACATTACTCCATACGGAGTCTCACCAACGTCTTAGGCAACTGCCACATGAGCTCTCAACTTCAAAACAATACTCTGATAAATGAAGGCCAATGTGCCCAAAGTCTTTTTAATCAATGTATCTACCTGTGACGCCACTGTCAAGGTATTCTGTGCCTGTACTCCACGGCCCCTTGCTCTATAACACTCCCCAGATCACTACCATTCACTGTGTACTAGGTCCTACCCATGTTTGACCTCCCAACATACAACACCTTACATTTCTCTGTATTAATTTCCATCAACCCTTGTTCCTCTATGCAACCGATCAAAATCCTATTGTAACTTTTTGACAACTGTCTTCACTCGTAACAACACCAGAAACTTTCCTATCATCTGCAAACTTGCTTATCCTGTATGTTTTTATCTAAATCATTCATACAGTTGACAAAGAGCAATGGGCCCAGCTTTGAACTCTGTGGTACACTACTAGTCACAGGCCTCCAGACTGCAAAACAACCTTCAACCATCACTCTCTGCTTTCTTCCACGAAGCCAATTCTCTCTCCGTTCTGCTATTTCACCTTGGATCCCATGCGATCTAGCCTTCCACATCAGCTATTGTGCGGAACCAGATCTAGCCAGTGATCTCATTGCCACTTTAATGGGATTCTGCTTTGCATAATTGGCTGGTTACCACACATACACTTCAGAAACCCAGAACCAAATGTCAGGGTGTACGGAGCCACATCACCTTGCACCTTCCATGCACCATTTCAACAGATGGTTCTTTGCTGGCACAAGGTTCTGGACAGGACTTTTTCAGCCGTGACCACATTTGCAGTTTCCTCACCTTGAGCTCTGCCCAGTTAAAGCTGAATATTTTTTTTCTTTGAAGTACACCATTTGCCCAGCATTACTCAAACAAGCCTGAGCCAAATTAGATTCATTCCACTTGTTTATTTTTGTTGTTTATTTCAAATTGAGAATATTTTTAATGTCCCTTGAGGGACAAAGAGACAGGAAGACCGGCAGGTGGTGAGGAGTGAAGGGACTTTAATCTCCATATTCAACCTTTCAAACACTGCAGGGATTTACTAATTAACCCAGAGACCATCAAACAGACCTGACTTTATGGAGAAATGTCACAGCGAGCTGTTTCAAATGCAGTAATGAGGAAAGTATGCCAGATTATGGGATGTAAATAAAGGTTCCATTATTTTCATGTCATACTACATTTAGAAAATAACATGCAGGAAATTCTTTAACTTTGTCTACCGTAAGGCAGACACAGAGTTGTCACTTTAT
Source organism: Narcine bancroftii (assembly GCF_036971445.1). Lineage (NCBI taxonomy): Eukaryota > Metazoa > Chordata > Chondrichthyes > Torpediniformes > Narcinidae > Narcine > Narcine bancroftii. The sequence goes on along the minus strand of NC_091478.1, from coordinate 52,898,413 downwards.
CCAGCGCTCCTCACAGAAACCTACAGCACCTGGTATTCCTGGATGGTCTCCCCTCCAAGTACCGACCAGTCCTGAGCCTGCTTCACTTCCAAGATCAGACGGTTTAGGAACACCAGGTGCCGCCATCATTTTTTGTGGTAGGATAGATCTAAGAATTGCTTGACTGCGACACACAAAAGTGCTAGAGAAACTCAGCAGGTCACGCAGCAGCCACAGGGAGTGAAGGGGGACCAACATTTCGGACCTGTGTCCTTCGTTAGGTATAAGCAGGTCCCCAACTAGAATATAGGTGTTGTTCCTCCAGTTTATGTCTGGCCTTGGTTCGGCAGTGCTTGAGGCCATGGCCAGACAGGAATACGAAGGTAAACCAATCCCCAGTCATCTGCCTTTCTCCCAGCTGTCCTGTGTATGTAGGTCGGGCATTGGTACTCCGGGGAGTGCCTGTACACCTGCACGTTTCCATGTATGCAAGTTCTGACTGTTCATGATGAAAACAACTTTGCAGTTATGCATACGTGCCCCAAAATCTCTGCTTGTTGCTGCAAACAGAAAAAGCTCAAGTAAGCTCAATTAATTAAATAAAAAGAGACAATAAATACATCAGATGGATTTAAATATTCACAGTAATCTAAATGTAAAAAAGTGAGTTGAAATAGTGCAGACTGTCCTTCAGTCGGAGCTGCCCCTGATATGTGTTCAAGAGCCTGATAGCTGTTGGGAAGAAACTGTTCTTGAACATTGAGGCTTGAGGCTTCTGTACCTTCTTCCCAAACATAGCAGTGAGAAGAGATTGTGAGAGAAATTGGAGGGCAGGTGGAAACAGAGGAATCAGATCCAGGAAGTGACCACCTGGAATTGGAAAATGTATTAATTTTGCTACTTGACTTCATGTTCCCCAACATGTGTGTGTTGAGCACAGGGTCGACTGTGACAGAGAACTGGTCCCTTTCCTGGGAAGAAACCTGATAGGAGTTCATTGGATGGGTTGGCAGAAACTCCAGTTGAACTCCACACATCGCGGGGCTCCTCTTGCTGTTTTCTATGTTGGGATAGATCAGAGAAGGGCCAAGATTCCAAGCACCTGGAGCTGAGTGGGATATTTGGATGTCTGATCTGAGGTTTGGGGTCTGTGAAAAACATTTGGCAAATTCTGATGGCAGTGAGGTGACTGGTTTGGAGAACACCCCCATTTTTCATCTCTCAGCTCCCCTCACCTACCTACCATTTTAGTTCTCCTCCACTGCTTGTGCAGGCCATAGCCCAATGGGGAGAACATTGACTCTCCCGTACCACCTCCCCCCCACCCCGTCTCTCTTCCTAGCCACTTTCAGGTGTATTCTCCACCAAGAATCCACCTGCAGAAGCAGATTCAGACCTGTGGAATGGTCGTTCAGGTGGCAGCGCTAAAAGCGCAGCGCTGGCCACCTGAAAGAGTGTGATAGTACAGATTCTATCACCAATATGTATATGTACAGATTGTAGTGTAGGATGACTGTGATTGGCTGAGAGTGTAGCCACACCATCTGGCAGGTCTTAAAGGATTGCTCCAAGCCAGACCAGGTCATTCTGGACTGGTCGACCTACTTGTGATATGCTCCAGTCTTTTAGTTAATAAAAGCCTAGGTTTGGATCAAGAAGTCTTTGGTTCTTTCGACATGCTCTTCAATTTTATTAACTAAAAGGTTTTGAAGGGATGGAGCATTTGCCATGGCTGGAACGCCTTGACATCGACATTGACAGCTACAGCCTCGAATGACTTTAAGCACTAGGTGAGATGCTTCGAAACATACTTACAGCTCTCTGACCCTGCCGTGTTAAAGGACAGCCATCAACTACTAATATTGATGACTATGGTGTCCCCGAGAGTCTACCAGAGTCTCCAGGATGTGGCCACTTACGCCGCAGCCATGAAGGTGCTGAAAGGGCTCTACGAGCGACTAGTGAACAGGATTTATGCTCGGTACTTGCTACAAGGAGGCAACAGCCCGGGGAGTCCTGCAGAGCTTATATTTAGGCAATGGACAGGGACTGTGCCTGCACAGATAGAACAGGGATGCCTATGTGGCCGGGGTTCGATCGAATGAGTTGAGGCAGCGCCTGCTAGAGCACAGGGGAGAAAACCTAGAGGACATGATCCAGATCGCATAAACTATGGAGGCTGCGGTCTTAGGTATGGACATGTACTCTCAGGGCTGAATCCCATACTCTGATATGAGTAGGATGCCCTCCCTCTACCCTACTACCCCCCCGGCACACCGATGGCCTGTCGGCTGCCGCTATATTGCCTGATGCAACTCCAAAGTGTTATTTCTGTGGGAGGAACAAGCACAGCAGGTCCCAGTGCCTGGCAAGAAAAGCCAGGTGCCAGAAGTGCCTTAAAATCGGCCACTTTGCTATAGTCCGTCGCTCCAAAATAAACACAGTGCTTTGTGTGAAGCCAAATTGCCACCCTCCATTTCAAACACTTCTTCTTCAGAGCTCTCATCCAATGAGAGGGAGGGCTTCACCACGCGGCAGCGCCTGATGTCACGGGGCAGACGCTGAGCACAGAAGGTATAACCCACCCTCACCACTGACCAGGATCCTGCCGCCGCCGACCAGGAACGCGTCGCCACTGCCGACTGGGATCCTGCCACTGCTACCAGCTGGGGACTCGCCACCACCAAGGCAGCTGACCAGGTACCTGCAACTGCGACCGACGCTGCTGACCGGGGACCCGCCGCGGGTGCCGACTGGGGACCCGCTGCCGCCTACCGCCCCACTGCCGACAGCAAGCAGCAACCCCCAACACTTACCGTTGACTGCCCGACGCCCCCAGCAGGCTGCAGGCAGCAATGCTGTCTCTTCAGGCCCAACTGTTTGCATGACGTCATCACGCAGGACTCCACTGTCCCCATTACAAGTCTCTGCATCAGTAACCCTCGACCAGGACTTCCCCCATCCCCTCATAAAAGCAATGGAACTGATTAAAGTGCATGGACACTATACCAATTGCTTATTTGACTCAGGGTCAACTGACAGTTTTATCCATCCAGAGCTGCCCCACCGTTGCGGACTGGTTATTCTCCCCACTGCACAGAGAATTTCATTAGCGACCAGATCACACTGGACTGGGGTAAAGGGGTTCTGCGTGGCGACCCTGAAAGTCCAGGGCATATCGTTCACAGACTTCAAACTATTAGTTCTTCCCCAATTGTGCGCCCCTGCACTGTTGGGACTGGATTTTCAGTGCCAATTTCAAACCGTTTACCTGCACTTTGGGGAGCCTCACGCTGTAGTCTTTCCACCCTCTGAGATGCTCCGCTTTTCGCAAACATCACCCTGGCTGGAAACCTGTGGCCCCCAAAAGCCAGCAATATACTTATGAACACAGGAAGTTTATCACAAGCGAGGTGCGCAGACTGCTGGACGAGGGTATTATCGAACCTAGCTTGAGTCCCTGGAGGGCCCAGGTGGTGGTTGTTGAAGCTGCGAATGGTGGTTAACTATTACCAGACTATCAATCGCTTTACGCTTCTGGGTGCGTATCCCCTTCCATGGATCATGAATGTGGTGAATCAGATCGCCCAATACTGTGTATTTTCCACCATTGACTTACGTTTGGCCTATCATCAGCTGCCAATCTGCCAAGAAGACCAACGTTTCACGGCCTTCGAAGTGAATGGGCGGCTATATCAATTCCTCAGGGTGCCCTTTGGGGTCACAAATGGCATCGTGGTCTTCCAATGGAAAATGGACTGGACGGTGGACCAGAACGGGCTGACTGCTACTTTCCCGTATCTGGACAATGTCACCATCTGCGGCCATGACACGGAGGATCATGATGCCAACCTTGAGAAATTTTTTCAGATTGCAATTCAGCTGCACTTGACCTACAATTTCGACAAGTGTGCCTTCCGGACCACTCGGCTCGCAATTCTAGGTTGTGTGGTGGAGAACAGGGTGGTCATGCTGGACGCTGACCGCATGCGTCCCCTCATGGACTTGCCCCCCCCCCCCCATACCCAGAAGGCACTCAGACGCTGCCTGGGCTTTTTCTCTTACTATGCCCAATGGGTTCCACTCTATGCCAACAAGGCATGGCCACACTTCAAGTCCACCTCCTTCCCCCTGTCAACCGAAGCCAGAATGGCCTTCAACTGCATCAAATCAGACATCGCTGCTGCAATGCTGCATGCCATCGACGAGTCCATTCTATTCCAAGTTGAGACCGATGCGTCCGACTTTGCACTGGCAGCCACTTTGAACCAGGCCGGCCGGCCAGTAGCCGCCTTCTCCAGAACCAACATTCCTCTGTCAAGAAGAAGGCCCAGGCCATAGTCGAAGCAGTACGTCGTTGGAGACACTACCTCACTGACAGGCACTTTACACTGCTGACCAACCAATGTGCGGTCTCCTTCATGTTTAACAATACCCAGCGAGGTAAGATCAAGAATGACAAAATCACCAGGTGGAGAATCGAGCTCTCCACCTTTAATTATGACATACTGTATCGGCCAGGTAAACTCAACAACCCACCAGATGCGGTCTCCAGGGGGACTTGCGCCAACATACAACTGGACAGGCTCGCAACCTGCCCTACACAGTCGAGGAGATTCGCTCCATGACCCGAGCCTGCCCAGTGTGCACTGAGTGCAAGCCCCACTTCTTCCGTCCAGAGAACACCGACGTCATCAAAGCCACCTGCCCCTTTGAACGTCTCAGCGTAGACTTCAAGCGGCCCCTACCATTGACCAATCGTAACACCTACATCCTTACAGCCATCGACGAGTACTCCCGCTTCCTGTTTGCTGTGCCCTGCTCGGACATGACTGCCTCCTCAGTCATAGAGGCCCTGCACAGCATCTTCGCCATCTTCGGATACCCCAATTACATCCACAGTGACAGGGGGTCCTCGTTTATGAGCGCAGAGCTGCGGCTATTCCTTCTGGAGTGTGGTATTGCTTCAAGCAGGACCACCATCTATAACCCACATGGTAATAGGCAAGTCGAAAGAGAGAATGCCATTGTTTGGAAAGCAGTTATGCTTGCCCTCTGGTCCAAAGGTCTCCCCACCTCTCGCTGGCAGGACATGCTCACTAGTGCCCTACACTCCATCCGCTCCCTCCTATGCACCACGACCAATGCCACCCCCCATGAAAGGATATTCTCTTTCCCAAGGAAATCCGAATCGGGAATGACCATGGCTCACGTTTCCCTGTCCGATCCTCTTATGACGCCACGTCCAGTACTCAAAGAATGACCCCTTGGTTGACTGAGTGACTCTGCTTCATGCAAACCTGCATTATGCCTACGTTGAGTACCCAGATGGTGGGAGACACAGTCTCGGTAAGGGACCTAGCCCAAAGTGGATCAGGCGCAGCAGTGCTTTTAACCGAACCTCCCCCTATTCCTTCTCCACCAGCTCATGTACTTGAAATGAGGGACCAGCACCACCCCACCAGCTCAGGCCAGTCTGTCAACAATGCCGTTGGGGAATTTAGCGAAGCAGTGGCCACACGACTTCGGCGACCCCAATCCCGGCGCTATGGCGGGCACGTCAGATGGTCAGGCCCCCTTACCGGTACACCCCTTAACCTCCATCCACCCCGGCGTCAGTTCTCAAAGAAGGGGTGAATGTGATAGTACAGATTCTATCACCAATGTGTATATGTACATATGTACAGATTGTAGTGTAGGATGACTGTGATTGGCTGAGAGTGTAGCCATGCCTACTGGCAGGTCTTAAAGGGTTGCTCCTAGCCAGACCAGGTCATTCTGGACTGGTCGACCTTCTTGTGATATGCCCCGGTCTTTTAGTTAATAAAAGACTTGGTTTGGATCAACAAGTCTTTGGTTCTTTTGACACGCTCTACAAAGAGACAGCTGCACATGAGGTGCCTTGGGGTGCAATCCGGCTCCTGTCCCTGCAGGATGTTAGGGCTGGGGTGGCCAGCGCAAGACTTCAGCACTGGGGCAGCTGGCACGGGCTGTGAGCGCTGAGGTGGCCGGTGCTGACGTCCCACACCAGGGGGCAGGGGCAGTGGGGAAGGGGCTCTCAGGTATTTGCCAGCTGATTCTCATCCCCTTAGCAGCCGCTTTCAGGCAGCTGCATTCAGGTGCTTAGGGAGACTTCAGTGCTCCAGCGATTATCCCTCCCGGAAGAGGGTTACAAAGTGCAACTCGGAGGTGCCTCCTGATCTTTCAGGTGGCCTCTCTACAGTTGCATAGGGGTAGAATATACGGCTTTACATTGGGGTATTTTGGCTCTCTCTCTCTCTCGCTCTCACTCTCGCTCTCGCTCCCCCCTCCTGATCCACCTCTGTTTTTTTGTTTCCCCAAGCAGATATCCTCCAACCTTAATGACCCACTTGTGTACCTCCCTGCCTCCAAGTTCCATCCCACATTTAACCCACTGGATCTTTTGCCTCTGGTGCAGCAATGGATGTTAGTACATTTTTGTCACAACCATCTGAGCTCATAACAATACAGTCAGTGTTGGGTTTGAACCCTGGTCCCGCTAACTGTGACTGGGATAAGTATGAGGAGTTACATTTTGAAAGGTTAAACCAGGACAGGATGTACACAGTGAATGGTCGGGTCCTGCATACTATTGTGGAACAGAGAGTCACAGGCGTACAGGGGCAGAGTTCATGGAAGTGGAGACAGGGTGGTGAAGAGGGCATTTGGCACACTTGGTCAAGGCAGTAAGTGCAGGAGCAGGGATGCCATGTTACAAGACGTTGGTGAGACTTGGAGTTTCAGATTTATTGTCAGAGTAAGTTGCCAGAAGGTGCAGGAACGATTCATGAGGATTATAGTGGGACCTGTTTCTGTGCTGTAACTCGACATGTAAGTACACATACAAATAACAAATGTTAACTCGGATACATAGACTCAGACTCACACTGACAGAGATGCAAACCACAACTTCCATCTAGCACATCTGACACATAATGATTCATAGACAGACAATGAGATACACAAGGCCATAACACAAAGATAATCAAATGCACCCCTACAGCTGTACCCCTCAATAACAAGTATACTATTTTGGAAACTGTTGGGTGGGGGGGAAGGACCTTGCCAGGGACAACCCATGGTGATCAGGTCTCTGGCACGGAGTCTGGTCCTGTGGCTAAGAAGAGAATGGAGGAGAAGAGGTGGGCTGTAGTGATAGGGGATTCCATAGTTAGGGAAACAGATAAGAGGTTCTGCGGGAGAAATGAAGTATCCTGGAGGATATGTTGCCTGTAGTTTTTTTGCATCAATATTTACTTAGGAAAATGGCACAGAGTCATGGGAGTAAGGAAAACAAGCAGTGAGGTCATGGAACCCATACAGATTAAAGAGGAGGAAGTGCTTGCTATTTTAAAGCAAATTTGGGTAGAAAAATTTGTTCCGTTTTATAAAAAAAAAGTCTCCAAAAATAGCCTGGGAAATTATGGGCCTGATATCAGTAGTAGGTAAATTATTGGAAGGTGTCAAAGTGATAGGATAGACAAGTACTTGATAGCAAGGGACTGATTAGAGATAGCAAACATGGATTTATGCATAGTAGGCCGTGTTTAACCAAACTGATTGAGTTTTTCAAGGAGGTTACCAGGAAAGCTGGTGAAAGAAATGCTGTGAAAGTTGTCTGCATTGACTTTAGTAAGGCCTTTGACAAACTTCCACATGAGAAGTTAGTCAGGAAGGTTCAGATGCTCAGTGTTCATGGTGATGTAGTAAATTGGAATTGACATTGGCTCTTTAGGAGATAGAGTGGTGGTGGATGGCTGCTTCTCAGACTGAAGGTCTGTAACTAGTGGTGTGCCTCAGAGAGCAGTGCTGGGACCATCGTTGTTGTCATCTATGTTCATGATCTGGATGATAATGTGGTAAATTGGATCAGCAAATTTGCAGATGACACAAAGATGCGGACCAGTGAGGGGCTCTGCGACTGAGGGACCTGATGTGGAGCACACAATAATCACATCGACATGATGGAGTGATTAAACGGCTCTAATTACCAAAAACCTGAGCATTACTGATACACGACTTGGCCAAGTTTCCAGGTATAGGAGCAAGAGGGGGCAAGACCGGGCGCGCCAGCCTTTATTGGGAAATCTGGGGAGGAGCCAAGGGAGGGGTTAGGAAAGGTTAGGGGAGGTTCGGACTGGCCAGTCCATACATCCATGAAAATGCTTTTCACCACACCAGTGCATGAGGCGACTCGAGGTGAGGAACCCATGGAACCCGCAGGTCATTTTTCAGATATTTACAAATTAGGCAATTCCTGCCAGTGGTGAATCTGTTTGTCTTGCATTTCATGTAATATGACACTCTTTTATTACTATGATAATAAATAGAATCTTGATCTTGAATGAGATTCAAGGATCTTAAATCTTGAATTGTGAACAGCAATAAAGGCTTTCAAAGCTTGCAGCTTGAAAAAATGGGGTGAAAAATGGCAGATGGAATTTAATGCAGACAAGTTTGGAAGAACAAACCATTGCTTGTTTTCCTTACTCCCACGACTCTGTGCCATTTTCCTAAGTAAATACTGATGCAAAAAAAACCTAATTTAAGATCTCACCCATCTCTCTTGGCTCCATACATAGGCAACCATTCTGATCAAGGGGACCAATTTCATCCCTCACTATTCTTTTGCTCTTAATATACCTGTAGAAACCCTTAGGATTTTCCTTCATACTGTCTGCCAAAGCAACCTCATGTCTTTTTTCAACCTTCCTGATTTCATTTTTTTTTTAAATTTTCTTCAATTTTTTGCCGATTGTTTGAATTTCAGATAACTAGGATTTTACTCTATTTATCTTAATTGTGCCATTAATTTATTTTGCTTGTTGCAAACAGATTGTGGATGTAGATAAAGAACCAATCATTTTAACTTGTTCTCATTTTTCTCTGTATCCTGATTTCCTTCTTAAGGACATACACAGTGAATGGTCGGGCACTGAGGAGTGCAGTTGAATAGAGGGATCTGAGAATACAGATACATAATTCCATGAAAGTAGTGTCACAGGTGGATAGGGTAGTAAAGAGAGCTTTTTGGCATATTGGCCTTCATAAATCATAGTATTGAGTACAGGAGTTGAGATGTTGCGGTAAGTTGTACAAGACATTGGTGAGGCCAGGAAAAAGATCAAAAAAAGATAAGATTTGCTAGGACGTTGCTGGGACTTCAGGAACTGAGTTACAGGGAAAGGTTAAACAGGTTAAGCCTTTATTCCCTGGAGCTTAGAAAAATGAGGGGAGATTTAATAGAGGTATTTCAAGTTAAAGTAAATGTAGGTAGGCTTTTTTCACTGAGGGTAGGTGAGATGCAAACCAAAGGATATGGTGTAAGAGTGAAAGGGGAAATGTTTAGGGGGAACAAGAGGGGGGAACTTCTTCACACAGAGAATGGTGAGAGTGTGGAATGAGCCGCCAGCTGAATTGGTGAATGTGGGTTCAATTTTAACATTTAAGAAAAATTTGGACAGGTATGTGGTTGGGAGGGGCATGGAGGGCAATGGACAGGGTGCAGATCAGTGGGATAAAGCAGAATAATAGTTTGGCATAGACTGAAGGAGGGAGCGTGGCGTAATGGCGTAGGGAGAAGATGTGGAAAATGCCTCTCCTGACAGAATTAGCACCTGCTTTAAAAAAAATTTTTTTAAGTATTGAATAACTTTAAAATTCTTTTAGAGGTCTTAAAAGGTGGCTACAAAAAAATCTAGAACACAGGCTGCAAAAAAAAAAGTTAAAATTGGAGTTACAGTGATGGAAGAAACTAGGCCAACCTTGAAGACTCAACCTCCGATCCTGGTTCCTCTCCAGCCTCGATTTTCAAAGCCTCCATGAGTAAAGAATCCAAACTCCAGCACCACCTTCTCGGGGATCTGGAGAAGATGGTGCCGGAGCATGAAAGTAACTACCGGAATGACTGTAGAACCAACCCACATGCGCGGAAGTGATTGAGTCGGAGTTTGCGGACCCGACTTTTTCTACTGTAGCAGGTCAAATGAGGGCTAAGCAGAGAACCACTGGCAACTTCTACAGAAGAAGAAGGAGTGGAAGAGGAAAGTCTTGTGCCACAATCACCAGAAGAGAAATCAGAAGAAGGAGGAGATCAAAATATTCCAAGGGAAAATAAAGATACAGTTAACAATATAGAAGATTCTTTTACAGCAATGGAAATTCAGAAGAAAGATTTATTGCAAAAAGTTGATATATTGGAAAACCAGAGTAGAAGAAATAAAATAAAAATTGACTTTGAGGGCACTAATCCAGTACAGTTTTTTTTCAAAATTGGCTGCCTGAAATTTTGGGACCAGAGAATTTTTCAAGTGGTTTGGAATTCGATAGAGCACATGGAGCTCTAAGGAAAAAAAACACATCCGGGACAACCGCCACGCTCGATTTTGATTAAATGTTTACATTACCAGGATAGAGAAATAATTTTGAAAATGGCAGTTCAAAAAGCAAGGGAACAACAAAGCCTTTTAATGATCCAGATGATTATGGTAGAGAATTCTTCTATGCAGATTTGAGTAAAGAAATTATCAAAAGAAGAAAAAGATTTAACCCAGCAAAGTCAGTTTTGTGGAAGAAAGGATATAGATTTGCTTTTCGATATTAAGCAGTTCTTAAAGTTTTTTTATAGACAATTTCAAGCAAAATTTCTTGTTAATGAATCTGAAGCTTTGGAATTTTCTAATTTATTGTCTCATAATAACACAATGTTATTCATCTCAACAAATGGAAGGGGATAAAAAAAATTGAAGGGAGTATCTTCACCAGGAAGACAGCCAACTGAGGTTCAAGTTGAAATCAATGATGATCAAGTTAACAGAACTTGAGAAGCTTATCATACTTGTCTGATTAAAACTAAATTGTGATATTCTGTCTGGGGGAGGCAGATTTTTTTTTTCCACTTTACTCTTCCAAGGCCTTGTGCCACTAGTGGCGAGGGCCACTTCTCATAATTAAGGGAGTTAGTGCTGACCTAATCAGCACTTTTGGGATTTTTATTTTCTTTTATTTTTCTTTTATTTTTTATTATTTTTGGGGTTTCTTCCTTTCAATCTTTGGAGCTGGGATGACCTGGGGTGGAGAGGAGAGTTGAGTATTTTCTAAATTATATTATGGCAACACATGGTTTGAATTTTGTAATGTTTAATGTGAATGGGCTCAATAATCCAATTAAAAGGAAGCGAGTTTTAGATCATGTTAAGAAGTTGAAAGTTGATATTGTTTTTTTGCAGGAAACTCATCTGAGAAAGAACATCAAAAGTTAAAGAGAGAATGGGTTGGTCAAGTTATAGCCTTGTCTTTTAATTCAAAAGCATGAGGAGTGGCTATTTTAATTAATAAAAACTTGTCATTTAAATTACAATGAATAGTTATTGAATCTGTCGGTAGATTTGTGTTGGTAAATTGTCAGATTCATTCAGAATCTTGGATATAAATGATGAAAATTTTATTCAAGATGTTTTTCTTAATTTGGTAGAAGTAAATGGAAATATAATAATTGATGGAGATTTTAATTGCTGTTTGGATCCAATTTTAGATAAATCTACAAAATCTTTAATGAAAAAGAAAAAAAATATTGATGTTAATGGAAGATTTTAATTCAGTGGATATTTGGAGGAAATTGAATCCTTGAGATAGAGATTATTCATTTTATTCTTATCGGTTTGATTCTTATTTTAGAATAGATTTTTTTAAATTTTCAACTCATTTACAAGGAAGGACTAAATATGTACAATATTAACCTAGAATTGCATCAGACCATTCACTATTATTGAATTTTGATAGAATTGATTCAATTTATAGATGGAGCTTTAATTCATCATTATTAAATAATGTAGAATTTTGTAACTTTATGAGGTGAATAGTATTTAGATACAAATATTAATTCAGTTGATAATAAATTGTTTTATGGGATGATTAAAAGCTTATTTAAAAGGCCAAATAATGTTATTTGACTAAAAATATCTTAAGGAAGTAGATAAATTAGAGAAGGAAATTGTAATTCTGGGAAAAATTTACAAAAAATGCATTCTGAAAAGAAGAGGTGGAATTAATAAATTAAAAAATGTATTATTCAATTCAGACTTACAGAACTGAGAAATTAATTGATAGAACTAAACAAAAATATTAAGAATTAGGAGAACGACCACATAAGGAATTAGTTTTGCAATTGTAAACGGAGCAAGCATCAAGAACTATTAATGCTGTCAAGAAGAGTTTGAAAATTACTTATAAATTACAGGATATAAATGATTCTTTTAGAGAATATTATACTGAGTTATATTCATCTCGATAATTGAATAATGAAGAAGATATTAATGATTTTTTTACAGAAGCTTCAACTTCCATCTTTAAATTGCCAAGCTCAAAAGGATTTAAATTCTCCATTTAACATTGAAAGAAGTTATTAAGGCTTTAAATTCTATGCAAAATAGTAAATCTCCTGGTGAAGATGGGTTTACGTCTGACTTTTAACAAAAATGCCAAGACTTTATTAATGGAAGTATTAAAACAAGTGACTGTAACCTGTTCATTACCAGAATTTTTTTCAAATGCTGTAATAACAGTTATACCTAAGAAAAATAAAGAATTATTAAAACCAGAGTCTTATAGGCCTATATTGTTACTAAATGTTGATTATAAGATTGTTACTAAATTTTGCCTAATAGAGTTGTTACGAATCCAGAGGACCCCAAAACCTAGCAGCAATAGATATGCACTTCGACAAAGGGATACTTAAACAAAAGTTGTTTTTAATTATCTTTGAACATGAAAATAGAATCAAACTTTCACTTACCTCTATTGACTTACTAACCCCCCCTCTAATGCTAAGCGCATGTGTGTGTAATGTGTGTGTTAGTTCAGCGAAGTTCTTTGGTTCACAGTCCAATCTCACTGTTTGCAGGCAATTCTTGTACTGTGCACAGACATTAACATTAATAAAGTTCACCAGGCTTTGGTGCTTAATAGGTAAATGGTAACCACTCAGAAGGGTTCTTGTTGGTTTTCAGAGAGAGAGAGTTTTTCTTGTTTAAGATCACCACAGAGTTTCTTTCTGTTTCTCCTATTCCAAAGGAAACATTGGACAGCCAGTCCTCTCCTTTGACAAGGCTGTCTTCCAAAGCTTGCCAGCTTGTCCCTCTGGAGGCGATGTCTGTGCCTTTCCTCTCTCGCTCTCTCTCACTCCATCCTCTCTGAAATCAAAGCCTCTTTTTTGCTCTCTGCCTAGAAAGATCACATGACCTTCCAGACAGTAGGTTCTGGTTTCCAGACAAAGCTGCCACTGCCTGTTGTTACATTTGTAGCCTTTTCAAATAGTCCATCATGAGTCTGAGCTCTCTTGCAAAAGTTCCTGCAAAAATTCTGTATTTTAAAGTGTTTGTGTGTAACCTGCTCTAACAAATCTTCCCCAATTTATTTCCCAAATACCTCTATACTCACTGTCACAGAGTGAATGAATATTTACCTGAGTTGGTTCATTTAGATCAATCGAGATTAATTAAAAAAAAAGATATTCTGCTGATAATATAGCTAAATTAATTTGTCTAGTTCAATTGGATTTAGCATTAGTTTTTCATTAGATGTTGAAAAGGCTTTTGACAGATTAGAATGGAATTATTTATTTAAGGTTTTACAAAAATTTCAATTTGGGCAAATATTTATGATTTGGATTAAAGCTTTATATGGAAATACTTTGGCTAGAGTAGTTACCAATGAACAACTTTTTTCTTCTTTTTCATTAAATAGATCAGTGAGACAAGGTTGTCCTTTATCTCCTGCATTGATTGTTTTAGCAATTGAACCATTGGCACAATCAATAAGGCAATATTTTTGTATTAAAAGAATTAGAGTTAATAAGGAGGAGTATAAAATTAGTTTGTTTGCAGATGATGTATTGATTTATATAACAGACCCTGAAAATTCTTTAATTTCTTTAAATAAAAAGTTACAAGATTATGGGAGAATATCTGGTTATAAAATTAATTAGGATAAAAGTGAAGTTATGCCATTAGTAGAAGGAGATTATGATTGATATGAAAGTGTAGCTCAATTTAAGTGGACATACAATCAAATTAATATTTAGGTATTAGAATTGATAAAAAATAAGATAATTATGTTCCATTATTTAATAAAATTAAAGATGATTTAAATAGATGGATGACTTAACTATTACCTTAAATTGTATTAAAATGAATATTTTTCCAAGGATTCATTATCTGTTTCAATCTATTCCTTGTTTAGTAACTCGATTTTTTTTAAAAGGTCTTAATTCATTGTAGGGACATTTTTATGGAAGTGGAAAATGAATAGGATATCTTGGAGAAATTAACTTGGAAATTTTAATTAGGTGGTTTACAACTTCCACATTTTCTGAATTATTATAAAGCTGCACAATTGAAATTTATTAATGCAATGTTTGACCTCAATAAACTTTCTATTTGGGTGAATAGATCAAATTGATGAGAAGGCTATGTCAGAATTTATTTATAAATGGAATTCAAAATTGTTAATTGGTAAGGATTCACCAATTTTCAAACATTTAATTGTAATATGGAACACAATTGATATTCAGTGGAAAAGGAGAAATTTCAGCAAAAATGCCCCTATATTAAAAAAATTTTTATTTTAACTGTTAATAATCAGTTTTTAAAGATATGGAATCAATTGGGATTAAAAAAAAAGTTGAAGATTGTTTTGAAGCAGGGAAGTTTGTATCTTTTAATCGAATGAAGGAGAAATTTCAAGTTGTTAGTTATATTTTTGTTATTATCAAGCAAAACCTTTTTATTGGGAAAATTACAACATAGATTAAAATTTTGTGGACAAGCTGCTTTGGAATTATTACTTACTAAGGAAGAAACAAATAACTTATTACAAAATAAAATGCCTAAGTAAATGTTCATAAATCAAGAATGAAATGGGAATTTGACTTAAATAGGAAGATAGATGAAAATTTTTGGAGGAATTTGTGTAAGGATAGTATGACTAAGATGATAAATGTAAGATATAGATTAGTACAATATGATTTTTTTACATCAATTATACTTAACCCCTCAAAAATTAAAGAAATGTGATTTAATTTCCTTGGATTTGTGTTTTAGATGTGGACAAGAGTTAGGTACTTTTTTTAAAATTTGACATTCTAAAGTTAAGAATTTTTGGATACAAGTTAAATTGTATTTGGAGCAAATATTAAAAGTGAGTTTACCATTTGGTCCAATATTTTTATTAGGGAACGTTGTTGTTTGCTTTAGGACTAAGACTGACCATGTATGAAATTGAATTTTTACGTTTAGCTTTGGCCGTTTCTTAAAAATGTTTGGCCATTACTTGGAAATCTGATTTAGTTTTAGGAATGCAAAGATGGCATTCTGAAATGAAATCCTGTATTCCTTTAGAAAAGATAATGGATAATTTGAAGGATAAATATTATTTTTTTATAAAAGTATGGAGCCCGTATTTAAAAACTTGATTTGAAAAAGTTGATAATTGTTGTTTTTAAGTGATGATCTCCTTTCTTTGTAGGTGAAAGGGGAGGAGGGAGGGTGTAAGTGGGGTGGATGAGGGAGGTTGGGGTGGGGGCTTTACTCAATTATATAATATCTGTATCAATATGTTATATGATTTAAAATTTATAAATAAAATATTAAAAAAGGCTAAAGGACCTGTGTTTCTGTGCTGTAATGCTCTCGGGTTCTATGTACCATCTCACATATGCGATACCAATGTGCATTCACACATCAACGTGCCCTCAGTACATTGCCACTGCCATATTACATCTGTGTCTACACCTTCGATTGCAGCAGCTGCTAAGCCGTGCGGAACCACGCTCTCTTGGAGAATGCGGCCGTGTCCGTCAGGGGTCCCCCTGGAATCTCTGCCGTTGTGACAGCGGCAGCAGCAGCGAGAGCCGGACTAACTCTCTCTTTCTAATTCTCTGCCTCGCCCCCAATTCTCACACCACTCGGCATCACGTCCTCCATCCTCTTCCCTTCCCCACCCCATCTCTCTCCCTCCCTCAATCTCTTCTCTCCCTCCCCTCTTTCCATTCATCTCCCACGTTCTCTCTCTTCTTCCTGACCCCCCTCTCCCTTTCCTTCTCCCTCTCTCCCCTCTCCTCTTCTTCGCTTCCTTCCCCCTCTCTCCTTTTCTCCCACCCTTCTGTCCCACCATTTCTCTCCCCTCTCCCTCCCCACCCATTATCTCCCTTCCTCCATCTCTCTCTCCACCTTTCTCTTTCTTCCTTCCTCTCCCCTCCATTCCTCCCTTCCTCTCTGTCCCTCTCTCCATCAACTCTCCACCCTCCCCTTCTCTCCCTTCCACTTCACCCCGTCTCCTTCCTCCATCATCCTTGCACTTTCCCTCCCTCCATCTCTCCCTCCTTCAGTTCTCTCCCCTTCTCTCCCAGCCTCTCCCCCTTTTTGTTGCTCCCTCCCCTTCTCTCCCCATCTTTCCTTCTCCCGCTCTCCACTTCTCCTCCCTCCCTCTCTCTCTCCCCATTTCCCCCTCTCCATTTTCCTCCTTTCAACCTTTTCCCTCTCTCCCCCTTTATTCGCCCCCTTCTCCTCCTCCCTCAGGAAAGGAGTGCACATTGGTGGGGTGGGGAGGGGAGGGAAAGGAAGGGGAGGGTCGAGCCGGGTGAGCAGCATGTGAAAATGTGCGCTGAGGAAAGCCGTGACTGCACGGACAGCGCTCGACGGCTCGGCTCCGCGCTCGCCAGGCAGCCACCCCGTCAGCGCTCACTCCGCGGGCTGGACGCCGTTCTGCGCTGGGTTTTCGCCAGGATGAGCGACAAGAAGTTGGGCACCAGGGGCTCGGTGAAGGAAGAGGCGGCGTGCCCCGACAAGCGGAGGGGTATTTCGGTCATCCTGGATGTAAGTGATTCTTTCCCAGAGCCGGCTGTCAGGCGGGGTGTGGGCGAGCGGTGGGTGGTGTCCCAGCACCAAGAGGCAGCGGGCAACTTTCGCTCAGCACTTTGTTCAGGGAAGGGCAGACGAAGGGAGGAGACCTCACTCTCTCACACATACACACACGGAGATACAAACACACACAGACAGACATTGATTTGAGACAGCGAGACACACACACACAACACGTACGTACACGGAGACACAGGTACACATCTGTGTACACATACATAAAGAGAGAGAGAGAGTCAGACAGATACACAGAACTGAGAATGATGGGGCAGAAAGGGGTAAATTTCAGAGCGGGAGAGACCGATGAAGAATGAGAACAGAAAGGGAGAAGGGAAGTCAATAGCAGAGGGCGAGGGAGCGGGAGTGAAGGGGAGAGCTGGAATCTGCCTTCCCCGGGACACGAATGATAAATTCACTATCGTTTGGGAGCAACTTCAAACCATGAAGAGGGATTTTGGTTGGTAAGCACATTTATCGTGCTTCGCCACGGTCCACTTCTGAAACGTGCCATGAGATGCGGAGAGCATTCGGGGGATTCAGATCACAAAGCATGTGTTTGAGTGTTTTTTCTTCAGAGTGTACAAACCTTACCAAATTATTTGTTCTTACTCTCTCCAGATATTCAGAAGAGCTGATAAAAATGGTAAGAGATCGACTTTTTAAAATCTGTTACGCACTATTTTATGGCACTGATATGACTCCAGGATGTCAGTGCATAAGGAGTTAACAGTACAACTTGCCTCCTGTTCCTTTGGTTTTAGGACCATAGAACACTATGGCACAGAAACAGACCCTTAGCCCATCTAGTCTGTTCCAAACTATTATTCTGCATTGTTCCACTGTCCTGCAGCTGAGGCAAGACAACAGCTCTGAGAGACCTTCTCTTACTTACTTACTTACCCCTTCAGCAGCACCCCACCCCATCAAGCCACCATCTCATGCACCATCTCTAACCTCATTGCCATTGCCTTCCCATCCCATATTTCTCTTGAATGTCAAAATCAACCCCACATTCACCATTTCATGTGGCAGCTCGTTCCACACTCTCACCATTCTCTGCATGAAGTTCCCTTAAACATCTCACATTTAATCCTTAACTCATGTACTCTAGTTCTTGTCTCACCCCAACTACAAGCCTGCTAGCATTTACCCTTATCTGCCTCATGGACTGACGCCTGATATAAACACAGGCAGCATGCTTTACGTAGCTGTTAGCACCACACTATTACACTATTACAGCACCAATGACTGGGTTCAAATCCAGCACTGTCCATAAGGAGATTATACATTGTCTCTGTGTCTGGCATTGATTATTCAGGAATATGACAGCAGCGGGGAAGAAGCTGTCCTTGTGCCACTGAGTGCTTGTCTTTAGGCTCCTGTATCTTTTCCCCAATGGTAGCAGAGTGACGAGGGCATGGCATGAGTGGTGGGGAGTTTTGAGGATAGAGGCTGCTTTCTCATGTTGATGTCCTCTATGGAGTGAAGTCTGGTGCCTGTGATGTCACCATTGGAGTTTATTCTTGTTCTGAGAGTTTGGAGATTCCATACCAGGCAGTAATGCAACCAGCCAGAATGCTCTCCATGGTACACCTGAAGAAGCTGATGAGAGTCTTTGGTGACATCTCCTCAGACACCTCACCAGGTGCAGCCACTGGCGAGCCTTCTTTGTGATTGCATCAACATGGAGGGTCCAAGACTGATCCTCAGAGATGTTGACACCCAGGAATTTGAAGTTTTTGACCTCTCGATGAGGGATTCCCCTGACTTCCTCCTGAAGTCCAAAATCATTTCCTTGATTTTGATGATGTTGACCGCAAGTTTGTTGTCATTATACCATTCAACGAGCTGATCTATCTCCCTCCTGTACACTTCCTCATTTCCATTTGTGCTTTTGTCGGCAAACTTGTAAATGGCATTGGGACTGTACCTGGTCACACAGATGTGGGTGTATAATGAGTAGAGCAGTGGGCTAAGCACGGACCCTTGGGGTGCCCCTGTGTTGATGACCAGTGAGGAGGAGACATTGTTTCCAGTTTGTACTTACTGTGATCTTCCGATGAGAAAGTCAAGGATTCAGTTGTAGAGGGGGGTACAGAGTCCAAGAGTACAGATGCTGAGTACAAACAAAAATCAGCAGCAAAACATTTTTAGGTCGGTTGAACAAACGCAATGTGTCAGCATCATTATGCAATTAAACCTGCTAAATTCAATCAAAGTTAATGTTTCTCCAACTTCCTACATGATATAGCAAATCTGAAATGATCTTTGGCTTGAAGTTGACTATCACAATCCCCAATTTTTTCAGGAAGCAAACCTTATGAAAAAAAATGTTGTCCAGTGTAATCAGTTATATACATGAACATGTAATTTAAAATAAATATATTGTAGCGATGACTAGTCTGCTTACTGAATAACTCCACAACCAAACGGGTTGAGTTCAGTGAGCAAAACTGATTAATTGAGGTCTGCCTGGTTGTTCTTATGCTCCCAGCCCGGACCTGTCTGAGAACCGTGCGGTGGACCCTGACGCCATCAGGGCATCACGTGGGCCACAGAGCACGGGCTTCTAAGTTTGGTGGCGGGGTCGGGAAGAAACCCTCGACGGCGCCATTTTGGCTGGCTGCCCCGCCACGTGTGTGACATGCGGGACCGGTTCACCTAATGGCGTACCGCCACGATATGTGAATATTTTAGCATGATTTTCTCGGTTATAGAAGACTGTTCATCAATCTCATTGTCTGCATTATTGATTGTAATGCTCCTTTCTGATGGTAGTAGGTCAAAGATATTGTGTACGGTCCTCTCTAATCCTTTCAGCCCTATTTAAGCAACACTCCTGATGATTGCGATCAGTAGAGGGAAGGAGACCCCAGTCATCTCTTCAACCTGGTCCAATGCTCTGAAGCTACCGTACAACACCATATTGCAGCCAGACAGGACCAGGGCTCTGGCGCGACGACTCGGAGGACTAGGCAGCCACCTAAGGTGCATTGGTCAGAGGGGCGTAGTCAGAATGCCCAGACAGCCTGGGTGTAGGGGCAAAATGTGGAGAGTTACTGTGGACTTCGTTCGCCCGCGGTTGCTACTCATTGGCGCATGTGTCCCGGTGCCGATAGGCGCATGCGCATGGACCCGGACAGTTGAGTGTTGGGAGCAGCTCCACGCAGGCGTGTCACTCTGGCGCGAATGGGGGAGCAGGACTTCAGTCCACGTCAATGGAGTTCGGTGTGCGAGTGGTGGGCTTAAGGTAGGCCTGAATGGGGGGCGGAGTGAGAACAAGGGGGGCAGAGAGAATCCAGAATGGAGGGGGGAGGTGGAGCTAGGGGGGAAATGGGAGCCATAATGGAGGGGGAGCCAGGATGGTGGTGGGTGGAAGATGGGCCAGTTGCATAGGCCTATGATTTTGAGGGGGCCTATTCCTCCTGGTAGAGGCAAAGGGGAGACGTTTTATCATGGTAAAGAATATTATAAATCAGGAAAAGGAAGGCCCTGGCCTGTGAGAGGTTTCAATGCTGATGCACCATCAATTACTCACTTTTATTCGCTAAAGAACAAAGGCACATCCATCCTGCTCGACTGTCCTGCTGTGAAACAGTCCCCTTTATCCAGGAGCCTGTGCGAGGGGCCACAAATACAGCCAGCCAATGGGTGTGCCCAACCAGACAAATATATGCGACAGTGGTTTTCCACATTCACCCCTTGTTTTTAAAAGAATGTCACAAATTAAGTCTCTCAGGTGGTTTGGTTGTTCATTGGGATTTTCGTAGTACCCTCACCCCTGGCCACGCACAATGCACCTGAACCATGGTACCCTGCCTCTTCCCCACAGAGACCCAATATATGGGAGGCAGAGGTGTGGAAAGATTGGACGCCCATAGTGAAAATGAGGCTGTCATGTTCAGGGAATTCAAAATTATTGAAGAGATTGAGGGCATGGATGTAGGTAGGGAGGAACTGGACCACAGAGAAAAGATGGGGACGAGGTAAGATGATGCTGGTTCGGTGGAGCAGGCGGAAACAATAGGTCCACCTGGATAATTGGATTTGTGCATCTTGGGTAGGAGGTAGAATCAAACAATGCAGGGATTGGAAGTGCTGGGAGGGAGGAGAGCAAAGGCAATGAGGTTAGAGATGGTGCATGAGATGGTGGCTTGATGGGGTGGGGTGCTGCTGAAGGGGTAAGTAAGAGAAGGTGTCTCAGAGCTGTTGTCTTGCCTCAGAAAGGTAGAGGCCAGTGTGCCTGACCAGAACAGCACCATCCTTATGTTGTGGGGCCAGGATAGGCAAACCGAGGAAGTTCGTGCTCTCTCCCTGACTGATCCATTCATGTGTGGTGGAGAGTAGTCGAACCTCACCTCTTGACCTAGATGCTGAGTGTTAGGTAGAGTGTTAGCCAGCTCCTCCAGTCATTGCCTACTCCTTGTATCAGGCATCTTGCTCCCAACTCACTGAATTATGTGCCTATGCATGGAGTGGCAGTCTGCTGGTGGGGATATGGTGCTGCACCCATGCATCAGGCTGGCTGTTGTGGACTGGGGAATCAGCTAGGATCCTGGCATACTCGTTATCGAAGAAGTTCACTGAGCCGAGGTGGGGTGCAATCAATTCGGCATGGCTCCAGGCAATCAATTCAAAAGTCTTGGAATTGACGAGATGTTGTCCTTTCAAATCGACCTGCAGGGAGTGTATCCAGAGGATGTCAGTGCCCAGCAGTGCTTGTGTGACGTTGGTGATGGTAAAGGTCCACTTGAAATGGCAGGTGTTGAAGTTGAGCGGGCTTGTGTGGATTTTCAGGGTCACCACTGCAGTCATTTGTACGGTACAGTTGTACAAATACTGAGTTTAATTGTTTAACAATTTGGTCCAATCATCAAGTTCAATAATTCAACAGTTCAGATGTGGCTACCCTCGGTTGAACGCGTGAGCCGACATGCTGATTCAGAGAGAGGAAAAGAAATGCCCAGCCTCTTGCTGCCATTCTGCTACAGAGAGCCCGAACCTCAGAACAACGGTTTGAGAACTAATCGGTACAATCCACCACACCTGTATCTCTTTTGTATCCATGGAATGTAGCAATTAAACCTACATCCCCTCATAGCTCCTTCCATGCACCTAATGCTCTCTCAATTGTCCAATCCCTTCAACCTTTCCTCTGTCACCTTTGCACTCTGCACTCTGGGTTAGACACCCTTTCCCTGATGATCCATCCTATCTATCTCTGCTTCTCATCTTCTCTCTGTCTCTCTCTCTCTCTCTCTCTCTTTCTCTCTCTCACACACAAATTTGGATAAAGGCCGCTGGTCAAACAGTGTCCTTTATATTGTAAGGATAAAAATACATAAATGACATTTCGGACTTGATCATTGCCTTATCAAGGTGAAGGGCTCAAGCCCAAAACATGTTATGTATTTTTATGTATATAAAAGGAGTTTTTCCAGAGTAAAAAGTCCTGGACATGTGTTAGTAGAAATCAGTGGACTTTTTTTCCCACTTGTGGGGAAGTCACAGCAGAGAACACAGACACACATGACACATCAGACACTGGTTAATCATTGATGATTGCACCTCCAGAAAAATCATGGATAATCGCAACTCTCGATTGTGAAACGAGGGTTAAACAAACACAACCTATCACCCCTCACTCACTAGCAGGCATGGCACACTGAGTAACTAAAAGGGACAAATCTGGTTACAATCTACAATGAGTGAGACATGACAGTCTTCCCTGGGTAAATACCACAATAAGCCCCCACCCTGTACCAGCGTTCTCCTTTCACCTGGTTCTCCACCGTCACCCACGGCTCACAACCTGGATTGGGCACCTCACAGTTGGGCTTTTGGCAATGCCCGCGGCCCACACCTGCAGTGGAGCCTAGGGATGTCTCAAGTGAACAAATAAGAGAGTGATTTGCACTACATGGTGGGCTGCATGGCAGTTCACCTGTGGGTGCATCTAACCTTGATTGACATGGGGAGATGACTTTCGATCTTTCTACTGCCTTGCTGGTCAGATGTCCCTCCAGGTGCATGCATTGGACTAGTTTCCGACCTGTTGGATAATCCTCTGGATAAGAAGTACAATATTCTCCAAGTATGGGCTGACCAATATCGAGCACCTTTACAGTGGATAATCAGGGTCTTTCAGAATTGCAAAACATTGAAAGGCAAAACACAAGTGGCAGCCTTGTGCCATGGGCAAAAGGGCTGGAGAGACTTAGCAAGGTCACACAGAATCTTTGGAAAATAAAAAGGCCGTCAACATTTCAGGCCTGGGCCCTTGGTCAGGAGAGGAGAACTTCTTCAGAGTGATCTGCTGACATGCCTGGGCCCTTGAAGAGAGTTGGTAGTGGAGCAGGCGAATGGAGGTAATCAAGGATAACTCTGGATGAAAGGCCCAGGCCCGAAATGTTGGTTCCCCTTTAATTCCTGTGGATACTGCATGATCTGCTAAGTTCTTGCACTTGACCCCTGCATCTGCAGACTTTCTCGTTTACCTCTGGTGGACGTGTGCTTCCTTTTGTCTTGGCTTTAGCTGATGTGTTTGTGATGCACTCACTCTGTGGTGTGTCATTAGAGAGAGCTCAGTGTTAAACCAGTGACACTCTGGAGTACACGACAGTTCAAATGTCAGACCAGGGCTATGGCTGCAAAAATGGTGAGTGACATGATGCATGTCAGCAGATCAGTGTGTTACAAACCCTTCTTGCACTCTCCCGTCAAAGGCTGCAGATTGCCAACGTCTCTTTCAGTATTGAGAAATTCTGGGGGACTGTTGCCCAAGAGAATTCAGACTCCTTGCACTAGTGAGAAAGATTGGGGAGTGAGAGTGGCTGAGGAAAGGGGTGAGGCAGGTGAGGGGGATGAGGAAGAAGGAGGTGATGGAGGAAGAGGTGAGGGGAAAAGTAAGTCAGTAAGCTGGAGGAGTGGAGAGAGAGGAGTTGGGTGGGAGAAGAAGGTGGATGCTCAAGAAACTGGGACTTCAAGCTGAAGGACCTCAGATTCACATCACAGACTATCCCTGGGGTCACCAGGATCGGCTCCCTTGGCGGGGAGGGTGTTGGAGAGCTGCCCTCTCAGGGATGAGCTTCCCTCTGCAGAACCTATGGTCTGGGGGTGTGGCTATGGGGGGAGCAGGTTCATTCACTGCCACAACTTGCCCAGTGGCCACTGATTGTCTCTTCTGTTGCCTTGGACGTGGCAGGGAGAGGGAAGGGGCTACTCAGCTCTATCCTGATGAACTCTCATTGAAGAATTGAAATTCAACCACAATTCCATGCTCCAGAGCCATTTTTTGGAGGTCTATGTCCTGAGGAGCCAGGATTGTTTCAGGAACCTTCCTGCCTCTTGTCAAATTCATCATCCCCTCTTTTTGATCTCACCGAGATGCAGCAATCCTGGGAAGGGTAAGTGTGGAGCCATGGGAAAAAGATGAGGGAGACAAACAGCTGTTGAAGCCTGTTTTCTAAAGTGGTTTGGTGAAGCAGGAGCAAGAGTCGGCCATCTTGCTCACATGGCCTGCTCCCCATTCACAGATGATCTGGCCATGGACTCAGCTCCACTTTATCCACCCATGACCCTCAATCCCTCTCATCTTCAGGAATAATACCTCAAGAACACAAGATGTAAGAGCAGATTTAGGCCATTCAGTCCATCGAGTCTGCTGCACAGTTCAAATCATGGCTGATGGATTTTTCCCCACTTGACCTAATTCTCCTGTAGCCTTTGATGCTCTTCCTAATTGAATCCTTCAACCTCCATGTTAAACCTACCCATTGACTTAGGCTCTGCAACTGTCTGTGATAGCGAGTTCAAGTTTATAATCATCTGCCAGTACATTCCACAGGTTTACCACCCTCTGGCTGAGGACATTTCTTCTCAACTCTGACCTGTCTGTCCTGAAGTTGTGCCCTCTTGCCCTAAATTCTCCCACATGTTATACAATCTTTGTACACCATGTCTTTCAACATTTGAAATGTTTTAATGAGATCTTCCCTCATTCTCCTTCATTCCAATAAATTCAGGCCAAATGCTGTCAAATGCTCCTCATAGAAACCTTTCATTCTCAAATCATCTAGTGAACCTCCTTTGAACCCTCTGCAATGAGGAACCTAAAACTACTCACAATACTCCCAGTGGGGTCTCATCAGTGGTTAATAAAGCCTCAACATCATATCCCTGCCCTTCTACTCCTTTTGTTTTGTAATTCTTTATTTATCGCCCTATGAACCATATCAACCAATATATTTACAGATGCATCTCTTTAAATATTCACAGTGACTTTTTCTCTTTTTTTCCCCCCATCCTTCCCTTCCGACCCCCTTTCAAAAACAGTAAATATTGAACATATAAAATACAATAAAACAATATCTTTATACAAAAGGAATACAAACAAAAAAGACGTATCATCTACTTATTCACAATAAATCTGATCGTGTTTTATCTTCTTATCATTTTAGGTGGTGGTGGTCCGAGGCCTGCTCTTTCTGTTATGTTCCATAAATGGTTCCCAGGTTTTTTCAAACATTGTAACTTTGTCTTTTAAATTATGTGTGATTTTTTTTTTTCCAATGGGATACACTTAAACTTGGTTATATATTCTGTTAATGTTTATAGTCATATAGTCCAACGTGGCCATCTTATATCTTTATTTTTACTTCTCCACCTCCATCCCCTTTTTTCCATTACTGTTTTTTAAGTTCTCCTTTTTAATCTCAAAATATGACAATGCACTTAAGGCATGAAATACCCCAACAATCCCCACAAGCAATAACCCTTTAACCCCAAATGAACCTCCCCTCCTTGAATTGCCCCTTGTCCCTTGATGGCAACCACAACTCCCCTTTCTATTCGGTATGTGAACTTACTCGCAAGTGTCAACCGATTTCGCAGTGACCATTATTCTCCCACCCCCAGCCTCCCCCCCCCCAGAGAACACTATTTTCCTATTTTTTCTTTTATGCTCTCTTTTTTTTTCCCTTCTCTTATCCATCTTTAAATCTTTATATATACGTTATCTTTACTTTATATTTTTACAAATTTTTGTATATTTTCTTGCTGGTCATCCTTCTTGTCACTCCTCCTCCTCTCTTCTCCTGTCCTGCAAATTTTCAGCAGATTCTTGGGCTTTCTTTTGGTCTGAGAACAGACTATTCCGTTCCCCAAAATAAATACTTTGAGTACTGCTGGATGTCTTAATATAAAGTTATATCCTTTCTTCCAGAAGATTGTTTTCGCCGTATTGAATTCCTTCCACTTCTTTAAAAGTTTGAGGCTTATGTCCGGATAAAAAAAAATTGTCCCTTATATTCCAACAGCTTATTGTCTTCTCTAACCTTCTTTCTTGCCTGCTCCAGTATGTTTTCTCTTGTATATCTTAGAAGTTTTACCAATATGGATGGATCTCAGTTTCTGACGTGGTGGCGGTTTCAGTACTAGTGCTCTATCCGCCCTTTGGATTTCTATTTCTTTATGTGAATCTGTCATTCCCAGCAGCTTCATATCTGACCCTTCTTTGCCTTCTTTCAGGCCCACTATTTTTATGTTGTTTCACCTACTGTAGTTTTCCAATATGTCAATTTTTTGTGACAATAAATCTTGTCTCTTTAATTTTTTTTCATTCTCTTCCAACTTCTCTCTTAAATAATTTACCTCCATTTCTACAGCAGCTTCTCGTTCCTCCACATTTTCTACTCTTTTCCTTATTTCAGTCATGACCAACTCTAAACTTTGCATTCTATCTTCAGCTCTTTTCATTTTTCTTTTGATTGAACTAAATTCTAATGATAGCCAGTCTATTAATGACCTAATTTGTTCTTCAAAAAAGGCTTTATCTAAATTTTGTCCTTCTATTTTACCTTTTTCTTTGAAATTCTTGGTCTTCTTCCTCCTCTTCTTCTGTGTCTGTATCAATGTCTATGTCATCTTCTCTTCTCTGTATCTCTGTGTATCTTCATCCTTCTCTGGTGAGCTGCTGTATCCTTGCTGCGCTCCCAGCTGTTGTGTCTCCTGCTGTTGGGCCTCCCGCTTCAGGTCGACCCATTGTTGGGCCGCCCCGCTGCCGGGGCGCCCCGCTGTAGGTCTTCCCCCTGCCGGGTCGCCCTCTTCCAGCCCTTCATTCTCTTTCTCACCACTCTTCTTCTTTCTTGATTACTTCCCCCAGCCGAACACCCCAATACTGGGCGTCTCTCAGCTGGCCGCTCCTCAGCTGAGGACCCCTCCAGCCGGCGTTAACCTTTTATTTTACTTGTGCACTGCGCATGCGCAACTCTTCTTGGCTTTGAGAGCCATTTTTGAAGTCTGTCTGTCGGGAGGACACCACTCCTCTGGGGATCACCAACATCGGAGATCGGCCGCTCCTCTCCACAGTGGCTCTCTGCTCTGATGTTCAGGTAAGGCTTTCTTCTTTCTTCTCCAATGATTTTCCTTCTTCCTTTTTCTCTGTTATTCTTACTTTTTCTCTTTTGGGTGCCATCTTCTGACTCTTCTCTGTAACTTTATCTTTCTCTTCCAGTATTTTATGTTTATTGTGAAAAGTTTTTTCACACTTTTTTCTTTTCTCTGGAGAGGGCAGGTTCCAATCAACCAGCCACTACTCCATCACGTGACTCCCCCCCCCCATTCCTCTTGAAATGAATTTGCTTTCCTCACCACAACTTCATCCTAATGGTTCCTTTAAGCTCTCTCACCACCTTAGGTGCATGACAATATCCGATACAGGCAATCTTCTTGTGTGCTCATCAGTGTTACTCTTAAAAGCCATCTCATTGGTATTCTATTGTAGCAGACTGCAACAGGGATTTTATCTGAAGCCTGCACCTGGCAATTGGAGTCAGATGACTCAGGCAATTGGATTTGAAAAGCTCAGAGCAACAGGAAGCTGATTGGGCAATAGAGATCAAGTGATGCAGGGAACTTGTGACAGTGATATTAATCACTTCGACTGCAGTTCCACACAGTACGTGCAGCAGTGAGTAGGAAATTTACAACTAATTAGATTTTTTTTCTATACTACAAAAGCTCTTGAGATCCAGTCGCAACCTGGTTTTCCCAATCTGCTTGCATGTTAAAATCCCCCATGACTACCATAACATTGCTCTTCTGACGTGCCTTTTTTTAATCTCCTGTTGCAAATTTTTATCCACATAACTCCATCAAGTCACCTCTCAACCTTAGCGCCTCAAATAAAAAAAGCCCTCTGTCAATGTTGCTTCATTAAGACATTTTCCAGTCCAAGCAGCATCCTGGAAAGCCTCCTCTACACCATCTCCAAAGCATCTCCATCCTTCCTGTAATGAGGTGGCCAGCACTGAATGCAATATTCCAAGTGTGGTTTATCCAGAGTTTTTTAGAGCTGCAGTATTACTTCATAGGCCCCAACTAAGGAAGGCTAACATCCCATACAACATACCCTATCAATGTGTGACAATTTTCAGGATCTGTGGACCTGGATCCAAGATCATGGTCAGCATAGTGGTTAGCAGACTGCTGTTCCCTCCCACCAATCAAGATGTACTGGGGGTTGTAATTGGGTAGCATGGGCTCATGAGCTGAAAGGACCTGTTTTTTAGAAAAATAAAATCTCTCTATTGCTCTACATTAAGAATCGTGTCATTAGCACATATTCTGTCAAGTTCAATCTTCCAAAAAAAATCATCACTTTAGACTTATCCAGATTGAACTCCATCGTCCACTTTTCTGTAACCTGCTTACATCCTGTTGTAACCTATGATAACCCTCTACTCTACCAACAACACATCTAATCTTTATGTCATCTGCAAACTTACTGACCCATCCTTCCACTTCCTCATCCAAGTCATTGAGATATATCACAAGGAGCAGGCGTCCCAGAACAGATCACTCAGAACTCCACTGGTCACTGACCTTCATGCAGAATACATCCTATTTATATCTATCACCTGCATTCTGTAGACAAGCCAATTCTGAATCCACACAGCCAAGGTTCCACAGATCCCATGCCCCATGACTTTCTGAATGAGTCACTAAATTTCATACACATCAACTGTTTACAGAGAGGAAGCAATGACCTCCATCGTCCAGGGTTCAGGTGTTAATTGGCTTAGATTTCAGATGCCTGAAGGGCCTTCTACCATGCTGTATTATTAAAATTTTTTAAAGATTTATTTGTGGCAGAGATAAATGTTCTCAGATTTGTTGACAGCAATGAGAATCTTGGCTTGGTACTGAATCAACACAGGTCCCTGCTAAGTTTAATTTTATTCACTTGTTGGAATATTCAACCAGTTGTGAGACACAGGCATTTTTATTCTGAACACATCCTGTGCTGGGAGTTTGGATCCCAGGCTAGATGCAATGGAAGCATTCTGCAACATGGTTGTTCGAAGGAAATGTCCGTCAATCTCCATGCAGGAGATGTTAACAATCAGCTTGGTTAATTCTCCAGAGTTCGCTGGCAGATGTCATTGCTTTTTTCTGTAAACATAGGCTGCCTGCTAGGATAACACATCAAGGAGAGCTAGTCACAGGCTGTGCTCAAGGTTGGGCAGTGGTTGGCAGTACAGTTGCCACAGTTCCTGTTTTCCTGATTGCACAGTTAAGGCCAAGGGGATGAGAGTCAGCGCCATGGCAACCAGCACTAAGCAACTGCCTCTGTCTAGGAAGGGTGTTGGAGGGAAAGTGTGGGAGCTGGGAGGACCAGGGTGTGGAAATACTGCCATACACTTCCCAGCATGCAGCACCGAGGATGGGCACCTAGCACAATCCCACCCACAAGTGCAGTGTGCCCTGGGACACTGGGATTCCTGTGTAGAAGAACAGAGTGACCTGTGTGTACAGGAACACTGTGTGTAGAGGGACACTTTGATCTGTGTGTTTTGGGAAACTGGGAATCTGTGTGTTGAAGGAAAGTGGGCCACCCTGTGTAGAGGAACACTGTGGCACGTATGCATAATACCACTTTGACTTGTGTCTACAGGAACACTGTGATCTGTTCATATAGGGAAATTGCAACCCTTCTGTACAGGGACACAGGTAGCCTTGTGTGCATTGGACACCGGGACCTGTGTGTACTGGGATATTAGCATTCTTGTGTACAGAGTCACTGTGATGCATGTATACAGGGACACTTTAACCCGAATGTACAAGGACACTGTGACCACTGTATGCAGGGACTCTGTGTCTGTACTAGGACACAGTGACGTGTATGTACTTGGATGCTGTGACCACTACCTGCTCCCCCCCCCCCCCACCCTGCCATGTACTGGGACTAGGTTAGTGTGTACAGGGAGGTCCTGTGTATGGGATGATCCAGTGTGTTTGGAGTTTCAGTGTGCATAGGGAGCTCCAGTGTACAGGGAGTTTCTACATATAGAGAGCACCAGTGTATAGAGCAGTTGTTTTCAACCTTTTTTTCAACTCTCGTACCATCTTAAGTAATCGCTTACTAACCACAGAGCCCCTGTGGCATCCTATGGAGTTCCTGTATACTGTGAGCTCCAGTGTAAAGGGAGCTCCAGTGTGTAGCAAGTTCCTGTGCATAGCGAGGTCCGATGTAAAGGGAGTGTATTAGCAGCTCCTGTGTTTGTTGAGCTCCATTTTCTAGGGAGCTCATTGCTCAGTGTCCAGGAAGCTCCAGTGTATAGAGAGGACCAGTGTAGAGGGAGTCCTTGTGTTGGGCGGTTGGGGGTGGGGGGGAGAAATACAGTATACTTCAGTGTATATGGAGCTGCTGTGCACAGGGAATTCCTTTGGTCAGGGAGCACCAGTGCATAGGGATGCCAGTGTGGTGGGAGCTGCTGTGTATAGGGAGCACCAGTGTATAGTGAGCAGCAGTGTATAGGCAGTTTCAGTGTATGGGAATCTCTTTGTCTAGTCAGTTCCTGTGCATAAGGAACATCAGTACAGAGGGAACTCCTGTGTGCAGGGAGCTCCAGTGTATGGTGAGCCCAATGCTTTGGTGTTTCCTATGTATAAGGAGATTGAGTGTACAGGGAACTCCTGTATTTGGAGTTCCTATGTACAGGGAGTTCATGTCAATAGGATGCTCCTGTGTATGTATAGGAAGCTCCTGTATATAGTGAGCTCCAGTAGTCATGGTGTTCCTGTGCACAGGAAGCTCAGTAAAAGGTTCCATTTTTGTCATGAGATACTATATTTAAAATGTAACATACATGAAATTATTTAACTTTGACCACTGTAAAGAAGCTCTACCACTGAGCTATCGGAGTTACTTGTACAGAAAATTCCTGTGTCTAGGGAGCTCCATTGTATTGGAATTTTGTGTTTATGGAGCAATCCAGTGTATGGAGAGTTATGATGTACAGCAAATTTTTGTTTATGGTATCTCCTCCTTTGTACATGCAGTTACAGTGTACAGGAAGGTCCAGTGTACTGGGAACTCCATTGTGCAAAGAACTTCAATGAATAATGAGTTCCTGTATGTCGGCAGCTTCTATGTATAGTGAGCACCAGTGCATTGGCTGTTCCTGTCAATAGCCAGCTCCAGTGTATCAGGCATTCCTGTGTATAGGGTTTCTCTTCTTTGGCTTGGCTTCGCGGACGAAGATTTATGGAGGGGGTAAAAAGTCCACGTCAGCTGCAGGCTCGTTTGTGGCTGACCAGTCCGATGCGGGACAGGCAGACACGATTGCAGCGGTTGCAAGGGAAAATTGGTTGGTTGGGGTTGGGTGTTGGGTTTTTCCTCCTTTGCCTTTTGTCAGTGAGGTAGGCTCTGCGGTCTTCTTCAAAGGAGGCTGCTGCCCGCCAAACTGTGAGGCGCCAAGATGCACGGTTTGAGGCGTTATCAGCCCACTGGCGGTGGTCAATGTGGCAGGCACCAAGAGATTTCTTTAGGCAGTCCTTGTACCTTTTCTTTGGTGCACCTCTGTCACGGTGGCCAGTGGAGAGCTCGCCATATAATACGATCTTGGGAAGGCGATGGTCCTCCATTCTGGAGACGTGACCCATCCAGCGCAGCTGGATCTTCAGCAGCGTGGACTCGATGCTGTCGACCTCTGCCATCTCGAGTACCTCGACGTTAGGGGTGTGAGCGCTCCAATGGATGTTGAGGATGGAGCGGAGACAACGCTGGTGGAAGCGTTCTAGGAGCCGTAGGTGGTGCCGGTAGAGGACCCATGATTCGGAGCCGAACAGGAGTGTGGGTATGACAACGGCTCTGTATACGCTTATCTTTGTGAGGTTTTTCAGTTGGTTGTTTTTCCAGACTCTTTTGTGTAGTCTTCCATAGGCGCTATTTGCCTTGGCGAGTCTGTTGTCTATCTCATTGTCGATCCTTGCATCTGATGAAATGGTGCAGCCGAGATAGGTAAACTGGTTGACCGTTTTGAGTTTTGTGTGCCCGATGGAGATGTGGGGGGGCTGGTAGTCATGGTGAGGAGCTGGCTGATGGAGGACCTCAGTTTTCTTCAGGCTGACTTCCAGGCCAAACATTTTGGCAGTTTCCGCAAAGCAGGACGTCAAGCGCTGAAGAGCTGGCTCTGAATGGGCAACTAAAGCGGCATCATCTGCAAAGAGTAGTTCACGGACAAGTTTCTCTTGTGTCTTGGTGTGAGCTTGCAGGCGCCTCAGATTGAAGAGACTGCCATCCGTGCGGTACCGGATGTAAACAGCGTCTTCATTGTTGGGGTCTTTCATGGCTTGGTTCAGCATCATGCTGAAGAAGATTGAAAAGAGGGTTGGTGCGAGAACACAGCCTTGCTTCACGCCATTGTTAATGGAGAAGGGTTCAGAGAGCTCATTGCTGTATCTGACCCGACCTTGTTGGTTTTCGTGCAGTTGGATAATCATGTTGAGGAACTTTGGGTTTCTAGTGTGTAGGGAAATCCACTGTACAGGGAGCTCCCATATATAGGGAGTTCCTGTGTACAGGGAGCTCCAGGATACTGGATCCTCCTCTGTACAGGGAGCACCAGTGTGTTAGGATCTTCAATTGTCAAGGGAGCTCCTGTGTATAGTGAGCACCAATGTTTAGGGGTGACCAGTGAATAAGGAATGCTTGGGTATAAGCAGTTCCAATGTAGAGGAACCTCTTTTCTACAGGCAGTTCTGGTGTATAGGGAGCTCCAGTGGAAAAGCAGATCCTGTGTGTATGAAGCTTCTTGTAAAGGGAGTCCCTGTTTATAGTGAGCTCCAATTTACAGAGAGTTCCTGTATATGGGGAAATCCAGTGTATAGTGAGTTGCATTGCATAAGGATTTACAGGGTACTGGGAGATTCAATTCACATGGTGTTTCAGTGTACAGGGAGCTCCAGTGTATAGGGATTACTGTATAGTGGCAACTCCTGTGTACAGTGAGCATTTGGAGTTTCTGTTGATAGCCAATTGCTGTGTATGGGTGAGTTCCTCTCTATAGGCAATTCCTGTGTACACAGAGGTCCAGTGTATAGGCAGCTCTTGAGTGAGGTCCAGTATATAGGGAGTTCCTTTGTATAGGGGGCTTCAGTGTATAGGGAGTTCCAGTCAATGAGCATCTCCTGTGTATATGGAGCTCCTTTTACAGGGAGTTTTTGTGTACAGGGAGTTCCTATGTATGGAGAGCTCCAGTGTGTAGGGAGCATCAGTATATGGTGTGCTCCTGTGTACAGGTCCCTAACGTAAGACCTATCTGACCTACGACTATCCCTATACACGACCAAAAAAAATACTGTATATATATATATATAATTTTTTAAATAAAGAAAAAATTATGCTGGTATGTAAATATAAAAATTACACTTGGCCATTGGGAAGGAATAACCTCAGAGTAATTACAATAACAATAAAAAGACATTTGCTTCTGGCTGGGAAGATCCCAAACAGAGCTGGGTCAAAGTTTTCAGCATCAGCTGCAGCCAGAGTAAGTGATGGCAACTCCATTCTCAACATCAGGTGTGGTGCTGTCCATATTGAAGAAGTCACCTGGCTTGTCCAAGTGTGCTTTGTGCAGAAACCACTGCTCCCGGGCAGGACCGGGGACCTGTAAAATGTCTGGATGGTTGGGGTCTGGTGGCAGCAGTGGGGAGGTGTTGGGAATGGCGACAGTTGTGGAGATTATGTTTGGTCATTGGAAAGGAATAACCTCAGACTAATGTGAACCCTATCCTGAATGGAACAGTTATTTATACTGACGCCTACGCTTGCAAATGGCTTTACATTAGGGAAATGGACAAACAATAAAACAGATGCAGTGAATTTCTGACTTGTGTCCTTTTCAAGATAAGACTGGTTAGTCAGAAAGGAACACAGTCATAATTCAGGGACTACCTGTATAGCAAGCACCAGTGTTTAAGGAGCTGTAGAGTTGGGGGATTTCATGTATGTAAGGAGTACATGTGAATAGGGTGTTCCTGTACACAGTTTTCACAGAATACAGTGGACTATTTTATGCTGGAGCATGAACACTGCAAGACTGTAAGAGCCGCATCACACTGAGTGGTGAGATAATCAGTGCGACAGTGTATTCATACATGACAAGCAGCCTGACCAGTACTGATGTAAGTAAAAGTTTGTGCTGTAAACTTACAAGTTTCTCTGAGTGTTTATTAAGTCCTCCGATGGTACATGGTGGCAGCAATGGGATGGATAGAAACCCACACCATATATTTTAAAAATCCCTATGAATTAAAATAAACACGAAAAGAAGGAACATGAGGACTTAAAAATAGGCAGTTGGTCTGGACCCATAGTTTGGTCACCCCTGGACAAAGATATGCTGGGCTTCATTAGTCAGGGATTGAGTTCAGGAGGCATGAGCTAATGTTAATTACATTTTTATTTGTACATTTATTGTAATAGTCAATATTTTTAAACACTGATGCCCCTATTTTTGGCCTGCCCATTTGTGCTCCCGATATCCCAGCCGTCGTCTCTTGCCCCGGCTGCCTACTCATCTGAGCTCCCAATGCTTGGCTGCCGACTCTTGCCCCAGCTGCCACCCATCTACATCCCAGACACCTGCCCGTCTGACCTCATAGTCGCTTGTCCATACGAACTCCAAATGCCCCGAACTATACAGGTACTGACCGCGGTCAAAAGTAGTATGCATGTAATAATCGACCCCCTAAATTTTACACTAAAAAATTGGTCCACAAAATTTAATTATTACATTTTTAAAATTTAAACATACAATATGGTAACAGGCCCAACCAGCCCATGAGCCTGTTCCTCCCAAATACCCCAATTAACATACAACCCTCATACATTTTGAAGCGTGGGAGGAAACCAGAGCACCTGGAGGAATCCCATGCAGGCATGGGGAGAACAAACAGACAGCATGGTATTCGAACCCGGGTTGCTTACGCTGTAATAGTATTGCACTAACCGCTATCTATATTAACCATGCTGCTCTGTAAATTTCTGGTGAGACCACATTTAGAATGTTGCGTTCAGTTCCGGTTACCACTGTAGGAAGGATGTGGAAGCTATGGCGAGGGTGCAGAGATTTACAAGGATATTGTCTGGATTGGAAAATAAGACTGATAAGGCAAGGTTAGCAGAGCTGGGACTTTACAGAGTGAAGAAGAACAGGAAGTGACTTAATAGAGATCTACAGGATTATGAGGGGCATAGATAAGATTGACAGCCAGCAACTTTTCCCCAGGATAACACCAGGACACCTGTACAAAGTGAAGTCAGGAAAGTTTAAGGGAGTCATCAGGGATGTTTTTTACAGAGGGAGTTGTGGCTGCCTTGAATGCATTGCTAGGGATGGTGGTGGAGGCTGGAGCAATAGGGGCATTTAAAAGACTCTTTTATAGGCACATGGATGAAAGATTATAGAGGGTTATGAGGTAGTGAGGGTTTAGTTTTATTTTTGTAGGTTGGCTCAACATCGTGCGTCATGTTCCATGTTCTTCCTGTATGTAGAGAGCTCCAGAGTACAGGATGCTCAAGTTTATTGGGAGTTCCGGTATACAGGGATCTCCATTCTATTGGGAGCTCCATTGAATACAAACTTCCTGTGTACAGGGAGTTACAGTGTATAGGCAGCTCCAGTGTATCAAGAGCTCCTGTGATCAGGGAGTTCCTGTTCACAGAGAGTTCCTGCATATGGACATTTGCAGCGTATGGGAAGTTCATATATGTATGGAGTTCTAGTGTGCAGTGAGTACCCGTGTGCAGGCAGGACCCGTGTGCAGGCAGGACCCGGGTACAGGGAGTTCCTGGGTACAGGGAGCTCCTGGGTACAGGGAGCTCCTGGGTACAGGGAGCTCCTGGGTACAGGGAGCTCCTGGGTACAGGGAGCTCCTGGGTACAGGGAGCTCCTGGGTACAGGGAGCTCCTGGGTACAGGGAGCTCCTGGGTACAGGGAGCTCCTGGGTACAGGGAGCTCCTGGGTACAGGGAACACCCATATACAGGCTGCTTTTGTGTATATGTGTATTGTACGGAAGGGTTTGTGGAGTATAGCAGAAAGCATGCTCCAAGACTCAGATCACCAATGATCTTTATTAGATAACCAGTTGAAAAAACACACACTCAAACCCTCATGCTGACTCTCACCCAGACTGTGGGACTCCATATGGAAGGAAGGGGGCTCAGTGCAGTGGGAGGCAAGAATGGAGGATTCCCTGAGTGTGAGACCCTGAGGGAAAGTGTGCTTTTGCTTCAGGGCTTCCTGTGGGGATTTCACAGCCTCCCACCCCGGGGAATAGGGAGGAATGTGGCTCTGCTCTGGCGTTAGGGAGCACAGTGCCCTGTTACCTGCAGTCCTCATGGATAGCATCCACTGTAGCGACCATGATCTGGGCAGGGAGCAGGAGCGTCGCAACGTGGAGGAAAAAGAGAGAGAGAGAAAGAGCCCACTCAGATTTAAATAAGTCCCACTCTGCAGAGCAGGGGCCAATTACCGGGTCCAGCTAATGACAGTGTTCTCAGGCTTGTAGGTGGTCACACACCTGATTGGCTGATTTGTGGACAGTGGGGTGTGACTTTCGTTAATGGAGATTGCTGATTGGCCAGCAGTACATTCCACCCCTTCGAAAGCCAGAGATGGCAGATCTAGCTTTGTGGGCACTGGTGATGGCAACGTCTCCCCAGTTTCCCATCCCTACCAAAGTGGATAGTTTGAGTGCTGATGGGGTGAAGGTCAGGGGGGACAGACTGAAAGTATAGCTTTTTATCTGAGCCTAGGAACAGTGTGTGTTCTTCTGGGCTGCCCATTAGAGCAATGAGTAGAGCAGTTCTTTGCCATCATGGATCCATCATAGTACCTCTCTGGTGAGTTGCAGCACCGTGGATTGCTCTTCTTCTGCTCATTTTGGGGCAGCCTCGCTCGTGCAGCACCATGTAGTTGGGGCCAATAGAAAGAGTCGAGGGTGAAGTTCAATTGGGGATTACAGGTCCAAAGCCTGTTGCTCTCTACCTCATGGGTCGTATTGTTTGGAGGGTTTCCTGGGGAGTCATCGCTATGATGAAGGTGGAATGCCCTGAAAAAAGAAAGGGGTGGGGTCTGGGTGCAGGGTAGGCACATATACACATAACAGGGGAAATCCTATAAACAGGTCAAGAGATAAAATACAATCAAACACTAAAAGACACAAGCAAGCATGCAATGTTCAAAGGCAAAAGGATTTATCTCTTTAACTTTCTCAGCTAGATGAGTTTCCTGTAAAAAAGCAACTTCTTAACATGAGCTAAAACTCGCTTCCTTTTAATTGGATTATTGAGCCTCTTCACATTAAACATTACATAATTCAAACTATGTGTTGTCATAATATAATTTAGAAAATACTCAACTCTTCTCTCCACCCTGGGTCGTCCCAGTTCCACAGCCAACTAAAACATAATGTCTCCAAAGATAGAAAGTAAAAAAATCCCAAATAATAATAAAATAATAAAAGAAAATTAAACCCCCTCCCCCCCCAAAGCGCTGATTTGGTCAGCACTAACTCCCGTAATTACAAGAAGTGGTCCTCGCCACTAGTGACATGAGGGCTCAGAAGAGGAAAGTGGAAAAAAAATCTAATTTATTTTTAATCAGTCAAGTATAAGAAGCTTCTTCAAGATCTCTATTGACTTGATCATCATCGATTTCAACTTGAACTTCCTGGTGAAGATCCTCTCTTCGCTTTTTTTTTATCCCCTTCCATTTGTTGAGATGAATAACATTGTCATCCATTCTGCTTATTATGAGGCAATGAATTAGAAAATTCCAAAGCTTCAGATTCATTAACAAGAAATTGTCTATAAAAAAAACTTTAAGAATTGTTTAATATCAAAAAGCATATCTATATCCTTTCTTCCACAAAACTGACTTTGCTGGGTTAAATCCTTTTCTTCTTTTGATAATTTCTTTACTCAAATCTGCATAGAAGAATTCTCTACCATAATCATCTGGATCATTAAAAGGCTTTGTTGTTCCCTTGCTTTTTGAACTGCCATTTTCAAAATCATTTCTCTATCCTGGTAACGTAAACATTTAATCAAAATCAAGCGTGGCAGTTGTCCCGGATACGGTTTTATCCTTAGAGCTCCATGTGCTCTATCAAGTTCCAAACCACTTGAAAAATTCTCTGGTCCCAAAATTTCAGTCAGCCAATTTTGAAATAAACTGTACTGGATTAGTGCCGTCAAAGTCAATTTTTATTTTATTTCTTCTACTCTGGTTTTCCAACATATCATCTTTTTGCAATAAATCTTTCTTCTGAATTTCCCATGCTGTAAAAGAATCTTCTATATTGTTAACTGTATCTTTATATTCTTCTACCTCCATGTAACATTCCTGAAAATCTTCAAAATTTTGGACTTTAATTTTAATTTTATCAGCAGTTTTATTACACTTTGCTGTATCTGTCTTCATTAGTCATTTCTTCTCGAATAGCTCACAATTGAGTAGTGAAATCTGCTTTCACCAGCAAAATTTGCACTAATTTTTTGACTAATTGAATCCATTTTATTCAAAAATTTGTGGATCAAGAGGTTTTGGGATAACATAATATTCACCCATTTTCCCTTGAATATATTGGTCTCCTCTCTCTTCTGATTCCTCTCCCTGTGACTGTGGCACAAGACTTTCCTCTTCCATTCCTACCTCCTCTTCTTCTGTAGAAGTTGCCAGTAGTTGAAATTGTAAACAAGTTCTCTGCTTAGCCTTTGATTGACCTGCAACCATAGAAGAAGTTAGATCTACAGACACCGACTCCGTCACTTCTGCAGTGTGTATGCGCGAAGTTCCGCGCATGCGCATTGGTTCTACAGTCATTTCTGTAGTTTCCTTCCGTGCTCCAGAGGCTTTGAAGGTTGAGGCTGGACAGGAAGCAGGATCGGAGGCTGAGTCTTCAAGATAGGCCCAGCTTCTTCAATCACTGTAACTTCACTTTTAGCCTTTTTTTGCAGTCTGTGTTCTAGATTTTTTTTGAAGCCACCTTTTAAGACCTCTAGAAGAATTTTAAAGTCATTCAATACTTATAAAAAATTTAAAAGTTGGGTATTAATTAATTCTGCTAGAAGTGTTTTCCACGCCTTCTCCCTACACCATCATGCCACGCCCCTCCCCCATTCTCCTGATCTGTTCAAGTCCTCCTGCAGTCTCCCTGTTTCCGCTACACTACATTCATATCATCCACAAACGTGGCCACAAAGCTATTCATTCCATAATCCAAATCATTAATATACATCATAAAAAGAAGTGGCCCAACACCGACCCCTGTGGAACACCACTAGCAACTGGCAGCTAAGTATGATCCCTATATTCCAACTTTCTGCTTCCCGCCCATCAGTATGTTTCCTGTTATTACCATGGGCTCCTTCCTTATCTTGTTAAGTAGCCTCATTTGTGGCACCTTGTCAAAGGCCTCCTGAAAATCCCAGTACACTGTATCCTTATCCAGCCTGCTTGTCAACTCCTCAAAGAATTCTAATAGTTTTGTCACGTAAGATTTCTCTTTAAAGAAACCATGCTGGTTTCCATATATAGGGAGTTCATGTCGATAGGCAGGTCCTGTGTATTCTGAGCTGCTGTGTATAGGGAGCACCAATGTTTAGTAACTCCAGTTTAAATTTAAACTTTAAATGTAGACATCCAGCACGATAACAGGCAATTTTGGCCCATGATCCTGTGCCACCCAATTTAGCTACACCCCCAGTACATTTTGAATGGTGGGAGGACATCGGAACTCCTGGGGAAAACACACGCAGACACAAGGAAAATGTACAAACTCCTTACAGACATTGCAGGATTTGAACCCAATCACTGTAAAGACATTGCCCTCCGTGTTTGCATCAGCAAACTGTGCCAAACCTAATTATTAGGAATTCCTCCATGTCATGCACTCCAATGTACAGGAAGTTCCTGTGTATAGCGAGCTCCAATGTTTCAGGTTTTTTTGTGTATAGGGACTTCAGTTTAATTGGGAGGTCCTGTGTATGGAGAGGTCCTGGTGTTGGAAACTCCAGTGTAATTGGGAGTTTCTGTGTATGGAGAGGTCCTGATGTAGGAAGCTCCAGTGTAATTGGGAGTTCCTGTGTATTGGGAGGTCCTGGTGTAGGAAGTTCCAGTGTAATTGGGTGTTCCTGTGTATGGAGAGGACGTGGTGTAGGATGCTCCAATGTAATTGAGAGTTCCCGTGCATGGAGAGGTCCTGGTGTTGGAAGCTCCAGTGTAATTGACAACTCCTATGTATGGAGGTGTCCTGGTGTAGGAAGGTCTAGTGTAATTGGGAGTTCCTGTGTGTGGAAAGGACCTGGCGTAGGAAGCTCCAGTGTAATAGGAGTTCCTATGTATGGAGATGGCCTGGTGTAGGAAGGTCTAGTGTAATTGGGAGTTCCTGTGTGTGGAAAGGACCTGGCGTAGGAAGCTCCAGTGTAATAGGAGTTCCTATGTATGGAGATGGCCTGGTGTAGGAAGGTCTAGTGTAATTGGGAGTTCCTGTGTATGGAGAGGTTCTGGTGTTGGAACCTCCACTGTAATTGGGAGTTCCTGAGTATAGGCAATGTCAATGTATGGAAGCTCCAGAATACATGGTGTTCCAGCATATTGTGATCTACAGTGTATGTGGAGTTGCAGTGTACTGTTGGTCCAGTGTACATGAAGCTCTGGTGCATTGGGGCATTCCTGTTAACCGGGAGCTCCAGTGTACAGGAAAATCCAGTGGATCTACTAGTGCTACTAGTAGATACTAGTAGGTTGATTTGTGTGAACATTGATGTCTCATTGGGTACAGTGCCTGCTCTTCTGCTGATCCTCTTGTGTACTAACGATTTGGAAGATAGCACCGTTGATAAGTTTGCAGATGACGCCAAAACTGGCTGTTTGGTGGAAGAGTGTAGAAGGTTGTCACAGATCAGAAAAAAACATTGTTTTAGTTGGCTGTGGAACTGGGACGACCCGGGGCGGAGAGGAGAGTTGAGTATTTTCTAAATCAGGGGTGTCAAACTCAAATTCACGGAGGGCCAAAATTAAAAACTTGGACTAAGTCGAGGGCCGAACTAAATATTTATTGAAATTTTTCAACAACATCTGCATGTTTTCTCTTCTTTCAACATATGTAATGTTAAACTTTAGGATATAACTTTAGCAGGATAATGTTACAGGTCAGGAGTAGGTAGCTCAAGTTCACCCTTTGCTTGACCTGAGGGAAACCTATTTGGTCCCTGTGGAGATGTAGTCAGCATTCACAGGCTGTGTCCATTTTGGCCTGCATCAGGACTCAGCATTTCCTGCTCACTCCTCAGGCTCTCGGTTTCTATTCACCCTCGACCCACCATCCCTCTACCTGACCAGTCCTTTACCCAACCTCTACTCACCCCTCACTCCACTCGCTCTGCCTCTACCCACCCCATCCTATACACGCCCCTCTACTGCCTCTCCCCTCAACCTGTCTCTCACCCTCTAATCACCCCTCCCCTACTCGCCCTGCCCTCCCCTTTTACCTCTTCCCTATCCACCCCTCCTTCTACTCATCCCTCCCTCTAACTGCCCCTCGCACCACCATAACTTCCCCAGCCCATTACTCCTCACCTACACCCTCTGCCCACCCCTGCTTACCCACCCATTCAGGCCCAGCGTGCTGCCGATCAGCCTTTGCGGACAGCCACCATCTCTCTCTTCACGTGCAGGGCCTAACCAGCTGTCCGCGCGGGTGCAAGCACTGAAGGCCGTGGCGACCGGGAGAAGTGCGCTCGCGCTGTGGAAGGGCCGTCCGGTGCCAGTCGCGCGGGGCTCGCGCTGCCCGGGGGCCGTGCGTAGCCTGCCATGCCCGTCGCACTGACAGGAAATCACAGGCACTCGCCCATCCGCCGCTCCACTCGACAGGTGGGAGAAGTGACTGGTTGTGCGGGGAGCCTTCCAACCGGCTTGCTGGCTGATGACATCGACAGACTTCTCGTGTTACAATTTCTCGTGTTACAATGGGGAAGGATGTGCAATGAAAGGGGAGGATGGTGGGGGTGACATGACCAAAAAACAGCATCGGCTCTCGCTGCAGGGCGGGCCACCTCTAATACATTTTTGAAATGATCTTGCGGGCCAAATATAATTATATCGCGGGCCAAATTTGGCCCGCGGGCCAGAGTTTGACATGTGTGTTCTAAATTATATTATGACAACACATAGTTTGAATTATGTCATGTTTAATGTGAACAGGCTCAATAATTCAATTAAAAGGAAGTGAGTTTTAGCTCATGTTAAGAAGTTGCTTTTTTACAGGAAACTCATCTAAAACATAGGAGTTGTAGAAGATAAATGCCAGGTGGTATTTACCTCAGACAAATGCGAGTTTATTGTTGCAGCAGGATAGTGAATGGTGGGCTTCTTGAAGTCTAGTTAAACTAAGAGATCCAGAGGTGTAAGTACAGTTCCTTGAAAGTGGAGTCATAGGTCGAAAGGGTTGTGGAGAAGATGCAAGATGTACTTGCTTTCATCATATGGGGTCTTGAGTACAGGATTTTGGACACTGTGTTGCACAGTGAGTGGTAGGAATCTGAAGATTATTGTCGAGCAGATGGTTCTATGAGTACAGGAACACAGTACCCTGAAAATGGTGTCACACACCGATCGAGTGATCAGAAAGGTTTTTGGCACAGTGGCACAATGGAGAGGAGGGAGGGAAGGAGGGGCAGAGGGAAAAGCACATACTGACAGGTAAGAGAATACAGGTGGGAGGGAGAAATAAACTGAGAAGTGATATTGAGAGAGGGGCCGAGACTAACTCTGATATGAGAAGAAAGGAAGGGATTGGGAAGCTGGAGGAAAGAAGCAGAGGGATAGAGAAAGAGAGAGACCTGGAGAGAGGGTAACAGAAATTGGAGATGTGGATGACATTGCGATCTGGTTGGAGAGAGTCCAAATGGAATGTAAGGTGTTGATATCCCATTTGGAGCTATATGTTATTTTGGTCACTGTGCTGTGGGAAAGACGATGTCGAACTATTACCCCTGCACCTCTCCACATTTAGACACATTTCTTCCATCTTGGCCTTGATCAGTGATCCCAACCTGAAATATTGACTGACCTTTATTTCCCTGCGGATGGTGCCAGACCTGGTAAGAGCCATCCCGCGGGTGTGTGGAGAACCTTCCTGCAGCTCGACCCCAGGTGTGGGGAGAGCCCTCTCGCAGCTTGACCCTGGATGTGGGAAGAACCCTCCCACAGCTCGACCCTGAGTGTGGGGTGAGCCCTCCCACAGTTCGACCCCGGCTGTGTGGAGAGCCCTCCTGCAGGTCTGTGTGCTCATCCCTGGGTGTAATGCGGAGCGATTAGAGTGGGAGGGGGAGGTGCTGGGGGTAACTCACACTCCTGTCTTGTCTTCCAGATGACGGCAAGTTGTCTTTGGATGAATTCCGGACCTTTTTCTCGGACGGCATCCTCAATGAAGAGGAGCTAGAAAGTCTGTTCCACGCAATCGATCTGGACAAGACCAAGTGAGCACCATTCGCCTTCCCCCTCCCACCCATGTCTGCCTTGCTCAACTTGGGTCACACCTCATGACATAGGGTGGGTTGGGCTGCCTCATTCTGAGCTCCAAGTTCAAGTCTTCTGCCTGCCTCATTCCTCACCCTCACTGACCCCCTTGAGTGGGGAGTGCCCAGACTGGTCAGCACCTAGGCTAGTCCTGAACCCAATGGGAAGGCAGTGAGGTTGGGCCAAATCCTCCGAAAGCAGCCCGAGGCCAGTGGACACAGACCCCAGCAGTAATAGCAGTGCCAGAGGGGCTTGGTAGTTTTATGCTTTGCTTATCAGGAGTTGACTTCAAGATCTAGGAGCAGAATTAGGCCATTTGGTCCATTGAGTCTTCACTGCTATTCAAATCATGGCTGATGTTCAAGTTTATTATCATCTGACTGTACAAAGACACCCCAACCACACAGCATTTCTCCAAACCACGGGGCATACACACACAATACACAATGCACAATTATAACAATTGTACATGTAGACATAATTTAAATAAATGGATATAAACAATTTATGATGATTTGCTCAGTTATAGGCTACTGTTCATCAATCTCACAGCCTGCAGGATGGAGTTATTTCCCAGCCCATACTGCATGGAAAAGGTTTTCAATAATTATCTGAGCCTTATTTAAGCAACACCCCCGGTGAATGTCGTCAATAGAGGAAAGGGTGACCCCAGTGGTCTTCGCCGTTTTAATGATCGTCTGTATTAATTTCCAGTCCGATGCTTTGCAGCTGCCGTCCTACACCACGTTGCAGCTGGACAGGTCTCTCTCAGTTGTGCTCCTGATAAATGTTATCAAGATGGAAGGAAGTGAGGAAGTGCAACTGCTGCTGCACCTTCTGGGCTAATAAAAAAGTGTGAGTCCAGAACAGGTCATCTGTGATAGACATACCAAGTGGACTTATTTTTCTTCTCAAACCCATTCTCCTGCCT
The DNA here is from genome assembly GCF_036971445.1 of Narcine bancroftii. NCBI lineage: Eukaryota > Metazoa > Chordata > Chondrichthyes > Torpediniformes > Narcinidae > Narcine > Narcine bancroftii. The sequence goes on along the minus strand of NC_091478.1, from coordinate 52,853,688 downwards.
TCTCCCCATGACCTTTGACACCCTTACTAACCAGTCATCCTCCACTTTAAATATATCCCATGAGGTGGCTTCCACAGCCGTCTGCGGCAACAGATTCCACAGATTCACCCACCTCTGGCTGCAGAAACCTCCTCATCTCTGTGCTCAAAGTTGCTGAAAGTTTCTGTAGTCGTCACTGGTTATGTTAATTGGCTGGGTTACCCTCCCCACTGCCTGTCCCTGCTTACTACAATGCTCTCCATGCTCAATGTCAAGCTCCCTTCAAGCAGAGTGTTAACATCGCACACTGAGACAGATTGCGAAATCTCGGACCCCTCACCCTGTCCTTGCATGGAGCTGGTGGCCAAGTGTTCTCACCAACCATTGGAACATTATCCAAAGGTACTTGAACCCAGAATTTGGTTCAGAGCTACAGGCTTGTGTACTCATAGGGCTGTATTTTTCATTAAGACTGCCCTAGAAGGAGTCAATTCACTACATGTGAGGCTCCAGATGTCAGTTACATTGGGGACACTGGACTCAGTCTGGGAGATGTTTTCATTGAGCACCTTCACTCTGTCCACTGCAACAGCAAGGACTGCCCAGTAGCCACCCATTTTAATTCCACACCCCATTGGCACACTGTTCATGGTCTCATGCACTCCCAAACCAAGGCTACTCACAAATTGGGAGAACAACACCCGATATTCCATCTGGGCACGCTCCAACTACAGGGCATTAACATTGACTTTTCTAATTCTGCTGAAGCTCACCCCCAAGCCTCCCTCTTTCCCTATACATCAGTTCCTCAACACTTTCCCTTTGCTCTCCTATCAGAGACCTACCACTCCCCCATCACTTCTAGGCTGTTTCTCTTCTACTCTCCCACCTGTTACCTTTTGACCTGTGCTCCTCTCCTTGCCCCATCTCTCTCCTCTCCCTGCCTCTTTCTCTCTCCTCTCCCTGCCCCTTTCTCTCTCCTCTCCCTGCCCCTTTCTCTCTCCTCTCCCTGCCCCTTTCTCTCTCCTCTCCCTGCCCCTTCCTCTCTCCTCTCCCTGCCCCTTCCTCTCTCCTCTCCCTGCCCCTTCCTCTCTCCTCTCCCTGCCCTTTCCTCTACTACCTTTGACTACACAATCATATCCCCTACAGGTGTAGACCCACAATAGATGACAATGTCACACCATCGACAACACCATCACAATCTGTACAGGTGTAAACCCTCTGGTAAACCACTGTGTATGTGTTTATGTTTGGATGTGCTAGGACATGCCCCTTGCTGATTGTACCTGAGGCTCTTCCTACTGACCCCTGAATAAAGGCTACTGTGCCGCAGCCCCCTCCTTAGATCAGGACAGTCGACCAGCATGGATGGACATTCATTCTGTAGTTAATAAAAGCCTATCAGTTTCTTTACAACTTCTAGTTTCTGAAGTTATTGATAGTGCATCAATTTTATTAATTACAGTTGTTTTTTGAAAGGGGAGCAGATCCTGAAGCCAGAAAAGATGGACCTCGACCCACAATCGCCCAATGCATCCAACAGCTCTGAACTCTGGCTGTGTTGCTTCGAAGCAGGCCTCCTCCGCTATTGTCCGATCTGAGTACAACAGGCTGCAAGTGCTGTATTCCCGGGTCGGGCTCCTGGTGTATTCAATGATCAGGGATGCCCAGTCGTACTCAATCATCAGTGACGCCCAGTCATACTCAATGATCAGGGATCCCCAGTTGTACCCAGAAGCAATATACATTCTGAAAAGTCAGTATAGGAGGAAGGTAAACAAAGTTTTCGCGAGGCATCTCCTGGCTGCCCGTAAGCAGTAAGGAATCAAGGACTGAGTACCTTCGGGTTCTGCAAACCCTTGGTCGGGCCTGCGACTGCAAGACAGTGACAGCTGCGGTGAACACAGACAACTTGATTCAAGGCGCCTATGTCAGAGGCATAAGATCTAGTTACATGCACCAGAGACTGTTCAAGCAAGGTGAGATCAATTTGCAAAAGGCCAACGAGCTAGTAGACATGCTAGAGGTGGCCCTCCGAAATATGGACGTCTACTCTGCTGACAACGCGGCCACCACAGATGCTGCCATCTTGGAAGTGGGAGGATCACAGGCCTGTGGAATACCACCACGTCCCGCCAGGGACACTACACCAAAGTGTGTAAGCCCGGGTCCCCCTCGAAACCTAGTAGTGCCCTGTGCAGACCATGTGGGTTGCCATCTTGGAACTGAATGCCTGAACATTGCAATAGTGACTCAATACTGGCCTCCATCACACTAGACCAGTGGAGCCCTCTCGAACTCTCCAGATCAATGTTGGACATCAAGGTCAATGGCCATATGACAAGCTAGGAGCTCAGACATCTTCATCCACTCCGACACAGTGCAGCGCTGCTCCCTTACAATAAGGCCAGTGCTCCTCTCCCTGCATGCTTCTCTCTCCTCTCCCTGCCCCTTTCTCCTCTCCCTGCCCCTTTCTCCTCTCCCTGCCCCTTCCTCTCTCCTCTCCCCTTCCTCTCTCCCCTCTCTCCTCTCCTCTCTGCCTGCCCTTTCTCCTTGGCTTCAAGGTCCCAAACAGTTGATGACCATGGCTACTGTGTAGTGACGGAGTATATGGGCCACAGACTACAAAAACTTTTAAATCTTGATGCCATAGCTTTGTGCTGGTATGCTGCTGGAGTAAGACGGGCCCCAACACCCCCTCTGTCTGTAACCAACAGTATTTAAATGGCCCACTGCACTCCACCTGCAGAAATCCCCTGGCTTCTCTTATCATTTCCAGCCAGCAATCAGCCGATTGCCCACCTCACGCAACACGCGGCCTCTCAATCCTCAAGATTACCTCTCCTGTGCTGTTTGCAAACCTCACCCCTGACTGTATAGCCTGTGGACACCTAAAGTAGGGGATAGGGCACTTATCAGGTTGGAGGTACAGCAGCTTCTGAATGAGGGGATCATTAAAGCCAGCATCAGCTCTTGGCAAGCCCAAGTAGTGGTAGTTAATAATGGGGCAAAACAAAGAATGGTCATCAACTACAGTCAGACCATTAACATACGCACAGCTGGACGCGTACCGTCTTCCCTGCATATCTGACATGGTGAATCAAATCACTCAATATTAGGTATTCTCCACCATCGATCTAAAGACAGCATGTCACCAGCTCCCCATCTTCCCTGAGGACCACCTCTACCATTTCCTGAGGGTTCCCTTTGCTGTCACCAACGGGGTCTTGGTCTTCCAGCGGTAGATGGACCACTTTGACCAGTATGAGCTGCAGGCCGCATTCCACTATCTAGACAATGTCAACATTTGTGGCCATGACATACAGAATCATGATACCGATCTCCAAAAATTCCTCCAAACCACAAAACTCCTTAAACTTGTCTAAGGATAACTCTGTACTTTACATATCTCACCTTGCTATCCTTGGCTATGTCATAGAGAACAGAACCATTGGCCCCGATCGTGACCACAAATCCACCTCTTTTTCCCAATGCCAGAGGCCAGCTCAGCCTTCAGCTGCATCAAGGCAGACATTCCCAAGGCCGCGATGCACGCCGTGGACGAATCCATCCTGTCCTAGGTGTAGAGTGATGCATCCAACTTTGCCCAGGCCGCCACCCTTAACTAGGCAGGCAGATCCGTAGCCTTTTTTCTCCTGCATCTTCCAGGGCCCCAAAATCTGACACTCCTTGATGGAGAAGGAAGCCCAGGTCATTGTCAAAGTGGTACGGCTCTGGAGACTCTACCTTGCTGGCAAACAATTTACTTTGCTGACTGACCAATGTGCAGTTGCCTTCATGTTCAATAACCAGCAGTGAGGTAAAATTAAAAACAGCAAGATATTGAGATATTGAGGTGGAGAATTGAACTTTCCACCTCCAATTACAATATCTTGTACTGGCCCTGAAAACTCAATGAAACTCCAGATGCCCTATCCTGCAGGGCACAAATAGACCAGTCACAAGCCTTTCACAACTACCTCTGCTGCCCCAGGATCACCAGGTTCTACCACTTTGTCAAAGTCACAATTTATCTTACTCTATTGAGGAGGTCAGGACTATGCCCAAAAATCTTCAGGTCCGTGCGGAGTGCAAACCACATTTCTATCAGTCAGACAGAGCGTACCTGATATAGGCCACCCTCCTCTTAAACATCTGAGCATCAACTTCAAGGGGCCCTCCCCCTCCTCCAACCACAGCATGTACTTCCTCAATATTATTAATGAGAACTCACCATTCCCTGTCCGGACATGACCGCTTCCATGATCATCAAGGCCCTACCCAACCTCTTCACCCTGTTCAGGTACCCCTGCTCTATCCATAGCGACTAGGGGTCCTCTTATGAGTGATGAGCTGCATCAGTACCTGCTTGCCACGAGCAGGACCACCAGCTACAAACCCCCCTCCCCCTCCCCAGGCAATGGACAGGTGGAAAGGGAGAATGCTACTGTCAAGAAGGCCATTTTCCTTGCCCTAAGGACTAGAACATCCATTCTCCTGCTGGCAAGATGTCCTCGCTGATGCATTCCACTCAATGAGATTGTTCCTATGCACCACCACCAATGCCACTCTACGTGAAAGAATGTTTTCCTTCCCCAGGAAATCTGCTTCAGGGACCATGCTGCTGTCCTGGCTGACATCCCCAGGGCTGGTCCTCCTCTGGAATCATGCGACGAGCCATAAGTCTGACCCACTGGTCAAAAGGCCAGCCCCAACCCCAATATGCTTATGTGGCATACTGTGATGGGCACGAGGACATGGTCTCCATTCAAGACCTGGTGCCCTCAGAGTCCCTGAGACTTGCTGACCAACCCACACCCCTTTCATCTACCACTAACCAGAATGCACCAGTATCACAGCATGTTACCCCTGGTCCAGTGGATGACAAGTCAGATTCGGCACCATGCTATCACCGATGGCAACATACAGGTGTCCCAGACCAACCAAAGTTCAACACCTGCACTGCAGCCGGCAAACCAGACCACCCAAAAGACTCAACCTATAAGAACTGTTAGATGATTTCACCCCGCAGGACTCTTTCTAAAACAATGGGTGACTGTGATAAACCACTGTAGATATGTTTGGATGTGTTAGGACCCGTCTATTTCTGACTGTGTCTGATGCTCCTCCCACTGACTGTGCCACAGCCCCTGCTCAAAACAGGACTGTTAACTAGCATGGATGGATATCCATTCTGTAGTTAATAAAAGATGTGTTTGGATGTGTTAGGACCTGTCTATTTCTGACTGTGTCTGATGCTCCTCCCACTGACTGTGCCACAGCCCCCTCCTCAGAACAGGACAGTCGACCAGCATGGATGGATATCCATTCTGTAGTTAATAAAAGCCTAGTTTCTGAAGTTATTGATAGTGTATCAAACCAACCATTGACTACACTCACACCTAGACAAGTTAAAAACCATTGGTGCCATCCCCTGTATAGGTGTAAACCAAACATTGACTAATTGACACTCCCTATACAGGTGTACATCCACAATATACAAGACTGTCACACTCTGTACAGATGGGGACCCACCAATGGTGAGAATGTCAGGTGTAAAGCTACCAATGAACACATTGTGCAGGTGTAATTCCATTTCCTACACCATGACACCCAGAATAGATATAGCTCCACCATTAACCACACCATCATAACCTATAAAGGGGTAGACCCAGCTTTGGCTCCACCAGGTTCATGGGATTGTCAGGACTCACTGTTGGCTTCTCCCCTGTGACCTTTCCTTCCCCACCCATCAATCAACAAGTGCTTGGAAGTAACATCTCTCTCTGTTTCTCTCTCCCCTTGCCTTGCCACAGTCACGTTGACACCAAGGAACTCTGTGGTAAGTCTGGTGTCTCCGCCTTTTGCTACCTCTCCTCCTGCCCTGCAGAGCCCCTCTCCATTTGGCTTGTCACACAGAACAACAATCCAGGAACACAGTGGGCCGAATGCACATGAATGGAATGTTCTGGTGGTCACCTTGGTTCAGCAGGGATGAACTGGGCTGAAGGGCCTGTTCCTTGCTGTGATGGTGTTCCCACCTTACTGCAGGAGTCCTGCAGAAGAAGACAGAGGATCTCTTGGGAGGGTCAGGAGCTGAGGCTGTGAGGCTTTGAGCCCAGCTGTCCCTGCTACACTTCCCTTGGGCACCCAGCTCAGGAACCATTGTGGGTCTTGAGGCACACTGAGTCCCCAGTTCGAGTCCCAGCCCAAGCTGAATTCAGAGCAGACTGCTTTGCAGGTTAGTGGGCAGAGTGGGGGTGAGGGGAGCCTAAGGAGGTGAGAGGTGCCTGATGGGGTTCCTGAGAGGGTAGGGAGTGAGGAGGTTCCTGAGCGAGAAATGGTGTGCCCAAGGGGATGAGGGGATAAGAGGATGCCTGGTTAGGTAAGGGGGTGTCCGAGGATGAGGGGAGACCGAGGGGGTGAGGTGCCCGAGGTGGGTTCCTGAGGGGGTTGGAGCTTCCCAAGAGAGTGAACAGGTGCCCAAGAGGGTGGGCAGGTTCCCGAGGGGGTACCTGAGGGTGTGAATGGGGTGACCAAGGAGGTGGGGTTGACTGATGGGGTGCTGCAACCAGCCACTGTTGCAACTTGTCATAAATCGTGTTTTCAGAGATATTTTACCAGGATGTTGCTGCAACAAAGAGCTGAGTTACTGGGAAAGACTGAATACACATCGAACATTCCAGCATAGCACAGGCCCTTCGGCCCATCATCATGTGCCAACCTGTGTAAATCTACTCCACAACAAACTAATAGTCCATTCAAACCCATCCATGTGTCTAAGAGTCTTTTGAATGTCCCTGTTGTACCAGCCTCCACCACCACCCCTGGCAATGCATTACAGGCACCCACCACTCCCCTAAACTTCCCTACACCCACTGTGGACAGATGTTCTCTGGTATTTGCTATTGTCATCCAGGAGAAAAAGTTAGGGCTTTCTTTATTCCGAGGAGTTTCGGAGAATGAGGGAAGATTTGATGGAGTACACAAGTGGAGTTGGTGGGAGAATTCAGTGGGACAAGGGGTTTTGGAGAAAATCCAGTGGAGAGATGGACATGGGGGAGTCCCATGGGGTGAGTGGTGCCAGGCAATGCAGTAGAGAGGGGAGGGGAAAATCCAGTGAGGGGGGGGGGCAATCCAATGGAGAGGGAGTGAGGGATCCAGTAGATGGAGTGGTGGTAGGGAATCCAGTGTGGAGAGGGCTGGGGGAATTCAGTGGGCAAATGAAGTGGGGGGAAATCCAGTGGAGAACAAGCCATGGGGTAAATCTCGTGGGGTGAAGGACAGAAGAAAAGCCAGTGCAGAGAGAGGAGTGGGGAGGGAGTCCATTTGGGATATGGTGGGGGAAGGAGAGAAGGGCTGGATAAGGGAAACCAAAGGAAAGAAGTGGGTGGGAGAGAGAATCCAGTGATGAGAGGATGAATCCAGTGGGTAAAATTCATAGAGAGGATCTAGTGGTGAGAGGGAGCAGGGAATCCAGTGGGAGAGCAACGGGGGAGAAAATCCAGTTGTGAAATGGGGTGGGGATGGAATACAGTGGGAGACAGGGTGTGGAAGTTAACCAGTGGCAAGAGGATGGGGAGAGGGATTCCATTGGGGAGAGGTGGTGGGTGAGATATATTGGGTAAAGGGGATTGAGTGAGGGTAATCAGTGGTGAACTGTTGGTGACATGAGATAATCCAGTGGATAAAGGAGGTGGGGTAAGGAATCCAGTGGGGAGAGAGAGAGTGGGTGAATCCATTAGGGAGAAGGGAATGGATCCACAGAGGAGCAGGGAGGAGAATGATGAGGAAAGGGGTACATCAGGATAGGGGGAGAGCAGAAGGGGCAGGGCCATTTCAGGACTTTGAGATCTGTGGGTGGTCCATGAAGAACTGTGTGCCCCTCCCTCTTCACCTCCTGGTGTGGGCTGAAGGATGTCACACTGTCCCTGTCTCTCCCTCCCAGGGGTGTGGGAGTGAAGGATAATGGGCCATATTCACTCTCAGGGTGTGGGGGTTAAGGGTAAGGCACCATAATCCCTCCCTTGGGGTAATATCCCTGCCACCTTCCCCCGGAGTGAGGCTGAAGCGTAATGCCCCTACCCCTGTCCCTTTCCCCAGGGTTGGGGCTGAAGGGTAATACCCTTGTCCCTTTTCCCCAGAGTGGGGCTGAAGGGTAATACCCCTGCTTCCTTCCACCAGGATGTGGAACTGAAGGATAACTATGCCCTGCTCCTCCTCTCCAGATTACTTTGCCGCACATATGGGTGACTACGAGGAGGTGCTGGCCTGCCTGGAATCCCTCAACCTGTTCGTGCTGAAGGCAATGGACTACACCCAGAAGGTGAGAGGGGTCAGGGCCTGGGACTACACCTCTCACGGCCGGATGCCTTACCTCTGAGTAAGGATTGGTACATGCACAGCTCGCTGCAGCATCCTTGGGAGACAAGGAGCAGTGGAGTTTTTGGACAGGGACCTGTTCACGGAGGGAGGGAAGCTGTTCAGAGCATCATCCTGGGAATGCCTTCTGCAATGTGGGGAGGTGGGTGTGGAGTAATTGTGCAATGGTGTGGAGACGCCAGGGCTGGGGGTTGGACAGAGACGGAGTTGGGTGGGGAGGGGGTAGACAAGGGAGGAGCGAGGGGGTGGAATGGGGAGTGAACGATATCAGCCCCCCTTCCTCAACACTCCTCCCCCTTCCTCAACACTCCTCCCCCTTCCTAAATACCACACCCCTCTGTAAAAACCCTCCTCCTCCATCAATACCACTTCCCTCTGTAAACACCCCTCCTCATCCATCAATACCACTCCCCTCCGTAAACACCTCTCCTCCTCCAACAATACCACACCCCTCCGTAAACACCCTTACTCCTCCATCAATACCACTCCCCTCCGTAAACACCCCTCCTCCTCCAACAATACCACGCCCCTCCGTAAACACCCCTCCTCCTCCATCAATACCACTACCCTCTGTAAACACCCCTCCTCCTCCATCAATACCACTCCCCTCCGTATACACCTCTCCTCCTCCAAAAATACCACACCCCTCCGTAAACACCCTTCCTCCTCCATCAATACCACTCCCCTCTGTAAACACCCCTCCTCCTCCAACAATACCACGCCCCTCCGTAAACACCCCTCCTCCTCCATCAATACCACTCCCTTCCGTAAACACCCCTCCTGTTCATTCACACTCCTGTCCCCTCGTGCCCTCAACATCCCTCCCCTAAACCAAACCTTAACACCCTCTCCCTCCCTGTACACAAACCTCTCCCTGTACATAATCCCCTCCCTGTACATAAACCCCTCCCTGTACACAAACCACCCTCCCTGTACACAAACCCTTCCCTGAACATGTACCCCCTCCCTGTACACAGACCCCTCTCTGTACACTTACCCCCCTCCCTATACACAGAATCCTCCCTAAACACTTACCCCCTTCCTGAACACTTACCCCCCTCCCTGTACACAACTTCCCTGTACACAGACCCTTCCCTGTATGTAAACACCTTCCCTGTACATAAATCCCCTCCCTGTGCACAGATCCCTCCCTCCGTCCTCCTCACCTTCCCTACTTCCCCTCCCCAACTTCAACACCCTTCCCCTGCATCATCTTCCACCCCCTCATGAATACCCTCCCCTCCCTCTATAATCACTCCTTCACCGCCCCTTTCTCAAAACCCCTCCCTCATCACCTCTCCACGTGCTCTAGACCATCTCTCACTCAATACCTCACCACTCTCAACTCCTTCTCCTTGCCCTCACTCAACACCTCCCTCCTCCCCAGCAGCCTCCCCTTCCCCAACACCCAGTCCATTACTGCTTTGCCTTTTTATTCTCGCAATCTTAAAATGAATCCAAACATTACATTTGCCTTCCTTACTATCGACTCAACCTGCAAATTAACCTTCAGGGAACCCTGCACTGGGACACCCAGGACTTTTGAACCACCAGTTTATGAATATCTCCCCATTAAGAAAATAGTCAACTTTATTTCTTCTACCAAAGTACATGACAGTATACTTCCATCTGCCACTTCTTTGCCCATTTTCTTAACGTGTCCACGTCTCTCTACAGACTCCCTCGGTCCTCACACCACCCACCCCTCCACCTATCCTTCATATTATCAGTAAACCTGGCCACAAAACCATCAAGCCCACCATCTAAATTATTTACATACACCATGAAAAGTAGCAGACCCCTGCGGAACACCACTAGTCATCAACAACCAACCCGAATAGGCCCCCTTTATTCCCACACTTCGCCTTCAGCCAGTCGGCTAACCTTCCATTTATATGCTGGTACATTTCCCATAATATCATGGGCTACTATTTAGTTCAGTAGCTTCACTTGCATCACCTCTCCACTTCTGTCAACCACCCTTCTCTCAACCCCCTCCTTTTTCAACACTTCCCCAATACCAAACTCCTCCCTCAATGCCTCTACCCCTCCTTCATTGCCTTCACCCCTCATTTGATGTCTCACCCTTTCCATCAACACATTTCCCCTCTGCCATCCACTCTATCTCTCCTTCAACACCTCCCTCAATGCCTCTCCAACTCCCTCAACACCCAAAACATAGGATGATGGTGGTTCCTTTCAGTCAATTTGTGGGGTTTGATATGAGGATACCCCACTCTTCAGAAAGTAGCAATGTATGCATGAATTGATTTAGGTGAGTACAGGTCCAGACCCACCCTCTCGACATCCCCTCCCAGATCCAGCAGCATGGTGAGATCCAAGACGGCTGGGGGAAGTTCTGTTGCAGTGAATGCAGTGATCAACACCTTTACCACTCAGTCAACATCTCTACCCTCCCTGCACTCAGAGAAGATGCTTAAGGAGCATAAGGAAAGCAGGAAATAATTTATAGAACACAAATAGCCCACAAAAATGATTTGCAAGCAGGACAAAGCAGGGTCCCAAGGCAGGTTATTTGCATGAGGAGCAAAGGTCGCAGGGGATTGGGATTTATCCCAAGGATAAAGGTGGGAAATTGTGCATGATGCCAAGAGGAGGAGGATCAGGAGTGTGTGAGTATAGGGGACTTGATGAGTGTTTACCAAGGAGTAAAAGGGTTTGGTTGAAATTCTCAGGCATGTTGATCTTAAGGAGGAGGAAGTGTTAGTGTCTTGAAAAACATTAAGCTGAATAAGTCCTCAGGGCTTGTTGAGATCCATCCCAGGATACTGAGGGAAGCAAAAAAGGAGATGGCTGGAGTCTTGGCAGAGATCTTTGACACAGAAGAGGACCTGAGGAATGGGAAGTAGCAGTGTGGATTTGTCATTTATGAAGGGCAACAGGGATTGGGAATGATAGGCCTATGAGCCTTTACATCAGAGAGAGGGGAAATTAATATAGGGAAAAGTATTTTTAGATTTTGGGCTGCACTTTGGAAGGTTGATCAGTTTTGGTCACCGTGCTACAGCCAGAGAGTGTGCAGATGACCTAAGCTATAGGGAGAGGATGAGCAGGCTTGGGCTTTATCCCTTGGAACGCGGGGAAATGAGCGATGATCTCATTTCTATGTACAAAATCATGATGAATAGACTAGGTAAACACAGAATTTTTTTGTCTGGAGCAGGTGGGGAGAGAAAAATTTAACAGGAGCCCGAGGAGTCACTTTTTTTACAGAGACGGTGATGGGTGTATGAAACAGGCTGCTGCAGGACGTGGCTGAGGCAGGTGTATTGCAGTGTTTAAGAAAAACATTTGGATGGATACTTGGATAGGATGGGCCAAATGCAGGCAGGTGGGACTAGTGTTGGTAGGACTTTTTGGTCAGGGTGGGGATTATTTTTAATTTAGAAAAACAACACAAACAGGCCCTCCTGTGAGCCCACACTGCCCAAATACACTCATGTGGCCAATTAACATATTAGTCTACTCTGGGTGGTACAGTTAGTGCCAGCGAACCGGGTGCAAATCCGGTCTGCATGGGTTTCCTCCAGGTGCTCCAGTTTCCTTTCGCCCTCCGAAACCGATTAAGGATAATAGGTAGATTCATCATTGTATTTGGCCAGCATGGGCTTGTGGGCCAGAAGTGCCTTTTAACATGGTTATGTCTAAATTTTAAAAATAAATCACCCTGTACATCTTTGGAACATGGGAAGAAACCGGAGTATGCAGAGGAAACCCACATGGTCATGGGGAGAATGTATAAACTCCTTGCAGACAGTAGGGGATTCGAACCCAGGGTGTGGTGCTAACTGCACCACCCATTGGATCAAAGTGCTGTTTTCCGTGCTCTGTGACTCACTGAGTCTCGGGGAAATTATTGCACTTGGTAATGTGAGGAGAGTCTGCATGGCTTTGTGTGGGTGAGTTGCTGTCTCATTGTGAACACACAGGAGATGCTGCAAATTGAAGGGAAACACACTGTGGGAGAAGCTCAGCAGGTCAAGCAGTAGAGTCAATGATTTGGGCCAAACCCTTCGACATGTCCTCCTAATACCTTTTTGATTTTATTCAGGGGGTGAAGAAGTTTTAAAAGGGTAGGTTGGTGGAAGTTGTCCACATGGAGTTTAGTGAAAAACTTTGGGAAGGATAACAAAGGTAGGACATAACACGATAAATGGTTGGGTGCTGAAGAGTGCAGTAGAACAGGGGGATCTGGGAATACAGATATAAAATTCTCTGAAAGTGGTGACATAGGGTCAGAAAGAGAGTTTTTGGCATGTTGGTCTTCATTTATAATAACATTCAATTTTGGAGTGGGGATGTTATGGTAAAGTTGTACAAGACATTGGTGAGGCCTGTTTGGAGCATTGTGTGTAGTTTTGGTCATCAAGAAAACTATCAAGGGAATATACTAATAGGAGGGGATTTTAAACTTAATTTGGACTCAAACATGGATAAAACTAGAAAAAAGACTAACAGAAAGAACAAAGCAATCAAATTTATAATTAAATCGATGCAGGAAATGCAACTTTTGGATATATGGAGGAAACAACACCCAAAGTAAAAGGAATATTCATATTATTCGAGTAGACATAAAACATACTCAAGGATAGATCTATTCCTGTTATCAGCCCACATTCAAGGAAGAGTTAAGAAAATGGAATATAAAGCTAGATTGTTATCAGATCACTCACCCCTGTTATTGGCAATACAACTAGAGGACATCCCACCAAGAATGTATAGATGGAGACTAAACTTGTTACTTAAAAGACAAGATTTTAGAGAATTCATTGAGCGATAAATTAAAATGTACTTTGAAATAAATACGGAATCAGTGAAAAATAAATTTATGCTATGGGATGCAATGAAAGCATTCATTAGAGGACAGATAATAAGTTATGTAACTAAGATGAAGAAGGACTACAATCGAGAAATAGAACAGTTGGAAAGGGAAATAACAAATACAGAAAAAGAATTAGCAATAAAGGAAGATACAACTAAAAGAAGAGAATTGACAGACAAGAAAATAAAATATGAAACACTACAAATATGTTATGTTACTACAAACATATAAGGTGGAGAAGAACATAATGAAGACAAAACAGAAATATTATGAGCTAGGAGAAAAAACGCACAAAATACTAGCATGGCAGCTTAAGACAGAACAAACTAAAAGAACGGTATTGGCATCAAGGAAAAAGGACAAACAAATTACATATAACCCAACGGAGATCAACGAAAACTTCAGGGAATTCTACGAACAATTATATCAATCTGAAAACAAAGGGAAAGAAAACAAAATAGATGAATTTCTAACTAAAATTGAACTACCGAAATTACAAACAGAGGAGCAAAATAAATTAATAAAACCATTTGAAATAGAAGAAATACAGGAGAAATTAAAATAAAACTACCGAACAATAAAACACCGGGAGAGGATGGATTCCAAATAGAATTCCTTAAAACATTTAAAGACTTATTAATTCCTCCCCTCCTGGAAGTAATGAACCAGATTGAAGAAACACAAAACATACCAGATTCATGGAAAACAGCAATAATTACAGTAATACCAAAGACGGGGAAAGATCCACTAACATCAACATCGTATAGAACAATAGCTCTACTTAACACAGATTATAAGATGACTATTAGCAAACAGATTGGCCGACTGTGTACCAAAAATAGTAAAACTAGACCAAACTGGATTTATTAAAAAAAGACGAACAACGGACAATATTTGTAAATTCATTAACTTAATCCATGCAGTACAAGGAAACAAAACTCCAACAGTGGTGGTTGCTTTAGACGCAGAGAAAGCCTTTGACAGAGTAGAATGGAATTATTTATTCAAAGTACTACAAAAATTCAACCTACCAGAGAAATATATTAATTGGATTAAAGCATTATATAAGGGACCATTGATGAAAGTGACAGTAAATGGATATATATCAAACCAATTCAAGTTAAGCAGATCAACAAGGCAGGGATGTCCACTATCTCCCTCACTGTTCGCGTTAGCTATAGAACCACTAGCAGAACTGATAAGAACAGAAAATAAAATACAAGGGATAAAAATAAAAGAGAAGGAATATAAAATCAGTCTATTTGCAGATGACGTTATAATATACTTAACAGAACCAGAAATATCAATTAAAGAATTACATAAGAAATTGAAGGATTATGGAGAAGTATCGGGGTACAAGATCAACGCAAATAAAAGTGAGGCAATGCCAATGAATAATGCGGATTTCACAAAGTTTAAGGAAGAATCACCATTTAGATGGCAAACACAAGCAATTTGAATCCTAGGTATACAACTAAATAATAATCTTGGCCATTTATATAAACTAAATTATCAGCCATTAATGAAAAAAATTACAAGATGACTTAGAGCACTGGAAAGACTTACCATTAACACTGATAGGAAGGATAAACTGTATTAAAATGAACATCTTCCCAAGGATACAATACCTATTTCAATCATTACCAATTCACCTAACAGAGAAATTCTTCAAGGAGCTAAAGAAAATAATAAGGAAATTCTTATGGAAAGGGGGGAAACCGAGGATCTTCTTCTTCGGCTTGGCTTCGCGACGAAGATTTATGGAGGGGGTAAATGTCCACGTCAGCTGCAGGCTCGTTTGTGGCTGACAAGTCCGATGCGGGACAGGCAGACACGGTTGCAGCGGTTGCAGGGGAAAATTGGTTGGTTGGGGTTGGGTGTTGGGTTTTTCCTCCTTTGCCTTTTGTCAGTGAGGTGGGCACTGCGGTCTTCTTCAAAGGAGGTTGCTGCCCGCCGAACTGTGAGGCGTCAAGATGCACGGTTTGAGGCGATATCAGCCCACTGGCGGTGGTCAATGTGGCAGGCACCAAGAGATTTCTTTAGGCAGTCCTTGTACCTTTTCTTTGGTGCACCTCTGTCACGGTGGCCAGTGGAGAGCTCGCCATTTAACAAGATCTTGGGATGGCGATGGTCCTCCATTCTGGAGAAGTGACCCACCCAGCGCAGCTGGATCTTCAGCAGCGTGGACTCGATGCTGTCGACCTCTGCCATCTCGAGTACTACGACGTTAGGGATGAAAGCGCTCCAGTGAATGTTGAGGATGGAGCGGAGACAACGCTGGTGGAAGCGTTCTAGGAGCCGTAGGTGATGCCGGTAGAGGACCCATGATTCGGAGCCGAACAGGAGTGTGGGTATGACAACGGCTCTGTATACGCTTATCTTTGTGAGGTTTTTCAGTTGGTTGTTTTTCCAGACTCTTTTGTGTAGTCTTCCAAAGGCGCTATTTGCCTTGGCGAGTCTGTTGTCTATCTCATTGTCAATCCTTGCATCTGATGAAATGGTGCAGCCGAGATAGGTAAACTGGTTGACCATTTTGAGTTTTGTGTGCCCGATGGAGATGTGGGGGGGGCTGGTAGTCATGGTGGGGAGCTGGCTGATGGAGGACCTCAGTTTTCTTCAGGCTGACTGTTGGGACCAAGGAAAATTGCCTCAGGACCTTCGTGATGCCACCATCATCACCCTGTACAAAAACAAAGGGAAACCGAGGATAGCACTAGATAAATTAACAGAATGGTACAATCAAGGAGGCTTACAACTACCAAACTTTAAAAATTATTATAGAGCAGCACAATTAAGATACCTATCAGATTTTTATCAAACAAATGAAAAACCAGATTGGACCAGATTAGAGCTAGATAAAATAGGGGAGAAGATACCTGAGCATATACTCTATAAGTGGGATGAAAAATTGGTGCAGCGTAGGAATTCACCAGTATTACACTATCTGCTCAACGTTTGGAAGAAGATTCATGTAGAAGGAAATAAAATAAATTATCAACTACCAAAATTAATATTGACACAAAATCAACTAATCCCTTTCACAATAAATAACCTTTCCTTCAGAGAATGGGAGAGAAAAGGGATCAAAAGAATAGAAAATTGTTTTTCAGGAAATAAATTATTGTCTTTTGAACAAATGAAGGACAAATATAACTCACGATACAAGGTTTGCATACCACCAACTGAAAACCCATTTGAAGGACAAATTGGGAAACAGTCTGAGGTTACCAGAAGGAAGAAATTTTGAATATGTGATTACAGACACAATGATAATTTAAAAATTTATAACAAACGTACATCAAACTGCAAGAAAAGGAGAACGAGGAAACAGACTGTAAACTTCAACAAAAATGGGAACAAGATCTAAACATAAAGATAAAGAATGGAACATGGGAAAAGCTATGCTCCGGAACCATGAGAAATACAATAAACATGAGGTTATGCATGATACAATATAATTGGTTACACAGGCTATACATCACACCCAAAAAGTTAAATAAATGGAACCCAACAATATCAGACAGATGTTTTTGCTGTAGAAAGGAAACGGGAACAACAATACATGCAATTTGGACATGTGAGAAAGTGGAAAAATTTTGGGAAGATCTAAACCAGATATTAAATAAAAAAAGCCATATACCAAAAAACCCAGAGATCTTCCTTCTAAGTATAATAAGAAATAAAGAATTTGGATTCGATTTGGATGGAGCACAGAAAATATTTATTATGATAGCCCTAGCTGTAGCAAAAAAATGTATTATGTTAACCTGGAAATTAGAAGACAACTTGAGAATACAACAATGGTACATAGAAATAAATAAATGTATTCCATTAGAAAAAATAACATATAATTTAAGAAATAACATCACAATATTCGAACCAATATGGGAACCATACATGAAATACAATAGAGAAATCCTACCATGAACCTCCACCACCTAAAATGACAGAAGGAGAAGACAACAAAATGAACTGACTCAGTATATAAAAGTAAAAAATAAAAATTTCTTGTTTATTTTATTAAGTGACAACATTGTTTAACGGATTTAATGTATCTTATAGATTGAACTTTGAATAAATGGGAAGGGGGAGAGGGAGGGAGGGAAGCGACGGGGGAAAAAGGGGAGAAAATGACACTATATATTCAAGAGAAAAATGTCTGTATGTATTTTGGTCAATATGTGTAAAAAATTTTTAAAAATTAATAAAAAAGAAAACTATCAAGAATGATTGAAAGTGCAGAGAATATTTACAAGGATGTTGCTGGGACTTGAGGAGCTGAGACAAAGGGAAAGGTTCCACAGGTTTGCATTTAATTCATTGGAGCATCAGAGATAGAGGAGAGAGTTGATAGACGCATACAAACTTATGAGGGGTAAAAGATGGAGTAAATGCAACCACTAAGGTTGGGTGACACAAGAACTAGAAGACATGGGTTAAAAGTGAGAAGGGAGTATTAGGGGAAATGCCTTCTTGTAGAGAGTGATGAGAGTGTGGAATAAGCTGCCAGCTAAAGTCGGAGCTGTGGAAGGGCTAACAAAGGTAGAACATACACAATAATTGATATTCTGGATCAATTTTGACATTTGGCCAGGTACACGGATGGGAGGGTATGGAGGGATATAGTCTGGGTGGAGGTTAATGAGACTATGCAGAATAATTGCACTGTTGAGTTTAATGGTTCCATGGTTTGATTTGACAATGCCCCTCCTGGTAGATAGATCCAGAAGATTAACTCACAGAGGTTCCCTGCTGAGTTGTTAAATTACTGGTGATTGACAGAAAACCAAGTGGGCAATAATTGTCCTAGCTTTTGTCGACAGGGTAAGATTAGTGTAAGAGCGTGACCTTGATAATCTGTCCATGCTCATGAGGTAAATGGCCTAATTTTGTCCTTGATGACGATCCAGGATGAAGCAACTATGTGATTTTCTTCCCATCATCCACCCTAATCACTCAGCTCTCCCAGTGGACACTGCTACAAAGAGTACAGCAGTTGCTCACTCAGACAAGAGGCCAATGACATGTAGTGTGCCTCAAGGTTTGGTGCTGAGCCCATTGCTGTTCGTCATCTTTATCAATGAGTTGGGTAAAAACGTACATGGCATTATGAGCATGTTTGTGGGTGACACTAAATTGATTGGTAATATAGAGAGTGAAGATGTGCTGGAGAAAAGCAGGTCACGTAGCCTCCAGGGGAAGTAAAGAGTAACCAATGTTTCAGGCCTGGGCTTAAGGTGAGGGAGAAAGGTTCAACAGGAACAGAGGGTGGTGGGTGTATGGAATGGGTGTAGAAGGTTGTATTTTAATATGTGGATAGGATGGGTTTAGAGGGATGTGGGGTAAACCCAGGCAGGTGGGATAGGTGTGGGTGGGACATTTTGGTTGTTGTGGGCAAGTTGGCCAGACCAGTTGTTTTCACACTATGTGTCCCTATAACCCAGGTTCTTCCCACTGCACCTCCTACGCCCCTGATAAAGGGAGGGAACAATGGGTGAGGTGTGAGGCGAGTCGTATTTTGTCTTGGAGAGTGAGCAAGCAGATGACATGAGCTGTTAGTGGGATGTAAGGATTGTAGTTCATTTCTTGTCTCTCTTACTTGCTGCAACCTTTGATTGGAGGCAACATTCGAATCTCTGAAAGCAGGTCACAGGATTGAAATCCCATTCCAGGTGACCTGAGTTGATAATTCTGGTCGATAACCGACAGCAGCTGCGAGGGAGTGTGGCTCTGTTGGGAGGTAGCGGCAAAATCAGCTTTATGGCCCGCTTCCTCATCTGCTGGGTGCATGAGACTGCTTGACATTCTCTGAAGAATGCTAACTCTCCCCAGTATATGTGCAATTCAGTCTACATGACCAAAAAAAAACAGAATAAATTGTCATCATTTGTGGGACCAGCTCATGTTGTGTGCTCTCTCAGGTCCCGAAACAGCCATTTGTTGCCCTACCAACATCAAAACAACATATCCAAAAATTCCAGTCATGTTATAAGGCCTGCCATAGCACAGAGTCAGCCTTACTCAGAGTATACAATGACCTGCTCCTTGCCACTGACTCAGGAAGCTCCACCATTCTAATCGTCCTGGACCTTAGTGCAACATTTAATACTGTGGATCATGCTATTTTAATAGATCACCTCCAGCAGAGGGTCAGTGTCGATGGCACAACCCTGAATTGGTTTAATTCTTATCTTAGTGATAGGACTTTCTGAGTCAACATGAGCAAATTTTCATCCTCCTCTGGAACCCTTTCCTGCGAGGTCCTATTCTGGGCCCCATTCTCTTCCCCTCGGCCATATCATCCAAAAGCACAGCATCTCCTTCTGCTGCTATGCTGATGACACACAGCTCTATTTCATCCTGAAGCCCAATGATCAAGCAAAGAGAACCAGCCTCATTGACTGTCTGGAGGACATAAAGTGCTGAATGGCTCAAAACTCCCTGCAGCTAAACAAAGGCAAATCTGAGATCATCCTATTTGCATACCCCGAACTCCACCACAATTATCTCTGACACCCTTGGCAACTCATTAAGTCAACAAATCCCTTGGTGTGATACTCGATTCCACCTTCAAGTTTGACAAACGTCAATGCAGTAGAAAAGGTGGCTTTTTCCGGTTCTGCACAATTGCCAATATCAAATCATTCCTGGCACTGACAGACCTCGAGAAAGTTATCCACGCCCTCATTTTCTCCTGTTTAGACTACTCTAATTCTCTTTAATTCTCTTTAGTCGTCATTATCCCGTCTGAAACTGGTTCAGAATGTGGCAGCAAAGCCCCTGACAGGAGCCAAGAAGTGGGACCTATCACCCCTATTATCCCCTCCCTTCACTGGTTGCCAGAATGGCTCAGGATAGATTTTAAAGTTCTCCAGTTTGTTTACAAAGCCATCGATGGACTAGTCCCCTCCTATATCACCAATCTCCTAACACCCTACTCCTCCTCAAGACCCCTCAGATCAGCCAATTTAGGGAGCTTGGTTGTTCTGCACTCAAATCACAAACTCAGGGATCAGCTCCTTCCTTTAACTCTTTCAAACCCAGGCTGTATTTTTACTCCCAAGTGTTTTGAGGTGATTGTTGATTGTTACCATGTAGTAGGTACAATTCAGAACCTTGGGGACCCATTTTATACTGCACTTTAAACTTCTTAAGTTAAGATGTAATTTATGGTCTGTGCAGCACTTCGGTCAATGCGAATTGTTTTAAATTATATATTACCTTGAAAAAGGGCTCAGGCCTGCAACATCAGTAATATATCTTTACCTCCTATGAACGCTGTGAGACCGGCTGAGTTCTCCAGCATTTTGGCATTTTGATGTATGGGTTAAATAATCACAGGGGTGTATATGGGTGGCGGCCACTCGTGGGCCAGAAGGGCCTGTAAATGTGCTGTAGGTATCTCTGAATTCAAATTAAAAATGTCTTTCTGAAGCAGCGAAAGGTAGTTTAACAGAAGTATCTAAGATTATGAGAGGCTTAGATAGGGGGGACAGGCAGCACCTTTGTCCTGGGATGACAATAGCAAATATCAGAGGGCATCTGTTTAAGGTGAGTGGAGGGGCGTTTAGAGGAGATGACAGGGGTACGTTTTTTTACCACAGAGCTGTGGGTCCCTGAATGGATTGTCAGGCTGATGCAATAAGGACATTCCAAAGACTCTGACATAGGCACATGGATGTAGGAAAAATAGGAGGTAAGGAAGGGTTAGATTGTTGTAGGGTCACAACATTATGGCCTGAAGGAGCTGTTCTGTGCTGTAATGTTCCATGTGCTACGTTTGCTCCATTGGTATAGAATTCTGATAAACCAAATGGAGTTGAACCTTATTCCCAACGAAGGGCTCAGGCCCAAAACATTGGTTACCTTTTAAGTCCTCTGGATGCGGCATGACCTGTATTTCTCCATCTCATTTGTGTCTTGTGTCTGATGGGACCAAACCTTCCTGTTCACTTCCACCTCAAGAATCACACTCACATCTTCCTATTTCATTGTTTTCATGGATTGTTAATGCCAATGTTTGGAGGAGAATATTGGGACTGGTGACGAGTGAATTGTGAAAGGATTTTTTTGCTGAACACCTCGGGATCATTGTGGGAAATGATATTTAAAACAAGATCTGAGCTCTGGCTTTATCAAGCTGCCAGGCTCAACTCACAGCAAGGAGACCAATGATTTTTACTCTCAGAAGCACAGATGTCAGACTGAGTAGCAGGTTCAGAATTAATGACTAACTACACTAATCCACTGGAGCTCTTTGAATGGTTAAATAATCCAGCACATTGAGCTTGGATTCATAAAAAAAATGAAAAGAGTTTGATAAAATCTCCCAATAGTTATTGAATTAATTAAGGACCTTGGGGAGGGATTGAACAGCACAGCAGGAGGGAGCCTTTGGAATGTGATGTGAGCTCTGTTTGCCTGCTCCATGCTTCCACTGAACCTTGTTTCCATCTGCAACCCACTCTGTTTCTCAGGTGTATGAGAGTGGGACAAAGTTGGACCAGTTTGTGACTCGCTTCCTATTGAAGGAGACTGCCAGCCAGATCCAATCACTGCTGACTTCCGTGGAAAGTGCTGTGGATGCCATTGATGATCAGAGCACCCAGACAGGGTGAGTCTGCCCCCCACCCACCTTTCTTCTCGGTCCCTCACACCTTCCGAGAGTTCCCCTCACCTTAGGACCCTGGGTCTAATTGCCCTGGGTCTAATTGCCCAGTGACCTGCAGAACAGATGGGGTCAGAACAATGACTTGGTAAGCTTTAGGCACTTTCAGGTGGCCACATATTCTACCCCTATGTGGCTGTCGGGAGGCCACATGATAGAGCAGGAAGGAGGTGCCTCCGTGGTGCAAATTCCAACCCTCCTCCGAGAGGGATAATTGCTGGAGCACTGAAGTTCCCCTAGGACCTGAATGCAGGTCTGAAAGTGGCTGCTAAGGAACGAGCTGATAACAATCAGCTGGCGAGCGCCTGACAGCCCCCCTCCCCGCTGCCCCTGCCCCCTGGCATGGGACGTCAGGGCTGGAGCGGCCAGCGTGGGATTACAGGACTGGAGCAGCTGGTGTTGGATATCAGGACTGGAGCAGCCGACGCGGGACGTCAGGGCTGGGGAGGCCGGCGCGGGACTACAGGGCTGGGGCAGCCAGCGTGGGATGACAGGGTTGGGTCATCCCGCGTCGGCTGCCCCTGCCCCAATGCCACGAAGGGACAGGAGTCAGAGTGCCCTCCGAGGCACCTCTCCTGCAGCTGTCACTTTCAGGTGGACAGTGCAGCACTTTCAGGGCTTCCACCTGAACAACCTTTCCAAAGGTGTGCATCCGCTTCTGCAGGCGCATTCATTCTTGGTGGAGAATGCACCTGAAAGCGGCCTTTGGTAAGGACAAGGCTGTGCATTGGGATGTGGTACTGGGCAGTCCAGGGAGGGATCTCACACACGGTCAGTTTGCTCCTCGACTATTCAGGGAAACTCACTCTAGTTTGCATCCTCTTTCCCAGACCTACACCCTCCCTCCCCTTTCCTTTCCCTCTTCCAGGGGCAAGCCTATCACCCAGAGGGTGAAGGGTGTGTGGGTGAACTGACAGAGTTGGGAGAGTCATGTCGGTCAGGACGCTGAGCTGCATTGTTAAACAAGGGGCAGCTGGAAGGCAGCTCAGGAAAGGGGAGTGATGAACACAGAGGGAGCAAGGAGACTGCCACACACCATCCGTGGTCCAGTTCCATGATTGAACAGGATGGAGGAGCAGAATGACCTGCTCTGGCTCCCAAAGATCCTGAGTCACGGGAGCTTTAATAAGCCCAACATAATGTTGATGCCTAAACACAGAACAGGGGCTCCGGGCTAATGGGAACCATTGCTGGTATGGAAAGGTGCACAGGAAGCAGGTCAAGCAATACACACGCACACACACTCACACATACACACTCACACATACACATGTGCACATACACACATATGGATGCACATATATGCGCACACACACTTACAACATGTATACCAACACGTTCATATGTGTGCACTCATGTCTACACACAGGTACACAGACACATACACTTACATGTAAACATACACGTAGAGATACATTTCCGCTGGATGCTTGATGTGCCTAGATCTGGGACACAACATCAGGTAGAGATGACTGTTCACTGTCTCTCCTTAGGATCTCTGTGGTGGAACAGGGAGGAGGGTGTTGGTGAGACAGTAACCCCCCACTCTGGTTTGTTGCAGGTTCTACGATGGGATGACAAGTCGAGCAGTGGTGGGAGACTGGTATAAGCAGGCCCCAGCCATGCCAATGCAAAACAAGGGGATATCGAGGACACTAAACACAGACCGAGGTATGTTCACACAGGCCCAGGGTAGATTCAGCAATGCAGAACAACATGTCACTCAGAGCAAGGGTAATGGAGCTGGGGCTTTTCTCTGTTGAGGGATGAAAGGTGTCAGAATAGAGGGTGGAGATTATATAGGGTAGAGAGATTGCACGTTTTTCCGGGACAAAAGCCAGATGGCATCTGCTTAAGGTGATTGGTGCAAAGTTTTGCGGAGACCCAGAGGTTCATTATTTACACAGAGAATGGTGGATGGGTGAGTGCCCGGAATGCCCGGAAACCCCTTAGACGGGCACATGGATGTGAGTAAAACTGTGAGTTGTAGGTGTGTAGTTGTAGAATAGATTTACATACATCAGCACAACATCATGAGCCAAAGAATCTGCAGTGTGCTAAAATGTTCTATATTTTTCAGCCCAATGTCATCTGCTTCACCCTTTTTGAACAGCCCACTGTGTGGGGACCTTGTCCACTTTGTCACAGGATTTAACAGCAGGGATTGGAATCTCCATGCTCTGACTCTCAGTGCGACAGAGACCTATTCATGTGCCAATTGTTTGATTTGGCATTTACTGGATCAGGATGCGCTCGAGAGGATAGTTCAGTGGGTGGTCTAAATGGTTATTCTAATGGCACTAGTGTATAGTTTCCCTGTCACAAAAGTAGTTCATTCAGTGATTATGATAAATTAAGTATGACAATCCTTTTAATGACATGCTATTGATAGGTTCGAATGAGACTACGGTTATCGCTGTCCAGGACACACTTGAGTCACTGTGGAGACCACCCATCCTGGAAACACCCTATTGTTCACAAGGATACCGCACATGATGACCCATTAGCTCCTCAGTTCCATGCCCTTTCTATCCCCTCTCACACCAGGACTGAGTATCAGAGCAATGCCATTGAGACATACAGGCCCTTTGGTCCACAGAATCTATGCTGACCATAAACCACCCACATGCACCAATCCTGTTTCTCCCTACTTCCAAAAAACACTAAGGTCCTAACCCTCAGTGACGTCCTGAGAACAATTTAGAAGGGGCAGTTAACCCACTACTTCTTGAATGGGGCATGAAATCGCAGCAATCTGGGGAACACAAGCAGTCAAAGGGAGGGCATGCAAATTACACATAGACACTGTTCCTTCTGTACATTGCCTGCTGATGAATCTGTCCCAATGTTCCTGTGCTTGTATATCCATGGGAGTCTGGGAGGGAGTTTGTGTGTGCTCCCAGGAGGGAGTGTGTAAGTATTCCTGTGGGGGGAGTGTGTACATGTTCCTGGGAGGGAGTATATATGTGTTCCTGAAGGGTGTGTGTGTGTGTGTTTCTGGGAAGGAGTGTGTACATGTTCCTGGGGGCAGTGTGGTATGTATTCTTGGAGGGTGTATATATGTGTTCCTGGGAGGGAGTATGTATGTGTTCCTCGGGGGGGGGGGGAATATGTGTTCCTGAGGTGGGGGGTGTATGTGTTCCTGGGCGGGAATGTGTACATGTTCCTGGGATATAGAGTATGCTTGTGTTCCTGGGAGGGAGTGCGTACCTGTTCTTGGGAGGGAGTGTGTACATGTTCCTGGGAGGGAGTTTGTGTGTTTTCCTGGGAGCATCTGTGTTTGTGTTCCTGGAGCATGTGTGTGCATGTTCCCAGACTGGACATGGACTCAGGACCTCTGTTGTTTCACCAGCAGCTATATCAGCCTGCAGAGGAGACGGTCTTGAGATGCAGATCAACAGACTTGCCCAACTAGTTGGACTCTTGGAAGATAAGGTGAGGCTGGTGCTGGTGACTGTCGCATCCCCTCCCTGCTATCAGCCAAGTTTAATGGTGCCTGATGCCAACCAGGGTCACTGTGGCATTGAGAAATCCAGGAGAAGCATTGAATCCAGCAAGGGCATTTGTCAAAACCACCAGTGTCCAGTGGGCAAGAGTCCTCACTTTGCTTCTGCAGGTACTGCCTGGAACTGGGATCCACTGAGCACAGGTCCCCATTGTCAGCTTCACCATGGGTGTTTCCTTGAGCATAGCTACGTAGGGTCATCTGCTACAGGGGTAATGACTGTAGCCAGAAACCACAGGGATCCATGGAGCACAGGTCCCCAGGGCCAGCCACTGCTGGAATCTGTCGCACTGCTTTCCCCGACAGATGGAGCTGGCAGCTTCTCTACGTGCAGTTAAATGAGTCTTTTGGGGTCCTATCATCACCCCTGTGCCTCTAGACTCAAAAGGTGCTTGTGATATTTGTGTGACTGCATTCCCCTCCCACATGACACGTATACACTCCCTCCCAGGAACACGTACACGCTCCCTCCCAGGAACACGTACACGCTCCCTCCCAGGAACATGTACACACTCCCTCCCAAGAACAGGTACACACTCCCTCCCAGGAACACAAACATACTCTATATCCCAGGAACATGTACACATTCCCGCCCAGGAACACGTACACATACCCCTCAGGTCCAACAAATAAACATGCTGGAGAAACTCAGCAGCTTGCACAACATCTGCAGGGAGTAACCAGCATTTCAGGCCTGGGTATTTTTGATACCATCAAAGTATCAGCAAAAATAATTGCCTGAATAAAAAGGGTTGGGGGGGATGGGAAAGGAGGAGAGAAGAGGGAGAGAGCAAGGGAAACAGGCAAATTATGGGCAGATACAGGTGGGAGGGTAGAATAGAAAAAAATCTGAGAAGTGATGGGGGAGGGTAACTCTCTGGTAGGAGAAGGAAGGGAAGGATTGGGGAGCTGGAGGACAGAAGTGCAGGGATAGAGAGTGACTTGGGGTTAGGGTGAACAGGAATTGGATGTTAATGCCATCATATTGGACAATGCCCAATTGCGTTTTGTTCCTCCAATTTATGAGTGGGCTCGGTTTGGCACGGACAGACATGTTGGCGTGGGAATGGTGTGGAATTAAAATGGTTGGCCACAGTGAGGTCCCTGTTGTTGCAGTGGACAGAGCAAAAGTGCTCTACAAAATGATCTAGTCTCTGATATAGTAGATAACCTTGCAAGTTCACAAGTGAAGTATTGTTTCACTTGCAAGGACTGTTTGAGGCCCCAAATGATGGTGAGGAATGAGGGTGGGTGTAACCGTAGCATTTTCTGAGATCACAGAGGTTGGTACTAAGGAGGCAATCAGTGGGAAGGAATGAGTGGATGAGGGAGTCACGGAGAGAGTGATCCATGTGGAAAGGGGAGGAGAGGGGAAGTTGTGTCTGATGGTGGGATCAGGTTGTAGGTGGTCGAAATTGTGGAGGATGATATCTTGGATGTGGAGGCTCGTGGGTGGTAGGTTGTTACATCTGGGGGAGGAGGGGGCCAGGGCAGATGTGCGGAAAATAGATGAGATGTGGGTAAGGGGCTGAGTTGATTGCAGTTTTTTGAGAAGCCTCTGAATCGTCCTGTAGGACCCCAGTCTACTTTAGCTTGGGTTTGTGAGGAAGACCTGTAAGTGAACATTCCTGGAACAACATGGTCTTCCACACACAGATCCAGGTCAGCTCTGGGGACGAATAAAGTTGCTGTTCCTACTTCAGACAGAAGGAAGGCCAAGCTCTGGGTAAAAAAACCAGACCCCATGGTGGACCTTAACAGGACCTACGGCTCATTTGATTGAAATATTCCAGGAAATGCCAGGAGGCACATGGAGGTGGACCTGAAGGCAGTTACATGCACTAACATTCAGAAGATTCTTGATAAGGTGTCACTTGAATTAGCATCTGGAAACATTAGTTGGAAGTGGCTAAATACCCAGGAAGGAACTTGGCCTCAAAATCCTCTCATTTCGTTCCACTTGTTCTTTCATCACATTTGTGCACTTTGTAATTCTCCAAGATTGCCCTGGGGAGGTGAGGCCAATTCTGACCTTAGCCAAGGCTCAGGGAGTCAGGTGTGGGAGGCAGGGCAGCTCCCTCTCTTGGATGTTGATGTCATGACCTGAGATCATCACTGCTTGGCTTCAAACAGCCCAGATTAGTGGAGTTAGAACATCAGAAACAGGAGCAGGAGTCGGCCATCCAGCCCATCAAGCCTGCTCTGCCATTCAATAAGATCAGGGCTGATCTGGCCTTAACCTGTTCCCCATCACCCTTAATTTCCCAATTCCCCAAAAATCTATCAATCTGCATTTTGAATGCAGCTTCTACTCTTCCCTTGGTTAGAGATTCACTCCTTGCTGGGAGAAGTTCCTCCTCATATCTGTCCTAAATCCCATCCTGACCATGTCCCATTATTCTAGACTCACCTACCAATGGAAACAACCTACCTACTC
This sequence comes from Narcine bancroftii, assembly GCF_036971445.1. Taxonomy (NCBI): domain Eukaryota; kingdom Metazoa; phylum Chordata; class Chondrichthyes; order Torpediniformes; family Narcinidae; genus Narcine; species Narcine bancroftii. Next base: position 52,825,874 of record NC_091478.1, on the reverse strand, counting down.
TTTCTCTTATATTCCTGTCATGACTTTATTTTTCCTTTATCCTTTGAAACTTGGCTGAATATTTTTCTTAGCACGGTAACAGGTCCTTCTGACCGTGACCCCATGCACTCAAATACACCAATTCACCATGTAAGTTTTGGGAAGGTGGAAGGAAACCAGACCCCTGGGAAAACCCACGCAGACACAGGGAGAACATACAAGCTCCTTATGGACAGCTCCGATTCACAAGTCACCCTTAACCCATGTCCTCCAGTTTGTGTCTCACCCAACCTCAGTGAATAGAAGTTTGCTCACATTTACTCTTTCTATACCCTTCATCATTTTGAATAACTCTACTAAATCTCCCTCATTCTCTGACGCTCCTGGGTGGCATGGTTGGTGTAGCGGTTAGCTCAACACTGTTGCAGCGCCTGCGACCAGGGACCAGAGTTCAAATCCCGTGCTGTTTGTAAGGAGTTGGTACATTCTCCCTGTGTCTGCGCGGGTTTCCTCCAGGGGCTCCTGTTTCCTCCCATCATTTGAAACGTACCGAGGGTTGTAGGTCATTTGGGTGTAATTGGACATCACGGACTTGTCAGCTGAAGGGCCTGTTACCAGGCTAAATGTCTACATTTAAAACAATTTTTAAAAAAGAATAAAGACCTAACCTGTTTAACCTTTCCCTGTAACATCCTCAAGTCCCAGCAACATCCTAGTATATCTTCTCTCTGCACTTTTTCAAACTTATTAATACCTTTCCTGTAATTGGGCAAACAAAACTGCACACAGGACTCCATACAGGGCCTCAACACTGCCATATACACCAATGCCTTTGGAACAGGAAGACCCTTGACCAGAAGTTGGAGACATGTAGGCCATTGAGGAACCATCGCCCAGTGGCTCAAGCTCATTCTGCTCCCTCGCTCCCCTGTTGTCCCTGGGTGGGGTGGAGGGTGTTGCGTGTGTGACCCCTCTCATTCCTCTCTCGGTCTCTGTTTTCAGACAGTTTGTCTCGACCTGCAGCGGAAGGTGATGGACAGTGGGACCCTGACTTCAGTAAGTGTACCATCTGTCTGGGTGGACTATGGCCTGTGTTCAAATCTGCATTATTGGTAAATGTTCTATCTCTCTGGGTCAGACAGTGGCTTGTGTTTACATCTGCGTTATTGGTAAGTGTACCATCTCTCCGGTGTGGAAACTGGCCTGTGTTCACATCTGTCTTAGCGGTAAGTGTATCGTCTTGGTATCCTACAAAAAGAGAAGGAGCTAGAGTAGATCAGAGTGGGATTCTGTTTCTTTGGTTGTTGTACAAGAGTGTTCGGCTGGGTGGGATCATATGTTGGGTTGTGTGTTGAACAGTTTTGGGCAATGTTGTGTGTTGCTCATTACTTATGCAGAAGGGATGTATTAAACGGAGCCTGTAAGAAGTTTGTACATTCTTCCTGTGTCTGCGTGGGTTTTCCCCAGGGGCTCCAGTTTCTTCCCACCATCGAAACGTACTGGGACTTGTAGGTTAGTTGAGTGTAAATTGGGCGACACAGTCTCATGGGCCAAAATTTAAATTTACATTTTAAAAATCTAAGGAAAGTATTTTTGATTCAGTTGGGTGGGTAAATTATTGGATTAGTTATTGGAAGTTATTGTCAAATGAGTTCAGGGAATCCTTCTAAATCAATACTGGAGGTACCAACGAGAGAGAATGAAAAATGAGATTTCCTATTACGGAACCAGGCAAGTCAAGTGACAGAATTACATGTAGAGAACATTTTGGGTCCAGTAATCGTAATGCCATTAGTTTCGTTAATTTTGGAGAAGAACAGGTCTGTACCTCAGGTTGAGATTCTAATCTGGAGAAGGGCCAATTTTGAGGAAATAAGGCAGGATTTAGAATGCATGGGTTGAGACAAGCTGTTTTCGGGCAAGGATGTGTTTGGTAAGTGAAAGACTCTCAAATGTGAAATTTTGAAAATACAGAGTTTGTATGTTTGTGCCAGGATTAAATGCAAAATTAAGAGGCATTGGGAATCTTGGTTGTTGAGGGATATTGGGGATCTGGTTCGGAAGAAGAGAGAGGTGTATCACAGGTATAGGCCACAAGGAGCAAATGAAGTACTTGAGGAGTATAAAAATGCAAGAAAAGAAAGAAATCAGGAAGGCTAAAAGAAGACATGAAGTTGCTTTGGCAGACAATGCGAAGGAAAATCCTAAGGGCTTCTACAGGTATATTAAGACAGAATTCTTCCCCTTGAGTGGTCGGCTATGTATGGATCCGGAAGAGATGGGAGAAATCTGAAATGTGTTTTTTTTACATCATTATTTATTCAGGAAATGGTCACAGAGTCATGGGAAGTACAGAAAACAAGCAGTGAGGTCATGGAACCTATACAGATTAAAGAGGAACAAGTGTTTGCTGTCTTAAAACAAATAAGGGTGGATAAATCCCAAGGGCCTGACAAGATATTCCCTCAGACCTTGAGAGAGGCTAGTGTATAAATTGCAGGCCTCTGGCAGAACTATTTAAAATGTCCTTAGCCACGTGGTGCAGGTAGCTCAAAAAAGGCTCCAAAATTATCCCAGAAAATTACAGGTTGGTGAACCTGACATAAGAACTTAAGACAGTGGCTCTCAACATTATTTCCACTAAATACCTACCTAAGTAATCCCATGGGGATAGGATGGTATATGGTATAGGACATAGGATGGTATAGGTGATCTGTGGTTAATAAGGGATTATTTAATGTGGTATGTGAGTGAAAGCAGAAAAGGTTGAGAACCAGTGACATAAGAAATAAGAACAGGAGTAGGCCATGAGGCCAGTCGAGCCTCCTCTGCCAATAAATGTGATCATGGCTGATCTGATGATAGATTTTTCTCCGCCTACCTGCCTTTTCCCATCCCCCTTAATTCCCCTAATATGTAAAAATCTAAACAACCTTGTCTTAATACTGACATTAAGTATTTGGATAACTGGGACTGATTAGGGATAGACTGTTTATGGCATTTTGGCCATTACTCAAAAGTATTGAGTATAGGAGTTGGCATGTTATGGTGAAGTTGTACAAGACATTGAGGCCAAATTTGGAGCATTGTGTGTAGTTTTGGCCCCCATTTACAGGAAATATATCAATAAGATTGAAAGAGTGCAGATAAGATTTATTAGGATTTGCCAGGACTTCAAGGACCGAGTTACAGGGAAAGGTTAGACAGGTTAGGACTTTATTTCATGGAGCGTAGAAGAATGATGGGAGATTTGATAGAAGTATTTAAAATTATGAGGGGGATAGACAGAGTAAATGCATGTAGGCTTTTTCCACTGAGGGTAGGTGAGATATAAACAAGACATGGGTTAAGGTGAAAGGGGAAAAGTTTAGGAGGAGCATGAGGGAGAACCTCTTCGCACAGAGAGTGGTGGGGGTGTGGAACAAGCTGCCCGCTGAAGTGGTGAATCTCGGCTCGATTTTAACACTTAAGATAAATTTGGACCGGTACATGGATGGGAGGTGGTATGGAAGGCTATGGACTGGGTGCAGGTCAGTGGGACAAGGACCACAGCATGTTTCCATGTGGATCTTAAAATGTTGAATTAAATACTTTAAATTAGATAAAGATGTGATTTTTTACAGAGCTGTCTTTGACTTGAAAATAGGGCTCAGTCATTGCCATTAGTGGGCCATGACATGTTAGACTGGAGGTCAGGTGGGCCTTAGGCAGAAAACAGTTGAGAACCACTGTACTAGGCACAGACTAGAAAGGCTGAAGTTATCTATGCTGTAATGTTCTATGGATGGTTTTCTAAGAGATCAGATATACAAATATTTGAATAGACAGGGACTGATTAGAGATAGTCAACATGGAACTGTGTGCAGTAGGCTGTGTTTAAACATTCTTCTAGAGTTTTTCAAGGAGGTATCTTGAAAGTTAATTAAGAAAGGGGTGTGTTGCTGTCCACATGGACTTTAATACAGCCTTTGAGCAAAATTGCCTGTTTCTGTAGGGGTCTCATTCCTAAGTTTAGAGTGACTTTTAGAGTTAACTCAGCAAAGCTTACAGCCAGCAGTGAAGACAAGGAATATGGGAGGGGTAGAAGTCTCTCTGATGCTGGTGGGGATTGCAGTCAAACCCACTGGTCATAGGGGCTGGTGATTGGAGGAGGCACTCCACTTTTCAGCACTCATCCCATGTACTGACCAACTTTGCTCCTCCGCTGACCTCTGTATACCCTCCTTTTCCCCTCAACCTCTCACACACCTCCCCTTCCATTCTCTTCCCTTCCCACCACTACCCTCCTCGTCCCTAGGTCCCACACGCCCACTCCTCCCTACATCCTCCCATCCCATCCACTCTCCTTCCCTTCTCTCCCCTTCCATTCTCTTCCCACCACTACCCTCCTCGTCCCTGCGGTTCCATACACCCACACCTCCCTAAACCCTCCCCTCATATCCCCTTCCTTTCCCTTGCCTTACCTTCCCATCCCTTACCTTCCCATCCCTTACCTCCCCATCCTTTACCTCCCTTCTAATCCACCCTTCCCTTGCCACTTCCCTCTAACTTTCCTTCCCCTCCACATCCCTTCCCACCACAATGCTCCACTCCACTGCTCTCTGCTTCCCCTTCCTTCTCCTCTCCTCACTTTCCTTGCCCTACCCTTCCTTCCTCTTCACTCCCCTCCTTCCCCCATTCCTTCCCCTCACTTTCCCACTCCATCCCTTTCCTCTCCCTCCACTTCCCTTTTCCCTCCACTTCCCTTTTCCCTCCACTTCCCTTTTCTCTCCCCTTCCCCATTCCCTCCCCTTCCCCTTACTCCCCTTCCCCTTACTCCCCTTCCCTTTTCTCCCCTTCCCCTTACTCCCCTTCCCCTTACTCCCCTTCCTTATTCCTTCCCTTTCCCCATTCCTTCCCCTTCCCCATTCCTTCCCCTTCCCCATTCCCTTCCCTTTCCCTACCCCCTACCTCCCCACCTCCCTCCCTTTCCCCATTCCCTCCCATTCCTCCTTCCCCTCTCTCCCTCTCCCCTCCCTACCCTTCCCCTCTTTCTCCTTCCCTATTTCTGGCCTCTCTGATGAATGTTAATTCTATTATCTGCTATTTTTAATCCACTCACTTTATGTCATTCTTTCATTCAAACCCACTCCTTTTCTCTCTTTCACTCATTAATTCTCTTGTTGTTCTCCACATTCTCTTACTTTCATTCTATCTCACTCTTTCCCTTTCTCTCTCTGTCCACTCACTCCCTCCCCTCCATTCCATCTTCTTCTCTGTCACACTCTCTCTCTCCCCCCCTTTTCCCATTTCTCTGTCACCTTCTCTCTGCTCTGTCACCTTCTCGCTTTCCCTCCTTACCCCCACACCCTCACACATCTCTCTTCCCCATTTTCACTCACTCCCCACACATCCTCTCTCTCTAACCCCACATTCACTCCCTGCCCATATGCCCTTTCTCTCTCTCTCTAAACCCACACTCTCTTTCCCTCTCCATCCTCTCTCCCTGCAGCACCTCCTCCTGGTGTGCCAACACATGGTAACGGGCCTGGGACAACAGCTGGAGTTTGGAAGAAGCCTGAAGCAATACTTGAGCGACGTGTCAGCTCAACAAGAGTGTTTCCAGTGAGTAGCCAGACCATCCCACCTGCCCCACATCAAGTCACAGCAATCCCAGAAATGGGGCAGAGGATAGCACTGCTCACGTGGTGTGTGTGTGTGTGTGTGTGTGTGTGTGTGTGTGTGTGTGTGTGTGTGTGTGTGTGTGTGTGTGTGTGTGTGTGTGTGTGTGCGTGTGCGTGCGTGCGTTGGGGGGAGAAGAAATGAAGACATGCAATAGACCATGACACAGCGGGTGATTGGAAATACCACTGACCCATCTCCAAATAACTCATCCCCACTGACCCATCTTCTCCTGACCCATTCCCGACCCCCCCCCACTGACCCATCCCCCACTGACCCATACCCCCACTGACCCATCTCCCCACTGACCTTACTGACTGATCCCCCATTGACTGTCACTACTGATGCCTGTCCACACAGAATCCTTTCCTGCAGTGACCACTTGTGTCTTTGCCCTTTACCACTTCCCTATTCACAGGTCTGAAGGGATTTTGCTGGTGATGTACTGTTGACAGGATGCCCCTGGTGTTTCCTTTCCACAGTGCCACAGCCGTCCGGTTACCGGATGAAGTGACCTTTGTTCTTTATGAGTTTTGGGAGAGCGAAGACCAATGGAAGTGGTAAGTTTCTCCACCCAACCTCCCACTCCCAGAATGCCGCATACTCCCAAAATCTCTGAGACTGGACCACATCATCTCACCTACTGCCTGACCACTCTCTGTGTGGGAGCAATCCAGTTGCTCAGGAAGCCCAGCAGCCCATCCTCCCACAGTTTGCAGCCCCTCCCATTGATTTCAGATTTATGACATGACATCACATACAACCTTGTTAGGCATTTGACAAAGTCTCCCAGAAGAGACTCATCCAGAAAGTCATGAGTCATGGGATCAGTGAAACCTTGGCTATGTGGATAGAAAATTGGCTTGCAGTAGAAAATAGAGAGTAGTAGTGGAAGGAAAGTATTCTGCCTGGAGGTCGGTGACTAGTGGAGTGTCACAGGGATCTGTTCTGGGACCCCTGCTCTTTGTAATTTTTATAAATGACCTGGATGAAGAGGCGGAAGGTGGGTCAGTAAGTTTGTGGATGACACGGAGGTTGCATTGGAGGAGTTGTGGATGGAGCTGAAGGTTATCAAAGGTTACAAGAGGATATAGACAGGATGCAGAATTGGGCAGAAAAGTGGCAGATGGAGTCCAATCTGGATAATTGTGAGGTGGTGAATTTTGGAAGGAAAAACCAGAAGGATGAGTTTACTTAAAACTGTGGATAAACAGAGGAGGCTTGGAGTTCAAATCCATACACCCCTCAAAGTCACCACACAGGTTGAGAGGATAGTTAAGATGGCCTATGGGATGCTGGGATTCATTAATAGAGTTTAGGTGTAGATAGGTCACGTTTCAACTCTACAAATCTCTGGTAAGACCACACTTGGAGTATTATGTTCAGTTCTGGTCACCTCATTACAGGAAGAATGTGGAAGCTATGGAGAGGGAGCAGAGGAGATGGATTGGAAATCAAGTTTTATGGGGAAAGGTTAGCAGAGCTGGGACTTTTCTCTTTGGAGCGTAGAAGGATGAGAGGAGACTTGATAGAGGTCTACAAGATTGAGGGGTATAGATAGGGTGGACAGCCAGCACCTGTTTCCCAGGGCAGGATCAGCAAACCAGAGGTCAAATGTAGAAAGTGAAGGGAGGGAAGTTTAGGGGAAAGTTCAAAGGTATTTTTTTTTAATGCAGAGAGTTGTGGAAGCCTGGAATGCCTTGCCAGAGAAGAGACTCTTAGACAGGCACATGGATGGAGGAAAAATAGAGGGTTTTGTATTTTTTTTAGGGATATATGGGTCTGCACAACATCGAGAGCTGAAGGACCTGACCTGTGCTGTGGTGTTTTATATTTCATATATATCCCTGAGGCACAATTACTGGTCCGTAGTAGCTGAGTCTCCCCTCAGCTCCCACAGGCACCTTTGGTCAGCCCTGCTGTCTGCCCAGCTTCTCCTCTCTGCTCTACTCAGTCAACCTGCCTCTTCTCTCCCCTTGCAATTGCTCCATCTGATCCCCCTCTCTGTGATCCAAAGGCATCTCCCAGTTTCTCCATTCTATGTACACAACCTAAGCCCCACAACCCTGCAATCCCTTCAGTCAGACCCTTCTGAAATTCCTCCCAGTACTTCACAAAAGTGTGATCTACAGACCCAGAGACGTCACCTATGGATGTTCTGGAAGATGGCTTTTCTGAAGGCTCATTCTGCCATTCCATGCCTGTGGTTATGAAGTCCAGGGTTGTCATTGCTTGATCTCTCTCTTTCTGTCCTAGAGCTTTCAAATGACTTGTATCTCTGATCTGTCCATCCTTGCAGCGACAATGATAACAAGTTAATTGTGCACACATTGTACAGTGTACCATAATTCTTACTGCTCCAGCCAAACAGGTATTTTATTAAAAAAACTACAATACTAAACTTAACTGAATTAAAAGAGACAAAAAAGACATAAGATTAATAATAAATATTCACATGATCCTGGTGTCACAAAAATAACTTAGCAATAGTGGTGTGGTGTTGGAGCAGTCCCTAATTAATGGAACAAAGGGAGGTTCAACTGTCTGACACCCCCTGAGGACTGTGTGCTCTCGTTTGTAAGGAACTCTACAGCATGAAACTCCATCTGCCACCAGGCTGCCATTTACATCTGCATCTCTGGCTCCTTGATGTCCATTCCTATCCTCCCTGCAGTTCACTGCAACTGAAGTTTTGTGTCGACTGTCCGTTTGGATATCTGTGCATTCAGGTCAGTCATTGGGAAACCATCCTGAGGCCGGGACTCTGCCATGCACCTCTCCAATTTAGAAAGCAGTCTACCACTTCAACTCCCTACTCCTGCCACTGAGCCAGAGTCCTGTACGTGAACCTTCCATTCCAATGACCAGTCCCTCTCATCACACCTCCATCACGTTGCGTAGACATGGAGCTCTAATCCATATCCATGTGCTCAATTACACAAGAACAAAAGAGGACGCCCCTTGGCTTCTCAGACCTGACCCCATTCTATATGATATGCTAATCTGCCTAAGGCCTTGTCTCCTTCTGTGGTAGTTTCCCAGGGCTCTCATCTCTCTGATCTTGCATCTTCTTTACCACCCCCTCCCAATACCCCCAAATATTCAGCTTCCAGAACACTCCAGGGTAGAGACGACTAGAGATTCACTACTCACTGCAAGTTCCTAATGCACCTCAATCCCATGCAATAAACCTGCCCCAGATCATTCCCAGACTTACTTCCACTGCCAAGAAAAATCACAAAAATCTGTGACTCTGTGGTTAAAGTAAAAAACACAGGATGCAAGAGAAACTCAGCAGGTCAAACAGGGTCCTTTATGTAGCAAAGGTAAAGATACATTGCCGACGTTTCGGGTTTGAGCCCTTCATCAAGGAATGATAAAATGCCGGCAGGCATCTAAACAAAAGAGTAGTGGGTGGGTGGAAAAGGCAGGAGAGATGATGGATGAAGAAAGGAGGGAGGGGACAGCGGCAATGAGGGGGAGGGCTATGGCTGGGTGGGTGGAAGAACTGGAAAGACAGGAAAGGGGAGGGGAAAGAAAAGGTGAGCAGGTTTAGCAGAGAGCAGAGACATCGATGTTAATGCCATCTGGCTAGAGATTGCCCTAACTGAAAATAAGGTGTTCCTCCAATCTGCAAGTGGTCAGGGTTGGATAGTACACAAGGCCATGGATAGACATGTGAACATGGGAGTGTGACTTGGAATTGAAGTGGTTGGCCAGTGGGAGGTCACAGAGGTGCTGAGTGAAACGATGCCCCCAGTCCCACCACTAAGGTGAATCTGTAATCAAGGGTGTCTCATTTGCAATTTCACAGTCTTCAGGCACCACCCTGGACCTGCTGATGTCTGGCAGACAATACCCAGGGTCTCTGCCCAGTTTCCTTCTACACTCTCCTCAGTAACCAAGGTGGCCTCCCATCTGGACATGGGGACTCAGCCACTTTAACAGTACCTCGCCCTTGCAGGCAGTATCTCCATGCTAGTGTGGCTTCACCCAGTGGGAACCTTGACTACACCTTCCCCTGCTGAGACTCCAAAAGCAGATTCTTCCTCTGTGAAGACTGATGGTGTATTTGTTGGACCCCTTCTCTCCTCCTGCCACCCTCTCCTGTGCACACGCTCTTTGGGTTGTCAACCCTTTCCACTGATTGGCCCCCTTGTGACCACAAGAATCAGTTTGATTGGGAAAACCAGGTTGGTGCTGGATCCAAAGAGGAGGAATTTATCAAATGCCTTCAGGATGGCTTTTCTAAGTTTGTGAGTGAGCCAACCAGGGAAATGGCAATTCTGGATTGGGTATTGTGTAAATAACTTGATTTGATAAGGGAGATGAAGGTTAGGGAACCTTCATAATATGAAAGAGTTCAGCCTGCATTTTTGAGGGAGAAACTAAAATCAGATGTGATAGTATACCAGTGAAATAACGGGGACTACAGAAGTGAGAGAGAGTTGATTATGGCCAAATTTGATTGGAAAGGCACACGAGCAGGACAGCAGAGCAGCAATGGCTAGCGTTTCTGCGAAACAGGTATATTCCAAAGAAAAAACATTTGAATGGAAAAATAACACAACTGTGGCTATCAAGAAAAGCTGAAGCCAAAGTAAAATCAAAAGAAAGAGCCACAAAATTTATTAAGAGTAAAATGGAGGCAAGAATAGATATAGAAAATGACACTGGAGAAAATGTAATGGAGGGCAAAGAGATGACAGAGGAACAGAATGAATATTTTCTTTCGCTCTTCACTGGGGAAGATATTAGCAGCCTATCTGTCTTTCAAGGCTATCAGGGAAGAGAGGTTAATGTAGTCGCGATCACCAGAGAAAGAGTGCTTGGGAAATTGGCGGCACGGTTGGAGTAGTGGTTCACACAACGCCGTTACAGCGCCAACGATCTGGACTGGGGTTTGAATCCCACACTGTAGGGAGTTCTCCCTGTATCTGTGTGGATTTTCCCTGTGTGCTCCACTTTCCTCCCACCATTCAAAATGACTGTGGGTGTAGGTTAATTGGGTGTAAATTGGGTGTCGCGGACTCATGGGCCAAAATGGCCTGTTACCATGCTGTATGTCGAAAATAAAGAAATTGAATGGTCTCAGGGTAGATAAGTTTCCTGGACCAGATGGAATGCACCATCAGGTTCTGAAAGAAATGGCTATAGAGATTGTGGAAGCATTAATAATAATTTTCCAAGAATCAATAGATTCTGACGTGGTTCCAGAGCACTGGAAAATTGCACTCTGCTATTTGAAAAGGGAAGGAGACAGCAGAAATGAAGTTATAGACTTGCTGTCCTAACATTAGTGGCTGGAAAATAGTCGGAGTCAATTGGGGGATGAGGTTATGGAATACCTAGAGGTGCATGACAAGACGGGCCAAAGTCAGAATGATTTCCTTCGGGGAAAACCATGCCTGACACACCTGAAATGTTTTGAGGAAACCACGAGCAGGCAGAACAAAGGAGGTGCAGTTGATGATATATTTGGACTTTCAAAAGGCACATGAAGCTGCTGAACAAGATGAGAGCCCATGGAATTACTAGTATGGTCAGACCATTGGCTGATCGGCAGGAAACAGGGAGGGAATAAAGGGATCCTATTCTGGTTGGTGACCAGTTACCAGTGGCCACTTCTTTTTGCGTTGTATGTTAATGATTTGGGTTGTGGAATAAATGGCTTTGTGGATAAGTTTGCAGATGATAAAAAAAATAAGTGAAGGGGAAGGTAGTGAGGAGGAAAGGAGCTGGAGAGAGACTTAGATTAAGAGTATGGACAAAGAAATGATAAATGAAATAAAATGTTAGAAAGTATATGATCATAGAATCTGGTAGAAGGAAATAAAAGGGCAGGCCTTTATTTGGATGAGTAGAAAATTAAAAATTCGGTGCAAAGGAACATACGAGTCCTCATGCAGGATACCCTAAATGTTATCCTCCAGGTTAAATTGGTGGTGAAGAAAGCGAATACAATGTGTCTACCCATTTGCCTAAATGGGTAGCAGGATCTTCCAGCCCAGGAGCCAGTGCAGCCCAAATACTCCAATTAATCTACAATCCCATACATTTTAAAAGATGGGAGGAAACCCAGGCAGACACTGGATTCGATCCAAAGATGTTAGGCTATGTTGGCATGTTGGCATTCATATCTAGAGGGATAGGATACAAAAGAAGGGATATGATGTTGGAGTCTTTATAAGCCACTGGTGAAGCCTCACTTGGAGTACAGGGTACAGTTTTGGGTGCCTTATTTAAGAAAAGATGTGCTGGTATTGGAGAGGGTTCAGAGAAGATTCACAAAAATGAGAACCTGAGGTGAGTAGGGAATGAAAAGGAAAAGCTGATATCAGGTGTGTCAATATTTGACTGGAATTAAGGGAATTACAGTGGTACGAAAGAGGAACTGGCCCAAGTGGACAGGAAAAGTCAGCTAGATGGAAGGGCGGCCAAGCAGAATTGGATGATATTTCTACTAAAGTGCAGGATAGATATATTTCAAGATAGAGTAAAAGAAAATCATGAATGGAAAAATGGCACAAATGTGGCTAATGAGAGAGATTAAAGTGAAAATAAAAGCAAAAGTACAAGGAAGCAAAAATTACTGGAAAACCAGAGGATTGGGAAACTTTTAAAAACTTACAGGAAGAGACAAAGAAAATCATTAGGAAAGAAAAGATGAATTATGAAAGGGAGTTGGCAAATAACATCTAAAAGGATACTAAGAGGTTTTTTTTAAATAAAGAGTAAAAGAGAGACACAGGTAGATATAGGACCAATTGAAAATGAAACTGGAGAAATTATAATGGGTAACAAAGAGATGGCAGAGGAACTAAAGGAGTATTTTGTGTCATTCTTTACTGTGGAGGACATTAGCGATGTACCTGATAGTCAAAGGTCTCCAGGAATAGAATTAAGTACAGTCAGGATTACTAGCAAGATAGTGGTTAGTAAGATGAATGGTCTAAAAATAGATGTCTCCGGGACTGGGTGGGGTGCACCCACGGGTTCTGAAGGATATAGAGGATTGATTTTCCCGAGGATTGAAAGGACTTAAATGCAGTTCCGCTGTTTCAGAAAGGAGGGAGGCAGAAAAAAGGAATTTATAGGCCTATTAATCTGATGCCGGTAGTTTGAAAATTATTAGAGTTGATCTTCAAGGACCAGATGATGAAATACCTCGAGGTACATGTAGGGAAGATCCTGCCTGACTAACCTATTGGAATTTTTTGAGGTAATCTCAAGGGAGTTGTGTATTTGAATTTTCAAAAAGTCTTCAATAAGGTACCGCATAAGAGGCTGCTGAATAAGATGAGAGCTCGTGGAATTACAGGAAAGATATTAAACTGGGTGGAGGATTGGCTGATAGGCAGGAAACAAAGGGTGGGAATAAAGGGATCCTGTTCCAGTGGGTTGCTGGTGACTAGTGATGTTCCACAGGGATCGGTGTTGGGGCTGCTTCTTTTCACAATGTACATTGATGAGTTAGATTATGGATTGAAGGTTTTGTGGCTATGTTTGCAGATAACACCAAGATAGGTAGTGGAGCAGGAAGTGTTAAAAAAACCGAAAGGTTGGACAGCTTAGGAGAAGGGGCAAAGAAATGTCAGATGAGATCCAATGTTGAGAAATATACGGTTGGGCATTTTGGAAGAGGAAATAAAGAGGCAGATGGGGAGAAAATTCAAAGTTCGGAAGTGCAAAGGGCAGAATAACCTAAAGGCCACCAGGTTGGTTTGGCAATAAAAAAAACAAAGTGCTATGTTGGCATTTGTTTCAAGGGGAATAGTGTATAAGAGTAAAGAGGTGTTGATTAGCCTTTCTAGGGCCCTAGTGAGACCTCATTTGGAACTGTGTGCAGTTTTGGGCCCCTTAGAAAGGATGTAATAATGTTGGAGAGGGTACAGAGAAGATTCCTGAAATGAGGAATGTTTAGCAGCTCTTGAACTGTTTTCATTGGAGTATAGAAGAATGAGAGGGGATCTTATAGAATAATTTGGAATGCTGAAAGGAGTGGACCGAGTAGATGTGAATAAGAGGTTTCCCTTGGTGGGTGAGTCCAGGCAGGACAAGATGTCCTGACTGTCTGACAGCATCTGAGGAAAGAGAAAAGTCTGAGGAAGAGTTTTTGCCCAAGAGGTCACTTTCCTTTTTTTCTCCCTGGCAGCTGCCTTAGCTGTTTCCAGCTTGCTGCTTTTGTTTCAGATTTCCAGCATCTGTAATTTATATTTCCTCTGATCCATTGATCCATTTGAATACAACAAGTAAAGGGTTATTTTTTTCCCTATGGTTGACTCTCCCTATGCTGATCATTCCCAAAATGTTCCAATCTGTATCAATGACCTCTGGGAGTCTCTTAAAGACCACCTTCCAGCTGTTGAGAGGTTCTGGCACAGGTGCATTCTCTTTCAGCCATCTTCAGAGGGAACAATCCAAAATGTTTCAACATGTCAAAGTGGATGCACTCACCCAGCCTGAGGTCGTCTCCACGATGTTTATACCAGGTGAGGATCCATTTCTGCAATCTCAAATCAGGAACAAGGTAGCAGGTATACAAGGGAGCATAGAACATTCCAGCACAGTACAGGTCATTCGACCCACCATTCCACTACTCCAGATCCATCCCCTTTACTTTGTTACATTCATGTCTAAGAGTCTTCTGAATGTCCCTGTTGTACCAGCCTGCATCACCACCCTCTGGCAAAATGTTCTCTGAGTAAAAAAAAACTTACTACTCCCCTAAACTTTCCTCCACTCACCTTAAACAGCTGTCCTCTGCTGTTTGCTATCATTGCCGCAGGATAAAGGTGCCGGGTGTCCACCCTGTCTAAGCCTTTCATAATCTTATTAATCTCTGTTATCTTTCATTCTTTGCCAGCCAAAAGATGAAAGCTCCATCTCTGTCACCCTCCATCCAGGCAACATCCTGGAACATCTCTATGCCCTCCCCAAAACATTTACAGCTCTCCTGTAAAGAGGTGATCAGAACCAGAATGGGACAGCATGGTTGACGCAACATTGTAATAGCACCAGCGATTGGTGTAGATGACACTTTCCAAGTTTTAATATTTCCCATTTTCAAAACGTGTCATCTAGGAAACAGGAGCATCGATATTCTGAATTACAATCTTATTAACCCAATAAACCAAATTTATAGATGAAGCTTTAAGCAGATTTAATTTGTTGCTAAAACATAAAAATATTTTGCAGAACTTCACATTGAAATTTTCATAACAATGAGTAACAAAACATTTATAACGATAATGATTTTCAACTTTAAACAAATATACAAGAAATAAACAGAATAAAATGAATTAAGATAAATTCAAAGAAAAGTATCTCGAGCTTACGTCTCTGTCATGATTCTTCAAGGAATGACACACAAGCTCTCTGTACCCCCGGATATTACGACATATAACATCATAGTAACTATGGTAACACTACAAACAATAACTTTTTAAATAGATAGGCACAGAATTAACTAAGAAGTAAAAACACATGGTTTTAACCTTTATAATTACGACTGGGGTTCAAATCCCACGCTGTCTTTAAGGAGTTTGTATGTTCTCCCCATGTCTGCGTGGGTTTTCCCTGAGGACTCCGGTTTCCTCCCACCCTTTAAAAAGTACCAGGGGTGAGATTAATGAGGTATAAATTGGGCAGCACAGGCTCATGGACCAAAATGGCCTGTGCCATATGCATGTTTAAATTTAAAAATTTTAATTGAAAAACTGAATGCAACACTCTTAAGTGTGGTCTAACCCAAGTTTTATGGAACTACAACATTACCTCCACTTTTGATTCAATTCCCCTTCTTAACATCCAAATCAACCAATGTCAGCCACCTGGAGGGACTCCAAGATCTCTCTGTGCCTCCACAATGTCACATTCCTGAGTTGTACCTGTCTGGTCAGTCACCCGATCTGTGTCCAGATATGAAACTCCCTCCCCATCAGCCTCATGAACATCCCTTCATCAGCAGCAATGAATGAACATTGACCATGTTAATAACATCCACATCACAGAATGAGAGTGGATGAAAAATTATCGTTGTGAATGGGACTATAAACTGGGGGTGGGATTAAAAGGTGGGGAACAGTGGAGTTCCTCAGGGATCGGTCCTGGGTCCACTATTGTTTGTTATATATATTAACGATCTGGAAGTAGGGGTGGAGAATTGGATAAGCAAGTTTGCGGATGATACAAAGATTGGTGGTGGTGTGGACAGTGAGTAAGATTACCGTAGATTAAAAGGTGATTTAGGAAGGCTGGAGGTGTGGGCTGAGAAATGGCTGATGGAATTTAATACAGATATGTGTGAGGTGTTACATTTTGGAAAGGCAAATCTAAATAGGACATATGCATTTAATGGTAGGCTATTGAGATGTGCAGAGCAATAAAGGGATTTAGGAGTTGTGGTAAATAGTACCCTCAAGGCTGATACTCAGGTAGATGGTGTGGTGAAGAAGGCATTTGGAATGTTGGCCTTCATAAATCAAAGTATTGAATTCAAGAGTAGGGAGGTTATGATGAAATTGTACAAGGCATTGGTGAGGTCAAATTTAGAGTACTGTGTACAGTTTTGATCACCAAATTATAGGAAAGATATAAACAAAATAGAGAGAGTGCAGAGAATGTTCACGAGAATGTTGACAGGATTTCAAGGTTTGAGTTACAGGGATAGGTTGTGCAGACTGGGGCTTTTTTCTCTGGAGCGTAGAAGATTGAGCGGGGACTTGACAGAGGTGTTTAAGATTTTAAAAGGGACAGACAGAGTAAACGTGGATAGGCTTTTTCAATTAAGAGTGGGGGAGATTCAAACTAGAGGGCATGGTTTAAGATTGAAGGGGAAAAATTATAAGGGGAACATGAGGGGAAATTTCTTTACGCAAAGGGTGGTAGGGATGTGGAATGAGCTACCGACAGACGTGGTCGAGGCGGGATCATTGGTTACATTTAAGGAAAGACTGGATAGTTACATGGAGAGGAGAGGACTGGAGGGGTATGGACCGGGTGCTGGTCAGTGGGACTAGGAGGGTGGGGATTTGTTACGGCATGGACTAGTAGGTCCGAATTGGCCTGTTCTGTGCTGTAAGTGGTTATATGGTTATATGGGTATGACTAAGGGGAGGGCGGCAGAACAGTGGGGAGTGTCTGAAGGGAGGATGGGGAACAGGAGTGTGACTGAGGGGGGTGGGGAACAGTGGGGTGTGACTGAGGGGGGTAGGGAAAAGTGGGATGTGATGGAGGGGGCACAATGGGGTTTGAATGAGTGGGGGAGCAGTGGGGTGTGACTGAGGGGGAATGGGAGAACAGTAGGGTGTGACTGAGGGATGATAGGGGACAGTGGGGTGTGACTAGGAGGGGGGAATGGTTAGGGACCATGACTAACAGCACTCAGTGATGGGATTGGTAGGAGGGCCCTACAGCGTTTAGTTTCTGAGTGGGATTCACGACCCAATGTGCCTGAACCTTTTGTTTCTCTCCTTCCTCCAGCTGCCTGGTGTTCTCTGGGTGGAAAGTAGCCAGAGCCTCTTGGGATGAGGAGCTGCTGAGCCCACACTGCCAGATGACCTGCGCTCACTGACCAGGTTCACTGACAGCCCTCACTGACCACATTCACTGACTGGCCTCACTAACCAGACTCAATGACTGCCCTCACTGACTGCCCTCACTGACCGCCCTCACTGACCGGGCTCACAGATCAGTCTCTCCCACTCATATACTTTGTGTTCATTTTAGGAATATTTGTTGACTATTTCACACACATTGAATATTCAAGAGATTTGTTGCTTCTGAGCTTTGTATGTCCAACAGATTCCGTACATTGGGGTGGAGGGGGACAGTTGGGGGGTGGATGGTTGGGAGGAGAGAAGGTAGAGACCAGAGGAGGGAACGGGTGGTGGGTCAGGTTGGGAGGAAGGGGGGAATGGGAGATTGGGGCAGAAGGAGGGGACGGGAGGGGCGATGAGCCGTGGGGACGGATGGGGGAGATGGGTGGAGAGGATGGGTGGGGGTACTAGAATGGGGGAGTGTTGATGGGAGGGAGCTTAGTAGGGAGGGATGGGAAAGGGAGAGAGGAGTGAGGAGAGGGGATGGGAGGAGGGGGGATGGCATGTGGGGATGGGAGGGAGGACTGGAGAGTATCAGGTGGGGTGGGGAGGATGGGGAACAAAGGGAGGGGACCGATTGGTGGTGTGATGGGGAGGGGAGGGAATGGGGTTAGGAGGTGGGGATGTGAGGGAGGGGTCAGTGGTCAGTTCAGGCCACAGAACCTCAATCCTGAGGGATATGCTTCCAAATGAGAGTCTGTTGCACCATGTCTGTGTGTAGTCCTTCCATGTCCAGAGTTTGGACACACCCTGTGGAGCTGCTGCCTCACTCTAGCATCTATCTCCTCCAATATCCCTGCTGAATCCTCTCGTGTCTGTCTGTCACACATTACCTCCACTCCATATCTCTCCTTTCCCTTCTCCCTCATCTAATTCATCATTCAAAATTCTGTTAATTGTCACATAATAATACAAGATGGGTCGTGTACAAAGAAGATCAATGTCTGCCTGAATCAGGGGCAACAACATCTCCAGTAACAGGGCCTGGCACCTCTAAAAGGCACTGGATGTTCCGGGGGGGGAGGGGGTCCCCCGCTTCATCCCTCCCATACTTCCCTCTCCTCATCTTCCCCTCCCCTCCTGTACCTACCCCTCTCCTATCTCCCCTCCCTCTCCACTCTTTCCCTCTGCCCTGTAGTTTCTTTCCTGACATCCCCCTCCCTCCTCCCAATATTTTTACTCCTTCTGTATGTCTCTCTTCTTTATGTACCCTTTTCTCTCCCCATCATCTATCTTCCTCCTGAAATTCTCCTCTGAACACATTATGCAGTATCCCTGCTGTATCCCTTTGCCATTGCCATCGAAATGACTCTTCCTCCTATACTCCCTCTTCTATCTCTCTGCATCCATTCCCATCTTCCCACTGATGGACATTCATATTGTCTTCAAAGAACAGAAACCCATGAGTTAACAGACTGGCAAGGAGATCCTAATTCAGATGGACCCAGATTCCAATGGGCATAGACTGAGGCCCATAGACTCAGACTGATGCCTGTGGACACAGACACACATCACAGAAACAGAGACTTCCCCCAGACAGGGAGAGATTCATGCACTCCAACAGAATCCAATAAATGAGACCCACACCCATACAGATGCTCAGAGATACAGATTCCAACAGACAAAAACTCCCAGTGGTTCAGATGGACAGGCGCTCACTGACTCTGACCCACAGACCCAGTCTCCCATCAATGGTCTGGTGTGGACCCATCTCCTCTCTGTTCCACATCCACTGGAACATTTACCATTCAAGGGTTAGTGACTAGGAATGATCAGGCAGCCACTTTGCTTTCAGTGTTATTCACTGAGTCTGCATCATTTAGTTGAGTGGGGCTGCTGATGTTTCCCCTTTAATCCCAGTGTACAATAATGACCCGCATCCTCTGAGACATGGAGAGAAAAATCGGCATTGATCTTTGCCATGAGCATGGGTGGTTGCAGCCATTGTGCATTGAATTAATGATGTACACATTATCAAAATAAAGCCCAAGTGAAACCTGGTTGATTTACCAGCCTGTACATTGGAACCAAATCTCCTCTGGTCTCTGACCTCTGCCAGGGACAGTGCTGCTGTGGAGAGTTGAAGGTGCTGGGATGAGATTCTGGCTTTCAAAGGAGTCATCTGCCCATTCCAGGAGAACATACTGAACAGGCTGGTGACAGGTGTCCATTCCCTTGCCTCTACATGATTCGGAGGAACTAGCAGGTCATATCTCTTTGTCTACTGTGATGGTGGTAAGTGATGTAGGTGGTGTAGAGGCAGGAGAAGGGGCTGTAACAATGCAAGCACCTCTCCATTTGCAGATGGTGAAGGACTAGCTGCTGTCCCAGTCTGAAGTGGCTGCAGACAACCGCTCAAGCTTTGGTCTGCCTTGGGGAAGTACAGAGTGCTGGAGGAACCAAGCAGGTCCGGAACCATCTGTGGGAGGTGAGGGACAGTCATCATTTCGGACTAAAACCCTCTCTCAAGGCCAAGGTGAGAGAGGGAGGAGTATGGCTGGCAGGTGACTGGATACAGGTGGAGGGGGGAAAGATGGAAAGCAAGTTAGAAGCTGGGAGGTGATGGGGATGAGGCAGAGGACTGAGGGAAGAAGCGAGTGGGTGGGGGGCTGGAGGTAGGAAATTGTCAGGCAGGTGGAGAGGGCTGTGGAGGGAGAAGAAGGAATAGGGCCAGAGGGATTAGGAGAGCAAGAGTGGGAGGGGGGAGTTAGAAAACAATGAGGAGGTGACCATGAATTGGAGAAGTCAGTGTTAGTGCACAACCCATATCCCCTGATTATCCTCTCCAGTCCATAAGCAAGGGTTATGAGTGGGCTGCCTTCAGGAGAATGAATCTGGGGGAAGTATCCAGTTTGGACGGCATATCCAGCTGGATATTAAAACTGAACTGACCAACTTACCAATGTATTCACAATACCCAGCCAGTATTAAAGCTCTGGGCTGGCCAACTTATTCATAGATATCTCACTCCTGCAGGGCTTCAAACAGGGGACAGTCGTACCGGTGCCCAACGGGAGTGTGGTAACCTGCAGAAACAACTATCGACCAGTGACACATCCACAGTGATGAAGTGTTTTGAAAGGCTGGTATTGAAGCATTTCAGCTCCTGTCTGAATGATGGCATGAATATGTTCCAGTTCACCTATTGTAGAAACAGGTCTACAGTGGATGCCATCTCTCTGGCTCTACATAAAGTCTACATAAACACTAGACAGCAAAGATGTAAATATCAGGATGTTCTTTATTAACTACAGTTAGGCATTTAACACCACATCCCCTCAAAACTGATCAGCAAACTCCCAAGACCAGGGTCTGAACACCCCACTGTATAATTGGATCATGGATTTCCTCATCTCCAGACCACAGTGAGGATCAGTAAGAAATCTCTACAATCTCCATTTGTACCAGAGCGCCACAGGACAGTGTTCTCTACTCACTTTACACCTACATCTGCGTGGCTCACTATGACAATAACACCATCTACAAATTTGCCAACGATGCCACAGTAGTGGGTTGTATAAAGGAAGGGGATGGTTCAGTGTACAGGATGGAGATTGAAAACTTGGTTGAATGGTGAACCAACAACTTTGCACTCAATGTCACCAAAAATTAAGGAGCTGATTATTGACTTCAGGAAAGGAAAAACAGAGATATACAATCCAATGATCATTGGGGGATGAGGGGGGAGTAAATTTAGGTTTTTAGGAGTCACTATCTTGGAGGATCTTTTCTGGAACCAACACCCCAATGGCATCATGAAGAAAGCATGTCAGCACATCTACTTCCTCATAAGTATGTGGAGGTTTGGTATGAAGCTAGAAACCCTCGCAAATTTCTACAGAGGTGTGCTGAGCGGCTGTATCATGGTGTGGTATGGGGACACTAATATCCTTGAGCATAAAGCCCTGCAAAAGTCAAGTTTATTATTATCTGACTGTACAAGTACAATCTGACAAAACAGCGTTCTCCGGTCTTTGGTGGAAAACACGCAGATACACAACCAGACCTAACACACGTACAGACAATACATATGCAGGACAAGTATTCATCTATACCAATAAAAAAATAAGTATTGTTTCGTACATTTGAGAGTCTTGGATGGTTAGTGTGAGCAGTTACTTTGGTTGTTCACCATTTTCATTACCTGTGGGAAGAAGTTGTTCGTCAGCCTGGTGGTGTTGACTCTGATACTCTTGTATCTTTTCCCTGGCGGGAGCAGCTGAAAGATGCTGGGTGCAGGATGAAAGTGGTCCTCAATGATTTTGCGCAGTCTCTTCAGATAATAATCCTGGTAAATCAAGTCATTGGTGGAAGAGAATCTCCAGTGATCCTCTCTGCCACTCTTATGGTTTTGTGGCTTGCCCTCCAATCCACTTCTTTGCAGCAACTTTACCACATGGTGATGCAGCCAGCCAGGATGCTTTCGATAGAATTCCTGTAGAAGGTTGACCTTCTTCAGACATCTCTGGAAGTGCAGTCATTGTTGTGCCTTCCAGACAAGTGAGGAGATGTGTGTCCACGATAGGTCACTAGTTAAGTGAACTCCAAGGAATTTGGTGCTCTCCACTCTTTAAACCACAGAGTTATTGATGTGTAGGATGGTCATTCCTGATCCTCCTGAAGTCCACAATCAGCTCCTTTGCCTTGTCCACGTTGAGACTCTGAGTGTTACTCTTGTACCATATCATGAGATTTTCCACCTCTTCTCTGTAGTGCGATTCATCGTTGGTGCTGATGAGGCCAGCGACTGTTGTGTCATCTGCAAACTTGATGCTTCAGTTGGAGCTGGATCTGGCAATGCAGTCATGGGTCAGTAGCATAAACAGGAGTGGGCTGAGAACACAGCCAGTGACAGTGCTCGATGTTCTGCCATTGACCCGGACAGACTGGTCTTTCCATTAGGAAGTCCAGGATCCAGTTTCAGAGAAGGATGTTGGTTCCCAGTGAGAACAGCTTCTCCACCTGCCTCTGGGGTATTAAATGCCAAGCTGAAGTCAATGAACAGCAGTGTGATGTATGCGGTGTAATTCTCCAAATGGGTCAGGACGGAATGAGGAGACAAGGCTATAGCATCGACTGTGGAACGTTTTCTTCTATAAGCTAACTGAAATGGGTCCAGCATCTCTGGAAGGAGTGCTTTGAAGCATTCCATCACCAGATGCTCAAAACATTTAATAATGGCAGAGGGTGGTAGTCATTGAGGCCTGTTATTGTCGCCCTATTGGGTACCGGATGATGGATCCTGCGGGAATGATGAATGCTGAAGTGAGATGTTGAAGATGTCCGTGAAGATCTCCATCAATTGGTCTGTGCAGTTCTTTAGTATCTGTCCAGGTGTTGTTGTCTGGTCCCACTACCTTGTGTGGGTTCACCTTGGCCACAGCTGTACAAACAGATGGGACAAGGTGCATTTGGCATCTCAGTCAGCATGGAGGAGTTGGCCCAAAGGGGCAGTAGAGCTCTCTGACTCCATGAAATGTCAAGCCACCTTTGTGTCTGAACCAATGTATACCAAAGGTCATGGTCACAGGCCAGGACATTAGGCAAAACCTTCCCCACCATTGAGAACATCGACAGGGAATGCTGCCATTGGAGAACAGCAGGAATCATCAAGGGTCCACACCACCCAGCACATGCTCTGTTCTCATTGCTGCCATCAGGAAAGAGGTTTAGGTGCCAAAAGACACACACCAGCAGGTTCAGGAAGAGCTGCCACCCCTCCACCATCAGACTCCTCAATGACAAATTCAATCAGGGACTCATTTAAGGACTCTTGTGCACTTTATGGATGATTTATTTTCTCTCTCTCTGCATTTCCCAGTCAGTTTGTTTACATGTGTACATTGAATCAGTTTATTTTGCACTGCCAGTAAGTGGTAATTCTGCCTCTCCTGCAGGAGAAAGAATCTCAGGGTGGTATGTGATGTCATGTACATACCCTCACAATAAATAAATCTGAATCTTAATGTTGTTTGGTTGGAGAGTGCCCAGATGAATTAAAAGGTATTTTTCCTCCAATTTGTGAGTGGCCTCTGTTTAGCAGAGCATGACGGACATTTTGGTGAAGGAATGGTGTATGGAATTGAAATGGATGGCCACTGGGAAACCTTTGCTGTTGCAGCTGACAGAGTGAAAGGTGCCCAATGTGATGATGTCCCAGTCTATGTCCAGTTTCTCTGGTGTGGAAGAGGCCACAGGATGTGCAGATGACCTCTACAGATTCAAAGGTGAAGCGTTAGTTAACCTGGAAGTACTGTTTGGGACCGAGGGTATTGAGTTAGTCAAGTTCAGAGGAGCCACACTGGTGTTGGCAAAGTGTTAGCGTGTGCCAGCAGTAAGCCATAGCACATAGGTGGTTTGATGTTTCATGGAGTCATGGATCTATACTGTCCCTTCAGCCCAACTGCTCCATGCTGACTGAGGTGCTGATTGGAGCTCATCCCATCTGCCTGCATCCATCCATCTGCACTTGTCATAATGTTGTCATTGTCTCTGCCTCCTTATTCCGTGTAGCCACCAATATGAAAAAGTACCCTTCTGGTCTGCTTTAAACCTTTCCCCTCATACCCTTGCCCTTTCAGATTCGCTGCTCTAGGACAATATCTATCACCGTCTGCTATATGTTGAAAAGGTTATGCCTGGGCCCCTACACTCCAAACAAAAACATCCCAGCCCTCCCTACACCTTGGCAATCCTTGTCACATCCTCCTTGCAGAGTGTGGACCAAATCTACACCCTCCATGCAGAGTGGGAGACCAAGGATACACCCTCCCTGCAGAGTCTGGACCATCTATACCCTCCCTGTGGAGTGGGGAACTATGGCTACACCCTCCCTGCAGAGTGTGGACCAAGGTACAGCCTCCCTGCAGAGTGGGGGACTCAGGCTACACCCTCCCTGCATAGTGGGGACCAAGGCTATACCCTCATGCAGAGTGGGAGACTAAGGCTACATTCTCCCTGCAGAGAGGGGACCAAGGCTAAATCCTCCCTGCAGAGTGGGGACCAATCTCACTGACACCTTGTCAACTGACAATCTAGCTTCATCAGATGAAGTGGTGGATTTTGGAAGGGTGATGAGAAACGATGGGACCAGAGGTACACACCTGATCAGGGTGGATTGAGAACATAGATTTGTGGAGCCTGCAGGATTTATAGAACACTATAGCATAGAAACAGGTTCTTCGGCTCTTCTAATCTACATCAAACTATTATTCTGCCCAGTCCCACTGACCTACACCCATATGATATCCCTCCAGACTCCTCCCAGCCATGTACCCATTCAAATTGTTCTTAAATGTCAAAATCAAGTTTACATTAAGCACTTCAGCTGGCAGCTCATTACCCACTCACTACTCTCTGCTCTCTGCATGAAGAAGTTCCCCTAACTTTCCCTTCAAATTTTTCCCACTCACTCTTATCCCAGATCCTTGAGTTTTTAATCTGACCTACCCTCAGTGGAAAACGCCTGATTACATTTAATCTGTCTATACCTATCATAATTTTGTAAACCTCCATCAAACCTCCCCTCATTCTCTGATGCTCCAGGGAATAAAGTCCTAACCTGTTTAACCATTCCCTGTAACTCAGCTACTCAAGTTTCTTGAACATCTCTGCATTCTTTCAATCTTGTTGATATCCTTTCTGAGGTTAGGTAACCAAAATTACTCACATTGCTCCATATTTGGTCTCACCAATGTCTTATACAACTTTACCATAACATCTTAATTCCTTTATATTTTGATTTATGCCAAAAAGCTCTCTTTACAACCCTATCCACCTGTGACACCCAAGTCAGGGAATTATGTATCTGTATTATGAACAGATCTCTCTGTTCTACCACACTCCTCAGTGCCCAACCATTCACTGTGTATGTCCTTTCTTGGTTTGTCCTTCCAAAATACAACACCTCACACTTGTCTGCATTAAATTCCATCTGCCATTTTTCAGCCCATTTTTCCAGCTGACCCAAATCGCTCTGCAAGATTTAAAAGCCTTTCTGGGATTCAGGAACATATGTAGAGAACAAAAGTAGGTCAATTATTCTGAAATACACAAAGTACTGGAGAATATCAGCAGGTAACACAACATCCACAGGAAATAACCAATGTTTTGGGCCTGGGCCCATAGTCAGGTACAAGCAAGTGCAGACAGGTGTCTGAATGAAAAGGTGGGGGGTTGGGGCAGAGAGGAGCCGAGAAGGGACAGGGGAAGGAGCACAGACTTACCTGTAAGTCACAGGTGGATATAGATGGGAGGGCAGGAGAGAAAACTGCTGAGAAGTGATAGGGGAGAGGGTAGCTCTCTGATAGGAGAGGGAGGGGTGGGGAGCTGGAGGAAAGGAGATGGAGGAATAGGGAAAGGGAATGACTCAAGGGAAATTTGAGTGGAAATCCAGTAGAAATTGGAGGTCGATCTTCATGCTGTCTGGATGTGGCATGCGCTGCTGAATTTCTCCAGCACATTGTGTGTTGCACTTGACCCCAAATGTGCAGATTCTCTTGTTTAGCCGGAACCTGGACGAAATGCTCCTCTGGCAATGGCTGTTGCCACTGAGGAAGGATATACTGGTCCACTCCAAGCTGATTGGAAAGGGTTCACAGTAAAGGGTTTCAGCTCCAGAGTTGGATGGGAGAAGTTAAAGAACATAACACCACAGAACAAGCCCCTTCACTCCATGATGTGCCAACTGGTGTAAACCTACTCCACAACAATCTAACTCTTCCATTCCCTCATACCCATAATTTTTCTTACATCCATGTGTCTGTCTTTTAAATGTCCCTATTTTTAAAAAAAATATTTTATTTAAACTTTAAAATCACATAACATTGCATTTCACATTTCAATGTGCCATCTTTTCGTACCTAAAACTGAATCAGATTTCCTTGTAATAGCTAAACATTTTTTTTAAAACAGCCAAAGCCAAATGTAAAAATTCAATTTGATACAAAGTCAATCTCAACCCTAAAGTAATCGACTTAATATCCCCTAATAAAAATAACAATGGATCAAGTGGTCAATTCACTTTTAATACCTGCTCTAAAAACAATTTAATTTGTGACCAAAAACTTTTAACCTTAGGACAAGTCCAAGTCAAATGAAAAAGTACCTATTACTTGGCCACACCTAAAGCATAAATCTGAAGAACTAAGTCGAATTTTTTTCCATTTCTGCGGGGTTAAATTATATTGCACCAACCTATATCGTACATTTATAACCTTAGTCATGCTATCTTTACACAAATTTCTCCAAACATTTTCATCAATCTTTCTATTCAAATCTGATTCCCATTTCATTCTTGAGAAATATATTTGCCGGAGCCCCTGTAATTGTGGTGCTAGCAGATGTGGTACTTGAGGAGTATTAAAAAAAATGCAAGAAAAACCACAAGAAATAAATCAGGAAAGTGAAAAGACATGAGTTTGCTTTGTCAGACAATGTGAAGGGAAATCCCAAGGGTTTCTACACGTTTGTTAAGAGCAAAAGGACAGTAAGGGCAAAATTGGTCCCTTTGGAGATCAGAGTGGTCGGCTTTGTATGGAGCCAAAAGAAATGTTTTTTTTCATCAATATTCACTTAGGAAACAGGCACAGAATTGTGGGAAATAAGGAAAACAAACAGTCAGGTTATGGAATCTGTACAGATTAAATAGGAGGAAGTGTTTGCTGTATCAAAGTAAATAAGGGTGGATAAATCCCCAGGGCCTGACAAGATATTCTCTCAGAACTTAAGGGGGGCTGGTGTAGAAATTGTAGGGTCTCTGGCAGAAATATTTAAAATATCCTTATCCACAGGTGAGGTGCCGAAGGATTGGAGGGTAGATCACGTTGTTCCGTTGGTTAAAAAAAGCTCCAAAAGTAACCCTAGAAATTATAGTCTGACGTCAGTAATAGGTAAATTATTGGAAGATGTTCTAAGAGACTGGATATATGATTATTTGGATAGCCAGAAACTGATTAGGGATGATCAACATGGCTTTGCAAATGATAGGTCATGTTTAACCAATCTTATAGAGTTTTTCAAGGAGGAAAATTGATGAAGGAAATGCTGTGGATGTTGTCTTTGACAAGCTCCCACATGGGATGTTAGGAAGGTTCAGACACTTGGTATTCATGGTGAAGTAGTGAACTCAATTCAACAATGCTGGACGGGAGAAGCCAGAGAGTAGTGGTGGATGACGCTTCTCAGACTGGAGGCCTGTCACTAGTGATGGCTCAGGGATCGGTGCAGGGACCATTGTTGTTTGTCACCTATATCAATGATCTGGATGACAATGTGGTAAATTGGATAAGCAAGTTTACATTTGACACTAAGATTGGAGGCATTGTGTACAGCAAAGAAGGTCCTAAAAGCTTGCTGAGGGATCTGAACCAGCTGGAAAAATGGGCTGAAAAATGGCAGATGGAATTTAATGCAGATAAGTATGAGGTGTTGCACTTTGGAAGGTCAAACCAAGAAAGGACATAAATGCTAAATGGTAGGGCACTGAGGAGTGGAACAGAGGGATCTGGGACTTCAGATACACAATTCCCTGAAAGTGGCGTCACAGGTAGATTGGGTTGCAAAAAGAGATTTTCGCATATTGGCCTTCATAAATTAGTTTTGAGTACAGGATTTTGGGATGTTATGGTAAAGTTGTATGAGACATTGGTGAGGCCAAATGTGGAGCATTGTGTGCAGATTTGGTCACCTAATTACAAGATAGAAAGAGTGCAAAGAAGATTTACTAGGATGTTGCCTGGACTTCAGGAACTGAGTTACAGGGAAAGGTTAAACAGGTTCGGACTTTATTCCCTGGAGCGTAGTAGAATGAGGGGAAATTTGATAGAGGTATTTGAAATTATGCGGGGATAGACAGAGTAAATGTAGATCGGCTTTTTCCACTGAGGGTAGGTGAGATACAAACCAGAGGATATGGGTTAAGGGTGAAAGGAGAAAAGTTTTTGAGGGGGGACTTCTTCTCACAGAGAGTGGTAGAAGTGTGGAACAAGCTGCCAGCTGAAGTGGTAAATACAGGCTCAAGTTTAACATTTAAAAAGTATTTGGACAGGTAGATGGAGAGGTATGGGCAGGGTGCAGGTCAGTGGGATGAGGCAAAGAATTCTCCTCAGCAGCCTTCCCTGATGCGATGTTTAACCTGAACAAGCCTTCCTGGGACACGTTTAGTTTCAATCTAACTGAGAGACATCACACAGTAACAGGCCTTTCCAACCCACAAGCCTGCACCCTTATAGCCAATTAACCTACCAACCCCAAACATCTTTGAAATGTGAGAGGAATCTGGAGACCTGTAGGAAATCCACATGGATATGAGGGGAATGTCCTTAGAGACAGCACCGGATTTGAACTGGGTTGCAGGTGCTTTAAGAACGCTGTGCAAAGCATATCGCCTGACCTATACCACCTGATGACATCACCGTTCCCCCACCCCTTACCAACATAAACAGGATGGAGCAAATTGGCAAGTTTTACTTGGAAAGGTGGGGAGAGACAGAATGAACGAGTACAGATCCTTTCTTGGGACAGATCACAAGGAAGATTACAGAGGCAGGTGGGGCAATCTTTGGTCAGGGAGCAGGAGATACTCAGGTGCTGCAGTTTGGGGACTGCACTCATGTTGTGGTAAACACTTTTCTGAGGAGCACACAGAAGGATGTTGCTGGTTTTGGAGGAGGTTGCATGGAGCAGAGAGATCTTATTCAGATGAGAGGCTGAGGAGGGATTGGAGTCAGATTTTCAGAAGACATAGATAAGGTGGCACATCAAAGGTTATTGCAGAAGACGACACCTCTCAGCAGTAACATGAGATCAGATGGTGAGTTTTCACTTTACCCCTCATGATCTGTAAACGTACAAAGTTCACCCTCAACCACCTACATTCCAGGGAATAGAGACCCAGCCTGTCCAAGCTCCCAGTCCTGGCAACAGCCTGACGAATCATCTCTGCCCCAATTCCAGTTTACTGATGTCCTTCCTCTAGTTGGCTGACCAGAACTGCATACCAAACTCCAAGCGTGAGGTTTGGAGTCACACCAGGGCAGGGCTTGCATGGTGAATGCAAGAGCCCTGCAGAGAGTGCTAGATCAGAGAAATGGGGCACATGGGGGCTTGTTTCTTTAAAGTGACAAATCTGGTGAATGAGGTGGTGAAGTAGGTGTTTGACACTCTGGCCTTCACTGGGTACAAAGATTGGCACAACCTGATTCAGTGTTGGTGAGATGACATGGAGGACTGTGTGTGCAGGAGATATGTGAAAATATGTGAAAAACTTCAATAAATGGGAAGGAGACTCACTAAGATGCTGCTGCCTGGAGGGGTTGAGTAATATGGAGAGGATGGATCGGCAGGGTAATGAGTGAAGTCCCACATTCCTCAAGTAATGAGGAAACCTAACTGAATGTGATGGTTTATTGTGAGGGGAATTGCCCACTAAAGTAGGGAGGTTAGTCTTAGTGATGGGAGACCATGCCTGGCATATAGTGAATGGTATTTGTCTCCTTAGTTAAGGAAGGTCTGACATGCAATGGAAACAGTTCAGAGGTTTACTGCACGAGCACCTGATATGGGCAATGGAAACAGTTCAGAGGTTTACTGCACGAGCACCTGATATGGGTAGTTTCTGCGTGAAGCCCAACATAACCACTGGTGTTTGGAGGAATGAGAGCAGACAGAAATATGAGACTGCAAAAGAGAATCTGGAACCTTGGGCCATCATTTCAAGCGACCATTTAAGGGAGAGACAAGGTTGAATTTCTTTCCCTGAGTCTTCCTTTTACGTGACTGGAATTCTTTGCCTGAATGGACGTTGAAGGCAAAGTCCTTGCATCCCTTTAATGCAGAGGGAGTTAGGAGTGAAAGTTATCAGGGTGTGCGAGGTGAGGATGCAATCAGGTTACCCAATAAACAATAGGCAATAGGTGCTGGAGTAGGCCAATTAGCCCATTGAACCAGCACCACCATTTATCGGATCATGGCTATTTTTCTCTTTCAATAACCAATCCCAAACCCATAATGCTTAAGGCCCCTGCCCACAAGAGCCTTATCCAACTCCCTCAAATCTATCCAGCAAATTCTCCCCCACTACCCTCTGTGGCAATGCATTCCACAGATCCACAACTCTCTGGGTAAAAAAAATTCTCCTCATTTCTGCCTGAAATGCCCTTCCCTGTATTATTAAACTATGCCCTCTAGTCCTAGTCTCTCCCATCATTGGGAACATGTTCTTTGATTTCACCCTGTCAAGCCCTTTGATAATCCTAAATACCTCAATCATGTCTCCCCTCATCCTTCTAAACTCCATTGCATATAATCCAAGTCTTTCTAACCTATCCACGTATGACAATCCTGCCAGCCCGGGAACTAACCTTGTAAACCTGTGCTGCACTCCCTCTATAGCATATATGTCCTTTCTTAAATATGGGGACCAAAACTGGACACAATACTCCAGGTGAGGTCTCACCATGATCATTTTAAACAAGAGGGCAAGTGTGAGGGGCTCTGTGGCCAAGCGCCATTCATATAGAGTGTAGAACATCACGGTGTATGATGTTGTGCTGACCAATGGAACCCACTCCACACCAGTCTAACCCTTCCCTCACTCACACCCATTACCCTCTGGTTTTCATACATCCACGTATCTATCTAAGAGTCCTCTGTATGTTCCTATTGTATGAGCCTCCACCACCCCCTCCAGCAATGCATTCCAGGCACCCACCACTCTCTGTAAAAAACATACCTCTGACATCTCCTCTAAACATTCTTCCACTCGCCTTAAACACATGTCCTCTGGTATTTCTTATTGTTGACCCAGGGAAAGGTGCTGGCCACCCCTCATAATCTTCTATACCTCTATTAAGTCACTTCTCATTATTCCAAACAGAAAAGCCTTCGCTCTGTCAATCTTGCTTCATAAGGCATTCTCCAATCCAGCCATGAGCCTGATAACTTTTCTCTGCACCCTCTCTAAAGCCTCCTGTATTGGGGAAACCAAAACTGAACACAACACTCCAAGGAGAAAAACAGGAAAGGTGCAGGCGTCATGATTGAAGTAAAGACACAAAGCTGGACAAACTCAGCAGATCAAGCAGTGTGTTTTATGCAGCAAAGGTAAAGCTGACTCACCAACATATTGGACCGGGGCCCTTCATCAAGGTAGGAGCAAAATGTAAGCAGGTGGTGGGAATGAACAGCAAACAGGGCGTGGCTCTGTGTGGAGAGGGAAGGGGTTGGAGAGATGGAGAAAAGAAGACAGAGGGATGGGGGAAGAGAGGGAGAACTGGGAGAAGTCAGTGGCCAGACCGAATATCAGGTGCTACTCCTCCTTGATTTGGCAGATGCACAGGTGGTGTTGCTTCACTTGGAAGGGTTGTTTGTGGTCCCCAAATGGTGGTGAGGGGGGGGAGATTTGGGGACAGGTGTAACACTTGGGTGGCATAGTTGGCATAGTGGTTAGTGCCACATTGTTACAGTGTCAATGATCGGTACCAGGGTTTGAATCCCACACTGTCTGTAAGGAGTTTGTACATTCTCCCTGTGTCTGTGTGAGTTTTCCCCAGGGGCTTTGGTTTCCTCCCACCATTCATTGGGCGTAATTGGGTGACACAGGCTCATAGGCTGAAAGGGCCTATTACCATCCTGTATGTCTAAATGTAAACTTTCTGTGGTCACAGGGTCTTTAAAAGAGATAGATTGTGGGGGTTTAGTGTAGGTCGCTTCACTGATCCGGTGCCAGCAATCTGTTTGGTTGCATTTTGCTGTTCTAAGAGGGGTCATGTGGTTTTGCATATAGAGAGAGAAAAAAAAACATGATTCTTTGGAGAGAGAGAAGCCCATAGACGGGTTTTGAGGCTGAAACATGGTAAGATCTTTGGCTTGGCTTCGCGGACGAAGATTTATGGAGGGGGTAAAAAGTCCACGTCAGCTGCAGGCTCGTTTGTGGCTGACAAGTCCGATGCGGGACAGGCAGACACGATTGCAGCGGTTGCAGTGGAAAATTGGTTGGTTGGGGTTGGGTGTTGGGTTTTTCCTCCTTTGCCTTTTGTCAGTGAGGTGGGCTCTGCGGTCTTCTTCAAAGGAGGTTGCTGCCCACCAAACTGTGAGGCGCCAAGATGCACGGTTTGAGGCGTTATCAGCCCACTGGCGGTGGTCAATGTGGCAGGCACCAAGAGATTTCTTTAGGCAATCCTTGTACCTTTTCTTTGGTGCACCTCTGTCACGGTGGCCAGTGGAGATCTCGCCATATAACACGATCTTGGGAAGGCGATGGTCCTCCATTCTGGAGACGTGACCCATCCAGCGCAGCTGGATCTTCAGCAGCGTGGACTCGATGCTGTCGACCTCTGCCATCTCGAGTACTTCGACGTTAGGGATGTAAGCGCTCCAATGGATGTTGAGGATGGAGCGGAGACAACGCTGGTGGAAGCGTTCTAGGAGCCGTAGGTGGTGCTGGTAGAGGACCCATGATTCGGAGCCGAACAGGAGTGTGGGTATGACAACGGCTCTGTATACGCTTGTCTTTGTGAGGTTTTTCAGTTGGTTGTTTTTCCAGACTCTTTTGTGTAGTCTTCCAAAGGCGCTATTTGCCTTGGCGAGTCTGTTGTCTATCTCATTGTCGATCCTTGCATCTGATGAAATGGTGCAGCCGAGATAGGTAAACTGGTTGACCGTTTTGAGTTTTGTGTGCCCGATGGAGATGTGGGGGGGCTGGTAATCATGGTGGGGAGCTGGCTGATGGAGGACCTCAGTTTTCTTCAGGCTGACTTCCAGGCCAAACATTTTGGCAGTTTCCGCAAAGCAGGACGTCAAGCGCTGAAGAGCTGGCTCTGAATGGGCAACTAAAGCGGCATCGTCTGCAAAGAGTAGTTCATGGTAAGATAGCAGCTTGTTGAAAACCCCATAGACGGGTTGTGAGTTCTGAGCTCAGCCTATTCAAACCCCTTGTGGTCCTTTACAAGAGGAAATGGCTGACTAGAGTGTTTCTCCTGAAACAAGGGAAACAAGAGGAACTCTGTGGTGACCTGAAGAAGAGGTTATAATTTGGAAAACACATGATGGGGAAAGTTTCTTCAGCAAGATACTGAAGTGACTTGAAATTGTTTGTGTGTGTCCAACGAGCAACAAATCTCTCTCTGAAACCAACAAGAACCTTTCTGAGTAGAAAACTTTTAAGCACCAAAGCCTGATGAAAATTCATAAATATTAAATTTTGTGCACAGTGTAAGAACTACCTGATACCGGTGAACTTGGAGGAGTGAGAAGTGAGACTGGACTGAGAATGAAAGAACTTTTCTAAACTTATACACATTACATACATGTGGGCTTAGAATTAGAAGGAGGTTAAGTTCATAATAATAAGTTAAATTTTGATCCTGTTTTTATATTTAAAGGAAATTAAAAGTAACTTTTGTTTAAGTAACCATTTGTCTTGGTGAATTTCTATTGCTACTGGGTTTTGGGGTCCTCTAGGCTCGTAACAGGAGAGATTAGTGGATGAGGGAGTCACAGAGGGAATGGACTCTATGGAGGGAGGAGTGAAGGGAGGAGAGGAAATGGTGTTGGAGTGTGCCCAGACAGAAAATAAGGCATTGCTCCTCCAATACTCCAAGTGGTCAAAGTTTTGACAGAGGTGCAACAAGCAGGTGTCTGCTTTTTGGTGCATTGAATTGTGTTTTTAAAAACTTTATTTATTCATTCAAAAAACAAATAAAATATGACATATACAGCAATTAAACATGAACATGAATGTTTTAATATATATATATATATATATATATATATATATAAAAAGAGAAAAATAAGAAAAGAAAAGAACCCCCCCCCCTTCAGTCAACTCTCCTAAGGAGAGCCATAAAAAAAATAAAGAAAGAATATTAAAGAAAAAGTTAAATATACATATTAAAATCTAATCAATATAAATTGAAATGTAAATATTCTGAGTGTAACAGCCACTTATTAATAAAAAAATTATAATTATCAAGTGAAACATACATTAATTTTCCATTATTAAACAATATTTCATCTCATTATGCCATCTATTAATATCAATCATATTTGTATCTTTCCGCGTACTAGCAATACATTTTTTCGCTATGGATAAAGCTAAATATACAAAAGCAAGCTGGAATTTATCTAATCCCATACCTTTCAGAGGTTGCAAACTACTCAATAAAAATACTGTTGGATCTAAAACTATTTTAATCTTATACAGGTATTCTAAAAACGGTTGAATTTTCTTCCAAAATGATTGTATATGTATACATAACTAAACAGCATGAAAAAAAGTTCCAACCGTATCACCACATATAAAACACAAATCTGATTCATTAAAACCATATTTTTTAAATTTTTCAGGTGTCAAATATAATTGATGTAAAAAATTGTAATTAATCATTGCATAATGTGCATTTATCAATCTAGTTACACTATCATAACAGATATCTAACCAATCATCTTCAGAAAAAAAATAAAACAAATATCCGCTTCCCATTTAATTTTAGATCTATCCCAACCCTGTAATATTTGATACATAAATGAAATATAACCCTTCTCTGGTACCTTCATAAGAAAAGTCTCAAATTTAGTCATTTTAGATAAAATTATATCTCTACCAAACATACATTTTACCAAAGGTCGAATTTGATAATAAAGAAATAAAGAATTTGTATCAATACCAAAATCTTCCTTCATCTGATTAAACGATAAAAACTTACCCTCTTTAAAATAATCTCCCAAAATTTTCACACCTTTAAATCTCCAATGCAATAAACTTCGATTATGTATTGAAAAAAAAAGTTGATTATTATACAATGGAGTCAAAGCCAATAATTTACCCCTAGAGCCTATCATTTTACTTTTCTTTATCCATAACTTCATTAAATGTTTTAGTATAGGCGCATTATATTGTTGTAACAAATTTATATTCCACCTAAACAAAAATTGATGTATGTCAAATTCAGAAATTCTTGCCATCTCAATTTTAGCCCAATTAGGAGGCCGTACCAAATTCATCAATGAACTGATAAATTTAAGTTGGGCTGCCTCATAATAATTTTGAAAATGTGGTAAATTAGTCCCCCTAACTCATATTTCCAAGTTAATTTATTCAAAGCTACTCTCGAAAATTTATCCCTCCATAAAAACTCCCTTACCATTTTATTCAAATCTAAAAAAAAAATTATCAAGTAAATACGGAATAGATTGAAACAAATACTGTATACGTGGAAAGATATTCATCTTAATTGTATTTATCCTTCCCATTAAATTAATAGGTAAATTTTTCCATTTAATCAAATCAGTTTAAATTTTTTTCATTAACGGAGCATAATTGAATTGATATAAAGATTGATAATTAACATTCAAAATTATACCCAGATATTTAATTCGATCAGTCCACTTCAAATTAATAATATTCTTATAAACTGAATAATCTCCTTCACTTACTGGTAATATTTCACTTTTTTCCCAATTAACTTTATGTCCAGAAAGACATCCATATTGTATTAAACATTCCTTCAAATGCTTCAAATGCTAGGTTTATTAAATACATCATCAGCAAATAAATTAATTTTATACTCATATTCTAAAACTTTCATACATTGTATCTGTGTATTTTGACTTATCAACTATGCTAAAGGTTCAATCACTAACACAAACAAAGCTGGTGATAAAGGACAACCTTGACGAGTTGATCGAGTTAAATTAAAAGATTCCGAAATCAAACCATTCGTCAATACTCTAGCTACCGGTTTACTATATAGAGCCCTAATCCAACCAATAAAAGAAGGACCAAACTTAAATTTCTCCAAAACTTTAAACAAAAAAATCCCATTCAACTCTATCAAAAGCTTTTTCTGCATCTAAGGTTATCACCATCGGGTAATCTAAAGATTGTCGAAATCTATTAATCAAACTAATCACGCACAAAATGTTATCTGAAGCATATCTATTCTTTATAAAACCTGTTTGATCAATACGAATCAACTTTGGTAAAAATTTAGTCAATCTATTCGCTAATATTTTAGCTATTATTTTATCATCTATTTTTAACAATGAAATTGGTCTATATGAAGATACTTTCAAAGGAACTCTATCTTTTTTTTAGGAATTACTGTAATTAAAGCACTAGAACAAGACTCAGGTAATTCATAATTTTCTACAACTTGACATAATACATCCCCAAACACTGTAGATAAATGATCGTAAAATTTTTTATAAAATTCAACCAAGAATCCATCATCACCAGACGATTTACCATTCGGGATTTCCAGCATAGCCATTTTAATTTCTGAATCAGTAAATGGTTCTTCTAACTCCTGTATATCTCCATCCTCTATAATTGGTAAATTCAGCTGTGATAAAAAAGATCAATCGCTCCAGTTTCCTGTTTTCCTTCAGATGTATATAACTTTTTATAAAATGAATAAAATTCATCATTAATCTTGCAAGGTTTATAAGTAATAAGATAATTCCATCTAACAGCATTAATAGTCCTCGATATCTGTTCTTTCTTTAATTTCCACGCCAATACCTTATGTGCTTTCTCTCCCCATTCGTAAAACCGTTGTTTAGTCCTATTAATCACACATTCAAATTGATAAGATTGCAAAGTATTATATTTCAATTTCAACCCAGATAATTCTATTTTCTGATCTTCTGTAGCATCTTTCTGAAATTCCTTTTCTAACTCATCGATCTGTTTCTCTAATCAAGACTCTGATTTAATTGATTCTTTTTTATTTTAGAAGTATAACTAATTATTGGTCCTCTCAAATAGGTTTTCATAGCATCCCATTATACAAACTTACTTTGAACAGAATTAGAATTTTCTTTAAAAAAAAATTAATGTGTTTTATTAAAAAATCAATAAATTCCATATTTTTAACAACATTGTATTATCTCCAATGATAAGCTATTTGAATTTTCTCAGAAGTCTCATATGTAAAATATAACAGAGAATGATCTTAAATCACCCTACTTTTATATTCCGCTTGTTGTATTTTCCCTTGTAAATGTGCCGATACTAAAAAGAAGTCAATCCTTGAAAACGATTCATGTCTAGATGAATAAAAAGAAAAATCTTTCTCTGTCGTATTATGACATCTCTAAATATCTACTAAATTAAGATCTTTCATCAACACTTGGACCTGAATTGCCATCTTGGATTTTTTAACTTTCTTTGGAGATTTATCTAATAAAGGTTCCAAAACACAATTAAAACCACCACCAACTGACCGAAACATTAAAATGCATCTGAAATAAATATTTCATCTGCATTTGGGGCATAAATATTAAGTGAAGTCCAAAATTCACTAAAAATCTTACAATTCAATTTAAGAATACATCCTGCCTTTTCCTCCATTGATAGTAATTCAAAAGATAAATTTTTATGTATCAAAATTGATACACCTTTAGCTCTAGAATTAAATGAAGAAGAATATACATGCCCAACCTAACCCCTTTTTAATTTCACATTTTCCTTCACATTCAAATGTGTTTCTTGTAAAAAGGTAATATCAATTTTCATTTTCTTAATATGCGCCAAGACTCGCTTACATTTAATCAGATTATTTAATTCTCGAACATTAAAAGTATCAAACCTCAACTTTAACATATCTACTATTATTACTAAATACCAATAATATCTTTATATAAAAACTCAAATCAACGTATATAGGCCCTCCAATAAAAAAATCACAAATTAAAAACTAAAAAGAAATTTAAAATAAAAATAAAAAAATAATAAAGAAAAAAAAGAAACTCTCCATCCCCAAAAAAAACTACCAAAAGGTAGTAATCCTCTAAACAAAAATTGAGTGTGGATCACCCACCAGTGGCTGATGACTCCTTCTTCTTTGGTTTGGCTTTGCGGACGAAGATTTATGGAGGGGTAATGTCCACGTCAGCTGCAGTCTCGTTTGTGGCTGACAAGTCCGATGTGGGACAGGCAGACATGGTTGCAGTGGTTGCAAGGGAAAATTGGTTGGTTGGGGTTTTTCCTCCTTTGCCTTTTGTCAATGAGGTGGGCTCTGCAGTCTTCTTCAAAGGAGGTTGCTGCCGCCGAACTGTGAGGCGCCAAGATGCACGGTTTGAGGTGATATCAGCCTACTGGCAGTGGTCAATGTGGCAGGCACCAAGAGATTTCTTTAGGCAGTCCTTGTACCTCTTCTTTGGTGCACCTCTATCATGGTGGCCAGTGGAGAGCTCGCCATATAACACGATCTTGGGAAGGCAATGGTCCTCCATTCT
The DNA here is from genome assembly GCF_036971445.1 of Narcine bancroftii. Lineage (NCBI taxonomy): Eukaryota > Metazoa > Chordata > Chondrichthyes > Torpediniformes > Narcinidae > Narcine > Narcine bancroftii. The sequence goes on along the minus strand of NC_091478.1, from coordinate 52,787,394 downwards.
GGAGACGTGACCTACCCAGCGCAGTTGGATCTTCAGCAGCGTGGATTCGATGCTGTCGGCCTCTGCCATCTCGAGTACTTCGATGTTAGGGATGAAGTCGCTCCAATGAATGTTGAGGATGGAGCGGAGACAATGCTGGTGGAAGCGTTCTAGGAGCCGTAGGTGATGCCGGTAGAGGACCAATGATTCGGAGCCGAACAGGAGTGTGGGTATGACAACGACTCTGTATACGCTAATCTTTGTTCGGTTTTTCAGTTGGTTGTTTTTCTAGACTCATGTGAATAGGGTGGTGAAGAAGGCTTTTAGTATGCTGGCCTTTATCAATCATTGCATGGAATATAGGAGTTGGGAGGTGATGTTGAGATTGTATAAGACGTTGGTGCGGCCTAATTTGGAGTTCTGTGTGCAGTTCTTGTCGCCTAATTATAGGAAGGATATAAACAGAGTGGAGAGAGTGCAGAGAAGGTTTACCAGAATGTTACCTGGGTTTAAGAGATTGGACAGATTAGGTCTTTATTCTTTGGAGCGTAGAAGGTTGAGAGGGGATTTGATAGAAGTATTTAAGATTATGAAAGGGATAGACAGAGTGGATGTGGATAGACTATTTCCGTTAAGAGGAGGAAAGATTAAAACAAGAGGATATGAGTTAAGAATTAAGGGGCAGAGGTTTAGAGGTAACATGAGGGGGAACTTCTTTACTCAGAGAGTGGTAGCCGTGTGGAATCATCTTCCGGGAGAAATAGTGGCGGCGGAGTCAATTGTATTATTTAAGAAAAGGTTGGACAGGTATATGGTTGAGAAGAAGATGGAGGGTTATGGGCATTGTGCAGGGAGGTGGGACTAGAAAGGGGTGTTTGGTTTGGTGCGGACTAGAAGGGCCTAATGGCCTGTTTCCGTGCTGTAATTGTTATGTTATGTTATTACTTTGTTTATAATCTTCCAAAGGCACTATTTGCCTTGGCGAGTCTGTTGTCTATCTCGTTGTCGACCCTTGCATCCGATGAAATGGTGCAACCGAGATAGGTAAACTGGTTGACCGTTTTGAATGTTGTGTGCCCAATGGAGATGTGGGGGGGCTGGTAGTCATGGTGGGGAGCTGGCTGATGGAGGACTTCCAGGCCAAACATTTTGGCAGTTTCCGCAAAACAGGACATTAGGCGCTGAAGAGCTGGCTCTGAATGGGCAACTAAAGCGTCTGCAAAGAGTAGTTCACGGACAAGTTGCTCTTGTGTCTTGGTGTGAGCTTGCAGGTGCCTCAGATTGAAGAGACTGCCATCCGTGCGGTACCGGATGTAAACAGCGTGTTCATTTTTGAGGTCTTTCATGGCCTTTCATAACCTTTGAGGTCTTTCATGGTCATCATGCTGAAGAAGATTGAAAAGAGGGTTGTGCGAGAACGCAGCCTTGCTTCACCCCATTGTTAATGGAGAAGGGTTCAGAGAGCTCATTGCTGTATCTGACCCGACCTTGTTGGTTTTCGTGCAGTTGGATAACCATGTTGAGGAACTTTGGGGGGCATCCGAGGCACTCTAGTATTTGCCAAAGTCCTTTCCTGCTCACGGTGTCGAAGGCTTTGGTGAGGTCAACAAAGGTGATGTAGAGTCCTTTGTTTTGTTCTCTGCACTTTTCTTGGAGCTGTCTGAGGGCAAAGACCATGTCAGTAGTTCCTCTGTTTGCGCGAAAGCCGCACTATCATTCTGGGAGAACATTCTCGGCGACACTAAGTATTATTCTATTTAGGAGAATCCTAGCGAAGATTTTGCCTGCAATGGAGAGCAGCGTGATTCCCCTGTAGTTTGAGCAGTCTGATTTCTCGCCTTTGTTTTTGTACAGGGTGATGATGATGGCATCACGAAGGTTCTGAGGCAGCTTTCCTTGATCCCAGCAGAGCTAGAAAAACTCATGCAGTTTGGCATGCAGAGTTTTGCCACCAGCCTTCGAGACCTCTGGGGGGATTCCATCCATACCTGCTGCTTTGCCACTTTTCAGTTGTTAAATTGCCTTATATGTCTCTTCCCGGTTGAAGACCTCATCCAGCTCTAGCCTTAGGGGCTGTTGAGGGAGCTGGAGTAGGGTGGATTCTTGGTCTGAGCGGTTGGCACTGGAAAGAGATTGGAAAAGAGGTTCAATGTTGGAAACCTGCAGTCAGACGAAGTGAGAGGAAACTTCCAGGCAAACCTCAAAGCAAAGCTCGAGGATGCAATCTGCCTCACGGACTCATCCCTTGAAACCCTCTGGGATCAGCTGAAGACTACCATACTGCAATCCACTGAAGAGGTACTGGGCTTCTCCTCCAGGAAAAACAAGGACTGGTTTGACGAAAACAACCAGGAAATCCAGGAGCTGCTGGCAAAGAAGCGAGCTGCCCACCAGGCTCACCTTGCAAAGCTGTCCTGGCCAGAGAAGAAACAAGCTTTCCGTTGTGCATGCAGCCATCTTCAGTGCAAACTCCGGGAGATCCAAAATGAGTGGTGGACTAGCCTCGCCAAATGAACCCAGCTCAGCGCGGACATTGGCAACTTCAGGGGTTTTTACGAGGCTCTAAAGGCTGTGTATGGCCCCTCACCCAGGTCCAAACCCCGCTGCACAGCTCAGACGGCAAAGTCCTCCTCAGCGGCTGATGACTAGTGAAGAACTTAATGCACATCTCTGTCTCCCCAGCCAAACAGTCAGTAACATCAAAATATCATAATAACAAAAGAAAAAATAGAATAAGAAAATTCTTCTTTTCATCCAGAAGATTCCAATCTCGAAGATCCCATTTCAGAAGAAGGTAAACTCTTTCCATTCCCGTTTTTCCCATTTCTGCCATTTCTTCCATTTCCAGAGCAACCAGATTTTTCTTTAGGAGATAATGGTTGACTACGTCTTTGTCCTCTTGTATCTGGCAATGAATCAGCAAAAATCATTGCTTCACGATCAATTTCAAAAAACCGAAATTGATAGTCTCCATAAAGCACCTTCAACACTGCAGGGTAACGAAAAGTAGACTTATAACCTTTACGCCACAAAACTTCTTTAACTGGATTGAATCGACGTCGACTTTGAATGACCTCTTTACTCAAATCAGGATAAAAAAAGATTCTGCTATTCTGAATCAATAATGGGGTTTGTCGTTGTCTCACATTTTGTACTGCAAGTCGAAGTATTACTTCTCTGTCTAAATAACTCAAACTTTGAATTATTACTGGTCTCGTTGGTTGAGCAGCTGAGGGTGTTCTTCTTGAAGCTCTATGGTCTCTTTCCAGTACCAATCCCCCAGATAAAAATTCTTGCCCTAATATTTGCAGAATCCAGTCTTTAAATAAACAAAGAGGATCTTGTCCTTCTATACCTTCTTGCAAACAAACAATTTTCACATTATTCCTTCTGCTTTGATTCTCCAAATAATCTATTTTTCTTTCTAGTTCCTTCTCATGTTCTCCTAATTCTATGATTGATTTTTCCACCTTCAACACTTTTTCTGTGTTAGAAGTCACTTGTTGTTTACAGTCCAAAAAAGCAGTCTGAAATTTTTTAAATTCTTCTTAAGGCGTCTTAACCATATTTAATTCTGAACTTAACCAGCATTCATTTGAGCCATTTCATTCATTTGAGATGTCACAAAGGTTTTATAACAGCTTGAATAACTTCATTTAATTGCATACACTGTAATTCAGTGAAGCTCAGCACTGCTCTCTTTGACATAGTGGCAAAACAAGGTAACTGCAGCTCCTGCTGCATCTCAACAGAAGGCATTTAAAATTTTTTACTGCGGGTCTGGACTCCCAGTGACGGCACTCTGACTTCCTCAGAGAGTCGCCGCTGGTCTCCCCCTTATCTCGTTTTTTCATCAATTCATGAAGAAAAATTATTTCTTCAGATTGAAATGCTACCTGATGCATTTCCAACAATGGAGTTGTCTTCCTGCGTGCTCCCTCCGTTGAAATCAAAATGCTTTCCAAATCGGGGTCCACTTCTTGGGAACATGCACCTTCTTCCAGAGAACGGGTAATTCCAGCACCATCCTTCATTTGGTGAGTAATAGGTATTTTTTTTCAGGCCCCACAGGTAATCTGGGGTTTAGACAATGAAGAGATTGAGGCTGGGGCTGTATCAAGTCGTCTGGGCCCCAAATTTTCAGCACTTCGAAAATGTAACTTCTTATGAACTTGAGGTTTAGTCTTTTTACCATTAGTGACCATAATAATTCCTTAATACTTTAAATTAAAATTTAAAAAGTTTAAACACAGGTATTTAAAAGTCTGGCCAGAGAGGTCGAGATTGCACGTCTAGACTCTACGCCATCTTGCCACCCCCTGCCGGTGCATTGAATTGTGAATCTGTGCAGGGGGTAGGGAACTGATTGTCCCTTGGTTGCACAAACAGGACAAGAACGAGAGCTAGCAGGGGATGGACAGCGTGCTGTTTAAAGAGATAGCACAGGCTGGGGCTGAATGACCTTCTCTTGCACATGGGCAGGGCATGTTCTGCAGCTGGTGCAGAACCTAGGAGGTGGACAGAGCTGTGGGAAGGCAATGGAAAGAGCATGGCTGGTCCTACAGGTGAAGAGAAGTCTGCAAGGCCACACAAGCAAAGCTGCTGAGGCTGCAGATCCCCTTCAGGTCCCTTGGGAAGGACCTGGGAGGATGCCAGGCTGATTTAGATGGAGAGGTGAGGGAGGTTCATTCTGGGGATGAAGAAGCCAACTCCCTCCCTCACACTTTGCTGACCCCATGTATTGTTGGTCTGGTCATTTCTGCTGCAGCCACAAATACAGTTCCAATTCCTTCCAGTCAAGACCATTTGGCGAGGCTCAGCCTGAGCAGATGGGGAAGGGAATAGAAACATCTCTGGCCTTTTGCTTGGACATCACTGACTGGTTTGAGCACCTGAGTGTGGGAGTTTCGCCTCCCTTCTGCACCATGCTCAGGAAACACAGGCCTGTGGAGAGAAAGGGTGTCAGTCAGGATGGCCTGTCACTGACCTGAGGGTCAGAGGAGCAAGGGGAGTGGGCGCTCCCATTCAATCATGGTACATGGACTCAATGGGGGCCATGGAGGCAAACTGGATGGGCGTGACAAGACGGCTTCAGGGCTCAGAGGGAGGAGGATGGAAGGGGAGGAATGGAGCAGGTGGAGAGTTGTAGTGTGGGGAGGGGAGTAGGGAAGGGGGAAGGGAATAGGAGGGAGAGGGGGAGGGGTTGGGGGAACAGTCATTAGAGAGGAGAGGGGAGAGGGAAAGAATACTGGAGATGCTGGAGCAGGAGAGCAAAAATTGGAGGGGATGGAGGGGATGGGCAAGGGGATAGGGAGGGAAAGGTGGATGGGGAGGATAGAATTGGAGGAGATGGGAGGTTGGGGAGGGGAAGGGACAGAAGGAATGACTATTGGGAGCGCGGATGGAGGGAGGGAGAAAACGGGAAATTATAGACTGGTTAGCCTGACATCAGTGGTGGGGAAGATATTGGAGTCCATCATAAAAGGAGAAATAGCAGAACACTTAGTCAGTAATAATAGTATAAGGGCTAGTCAGCATGGATCCCTTCAGGGTAAGTCATGCTTGACTAACCTTCTGGAATTTTTTGAGGATGTGACAAAGAGGGTGGACTCGGGAGAGCCAGTGGATGTGGTGTATTTGGACTTCCAGAAGGCCTTTGATAAGGTACCGCATGGGAGTCTAGTGGGCAAGATCAGGGAGTATGGTATTGGAGGTAAGGTGCTGACATGGATAGGAAATTGGTTAGGAGATAGGAAACAAAGGGTTGGAGTAAATGGGTCTTTTTCAGAATGGCAGGATGTGACGAGTGGAGTGCCTCAGGGATCGGTGTTGGGTCTTCAGTTGTTTGTAATTTATGTTAATGATTTGGATGAGGGGATTATAAATAACATAAGCAAATTTGCAGATGACACTAAACTGTGGGGTGTGAGGAGGATGTAAGGAAAATGCAGAGGGACTTGGACAGGCTGGAGGAGTGGGCGGCTAAATGGAAGATGAATTTCAATGTGAACAAATGTGAGGTTATTCTTCTTGGGGGAAGTAATAGGAAAGCTGAGTATTATTTAAATGGAGACAAGCTAGGGAGTGGGGAAGTGCAAATGGATCTGGGTGTACTTGTTCACCGGTCACTGAAGGCTAGCATGCAGGTCCAGAAAGCTGTGAAGAAGGCAAATGGAATGTTGGCTTTCATAAAGAGGGGATTGGAGTATAGGAACAGAGACGCCCTTCTGCAGTTATACAGGGCCCTGGTGAGACCCCACCTGGAGTATTGCGTCCAGTTCTGGTCTCCAAATTTGAGGAAGGACATACTAGCTATAGAGGGTGTGCAGCGCAGATTTACAAGGTTAGTTCCAGGGATGGCAGGGTTGTCATATGCAGCAAGGCTAGAAAAACTGGACTTGTATCCATTGGAGTTTAGAAGGATGAGGGGGGACATGATTGAGGTATACAAAATCATCAGGGGGATAGACAAGGTGAAGTCTGATTACTTGTTCCCAATGATGGGGGAGACGAGGACTAGAGGGCATAGTTTAAGAATACAGGGTAGGCCCTTTAGGACGGAGATGAGAAAGCATTTTTTTACCCAGAGAAGTGTGAATCTGTGGAATGCTCTGCCACAGAGGGTGGTAGAGGCGGATTCGCTGACTATGTTCAAAAGAGAGTTAGATAAGACTCTTGTGGGTAACGGAGTTAAGGGTTATGGGGATAAGGCTGGAAAGGGGTACTGATGGTAATGATCAGCCATGATCTAAAATGGCGGTGCTGGCCCGATGGGCCAAATGGCCTACTCCAGCTTTTTTGTCTATTGTCTATTGTCTATTGACAGTTGTCGGGGGTGGATGGGGTGGGGATGGTCAGTCATCAGGGGCAGGGTCGTGGGGAGGGGAGGGGTTGGAAGGCACAGCCATCAGGGGAGGGGTGAGAAGGGAGGGGAGGGGTTGGAAGGGCTGATTGTCAGAGAAGGGAGAATGGAGATGGATGGGGAAGGGATGGTGGCCGTGGGGGAAGGATGAGGAGGGGATGGTCATCATGGTAAGCACTGAGACAAGGAGGTGATCTTTCCCTCTGCCTGCTCATCTCTTCCATGACAGGATGTGCAGGTGGGGCACTGTGAGGGGTGAAGCAGCCTCTGCTACAGCTATTGCCATGCCCATCCATTCAAGAGCTCAGCAGAAGGGGTCAGGCTGGGTGGAGCCTAGGAATATCCAACCCTCAGTCTGAGGTCCTCTGCAGGGAGACAAGGATGAATGGCTTTGGCCACATTGTGGCCCTTGGAGGTCCCATAGCTTTGGTCTCCTGCGCCTGCAGTCTCCTGTGTCCTCTCCAGATAGGGGAAGGGATGGTGGGATGGGGATTCCCCCTGATGTGGGGAGGATGGTTTGTGGGCCCCCCACCCAGATGTGGGGAATGAAGGGTAGCAGAAGTATGGGGGAGTTGGGGATTCCCTCATAGATGTGCAGTAAATGGGGGCATAAGAATCCCTGGGGAAGGAGGGAGGAGAGGGTGAGAATGGGGATAGGGATTTCCCCTGGATGGAGGAGAGGAGGGTGAGCAGGGGAGTAGAATCCCCCACCGGTATGGGACGGGTGTTAAGCAGGGCATTGGACAGAGATAGACAACAGACTCGCCAAGGCAAATAGCGCCTTTGGAAGACTACACAAAAGAGTCTGGAAAAACAACCAACTGAAAAACCTCACAAAGATAAGCGTATACAGAGCCGTTGTCATACCCACACTCCTGTTCGGCTCCGAATCATGGGTCCTCTACCGGCACCACCTACGGCTCCTAGAACGCTTCCACCAGCGTTGTCTCCGCTCCATCCTCAACATCCATTGGAGCGCTCACACCCCTAACGTCGAGGTACTCGAGATGGCAGAGGTCGACAGCATCGAGTCCACGCTGCTGAAGATCCAGCTGCGCTGGATGGGTCACGTCTCCAGAATGGAGGACCATCGCCTTCCCAAGATCGTATTATATGGCGAGCTCTCCACTGGCCACCGTGACAGAGGTGCACCAAAGAAAAGGTACAAGGACTGCCTAAAGAAATCTCTTGGTGCCTGCCACATTGACCACCGCCAGTGGGCTGATAACGCCTCAAACCGTGCATCTTGGCGCCTCACAGTTTGGCGGGCAGCAGCCTCCTTTGAAGAAGACCGCAGAGCCCACCTCACTGACAAAAGGCAAAGGAGGAAAAACCCAACACCCAACCCCAACCAACCAATTTTCCCTTGCAACCGCTGCAATCGTGTCTGCCTGTCCCGCATCGGACTGGTCAGCCACAAACGAGCCTGCAGCTGACGTGGACTTTTTACCCCCTCCATAAATCTTCGTCCGCGAAGCCAAGCCAAAGAAAGAAAAGAAAAGAAGGGACAGAGAGTGTTCCATCGGGAAGGTTGCCCTGGGCGTGAATGGCTGTGAAGGAGTCCCTTTCACCCCTGCCCTACGCCCATGTCCCACTTGGGAAGAGGAAGATGAAGAAGGTGTTGATTCCCCCGATGAGATGGATGAAGTCAGAGATATCCAGGACAACAAGGGCCGCCCCCAAGCTCAGCCCAAGCCAGCCGCAGGTCACCAGCAGACTAAGCCTCCCTGTGGCAGCTGCTGTGGACAGTCCCACACTTCACACACAGCTCCAGGACCACGAACATGGGCAAGAAGACGGGGGATGGAGAGGGGAGAGGGAGAGAGGAGAGGGAGGGAGAAGGGGAGAGGTAAGGAGAGAGAGAAGGGAAAAGTGGGGGAGATAGAGAAATGGGAGGGGTGAAAGGCAGAGAGAGAGAGAGAGAGAGAGAGAGAGAGAGAGAGAGAGAGGTGAGGGTGAGACAGAGGTGGCAAGGGAGGGAGGAGAGTGAGGGAAGGGGAGAGAGAGAGAGAGAGAGAGAGTAAGGGTGAGAGAGAGGTGGCAATGGAGGGAGGAGAGTGAGGGAAGGGGGGGGAGAGAGAGAGAGAGAGAGAGAGAGAGAGAGAGAGGTCACTCTGCAATGAGCTATGCCAGAATTGGATTACTTACCACAAACCTCCAGGACCACTGAATGGTCTGGTTCCTGACCAATGCTTCCCCCATCAGCAGTGCTGCTCCAACATGGTGATCCAGGGGTGACTGGCGGGACTTGGATGGAGGATGCATTGCATTCTTCCCCCACCCTGTTCTGCTGTCTTGGCCCAGGGTGCCTCAGCTCGTCAGCTCCAGCCCTTACCTCCAACAAAGGACTGACCTCTTGCCCTCGAGGTGTTGGTCTGAGCTTGTTCTGCGTCGAGTTGACTGTGACAGTTTAGTCTGCAACCTTGCCCAAGTAATCAGTACGGACTGGCCACAACGTTAGCCCACTCAGCACTGCACTCACCCTGCTCCTTGAGTCATCCATTCATACAACACAAAACAGGCCTTTTGGCCCATCTCCTCTTGCTGCCCATGATTCCCCTACACCTCACTTTTTCCAATCCTGTCCAGCCCTTTAAACACTGGAACTGTGTCCACTCCCCTACCTCTCAAGCAGCTTGATCCAGACACCCACCCCCTTCCTGAATGAAGACATACCCTTTCAGTCCCCTCCATCCTCACCTTGTCCACCACCCCCCCCCCCCCCCCCCCCCACACACACACACACCTTGTTCTAGACTATCTTATCCTGGGAGAAAGACCAACTATTTCATGAAGTCAATCAGAGGGGAAACGGGCCCTTCAGCCTAACTTGCCCATGTTGTCCAAAATGTCCCACCCACATTAGTCCCATCTGCCTATGGTTGGCCCATATCCCTCTATAGTCGCATCTGCCTATGCTTGGCTCATATCCCTCTAAACCCATCCTATTCATGTATTCATCCAATTATTCCTTAAACATTGCAAAAGTACCCGCCTCAACCACCTCCTCTAGCAACTGTTCCACTCACCTCCCACCCTCTCTGTAAAAACAGTTACCCTCAGAACCCACTCTCACTCCTGCTTTAAACCTATGTCCTCTGATTACTGATTTCCCTGCTCTGGGCAAAGGACTCTCTGTGTTTACTCAGTCTTTTAAATTTTTAATTTTGTCCACCTCCATGAGATCCACCCCTCATCATTCTGTGCTCCAAGGAAAGAAGCTCAACCTTTCCCTGTAACCCAGGTCCCTGACTCCTGCAACATCCTTGTATATCTTCTCCCCCTCAAAATCTGAACAGTGACCAAAACTGGACACAATTCTTCAAATGAGGCCTCACCAATGTCTTATACAACCACAACACGACCCCCCTACTTCTGTACTCAATGCTCTGACTAAGGAGAATGAGCCAAATACTTTTTTTGACCAACCTATAGATTTATTCCATCTATGCCCCATGTGATTTTATGAACCTTTCTAAAGTCACCCCTCAGTCTCTTATGTTCCAGTGAGGATAAACACACCCTAGCCAATCTCATTTATACCTCATCCTCCATCCAAGTGACGTCAAGGTGAGTGTCTTCTCCATTCTCTCTTTCTCTCCCATGCCTCTCCTGACTATGCACAGATCAATGTGTTGCACTGCTTTGAAATTTGATCTTTCCCCAAAGTAGAGGTGCAAGGATAGGTGAGGAGGAACTTTCGTGTTGGGGATCCATCAAACTCACTGAGGACAGAGTTCCCAGGGGAGCTTCCCCATGGTGGTGGGGTGAGAGGATAAGAGGCAGAGCTGGGTGTTTGGCACTGCCTAGTCCTTCCTTACTCTCTCCTCCCCCACCTGCCTGACACCCATTGTGAGAAATGTGGATGGTCCATGATTATACGACCATCCCAAGTGCAGGATTATGGGATAGATAGTGATAATGGACACAGCAAAAAGCAGTCTTCCGATGATGATGAGTATCAGGATATCTGCTGCCACATCTCCGCCAGATATCCAATATCAGTATACCCCTGAAACACAGAGTGGCCTTTACATGAAGCCAAACTAGTTCCTTTGTGATCACAACACAGGGGCACAACTATCAACACTCCTGGGACCCAGTTCAATCCCCACCTCAGGTGCTGTCTGTGTAGACTGTGCATGTTCACTCTGTAACTCCGTGGGCTCCCCCTCCCCACTGGACGCTGTGGCTTCCTCTCATATCTTAGAGATGTGCGGGTCAGTGGATTAATTAGCTGATGAGTGTGGGTGAAGGGTAGAATTTGAGGGGTGGGGAGACACGTGGTGTTGATGGGAATGTGTGGAAATACTATAGCACGAATTGGTGTGATGGACTGAAGGGCCTGGCACCACACTGCATCTCTCCCTGGCTCTGTAGAGTGGATGCTCTGGTGATAGATGCCAGGGTTCTTGTCTCTGGAGACTGGTAGCTCTGCCTCAAGGCAGCGTGTCAGGTTGGGGTATGCCTGCAGCAGCTGAGAGCTAGGCCACAGGCTGGGTGTGGGTGCCTACTCTGGTGAAGCATGGAGACTGTGGATGCTGGAGACCTAGAACAGTACATGGAAGTGCTGTCTACTCTCCATGACAAATCAATGGTTCCATCGTGGAGAGAGGGGAGATCACACAGTTGCACAGTTTCCTGGTGAGGGTTGACCTGTCCTGGACCCACGACACCTCTTCATTTGTCAGGAAGGTACAGCAGCACCTTCACTTCCAAAAGTGGTTGATGAGGACAAGAATTCCGGCCAACATTTTACAGGAGCACAACTGAGAGAGTCCTGTCTGGCTGAATCATATTCACTACAGAGGATCATTAAAACAGCCAAGAAGGTCACTGGGTCCACCCTTTCCTCTATGAACCTGATTTACTGGGAATGCTGCTTAAATTGGGCCCAAAGAATTATTAAGCACCATTTACATCCAGAACACAGTATCTTTGACCCACTACCATCAGGAAGGAGACGCAGGAGCATTGAACACAGGACTGCCAGGCTGGGAAATAATTTCTTCTTGCAGGCCGTGTTATAGATGAATGTTTACCCTGTAATAGAGTCAATCATCCCAAAATATTTATATCTCTTTTATTTTATATTATATCTTTATGTATATATGTGATTGTGTGCATGTTTGTATCTGTGTGTTTGCATGTGCCTGCGTGTGTCTGTGTCTGAGTGCATGTGTGAGCAGGTGTGTGTGTGTGTCTGTGTGTACCTGTGTGTGTCTCTGTTTATGTCTGTGTGTGTGTGCATGCATGTGTTTGGAGACATGTGTACGTATGCATATATGCATGAATGTATGCACATGTGTATGCACATGTGTGCACACATGCATATGTGCGTGCTCATAAGCACCATATGAGTGTGTGCCCATATGCACCATGTGTGTGTGCATGTGTGCTAGTGTATGTGTGTGCACATATGTGTCTATTCATGTATGTGTGTGCTTGTGTATGTGTGTGCATGTGAGTGTATGTGCTTATGTATGTGTGTGTGTGTGTGTGTGTGTGTGTGTGTGTGTGTGTGTGTGTGTGTGTGTGTGTGTGTGTACTTTAACTTGTATGGTGGGAGATGTCAGCAGGTCAGTCAGTAATCAGTGGAGAGCAACAGAGGTGGGCAGGGAATCGTTCGAGCCTGAGCCCTTCATCAGGGATGCCAAAGATCTGGCAAATGCCCAAATAAGAAGGTGGGACAGGGAGAGGATCAAAGGTGATGCAGGTGGGAGGAGGAAAAGAGTTAGAGGTTGATGGGGGATGGGAAGAGAGTGAGAGTTGGGGGAAGGGTAGTGTGATGACAAGCAGAGGGAAGAGGGGAAGGTAAAGGTGGCAAATGGAGTTCAATGCGGATAAGTGTAGTGATGCACTCTGGTAGTTTTCAAGGTGGTGTACACGGTTAATGGTAGGGTTCAACAATGTGGAGAAAGGGTCATGTCCATGGATCCCTCGAGGTCACCCTGCAAGTCGAAGTGGTGGTTGAGATGGAGTATGGTGAGCTGGCTTTTAAATAATCAGGGAACTGAGTTCAAGAACCATGAGGTAATGTGGCAGCTTCCATAAAACTCTGGTTAGACCACATGGAGCAGTTTGTTCAGTTCTGGTCACTTCATTCCGGGAAGGATGCTGATGTTTTGGGGAGGAAGATTCATCAGGATGATATCTGGACTGGAGAGCATGACTTGTGGAGCAAGGCTGACAGTGCTGCGGCTTCTCTCTGTTGAGTGATGAAGGGTGATTTAATAGGGATGTATAAAATTGAGGCTGGAGAGCTAGCACCATTTTTCTGTGGAAACAAATACAAGAGCATCTGTGAGGACAATTTAGTGGGGATTTAAGGCAAATTTTTCACACAGAGAATGGAGGATACCTGGAGTACATGGCTGAGGGACATTCCAAAACCTCCTGGATAAACACATGGATGTAAGAAAAATCGAGAGTTCTGGGTGTGAAGGAGGAAAGATTGTTGAAAATGTGGTGCACATGTGTATGCACGTGTTTGTGCACATGCATGTGTGTGTGCTCGTAAGCACCATATGTGTGTGTGCCCATATGCACCATATGTGTGTGTGCGTGTGTGTGTGCTCGTAAGCACCATATGTGTGTGTGCCCTTATGCACCATATGTGTGTGCGTGTGTGCTAGTGTACGTGTGTGCATGTATGTGTCTGTTAATGTATGTGTGTGCTTGTGTACATGTGTGCATATGTGTGTGCGTGTATGTGAGTGTATGCACTTATGTGTGTGTGTGTGTGTGTGTGTGTGTGTGTGTGTGTGTGTGCATGCATACACATGTGCACAAATTGAGTAGATTTACATTGGTTGGCCCAACCTGTTCTATGAAAGGAGTCAAAGGGATGAGGAAGTGGGGGGGGGGGGGGAGGGAAGAGAGGAGTTAATGCAAATTGGATGTTGGTATTGATTGCCGTCTGGTTAGAAACTGCAGAGATGGACTATAAGGTGTTTTTCCTTCAATGGTCTCAACATGATGTGTTGGGATGGGGATGGGGGGGTAGAATTGGAGTGGCTAGTCACTGGGAGGTCCTTGCTGGGCTGACCATCGACAGCACTCTCTCATAACCCCCCAGCTCTCACCATCACCCACAAGCACCCTGTCACCCTCCACCTCTTGATCCTACTGTTGCACCAGGACTATCTCCTTCCCCAGCACTCCCCTCCCACCCCCACGGTGTTACCGAGACCACACTCCCTCCAATCACTGCTCAGTGACCATTCGGCCAGCACGTCAGGTGTAGATCTGCTGCCATCTCCAGTAACATGGATCATTGGGTGTGGGCAAATTTAGACAGACAGTTCTCACTGGAGTGTCAGAGGCTGAGTGGAGGTGTGTAAAATGGTGAGAGATGTCGATTGGGTGTATGGTCAGAATATTTTCCACAGGGTAAATGCGTCACACATGACAGGATGTGCATTTAAAGTGAAGGTGGGGGGATGTGTCTTAAGCAGATATAGTCATATTTAAGGGGCATTCAGACAGGAATTAGAACCCAGAGGCAATGGAGAGATGGAACTAGGTGCAAGCAGAGGGGGTTGGTTCAAGTTGACACCACGTTGGAGCAAAATTAGGCCATTCAGCCCATTGATTCTGCCCTACCATTGTCATGGCTGATTTACTGTCTTTTTAGCCCCCTTCCCCTTCTCCTACCTTCTCCCCATAACTCTTGATTCCCTTCCTGATCAAATACATATCCCCTTTGCCTTAAATATCCCCAAATACATGGTCCCCACAGCCGTCCGCAGCAATAAATTCTACAGATTCATCACCCTTGGGTGAAGAGATTTCTTTCTGTTCTAAAAGAAACATCTGTTCCAATGGGCTGTTTTTTGTATTTCTGAGGCTGTTCCCTCTAGTCCCTCTACCAGAAGAAACATCCTGTCCATGGCCATGCTGCTAAGGCCTTTCAGTATTTGATGGGATCAATTGGGTCTCCCCTCTTTCTTCTAAATTCCATTGAATACAGACCCAGAGCTATCAAACGTTCCCTATAACTCAAGGGATCACTGTTGTGAACCTCCTCTGGACCTTCTCGAGTATGAACAAATCCTTCCTCAGATTAGGAGCCCAGTGCTCCCTGCAGTCTGAGCAATGCTGTATTAATTTGGGTTCTGTCCGTGTGGAGTTCGCATGCATTCCCTGTGTGGGGGTAGTGGACTGATGGGACTGGGACAGAGGTAAAAGTGAAACAGTATGTCTGGAGCTAATCAGATGTTGAGAGAAGTGGTGGTGACAGATACAGTAAGTGGGCAAGAGGTGATGGAGGGAACAAGGCAGGGGTTGTGGAGAATGGCACATAACTCTGTATCCACTGCTGCTAGTGCATGGTTAACATTGGCAGCCTGAAATCATCCATTCACCAGCGAGCTCTCCAGGGAGCTGGGGCTGTTCTTCCAGGGAGAAAGATGTAAGGAGTTGTGGCCATCTTGGCTAAAATGTTATCTGAGACGGAGTGAATGAGGAGACAGGCAAGCGGAAAGAGGCTGTTACCTGTGACAGAGTCGATGAGGAGACAGGTGAATGGGGAGAGGTTGATACCTTTGACAAAGTCATTGAGGAGACAGGCGAAAGGGAGGCTGTTACCTGTGATGGGTTTGATGGGGAGACAGGCGAACAGGGAGAGGCTGTTTCCTGTGACAAAGTGAATGAGGAGACAGGCGAATGGTGAGAGTCTGTTGCCTGTGAAAGATTTGATGGGGAGACAGGTGAGCGGGGAGAGGCTGTTACCTGTTACAGCATGAATGAGGAGTCAGGAGAATGGGGAAAGGCTGTTACCTGCGACAGAGACAATGAGGAGACAGGCGAACAGAAATAGGCTGATATCTTTGACGGAGGCAATGTGGAGGCAGACTGTTACCTGTGGTGGATTTGATGGGGAGACAGGTGAATGGGGAGAGGCTGATACCTTTGAAGGAGTCATTGAGGAGACAAGCGAACGGGGAGAGTCTGTTGCATATGATGAATTTGATGGGGAGACAGGCGAACGGGAAGGGGCTTTTACCTTTGATGGAGTCATTGAGGAGACAGGCGAATGGGGAGAGTCTGTTGCCTGTGATGGAGAGAGGCTGTTACCTGTGACAGAGTGAATGAAGAAACAGGACACCATGGAGAGTGTGCAGATGAGGACCCATTGCCCCAGAGAATTCTCCATGTGGCTGTAGATGCCCACACTCGCCTTGTGATGCTGCAACATACACACAGACCCAGGTCAGCGGCACAGCACCTCCACCTCCGCCCCACTCCTCTCCTTCCCTGCCTCTGCTCCTATCCCCTGTGTAAGGAGACTTGTCTGGCTGTGGGCTGGGCAGGATGGTGCTTTATATCCAGGAGATAATGTTTTCTTCTCCCCAGATGAAGCTATGGTGCAGCATGTTGGTACAATATAAAATTATGTCAGTAACAGACAGTCCCAAGCTACTGCAAAGACTATCTGTTGATAGCCAACATCAGAATATCATTCAAGAGGTGAACCCTTGCAAGGCTTCAGGTCCTGACAGTGTACCTAGCCGGGTACTGAAAATCTGTTTCAACCAACTAGCCAGAGGGTTTACGGAAATTTTTATCCTCTCACTGCTGAAGTCGGAGGATCCCACCTGCATTAATCATCTTGGTGCCCCAGAATATCAGTGGGAGCTGCCTCAACAACTATCGCCCAGTAGCACTAACTTCTACTGTGATGAAATCCTTTGAGAGGCTGGTCATGGCCAGAATTAATACACAGAACTGGACCCACTGTAATTTGCCTATCGTCACAATGGCTCCACAACAGATGCTATATGACTGGCCCTCCACTCAGCTCTGAATCACATAGAATAGAAAAACCCACGGAGAGCAGGGAGTGAGGCACAGTGCTCCTGCAGGGTCCAACTCTGGCTGAGAAGGAGAAGCAGAGGAAACAACCCACAGGATTATGACTACGGCGGTGGACTAGTGAGGGGGCTCTGTGGCTGAAGGACACACAGGCAGCAGGCTGTTGGTGACACAGCAAGGAACCCATGCAGGCTGCAGGATTCACTCTAGGATGAAGTCTCCTGGAGGCCAGCTCGAAACTGGTTAAAGGGGTAATAGAACTGGGATGCAAGAGGGCGCTGAAGGGTTCCTGACCGTGTTGGCCATTCAGATCTGGAGCTCGGGTTGCCGATGGTTCGGACTGGACTCTGTGTGACTGTGGAGGCGAATCCACAGACACTCTGAGGGGATTCTCTTTTGCTTCTCTTTTTCTGACTGTAAGAGGTGCCTGGCAATTTCTGCTGATGGCGGATGTGTCCGTCTTATGGCAAACTGAAGCAAATTTTGTGTAATATTACATGGCTTTTATGACATAATGATAAAGGAATCTTGAATCTTGAGATCGATTGTGTGCAGGGAGGTTGTGTGTGGTGAGATAGACTGTGTGTTGGGAGGGTGGTGGTAGAGAATCGTTAGGTGGTGAGGGGTTGTGTAGAGAAGGGCCACATGTAGGGAACAGGTGTGAGGAAATGGACTGTTTGCAGAAGGTTTGGGGGAGATGAACTGTGCTGGGGCGTGAGAAGGACAGGGCAAAGAGGGAAAAGGGCTGTCATCGACTGTGATTAGGGAGAGGTGTGGAAGGAGATTGTCCATGTGTGGGGAAGGTGGAGATGGACTGTATGTAGGCTGGGATTGTGGGAAGAGGTGGTCTGTGTCGGGGCAGGGTGAGGGGAGATGGACTGTGTGTAGGAAATGGGTTTCGGGGCAGATGAACCATGTGTCAGGAAGGGGAGGAGATAAACTGTGTGTAGGGAGGGGGTGTTGTGGAGAAGGACCTTATGTAGAGAGGATAGTTAAGAAGGTCTATGGGACGCTGGGATTCACTAATAGGGGGATTGAATTCAGGAGTAGAGAGGTCACGCTACAACTCTACAAATCTTCGGTAACATCAAGTCCACAGCATTCTGGAGGGGAAAAGGCGAGCAGCAAGAAGTTGTGGTCCACATTGGGACCAAGGACCTAGTTAGAAGTGGGGATGAGGTCCTGAGAAGGATTACATACAGTTAGGGAAGAAGTTGAAAAGCAGGACCTCAAGGGTGGCAATCTCGGGATTGCTGCCTGTGCCACGTGACAGTGAGGGTAGGAGTAGGAAGTTGTGGAGGATGAATGTATGGCTCAGGAGCTGGGGCAGGGATTTAGATTTCTGGATAATTTCTCTCTGTAGAAAGTCGGACCTGCACAAAAGGGACAGGCTGCACTTGAACTGGAGGGGGACCAATATCCTGGTGGGCAGGTTTTCTAGAGCTGTTGGGGAGGGTTTGAACTAGTTTGGCGGGGGTGGGTGGGAATTAGAATGAGAGTATGGAGGGAAGGAATGGAGGGAACAGAAAGTAAAAACAAATAAAGGAGGGAAGAAGGTAAAGGTAGTTGATAACAAAAGGAGTATATGTGGAGGACAGTCTCTAAAAAGCATATATTTTAATGCAAGGAGCATTGTAAATAAGGAGGATGAGCTTAAGACATGGTTAGCCATATTGTGGCCGTCAATGAAACTTGGTTGCAGGAAGGGCATGTTTAGCAGTTAAATATTCCAGGATTCTGTTGTTTTAGACATGATAGAACTGGAGGCGAATCCACGGACACTCTGAGGGGACCCTCTTTTGCTTCTCTTTCTTTGTAAGAGGTGCCTGGCAATTTCTGCTGATGGCGGATCTGTCCACCTTATGGCAAACTGAAGCAGGTGGGATTAAAGGTGGAGGAGTTGCATTGCTTATTAGAAAGAACATGACAGCGGTGCTGTGGCAGGATGGTTTGGTGGGATCATCCAGCGAGGCTATTTGGGTAGAATTGAGGAATGGCAGAGGCATGAATACATTAATGGGAGTGTATTATAGACCATCAAATGGGCTGAGGGAATTAGAGGAGCAAATTTGTAAGGAGATTATAGAAACATAGAAACATAGAAGATAGGAGCAGGAGTAGGTCATTCGACCCTTCGATTGTCAGAGCCTGCTCCGCCATTAACGAGATCATGGCTGATCTTAAAGTTCAGTACCCCGTCCCCGCCTTCTCTCCGTAACCTTTACTACCCTTATACTGAAGAAATATATCTAATTCCCTCTTAAATATATTTAATGAACCTGCCTCTACTGCCCTCTGTGGCAATGAATTCAGCACATTCACCACCCTCTGGGTCAAGATATTCCTCCTCATCTCGGTCCTAAATGGTTTGCCTATTATCCTCAAACCATGGCCCCGGGTTCTGGATTTTCCCATCATTGGAAACATCCCATCTGCATCCATTCTGTCCAGTCCTGCCAGAATTTTTTATGTCTCTATGAGATCCCCTCTCAATCTTCTAAACTCCAGTGAGTACAATCCCAATCTGCGCAATCTTTCCTCATAAGTCATTCCTGCCATTCCAGGTATCAGCCTGGTAAATCGCCTCTGCACTCCCTCCATTGCAAGACATCCTTCCTTAGATAAGGTGACCAAAACTACACACAATGCTCCAGGTGGGGTCTCACCAAGGCTCTGTACAGCTGCAGTAAGGTATCCTTGTTCCTATACTCAAACCCTCTTGATATGAAGGCCAACATACCATTTGCCTTTTTAACCGCCTGCTGTACCTGCATGCTCGCCTTCAGAGACTGATGTACAAGTACCCCTAGGTCTCTCTGCACTTCCCCATCTCTTAATCTATTGCCATTCAAATAGTAATCTGCCCTCACATTTATCCACATTGTAGTGCATTTGCCATGTATCTGCCCAGTCCCTCAATTTATCCAAATCACACTGGAGCTTCCTGACCCCCTTTTCCATGCACACAACCCCTCCTAGCTTAGTGTCATCTGCAAATTTGGAGATATTACATCCAATCCCCTCATCCAGATAGATATAAGTCTAATAAACCTAAGGTGGTAGTTGTGGGAGATTTCAACTTTCCGATCATTAACTGAGATGTCTATACAGTAAGTGTCAGGATGGGGTAGAGTTTGTTAAGTGTGTTCAAGAAAGTTTTTTTAATCAATATGTAGAAAAACCAACTTGAGGGGGCAGTATTGGATCTCCTATTAGGGAACGAGGTAGGTCATGTGACAGAGGTTTGTGTTGGGGAAAACTTTGGGTCAAGTGATCACAATACTATTAGTTTTAGGCTAGTAATGGAAAAGAATAGAGATGGGCCAAAGGTTGAGATTCTTGATTGGAAGAAAGCAAATTTCATGGAGATGAGAAAAAGATTTGGATGGTGTGGATTGTAATTAGATATTTTCAGGGAAGAATGTAACAGATAAATGGAGGATATTCAAAGGAAAAGTTCTGAGAGCACAAAGTCGGTCTGACCCCGTGATTAAAGGAAAGGTTAGAAACTGTAGGGAAGCCTTGGTTCCCATAAGATATTGGGAACTTGGTTCGGAGGAAGAGGGATGTGTACAACAGGTATAAATAGCAGGGACTAGGTGAACGGTTTGAGGAATATAAGGAGTGTAAAAAAGAATCAAGAAAGGCTAAAAGGAGATATAAAGCTGCTTTGGAGGAAAAGTAATAATAAATCCAAAGGGTTTCTATAGATACATTAAAAGTGAAAGAATAGTGAGGGATAAAATTGAACCCCTTGAAGATGTGGGGTGGGGGGGTGGGTAGGCTCTGTGATAAGTCAAAGGAGATGGGTGAAATTTTAAATGATTATTTTTCTTCAGTATTCACTAAGGAAAAGAATATTGAGCCAGATGAAGTGAAGAAATATGGTGGGGAGCTCATGGATAATACAAAAATTAATGAGGAGGTAGTGTTGGCTATATTGAAAAAGATCAAGGGGGGATAAATCTCCAGGACCTGACAATATATTCCCTAGGACCTGAAGGGAGGTGAGTGAACAAATAGTGGGGATGTTGACAGAAATATTTGAAATGTCACTGGCCATGGAGGAAGTACCAGAGGACTGAAGGTGACTCATGTTGTTCCACTGTTGAAAAAAGGACCCAAAAGTTTCTGATGTTGGTGGTGGGTAAATAAATGGAAAGTGTTCTTAGAGATGGTATATACAACTATTTGGAAAGACAGGGATTGATTCAGAGTATTTAGCATGGTTTGGTATGTGGTAGATCAAGTCTAACAAATCTTGTAGAGTTTTTCGAGGAGGTTACTAAAAAGGTTGATGAGGGGAAGGCAGTGGATGTTGTCTATTTGGATTTTAGTAAGGCTTTTGACAAGGTTCCCCTTAAGAGGTTCATAAGGAAGGTGGAAGCATTAGGTACTAATGATGAAGTAGTGAGATGGATTCAGCAATGGTTGGATGGGAGATGCTAGAGAGTAGTGGTGGAAAATTATTTGTCGAATTGGAGGCCAGTGATGAGTGGAGTGCCTCAGGGTCCACTGCTGTTTGTCATATATATTAACAATCTAGATCAGGGGTGTCAAACTCAAATTCACAGAGGGCCAAAATTAAAAACTTGGACTAAGTCGTGGGCCAAACTAAATATTTATTGAAAATTTTCAACAACATCTGCATGTTTTCTCTTCTTTCAACATATGTAATGTTAAACTTTTTCTTATTAAAATAAATGTTTAATAATAGTTTTGGTTAAACTCTTTCCAGAAGAAGCATTAACAAATGAGAAATAAAATATTCAATAAATAATATTTCTCTATAGCCTTTTAAATGTATTTTTTTTCACAAGCTAACAAGTCAAAAAAATAACAACTTGCTTCAATGACAAACAGGTTTGTCTTTTAAAATGATGAACATATAGTCTGCTTCCCACCTGTCTTGAAAGGTCCTGTTTTCTGTCTTTCGTTTGGCCATTTTTCGTAAGGGGTTTATTACATGTGAGTTCGGCGACAGGTCGCAGATGCTAATGAAAGTAAAGAGAGGAGGTGGGGGCGATTAGCGGGCTGACAGGCCGGCGCCAATGCATTTGCAAAGCATTCTGGGATTTGTAGTATTAGCTGTGAATGTGCTATACTGGCACGGCGGCCAGCGGGCCAGCTCTAATATATATTTGATATGATCTTGCGGGCCAAATATAATTATATCACGGGCCAAATTTGGCCTGCAGGCCTGAGTTTTACATGTGTGATCTAGATGATTCGGTGGCAAATTGGATTAGTAAATTTGCAGATGATACCAAGGTTGGTGGGGTTGTGGACAGTGAGGAAGATCATCAAAGCTTATAGGGTGATATAGGACAGTTAGAAGATTGGGATGAAAGATGGCAGATGGAGTTTAATGCTGATAAATGTGAGGTGCTACATTTTGGTCAGACTAATCAAAACCCAGGCCATATATGTTAAATGGTAGACAATTAAGGAATGCAGTGGAACAAATGGATTTAGGAGCCATGGTACATAATTCTCTGAAAGTTGAATCATGTGGATAGGGTGGTAAAGAAGGCATTTAGTATGTTGGCTTTCATAAATCAGAGTATTGAATACAGGAGTTGGAATGTCATGTTGAAATTGTTTAAGACATTGGTGAGGCCAAATTTGGAATATTGTGTGCAGTTTTGGTCACCAAATTACAGGAAGGATATAAACAGAATAGAGAGTGCAGAGGAGGTTTGCAAGAATGTTGCTGGGGTTTCAGGGTTTGAGTTACAGGGAAAGACTGGGACTTTATTCCCTGGGATGATTAAGGGGTGATTTGATAGAGGTAGTCAAAATTATAAGGGGGATGGATAAAGTCAATGTGGATAGGTTTTTTCCACTGGGGAGGGGGGGTGGGGTTTGGTTCAAACAAGAGGGCATGGATTGAAATTGAAAGGGGAAAAGTTTATGGGAAACACGGGAAACATGAGGGGGGATTTTTTTCACGAAGAGGATGTTGGGGGGTATAGAATGAACTTCCAGCAGTGATGGTAGAAGCAAGATCGATGTTAATATTCAAGGAAAGGTTGGATGGGTATATGGACGGGAGAGGTGTGGAGGGTTATGGGCCAAATTTGAGTCAGTGGGACAAGATAGGAGAAAATGTTTGGCATGGACTAGTAGGGCCAAACTGGCCTGTTTCTCTGCTGTAAATGGTTATATGGTTATACGGTACTGTGCTCAGTTCTGGTCATCTCATTACAGGATGGATGGTGCCTGGATTGGAAAACAAATCATGAGGCAAGGTTAGCAGAGCTGGGACTTTTCTCTTTGAAGAATGAGAGGAGACTTGATCAAGGTATACAAGATTAAGAAAGGCATAGGGTGGACAGCCAGCAACTGTTTCCCAGGGCAGGATCAGCAAACACCAGAGGACATAGGTACAAAGTGAAGGGAGGGAAATTTAGGGGAGACATCAGGGGTAAGTTTTTTTACACAGAGAGTTGTGGGAGCCTGGAATTCCTTGCCAGGGATGATGGTGGAGGCAGAAACATTGGGAATTTAAGAGTCTCTGAGACAGAAACATAGATGGAAGAAAAATAGAGGGTTATGGGGTTTAGTACTTTTTTAAAAAGAATAAATGGATCAGCGGAACATTGAGGGTTGAAGGTCCTGTACTGTGCTGTAAAATGTTCTATGTTCTATGTAGGGAGGGGTATGGAGGGAGATACTGTGGTTAGGAAGAGGGTGTGGGGAAGATGAAGGAAGTGGGGTGGGGGGATGATCGACTACACGTGGGGTTGCATTTGGGTGGTGATCGTGAGGTGGTGTGAAGAGATGTGTAGGGAGGGAGAGCTGGGGTAAATAAGCTGAGTGTCGGGAGGGCGTGTGTAAGAATATGCATTGTGTGTAGGGGATGTGTGGAACCATTTTGGGGGATGGGGGAGTTGGACATTGTGTTGAAAAGGAGTGGGGGAGGGGGGTGAGATGATTGTGTGTAGGGACAGGGTATGGGGAGAGACTGTGTGTAGGGAGGGGTTGTGGACAAGATGTTCTGTTTTAAGGGGGTGGTGTGTGGGGAGATAGACTGGAGGGTGGTGTGAGGAGATGGCGTAATATAAATGGTGTACAGGGAGGGATTGGTAGGAGATGAATAGGAGATGAACAGTATGTAGGGAGGGGGTGGGGAAAGACAGAGATTGTGTATCCAATGGGGATGGGGAGATGAACCCTGTGAAGGGAAGGATTGTGGGAGGATGTGTGGGGGAAGATGGAAATTGTGAGGGATTGGGCTGTTGGTGGAGATGGTGTGTGCAGGGACAGGAATGGGCATAGATTGATCAAGTGTCAGGAGATGAGTGGGGATAGATTGAAGGGCGGGTAAATAGACTGTTTTAGAGAAGGGGTGATGCGAGATGGGCTAAATGTGGGGGGTGGGTGATGGACTATGTACTGAGAGGGAATGTGGGAGAAGACAGACCTTGTGTAATTGGGAGGTGGAGGCAGCACAGGGCAATCTGGGGAGAGGATGGGGACCGAGCCCCTCAGCTGAACTCACCTGGAATCTGAAACAGATGGTTGGCACCTCAGAGAACATGTTGGACCAGGAAGGGTCACTGTGGGAAGGAGGAGAAAATGCATTACCAGAAGGTGAGATCAGACTGGGTGCCTCACCCCCACAGAGCAGGGTGCAGTAGCCAGGGACAGGTGGCTTTACTCAGCTGCTGCCACCCTCACCATCTCCATCTCCATCTCCCCATCACGGGGTTACAGTGTTTTCCAGCCTCCAGAAAGATTTCATCAGTGGAGGATCTGCCATCTCACCGCAGCCATGTGCATGGCTCCAGGGACCGGCATCCATCTTCTCTATCTTTGGATTGGTTGAGCATATCTCACCTGTGATACCTGATCTGCTCCAGGCGCTGGGCACTGCTGAGGGCAGTACCACCAGAGCTGTGTGGACCACTGACCCAGCTGTTCAACTATGGCTCCTTTGTCTCCTTCACCATTGCTTGTTCCTGCCCAGTGCATCTGCATCCCACCACATTTCTCTGGGCTCTTGCTATGCTATAAAGTCATGGACTCGCACTGTGGAAACCAGCCTTTTAGCCCAATCCCCACACTAACCACCTACACTAGTCTCACCTGCCTGCTTTTGGCCCATATTCCTTTAAACCCATCCTATCCATGGATCTGTCCCAGTATTTCTTAAGCGTTGGAATATTACCTGCTTCAACCACCTCCTCCAGCAGCATATTCCACACCCCCAACACCCTCTGTGTAAAACAGTTATCCCTCAAGTTCCTATTCACTCTCTCTCTCTCTCCTCGCCATAAGCATATGTTACTGATTCCCCTACTCTGGGCAGAAGGCTCTCTGAGTTCAGCCATTGCTCTCCTGATTTTGTACACTTCTGTGAGATTACTCCACATGCTCCTGTGCTCCAAGGATTAAAGCCCAAGCCTACTCAACCACTCCCTTAGCTCAGATCCACTGAGTCCTGGCAACATCCTTGCAAATCTTTCTCCAGCTCAACAGCATCTTTCCTTCAGCACGGTCACCAAAACTGAACACAATTCTCCAAATAGGGCCTCACCAACATTAACTCCCAACTTCTTCCTGTGACGCCACTTTCAAGTTACTATGTACCTGGACTCCCAGATCTCCCTGCTCTAACACAACCCACAGAGCCCTGCCCTTCATTGTGAAGGTCCTACCCATGTTAGACCTCCCAGAATGCAACCCCTCATATTTCTCTGCATTAAATCCCACCAACCATCCCTCTGCCCATGGCCCAACCCATCAAAATCCTACTGCAATTTTTAACAACCCTTTTCACTATCTACAACACCAGATACTTTAGTGTCATCCACATACATGATAATCATGGATATAGATGACCAACAACAATGGACCCAGCTTCAAGCCCTGTGGGACCCCACTAGTCACAAGCCTCCATTCCAAAAAAATCACCCTCGACTTTCTTCCATGAAGCCAATTGTAGTATAGCACGCTCCCTGTTTGGGATACCTCTCCCCCGTGTGGGACACATCACTTCCTTATGTGGAATAACTCACCCCCATGTAGGATACCTTTCCCCCGTGTTGGAAACCACTCCCCCCATCTGGGATACCATTCCCCCATGTACAACAACTCACCACCGTGTGGGATAACACACCAACCGTGTGGGATACCTTTACCCATATGTGGTATACCACACCAACTGTGTGGGATACCACTACCCCTGTGTGGGTTACTACTCACCCTGATTTGGAAATTCCCCACGTGGGATACCTTTCCCCCATGTAGGATACCACTCACCCTGTGTGGGATACCTCTCATCCCGTGTTGCATACCTCACTTCCTCGTGTGGAATAACTCAACCCCATGTGGGATACCTCTCCCTCGTGTGGGACACCACACCCCCCATGTGGGATACCACACCCCCCATGTGCGATAACTCAGTCCCATGTGGGATACCACACCCGCCGTGTGCAATACCTTTACTAGTATTAGATACCTCTCTCCCCGTGTGGGATACCAAACTCAATGTGTGGGATACCACTCCCCCTGAGAGGGATATCACTCGCCCTGTGTTGAATATCACCATGTAGGATACCATTCCCACGTGTGGGATACTGCTCCCACCGTGTGGGATAACTTTCCCACGTGTGGGATACCTCTCCCCCCTGTGTGAGATACCAGTTGCCCTGTGTGGGTTACCTCTCCCCCTGAGTGGGATACCACTCACCCTGTGTGGGATAACACACCTGCCATTTGGGATACCACACCAGCTGTGTGGGATACCTTTACCCAGTGTGACATACCTCTCCCCCGTGTGGGATACCACACCAACCAAGTGGGATACCACTCCCCCATCTGGGATACCACTCCCCCATGTGCAACAACTCACTCCCGTGTGGGATAACACACACACACCATGTGAGATATCTCTCCCCCAGTGCGACTTACCACACCCACCATGTGGGATACCACACCAATCATGTTGAATAGCACTCCCCCTGTGTGGGTTAACACTCGCCCTGAGTTGATTCCCCCCCCATATGGCATACCTTACACCCATGTGGGATACCACTCCCTCCTGTGTGGGATACGTTTCCCACGAATGGCATACCACACACCGTGTGGGATACCTCACCCCCCCTTTGTGGGATACCTCTTGCCCTATGTGGGATACCCCCCGTGTGGGATACCTTTCACCCGTGTGGGATACCACTCCCTTCCGTGTGTGATACCTTTCCCACGTTTGGGGTACCACACCCATCGTGTGGGATACCTCACCCACTTTGTGGGATAGCACTTGCCCTGTGTAAAATACCTCACCCCCCCTGTATGGGATACCATTCGCCATGTGTGGAATATCTCTCCCCCCGTGTGGGATAACAAACCCACTGTGTGGCATACCTTTCCCCAGTGTCAGATACCACTCCCACCTTGTGGGATACCACACACGCCGTGTGGGATACCTCACCCCCCCTTTGTGGGACACCACTTGCACTGTGTAGAATACCTCTCTCCCTGTGTAGGATACCATTCGCCCTGTGTGGAATATCGCTCTCCCCTGTGGAATAACACAGCCACTGTATGGTATACCACACCCACTATGTGGGATACCTTTCCCCAGTATCAGATACCACTCCCCCCTTGTGGGATACCACACCCAACATTTGGGAGACCATTTCCCCTTTGTGGGATAACACTACCCCTGTGTGGGATACCACTCACCCTGTGTGGGATGCCTCTCACCGCAAGTGGGATAACACACCTGCCGTGTGGGACACCACACCTGCCATGTGGGATACCTTTCCCCATTGTAGTATAGCATGCTCCCTGTTTGGGATACATCTCCCCCCCCCCCCCCCGTGTGGGACACCTCACTTCCTCATGTGGAATAACTCACCCCCATGTCGGATAACATACCCGCCATGTGGGATACCACACCAACCGTGTGGGATACCTCTACCATCATGTGGTATACCACTCCCCCTGTGTGGGTTATCAGCTGCTCTTAGTTGGATATTCCCCGCGTGGGATACCTTTCCCCCATGTAGGATACCACTCATCCTGTGTGAGCTACTTCTCATCCCGTGTTGTATACCTCACTTCCTCATGTGCGATAACTCAGTCCCATGTGGGATACCTCTCCCCTTTGTGGGATACCACTTCCCACGTACGGGATACCTCTTCCCACTTGTGGTATACCACACCCGCTGTGTGCAATAGCTTTACTAGTATGAGATACCTCTCTCCCCGTATGGGGTACCACACTCAATGTGTGGGATACCATTCCCCCTGAGAGGGATATTGCTCGCCCTGTTGTTGGATACCACCATGTGGGATACCTTTCCAACATGTGGGATACCATTCCCATGTGTGGGATACCTCTCTTCCTGTGTGAGATACCACTCGCCCTGTGTGGGATAAGACATGTGCCATGTGGGATACCACACCCATTGTGTGGAATACCTTTCCCCAGTGTGAGATACCTCTCCCCCATTGTGGGATACCACACCAACCAAGTGGGATACCACTCACCCTTGTGTGACAACTCACCCCCATGTGGGATAACACACACACAATGTGGGATACCTCTCCCCCAGTGCAACATACCACACCCACCATGTGGGATACCACACCAACCATGTGGGATACCGCTCCCCCTGTGTGGGATAACACTCGCTCTGAGTTGGATACATCCCATATGGCATACCTTACACCTGTGTGGGATACCACTCCCTCCCGTGTGGGATACCTTTCCCGTGTGGGATACCTCACCCCCCCTTTGTTAACATAACATAACATAACAATTACAGCACGGAAACAGGCCATTAGGCCCTTCTAGTCCGCACCGAACCAAACACCCCTTTCTAGTCCCACCTCCCTGCACAATGCCCATAACCCTCCATCTTCTTCTCATCCATATACCTGTCCAACCTTTTCTTAAATAATACAATTGACTCCGCCGCCACTATTTCTCCCGGAAGATGATTCCACACAGCTACCACTCTCTGAGTAAAGACGTTCCCCCTCATGTTACCTCTAAACCTCTGCCCCTTAATTCTTAACTCATGTCCTCTTGTTTTAATCTTTCCTCCTCTTAACGGAAATAGTCTATCCACATCCATTCTGTCTATCCCTTTCATAATCTTAAATACTTCTATCAAATCCCCTCTCAACCTTCTACGCTCCAAAGAATAAAGACCCAATCTGTCCAATCTCTCCCCATACTCCAGATGCTTAAACCCAGGCAACATTCTGGTAAACCTTCTCTGCACTCTCTCCACTCTGTTTATATCCTTCCTATAATTAGGCGACCAGAACTTGTGTATTACCATTTGCCCTGTGTGGGATTCCTTTCCCCACTGTGAGTTACCTTTTTCCTAGTGTGGGATACCACTCCCCCTATGTGGGTTAACACTCACACTGAGTTGGATACCCCCATGTGGGAGACCTTTCACCTGTATGGGATGCCACTCCCTCCCATGTGGGATACCTTTCCCATGTTTGGGATACCACACCCACGTTGTGGGATATCTCATCCCCCCTTTGTGGGATACCACTTGACCTGTGTAGAATACCTCACTGCCTGTGTGGGATACCATTTGCCCTGTGTTGAATATCTCTCCCCCCATGTGGGATAACACACCCACGGTGTGGTATACCACACCCACTATGTGGGATACCTTTCCCCAGTGTCAGATACTACTCCCACCTTGTGGGATACCACACACACCATGTGGGATACCACACCCAACATTTGGGATACCATTCCCCCTTTGTGGGATAACACTCCCCCTGTATGGGATACCACTCCCCCCATGTGGGATACCTCTCCCCCTGTGTGGGATAACACACCTGCCATGTGGAATACCACACCCACTGTGAGTGATAACTTTCCCCAGTGTGAGATACCTCTCCCCCATGTAGGATACTACACCAACCAAGTGGGATATCACTCCCCCATGTGCGACAACTCACCCCCATGTGGGATAACACACACGCCATGTGGGATAACACACCCGCCATGTGGGATACCACACTCACTGTGTGGGATACCTTTCCCCAGTGTGTGGAACCTCGCCCCTCCCCCCTGTGTGGGATATCACACCATCCAAGTGGGATACCACACCCACCGTGTGGGATACCTCTCCCCCTGTGTGATATACCAATTGCCCTGTTTGGGATACCTCTTCCCCTGTGTGTGATACCACTCACCCTGTGTGGGATAACGCACCCGCCATGTGGGATACCACACTCGCTGTGTGGGATACCTTTCCACAGTGTGAGATACCTCTCCCCTGTGTGGGATACACATCCACCGTGTTGGGTACCTCTACCCCCCTGTGGTATACCACACCCGCTGTGTGTGAGAATTTGCTCCAGCATGAGATACCTCTGCCCCCGTGTGGGATACCACACCCACCCGTGTGTGATACCACTCCCACTGTGTGGAATCCCACGCCCTGATTTGGATACATCCCGTGTGGGATACCTTACCCCCATGTGGGATACAACTCTCCCCCAGTAGGATACCATTCCCACTTCAGAATTACCACACACACCGTGTGGGATACCTCTCCCCAAGTGTGGGATACCATTCACCACGTGTGGGACTCCTCTTGCCCTGTGTGGAATACTGCTCGTGCCATGTGGGATACCTCTCACCCCAAGTGGGATTGTTCTCCCTGTGTGGGATAGTAGTCCCCATCCGTGGGATACCTCACAACGGATGTGCGGTAACTCGCCTCCATTTGGGATACCTCTCCCCATGTTTGGGATTACTCAACCCTGTGTGGGATACCTGTCCCCCCATGTGGGATATCACTTACCCCATGTGTGATAGCTCTTCACCCGTGTATGTTACCACTCACCCCGTGTGGGATACCTTGCATCCAGTGTGGGATAACTCACCCCCATGTGGAATAACTCTCGCCCCATGTGGGATACCTCTAAGTCGGATAGCTCTTCCCTCGTGTGGCACATAACTCTCCCTGTGTGGGATACAACTCCCCATGTTTGGAATTACTCGACCCTATGTGGGATACCTCTCCCCCCATATGGAGTACCTCTCCACCGTGTGGGATACCTACCTCCGTGTGGGATACCTCTCCCCACGTGTGGGATATCCTTATCATATTTGGGATAGATCTTGCCCTGTGTAGGATACTACTCCCTCCAGGTAGGATAACACGCCCTCCATGTGGGATACATCTCGCACCGTGTCGCATATCTCTCCCCTGTGTGGGATACCTCTCCCTCAGTGTGAGATACTTCGACCTCCATGTGGGATATCTCTCCCTACGCGTATATCACTTAACCCATGTGGGATAGCTCTTGTCCCGTGTGGGATAATTCATCCCCGTGTGGGATATCTCTACCCCCGAGTGGGATAGGTCTCCCCATGTGTGGTATACTATTCACTGCAGATGGGACTAATCTTAACTTGAGTGGCATACTGCTCGCACCATGTGGTATACCTCTCATCCCATGTGGGATAGCTCTCCCCTCATGTGGCACATAACACTCCCTGTGTGGGATACCGGTCCCCATCCTTGGGATACCTCACAACACGTGTGCGATAAATCACCTCCGTTTGGGATACCTCCCCCAATGTTTGGGATTACTCAACCCTGTGTGGGATACCTCTCCCCCTGTGTGGAATAACTCACCCACATATGGGATACATCTTCCCCATGTAGGATACCTCTTCCCCCATGTGTGATACGACTTTATGCATGGGATACCTCTCCCCATGTATGGGATACCTCACACCCGATGAGGGTTAACTCACCCTCTTGTGGATTAACTCTTGCCCCGTGTGGGATACCTTTCACCCCATGTGGAATAGCTCTTCCCACCTGTGACACATAACTCTCCCTGTGTGGGATACCAGTCCCCATGTTTTGGATTACTCATCCCTGTGTGGGATCACTCTTCCGCCCCATGTGGGATACTTCTACCTCTGTGTGGGATACCTCTCCATACGTGTGGTATACCACACCCTCCGTGTGGGATATATCTCGCAATGTGTGGGATACCTCTCCCCTGTGTGGGATACCTCTCCTCCAGTGTGGGACACCTACCCCCTGTGTGGGATACCACTGCCCCCGTGTGAGATATCGACTGCCCCAGTGTGGAATATGTCTCCCCCCGTGTGGGACATCTCTTTCCCCATTTGGGATACCTCTCACCCCGTGTGGGATATATACTTCTCTCCTATGTGTGATACCTCACCCCCAGTGTGGGATACTTAAACCCCCTATGTGGGATACCACTGCCCCCATGTGGGATATTTCTTCCCCCATGTGAGATACCTCAAACCCAGTGTTGGATACCACCCCCATTCTCCCATTCTGTGGGATACCACTCCCCATCTATGGGATACCTTTCCCCATCTATGGGACACCTCTCCCCATGTGTGGGATACCTCTTTCCCCGTTTGGGATATCTCTCCCTTACCCTGTGGGATACCACTCCCCCATGTGGGATACCACTCGCCATCTATGGGATACCTCTCCCCATGTGTTGGATACCCCTCCCCAAGTATGGGATACCTCCCATCCATGTGGGATACCTCTCCCCTTAGTGTGGGATACCTCTCCCCATGTGTGGGATACCTTTCCCCATGTGTGGGATAACTTACCCCCGTATGGGATACCTCTTGCCCCGTGTGGGATACCTCTCGACCCATGTGGGATACCTCTCACCCCATTTGGAATAGCTCTTCCCCCATGTGGGATACGTCCCCATCTGTGGGATACCTCACCACCCATGTGCGATAACTCACCACCATGTGAAATAGCTCTCTCCAGAGTGGGACACCCCTCTCTCCCCGCATGTGGGTTACCTCTACCCTCATGCAGGATACCTCTCCCCCATGTGGGATACCACTCTCACCATGTGGGGTTCCTCTCCCACCACCCCCCCATGTGGGATACCACTCCCCCTGAGTGGGATATCAGTCCCCATATGTGGGGTACCTCTCCCCATGTGTGGGATTCCTCTCCCCCCTGTGTAGGATACCTCACCCCCATGTGGCATACCACTCCCCCCTCAAACAGAGGGATTTCCTCACCCCTTAGTGTGGAAAAAAACCACCCCCCAGTGAAGCGAATCCCATCCCCCAAAGTGAGTGCTATCCACCCTCCTGTTTGAGGGGTAAACTCCCTTCCCCAGCCTCACCGTAGAAGGATATCCTGCCCCCTGTGCATGTGAAAGATATCTCTCCCTCCAAACACCCCCACCCCATGAAAGGTAGAACCTTTCCCTTGTGTGAGGAATGCCCTTCTCCCTGCCTCTGCATGGAGGGATCCCTCCTTCACTGCACTCTCACCTTGAGCCAAGCAGTTGCAGCCTGGAGTCAGAATCACTGAGGTACAATTTCACCACACTAGACCCATTAGGTAGGTGGTAGCACAGGTCCCAAGGATGCTAAAAAAGAAGAGATGAGGGCAGGGAGGTGCGGAAGGAGAGGTGCAATGGGAAGGGAGGCGAGTACGGAGGAATGAGCAGAGAGGAGGGAGTGGGATGAGAGGGGAGGACAGAGTAGGGAGAAAAGAGGGAGGGAGGGGAGAGGAGTGGAAGTGAGGGAAAAGGGAGGTGAAGAGAGGGGAGAGAGGCAAGGGGAGGGTTGTTGAGTGTGAGCTGAGTTGAGGTCTCATACCCTGTGTACAGTCCCATTCCAGCATAGCCCCTCTCCCCATCCAGTGTTCTCAGCCATCATGCACACACCCCCAGCTCAAACCCCATCCCCAGACCACACACAGCCTGCTCACCCACAGCTCACACCAATGCTACAAACACCATCAGCTCCCATCAACCCGAGATCATTTCCAGGAAACACGGCTGTCGGTGGGCTGCAGCAATCATAAAACCCCTACACCACCTAGCAGACGCTCTGTTCTCACTGCTGCGATCAGGAAAGAGATGTAGGTGCCACAAAACTCGCAGCCCCAGGTTCAGGAACAGTTGCTGCCCCTCCACTATCAGACTCCTCAACAACAAACTCAACCAGGGACTCGTTTAAGGACTCTTATCTGTGCATTTTATTGATTTTCTTTGTTCTCACCGTGTTGCACATTTTGATTATATTCGTTGTCTATTTACAGTTCTTTTATTTGTTTATTTTTTGTACGAACAATGAGTGTAATTCCGCCGTGCCCGCAGAATAAAGATATCCCAGGGTTCTATTTGAAATCAAATCGCACACCCCTGCTCAGACACACCCCACCAACTTACACACCCCAAGACAAACATCCCAGCTCACACACCCCAGCTCAGACATACCACCTCAAACACCCCAGCTGACACACAACTCACACACCCCAGCTAAAACACCTCAACTGACACACCCAAGCTCACATGACAGCTCACAAATCCCAACTCACAAACCCCAGTTCGCACACCCCAACTCACACATTCCACATAACAAACTCCAGCTCGCACCCCTCACAACGCCCAGCTCACACACCCAAATTCACTCACATCAACTCACACACCCCAGATCTAACATCCCAGCTTGCACACACCCCAACACACACAGCCCAACTCCCACACCCCAACTCACACACTCGATCCCACATTCCAGATAACTCACTGCAACTCACACATCCCAGCTTACACACCCCAGCTAAAACACCTCAGCTCACACATGGCAGCTCACAAACCCCAGTTCTTACACCCCAACTCACACATTCCAGACAACACACACCAGCTCGCATACCCTAGGACACACATCCAAGCTCAAACACATCAGCTCACACATTCCAGATAACATAACCCAGCTTGCACACCCCAATTTCACACACAACTCACACACCCCAGCTCGCACACATTCCAGATAACACACTGCAGCTCGCACACCCCAACTCGCACAGACTGGCTCACACATCCCAGCTCACAAACCCCAACTCACACATTCCACATAACAAACTCCAGCTCGCACCCCTCACAACGCCCAGCTCACACACCCAAATTCACGCACATCAACTCACACACCCCAGATCTAACATCCCAGCTTGCACACACCCCAACACACACAGCCCAACTCCCACACCCCAACTCACACACTCGATCCCACATTCCAGATAACTCACCGTAACTCACACATCCCAGCTTACACACCCCAGCTAAAACACCTCAGCTCACAAATCCCAGCTCACAAACCCCAGTTCTTACACCCCAACTCACACATTCCAAACACACACCAGCTCGCATATCCTAGGACATACATCCAAGCTCAAACACGTCAGCTCACACATTCCAGATAACATAATCCAGCTTGCATAACCCACCTTGCACATCCCAATTTCACACACCGCAGCTCGCACACATTCCAGATAACACACCACAGCTCGCACACCCCAACTCGCAGACTGGCTCACACATCCCAGCTCACAAACCCCAACTCACACATTCCACATAACAAACTCCAGCTCGCACCCCTCACAACGCCCAGCTCACACACCCAAACTCACGCACATCAACTCACACACCCCAGATCTAACATCCCAGCTTGCACACACCCCAACTCACACAGCCCAGCTCCCACACCCCAACTCACACACTCCATCCCACACTCCAGATAACTCACCGCAGGTCGCAAACCACAGCTCACACACTGCAACTCACACACCCCAGCTCGTACATCAGACCTCACTCATCCCAGCTCATATACACCAGCTCACACACCCCAATGCACACACACCAACTCACACACCTCAACTCACACAGCACCACACGCACACCCCAGCTCGCATATCAGAGCTTGCTCATCCTAGCTCACACATTCCAGCTCGCACACCCCAGCTGGAACATCCCAGTTCGTACATGCCAGGTTGCACATTCCAAATCACACAACCCAACTCACATACTCCAGCTCACACATCCCAGCTAACACATTCCAGCTTACAAACCCCAACTTACACACCCAAACTCATACACCCCAGCTCACACACCCCAACTCACACAATCCAGATTACACATCCCAGTTTACACACCCCAGCTCACACACTGCAGATCGCACACCTCAGGTTGCACACCACAACCCACACAGCCCAGCTCGCACACCCCAGCACACACAACTGTTAGGTCTGCTTTGTTCGAGAATGAGTGAGTCAGACACCAGACTGAGTCGAAATCAAGGTTCTTTATTACCGGATTGTAACACTTGCAACTAACAGTGTTAGTTGGAGAAGGCGCATTCTCCTGATATCAGCAAATGGTGTTTTTTTTATACCTCAGGACACACACTTAGTAAATTATCATACCATTACACTGTCCAATGAATAAGCTGTTGCTACCCTTCACTGTTAGTCTGCTGCACATCATTCTTGTTATTGCCACACTTATCTTGAGCGTACAAGGTCACACCTGCATCCTGTTACTCCTTAGTACTGGGTGACTGCTTCTCCGGTCCCATCTCATGATGTTTTTACCTTACAATCCCTCCTTTGTCCTCTTTAGAGGACAATCTTGCCCTGACTATGCTACCACCGCATTACAATAGTTCGCCTATTATTGCCAAGCTCTATACGGGTTCTGTTCACGGGGTTTTTCGGCTGGTGGGCGAGGGCTCCCCCCAACCCTCTTTAGCGTATACCCCCCATCCGTTTCCCTGATCCCATTGCCTGTTTACAAGTTTCCTCCCCGTTTGCCCCCAAGCAAATAACTGGCTAACCCTTCTTAGCATTTGTAATTAGTTAAGATAAAAGTTAACATTTGTGCTACAATCTATTTTATAATCCCTCCTCCCCGTCACATTCTCCATCAGACTCCGGATCGATCTCAGCATTTTTTGACGCCTCCTGTGACGTGAGATAGTCCCGCTCCGTAGCTTGTAGAGCTTGATATTTTGGAGGCAGCTCTCTCAATGGTCCTCGTGACCAGCGTTCGAATGCATGGAATACAACAACAGCCACAAGTGATAAAAATGGATATAGAAATGAACAATCCTAGGAAAAGTTGTCCCAACATTGTGCCCCATTTCCCAAACACTCCATGTAACCAGGACAAAACAGGGTTAGAGACTCCAGATTGGGCTTTTAATTCCTTCGCCAATGCCTTAAGTTTTGTCAGACCCTTAGTGAGTGACCCATCTGGCCCTGTGTTATTAGAGATAGAAGTGCAGCATAGATCGAACTGGAAGGTGCTATCCTTGTCTTTATCTATCTTCAGAATATTTTGGCCCCGCATGGATCCGAACTACTCTGTTGGCTTGTTTGGCAACCCATCAGCAGGAATGCCCATCGGGCCCTCGGCATTGTCCACATGAGTCTCATCATATTTTCCAATACTCGCTACTTGTTGTTTTGCCTTGGAGCAAAAGGCAAAATGATGCCAATTATTATCCCCTGGTTTGTCAATTCTTACCGACCTATCTGTCATGGCGGTAACAGTGTATGGTCCAGTCCATCTAATTTCAGTCCAATGTACCTTCCCTGGTTTACGGATATACACCAGGTCTCCCTCCTTCACTGGAACTCCTTCAGTGTCGGGGTTCTCCTCATTTGCATTCGCCACCTGTTGTGAAACTAAAGCAACCATATTACCCAGCATCTGCATATAATGGTCCAGTTCCACTTCGCTTTCTTCCCAATTTAGGTCACATTCACCACCTGGACTGGAGTGTTCACATTCACCCACCGGGACACAATGATTCACATTCACCTACCAAGACGGGAGGGGTCACACTCTCCCATCGGGACTGCAATGTGTCTCGTTAACACACAGGAACTGGAGTGGTCACGTTCACGCAGCAGGACTGGAGGGACACATTCCCACCGGGATTGGAGATGTCACTTTCACCAACCAGGCCGGACGGGAGGATTCACATTCGCCCACCTGGACGGGAGGGTTCACATACTCTCATCATACTCTCATCGGGACGGGATAAACCCACATCCACCCACCAGGACTGGAGGGGTCAAATTCCCCCACCAGGATTGGAGGGTTCAAATCCACCCACCAGGGCTGTGCGATTCACATTCACCTACAAGGACTGGAGGGGTCTCATACACCCACCAGGACTGGAAGAGTCTCTTTTCCCACCGGGATTGGAGGCGTCACTTTCACCTACCAGTCCAGAGTAGTTACCTTCACCCACCGGTATGGGAAAGGTCACATTCACCACCGGGGCTGGAGGGGTCACATCCACCCACCGAGTCTTGGGGAGTTACCTTTATCTACCAGGTCTGGAGGAGTCACATACATCCACTGGGACTGGAGTGGTCTCAGACACCTACCAGGACTGGAGGGGTGACATTCCCAGACTGAGACAGGAGGGATTACTTCCAATCACCAGGCGACAGTGAAGGGAGGGCGTCACACTCACCCACCTGGATGGAAGGTTTCAAATTTGCCTACTGGGACTGGTGGGGTCACATCCACCCAAAGGACTGTGGGAGTCATATTCACCTCCCAGGACTGGAGGGGTCTCATACAGCCACTGGGACTGGAGGGTTCACATTCCCTCACCACGCCGGGAGGAACTAAATCCACCCACTGAGACGTTAGGGGTCACATCCACCCACCGGGACTGTGGGAGTCACATTCAACAACCAGGCCTGGAAGGGTCTCATAAACCCACAGGGACCGGAGTGGTCTCTTTTTCCTACCGGGATTGGAGGCATCACTTTCACCCACCAGACCAGAGGAGCTACCTTCACCCACCGGTGTGGGATAGGTAACATTCACTACCGCGACCGTAAGGGTCACATTCCCCCACCTCGACGGGAGAGCATGACATTTACCTACCTGGACTGGAGGGTTCACATTTAACCACCTGAATGGGAGGCTTCACATTTGTCCACCTGGACGGGAGGGTTCACATTAACAAACCAGGACGGGAGGCATCACATTCAACTACCAAGACTAAAGGGGTCACATTCCCCCACCGGGTCTGGAGGGGCCTCTTTTACCGAACGGGATTGGTGGCGTCACTTTCACCGACCGGCCCGTAGTAGTAGTAGTAGGAGGGGTCACATCCACCCGTCGGGACTGTGGGAGTCACATTCACCTACCAGGACTGAGGGGGGTCACATTCACCCACCGGAACTGGAGGGTCACATCCACCAACTGGAACTGTGGGAGTCACATTAATCTACCAGGACTGGAGGGGTCTCTTTTGCCCACCGGGATTGGAGGTGTCACTTTCACCAACCAGGCCGGAGTAGTTACCTTCACCCAGCAATATGGGATTGGTCAGATTCACCACCAGGACTGGAGTGGTCTCATTTGCCCACCTGGACTGGAGTGTTCACATTCACCCACCGGGACAGGTGGAGTCACATTCACCTACCAGGACTGGAGGGGTCACATTCACCCACCGGAACTGGAGGGTCACATCCACCGACTGGAACTGTGGGAGTCCCATTCACCTACCAGGACTGGAGGGGTCTCTTTTGCCCACTGGAATTGGAGGAGTCATTTTCACCAACCAGGCTGGAGTAGTTACCTTCACCCATTGGTATGGGATTGGTCATATTTATCACCGGGATGAGGGGTCACATTCACCCATCGGGACTGGAGTGGTATCATTCACCCATCTGGATGGAAAGGTTCACATTTCCCCTATCGGCATGGATGGATTCACATCCACCCAGCGGGACTGGAGGGGTCATATTCTCCCATCGTGGCTTGAGGGGTCACATCCATCCACCAGGTCTGGGGGAGTTACCTTCATCTACAAGGTCTGGAGGAATCTCATCCATCCATCGGGACTGGAGGGGTCACATTCACCTACCAGGGCTGGAGGGGTCACATTCCCCCACCGGGACTGTAGTGGGTCGCATTCACCCACAGGAACTGAAGTGGTCACATTCACTCACCATGACTTTAGGGGTCACATTCCTCCACCATGACGTGAGGAGATCACATTCACCCACCAGGACTAGGTGTCACAATCCCCCACAAGGACAGGACGTGTCACATTCCCCCGTAAGGAAGGGACGTGTCACATTCTCCCACCTGACGTGAGGGGATTGTACCCGCTGGAGTTTAGAAGATTGAGAGGGGATCTCATAGAGACATATAGAATTCTGGCAGGACTGGACAGAATGGATGCAGATGGGATGTTTCCAATGATGGGAAAATCCAGAACCCGGGGCCATGGTTTGAGGATAATAGGCAAACCATTTAGGACCGAGATGAGGAGGAATTTCTTTACCCAGAGGGTGGTGAATCTGTGGAATTCATTGCCACAGAGGGCAGTAGAGGGAGGTTCATTAAATATATTTAAGAGGGAATTAGATATATTTATTCAGTGTAAGGGTATTCAAGGTTACGTAGAGAAGGCGGGGACGGGGTACTGAACTTTAAGATCAGCTATGATCTTGTTGAATGGCGGAGCAGGCTCGAAGGGTTGAATGACCTACTCCTGCTCCTATCTTCTATGTTTCTATGATGTGTCACATTCCCCCGTAAGGAAGGGACGTGTCACATTCTCCCACCTGGATGTGAGGGGTCAGATTCCCCCATGGGGAATGGAGTGGGTCGCATTCACCCCACAGGAACTGAAGTGGTCACATTCACTCACAATGACTGGAGGGATCACATTCCTCTACCGGGACGTGAGGACATCACATTCACCCACCAGGATTGGAGGTGTCATATTCCCCCACAAGGACAGGACGTGTCATATTACCCCATAAGGAAGGGATGTGTCACATTCTCCCACCGGGACGTGAGTGTTCTCATTCACTTACTGGGAAGGGAGGGGTCACATTCACCTACCAGGACTGCAGGGGTCACACTCTCCCATCGGGTCTGGAGAGGGTCGCATTCACTCACAGCAACTGGAGTGGTCATGTTCACCCACCAGGACTGGAGGGGTCACATTACCCCAATGGGATGTGAGGGTGTCACATTCACCCACCTGGACTGGAGTTTTCACTTTCACCCTCCAGTAGTGGAGGGGTCACAGTCACCTACCAGGACTGATGGGGTCAAATTCTTGCATCAGGACTGGAGTGCGTCGCATTCACCCTCAGGAAATGGAGTGGTCACGTTCACCCACCAGGACTGGAGGGTTTCACATTCACCCTCCTAGACAGGAGGGTTCACATTCCCTCACCGCGCCAGGAGGAATTACATCCACCACTGGGACTGTGGGAGTCACGTTCAACAACCAGGACTGGAGGGGTCTCATACACCCACTGGGACCGGAGTGGTTTCTTTTTCCTACCGGGATTGGAGGCATCACTTTCACCCACCGGGCCTAAGTCGTTACCTTCACCCACCGTTATGGGATAGGCCACATTCAACACTGGGACTGGAGGGGTCACATTCACCAACCGGGACTGGAGGGGTCTCATTCACCCATCTGGATGGAAGGGTTCAAATTTCCCCCATCGGCATAGGTGGGGTCACATCCACCCAGAGGGACTGGAGGGCTCATATTCTCCCACCGTGGCTCAGGGGGTCACATCCATCCACCAGGTCTGGGGGAGTTACCTTTACCTACCAGGTCTGTAGGAGTCTCATACATCCAAAGGGACTGGAGGGGTCTCATACACGTACCAGGACTGGAGGGGTCACATTCCCTCACCGGGATGGGACGGATTACTTCCACTCACCAGGACTCTTGGACGGAAGGGCGTCACATTCACCCACCTGGACGGGAGGGTTCACATTCCCTCAATGGGACGGGAGGGGTCACATCCACCCACCAGGACTGAAGGGTTCACATTTCCCCCATCGGTACTGGAGGGGTCAAATCCACCCACCAGGACTGTGGGAGTCACATTCACCTACAAGGACTAGAGGGATCTCATAAACCCACTGGGACTGGAAGTTTCTCTTTTGCCCACCAGGTTTGGAGGCATCACTTTCACCTACCAGGCCAG
Organism: Narcine bancroftii; assembly: GCF_036971445.1. Classification (NCBI taxonomy): domain Eukaryota; kingdom Metazoa; phylum Chordata; class Chondrichthyes; order Torpediniformes; family Narcinidae; genus Narcine; species Narcine bancroftii. The sequence continues at coordinate 52,745,928 of NC_091478.1, read as the reverse complement.
AGTAGTTACATTCATCTACCGGTATGGGAAAGGTCACATTCGCCACCGGGGCTGGAGGGGTCACATCCGCCCACCAGGTCTTGGAGAGTTACCTTTATCTACCAGGTCTTGAGGAGTCATATATATCCACCGGGACTGGAGTGGTCTCATACACCTACCAGGACTAGAGGGGTCAAATTCCCAGACCGAGTCGGGAGGGATACTTCCAATCAACGGGCAACAGTGAAGGGAGGGCGTCACATTCACCCACCTGGATGGAAGGTTTCAAATGCGCCTACCTGGATGAGAGGGATCACATTCCCTCACCGGAAACGGTAGGTGACATATCGACCCACCGGGACTGGAGGTGTCACATCCACCCAAAGGACTGTGGGAGTCACATTCACCTCGCAGGACTGGAGGCGTCTCATACAGCCACTGGGACTGGATGGATATCTTTTGCCCAACCGGATTGGAGGCATCACTTTCACCCACCGGACCAGAGGAGCATAGGTAACATTCACCACCGCGACTGTGAGGGTCACATTCCCCCACCTGGACAGGGGGCATGACATTTACCCACCTGGACTGGAGTGTTCACATTCACCCACCGGTACTGGAGGGGTCAGATTCACCTACCAGGATTGGTGGGGTCACACTCCCGCACCTGGACTCGAGTGGGTCACATTCACCCACAGTAACTGGAGTGGTCACGTTCACCCACCAGGACTGGAGGGTTTCACATTCACCCACCTGGACAGGAGGGTTCACATTTCCTCACCGCGCCAGGAGGAATTACATCCACCCTCTGGGACATGAGTGGTCACATCCACCCACCTGGACTGGAGGAGTCACATCTACCCACCGGACTGTGGGAGTCATATTCACCAACCAGGAATGGGAGGGTTCTCTTTCGCCCACCGGGATTGGAGGCGTCACTTTCACCCACTGGAACGGAGGAGTTACCTTCACCCACCAGTATGGGATACGTGACATTCACCATCGGGACTGGAGGGTTCACATTCACCCAATGGGATTGGACGGATCACATTCACCTATCAGGACTGGAGGGTGTCACCTTCCCCCACAGGTCTGGAGGGTGTCACATTCACCCACCGAGACTCTAGGGTAACATTCACCCATCTGGACTGGACAGGTCAAATTCCCCCACAGGGACTGGAGAGGACACATTCCCCTCAGGGTCTGGAGGGGTCTGATTCACCCACCGGGACTGAGGGATAGCATTCACTCACTGGGACTGGAGGGGGTTACATTCTCCCACTGGGACAGGATCGGTGTCACATTCACCCACCATGACTGGAGCGGTAACATTCTCACAACAGGACTCGACCACCCACTTCATTCGGAGAAAGTGAGCTGGTTTAGTGAATCAGGCAGTGATCTGTGAAATGTGGTTGGGTACTTAGTCAGGGATGGGATTTCCTTGTTTATAGAGTTGGGGACCATCCCCTTTGTTAGAGCACCTGTAGCAGCATGGTCAATGTTGTGTTTAGTGCAAAAATTGCCACACTGCCATTGACAGGGAATCGAAACCTGCTCTGTCTGTAATAAGTTTGAACTTGATTCCCGTGTCTGTGTGGGTGCTCCGGTTCCTCCCACCCTTCAAAAAATGTACTGGGGCACAAGTTTGTGGGCTGAAAGGGGCTGTTTAAATTTAAAAATGTACATTTAAAATTCCATCCTACATTTCTTGGCGCACTTTCCCAGTTCATCTAGATGCTGATGTAATATTAGATAAACTTTGTCACCATCCACGTTGGCACCAAAACTGCTCACATTATCATCCAAGTCATAAACTTAATATTTAAAAATAATTAAAACCTCTGTGAGGCCTTAGCTGTGGCCTTTCAGTGAGCAGGACACATGGAGGATCAATGCCCAGGTTTTTCTCCCACCGTTTGAAATGTACAGGGGGTGTGGGTTAATTGGGTGGCACGGGTTTGTGGGCCCAAATGGCCTGTTACTGCATTGTATGTCTAAATTGTAAAAAACAAGATCCATCCTTGAGTGGATTTGAGGGAAGGCAGATTGGCCCAGGATCATTCCCTTATCTGTGCTTTTCCATGAATTGTGGCCTCTCGTCATGGGCATTGTCGGAAATACACGTTAGGTAATAGGGGCGTAGCCAAATTCTATCGTTGGAGGAAGCGAGCACATAAAAAAGACACCAGGACGCATACCAGATGGTGAATCTGTGGTTGAATGGCAGGCCACACTGATTTTTCAGTGGCATCAGACTGGGGGTGGGGGGCATTCTTTCCTGAGTATGTCGGAATGCAAGTAAAGTGGATATATTTCCTCAAGAGATAAATGGCAATCAGTTCCATACTTAAACATACATGAATTATGAATAAAACATGACATCTTCATGAAATTAATGATAATCTTAAATAAAACACAGAGAAAAGCATTGGGAAGAAAAGAGGAATGCCTTTGAGACTGACAGAAGCCTAATTGTGTAACAGATTACATCTCATGCTGTGCTGAGACTGATGTCAGTTGTGCAATGGATGACAGGAACTGTTATCCTCGTGACTCTTCCTGGTTCGATCTTTATTTGAAAAATGAGCATGGTCATGAGTGGACAGTGGACCGATCGGGGACTCTGTAGCCGTGTTGCCAGTGCAGCCAAATGTGGGCCTCGTTGAGGGGAGCCGGGACTGTGCCCGTGAACAACCCTCCTGCTGACTGGCACCAATGATTCCATCAAGCTAGAAGCCCTTTTAGGGCTTCAGCTGGTCTGTATGCATCAATAAACAAGGCCATGTGGGCCAAATATAACAGTTTGTCCTTAGTTTCTGCCACATCTGTTGCTAGACAGGCACATGGATGGAAGAAAAATTAAAGGTTATGGGTTTGAGGTAGGGAAGGGTTAGATTGTTATGGTATAGCTTTATATGGGTTGGCACAACATGGCTAGCTGAAGGGCCTGTTCTCTGCTGGAATGTTCTATGTTCTATATTCTGTCTTGGCAGTCTTCAACCAGACAGCATCAATAGCAACCTCCAGTTTCCAGATGTCTGCAGACTCCCCTTCACCAGAGTATTTGGACAAGGTCGAGTCAATCTCAGATTGACTATTACTATTGTAATAGTCTCCTTTCCAGGACACAACCGCTCAGTGTTCCACTCAGTGTCTGACACGCTCCTGTCTCCACTGGCCCGGCAAATGGTTATTGTCTATTCTGCACTACCCCTGGAAAAGATAGTATCATCTCAGACCTGTCCACGTGGTCAGTGATTCAAGCAGTGGAGCACCCAGGATTCTCCAAACTTCACTCGTTTACAGTCTCTCCCTCTCTCTCTCTCTCTCTCTCTCTCTCTCTGTCACACGGAGATGATAACAAGCAGCTTCACATGGGTAACCATGTTTGCCTCAATTTGGCAGGTTCTCACTCATTCGCTTGCTCTATCCCATTGCAGAATCCATGACAACCTCATCATATCCTGCCTTTCCACCTACTTGCAATCTTGAAAACAATTGCAGGATTTTTCCCTCCTCCCATTCATGGAAGTAACAAATGCAACCTGTCCTTAGAGTTCCCATCCGGCAAAAGGCAGAGCAGCCTGAAGTCCAGTAACTCCAGGTTCAAGAACAGTTTTTATCCAACAGCTCTGGAACACACCCCCTCCCTCACACACTATTGCTATAACAACCACTACCTCACAGCATTTTTTGTACTTGTGTAATATTTATTCGTTATTTTTTCTCTTCCTTTTATCTATTTAATTTCTCTACATCCCATCTTATATGATAATTGTACATAAATTGTTTCTGCTGTGTTTTATGTAGCCGGGAAGGAGCAGTAAGTCAGATTTCATTGTGTCTGTACCTTGCACCTGTGCAGGTGACTACAAATTGAAAGTCTTGGACTGATCCCTGAAATGCATTCCACTCCAGCCAGATGTTTAATCCCTTAAAACCAGGTCCCTCTGAACTTCACTCACTGACAGAGTCAAAAAGTTGTGGAGTCATGGAGTCAGAGTCTCACAGAGTTATAGAAGCATGGACACGGTTTCATGGAGTCACAGAGATGTGGAGTCATGAAGTCATGGAATCACAAAGTCGTACAGCATGGAAACAGGTCCTTCTGCCTAACTTGTCCATGCTGACCATATCCCACCTGCCTCTGTTCCACTAAACACATACTATCCATTTATCCATCCATTCTTTTCTTAATTGTTCCCTCCTCCTGCAGCCTGTTCCATACACCCACCACCCTCTCTCTATAAATCAAATACTCCATCAGGTTCCTTCAAAATCTCTATCCCCTCACCTTAAACCTATGACCTGTGGTTACCAAATGCCTGACTGGGGGGCAAAAGGCTCTCTGACAGAGTTTGGAATAGAGTGTATGCTTCATGGGTCTGGGCTCAGCACTGCCTAGGGAGTTGACTGCCTTGCACACGACACAAATGTTGGCTGCCAGTGGACATGGAGGATATAATGGAAATGGTGCCTCTCCCACATCAGGTAAACACCATGACAGAGTTCACAACAAAGCCTTTTCCCAACAAAAAGCTGGGTTATTTTTCCAGCAAGGTGCAGTCTCTCTCTCTCGTTATGAAAATCTCCCATTTGATTCCTCTCATTGAGGTGCTTGACCTCACTCTTCTTCATGTTAAAGTCTGCTGGTCAGGATTTGCCCAGATACTGAGCAATGAGCCTCTCTGGTCCTCGGACAGGACTGTTTCCTCTGCCAGGAGCCGGTTACTGGGCTATCTGCTCAGTAAGAGGTACTTGACATGGAAGGCATCCAGTCTGTGATTGGTCAATCAGTAGACAATAAAACAACGTAGCAAGTAGTGCCACTGCTTCCTGGTGCCAGAGACCTGGGTTCAATGCCAACCTCTGGCACTGCCTGTGTGGAGTCTGCATTTTCTCCAGTGTCCACTTGCATTTTCCCCAGCTGCTTCGTTATCCTGCTAAGTCCCAGAGACGTGCAAGTTGATGGGTCAGTTAGCCATTGTGTGGGTAAAGGGCAGAATCCAGCGGGAGTCCCTGAGAATGGAGAGATTCTTTTAAAAAACAGGATGAATATAGGAGCAGTGCAGATGGATCATTGATGGCTTGCACACACTTGGTGGGTCTCGCACCGTGATGAATCTTTCTACAATCAGCCAGATTGGTCACAGTGCTTCAGAGGTTCCCTGCTTGACCGGCCCTTCCCAGATGTGGGAGCCGAGTTGAAAAAATTCAGCACAGATGCTCACTGCAGGACTGTTAGGATGCAGCATACAGAATTGGGTAGATGCGACAGATGGTATTCAATCGGATAAGTATGAAGTGATGCATGTTGGAAGGTTGAACTTGAAGGCAGAGTATGTGGTTAATGGCTGGATTCTTAACAGTGTAGAAGAACAGAGGGGTCCAAGTCCATGAATCCCTCAAGTTTGCTGCGCAGGCAACAGGGTGGTTCAGGCGTATTAGTCTTCATTAGTTGGGGATTGAGTGTGAGAGCTATGCAGTGATGTTGCAGTTCTATAAAACTCTGGTTAGACCACACTTGGTATTGAGTTCAGTTCTGGTCAGCTCTTTATAGGAAGGATGGAGATGCTTTGGAGAGGGAGATTTACCAGGATGTTGCCTGCAATGGACAACATGTTGAATGAACAAAGTGTGACAGAGCTAGGGCTTTTCCCTTTGGAGTAACAAAGGATAAGCAGTGGTGTAATGGAGGATTATAAGATTTTATGGGGCTTAGATATGCTGGGCAGCCAGGGGACATGTTTAAGGTGAGTGGAGAAAAGTTTTGGGGAGATGCCAGCGGTAAGTTTTTTTACTCCAAAAATGGTATGTGCTTGAAATGCATTGCCAGGGGTGGTGTAGGCTATTACTATGGAGACATTGAAAAGATTCTTGGACAGGGACAGGGATGTCAGAAAAACATAGGGTTATGGGTATGAGATTGGGAAGGATTACATTGTTGTGGAGCACATTTGGCATTGGTCAGCACAACATTATAGGCTGAAAGGCCTGTACTGTGCTGGAATGTTGTCCGCTGTCTTGCCTTTCCACCTTTCTGTCAGTCAGGGTTGGCGGTGGGACTGGGTCAGGTGAGTTGTGACTCCCACTGAGCGCAGAGTGAAGGTTGAGGGAGTCTTTGAGGTAATTCTTCAGGAGGCACCGATGGCCTCTCTACGAAGGTCGAGGCCTGGGAGCCTTGGGCTGTGGATGGCATTGACAGCATGGTTGTCAGTAAGTTCAGGGGAGGGTCCTGCTGTCATGTGAACAAAGGTAAGGTAATAGCCAGGATCTTTCTCAGCCCTGTTCCCTGCACTGAGGACCACTTCCATAATCACAGTGTGGACTTTGTCTGCTCCAAGCTTAGTGAACTCCACGCTGATGTAACAAAGGCGAGAAAGGGGCAGGGAACATAATCAACCACATACACGCCCACTGTCTCAAGTCTCCCTGAAGCCTTGATTCCATCAACAGGCTGGGACTGACAAATTCTCCCCTCATATTCTACTGTCAGCTGAAACTTAGAATGTAAAGCAGAACAGCACAGAACAGACCCTTCTGCCCTCAAATTTGTGCTGGCCTATGTAACCCTACTCCACAACAATCCTACTACTCCCTCCCCAAGTTACACACATAACCCTCCATTTTTTTCTTCCATCCATGTGCCTGCTTAAGAGTACTTTGAATGTCCCTATTGTACCAGCCTCCAACACCTGGTCATGCATTCCAGGCGCCTACCACTCTGTGTAAAAAAAAACCCTACCCCTGATGTCTTCCCAAAATCTTTCTCCACTCACCTTAAATAGATGTCCTCTGGTATTTGCTATTGTCACCCACGGAAAGGTGCTGGCCGTCATCTTATCTAAGCCCTTCATAACCTTCTAAGTCATTTCTCACCCTGCGTTGCCCCAAAGAGTAAAGTCCAATCTTTGGCTCATATGATGTGCTCTCCAATCTAGGCAACATTCTGGTAAATCTCCTCTACGCCCTCTCCAAACAACAGATCCTTCCTGTTGGACCTTGGACACTTCCTCTTACTATGCCCCTCAGTTTTATTACCCCTCAGCTAGTGTGAATAAGCCCAGTCTAACCCATCTCTGGTTGTGCCTCCAGCCCTGTATTACTACAATGCCCCAATGAATCTCTTCCACATTCTCTTTACATGCTCCCTGTAGTGAGACAACCAGAACAGTATTCAACACTCGAGTTGTGTCCCAGCTCAGTATCTTGGCTGATGAAAGGAAGTGCAACGAATGCCTTCTTCATTTCCCCATCCACCACGGCCAGCGTGCCTGCACCCCAAGGTCCCTCTGTACATCAATGTTTTTGGGGATTGTGCCATTCAATACCATCAGAACCTGCTGTGACCCCAGCGAAGGTCAGGAATTTATCCCCTTGTGCAGTTGGTGCAAAGCTGATTTTGGAAAAATGAGTCAGCCTCAACCCTGAGATGAGGAGAGAATGTGATTGGAAGTGACTGCGACTCCAGCCTCAGGTGCCTGGGTGCCAGGAGTTAACTGCTCGACTTGGGAGTTCAAAGCTTAAATTCATGGATTAATGTTAAGTCCCCTCTCTGATCACAAGCAAGTCAGCCATGAGGCGATTTATCTTCAATTTTCCCACAGCAGGGTTCTCTTTCTATATTCACTCTTTGCGTGCCAGATTTGGAACATAGTCAGAACAGAGAACATTACAGGGCAATACAGTCCACGATGTAAAACTACTCCACAACATTCACACCCAGAACTCTCTTACATTCATGTGCTATTCAAAAGTCTTTTGAATCTCTCTGTTGTACCAGTCTCCACCAGCACCCCTGGCATGCATTCCAAGCACCTACCACTCTCTGAGTAGAAAACCTACTTCTGATGTCTCCCCTGAACTTTCCTCTAATCACTTTAAACAGGCGGTGTCTGGAATTTGCTTTCACCTTTGGAAAAGAATGCTGATTGTCCACCCCATCCAAGCCTCTCAAACCTATACACATCTATCAAGTCACTTCATCCTCTGTTGCTCCAGAGAGAAAATCCCCAGCTTTGTCATCCTTGTTTCATAAGACACATTCTCCAATCTAAGAGCAAATCTCCTCTGTGCCCTCTCCTTAGCTTCTACGTCTTTCCTGTAACAAGGCTATCAGATCAAGTGTGGTTTAGCCCAATGGTTCTTGACCTTTATCTTTCCACTCACATAGCACCTTAAGTAATCTCCATGCCATCGGTGCTCTGTGATTAGTAAGGGATTGCTTCAAGTGGTTTTTGAGTGGAAAGAAAAAGGTGGAGAACTACTGGTCTAACCAGAGTTTTATAGAGTGCAACATTTCTTCACGGCTCATGAACTCATTCCTCTGACTAATGAACGTCAACACTCCATTCACCTTCTTAACAACCCTGTCAACACAACATGGCAACCTTGAGGGATCTATGGATCTGCACCCCAAGATCCCTCTGTTCCTCCACATTCTTGTGAATCTTGACAAAGAGCACATACTCTGCCTTCGAGTTTGATCTTCCAAGGCGCATCTCCCGTTTCTCCAGCTCATGAGGGGCTTTTCTAAAGTCCAAATTCAGCTGCTCACTCTGGGAGTTTGATCTTCCAAGGTGCATCACTTCACACCGATCTGGATTGAACTTCATCTCCCGTTTCTCCAGCTAATGAGGGGCTTTTCTAAAGTCCAATGCTCCAAATTCATCTGCTCACTCTGGGAGTTGTGTGGTATGTAGATGGTCAGTTAGCTCATGCTTCCTGCAATGCTGGGCCTGCACAACTCAGATATTTTTAAAGTGTTTCCTCTGGGTTTGCTGTGTACGTGCTGTTATCAAAACCTTAAGTGGATCCCTTATTTGTCAGATGATGGCCTGCACTGTTTTATTGAAAACTGCATGATTGGACTGTTGTTTTTATTCATTTCTATTGCACCATCTTAACAGAGTCAACTTGACAGGATAGCCCATAAAACAAAGCTTTTTATTAGTATCTCAGTATGTGTCAATACAAACAATTCCATTCAAATCATCTGCAAAATCATTCAGAAATTTGATTTAAAGATTATTTCTTACAAATTGCATCTTTTTATGAAAGAAATTCCTCATTGCATGTCACCTAAAAAAAATAGCTTTAAGAACAATGTTATTCATTTCAAGCTTTGGGTCCATAGAAGTGGCTTCTCACATGTGATACCCTGAGGTTTATTGCTCTGAAACCCTAGTCCTGGCTCAGGGACTAAGGATTATGAGTCCCATGCCTACTCCGACCATATCTGCGATGGATCTTTCACCAAGGACCAATGCACTATGGCACTTGACGATCTCCAATGAACAATTTCAGAAGGGAAGGAGTTAAACAAGAACGTGTGCAGATGTTGAGGTAGATTGCAACACACCAACGTGCTGGAGAAACTCAGGTCACACAGCATTCACAGGAAGTGAAATTTCCATTAACCCCTCCCCCATGTCTACCTGTTTCCCTCCCCTCTCACATCAGAGCATCCCTCTCCCCATCACTTCTCAGTGTCTTTCTCTTTTCCCCTCCCACCTGTACTACTGATGGCCTCTTACATATTAACCTGTGTTTCCCCCCTTCTCTCCTCCACCATTTTTATTCAGGCACATGTCTGCTTTTGCTTAAACCTGACGAAGGGCCCAGACCCAAAACATTGGTTATCTGTTCCTTCCTCTGGATGTGGGTGACCTGCTGAGTTTCTCCAGCACATTTCTGAAGGGAGAGAGAGAATTTGACAGTGCAACCCACGATGTAGCTGTCCATTGACAAGCTTGTGGGGGGTGACATTGTGGTTGTGGGGAGGAAAGGATGATGTTTAAGGGTCACTGAAAGCTTGAGAGCAGTTGGCTTCTGTTAACCAATGGAACAGCAGTGTTTCTTTCCAATGATTGACAGGCAGTGGCCTTGTGCCTGTTTACTACTGCACCAAATGTGCTGTGACCTCATCAGTTTGGAAGGTGAGTAAGCTTGGTGGAATCAGTCAGCCCTGGGTGATGACAAGCGAGGTGTTGGCCTAGGCTGTGCAATCTGTCAATCTGGGGACAGCAGGCTGTGAATGATTGGGGGATGGCCCATCTATATCCAAAGGAAGGAGATGGTCCAGAGGGTCCTAAAGAGAAGGTAGACTGAATATCTCAGTGGCAACGGACAGCACAGACAAGGTGTGTGAATCGGCAGAGCAGCTGGAACGGCAGCTCGTCCGGGACAGGTTGGAATGCAGCACTCCTGAAGACAGGGGTACATCTCACATCCAGGGCTGTCCTGCACCAGGGGATGAGTCTGCTGATAAATTTGGCCAGCATTAAAGGGGGAGCATTCTGACAGGTAAACAATTCCATGCACTCAAGTCTGTGGATACACAAATATGCTCGAGAAACTCACCATCCATGGGAAGTAAAGGGTGACCAATGTTTCAGGCCTGGGCCATTCGTCAGATATAAACTAAAAGAGAAGCCCAAATAAAATTGTGGAGGAGAGCAACAGGAAGGGTGAGGAGCACAGGCAGGTATCGTTTATTTGTCACAGTTACCGTAGAGCATTAAAACCAAGATAGCGTTCCCCAGACCAGTACAAAAACTGCCTAACAAAACAATGCCACATACAATCAATTTTCAGAAAGCAGACAATGTCTAGAAGGAGACAGGCAACGTGGTGCAGGTTGGAGGGTGGAAGAGAAAAAAGGTGAGAAATGATAGGGGGAGTTGACCCTTTGTGTCCACCTGTGACTTCTAACCTGTCTACCCTTGGCCCAACTAGCCTCCATCACCATCCCCAGCAATACATTTCAGGCACCCACCATTCTCTGTGTAAAAACCTCAACGTTCCTCCATTTACCTGATCTCCTCTTTATTTGCTACTGGCACCCAAAGAAAAAGGTGCTGGCCCATTCAAGTCCCTCATGATCTTAGGCACCTTTTGCTCCAAAGAAAAAAACCCAGCTCTGTCAACCTTGCTTCATCAATTACGTTCTCCAATCCATACACCCTCCCTAAGCTTTTGCATCCTGCTTGTAATGACGCGGCCAGAACAGAGCACAGTACTAATGAGGTGATGAAAGAAGCAAATGGAAAGTATGTCCATATTAGATGCGTGAAACTAGAGGCAACAGGTTTATTTAGCACGGTAACAGGCTATTTCGACCCATGAACCGGTGCCACCCATTTAACCTCCAACACATTTTCAACAGTGCAAGGAAGCAGGAGCCCCCAGGGGAAACCCATACAGACATAGAGAGAATGTTAAAACTCCTTAAAGACATCACAGGATTCAAACCCCAGTCCCGATTGCTGGTGCTTGTAATAGCATTGTGCTAAACACTACGCTAACCGTGCCACCCATTTAGGGCAAAGGGGAAAGGTTTTGGGGGGGGGGGGGGTGCGGGGAGGATCTTCTCTCCAGAGGATAAAGATCAGGAACACACCTGCTTGTGAATTACTGGAAACAGACTCCAGAAGTGTGTCTGGGTCAGTGCTGGAATGGCCAAGGCTGAGAAAGTCACTGACAGATGGGATTGGTGCAGGCTGGTCAGCATGGACATAGTTGGCCAAAGGGATTGTTTCAGTGCTGGACAACTGTTTCAGCTCCACTGCTTGCTCAGAGGACTTGTGGAAATGAGTTGCAGAGAAAGGTTAACCAGGTTAGGACTTTATACGCTGGTGTGTCAGAGAATTAGGGGAGATTTGATAAATGTGTACAAAATTATGAGGGGAAAGATAGAGGTTTTTCCCTCCCCACGGAGGTTGATGAGACAAGAAAAAGAGGATTCAGAGTGAAAGAAGTGAGATGTTTAGAGGGAACATCTTCCCACAGAGGGCGGTGGGAGGGCGTAACGATCTTCTTCCCACAGAGGGCGGTGGGAGGGCAGAACGATCTTCTTCCCACAGAGGGCGGTGGGAGGGCAGAACGATCTTCTCCCACAGAGGATGGTGGGAGGCCGGAACGATCTTCTTCCCACAGAGGGCGGTGGGAGGTCAGAATTATCTTCTTCCCACAGAGGGCGGTGGGAGGGCAGAACGATCTTCTCCCACAGAGGATGGTGGGAGGCCGGAACGATCTTCTTCCCACAGAGGGCGGTGGGAGGGCAGAACAAACTTATTCCCACAGAGAGTGGTGGGAGGGCAGAACGATCTTCTTCCCACAGAGGGCGGTGGGAGGGTAGAACGATCTTCTCCCACAGAGGGTGGTGGGAGGCCGGAATGATCTTCTTCCCACAGAGGGCGGTGGGAGGGCAGAACAAACTTATTCCCACAGAGGGCGGTGGGAGGGCGGAAGTGGTAAATGTGGGGTCAGTTTTAACATTCAAGAAGAATGTGGACAGTTACATGGAGGGGAGGGATGTGGAAGGGCATAGACTGAGTGCAGGTTGATGGGACTAGGCACAATAGTTTGGCACAGACAAGATGGGCTGAAGGACCTGTTTCTGTGCTGTAATATCTATAATTATACAGAGGCTGCTGGGCGTTCAAAGGGCATCTGTCATGTTGTACACCTTGTGTGGCCTATCTGACATGCACTGGTGAGAGAGGCAGCTTCAAGTCTAGGTTGTTATTTACACACGTACATACGCACATGCACCACACATCATGATGACCTGCCCACCACACCAGCTATCACTCAGAGGTGCCACCAATGTCCAAATCTCACCATGAAACAAGGGACCTATGGCTCCTATTGCCATTGGAGATGGGAGAGACACCCTTCCCTGCACCCGCTGCCAGAAGCAGACTTCAGAATGATGGGTCTATTGCTGGAGAGCATTGAGCATTAGTCCAGCCTTTGACTAGAGCGCTGGTGACTGCCAGGGCACCTCCCTGCAGGAATCGGACAAAATTGTCGCCCACCAGTGGGCCAAGGGCATAAAGCCCCCTCTCCCGCACACACTGGTAAGTGTAGCAGTTCACGTCAATGGGGTTGCGCTTGGTGTTCACTGGCATCTCTGTGCACACTGCCAGCCATCTGCCACAATCTGGCAGGAAGGCCAGGTTGGGGTCAGAGCCAATCAGAATGAGAGCTGCGGAAACTTGCACCGTCCTGGTGACTCCTGACACCAGGTGGCGGAGGACGCACTTGTTGTCAGGTCTGAAGGCAAGCACCCGGTGCTCGGGGAGACTGAGGTAGCCGTCATAAGGCCCTGTGCTGGTGCCAATCTGCTGCGCCATCATCTGGTGCACCTTGTGATACTCAGGATACATCATTCGGGGAAGCTGATTGAAGATCAGCTCAGGGTCACTGACAGTCCTGCGGAAGGTGTGTATGACTGGTACATTGCTGTGGCGAGCAGAGATCACAGCATCAGCAGCACTCAGACCGGCCCCCACCACCAGAATAGGATCACTTATCCCCCTGCCATACTCCTGGAAGACCACATCCTCTGCCCTCCTTGTGTGATGGACAAAAGGCAGCTCCTCACCCTGAATTCCCAACCAGGCCGGACTGTCGTAGGTGCCCGATGCCAGGACAATGTTCTCCGCTCGGATGGAGAAAGCCCTTTGTGAACCATCCTTGGCTTTGTTGTGACCATTCACCTCAAACAGGCTGGGATGAGCAGAGGGCTTGAAGGGATGGGGGCTGGTCTCTGTGTCAGCACACGTTCGCTCTTCCTCTGCCGACACGTCCAGCCTCCTTACTGAGGTAACGACAGCTCCACACACAAAGTTCTGCTCAAGCCCCTTGGCTCGGACGTAGTGCTGGTAATACTGGGCAATTTGTGATGTCATGGCGCGATCATTCCGCAGGTACCTGCCAGGCAATCACAAACTGTACATTATTTCAGGGAGGATTAAAAGTGGAGTGGAGCACGGATCGGTGGGAGACAGCAGCAAAGAAGAGAAGTGCATGGAGCAGCCGGTGTGTGAGTGGCCAGTGTAGGAGTGGGAAGTTAGAGGCTTTGGCTTGAGAGGCTTCAACAAGCAGAGGCTAAAGACCTGCTGCAGGTAAGGTCGGGCAAGATCTTTTCATAATAACCCAGAGTAGATAGTGGAGATGGAAGTCAGGGAAGTTGAATGCTCCTATTACAATATTTTCAGAAGATTTACTTCCTCAAAACAAATTGGGGATTATGATAGACAACTTCAAGCTGAATACAAAGATAATTTCATATTTCCTGCATCACATAGGAAGTTGGAGAAATATTAAATGAACTTTTATTGAATTTAGGCATGTTTAATTTTATAATGTACCTCTGAGCCAAGCTCTCAAGTTTTCAGCACGTTGCACAAGAAATGCAAGGAGTCCAGGGTTTGTCTTGGTCATTAAGTTTACAACTGAAGTAGAACTCATAGGCTTTCTTAGTCATGCTGCCTAAGTAGAGCCTTAAGCATTTTCTCGCCACAAATGTAACAGAGTGTATCGCAGCTGTTGCAATATTGATGAGATACTTTTGCTGTATTGAATCTTACTGAAGACAATAAATGCTATTGTTAAGTACACTTACTGTGCTATTGCCTGAAGAACATGTGCATCAACATGTGTTCAATCTATATCAATGCAATGCACAGCATCTATATATGTGAGCTCTTTTATAGCCTGTTGGCATCTATCCTGACTAAGCATGCCCAGGCCCAAGACAACATTTACTGGACTGGACTGACCAATTTACTGGACTGACCAAAACAGCTTGCTTTGTGGGCAATATACTAGTACAGTGGTTCTCAACCTTTTTCCATTCATGTACCACCTTAGGTAATCCCTTACTAACCACAAATCACCTATGGCATGGGATGGTTTGGGATGCCATAGGTGCTCTGTGGTTAGTAAGAAATTATTTAAGGCGCCTAGTGAATGGGGAAAAAGTTGAGATCTACTGTACTAGTAGACTTAAAATACAACAGGAAATTTAAAAAAAATATAGGTTATATCTAAAAAGCAGTAAGAGTTTAAAACATACCAGGTTTGTAGGTTAATGATGTGTAAATTGGGTGGTATGGAGTCGTGGGCCAAAATGGCCTGTTACAGTGATGTTTGTCTAAATTTTTTAAAAGCTAGAAAAATGTTACGGTGACTTTTGAGGTCAGCAGCCCCAAATTCATAAAATATACCCAAAAGTGTTCAGGAAGCAAAATCTTTATTGTCCAGTGTAACAGGATGTGGGAAAATTGGGTCAGCACAAATGTCCTTGATGACTACACCTAAAGAGGTACATCCAGATGCAGTGCCTTACAAATCAGGGTGGAAAACTGGAGCTGGATGAACTCCGGATCATTCGGGAGACAGAAGTTGTAAGGGAAGGGTCACACCTTACAGAGGAGGGTAACTGGGTGACTGTTAGGAGAGGGAAGGAGAATAGGCAGTCAGTGCAGAATGCCCTTGTGGCTATTCCCCTCAGTAACTGCTGAGGGGGGTGACCTATCTGGGCCAGGCAGCAACCAAACCAATAGCATCGTAGTCAGCTCAGAGTTTCAGAAAGGAAGGGTGAATGAAGTCCAGTAGAGTGATAATCACAGGGGACTAGATAGTCAGGGGAACAGACAGGAGATTCTGCAGCAGCAAAAAAAAGAGCGTCGTTTCCCAGGTGCTCAGGTCCAGGATGTTTTTGAGCAGGTGCAGAATAGTCTCAAGAGGGAGGGTGAGCAACCAGAAGTCATGGTACAAGTAGGCAGGAGTGGGGAGAAGTCTTGCAAAGTTGGTTTAGGACAGTGGTTCTCAATCCTTTTTTTCCATTCAAATACCACCTTCAGTAATCCCTTACTAACCACAAGCTGGCATAGTTGCTGTGTGGTTAGAAAGGAATTACTCCAGCTCCCTCAACAGCCCCTAAGGCTAGAGCTGGATGAGGTTCCCACCCTGGATGAGACATATAAGGCAATCGAACAACTGAAAAGTGGCAAAGCAGCAGGTATGGATGGAATCCCCCCAGAAGTCTGGAAGGCTGGCGGCAAAACTCTGCATGCCAAACTGCATGAGTTTTTCAAGCTTTGTTGGGACCAAGGTAAACTGCCTCAGGATCTTCGTGATGCCACCATCATCACCCTGTACAAAAACAAAGGCGAGAAATCAGACTGCTCAAACTACAGGGGAATCACGTTGCTCTCCATTGCAGGCAAAATCTTCGCTAGGATTCTACTAAATAGAATAATACCTAGTGTCGCCGAGAATATTCTCCCAGAATCACAGTGCGGCTTTTGCGCAAACAGAGGAACTACTGACATGGTCATTGCCCTCAGACAGCTCCAAGAAAAATGCAGAGAACAAAACAAAGGACTCTACATCACCTTTGTTGACCTCACCAAAGCCTTCGACACCGTGAGCAGGAAAGGGCTTTGGCAAATACTAGAGCGCAT
Source organism: Narcine bancroftii (assembly GCF_036971445.1). NCBI lineage: Eukaryota > Metazoa > Chordata > Chondrichthyes > Torpediniformes > Narcinidae > Narcine > Narcine bancroftii. The sequence goes on along the minus strand of NC_091478.1, from coordinate 52,729,687 downwards.
CGGATGTCCCCCAAAGTTCCTCAACATGATTATCCAACTGCACGAAAACCAACAAGGTCGGGTCAGATACAGCAATGAGCTCTCTGAACCCTTCTCCATTAACAATGGCGTGAAGCAAGGCTGTGTTCTGGCACCAACCCTCTTTTCAATCTTCTTCAGCATGATGCTGAACCAAGCCATGAAAGACCCCAATAATGAAGACGCTGTTTACATCCGGTACCGCACGGATGGCAGTCTCTTCAATCTGAGGCGCCTGCAAGCTCACACCAAGACACAAGAGAAACTTGTCCGTGAACTATTCTTTGCAGACGATGCCGCTTTAGTTGCCCATTCAGAGCCAGCTCTTCAGCGCTTGACGTCCTGCTTTGCGGAAACTGCCAAAATGTTTGGCTTGGAAGTCAGCCTGAAGAAAACTGAGGTCCTCCATCAGCCAGCTCCCCACCATGTTTACCAGCCCCCCCACATCTCCATCGGGCACACAAAACTCAAAACGGTCAACCAGTTTACCTATCTCGGCTGCACCATTTCATCAGATGCAAGGATCGACAATGAGATAGACAACAGACTCGCCAAGGCAAATAGCGCCTTTGGAAGACTACACAAAAGAGTCTGGAAAAACAACCAACTGAAAAACCTCACAAAGATAAGCGTATACAGAGCCGTTGTCATACCCACACTCCTGTTCGGCTCCGAATCATGGGTCCTCTACCGGCACCACCTACGGCTCCTAGAACGCTTCCACCAGCGTTGTCTCCGCTCCATCCTCAACATCAATTGGAGCGATTACATCCCTAACGTCGAAGTACTCGAGATGGCAGAGGTCGACAGCATCGAGTCCACGCTGCTGAAGATCCAGCTGCGCTGGATGGGTCACGTCTCCAGAATGGAGGACCATCGCCTTCCCAAGATCGTGTTATATGGCGAGCTCTCCACTGGCCACCGTGACAGAGGTGCACCAAAGAAAAGGTACAAGGACTGCCTAAAGAAATCTCTTGGTGCCTGCCACATTGACCACCGCCAGTGGGCTGATATCGCCTCAAACCGTGCATCTTGGCGCCTCACAGTTTGGCGGGCAGCAACCTCCTTTGAAGAAGACCGCAGAGCCTACCTCACTGACAAAAGGCAAAGGAGGAAAAACCCAACACCCATCCCCAACCAACCAATTTTCCCCTGCAACCGCTGCAATCGTGTCTGCCTGTCCCGCATCGGACTTGTCAGCCACAAACGAGTCTGCAGCTGACGTGGACTTTTTACCCCCTCCATAAATCTTCGTCCGCGAAGCCAAGCCAAAGAAGAAGAAGAAGAAGAGACTTAAGGTAGTATGTGAGTGAAATAAACAGGGTGAGAACCACTGGTTTAGGGAGTTAGGACAGTAGTTAAAAAGCAGAACCAGGAAGATAGTGCAGACAAATGAGTGGCAGAGGAGATGGTGCAAGGAAAAAGTTCTTGGATTATTGGAACCTTTTCTGGGGAAGGGGTGATTTGTGCAAGTGAGATGGTTTGCAGCTGAACTGAAGGGAAGCCAATTTCCTGGCTGGGAGGTTTGTTAATGCTGTTGGCAGAGGGGTTTAAACTAGATTGGCAGGGGGAGGGGTTGGAATTTAAGTGAAGAGAGAGGAAGAACTGGTTGGTGCACAAATAGGGACAGTTGGTAGGGGGCTGGTGCGGAAGGACAGACAGAGAGGGCAAAGTTGCAGCCATGGGGTTGAGTAGTAATGCAACAGGGACACAGTCAAAAAAGTAACAAGTACAGGGCTGAGGATTGTGTGCTTAAATACATGCAGCATAACAAATAAAGTACAACTACAGATTGGCAGGATTGATGTGGCCATCACGGAGTCGTAGCTAAAGGATACATGTTTTTGGGTGCCAAGTGTTGAAAGATGCACAGAGTATTGAAGGATAGGCAGGTAAGCAGAGGCGTGGCGTGGTTCTGTTGGTAAGGAACAATAATAAATCATTAGAAAAAGGTGGCATAGGATCATTGTGAGTTGAAAAAAAAGGGATACTGTTAGCTGTTTATATACAGAGCTCCAAACAGTAGCCGGGACGTAGACAACACATTACAACAGCAAATAAAAAAGGTGTGTCAGGAGGGCAATGTTATGGTAGACATGAGGGATTTTAGTATTGGATTTCAAGAGAGAATTTGTAGAATGCCTATGCAGTGGCTTTTTGGAACAGCTTGCAGCTGAGCCAACCAGGGAAATGGCAATTCTGGACTGGGCACTGCGTAATGAACCAGAGTAAGGGATTGTAAGGGAACCCTCAGGAGGCAGTGATCCTAATTGAATAAAATATGCCCTGCAGTTTGAGAGGGAGAAAATAAAACCAGAGGTGTCAGCATCAGTGGAATAAAGGGGGCTACAGATGAGAAAGAAGCTGGCCAAAGTTCATTGGAAAGGTGCACTCACAAGGAAGACGGCAGAGTGGCAGAGGCTGGAGTTTCCACAAGAAATAAGGAAAGTGAAGGACAGATAGATACCAAAAAAGAAAGATTTGAATGGGAAATGATACAACTGCAGCTGACAAAAAGTTAATGCCAAAGTAAAGAGAAAGGAAAGGGCAAACAAGGAAGCAACAAAAAAAATCAATGGAAGATAGAGGACTGGGAAGCTTTAAAAAGCATCAAGTAGACAGTGATTAGAAAAAATAAGATGAACTTTCAAAGGAAGGTAGAAAATAACATCAAAAAGGACACTGAAAGCTTTTTTTAAAAAAAAAATATATATTAAGAATAAAAAAAATCAAGAGTAGATGTAAAACTGATAGAAAATGATCCTGAAGAAATTCTAATGGGAGTCAAGGAGATGGCAGAGGAAGTGAATGAGTATTTTGATCAGTGTTCACTGTGAAAGATATTAGCAAGGGTGTCAAGGAAGAACGGTGAGTGTAGTCATGATCTCCAGAGAGAAGACACTTCGGGAGCTGAATGGGTCAAGGGTAGATAAATCTCCTGGACCAGATGTTCAGAAAGTAGCTATTGAGATTGTGAAGGCACAAGTACTGATCTTCCAGGAATCAATGGATTCTGGCATGGCTCCAGAAGACTAGAAAAATGCAAAGATCACTCCGTTATTTATAACGGGAGGGAGTCAACAGACGGAAATTATAGACCTGTTAGCCTAACATTGTTGGTTGGGAAGTTGTTAGTTGATTGTCAAGGATGAGATAACGGACAACCTGCAGGTGCATGACAAAATTGGCCAAAGTAAGCATGGTTTCCGAGAGGAATAATCTTGCCTGATAAAACTACCGTAATTTTTTGAGGAAACCACAAGCAGGCTCAACAAAGGACATACAGTGGATATTGTACTTTCAAAAGGCATTTGAAAAGGTGCCACACACAAGGGATGGAGCATGGACAAGGGCATTGGCTGGTCGGCAGGAAACAGAGGGAGGGAATAAAGGAATCCTATTCTGGTTGGCGACCAGTTACCAGTGGTGTTCAACAGGGGTCGGTGCTGGGCCGCTTCTTTTTTCGTTGTGTGTTAATGATTGGATTGTGGAATAAATGGCTTTGTGGCTGAGTTTGCAGATGATAAAAAGATAGGTGGAGGGGAAGGTGGTGACAAGGAAGTGGAGAGACTGCAGAGAGACATATAGATAAGGAGAATGGACAAGGATGTGGCAAATGAAATACAATGTTGAAAAGAACACAGCAATACACTATGGTAGAAGGAATAAAAGTGCAGACTTATTTGGACAGGGAGAAAATTCAAAGGTGTAAAGGAAATTTGGAGTCCTTGTGCAAGAAACCCTAAAGGTTGAATCAGTGGTGAATACAATGTTAGCATTCTGATTAGACGGAAGAGCAGGGATGTGATATGGAGGCCTTTATAACAACTTTGGTCTCACTGAAGAAAATGACCATTGAAGAAGGTTAGGAGAAGATTCACAAGAAATATTCCTGGAATGAAGGGATTAGCATATGTAGGATGTTTGATGGCTCTTGGACTGGATTCCTTGGAAAATGCTTCAAACATTTTGAATGTTGAAATGCCTGGACAGAGTAGAGGTGGCAAAGTTGTTTCCCATGGTAGGGGAGTCAAGGACAAGAGGGAATACTTCAGGATTGAAGGACATCCATTTAAAACGGAAATGCAAAGGAATTTTAGTCAGGGAGTGGTGGACTCTAGAATTTGCTACCACAGGTGCCATGGAAGTCACCATTAAATGTATTTAAGGCAGAGATTGGTAGGTATCTGAATAGACAGGATATAAATGATCATGAACAGAATGCATGAGCTGAGTGGGAGAATGGATCAACTCATGATAGAATGGCAGAGCAGTTTTGTCAGGTTTTTTATCTTTGATTTTAAACACCAAGTATTATTCACCTGCATTTATATCTGAGAACAATAAGTAGCTCAGTGACTGGGACTCACATGGACTGCAGACTGCTGGAACCATGGGAACCAGGCATCAGAGCTGGGATTAGAGAGGGTGCTGAGGGCAAGAAGGCTTCCTGAAAGGCCTCAGAAGCTGCAGGGTTCCTGATCATATCAGAGGATGGGATCTGGAGCTCAGGTTGCCAATGGATCAAACAAAAGTCTCTGTGGCTCCGTGAACACTGGAAGTGGATTCACAGTCACTCAGCGGCTCTGAAGAGACTCTTGTTTGCTTCTCTTTCTCTCAAACAGTAAGGAGTACTGGGTGATACCAATGGCGAGTCTTTGTCTGCCTTACAGCAGGAAGAGGCAAATTTGTGCAGTATTATAACCATTTACTGCACAGAAACAGGCCAGTATGGCCCTACTTTTCCATGTCAAACATCTTTTCTCACCTAGTTCCACTGACCCACATTTGGCCCATAGCCCTCCACACCTCTACCGTCCATATACCTGTTCAACCTTTCCTTGAATATTAAGATCGATCTCGGTTCTACCACCACTGGCGGAAGTTCATCCCCCACCATCCTCTGCGTGAAAAAAAATTCCCACTCATATTTCCTCTAAACTGTTCCCCTTTTACTCTCAATCCATGCCCTTGTTTGAATCTCCCCCACTCTCAGTGGAAAATCATTGACCATCTGCCCCCTTATAATTTTGAATGCCTCTATAAAATCACCCATCAATCATCTACACTCCAGAGAATAAAGTCCCAGCTGCTCAACCTTTCCCTGTAACTCAAACCCTGAAACCCCGCAACATTCTCGTAAACCTCCTCTGCACTCTCTCTATACTGTTTATATCCTTCCCGTAATTCAGCAACCAAAACTGCATACAATATTCCAAATTTGGCCTCACCAATGCTTTAAACAATTTCAAACATGACATCCCAACTCCTGTATTCAATACTCTGATTTATAAAAGCCAACATACTAAATGCCTTCTTCACCACCCTATCCACATGTGATTCAACTTTCAGAGAATTATGTACCATGACTCCTAAACCCCTTTGTTCCACTGCACTCCTCAATTGTCTACCATTTAATGTGTATGTCCTACTTTGATTAGTCTGACCAAAATGTAGCACCTCACATTTATCAGTATTAAACTCCATCTGCCATCTTTCAATCCATTCTCCTAACAGTCCGATATCATCCTGTAAGCTTTGATAATTTTCCTCACCGTCCACAACCCCACCAACCTTTGTATCATCTGCAAATTTACTAATCCAATTTGTTACCCTATCATCTAGATCGTTAATATATATGACAAACAGCAGTACTGCTGAAGTACTCCAATCTTCACTGTCCTCCAATTCGATAAACAATTTTCCACCAATACTCTCTGGCATCTCCCATCCACCATTGCTGAATCTATCTCACTACTTCATCGTTAATACCTAATTCTTCCACCTTCCTTATGGTGAACCTTGTCAAAAGCCTTACTAAAGTCCAAATAGACAACATCTACCACCTTCCCCTCATCAACCTTTTAGTAACTGTTACAGTGTTCTGTGTTGTGCATTGGCCTATGCGTTGTGTGGTTTTATGTTAAAAAGTTGACAGTTTGCCTTAGAGAGCCAAGGTGAAGGTGGACTGCTGAGAGAGTGGGAGACAGACTGAGCATGTGGAGAAAATTATCTAAATATTTCTGGACTTGGATGATAAACCACCACTGGGAGTGCTGTGGAGTGGAAGAAGTGGAGTGGTCTGGCGGACAGTTTAGAATGTTGGGATTTCAAAAGGGATGAACATTCCAAAGGATCCGGACCAAGCCAGTTGTTCCTCTCACTGCAGAAACACAAGACAACTTCATATTTTGCGCTCTCTCTCTCTCTAAGATCTTCAGTTTACCAAACAAACTGAATTTTGCTTATAATCTTTGCTTCAGTTGAGATCGAAGTTTTGTGAGTCTTGTGTGTTTTGTGTCTAAGTTTTTTTGAAAGCTGGTTGGAAATATGACTTAGACTTTAATTACATAGTTATATTTAGGCTGGAGAATTTATTAGTTTTACACTGTTATAGAAATTTGCATAGTAACCAGTGGTCATTGTTATAAAAGTGCGGGATTTTGAATTAAAGTTTGAAGGTGAATTTTTGTTAATAAAGTAATTGTTCATCTTTACCCCTATGGTTGCTGGTTTGATCTTATAATAGTAACCTCCTTGAAAAACTCTACAAGATTTGTTAGACATGATCTACCATGTACAAAACCATGCTAAATACTCCAAATCAATCCATGACTTTCCAAATAGTTGCATATACCATCTCTTAATTTACCACCACAAACATCAGGCCTAGAATTACCAGGTTTACTTTTGGATCTTTTGTGAACAATGGAACAACACGAGTCACCCTCCAGTCCTCTGGCACTTTCCCCATGGCCAGTGACATTTTAAATATTTTTGTCAACGCTCCCACTATTTGTTCACTAACCTCCCTCAGGGTCCTAGGGAATATTCTGTCAGGACCTGGAGATTTAGCCACCTTGATCTTTTTCAATATAGCCAACACTACCTCCTCATTAATTCTTATATTATCCATGAGCTCCCTACCATATTTCTTCACTTCATCTGACTCAATTTTCTTTTTTTAGTGAAGAAAAAAAGTTTAAAATTTCACCCAACTCCTCCTCTAACTTCTCACGGAGCCTAACCCCCACCCCCCCACCCCGATCTTCAAGGGGCCCAATTTTATCCCTTACTATTCTTTTACTTTTAATGTACCTATAGAAACCCTTTGGATGTATTTTTACTTTTCCTGCCAAAGTAGCTTCATATCTCCTTAATAAAGGAATTAGAATGTTTATACCTGTTGTACACATCCCTCTTCCTCCCAACCAAGTTCCCAATATCTTTTGAAAACCAAGGCTTCCCTACAGTTTCTAACCTTTCCTTTACTCCTCACGGGGTTATACCAACTCTGTGCTCTCAGAATTTCTCCTTTGAATATTCTCCATTTATCTGCTACTTTCTTCCCTGAAAATATCTTATCCCAATCCACACCCCCCAAATCTTTTCTCATCTCCTTGAAATTTACTTTCTTCCAATCAAGAATCTCTATTCTTTTCCATTACTAGCCTAAAACTAATAGTATTGTGATCACTAGACCCAAAGTTTTCCCCAACACAAACCTGCCACCTGACCTAACTCGTTCCCTAATTGGAGATCCCCCTCGAGTCGGTTTTTCAGCGTGTTGATTAAGAAAACTTTCCTGGACACACTCAACAAACTCTATCCCATCCAGCCCCCTTACTGTATGGGCATCCCAGTTAATGTTTGAAAAGCTGGAATCTCCCACAACTACCACTTTGTGTTTATTACACATATATGCAATTTCCCTACAAATTTGCTCCTCTAATTCCCTCAGCCCATTATAATACACTCCCATTACATATATTCATGCCTCTGCCATTTCTCAATTCTACCCAAATAGCCTCACTGGACAATCCAATCCTGCCACAGCACTGCTGTCATGTTCTCTCTAATAAGCAATGCAACTCCTCTACCTTTTATCCCCTGTTCTATCATACCTAAAACAACAGAATCTTGGAATATTTAGCTGCTAAACATGCCCTTCCTGCAACCAAGTTTCACTGACAGCCATAATATCGTATTTCCATGTGGCCGTAAACTCATTTCCCTTAATTACAATACTCCTTGCATTAAAATTAATGCATTTAAGAGACTGTCCTCCACATATACTCCTTTTGTTACCAATTACCTTTGCCTCCTTCCTTTCATTTGTTTTATGTTCTGTTCCTCCAATATAGGTGTTGTTCCTCCCTAACTGCTGTACTCTCATGCTGATTCTCTCCCCCACCCCGCCCGCTAAATTAGTTCAAACCCTCCCCAACAGTTCAAGCAAACCTGCCCACCAGGATATTGGTCCCTCTCCAGTTCAAGTGCAGCCTGTTCTTTCGTACAGGTTAGACTTCCCCCAAAAGAGATCCCAATGATCCAGAAATCTAACTCCTTGCCCCAGCTCTTGACATCCTCCACAACTTCCTATTTCTACCCTCATTAGCATGTGGCACAGGCAGCAGTCCTGAGATCACCACCCTCGAGGTCCTGCTTTTTAACTTCTTCCCTAACTCTATGTAATCCCTTCTCAGGACCTCATTCCCACTTCTATCTAGGTCATTGGTCCCCACATGGACCACAACTTCTCGCTGCTTACCTTCCCCCTACAGAATGCTGTGGATGATCAGAGACATCCCTGACTCTGGGACCTGGGAGGTAACATACCAACTGGGATCCCCGATCTCATCCAGCAAACCTCCTATCTGCTCCCCTGACCAACAAGTCCCCAACTACAAGAGCCCTACTCTTTTCCCCTTCCCTTCTGAGCCAAGAATCCAGACCCTGTGCCAAAGACCCAACTTCCATGACTTGTCTCCTGTAGATCATCCTCCCCCAACAGTATCTAAAGCAGAATACTTATTGCTGAGGGGAACAGCCACAGGGGTTCTCTGCATTGCCTGCATCTCTTCCCCCTTTCCTTTTCATCAGTCATCCAATTCTCAGTTCCCTGACTGTTAGGGGTGACTACCTCCCCATAGCTCTGCCTCCCCGAGACTCCCATCTTGGACCATCTCTGCCTCCCTTATGATCCACAGTTCATCCAGCTGTAACTCCAGTTCCCTAACCTGGTTTCCCAGGAGTTGGAACTGGATGCACCTTTAGCAGGTGTCGTCATCAGGAACATCTGTGCTGTCCCTGACCTCCCACATCCTGCAATCAGCACACTCAACTGCCCCAACGGCCTCCATTACCTGCTCTTCAATTTAAATTGGAGTAATTAAAAAAAGTTACCAAACTTTACCTCACTGGGAGCTCTTACTCAGCCCCTGCTCACCAAAACCTCACTGTCCCACTCCTTCCCAGTCCTCCACTCCTCACTGGTCATACCTTTACCTCTCCCTCCGCCCTCTCCCAATTAACCTAATTACTGTCTCCCAATCAACTCCTAGCGGTCTCTCTTTTTATAAGTTCTCACAAAGCACTTGCTCCTCCTACTCCTCCACATTGAAATAAAAGTTTAAACCAGTTACTGCAGTGACCCTCTTGGCTCCACACCAACTGAAAAGCAAGGTAAGCTGTCCTGCCCTTTTTAAATCTGCCACCCGACTGACATCACAAGCCTGCATACTAGGCCCCCAATAAATTGGCTGAACAAATAATTAAATAGGCACCCTTAAACATGTTCTATGCAATATAAAGGAATTTTGAATCTTGATAGGGAGCTCTTTCTGGACAAGATGGACCACGCGGTAAGCAATCACAATGTTCCTATGAAGATGCATTTTTGGGTTGTATGTCCCAAACATACACGGTCACAGGGTAGAATGTAATATCTCCACACAAACTGTACCCAAGGTCAGGAATGGACCCAGGGCTCTGGCACCAAGAGATACCAGGTGCCAAGTTAGAGATACCATCCTCTGCACCACCATTAACTCTTCCGTTAAATGCAAACACAGCTGTGAATCTCTGGTAAGGATTGGGAAAATACAGGGACTAAAGCAAGTGGATCAGTGAACATGTTTGAAAGTTGTTACCTCTTCTTGTCCCTCATCCAGTCTCTGAAGGGGAGGTCGGGTAGCTCCATCCAATCTCCAAGACTGAGGGTGAACATGGATCCCTCTATGCACTGTGAAAGAAGCAAAACTAATGAACTGTTCGTCCTGAATACAATGGTGCTTCTCGAATTTCACTCTCAGCAAACTCAACCTGCTGAAGAGTCTCACTGAGAACCAGCCTTACCACATTCCAATCACTTCATTTGATTAGCTCAAGTCAGAGAATGCAGGAGGTGACATGATCATCAAATCAAAACAAAAGGAGAAGGAGGATATTCAGCCCTTTGAGCCTGCTGCACTGTTCGATACAATGGTGACCTCAATTCTTCATTCCTTTCTCTCCATTACTCTTGATCCATTAGCCCCAAGGGTCACATTCACCTCTGTAATTAACGAGCTTCAACAACTTTCTGTGGCAAGGAGTTCCACAAGTTCACACCTCTCTGAGAGAAGAGATTTCTCCTAATCTCAGTCCTAAATGGATTCCTTCTTCTCCTTAGGTTGTGACCCACATTAGGAAGATTTTGGGAGAATATCTTTCAATTTTTATCAACGATTTAAAAAAAACTTTATTTAGTATTTTTTCAATAAAAATAAACAGACATTTCCAGAATAAGTAGTCTAATAATTGTAAGGGTAATGGAATATGGGGAGTCAAGCAAGTGCTAATTAGGAATGAATTAGGATGGGGTGAAGAGATAATGGAATATGGGGAGTCAAGCAAGTGCTAATTGGGAATGAATTATGATGGGTTAAATAAGGGAAGTAAAGAATGGAATGTGAGGAAGGGTTAAGTAAGTATAATAGAATAGGGGTCTTATAGCAAGTAGATAGATTTAGCAAGTCCTGGGGGTTGATGAATAAGAACAAAGACATGACAAGTTTACAGAAAGGCACATAAACTGCACGTAGGCAGAATTACCTAATGCTAAACCAATCCAGGAGGCAGAAGAATGTTAAGGGGGGAGGTACCTCTGTACTGAAATGGAATGCATAAAAAGTTGGGTAAGCCCCAGTATGTGTGTGTATTCCCAGGGTAAGGGGAAGCACCCAACTTTGCATTGTAAAATAAATGTTCTTTGTTCTCAATTTTTGTCTCGAGTGAAATCTGTGAAGGCACCTTTGCTTCTCACAACAATAAAACAGTAAAACAAACCAATCCCCTCTCCTTCCCACAACAGATCCCTAAAGGGAAGCATTAAAAATAAACAAAAATATTCAGTAATTTACAATATTACTAAATTCATATTCTTCATATACGGTGTCCACATCTTAACAAAAAAATCATAATTATTATGTAAATTATGTTATTTTCTCCATATAGATACACGACTTCAACTCATTATGCCATCGAACTATATTCAACTCTGCTTCATCTTTCCAAGACATAGCAAAACTTTTACAAGCAACCGTCCATGTTAGACGAATAAACGCTGCCTGAAACTTATCCAACCCCAAGTCCACTAACGGAGTAAAATAACCCAACCCCAAGTCCACTAATGGAGTAAAATGACCCAACCCCAAGTCCACTAATGGAGTAAAATGACCCAACCCTGTCCACTAATGTAGTAAAATAACCCAACCTCAAGTACACTAACGGAGTAAAATGACCCAACCCCAAGTCCACTAATGGAGTAAAATGACCCAACCCTGTCCACTAATGTAGTAAAATAACCCAACCTCAAGTCCACTAACGGAGTAAAATGACCCAACCCCAAGTCCACTAATGGAGTAAAATGACCCAACCCCAAGTCCACTAATGGAGTAAAATGACCCAACCCCATCCACTAACAGAGTAAAGTGACCCAACCCCAAGTCCACTAATGGAGTAAAATGACCCAACAAAAAAATTTTTGGATCTAAAGGAAATTGAATTTTAAACAAAATATGAAGAAAAATCCTAAATTTAAACCAGAAAGGATGAACTTTCACAAAACCAAACAGAATGTCTAAATGTTCCAACACATAATCCACACCTAAAACACAAATCTGAATAACTAGATCCATAGTTTTTCAATTTTTCAGGGGTTAAATATAACTGATGCAAAAAATTATAATTAACCAAACTATATCTTACATTAATTAATTTAGTCAATCCATCATAACACATTTTCCCAATCCTTCCGACCAATCTCACAACTTAAATTATGCTCCCATTTAATCCTAGATGGATCTAAAAAAAATTTAACCATTGTATCTTGTAATAATGCATACATTTCTGAAATGAAATCTTTATCTGAAAAGTATGAAACCATAAATTCAAATTTAGTTAACTCAGAAATTTTCATTTCTCTTCCAAAATTATCTTTCACTAATGCCCTAATTTGATAATAAGTAAACAGAGAATTCTCTAAAATCCCAAATTTCTCTTTAAATGATAAAAATTTACCTCCAAATCAATCCTGCAATCTTTTTATTCCTTTATTTCCACCAATCTTCTAGAACTCCATTATTCAATGAAAAAGGAATCAATTTATTTTGATATATTGGGGTTTGAACTGATAAACTACCTTTTGATCCTATTAATAAATTCCTTTTAGTCCAAATTTCTAATAAATGTTTCAAAATTGGTACATTATATTTCTGTAGTAAGACAGTATTCCATTTAAATACAAACTGATGGGGACAAGGTTCCATTATTGCACCCAATTCCACCCTATCCCAACTAGGTGGGTTCGAAATATCTAACATATGATTAATAAGTCTTAATTGAGCTACTTCATAATAATTTTTAAAATTAGGTAATTAAAAATCTCCCAAAGCATGCTGCCAGGTTAATTTATGCATCTCTACTCTAGCTAATTTCCCTTTCCATAAGATTCTTGAACTACTTTATTTAAATCTTAAAAAAAGGATTTCGGAAGAGAACAAGGAATCGATTGATACGAATATTGAATTCGTGGAAAAATATTCATCTTTATACAACTTACTCAACCTGTTAAAGTTAAAGGTAAATCTTTCCATTTAATCAAATCTGCTTTAATCTTTCTCATTAATGGTATATAATTTAAACTATACAATGAATGAAAATTTACATCAATCATTATCCCTAAGTACTTAATTTTATCAGTCCATCAAAATTTACTAATTTGTCTAGATTGATCGTAATTTCTTTCAGAAATTGGTAGTATTTCACTTTTATCCCAATTCACTTTATATCCATTTATCAACGATTTTTAAGATTAAAATAACCCCATGCCCTTGAATTGCTCTGTTTGGAGTTTCTAGCGAACCAGATAGACTTGTGTTGTGTTACAGATAAAAAGTTTCAGTTTCAAAAGATATGGGCCCCATTTTTAGAACATCATATTTAGCAGTTTTAGATGATTTGGGTGCTCTCGGGCTGATCCGTCTGCTTTCTGGAGGTGGCGACTTGATCCATCTTTGCATTTTTTGGGTTCAATTAGGTAACCTTGATGGGGGAGGGGTTAGATTAGTATTAGTTTGAGGTTCCTTTCTCTTATTTTTCTCTTTTTTTCTGTTCTTTTTACACAAGTTGATCATACATGGTTTAATGATTGTCCTAGATCATAACAATGATTTAGAGATTACATCAAGGGATGATGAGTATTGATTGGTACAATGTAACTCAAGTGGTCTCTATACAGAATTATTCCAACAAATAATGTCAACTTAACAATTATGGATGAAATTTGTTGCAAAGTGCATTTATATGAATTATATATGTAAATGTTATGATATTCTTTTGTAATAGTAGAACATGTATATAGATTTATTATGTTAAATTCAATAAAATATTTCTAAAAGATTGTGACTCCGTCATTCACGAATTCTCTAACGTCGGGAAGAGTCTTCCTGTACCTAACCTGTCCAGTCCTGTCTAGAATGTTATTCTCTTGAAATGAACTGACCCAGTGTGTAAAAGTAGATGATACAATTTTCTTGTTTATTTTCATTGTGTGATGACATTGTTTAATGGGTTTATTGTATATGTTGAACGTTTAATGGGTTTGGAGGGGGGTGGGAAGGAGGGAGGGAAGGGGGGAAAGGGGAGAAAACGACACTGTGTATATTCAAGAGGGAAATATTTGTGTGTATTTTGATTAATATGGTTCATAGTGTGAAAATTTTTTAAAAATTAAAAAAAGAATGTCATTCTCCAGGAGTCCAAAACTTCATACAATAATCAAATATATTCTCACCAAGACTTTGCACAAATGCAGTCAGACTCCGTGCTTCAAACCTTCTCATAAAAGGCCAAAGTGCCATTTGCTTCTTTCACCGCCTGAGGTGCCTGCATTCCAGCTTTCACAGCCTGAGGCACTTGCATTCCAACCTTCACTGCCTGATGCACCTGCATTCCAACCTTCACCACCTGCATTCCTTCCTTCACTGCCTGTGCACCACGACACCCAGATTTCATTGCTTTTCATCACTTGTCACCACTCAGACAATAATCTCCCTTCCTGGTACTGCCACCAAAGTGGAGGATCTCCCATTTATCTGGATTTTACTGGGTCTGCTATACATTTGCCCATCTTCCTAACCTGTCCAAGACACCCGGCAGCCTTTTGGAATCTTCCTCAAGCTCTCACTGCCTCCCACTTCAGTGTCATCTGCAAACTTGTTGCATCCAACTCCATCTTGATCAACAATATGTATGTAGCTGTGGCCCCAGCACTGAACCCTGCACTGAAAAGGGCCCATTTATCACCACACCAACCTGCCAACCACATCAGCTTTATCCTCTATCCTTTATCCACATCAGCACATTACCTCCCATATTACAGCACATCCTCTCACTTTGCACACCAATCTCTTTTGTGAGATTTCTCAAAAGCCTTTGAAAGTCCAATACTCCAATAAATAAATTGGTTTTATCGAACATTCAGTGGTGGAGTGCTAGAAATAGGTCAGTTGGTTCTTACAAGAACATTGCCAGAGTAAAACATCATTTTCATCCTGAAGTTTATTCTTTTAATGTTCATCTGGACTAAATTATATTTTTGGATCATTATATTGAAGCTTGAACCCATAGGTTGTATATGACTGCAGACGCAGTGATTGAAGTAAAAACAAAATGCTGGAGAAACATAAATAACTGAAATTCATCGTCACATAACAGGTTCAATGCTGCCTAAAACTTTGGGTTGAAAAATCTAACAAATAAATGGTGGGATACTAAAGAATATTGATGAACAAAGGGACCCTGGGCTTCAGGTCCATAATTCTCACAGAGGAGACTTGGGTTGGTCGTGGGGTTAAGCAGGCATGGTGTGTTTGTTTCAAAAGATCTGGGCACAGCATACAAGAGTTGAGACATTACAGAGAAACACAAAATTTCCAGATGCTGAAACCTTGAGCATATGAAGATTTGCCAGAGGAACACAGCAGGTCCGACAGCATCCTTGGGTAGAAATGATCAGTTAAATTTTCGGTCTGGAAGAGGATGGCATGATGTATGAAAAAGGAAAGAAGTTGGGGGAGGGACCCAGAGGTGATAGGACTGAGATAGAGACAGGTCGAGGGAGAGACTACTGGGAACAGGGAGGGGGTAAAATCAAGTGGAGGAGTAATAGAGACGGAAGCAGTGGGTTAAGAAGGGGATGGGGAATACATAATGCAATGATCATTGGTGTTTTTCTAAAGATGCTAGGGTCTCGTGGGGTCACAATTCCTTCATTGTCATGTAGTAACATGTAATATTACACAAATTTAACTTATTCTGCCATGAGGCAGACGAAGATTCACAGTCAGCAGAAATTGCCTAGTGTCCTTAGTCAGAGGAAGAGAGGTAAAAGAGTTTCTCCAGCCCCCCCCCACCCCGAGATAAAAGTGCTGGAGAAAGGATTGCCTTTTACTTCCCATGGATTCTCTGTGACTTGCTGAGTTTCCCAACACTTTTCTGTGTTGATTTTTGTAAGTTTAGGTAACACCCCCACCCCCATTTCATTCTATTGTGTCCATCACTTTACCTACTTGTCCTTAATACTTCCCGGCTCTCTAACCTTTCTCCCCCTCCCCCCACCCCAGACAAAGCATCCTGCCCCAAAACATTAACTGACCATTTCTACCCATGGATGCTCCCTGAGTTCCTCCAGTAATTCTTTGCCAGTTGAGATGCTATGTTGTAACTTTACAAGAGACTGGTTGAACCACATTTGGACTCTTGTGTATAGTTCTGGTCTCCACACTGTGGGAAGGATGTGGTGATACTGGAGAGAGTGTAGAGGAGCCACCAGGATGGTGACTGGATTGGAGACTTTGCTTATGGGGAGAGATTGAACAGGCTGGGCTTTTCTTTCCTGGAGTGAATGAGCTGATGAGTAACTTGCAAAAGTTTCTAAAATGACGCGAGGCATAAACAGGGAAAATACAGACTCTTTTCCATGTGGCAGGGATAATAACAACAAGTAAAATAAGGTTTAAGGAGTTTTACGGAAACAGAAGAGGAAAGTTGTTTTTCTGTGAAACAGAGAATGGGGGGCGTGGCAAGATGGCGTAGGAAGAAGGCGTGTGGAGACACCTCTCCCCAACTGAATCAATTAATGCCGAGATTATAAAGACTTGAAGAAGTTTTTGAAAGTTGTAAGAGGTAGATTAAAGTAATAATGAGGAAAACAAAAGGACAACTAGTGAAGAAACTGACTTTTAAACATGTGAAACACCGAGAGTGGTTGACATCTGGAACCCAGTGCCAGAGGAGGTGGTGAAATCAGACACATACACTCTGTTGACATTTAAACTAACATGCAGGAGGGCTAGAAGGCTTGTTCCTATTCTGATCAACGTAATGACCAAGTAATGATGAACTTGACAAGCCTCAGTAAAATGTGTACAAGCCTTGGAGCAGAGTGTGGCTTCATACTCAGGAACTGCATTCTAACGTCACGGAAGACACAAGGCAGATTCAGTGAGACACTGCTTCCAGAATTAGAAAGGCACAAGGAAACGGTGGAGGGGAGATTGCTGGCATTAATCTATGAAAGGCGGAACACGGGTACCAACCAGCTGAAAGGTCATTGAGTGAATGTTAAACAGGAGGTTTTCAGCGCAGCAGCCTGTTGTATCCCACTTTCACCGGGAGGGGTTATCACCATAGAACTCTAGCTCAAACAGGTACATCCAGTCCACACCAAACTGTTACCCTGCATCCACACCCCACCATACTCCTCCCTTCAGCTGCCAGCTTGTTCTACATTCTACCACACTGAATGAACAAATTCCCCCTATTGTTCCTTTCAAACATACGTTCTTTCACACTTAACCTAGTCAGAGAGCGATCTTTCTTAGCCGCTCTCCCTTTATCACCTCTCAGCTTCTTTCTTTTCTTCTCCTCCCAACTGTATCCATCTGCTCACCTGTGCTCCTTCCTCTTCCCCTCTCCCTCTCCTCCATGCCCCCTGCTTTGTATTCAGGAATTTGCCTGACTTCCAGCACTCCTGACAAAGAGCCCAGGCTTTGGTTACCTTTCCTATCAATGCTGAGAAACCTCCTGAGTTTCTCCAGCATGTGCATGTACTGCATCACCCCATTATTGTTCTCTCTCTTTCTAACCTTTCCTTCTCAACCCCTCTCCCTGCCTCTCCATCTCCTCTTTTTAAAAAAATTATTTAATAGTTTTGTAAAATACAAATCAAATACAACAAATTAAAAAACTACAAAAATCTCCCCCCCTTACTAAACTAAAAAAAACCCTCTCCCTCGAGCCTTAAAAAAAATAGGTATTAAATATTCACTGTTTGGTGTGACAACTCTACAACATTTATTTGTTCTAAAGACATACATTCTAAATATAAACCCCACATATCAACAAAAAAAAGAATAATTATTTCATAAATTGTTATTTTTTCTAAATATAAATATGACTGCAGTTCATTATGCCATCTTTGTTGATTCAATTGTACATCATTCTTCCATGCAACAGCTATACATTTTCTCACTACTGCTAACCCTAATCGTAGAAAAGCTAAATGCAGTTTAATCATTCGTGACTCTACAAATAATACATTTATATAACCTAATAAGCACATCATTGGATCCAATTGCAAATCTATTTTGAACAAATCTCTCAAAAAGTTCACAACTTCCTCCCAAAAAGGTTTAACTTTCTTACATAACCTAACTGAATGTATAAAAGTACCTCTGCTCTCCACATCTAAAACACAAATCTGTTAAACTAAATCCATATTTGTTTCTCCATCTCCCACAGTTCCTATCCCATCACTCCCAGGGCCCCTTCCCCTGCTTCTTTCCCCTTTCATATATGTAATTTCATCTCTTCTATAAAAGGTGCACATTTGAAATGTTGACTCTTTCCCTCCATGGAATTCTTCATCTGCTGGGGGAAATTCTAAGTATTGTAGACCAGTGGTGGGCAAATTAATGGAGAGGATTCTTAGGGACAGGATTGACAAGCATTTTGAAAAGCATCATCTTCTCACAGATAGTTGTGACAGAGTATATAGAGGTGTTTGGGAGATAAATTGGGAGGTTTGTTAGAGAAGGTCACACACAAACACGTTAAAACACAGAATTTTTGCAGGAGCTTTTGTAAGAGTGCTCAGACTCATGATGGAATGTCATTTGCAGAAGGCAATATATGTAACAACATTCAGGGCAGCTTTGTCTGGAAACAGAACTTGTCTTGAGGGTCATGTGATCTTTGCAGGCAGAGAGCAGAGAAAAAAAGCAGGCTTTGCTCTCAGAGAGGAGGGTGTGTGTGTGAGAGAGTGAGAGAGAGCGAGAGAAATTGGTTCCAGACGGACAAGCTGGCAAGGTTTGGAAGAAGGCCTGGTCAAAGGCAAGGACTGGCTTTCCAGTATTTCCCTTGGAATAGGAGAAACAGAAAGGAACTCTGTGGTGGATGTCCTGGAACAAGAAAAACTCTCTCTCTCTGAGAACCAACTAGAACTCTTCTGAGTGGTAACCTGTTAAGCACCAAAGCCTCGTGAACTTTATTAATGTTAACTTCTGTGCACAGTACATGAATTGCTGCAACCAGTGAGATTGGACTGTGAAACAAAGAACTTTGCTGAACTTACACACACATTACACACACGTGTGCTTAGAATTAGAAGAGGGTTAAGTAGGTTAAGTGGGTCAATAGAGATAAGATAAAGTTTGATTCTATTTTTATGTTCAAAGATAATTAAAAGCAACTTTTGTTTAAGTAATCATTTATCGTGGTCCATATCTATGGATGCTGGGTTTTGGGGTCCTCTGGACTCGTAATATAGTCACCATGGCTTGGTAAAGGGCAGGCTGTGACTCCTGAACCTAACTGAACTTTTGAAGAGACAAAAGAATTTGCTGAAGGTTGGGGGTCGATGTGTCCATGGATTTTAGTGAAGCATTTACCAAGGTCCTCCTCGGTCGACTCATTCAGAAAGTTATGAGGCATGGGATTCATGGCTGTGTGGATTCAAATGGACTTACCTTCAGAAAGCAGAGTGCAGTAATAAATAGGATGTATTCTGCCTGGAGGTTGGTGAATAGTGGTGTTACACAGGCATCTGTTCTGGGACCCTTGCTTTTGTGATTTTTAAGAATGACCTGGACAAGAAGTGGAAGGTTGGAGGTGCTGTGGATTCTGTAGAAGGTTTCTTTAGGTTACAACAGGATACAGTCAGGATGTAGAGTTGGGAAGAGATGTGGCAGATAGAGTTCAATCTGGACATGTGAAGTGATGCATTTTAGAAGATTGACTTGAAGGTGGACGACATGGTTAACGGCAGGATTCTTAACAAGCGTGGAAGAAAAGGGGAGCCTTGGGGTCTGATTCCATAGATCACTCAAGGTTGCCATGCAGGTTGATAGGGCCATTAAGAAGGCCTATGGAATGTTGGACTTTATTTGTAAGGGGGTTAAGGGGGTTGAGTTCAAGAGCTGTGAAGTCATGTTGCAGGTCTACAAAATTCTGGTGAGACCATCCTTGGAATAATGTGTTCAGTTCTGGACACCTCATTACAGGAAGAATGTGAAAGCTTTGGAGAGGGTTCAGAGGAGAATTAACACGATTGCCTGGATTGGATTATCTTATATGACAAGGTTAACCAAGCTAATGCTTTTCTCTTTGGAGTGAAGAAGGATGAGAGGTAACTTAATAGAAGTATACAAGATTATAAGAGATAAAATGAAGCGTGATAGTGTAGTGATTACCAGAGACATCTGTTTAAGGTGAACGGAAGAAAGTTTGGAGGGTAAGATTTTTACTCCGAGTATGGTGGGTGCCTAGAATACTTTGCCAGGGCTTGTGGTGAAGTCTGGTTCAATCGGCACATTCCAAAGACTCTTAAAAAGGCACATGGATGCAACAAAAATAGAGAGTTACATACGTGAGGTAGGAAAGGATTAGGAAGGATAGGTTTGCATGGGTTAGCACATCATCATGGGCTGAAAGGCTTGTACTGTGCTGTAATGTTCTATGTAGTCCAGTTTCTTCAGCATTTGTATTTCTCAATGTTAATTATGCATTGCATTTCGATGTTTAAAAAATTTAGACACACAGCATGGTAACAGGACATTTTGGCCCTTATGCCTGTGCCACCCAATTAAATCCAATTGGCCTACAACCCTCAGTACATTTCGAATGGTGGGAGGAAACCAGAGCCCCCTGGGAAAGCCCAAGTAGACATGGGGAGAACCTACAAATTCCTTAAGACAGCTTGGGATTCGAACCCCAGCCCTGATCGTTGGTGCTGTAACAGGATTACACCCACCTTGCCATCACATTCCTCTTTCCATACTTACATGCCAAGCTCCTCCCACAGGCCCCTTGCCCAAGACCAGATGAGGAATATATTGATCACGTTCCTGTGTCCAGGTGAGCACCGAATCCACAAAGACACCAAGATCGGCATCAGGACGCAAGAGCGAGTCGAACAGCACAGCAACTGGGCTGTGGGAACGGCCCACCAATCCCTCAGACAGGTGCTGGAGGTCCTGTAGTAGACAAGAAGAGTGTAAATATATTGACGGACAGAATATAATGGAGAACAAAGCTCCAATATGAGTCATGTGTCGTGTCAAATTGTCATAGAGTGAGGAAACAGGCCAAGCGTGCCCATGCTGACCAAAGTGTCCCACCCACACAGGTCCCACCTGCCTATGTTTGGCACAAATCCCTCTAAACCTGTTCTTTTCATGTATCCATCAAAGTGTTACAATAATACCTGCCTTAACCTCCTCTGGCAACCCATTCCACACACCCACCACCATCTGTGTAAAAAAAAAGTCACCCCTCAGATCCCTGTTAAATGTCTCTCCTCTCACTTTAAACTAATGCCCTCCGGTTACTGATTTCCCCTGCTCTGGGTAAAAGAGTGTTCTCACCTTCCTCTCACGACTTTGTTCACCTCTATGAGATCACTCCCCTCCCACCCCATTCTCCTGCACTCCAAGGAATAAAATCACAGCCTGTTCATCCTTTCCCTGTAGTTCAGGCCCCCTGAGTCCTCGTAAAACTTCTCCAGTTTGACAACATCTTTTCAATAACACGGTGACCAAAAGTGAGCACAAGACTCCAAATGCGGCCTCATACAACTACCACATCAACTCCTAACATCCTCATGTAATTCTCTGCCTGATGAAGGCCAATGTGCTGAAAGTCCTTTTAACCACCTAGTCTACCTGTGAAGCTATTTTCAAGGGACTACTGTGGTACCTGCTCCGCAACACCTTCCAGATCCTTATTATTCACTGCTTAGGCCCTACCCACATTAAACCTTGTAAAATCCAATACCTCACATTTCTTGGTATTGAATTACATTAATCATTCTTCTGCCCAACTGATTTGGCACCTAATTTATAGCAAAGTGAGCTGAATTGCCACAAAGTTCCAGCTCCACTGAGCACATGGGTTTCCTTCAGGTGTTCTTGTTCCCTCCCATGTTCCAAAGATGCACAGAATTAGTAGTTTAATTAGTCAACTTGGGTATATTTGGGCAGCATGGACTTGTGGGCCAGACATTACTATGAATTACAATGAAGCCTCTTCATCTCTGTGAGAAATCATTGGTGGGGGGCGTGGCAAGATGGCGTAGGAAACAGACGTGCCTTCCAGACCTCTCCTGACTCTGATTTATTGTTTTGTCTTTAAGTGCCCGTTAAAGTTCTTTTAAAAGTTTATAAATAATAAGAGGTGCTGGATTAATACCTAATGGTTTATATGCAAAAAAAAGGTAAAAGAAAACATCAACAGACTGTTAAAAAACTACATTTTCTGAAATTATCTGAGCCTACTTGTTTACAAGAAGCCAAGACTCAATGTAGAATGGATCCAGAAGAAGACGTACAGAATTTGGCATTGAAACTCCGTTTTAAACCGGTAAGACTCTCTGAAGGTCGCATTACTGGCCGGGTGCCAGTATTTCACACAACGGCCACTGTGAGTGCTGTTACTGAGACTTTGACAGTTGAATCAGCTGGGGCGCTACCAGCTGGAGAGTTAAAGAGCTGTCATTCGACTGCTACAGTGGTGGTGCTGCAAAATTCATCTTCAATTACAACGGTTTTTCCAGATATCGATTCAGTGAAGATGATTAAAGAGATTTGGCTTAAAGATAACCCTGATCTTCAGTCTCCTGGCATTGCTGGGGGGACTTTGAGAGGGATTTTTATACGAAGCCAAACTGCTAGAAAAGATACTAAATTAAGGGAAGAGACAGAAGATCCCGTGGTCTCTAAGGAACAGCAAGACCCCATTATGCCTGAATCTACTTCTATTGAAATGTCTGTTAAGGATCTTGAAGATAAGATATATTCTGTATCGAGTCACTTAGCTAATTTTGTGAACCTGTTTATTTCCAAGATTAATGCGATGGCGGAAGCCATTAATGGAGCTTTTAAGCTTGAAACCATTGAAAGATTTGAAATGTGTGATCAAGGTTTAGTCGATGTACAGGATCAACTGCAAGATGAAAATAGAATAATTGAAACATTGCAGATCTAAAATAAAAAATTATCAAAACAGGTTGATTATTTGGAGAATCAATCTAGACGGAGCAACGTGAAAATTGTTGGTTTGCCAGAAGGCATAGAAGGACCAGATCCAAGAAAATTTTTTACTGAATGGATTCCACGAGTGTTAGGACAGGATAAATTCCCTGAAGGTTTAATACTGGAATGTGCTCATAGAGTTTTAAGAAGAAAATCTTTTTCAGGACAGAATCCAAGACCTTTTCTGATCCGTTGTTTAAACTATTGTGACAGAGAGACAATTTTATGTACGGCTATTAGAAATGCCCAGCAAAATAGATCTCCTTTGATGGTTCAGAATAATCCTGTTTTCTTCTATCAAGATTTGAGTCAAGAAATTATGTTTCAACGATGCGAATTTAATTCTGTGAAAGAACGGTTGTGGAAAAAAAGACATAAGGCAATATTCAGGTATCCTGCGGTACTGAAGATTTTTCAGGATGGAAATCAGCTAAAGTTCTTTGACAATCCTAAAGAGGTTATGGACTTTGCTCAGTCTCTACCAGTCATGCAGTTTCAGGAACGATGTAGTCCTTCAAGGTCTCCAAAGAGAGTAGAGATGTAAGGTGGGATCCAGATTTTTAAAAGAAATGGAAGCAATGGTGACTGAAGTGGTAACATTGATTTTAAAAAATAAATCTTTTATCTTTTTTTTTGAGAAGAGTTTAAATAGTTTAAATAATGATGATAGTTTAATGAAATGGGAGTTGGGAGTGGGAACTGGGTGGGCACTAGTTTCCAGAAGTCATCAGCTACCTGTGAGTTATCTCACACCCAATATTTTGGGGGAGTTACCGCTTTGGGCGGTTTAAACAGGAGGAGGTAGTTGTGACCTCCGACCTGTTTTTTTTTTTAATTTTTGGGTTAAGAAGTGAAGATTTTTTTTATTATTATTTTTTTAAATAAAAATTTTTTTTAAAACTCTTTTTGTTTTGAGGGAATTAGGAGGTTTTTTTCTCTCTTTTTTTCTCTTTTTTTTGAGGGTTTTTTTTCTCTTTTTTCTCTCTTTTTTAAGAGGATGATGTCACAGAAGATAATAAGTCAAAAATTGAGGATGTTGAATTAGATGAAGAGAAAGATGAGGGGAAAGGTGATAAGAAGAAAAAGAAGAAAACCAAGTACAAATACATTGAGCGAGAAGAGTTTAATAAAATTAAGTTAATTTCGATAGAGAATTTTGAAGATGTTATAAATGAAGAATGTGGAGAATTTTATGAGTTTGAACTTTCTTTTTCTTTTTTTATTTAAGGGGAGGGGAAGGGAATAAAAAGTTTATCTGATTGTTTTTCTAAGGGATGTTTTTGTTCTCTCGATGAATTATAAAGGAAACTTGGTATTAATGGAAATTCTGTATTTGTGTATTATTAATTATGATTTTTTGTATAACAGATATGTGGTTGATATATGATTTTAATATTTGAACTTAGTTTTAAAGTGGATTTCATTTGTTAAATACATGTATTATGTTTGATTTAAATATATGTTTAAGGGTATTATTTTAGTATTGATATTTTTTTTGTTGTTAGTAATTTTTGTTGTAGTTAAGTTTTATCCTTTTTTTGTAAGTGGGGTTTTTTCTATTTTATTTACAACATTGTTAATTAATTCTTCACTCTATTTTGGGAGGGGAGGGTTGGACTAATTTTAAATTAGACGATAAATGTGTTATAATTATTGGGGGGGTTAATTTGTGTAGTTTAATGATGTAGTATTCTAACTTTTATTATCTTATTTTTAATTATTTCTTTAAATGTAATTTTTATTGAGGAGTCACGTGATGGACTAGTGGCCAGTCAGGGAATTCCAGCCCTCTCCGGAAAAGTTAAAAAAAAATGCACAAAACACAAAGGTA
The DNA here is from genome assembly GCF_036971445.1 of Narcine bancroftii. Lineage (NCBI taxonomy): Eukaryota > Metazoa > Chordata > Chondrichthyes > Torpediniformes > Narcinidae > Narcine > Narcine bancroftii. Next base: position 52,704,925 of record NC_091478.1, on the reverse strand, counting down.
CAAGAGTAAAAATTAAAACAAAGTAAAAATAAAGGTGAGAAGAAAATGGCAGCGAAGAGAGAAAAGTCGAAAACAACAGGAAGAAGAGAAGAAGAAAGAACGTCGGAAGAAGAAGGTGAAGGCCTTACCTGTCCGAGGAGGCCCGCCGCGGAGAGAGAAGCCCACTCCCTCAGGTCAGTGGAAGTCCCGAGCTCGGGACTACAAAAATGGCTCGAGGAGCCGAGTAAAAGTGCGCAACCGCGCATGAAAAAAAACACACTGATGGGAGGGGGGAACAGCTTTGGAGTCGATCTCCACAGCTGAGAGAGACACCTGCAACACAGCAACAGGTGCAGAACAGAGAAAATAACGACAAGAAGAAAGAAGAGGGTAAAAAGAAAACAAGGAAACAACAGATGGTCAACCCAGAAGAAGAAGAACAGAAAGAAATGGAAGAAGAGAAAGGCAAGACAATGGATATATCTTTTTTTAAAGAATATATGGAATCAGTGAAAGAATGGCAATTACAAGAATTTAAAGAGATAAAAAGAAGAATTAAGAGTGCAGAAGAAAAAATGAATAAAATAGAAATGGACATATCAGAGATAGGAAAAAGAGTGGATAATGTGGAAGAATGAGAAATAATTGTAGAAATTGAAGTAGAGGACTTAAAAGAGAAATTAGAAGAATCTAATAAAAAAGTTAAAGAGGCACATGAGCTGTTAGCTCAGAAGATAGATATAATGGAAAACTATAATAGAAGAAATAATATAAAGATAGTGGGCCTTAAGGAAGATGAAGAAGGCAAGAATATGAGAGAATTTATAAAAAGATTTGATCCCCAGGGTTCTAGGAAGACCAGAATTACAGGAAGAAAAGGAAATAGAGAGGGCACATAGAACATTAGCCCCGAAACCACAACCGCAGCAAAAACCAAGATCCATTTTAGTAAAATTCTTAAGATATACAACAAGAGAAAATATATTGGAGAAAGCAATGAAGAAAATAAGAGAAGACAAAAAGCCACTGGAATACAAAGGTCAAAAAATTTTTTTCTATCCAGACATAAGTCTTGAACTCCTGAAGAAGAGGAAGGAGTTCAATACAGCAAAAACGGTCTTATGGAAAAAAGGATATAAATTTATGTTAAAGTACCCAGCGGTACTTAAAATAGTTATTCCAGCGCAACAAAACAGACTTTTCTCGGATCCAGAGGAAGCACGAAAATTTGCAGAACAACTACAAAACAAGCAGAGAGATGAAGACATGTAATGAGAGTAAAAATGACCACGAACTATATGTATGTGTGTATATGGGTGTATATATATATATATATATACACATACATGAATGTATCCGTATTTAGAGGAAAATATATAGAGTATAGATAAGAATTAATAAGGGAATGAAAGGGAATAGAGGGAATAAGGAGGGAATTAAAAGAGTGACCTTTGTTATATATGAAAATTGAAATCTTTTCCGGGGGGGGCTGGGTGGGGAGGAGTTACGGTAACTGCAAAATCAGTTGAAGTTTGCGAGTGAATTCGCAAATCCAAATGGAGAGGGGAGATGTGGTTGCCCGACAAGGGATAAAGGGCAACTCAGGAGGGGGAGGGGAGAATGGGGTTAAAGAAGTTTTAAATAGGAGAATAAGGAAAATGTTTTAGAAATGTTGTCTTATAAAGTGTTCAAAACAAGAAAGCAGAAATGGATAAGAAGGAAAGGTGATGATGGAGAAACGGAAAGGGAAGATAAACAAAGTATGAAATGGCTACGTTGAACTATATGACTTTAAATATTAACGGAATACATAACCAAATCAAAAGGAAGAAACTGCTAAATTTACTGAAAAAAGAAAAAATTGATATAGCATTTGTGCAAGAAACACATTTAACTGAATTGGAGCACAAGAAATTAAAGAGAGATTGGGTAGGACATGTAACAGCAGCGTCATATAATTCAAAAGCAAGAGGAGTAGCTATATTAATCAGTAAAAATGTACCAATTAAAATAGAAGAGGAAATAATAGATCCAGCAGGGAGATATGTGATGATAAAATGTCAGCTATATTCGGAGTTTTGGAATCTACTCAATGTAGAAGATCAAAAGTTTATGCAAGATATTTTTTTGAAGATAGCAGATACGCAAGGGAACATATTAATAGGAGGGGATTTCAACCTTAATTTGGATTCAAATATGGATAAAACTGGGAAAAAAATTAACGGAAAGAACAAAGTAACCAAATTTATAATTAAATCGATGCAAGAAATGTGACTTTTGGATATATGGAGGAAACAACACCCAAAGGAAAAGGAATATTCATATTATTTGGGTAGACATAAAACATACTCAAGAATAGACCTATTTCTGTTATCAGCTCGTATGCAAGATAGAGTAAGAAAAACCAGAATATAAAGCTAGAATATTATCGGACCATTCACCCTTGATATTGACAATAGAGTTAGAGGACATCCCTCCAAGAATATATAGATGGAGATTAAACTCCATGCTACTTAAAAGACAGGATTTTAGAGAATTAATTGAAAGACAAGTTAAAATGTACTTTAAAATAAATACGGAATCAGTGAAAGATAAGTTTATACTATGGGATGCAATGAAAGTGTTCATTAGAGGGCAAATAATAAGTTATGTAACCAAGATGAAGAAGGACTATAATCAGGAAACAGAGCAGTTGGAAAGGGAAATAGTAAATATAGAAAAAGAATTAGCAATGAAGGAAGATACAACTAAAAGAAGAGAATTGGCAGATAAAAAAATAAAATATGAAACACTACAAACATATAAGGTGGAGAAGAACATAATGAAGACAAAACAGAAATATTATGAACTATGGGAAAAAACGCACAAAATTCTAGCATGGCAGCTTAAGACAGAAGAAGCTAAGAAAATGGTATTGACATCAAGGAAAAAAGACAAACAAATCACATATAATCCAACGGAGATCAATGAAAACTTCAGAGAATTCTATGAACAATTATACCAAACTGAAAACGAAGGGAAAGAAGACAAAATAGATGAATTTTTAACTAAAATTGAACTACCAAAATTACAAATAGAGGAACAAAATAAATTAATAGAACCATTTGAAATAGTAGAAATACAAGAGATAATTAAAAAAAAACTACCAAATAATAAAACACCAGGAGAGGATGGATTCCCAATAGAATTCTATAAAACATTTGAAGATTTATTAATTCCTCCCCTCCTGGAAGTAATCAACCAGATTGACAAAACACAAAGCTTACCAGATTCATGTAAAACAGCAATAATTACAGTAAAACCAAAGCAAGGGAAAGATCCACTCGCACCAGCGTCATATAGACCAATATCATTACTTAACACAGATTATAAGATAATAGCTAAACTATTAGCAAACAGATTAGCAGATTATGTACTTAAAATGGTAAATCTAGACCAAACTGGATTTATTAAAAAAAAGACGCACAACAGACAATATTTGTAAATTTATTAACTTAATTCATGCAGTAGAAGGGAGTAAAGCGCCAACAGTAGCAGTTGCTTTAGACGCAGAGAAGGCCTTTGACAGAGTAGAATGGAATTATTTATTCAAAGTATTGCAAAATTTCAGTTTATCAGAGAAGAATATTAATTGGATTAAAGCATTATATAAGGGGACATTGGCGAAAGTGACAGTAAATGGATATATATCAAAGCAATTTAACTTAAGCAGATCAACAAGGCAAGGATGCCCACTATCACCCTTATTGTTCGCGTTAGCTATAGAACCACTAGCAGAATTGATAAGAACAGAAAATAATATAAAAGGGATAAAAATAAAAGACAAGGAATATAAAATCAGTTTATTTGCGGATGATGTTATAGAATACTTAACAGAACCAGAACTATCAATAAAAGAATTATATAAGAAATTGAAGGAATATGGTTACAAGATTAACGTAAATAAAAGTGAAGCAATGCCTATGAATAATGCGGATTTCTCAAAATTTAAGAAGGAATCACCATTCAGATGGCAAATGCAAGCAATAAGATACCTAGGTATACAAATAAATAAAAATCTCGGCCATCTATATAAACTCAATTATTATCCACTAATGAAAAAATTACAGGGTGATTTAGAGCATTGGAAAGATTTACCATTAACACTAATAGGAAGGATAAACTGTATTAAAATGAACATTTTCCCAAGGATATTATACCTATTTCAGACATTGCCAATACACTTGACAGAGAAATTCTTCAAGGAGTTAAAGAAAATAATACGGAAATTTTTATGGAAAGGGGAGAAACCGAGGATAGCACTAGATAAATTAACAGAATGGTATAACAAGGAGGCTTACAACTACCAAACTTTAAAAATTATTATAGAGCCATACAATTAAGATACCTATCAGATTTTTACCAAACAAGGGAAAAGCCAGATTGGACTAGATTAGAACAAGATAAAATAGGGGAAAAGATACCTGAACACATATTATATAAATGGGATGAAAAATTGGTAAAACGTAGGAGTTCTCCAGTATTACATCATCTGCTCAATATTTGGAAGAAGATTCATGTAGAAAGGAATAAAACAAATTACCAATTACCAAAACTAATAATGACGCAAAATCAGTTACTCCCTTTTACAATAGATAACCTTTCCTTTAGAGAATGGGAGAAAAAAGGGATCAAAAGAATAGAAAATTGTTTTTCAGGAAATAGATTATTATCCTTTGAACAAATGAAAGATAAATATAATATAACTCAAGATACAGTGCTGGCATATTACCAATTGTGATCCTACTTGAAGGACAAATTAGGAAGCAGTCTGAGGTTACCAGAGGGAAGTAACTTTGAATATGTGATTACAGATACAATGATAATCAAAAGATTTATAACAAATATGTATATTAAACTGCAAGAAAAGGAGAATGAGGAAACAAATGGTAAAACTAAACAAAAATGGGAACAAGATTTAAATATAAAGATAAAAAAGGAAACATGGGAGAAGTTATGCTCTGGAACGATGAGAAATACAATAAATACGAGGTTACGTATGATACAATATAACTGGATACACAGGCTATACATTACACCTCAAAAGTTAAATAAATGGGACCCAACAGTATCTGACAGATGATTTCGTTGTAAAAAAGAAATGGGAACAACAATTCATGCAATCTGGACATGTGAGAAAGTAGAAAAATTTTGGGAAGATCTAAACCAGATATTAAATAAAATTACAGAAAACAATATACCAAAAAACCCAGAGATCTTCCTCCTAAGTAACATAAAAAAAAACTAAGAATTTGGACTTGATTTGGATGGTGCACAAAAAAGATTTGTTAAGATAGCTCTAGCCGTAGCAAAAAAATGTATTATGTCAACCTGGAAATTGGAAGATAATTTGAGAATACAACAATGGTATATAGAAATGAATAAATGTATTCCATTAGAAAAAATAACATATAGTTTAAGAAATAATATTGAAATATTTGAACAAATATGGGAGCCATACATGAAACACAATAGAGAAAACCTACCGGGGACATTTACCACCTAAATCAATGAAAGGAGAAGGAAATGAAAAGAATTGACTCAGTGGAATTTCTTGTTTATTTTTATTGAATGACAACATGGTTTGACTGGTTTAATGTATCTTAGATTTTGTACTTTAAATGAATGGGGGGGGGTAGGTAGGGAGGGTGGGATGGGAGGAGGGGGTGGAGGAAAATGTATGTATCTTGGTCAATGTGGTTTATGGTGTGAAAAATAAAAAATTTAAAAAAAATGTAATTTTTATTTTATTCATGTCATAAAATTTTAAATAAAGTTTAAAAAAAAAGAAATCATTGGTGAACACGGTAAGGCTGGAACTTGTCTCAGTCCCCGATCTTCATGCGGACCTACTTCCCCAGGCTCTCAGTTACTCTGAACATAAAATCGGGAACAGTACAGCATGGGAGCGTGCCCTTCAGCCCATAATGTTTGTGCCAACCACAGTGAAGAAATTACACCCAATCTTTTTTGCCTGTGCATTTTCCCCTGTTCCCCGCACCTTCATGTGTAGATCAAAATGTCCATCTAGAAGCCTCTGAATCATCCTGGCTGCCCTGTTCTAGGCACCCACATCTATAAAATTTCTCCTTCTTATCTTAAATGTATCGTGCCTAATATGCATCATTTTGTCTTGGGGAAAGGATTCTCACTGTTTACCTATTGATGCCCTTCACAACGGTCAAGTATCAGGTTTCCTCTCAGCCTCCAGATAAAACAACCCAAGTTTGTCCTACCTCTGCCCTTAACTTACATCCTCAAATTCAGGCAACAGAACAGCACAGAAAAAGGCCCTTTGGCCCATCAAGTCCATGCTGAACTATTACTCACCCAGGCTATAGCTTTCCATACTCCTCCCATCCATGGACCTATCCAAATGTTTCTTCAAAGGTGAAATTTAGTCCACATTCACCATTTTTAAGATGGCAACTCCCACCATTTTCTCTGTGTGAAGACATTCACCTTAAATATCTCAACTTTCACCCTTAACCCTGTTCTCTAGTTTGTGTCTCACTCAACCTCAAGCCTGCATTTACTCTATTTGCTTCCTAATTTTGTAAACTTCTCAAATCTCTCCTCATTCTCCACGCTCCAGGGAAGAAAGTCCTAACCTGTATAATAATCTTTCCCTGTAATACAGCTCCCAGCAACATCATAGTAAATCTACTCTGCACTCTTTCAATTTTATTGATATCAATTTTATTGATAGCTGACTAAAACTGCACCCAATACTCTAAATGTGACCTCAACAATGTCTTGGACAACTTTACTGCATCATTCCAACTCCTGTACTCAATGCTTTGATTAATGAAGGCCATTATGGAGGGGTGTGGAGCAATATGGTGTAGGGGAACGAGGTGGACTTTCAGCTCTCCCAAGGGATTCAAATATAAAGCCCGAATTAATAACGGATTTCAAATTTAAAATATATAAAAATCCTCTGGAATCTACTTAGAAGCTGTTGGACATGGCCGCTAGAGGAAAGAAAGCAGTAAGGGAGAAGAAAATCATAAGTAAAGATCCTAAAAATAAATCAAGGAAGAGCAGCCTGCCTTACAGTTGGTGCTTAGGTGTCAAGTTCCGAAGCCCCAGCGACAGGCTCGTACGATGACAGCCTATTTTCAATTGAAGCCAGTGGCACCTCCTGTGAATACTGGGGGAGATGGTGCCGGATCGCTCCTGAAGAATACACTAAACTCATGCTCATGCACAAAGGTGTGAAGAGGGAGAATATGCTTTGGAATGGTCATTCCATAGTGCTATCTCTAGTGGTGCTAGTGGAGTGAAGGAACTGCAGGCAAGCCAGAGCTGTCAGGAGTACCTGCAGCTGGTATAATCATATCACCATATACAGCACAGAACAGGCCAGTTTGGCCCTACTAGTCCGTGCCGGAACAAATCCCCACCCTCCTAGTCCCACTGACCAGCACCTGGTCCATACCCCTCCAATCCTCTCCCCTCCATGTAATTATCCAGTCTCTCCTTAAATGTAAATAACGTCCTTGCTTCAACCACCTCTGCTGGAAGCTTATTCCACATCCCAACCACCCTTTGCATGAAGAAATTTCCCCTCATGTTCCCCTTATAATTTTCCCCCTGCAATCTCAAACCATGGCCTCTGGTTTGAATATCCCCCACTCTTAATTGAAAAAGCCTATCCACGTTGACTCACTCTGTCCCTTTTAAAATCTTGAACACCTCCATCAAATCCCCCTTCAATCTTCTACGCTCCAGAGAAAAAAGCCCCAGGCTGCTCAACCTTTCTCTGTAACTCAAACCCTGACATCCTGTAAGGGATCAAGAGAAGAAGGGAGATCAAGAAGAATCAGATCAAAATGAAGATGATAAAGAAGATGGAGAGGGGCTTCAGGTCTTGGAATAAAAGAACCAACTATGAAAGGTGTTTACTTACTAATAATGGGTCAATATCAGTTATAAGGGCTGATATTAGATATGTTAGATCTGATATGAAAGAGGTTAAAAGTGAAATGTTGAGATGTGCTTCAGAGGTGAAGGACATTAAAGCAACAGTTCAAAGAGTTGATTTGGGTCCGCAGAGAGTTAAAAATCATATGGATATTAATAGCGATAGAATTGAAAGGGTTGAAAATTCAGATACACTCTGGGAAAAACAGGAAAGAAATTATGGATATGTTGGAAAATCAAAGTAGATCAAAATGTAAAGATTGTTGGCCTTTAAGATTTTGAAGGAAGTGGTGATCCTATTGTATATGTTGAATACCAATGGGTTTGGGGGGGGGGGGGTGTAAAGGGGAGGGAGGGAAAGGGGGGAAAAAAGGGAGAAAAGGTCACTATAAATTTAATGAGAAATGTTTGTACATATTTTAGTTGACATGATTCACAGTGTGAAAAATAATAAAATGTATTAAAAAAAAGGAAGTGGTGACCTTGTGGAATTTTTTTCAAAAATGGATTCCTAGAATCTTTGGAGAAGGCATTTTCCAAATGGAATTGAACTGGAGAGGGCTCACAGAGCTTTACGGAGGAAGCCCACACCAAATCAGCTCCCTAGAGCTATGCTGATATCAAGACAAAGAGAAACTTTGAAGATTGGCGGTCCAGAAAGCAGGGCAGATCATGGGGCCTATGGTTACTGATGGAAATAAAATGTTCTTTCATGCAGATTTAAGTAAAGCAGTGGCGGATTGAAGAAAGCAATTCAATCCAGTGAAGGAGATTCTTTGGAAGAAAGACTACAAGTTTACTTTTCGACATCCAGCTACATTGAAGGTGTTTTTGGGGAATGAACGACCCAAGTTCTTTATGGATGAAGAAGAAGCACCAAGATTTGCAGAATCACTTCCTACTATGAAGGAAGAGCAGCAAGAATTGTTGAGTTTAAGCCCCCAGCAAGAACTTCAAAGAGAAGTGCTGTGGTTCCAAATAACACTGAAGAAAGCAGATTCCAAGCTGTCAAAAGGAGCCGGAATCTCAGATGGAAACATCTTTAATTGATGACGATCAAGTTAATGTGGACCCTGAACTGGTGGGTGATTTATTTCTTAATGTGTGATTAATTAATTATTCCCCTTAGTGGGGGGGTTTGATGTTCTTCTTTGCTTGCCCAAATCATTATGTGCCACAGGTGTCAAGACCTGTATGGTGGAGGGAAATAGTGCTGTTGTAGCGGCTTCTACGGTAGATGCTACTAAATAAAGGCCAAGGTAGTCAACTCAAGACTGGTTTATTGCAGATATACACAGACTTTTTATTCCCTGCCTGTTAATGAGCTCGTTAGTGAACAGCTGCTGATCCTGTGGACCAGCAGGTTAAAGCTATGAGCCATTAGCGCCTTGTACCTTTAGGCAGGGGCTTCATCTGATCCACTCTCTGTACTTTGGCACCCAGCACTGCTTGCCCACAATGTGTCAGGTAAGTCTGTGAACATCACCCTACCCCCCCCCCCCCCCGAATTGTCACCGTAACTTAAGATGCCAGATACACTTGACGTTAGCGGACATCCATGTCACCTGGGTTGAGGGCACTGAACTGGTGAAGTAGGGTCTGTATGGGCGGGTTTAGATCTGTCCACATTGAATAGCTGCGGATGGCCTCCGATGTCTCCGATGACCACTCCATTTCTCTTAATTACACAAAATGGTCCTTCATATGTTTTTATTAACGGTCTTCATATGAATACAAATTTGGTGTTTAATAGTGATTGGGGCACTTGTTGCCTAGGTTTGCCATGCCAGTTGGTAGAGGATGGTTTGCTGTTAGCAATACCCTTGTGGAGTTGCAGGACGTCCACATCTGAAATGCTTGTGAAGTGAATATCTCCTGGAACCATAAGGGCCGTACCATACATCAATTCTGCAGATGATGCAGACAGATCTTCTTTTGGAGCTGTTCGTACTCCTAGTAGAACCCAAGGTAGTTCATTGACCCAGTTGGGGACAGTGAGTCAGGCCTTCAGTGAAGATTTAAGTTGTCGATGGAAACGTTCCACCAGGCCGTTGGATTGTGGATGGTATGCAGTAATGTGGTGCAACTGTGTACCACAAAAACAAGCCAAGGAGCCCCATAATGCTGAAGTGAACTGTGGTCCATGGTCCAAAGTTATGTGTGTAGGCACTCCAAATCTAGCAATCCAATTTAAGATGAACACTCGAGCACATGCCTTAGTATCACTGACTGGTAATGGCCAGCGTGTGAAGCGATCTACTACCATGAGAATATACCTCACATCCTGTGACACTGGTAATGGTCCAACCAGATCCACGTCCACATGCTCAAATCTTCTGTGTATTGTCGGGAAAGGCTGCAGGGGTGCCTTGGTGTGGTGTTGAATTTTCACAGATTGGCAGGATATACATGTTCATGCCCATTGTGCAACGTCTTTTTTCAGCCCATGCCACATGTACTTGTTTGACATTATTTTGACTGAAGTCCCGATGGATGGGTGTGATAGATTGTGAATGTCACCAAAAAGACGGCATCTCCAAGATAATGGGACCAATGGTCGAGGATAGCCCAACGATACATCACAAATGAGTTCTGGACTACCTTGTTGTGGTGCCACCTGTTGAATAGCTGTACTGTATGCCTATATATCCGGATCCGCGGATTGTGCCACAGCCAGTTAAGCAATGTTGACTCCACCTTGAACATGGCACACACTTGATCTGGAGAGCTCATCTGCGACCAGAATGTCCTTTCCTGAAATATGACGCACGTCCATAGTAAACTCCGAAATGTAGGACAAATGTTGTTATTGTCTTCCCAACCAAGGATCTGTGACTTTGCCAAAGGCAAAAATGATCGGTTTGTGGTCTGTGATTATGGTGAAATGTCAACCTTCCAAGATATAACGAAAGTGCTTTATAGCCAGATAAAGTGCTAATAGTTCTCGATCAAAGGCGGTGTACTTCATTTCCGCTGGTCTTAGATGACGACTAAAGAAAGCAAGGGGCTGATAATGGCCATTGATGTATTGTTCCAGAACTGCACCCACAGCTGTTCCCGAGGCATCTGTGCTAAGCGTCAAAGCAGCTTCAGGATTTGGATACGCAAGCATTGCTGATTTGGCTAATGCCTCTTTGGCAGACATAAATGTGCCCTCTGCCTCTGCGGTCCAGGTAAAGCAGTTGTTTGGAGCAGAGATGATGTTAAACAGGATGTTAGGCTGTCAGCAATACCAGGAATAAATCTGTGATAAAAATTTATCATTCCCAAAAACTTCTGTAGCCCTTTGACAGTGACAGGTCTGGAAATGTATGGATGTATGGATAACAGAAATATGGCATCTGCTGTAATTTTATGCCCTACGAATTCTATGGTTCACTTGCCAAATTAACACTCGTCAATGTTAATTGTCAGACTAAAGTCTTGGAGCTATTGGAAAAGGCGGTGCAAATGCTGGCGGTGATCTTGCTCATTTTGATTTACTACAAGGATGTTGTCCAAGTAAATATATGCTAAATCTCTGCCTAGAACATCCATAAGCTGCTGAAAAGTTTGTGCGGCATTCTTTAAGCCAAATGGCATTCTGAGGAATTCAAAATGACCAAACGGCGTAATAATCGCTGTCTTGGGAATATCATGAATTGGTATCTGATGATATCCCTTAACCAAATTAATCTTTGAAAGTATGCAGCAATGATGCAGATGGGCGGTGAAATCCTGTATGTGTGGGGTTGGGTATCTGTCAGGTATATTGACATCATTAAGCCTACGGTAGTCGCCGCAGGGTCTCCAACCGCCTGTCTCCTTGGTTACCATATGCAAAGGTGAGGCTCGAGGGCTGATGGCATCAGATGATGCCCAGTTCTTCCATTGCTTTAAATTCTGCCTTTGCTTGCCATAATTTATCAGGTGCCAGACAACGAGCTGGTGGGCCTGATGTGTCTATGTAAGAAACCAAATTCGAGGCTGAAGTGTCCAGAAAGGAGGCAAATGAAGCCAAACTGCATTAACTGTCATGGCACTGAAGTTAGGGGTGAGAATATGGGGAAATTCATTGAGTAGAGCAGTATATGATGCGTCCTTGTGTAACATATGTACTCCGAACTGTGAAACTCTCCCCTTGATGCACGCCAGGTGGATATGCCTGAAAGCTGGTTGCGTGAACTAATTTTCTGCGTTTTATGTCTACCAATAAGTCGTAGGAACGTAAAAAATCCACACCCAAAATGGGTTGAATGACAGAAGTGAGGACAAAATTCCAATGGAACATGGTTCCACCTATTCCAATTGCGACTCTTCCAGTACCGAAACTTGGAATGGCAGTTTCATTCGCCACTCACAGGGTCAAGTGGCGTTTTTTATGCGTCCTTTCAAAATAGGTCGGTGGGAGCAAACTAAGTTCAGCACCTGTGTCTACAAGGAATTTGCGCTTACCCGCATTGTCCTGAAGATACAATAGGTCTGTATGTATGCCAGCAGCCGAGGACACAACTGGCAGCCGGCTCTTTCATTTCCAGATGACTTTTTGTAGTAGGTACATGGCTGGATGCACTTATGGGCATTGTTTCCCCAGCAGCAATGGTAAAAATACCACTCTCGATGTACATCAGCACATTCCTTTCTTGGATTGAACTGCAGATAAGGAGGCTGGCTGGTAGGATGCGGGACATGCTTCTGCTGTAAAAACGGATGTATTGGGGCAGACTCTTGTGTAGGATACGATAGAGCCTGTCAGCTTCTCAAGCCACATCATGTGGACGGCAGAAATTCATCTTATCGATGGTTATGGCAACGCGAGCTGCAATTTTTGACACAAAAGCAGACAATGGGAATGACCATCTGACAATGCCAGCATCTCATTCATCAGGTCTGATGGATACTTGTCACCTCGGTCTTCCATGTTCAAAAGACGCAGGCCACGCTCATCCCCAGTAAGTTCCAACGTATCAAGAAGAAACTGGCGGAACTTGGTGTTCTGGTCTTCTGCCGGAAGATGAGCAATAAATTCGCTTTTTCACGATGCAGTGTCCGCATCCAATGTACTCACGACATACCAAAATTTTGTCTTCCGCCATTATACCCCGAAGATGAATCTGGGTTTCAGCTTGAAGAAACCAAATTCGAGGCTGAAGTGTCCAGAAAGGAGGCAAATGAAGCCGAACTGCATTAACTGTCATGGCGACGGCAGTTGTCGCTGCTGTTGAAATTTCCTCATTTTCCATAATGATTCAAATTCATTGAATCTTAACTTCAGGGTTACCAATTTGTAGCGGCTACTATGAAAGATGCTACTAAATAAAGGCAAACACACACAAAGGTAGTCAACTCAAGACTGGTCTATTGCAGATATACATAGACCTTTTATTCCCTGCCTGTTAATGAGCTCGTTAGTGAACAGCTGCTGATCCTGTGGACCAACAGGTTAAAGCTATGAGCCATTAGCGCCTTTAGGCAGCGGCTTCAACTGATCCACTCGCTTTACTTTGGCACCTTTTTTGTTTGGTTATTAATGAATTTTTCCTTTTTTTAATTCTTCTTCTATTTTCTTCTTAAGGAACAGAGATGCACACAGGAGTCAGTTAGAGTTGATAAAGAGACCTGGGAGAATGGGATTGGAAGAGATTTTGATTTGGGATAATAGATGATAAAAATAAATTCAATTTTTTTTATTTGGATAGAAAAGCAATACTTCGACTTGCAGTACAAAATGCGAGACAATGACATTGATTCAGAATAGCAGAATCTTTTTTATATCCTGATCTGAGTCAATAGGTCGACGTCGATTCAATCCAGTTAAAGAAGTTTTGTGGTGTAAAGGTTATAAGTCTACTTTTCGTTACCCTGCAGTGTTGAAGGTTTTATGGAGACTATCAATTTCGGTTTTTTGAAACTGATCATGAAACAATGATTTTTGCTGATTCATTGCCAGATATAAGAGGACAAAGACGTAGTCCACCATTATCTCCTAAAGAAAAATCTGGTTGCTCTGGAAATGGAAGAAATAGCAGAAATGGGAGAAACGGGAATGGAAAAAGTTTACCTCCTTCTGAAATGGGATCTTTGAGATTGGAATCTTCTGGATGAAAAGAAGAATTTTTTTTAATTCTATTTTTTTCTTTTGTTATGATATTTTGATGTTATTGACTATTTGGCTGGGGAGGGAGAGATGTGCACTAAGTTTTTTACTATTCATCAGCCACTGGTGGGTGACCCACACCCAATTTTTGTTTAGGGGATTACTACCTTTTTGTATTTTTTTTGGGGGGGGGATATTTTCTTTTTTTTTTCTTTATTATTTTTTATTCTTATTTTTTAATTAGTTTTTAATTTGTGATCTTTTTTATTGGAGGGCCTATATAAGTTGATTTGAGTTTCTATATAAAGATATTATTGGTATTTAGTAATAATAGTAGATATGTCAAAGTTGAGATTTGCTACTTTTAATGTTCGAGGATTAAATAATCCGATTAAATGTAAGCGAGTCTTGGCATATATTAAGAAAATGAAAATTGATATTACCTTTTTACAAGAAACACATTTGAATGTGAAGGAAAGCATGAAATTAAAAAGGGACTGGGTTGGGCATGTATATTCTTCATTTAATTCTAGAGCTAAAGGTGTAGCAATTTTGGTACATAAAAATTTATCTTTTGAATTACAATCAATGGAGGAAAAGGCAGATGTATTCTTCAATTGACGTAAGATTTTTAGTGAATTTTGGACTTTACTTAACATTTATGCTCCAAATGCATATGATGAAGTATTTATTTCGGATGCATTTTTATGTTTGGTTCAAGCTAATGATAATATTTTAGTTGGTGGTGATTTTAATTGTGTTTTGGAACCTTTATTAGATAAATCTTTGAAGAAACTTAACAAATCCAAGATGGCAATTCAGGTTCAAGCATTGATGAAAGATCTTAATTTAGTAGATATTTGAAGACGTCTTAATCTGACAGAGAAAGATTTTTCCTTTTATTCATCTAGACATGAATCGTTTTCAAGGATTGACTTCTTTTTAGTATCGGCACATTTATAAGGGGAAATATGACAAGCTGAATATAAAAGTAGGGTGATTTAAGATCATTCTCTGTTATATTTTACATATGAAACTTCTGAGAAAATTCAAATAGCTTATCGTTGGAGATTTAATACATAGTTGTTAAAAAATATGGAATTTATTGATTTTTTGAAAAAAAAACAAGTTAATTTTTTTTTAAAGAAAATTCTAATTCTGTTCAAAGTAAGTTTGTATTATGGGATGCTATGAAAGTCTATTTGAGAGGACAAATAATTAGTTATACTTCTAAAATAAAAAAGAATCAATTAAATCAGAGTCTTGAATTAGAGAAACAGATCGATCAGTTAGAAAAGGAATTTCAGAATGATGCTACAGATCAGAAAGTAGAATTATCTAGGCTGAAATTGAAACATAATACTTTGCAATCTTATCAATTTTAATGTGTGATTAATAGGACTAAACAACGGTATTACAAATGGGGAGAGAAAGCACATAAGGTATTGGCGTGGCAATTAAAGAAAGAACAGATATCAAGGACTATATTAATGCTGTTAGATGGAATTCTCTTTTTACTTATAAATCTTGTGAGATTAATGATGAATTTTATTCATTTTATAAAAAGTTATATACATCTGAAGGAAAGCAGGAAATTGGATCGAGTGATTTTTTAAAAAATCACAGCTGAATTTGCCGATATTAGAGGATGGAGATATACAGAAGTTAGAAGAACCAATTACTGATTTGGAAATTAAAATGGCTATGCTGGAAATGCCAAATGGTAAATCGTCTGGAGATGATAGATTCTCGGTTTAATTTTATAAAATTTTTTATGATGATTTATCTACAGTGTTTGGGGATGTATTACGTCAAGTTGTAGAAAATTATGAATTACCTGAGTATTGTTCTAATGCTTTAAAAACAGTAATTCCTAAAAAAGATAGAGATCCTTTGAAAGTATCTTCATATAGACCAATTTCATTGCTAAATGTAGATTATAAAATAGCTAAAATATTAGCGAATAGATTGCCTAAATTTTTACCAAAGTTGATTTATATTGATCAAATAGGTTTTATAAAGAATAGTTATGCTTCAGATAACATTTTGCATGTGATTAGTTTGATTAATAGATTTCGACAATCTTTAGATCATCCAATAGTGATATCCTTAGATGCAGAAAAAGCATTTGATAGAGTTGAATGGAATTTTTTGTTTAAAGTTTTGGAGAAATTTAAGTTTGGTCCTTCTTTTATTGGTTGGATCAGGGCTCTATATAGTAAACCAGTAGCTAGAGTATTGACGAATGGTTTGATTTCAGAACCTTTTAAGTTAACTCATCAAGGTTGTCCTTTAT
This sequence comes from Narcine bancroftii, assembly GCF_036971445.1. NCBI lineage: Eukaryota > Metazoa > Chordata > Chondrichthyes > Torpediniformes > Narcinidae > Narcine > Narcine bancroftii. Next base: position 52,688,609 of record NC_091478.1, on the reverse strand, counting down.
CACCAGCTTTGTTTCCATTAGTGATTGAACCTTTAGCACAGTTGATAAGACAAAATACACAGATACAAGGTATGAAAGTTTTAGATGAGGAGTATAAAATTAATTTATTTGCTGATGACCTATTGGTGTATTTAACAAATCCAGCTCAGTCACTTTTGCATTTGAAGAAATGTTAAATACAATATGGATGTCTTTCTGGATATAAAGTTAAAGTTAACTGGGAAAAAAGTGAAATATTCACTTATTCAGTTTATAAGAATATTATTAATTTGAAGTGGACTGACCGAATTAAATATCTGGGTATAATTTTGAATGTTAATTATAAATCTTTATACAAATTAAATTATGCTACGTTAATGAAAAAGATCAAAACTGATTTGATTTGATTGAAAAGTTTATCTATTAATTTAATGGGAAGGACAAATACAATTAAGATGAATATCTTTCCGCGTATACAATATCTGTTTCAATCTATTCCGTATTTACTTGATAATTTTTTTTTTGAGATTTAAATAAAATGGTTAAGGAGTTTTTATGGAGGGGTAAATTTTCGAGAGTAGCTTTGAATAAATATGAGTTAGGGGGATTAGGTTTACCACATTTTCAAAATTATTATGAGGCAGCCCAACTTAAATTTATTAGCTCATTGATGGATTTGGTACGGCCTCTTAATTGGGCTAAAATTGAGATGCCAAATATTTCTGAATTCAAAATACATCAATTTTTGTTTAGGTGGAATATGAATTTGTTACAACAATATAATGTGCCTATACTAAAACATCTAATGAAGTTATGGATAAAGAAAAATAAAATGATAAGTTCTAGGGGTAAATTATTGGCTTTGACTCCATTGTATAATTGTCAACTTATTTCTTTTTCAATACATAATCAAAGTTTATTGCATTGGAGTTTTAAAGGTGTGAAAAATTTGGGAGATTGTTTTAAAGAGGGTAACTTTTTATCTTTTAATCAGATGAGGGAAGATATTGGTATTGTTAAGAATTCTTTATTTCTTATTATCAAATTTGATCTTTGGTAAAATGTATGTTTGGTAGAGATATGATTTTACCTAAAATGACTAAATTTGAGACTTTTCCTATGAAGGTATCAGAGAAGGGGTATATTTCATTTATGTATCAAATATTACAGGATATGGATAAAAAGGGTTGGGATAGATCTAAAATTAAATGGGAAGAGGATATTGGTTTTTTTTTTGAAGAGGATTGGTTAGATATCTGTTATGATAGTGTAACTAGATTGATAAATGCACATTATGCAATGATTAATTACAACTTTTTACATGAATTATATTTGACACCTGAAAAATTTAAAAAATATATGGTTTTAATGAATCAGATTTGTGTTTTAGATGTGGTGATACGGTTGGAACTTTTTTTCATGCTGTTTGGTCATGTATACATATACAATCTTTTTGGAAGAAAATTCAATCATTTTTAGTATATCTGTATAAGATTAAAAGTTTTAGATCAACAGTATTTATTGGGTAGTTTACAACCTCTGAAAGGTTTGGAATTAGACAAGTTCCAGATTGCTTTTGTATATTTAGCTTTATCCGTAGCGAAAAAATGTATTGCTAGTACGTGGAAAGATACACATATGATTGATATTAATAGATGGCATAATGAGATGAAATATTGCTTAATAATGGAAAAAATTATGTATGTTTTGCATGATAATTACAATTTTTTTATTAATAAGTGGCTGTTATACTCAGAATATTTACATTTCAATTTATATTGATTAGATTTTAATATGTATACTTAATTTTTTTAATATTCTTTTTTCTTTTTTATGGCTCTCCTTAGGAGAGTTGGCTGAAGGGGGCTTCTTTTTTTTCTATACATATAAAAAACTGTTCATGTTTAATTGCTGTATATGTCATATGTTATTTGTTGTTTGAACGAATAAATAAAGTTTTTTTAAAAAATGATGAAAATAAGATTGACAAGTTTTTTTTATGTCAAATTACTTGACCTAGTCTGAATGATGGGGAACATTAAGATTTGAATGCAGTATCTACGGCAAGTAAAATTAGCAAGATAATGAGTTCAATGCAAAATAATATATCGCCAGGAGAAGATGGATTTCCTGTAGTAATTTAAAGATTGTTTTAATACCTCCATTTATGGAGGTGTTAAATTATGTTACAAAAGTACATTCACTGCTGGAATCCTTCTTAAAGCTAATTATTACAGAAAACATATAGTGATCTTTCCAAAAAATTATAGAGATCCAATGAAACCAGCATCTTATGAACCAATTTCATTATTAAATGTTGATTATAAAATATTAACAAATAGATTGGCAAAATATTTACCGAAATTAATACATATGGATCAAATTGGATTTGTTAAGAGTCAGAAATCTGTAGATAATGTAGTTCTTAGTTCATAAATTTGGTTCAAAAAAGGGAAGACCTGAGTGTGGCAGTGACTTTGGATGCTGAAAATGCATTTGACAGATTAGAATGGGATTTCCTCTAAAGTTTTAGAGAAATGTAAATTGGGTTTGGTGTTTATAGCTTGGATTAGAATTAAAGAGATAAAATAGACAAGGTTGTCCACTGAGCAATAGAACCATTCGCTGAATTAATAAGACAAGATTCAAAGATTGTGGATATTTTGAAGCAACAAGAATATAAAATAAATTTATTTGCAAATTATGATTTGATTTATTTAACAGACCCTTTAAATTCTTTTCAACAACTTAAAATTAGAATAAAAGAATATGGAGACATATCAGGATATGAAATAAATTGGGAGAAGCATGAGATTATGTCTTTAGTTAATGGAGATTATCAGAAATGTAAGGAAGTAATTGAATCTAGGTGGCCAGATCTTGGAATAAAATGTTTAGGTATTTGTATGCAATGAGATTTGAAAAAATATTTAAATTATTTATCTTTAATAAGAAAATTAAGGAGGATTTGTAAAAATGGAATATGTTACCTATTACTTTGATGGGTTGAGTAAATTATGTTAAGATTAATGTTTTTCCTCAAATACAATATTTATTTCAATCAATTCCAATTTCAATTCCTCAAAGATTTTTAAGAAATTAAATATTTGAGTTAGAAAATTTTTATGGAAGGGGAAAATGGCAAGGGTTCATTTGGAGATATTGACGTGGAAATATGATTTAGGTGGTTTACAGCTCCCCAATTTTATGAATTACCATAAAGCAGCCCAGTTGAAATTTTTTAATATAATGTATGAGTTAAATAATGTTCCAGCATGGATAAATATAGAATTATAAAATAGGAGAAACTGATCCACAACATTTTATTTATAAATGGAATGCAAGATTGCTAATAGCAAAAAAAAAAAAACATCCCATGGTGAAACAATGAATTGAACTTTTGAAGGAAGAGGTTTAATGTCTGGAACCTTTTTGGCTTGATTTGGTTAATTTAATAGAACGAATAACTGGGAGTAAGATTCCCACAAGATGCAATGTTATTTTTACTGGGAGATATTAGAGGAATTAAACTAATTTAAATTGAATATGTATCAAGTAAGATGTGTTCAAATTGCCTTGGCAATAGCTGGAAAATGTATTGCTATAACTTGGAAGTCAGATATAGATTTGAGAATGGGGAGATGGCATGTGCAAGTTCTGAGTTGGATTCCAGTTGAGAAAATTACATAAGAGATAAATATCATACTTTTTGTGAAATATGAAGCCCATATTGGCATTAAAATTTAAATTAATCTTGAATATTCCCCTTCTATAAATATTTATAGGTTTAAAAGTATCAGAAAGTGATACTTGTTGTTTTCCTGTCCCTCCTTTTTTTTTTCTTTGTTTTAGTTTGTAGGGGGTTGGAGGTGGGGGATTTATAGGAGGATTTTTTTTTATTTTATTTTTTATAAAACATCACATGTATTTGGATTAAGTTTGAAATTTTGTGATATGTTTGCTAGTAATATTGTAATAAATAAACTAGTTTTTCAAAAGAATGAAGGCCAATATGCCAAAAGCTCTCTTCACAACCCTATCCACCTGCATCGTCATTTTCATGGAATTATGCATCTGTTCTACTGAACTTTTAACGTTTACAGTGTACATCCTACCTTGGTTAGTCCTTCCAAAGTGCAACATCGCACACTTGTCCACCATAAAGTCCATGTGCCATTTTGCTACGACTGTGGATGTGGTGGGGGGGGGTTGGCCCCACGTGATGGGGCCAGATACTACCTGATGTCGTTATAAAACAGAAGTGTAATCTGACACTTAATTGTCAGAGACAATTGTCAGAGGCAGAGAGAGAGAGAGACTCTGTGTCCATGGATTCACCTCCAGTGCTCCCATAGCCTCTGTAGCCACACAGACTCCAGTTCAAGCCATCAGCAGCCAGAGCCCAGATCCAAACCTCTGCTACCATGAGGAGGTTTTCCATTCCCAAGGCTCTTCGGGAGCTTCCCTTGCCCTCAGCATGCACTCAAATCCTGATTCTGATACTTCCAACAGCCCACAGCCTGGTGTGAGTCTTGTGACCGCATTGCCTGCAGCCTGAGTGGGTTCCTCACCTGTAAGTTAGCACAGTTGGTGCAGTGGTTAGTGCAACGTCATTACAGTGCCTGCGATTGGGACTGGGGTTCGTATCTGTCTGTTAAGAGTTTGCACATTCTCCCCATATCAACATGGGTTTCCCCTGGGGGCTCCAGATTCCTCCCACTGTTTGAAACAAACTGGTGGTGTAGGATAATTGGGGGTAAATTGGGCAGCACTGACTCATGGGCTGAAATGTCCTGCTACCATGCTGTATGTTTAAATTTAAGTCTCCCACAGCTCACTGCCTATATGTGTCCTTCAGTCACAGAGCCACTCGTCCGATACCTTGGTCACCATTCTTAGGGTCGTCTCCTTCTCAAAGGGGATGTTCTCTCTGTTACTGGAGCACTGCACAAGTTCTCTGATATCCTCTGGAGTCTGCAACCCCTCAAGGCTGCTGCTGAGCACAGATATCACCATCTTGGGCACAGACTCCGTGGTCACAGGATTTTAACTAAAACACCATTGGCTCCTTTAACAGGCCATTTAAAACCTGCAGGAGCCGTTGGCAGTGGGAAAGGGTGGTAGGATCCTACAGGGTAGTCCTGAGCCTCCTCTTCTTGCTCCACTCGGGTTTGCGCATGTGGCAACATTGCCATTACAGTAGTTTTTATAGCATTGCTGCTCTATTCCTCCGTACGGCAGTCTGAACCAGCTCCCCACAAATTGCATGGCCAGCCTCAGAGGGAGAGTGGGAATGGTTGGTAACAGAGGAGCACAGGGCTTCCAGAGAGCAGAGCGAAGATGTGAAGATGATCTGAGGAAGTGGTGGGGACAATCACATGAATCACTTGCTGCAATTTGAACAGGCCCGGAAAATGAAGGGCTGTGGATTAACAAGGATGGGCGATTACTCTTTTAAAACAGCAAGCACACGCTGATGCTGAATGGACCCAAACATTCTGTAAGGACAGCAAATGTCTTGCAGTTGCAGAGACCCAGATTCAATCCTGACTGTGGGTTCTGTCTGTGTGGAGTTTGCATGTTTTATCCTCAGTGACTGTGTGGGTTTGCCCTCTGGGTGCTCCAGTTTCCTCCCACCTCCCAAAAACATGCTGGTTGGGGGAATTACATGGCCAATGTGAACCACCCCCAGTCTGTGGGTGGGGAGCAACAGCTGGGGGAGTTGATCAGGGTGCGGGGTAAATTTTAAAATTGGGATGAATGAAGGAAGTAAGAGAGGCTGCAGATGCAGGAATCTCGGAGAAAACAGGAAAAAAACAGCACTAGAGGGATTCAACACGTCAGACAGCAGCTATGGGAGGCAGGAAAATGGTTGACATTTGGAGAGTGATGAAGGAAGAAAGGCAGTAGCAAGAGGTGAGAGCGGGGGCTGAGGCAGGAGCTGGAAAACTAGGAGTTTCTGTCACTTTGGTGCAAGCTGCTGGGTGACCAGCCTCAGTGGTCTAAAGGGACTGTTTCCTCACTGATTCTCTAACCCTCAAGACTCCTGCTGTTCCAGAAATATTGATGTGAAGAGGAGGAGAAAGAGGGCAGAACAGCTGAGATCACTGGGGTCTCCCTTCCCTCTGGTGACAATATTCACAAGGTGCATGGTTTAAATAGGGCTCAGAGTATAGAGTAGGCATTCAGGTTAAGGTTAGTGTTACCCATCCAGCACACATGACCTTTGACCTTTGACCTTTGACCCACTACCATCAGGAACACTAAAATCAGGACAGCCAGGCTGGGGATGCTATCTAGCTGTGAGAGTGACGAGCAGTATCCTGTAACCAAGTAAATCATCCAAAAATATTTATCTATACTTACTTTCACATTTTTTTTAGATGTACAGCACAGTAATAGGGCCTTTTTGGCCCACAAGCCCATGCCGCCCAATTACACCCAAGTGAACTCTGGTATGTTTTTTTTCCAAGACAAGTCAAGTTTATTGTCATCTGAGTGTACAAGTACTACCTGACGAAACAGCCTTCTCTGGTCCTCGGTGCCAAACACACAGACACACAACCAGACACATCTATGGACAAACAATTACATATGCAGAACAAATATTAATGTATACACATAAATAAACATTGTTTTGTACTTATGAGAGTCTCGTGGTATGTTTTTTTTTGAAGGGTGGGAGGAAACTGCACCCCCCCCCGGGGAAAACCCACGGGGAGAACGTACAAACTCCTTACAGACAGCACGGGATTGGAACCCCTGGTCCTGATTGCTGGCGGCGTAACAGTGATGCACTAATCGCCATGCCAACTGTGCCGCCCGTTAGGCCTTGCATCTTTCTGTACATGTGTGATTATTATGTGCTGTGTATCTGCATGCATCGTGTTCGGAGAAATCCTACCTATTCGGTCAAGTTTTATATTTAAATTACGACATACAGAATGGTAAAAGGCCCAATGTGGGAGGAAACTGGAGCATTCCGAGGAAATCCATCCTGAGATGGGGGATCGTGAAAACTCCTTCCAGACAGCAACAGATATGAAGTGGTAAAAATGTTGTGCCAACCACTGGGCTAACCGTGTCACCCTGTGCACAGTCAGATGATTATAAACTTTCACCTGAACCTGAAGCAAGGACTGTGGAAATGAGTCACTTCCGATTACCTGGTCCACGATGGATTTTCCCTGATTTGCTTTCAATTTCTGTTGAAGGATAGGGTTGGGATGGACGGAAGATTCCTTGAAGTAAGGTCTATATCCTGACAGGAAGTAGGACAGACAAATGGCAGAGGGCCCGTTTCCTGTTTAAAACAAACACACTCAGTCATTGGGAAGTCACATCACACTATTAGCTACCGACAGGACTGTGCAGGGTTGATTCGGCTGCTTAAGCAGTCAGAACTCAAACAGCAGTGGAAATCAGAACCAGTTGCTTGAGTATAACGAGGAGACTAAAGTATCATCCAGTACAAACCCTGCTCTAACCCTAACCCTGCTCCCACCACCGTTCACAGAACTACAGAAGGCTACAGCACAGAAACAGACCCTTTGGCCCTTTGGCCCATCTCAACCATACTAAACCTTCTCTTCAATCCATTCCCACTGACCATTGCCCTCTATACTGTCCAAATTCTTCTTGAATGTCAAATTTGAAAGCATCCACCATTTCAGCTGGCAGCTCGTTCCACACTCCCACCACTCTCTGCATGAAAAAGTTCCCCCTATGTTCCCTTTAAACATCTCACCTTTCACCCTTCACCCTTCTTGTCTCATGCAACCTCAGTGGAAAAAGCCAGCTTGCATTTACTCTGTCCATACCCTTCATAATGTTGTACACCTTGAACAAATCTCCCCTCATTCTCCAACACTCCAGGGAATGAAATCTGAACCTGTTTAACCTTTCCCTGTAACTCAGTTCCTCAAGTCCCAGCAACATCTGAGTAAATCTTCTCTGCACTCTTCCTATCTTATTGACATCTTTGCTGAATCTCGGCATCACTCCCCTCCCCTCAGCCACTACTCCCTGAAAGGTGAGATCTTCAAAGGAAACATGAGGGGGTGGGGGGGCGAGACTTCTTCATGCAGAGAGTGGTGAGAGTGTGGAAGGGCTGCCAGCTGAAGTGGTGGATATGGGATTGCTTTAGACATTGAAGAATATTTTGGAGAGGTTTATATATATAGAAGGGCTATGGAGGGATATGGTCTGGATGGAAGTCAATGGGACTGGGCAGAATAATAGTTTGGCACAGATAAGTTGGGCCAAAAGGCCTATTTGGGTGATGTGGTGTTCTATAGTGCACTTGTTCCAGCTTCCAGAGGTAGGGGTAGGTCAACGCAGGATCTGGAGGTGGGGGAAAGTGGCAGCAGGTCGTGGTCAAGGGTGGGTGGAGGGGGGAGGAGAGGAGAGAGGAAAGGGCAGAGGGAGGAGCTAGCAGGTGGAAGGGTAGAAGAGAAAAGTTGAGAAGTGATGGGAGCTCGAGTGGAGAGGAAGGGGTGGGGAGCTGGAGGGAAGGAGACAGAGGGGTTAATGGAAATTGGAGATGATGCTATCTGGTTGGAGAGAGTGCCCAGATGGAACGTTAGGAGTTGTTTCCTCCAATGTATGGGTGGCCTCAGTTTGGCAGAGCATGAGGTGGTGTTTGTTGGACGGTGGAGGGAAGAAATGCAAGAGACTTGACTGGTTCTTACATTGAACTAGCAGAGGTTTAATGAGTTGTGGCCCAATTCTGTCAGTCCTTTTAAAGAGCTGCTGCAGCAGAACCAATGGGTGACCTCTTCCAGAAAGGTCATGCAGGAAACTGGAGATAGGTTGAACACGAAGTGGAAGATCACTGATCCCAGGTAATAAAGTCATCTTCATGCTTATACACAATGACCTGAAACTGCACCACAACCCCTTCACAAAGAAGGAAAAGTTTGAGAGTCACTCAGCGTGTGAACAGGTCCTCCAGCCAAACATGTCCACGCCGACCAAAGTGTCCCACCTGTCTGTGTTTGGCCCATATCCCTCTAAACCAACCCTATCCACGTAACCATCCAAATGTTGAAATAGTCCCACCTCCTCCGGCAGCCTTCCTTTCCATATATCCACCAGTCTCTGTAAAATAAAGTGACCCCTACGGTTCCTGCAAATCTTTCTCTACCCACCTTAAACTGCTTGTTACTGATTCCTCTGCTCTGGGCAATAGATTCTCTCTACTCATCCGGGGGTGAGGAGATTGGTTGCCGAGAGAGAGCAAGGCTTCAGAAGGAGCTGTTATTCCAGCACAGGGAGGTGACAGGGTTATAGAGCAACAGGAATATTGTATAGAGGATTCCTTACCGATCACGACAACAGGGAAGGGAGAGCGTGCTTGCAGAGTCCAGTCCATTCTCCATACAAACACCTGCAGCCCAGTGATGCTTCAGCTCTCATCCTGCCAAACCAGAACAATAATGTTAAGGTGGCACAGTTAGTGTGATATTACAGCACTGGTGGCCTAGGTTTGAATCCACAACTGTCTGCAAGGAGTTGTACATTCTTCCCATGACCATGCAGATTTGCCACATTGCCTCTGCTCTCCTCCAACCTTCCAAAAACATGGTGTTCGTAGATTTATTACGTGGGTGTAATGGACAATAGAGGTTCATGGGCTGGAAAAGTCAGTTTCCGAGCTATATTTCTTAAAACAAAGTCACTGGCAGGATGAGTCCAAGGGAGTGGCTTTCAAACCAATCACTCAGTGAATTTGTATAACAGGGGAACAGACACTGGGTCCACCACATCCACACTGACTAATTCATACAATTGCCCTGATCACACCCCGTAGGTTTCTGTCCACGGGTGATCCCACACTGACCAGCTCACACCCAATGGGTTTCTGTACACAGGTGATCCTACACTGACCAGATCACACCCCTTGGGTCTCATTGTGACACCACAATGACCCCCTTTAGCCACTGTCGAGCATGGGCTCCACCATCTTGAGCAACTTTAGCAGGATTTTAAAATAAAATCTGTCAGCTCCTTAAATAGGCCCTTTCAAGCCTGGCTTAAACCTTTGAGGCACTGCTCTAATCCCAGTATTAGTATGTACCACATCTAGTGAGCACATGGAGTCTTTTGCCCAGAGTCGAGGAAACAGAGAGGCTGCAGAAGGATGTAGATCACACATGTCAAACTCTGGCCCGCAGGCCAAATTTGGCCCGTGATATAATTATATTTGGCCCGCAAGATAAATTCAAAATTATCAAAACGCCCGCCCTGCAGTGTTTTTTGGTAATGTCACCCCCACCATCCTCCCCCTTCATTGCACATCCTTCCCCATTGTAACACGAGAAATTGTAACACGAGAAGTCTGTCGATTTCATCAGCCGGCAAGCCGGTTGGAAGGCTCCCCGCACAACCAGTCACTTCTCCCACCTGTCGAGCGGTGCGGCGGATTGGCGAGCGCCTGTGATTTCCTGTCAGCGCGACGGACATGGCAGGCTGTGCACGGCCCCCGGGCAGCGCGAGCGCCGCACGGCCCTTCCACAGCGCGAGCGCACTTCTCCCGGTCGCCACCGCCTTCAACGCTTGCACCCGCGCGGACCCCAGGGACGGCTGGTTCGGCCCTGCACGTGAAGAGAGAGATGGTGGCTGTCCGTAAAGGCTGATCGGCAGTGCGCTGGGCCTGAGTGGGTGGGTAAGCAGGGGTGGGCAGAGGGTGTAGGTGAGGAGTAGTGGGCAGGGGAAGTTATGGTGGTGCGAGGGGCAGTTAGAGGGAGGAATGAGTACAAGGAGGGGTGGATAGGGAAGAGGTAAAAGGGGAGGGGCAGGGTGAGTAGGGGAGGGGTGATTAGAGGGTGAAAGACAGGTAGAGGGAGGAACAGGTTGGGGGAGAGGCAGTAGAGGGGCATGTATAGGATGGGGTGGGTAGAGGCAGAGTGAGTGGAGTGAGGGGTGAGTAGAGGTTGGGTAAAGGACTGGTCAGGTAGAGGGATGGTGGGTCGAGGGTGAGCAGGAAATGCTGAGTCCTGATGCAGGCCAAAATGGACACAGCCTGTGAATGCTGACTACATCTCCACAGGGACCAAATAGGTTTCCCTCAGGTCAAGCAAAGTGTGAACATGAGCTACCTACTCCTGACCTGTAACATTATCCTCCTAAAGTTATATCCTAAAGTTTAACATTACATATGTTGAAAGAAGAGAAAACATGCAGATGTTGTTGAAAAATTTCAATAAATATTTAGTTCAGCCCTCGACTTAGTCCAAGTTTTTAATTTTGGCCCTCCGTGAATTTGAGTTTGACACCCCTGATGTAGATGGATGAAAAGACGGCAGGGAATGGCTAAATGAAATATAATGTCGGAATGTGTTCCTTCATGTAGTTTGGCAGAAGAATAAATAGGCTGACTATTTTTTAAAATAGGGATAAAATTGAAAATACCCAGATGCAAAGGGACTTGGGAGTCCACATGTAAGATAGTCTGAAGATAAAGCTGCAGTTTGCGACAGTGAATCATGACGGGAAATGCAATGCTGGCCTTCAGTTCAAACATAATAGAATACAGTATAAGAGCAGGGATGTAATGTGGAAGCTTTAGAAAGCACTGGCAGACTTCATTTGAAGAGTTGTGAGCAGTTTTGGCTACAGGTTAAAGAAAGGATGTGCTGAAATTGGAGAGGGTTCAACGGAGGTTCACCAGGATGCTTCTGGGAATGAAAAGGTTATCATATCAGGAGTGTTGAACAGCTCTTGGCTTGAACTCGTTGGAATTTAGGATAATTATAGGGGATAGAGACAGTTTGAAAGATGTGGACAGAGTAGATGTAGATGGAGAGAGTAACATGAATCAGAGTGATGTTTCTATTACACAGAGGGCAGTCAGTGTGGATTGGGCGATGAAGGAAGAGAGTGCACAAGTCTCATTGCCAGTGTAGAGACAAGAGGGTGTTGGGAAAATGGTATAATGGGGGGGGCGGCACGGGGCCGGGGGGGGCGCGGGGCCGGGGGGGGCGCGGGGCCAGGGGGGGGCGCGGGGCCGGGGGGGCGCGGGGCCGGGGGGGCGCGGGGCCGGGGGGGGCGCGGGGCCGGGGGGGCACGGGGCCGGGGGGGGCGTGGGGCCAGGGGGGCGCGGGGCTGGGGGGGCGCGGGGCCGGGGGGGGCGCGGGGCCGGGGGGGCGCGGGGCCGGGGGGGGCGCGGGGCCGGGGGGGGGCGCGGGGCCGGGGGGGGCGCGGGGCCGGGGGGGGCGCGTGGCCGGGGGGGCGCGGGGCCGGGGGGGGGCGCGGCGCCGGGGGGGGCGCAGGGCCGGGGGGGGCGCAGGGCCGGGGGGGGCGCAGGGCCGGGGGGGCGCGGGGCCGGGGGGGTGCGGGACCGGGGGGGCGCGGGGCCGGGCGGCCAGGGAGACACGCAGACGGTTTTGCAGAGTTCTGTGTTGTATATTGGCCTATGTGTTGTCTGGTTTTATGTTAAAAAAGTGAATTTGCCTTAGATGAAGGTGGACTGCTGAGAGAGTGGGATACGGACTGAGTATGTGCAGAAAATGATCTAAAAATTTCTGGACTTGGATGATAAACCACCACTGGGGGTGCTGTGGAGTAGAAGGCGGCCTAGAGCACGAGTCATGGGCTGGAGAATGTTGGGATTTCAAAAGGGATGAACATTCCGAAGGCAGCCAGAAGGATCCTGTCGAAGCCAGTTGTTCCTCTCTCTGCAGCCACATGAGACAACTTCGAATTTAGTGCTCTCTCTCTCTCCAAGATCTTTTGGCTTTTGTTTATAATCTTTACTTCAGTTGAGATCAAAGTTTTGTGAGTCTTTTGTGTTTGTTTTGTGTCTGATTTTTATCTGTGGGCTGGTTGGAAATATAACCAGTAAGAATGGAAAGAGAAAGAGAGAAACAAAGAGGAAACAAAGAAATAAAAAGTGGAGAAAAGAAACAAAGGGAGATAAGAGAAAACTGAGAGAGACACGGATCAAAAGAGAATCTGAAAGAAAAGAGTGGGCAGGAGGCTGGAAGATGTTAGGACATTGGGAAGGAGAAAGAAAGTCTGAGAAAAAGAGAAAATTGTGCATATCTGCCAAGCAGTGAGAGGCAGGGTTAGAAGGTGCAGGGAGAGATGTTGGAAAAGAATGCTCACTAACAGGAAAAGCGAGTTCCTGCAGCAGTGCTAGCAGACAGGTGCTGTACGTGAGTGACATTTTAAGAGTAAGATAGGGTGGAGAGCCAGCACCTGTTTCCCATGGCAATAGCAACAAACACCAGAGGACATCAGTATAATGTGAGGGGAGGAAAGTTTAAGGGTGACTTCAGGGGCAAGTTTTTTTTTAAAGCCCAGAGAGTACTGGGTGTCTTCAATGCATTGCCAGGGATGATGGAGGAAGCTGGTACAGATAGGATATTTAAAGACCCTTAGACAGGCACATGGATACAAAAAAAATTGAGGGTTATGGGTGTGAGGTTGGGATCTCCTGATTTTTTTTCCCATCAATATTTATTCAGGTACCTGGTAAAGTGCATAAGGAAGGAAGGAAAACACACAGTAGTGTCATGGAACATAGGGAGATTAAGGAGGTGCTTGCTGCCTTACAGCGAACAATAGTAGATAAATACCCCGGGCTGGATATGATCTTCCAACATTGAAGGGGAATAGCCTTAGCCGCAGGTGAGGTGCCAGAGGATTGGAGGGTAGCTCATGTTTTCCCATTGGCTAAAAGGCACCAAAAATAAACCAGGTCATTATGGGCCGGTGATCCTGATGTCAGTAGAAGGTAAATTATCGGAAGGAGTTCTGACGTATAGGATATATAGATTATTGGACAGTGATGGGCTGATTAAGGACAGTCAGCATGGCTTTGTGAGTGGTTACAAGAATTGTTAAACACAACCTACAAATCTTGTAAAGTTTTTCAGAGGTTACCAAGAAGATAGATGAAGAAAAAGCTGTGGATGTTGTCTACATGGATCTTAATAAGGTCTTTGACAAGAACTGTTGGAATCTAGGGGTTAAAACATTATGAAAGAAATGATTAATTAATAAGTTTATATTTACTACATGGTTCAGGGAAAAAGAGGAATGTGATTAAGTGGCAAAGTTGGCTGAGCAAAATGGTCTGCTCCAAAATACAGGGAGAGGAAATGCATAAAACGATTTAGGAGGAATGCTCAAACTAAAGGAGGTGGTGAGTAGCACAGGAGACACAGGCCAGATCAGAACAAAGAATGGCCTGCAAGAAACAAAGGGAATGGAAAACCAGTCTAGGAGGAAGATTAAGGCAGGAGGAGGTGTTAAAGAGAACAGCAGAAATTGGCCAGACAAGAACAGAATGGTGATTAGAAATATCTGGGGATGAATTAATTTCTGATCAACTCAACAGGATAGTCTGGCCTGGAGGATTAAACAGGAGATGACTTGTGATAACCCTTATGCAAAAAGATCTAGCAAAGGAAGACAACTTTTGTTCTGTATGATAATGAAATCTAGCAAAGGAAGCCAACTTTTGTTCTGTATGATAAGGTTGACCTATATAAACTGAGCCAACTGGACAATAGGGGTCAGTCTTGGGGAGTAGCTCACTGTGCAAGTGACCTATGAACTAATGAGTGACCCAGAGCTCTGTTAAGTTTTATTCTTGTGCTGTGTAATAAATTGACTGTTGAACCGAATACCTTCTCCTATCACTTCATTCAAAGAACACGCTGGACTCAGACTACACATAGACTAAATTAAGAGTAAGGTAAAGCCAGAGTCCGACAATTTGGTGACCCTGACGTGATGAAGATGGAGAAGTGACGGAAGAAAAAGATACGAAACACCGGTCGATTGTGGTGTGGTGATAACAACAAGTGACCATCCTACAAAGGGAGGTAAGCAGACGCCTGTTTTAACGAAGTTCTGCTATTGGCAAAGATAAATTGTGTGTTGTCACTACTCTGCAAAAGCCCTCGTTAAAGCCAAAGAATAAAACAAAAGGGGGTTGGAGTCCCCCTAGTAGAACGGGGTTGGAGTCCCCTGTAGTAGAAGGGGGTTGGAGTCCTCCTAGTAGAACAGGGTTGGAGTCCCCTGTAGTAGAAGGGGGTTGGAGTCCTCCTAGTAGAACGGGGTTGGAGTCCCCTGTAGTAAAAAGGGGGTTGGAGTCCTCCTAGTAGAAAGGGGGTTGGGGTCCTCCTAGTAGAACGGGGTTGGAGTCCCCTCGTAGCGATCTCGAGAGATAGCTTTAGACACTTGGCCAATTAGAATAAGGTGTATGGTGATGGTTATTTGCTTCTATAGTGTGTAATAAGTATTTGATTAAGGATCGTGTACCATAGTAGTGTATAAGTATCTGTATAAGGTGCATTGTGATGGTTATTTGTTTTTATAGTGTGTAATAAGTATTTGATTAAGGATCGTATACCATAGTAGTGTATAATCAGTATCTGTATAAGGTGTATTGTTTTATAGTTATTTGCTTCTATAGTGTTTAGGAATCGTCTAGTGTATCATAATAGTTTATAATAAGTATTTGTTTAAGGATCGTGTGTAGTGTGCTGCTGGTGTTCATAATAACGTGAGAAGGGACGAAGTAGATTGCAGGGTGTCAAAATCCTACCAGGGGAGAGACCCAGTGAAGTACGAAGTCTAAAGGGTTAAAGATCAGAACGGAGATGGAAGGAGTAAATAGGGATGTAGGGCAAGAGCTCGGGGGAGACAGAGGGGTTCCCCCATCTGTAAACCGACAGTGGGAGAAAACAAGGAATCAATTACTGGGAGGATTACCGAAGGGAGAGGAGGTACAGGCTATGGCACGGTATGAACAGATATGGAAAGAGCTGCAGAGTCAGGGGAAGGTACCTCGAGGGTTTGAAAAAATCCAGCTGGTACTGTACTTAGGAGAAGCAGAGAGGGAAGCAGCCAAGGAGGTACAGGAACATGAGGCAAAAGGACAAGGATCTATATGGAATAGAAGAAGGTTTAAACAACAGAGAGAAGTGAAGGAACAGAGAAGGGCAGATTTACACAATATGACATTGGCTTGCATGGCTGTGGAAGCGAACCTTCAACATGATATTAAAAAGGGATCCCATATCACTAAGGAGAATACGGGGGAGGTTAAGCCGTCAGTCCCGCTATATCCAAAGTTACCAGAGACATTGCCACCACCTTATCCTATTCCCCAGATGTCAGTGATGCAGATAAATGAGGGAATAGTGAATGTCACTGAATTAGGAGGTCATGAACTCCAGGAGGCGAAGGAGAGACTTAAGAGAATTAATGCGGAAAGGGTGGAGGAAATGAAGGAGTTAACAAAGGAAATACAGAATGGTGTATGTAAAGTGAGGGAAACTAGTATGCGACTGGAAAAAACAAATGAGAGAGAGTAAGAACAGACACTTGAGAATGCCTTCTCGGTAGGAATGTCAGAGGATCACACCACCCCCACTCCTCACAATAGACAAAAGGAGTCAGAGGATGAGGAGATCTTGACCTTTTTGAGTCAGTGTAAGGAGAGTTGGACGGATAAAGCAGGAGTACACCCAGCCACAGATCCCTTGCAGACTACACTCTTTAGGGCTGCAGTAATGAGTGGACTGCCAGCTGTAGTTAGGGAGGCATTAGAGAATAACCCTGATATTCCTGGCTGCTCGAGTGAGCAATGGGAAAAACACTTGACCCATCACATGAAGCGTTACAGGGCTAAGCAAAAGGAGGACAAACAAAGTACGGAGTCGGTACAAGTGCAACTCCTTAAGCTTCAATTGGAAGAAGCTAGGAAAAAGGTAAACGAGGCAAAAAAGATTTCCTCAAAGGGTGCGAACCAGATGATTCAGCAGCCACCGCAGCCACCACAAGGGAATAATACGAGTTGGCACCCGGCCCCAAATTGGGCACCGGGTCCCACCTATGTGGCCAGAATGGGAGGTCCAATGGGGGGATTCCGAGTAAGAGGGAGAGGTCGGGGTGCTCCACGAATGCAGCCAGCTGTATGTTTTGTATGCGGTCAGCCAGGACACTGGAAGAGAGACTGCCCCCTAGTTTGGGGTCCTCGGGACACTGGGGGAAGGGGATATGGACCACAACAAAATGAGCATTGGGTCCAGCCCCAGAGATCGTCAGTGCCACCCCCGGTACATCAGGCACCCCATGCGGCTTTAGCTCCAAAGAGACAATTCCCTTTGCTGACAGAGGAGGAGCAATATTGCCCACAGTGACGGAGCCCGAGCACCCACGAGCAGGCTAGGTTGGCAGACCCTTTCCTGCAGATTAAAGTAATGGACATGGAAGTATCCTTTTTAGTGGATACGGGAGCCAGATTTTCAACACTCACTGGCGCTGTTTCAAGATAAAACATCATCCTCTAGCGTCCAGCTGATAGGGTTCTCGGGTACACCAGAAAATCTGCCGTTTTCTACACCACTAGTCACTTCTGTGGCGGGACAGACTTTTACACATCAATACATTTTGTCAGCCAGGTGCCCTACCAATCTCTTGGGCAGAGACCTGTTGGTCAAGTGCGGAGCATCGATCCTTTGTGGACCCAGCGGAATAGAGGTCACCTTTCCAAATGGATATTCTATGAACTGTTCATTAACTACACTGCATTCCAGTTCTCAGATGTTGTTGGCGGCAGCTGGAGGATCCGCGTCTGAGGGACAATGGGCTGACATTTACTGGGGGCTGTTGGAACAGAGGACCCACAGAAGGGAGGGCTGCTAAAGCTTTATAATCAATGGAAGCCGTGGATCCAGGCGTTACACCCGTATACCCCTCCCTCGGACCCTCCCCATATGACCCTCTTTTACGATAGGGAAGGGGATGAAATGTATCAGCATGCCTTTTATGAAGAGGTAGAGGGCATGCTATGGGAAATTAATTCGGACTACATAGTGGTAGGAAAGGAGGGAGTGGCCGCTGCGGTGGCACTGACATCTGAACAGCTGAAATGGTATGAGATGGCAGGTGAGGCCATTCCTCATGTCACCCTTGCAATTGGCACTACTCATCAGGCAAAAGATTTGGGACCGATGTGTCGGAACTTGAGGTCCCTTAATGACTGGTCTGACACCCAAATACCGACAGTGCAGTTCTCCTCATCTGGTCAGGCATACAAAATTTTGTCTCCAACATATGATCAAGTCCTCCTTGAGCATAGACAGATTGAACGCTTTCATGGTAGAGGGAAGATGGATCACCCCGACTCGGCCCCTATGCTAGATTCTCTCCCTGAGAACCTGTGGTCAGTGGGATCAGCAGATGTGGGTTTTTGTCAGCAGGTTGATCCCATAACCTTCGAACTGTCAGATTACACCCCTATTTGGCAGATGCAGTATCCCCACAAACCTGAAGCTGAGGAAGGTTTGGCAGATACCATTGATGGCCTTATGTATTCAGGGGTGTTGGAACATTCGTGTTCTAGTTGGAATACACCCATCTTACCTGTTCCTAAACAAGACACGGGCAAATATCGGATGGCCCATGACTTAAGGGGCATCAATGGTATTGTGCGAACACCCGCAGTTCCAGTACCAAACCCATATACTGCCATGACTGCTTTAACCCCCAACCACAAGTGGTTCTCTTGCATAGATTTAGCGAATGCTTTCTTTTGCTTGCCGCTGGCAGAACCATTAAGAGATGTGTTTTCGTTCACGTATAGAGGTAGAAAGTTGCGGTATACTAGGCTTCCGCAGGGCTTTATTTTATCTCCAGGGATTTTCAATCAGGTGTTGAAAGAACAGCTGGTGGGGCTAGCACTACCAGGTGGGGTAGTTCTAATCCAGTATGTAGATGACATCCTATTAGCAGCACCTGATCATACTTCCTGTTTGGAGGCCACCTGTCTCCTGCTAGTGCAGCTGTTCAAGGCAGGCTTTAAAGTCTCTCGCTCAAAGCTGCAATGCTGCAGGCAGGTGGTCACCTTTTTAGGGAGAATGGTCTCAGCGAAAGGCACAGGGATTTCCCCTGCACATCGAACAGCGATACTACATCATCCAAAACCAAAGACAGTAAAAGAGATGCTTTCGTTTTTGGGTTTGTCAGGTTATAGTAGGCAGTTTATCCCATCGTATGGTGAGTTGACACATCCACTGCGAACTTTGGTGAATGAGCAGGGGATGAGGAATCTGGGAGCTACACTTGATTGGACTGCACAGGCTGAGATGAGTTTTATTCTATTGAAGCAAGCTCTTACAACAGCTATAGATTTGGCGATTCCAAATTATAAACTACCTTTCTTTTTGGATGTTTCTGAAAAAGCACACACAATTGATGGTGTTCTTTTTCAGAAAAAAAGGGGGTGGAAGATGTGTGCTCATGTATGTGAGTATCACACTAGACCCGACGGAAGACAGACACCCACCATGTACGAGACATGCAGCGGGAGTAGCAAAGATTTTACAAAAGGTGGCACACATAGTAATGGGACATGGCCTGACGGTATTAACAACACATAGCATTGTAGCATTTGTGAGCTCGACAGCATTTACAATGACTTCACTAAGGCAGACGAGACTAGAAAAGATCCTGAATGCTCCAAATGTTACATTTACCCATGAAGGCATTAACATGGCAGACAATATGGGAGAGGGAGAACCACACTGTTGTGAGAAGAGGGTAGTGAAGGATATTAAAATAAGACCTGACTTACAGGCTACACCCTTAAGAGAACCAGATGAAACCTTGTTTACAGATGGGTGCTGTTACAGACACCCCACAGATGGATTGAAAGCTGCCTATGCGGTGGTACGAAAAACTACAGGAGGATTTGAAGAAATCATTACAGGGACAGTGAGAGGAAAGGAGTCAGCACAACTCGCAGAACTACAGGGAATGATAGCAGCATTAGAATGGGCAGAAGGGAAGGAGGTCAATATATATACAGACTCGGCATATGTGGTAGGGACAATACAGGTTGAACTTAGTCAATGGATTAGAAGTGGGTTTTTAACAGCAGCAAGGTCCCCAATTAAACACGAGAAGGATGTTAGGAAACTGGCTGAGGCCCTCCTGAAACCAAGGGCATTAGCAGTTCTTAAATGTAAAGGATACGATGGTGGCTCGGGGAAATGAGGAAGCGGACATGGCCGCTAAAAGGGCAGCAGGATACGGCCCTCAGTTTATTATGATACAGGCAGACAGAACAGCACATGACTTATTACCACCGTGTAGGGTAGAAGTAATAATACAGAAACAAGCAAAGGCATCACCTCAGGAAAGGATGGTATGGGAGGAAAGGGGGGGCAACCAAGGATCAAGGACTATGGAGATCGATAGACGGGAGGCCAGTTTTACCATCTGGACTCATGAAACCCCTCCTCGAGGAGGAGCATGGGCTAACACACTGTGGAAAGAAGCAGATGATAAGGTACTTGATACATTGGTGGCACCCCTTCCTGCCGGCGATGGTGGAGAACCATATTAGAGAGTGTGAGGTATGTATAACTTTCAATGTAAAGGCGACTGTAAAGCGACATGAAGGACAGTTCCCGTTACCTAAGTTACCAGGGCAGGAAATCGTACTTGATTATACGGACATGATTGAGAGGGTAAGTGGCTATCGATACCTCTTAGTAGCAGTAGATGTGTTCACAGGGTGGCCGGAGGCAATCCCTGCCAAAAGAGAAGATGCAAGGACGGTATGTAAATTCCTGATCAACCAGTATATTCCAAGACACGGATTTCCTAGAAAAATTAGGTCCAATAATGGAAGTCATTTTAAAAATAACGATCTACAGGAGGTAGAAGCAATGTTGGGATTGAAACATGCCTTTGGAACGGTGTACCATCCGCAATCCCAAGGGAAAGTGGAGAGGATGAACCAAACAATAAAAGGTAAGATCGGGAAAGTACAGGCACGGACCAAACTAAATTGGGTGGATGCATTGCTCCTGGCATTAATGTCAATAAGGAGTTCGGTAAGTTCTGTGACAGGATTCACTCCATATAAACTACAAACAGGGCACCAGTTTCCGGGACCGGGAGCCGGAATTCAGACTACGAAGAATGAGATAAGCTCAATGGGATGCAAGCTTTATTATGAGAAACTAACGGCTCTGGTGTCAGATTTTTCACAACAGGTCACAAGTCCCAACAGAGAAGGGGAAACACCGATACCTTCAGTCGCGGAGTGGGTTCTGCTAAAGGTCATCAAAAGAAAGTGGTCGGAGCCCAGATGGATAGGACCCTACAGAGTGGTGGAGAGGACGTCCCACGCGGTTCGACTACAAGGAAAAGGCGAGACGTGGTATCATTGGAGTCAGTGTGCAGCAACGGACCCACCGACACGGACACTGGAACAGATTCGAACGGAGGTGACTGAGAACCTGTGAAGCAACCACGGACTAAGAACACTTAATGTCCCTTTTTAAAGAGACTATTGGACTATGGTGACTGTGTATCAGTGGTTGACGGCATAATCAATTTATTGGCATCAAAACAATGAAGGGAGCTGAGATGAATACTATGTGGGGACTATGGGTGATGTTGTTCCTAGCCCTTGAAGCATCTGGAGAAGGAAACAACTGTACAAAGGGTTTGTGGTCAGCCTGGGAGGCCCACTGGACTGAAGTGTGTTCATAATGGCCAAGTTTGTGAGGTTAAGTTTAACAAGGGGTCGGAGATGCCGGTCCTTGCAAAAACTCCTGAGGTCTCGGTCTAATAAGGTAACAGGTGGTTGGTCTCATTTTCATGAGACCAAAAGGGGGACTGTTGGAATCTAGGGGTTAAAACATTATGAAAGAAATGATTAATTAATAAGTTTATATTTACTACATGGTTCAGGGAAAAAGAGGAATGTGATTAAGTGGCAATCACAGCATGGAGCAAAGTTGGCTGAGCAAAATGGTCTGCTCCAAAATACAGGGAGAGGAAATGCATAAAACGATTTAGGAGGAATGCTCAAACTAAAGGAGGTGGTGAGTAGCACAGGAGACACAGGCCAGATCAGAACAAAGAATGGCCTGCAAGAAACAAAGGGAATGGAAAACCAGTCTAGGAGGAAGATTAAGGCAGGAGGAGGTGTTAAAGAGAACAGCAGAAATTGGCCAGACAAGAACAGAATGGTGATTAGAAATATCTGGGGATGAATTAATTTCTGATCAACTCAACAGGATAGTCTGGCCTGGAGGATTAAGATGGGAGTGCTACACCCCAGATATCTGCAAAACAGGAGATGACTTGTGATAACCCTTATGCAAAAAGATCTAGCAAAGGAAGACAACTTTTGTTCTGTATGATAATGAAATCTAGCAAAGGAAGCCAACTTTTGTTCTGTATGATAAGGTTGACCTATATAAACTGAGCCAACTGGACAATAGGGGTCAGTCTTGGGGAGTAGCTCACTGTGCAAGTGACCTATGAACTAATGAGTGACCCAGAGCTCTGTTAAGTTTTATTCTTGTGCTGTGTAATAAATTGACTGTTGAACCGAATACCTTCTCCTATCACTTCATTCAAAGAACACGCTGGACTCAGACTACACATAGACTAAATTAAGAGTAAGGTAAAGCCAGAGTCCGACAGAACCCACATGGGATGTTAGTCAGGACAGTTCAGTCGTTCAGTACTCATGGTGAGGTAGTGAATTGGAATAGTCATTAGCTTTACGGGAGAAGCTGGGGAGCAGTGGTAAATGACTGCCTCCCTGACTAAAGGCCTGTGACTGGTGGAGTGTCTTAGGGAACAGTTTTCTCTTATCTCCCTTTGTTTGTCATCTGTGCCAACAGACTGGGTGTTAAATTGGATCTGCAGATTCTACAATAGGCCCTTTCATAATGTGAAAAATCCAGAGTGTAAAGGTGGAGCTTCTTCGCCCTTGCGTCGGGAGACTGACCCCCATGAATGTCCCCTGGCTGACTCCAAGATCCCGACTGAAATCCTTCTCGGGGTGGGGGTGGGGAGGGTCAGCGGCGGAGTTCTGCACTCCACCATCCTGCATAAATGTACTCCCGCTACAAGTGGCTGGCTAGGGACAGGCTGATGATGTCACAGTGACCCCGTCAGCCCATGATCCCTCTCACTCACTCCTCTCCCTCCATTACCCCCTCAGGGTGGGGGCGGGGGAGCCGGTGGGGGAGGTGGGCCATCAGGACAGGGGTGGCCAAGTGCAGGCTGTGACAGCCCCACTGGTTGTTCCAGCACCTCACCGGGCCACTCATCAGCACCAGCAGCTTAATACACGGCAGAGCAATGGCCGTTTTCCTTATCCATAATCCCCCACACAGCTGGAACCATTCTTGGAAATGAATGGGGGATTATGGGAAGATGGCCATTGTTCTGTCATGTATTTATGACGAGCAACAGTGGTTCTACAGCAGTTCTGGACACCACTCTGCATAAAAGCAGCGCTGGAGAACGGGCAAGTTTAACATTTTGATCTGCCTCTGCAGCAGGCCTTGAAGTGGAGGCCCAGTGTGAAAGCACCTAATGACTGGAGGTGCGGTGCAGAGAGAGGAATGCTGTCAAAGCCTGCAGCGGAATCTGGACCAGCTGGAAAAATGGGCTGTGACACAGCAGATGGAATTTAATGCAGACAAATGTGAGGTGTTTCCCTTTGGAAGGACAACCGAGGTACGATGTACACGGTGAGTGGTCGGGCACTGAGGAGTGCAGTAGAACAGAGGGACCTAGGAATACAAGAACATAGCTCCCTGAAACAGGCTTCTCAGGTGGATAGAGTAGGAAAAAGAGCTGTTGGCACGTTGGCCTTCATAAATCAAAGAATTGAGTACAGGAGATGTTAAGATGAAGTTGAGTAAGACATTAGTGAGGCTAAATTTGGAGTAATATTTGTAGTTTTGGTCTCCTAACTACAGGAAAGATAATCAACAAGATTGAAAGAGTGCAGAGAAGATGTTCAAGGATGTTGCTGGGACTTGAATAGCTGAGACAAAGGGAAAGGTTAAACAGGTTAGGATTTTATTCCCTGGAGTGTTGGAGAATGAGGGGAGCATTGATTGAGGTATTTAAAATGATGAGGGGTACAGATGGAGTAAATGCAAACAGGCTCTCTCTGCTCAGGTCGGGTGTGGTGGAATGGGTTAAGATCATGGTGGAATAAGTAAATTTTACAAGGAAGCTGAATTTAAAACTACTGATGTGAGCTGAGAGCTAGTGTGCCAGAATTTCCAATGAACAAGACATGGCCTTTGAAGAGTAAGTGGCTACTGTAACTCTGAAAGGCTATAAGCGTATTAAGCATCTACTGCATCCCATTGTGGTCTCCTCTGCATCGGAGAGACTGGGCGCAAACTGGGAGGTCACTTTGTTGAGCACCTCGGCTCTGTCCACCTCAAAGTGTGGATCTCCCAGTGGACTCCCATTTCAATTCCCCATCTCACCTTAATGGTCTCAAATTGGAGGAACATCTCATCTTCCTTCTGAGCACCCTCCAATTGGATGGCATTAACATCAACTGCCCCTGTTTCTGCTAAACCCCCTCCCCCTTTGTCCCCCTGTTGCCTTTCCCCCTTCTCTCTCTCTCTTCATTTCGTGGAACCAAAATCGATTCTCACCTCACCTCAACATTGCCAAGCATGAAACACTACCACCTGACAATTGAAGCCAGGGAAGGCATCACTCCAGTATTGAATCACTATTGCAGTAAGGGGTGCTGGTGAATACCCATAGTTGGCGTAACTCCCCATTATTGCCTATCCCAAAAGCCAGCCAAAGAGAATGATGGGGGCTTTGTACAACACCTGACAGCTATGAATAAAATAGATGTGTCCGAAACCGATGTTATATTCTCTCCTAGATCTGTGGCGGCTCACATTTTTCTGCATACTTTTGCACAAAGATATCTGCTTGCCTTTACTTGAAAGAATCTGCAAATCACATGGAGACACCTACCGTAGGGCTATACTGAAAGTCTTGCTGTTTATTGTTAAAAATAATCTAGATGAACATCAGATATCCCGATGTTCCACGTTGATTCAGTGTGCCCTTGACACCCTCAGAGCAGGGTTCAACTTCCTGAAGGATTCCATAACACTTCAACATCAGGCAACAAGGGAGCTCAGGGTGTCCGTAGAAAAAGTGAAGGTTGGCCAGGAGATCTTGGATTCCAGCTCAGTAAAAGGATGGCAAAGTTAGGGAAGAGAGGAATAAAAGCAACAGAGCAGATCCCAGTCCCCAAGATAAAAAGGGCCACTCTCTTTTTCCTGGGCATGGTAAGGTACTGTCAATAGATTCCTGAACCAGAAAGTGTGAAGATGCTGCAATTGTAGGAAATTCTGGAGGAACCCAGCCGGTCTGGCAGAAGAATGGCTCAGGCCTGGAACATTGGTAATAGACCTTTACCTCCTATGGATGCTACAAGACCAGTATTTCTGTGCATTTTTTGTGAACTGGGAAAGGGATGCTGCATTGAAGACTGAGCCCACTGGCATACAATGGACTTTGGAAAGGGAAAAAGTCTTCCAAGACCTAAAACAGCACTTGCACTAGGTCACCTATCTACAGCAAGCCTTGTATAGATTGCCACACGATGGGGGCCAGTGCGTACCCAATGCTGCCCCTCATCCTGATAGCCACCTTCGTGTGTGGCTGCTTCAGGCTGTGTGTGAAACCAAAGGACGAGGGCATCAATATGTAGAGGTGCCAACCAGAGAAGGAGCAGTGTTAGATCTACTGTTGGCAAATGGGATGGGTCAAGTGACGGAGGTTAGTGTTGGCGAGCACTTCGGGTCCAGTGATCATAATGCCATCAGCTTCAATGTCATTATGGAAAGAGAGAAGTCAGGGCCAAGGGTTGAGGTTTTTGATTGGGGAAAAGCTAGATTTGAGGAGATGCGAAAGGACTTGCAGGGTGTGCATTGGGACAATTGTTTTATGGGCAGGATGTAGTAGAGATGGAAGTCTTTTAAAGATCAGATTTTGAGAGTGCAAAAACTTTATGTTCCTGTTAGGTTAAAAGGAGGGGCAAAAGGTTTGAGAGAGCCGTGGTTTTCAAGGAGTATTGGAAACTTGGTTCGAAGAAAAAGGGAGGCGTACATTAAATATAAGAAGCATGGAGTTAAGGAGATGTTTGAAAGATACATTGAATGTAAGAGGAATCTTAAGAGAGGAATTAGGAAAGCTAAAAGAAGGTACGAGGAAACTATGGCAAGCAGGGTGAAAACTAATCCAAAAGAGTTCTACAAATATGTTAATGGTAAAAGGAAAGCTAGAGACAAAATTGGTCCCTTAGAAAATCAGAGCGGAAAACTGTGTGTGGAGCCGAGAGAAATGGAGGAGATATTGAACAGTTTCTTTTCTTCGGTATTCACTAAGGAGAAGGATATTGGGAGATGTGAGATAAAAAAAGCAAATTTGGTAAATAAGGGGAATATAGAGATTACAAAAGATGTAGTTTTAGGGCTTTTGAAGAATATAAAGGTGGATAAGTCTCCAGGACCAGACGGGATCTTCCCCAGGACATTGAGAGAAGTGAAGGAGGAAATAGCAGAGGCTCTGGCGGTAATTTTCCAAATGTCATTAGATATGTGGATAGTCCCGGAGGATTGGCGCATTGCACATGTGGTTCCGTTATTTAAAAAGGGTTCAAGGAGGAAGCCTGGCAACTATCGGCCTGTAAGTTTGACGTCTGTGGTAGGTAAATTAATGGAGAAAATTCTTAGAGATAGTACTTATAAACATCTGGATAGACAGGGTCTGATCAGGAGCACTCAACATGGATTTGTGGGAGGAAGGTCATGTTTGACCAATCTGATTGAATTTTTTGAAGAGGTGACTAGGAATGTGGATGAGGGTAGCGCAGTGGATGTTGTCTATATGGACTTCAGTAAGGCCTTCGATAAGGTACCACATGGAAGGTTAGTTAGGAAGGTGCAGTCTTCAGGTATAAATTTTGAGATAGTCAAATGGATTGAACATTGGCTGAAAGGGAGAGGCCAGAGAGTGGTAGTGGATAATTGTCTGTCAGGTTGGAGGCCGGTGACCAGTGGTGTGCCTCAAGGATCTGTATTGGGCCCATTGTTGTTCGTTATATACATTAATGATCTAGATGATGGGGTGGTGAATTGGATTAGTAAATATGCAGACGATACTAAGATAGGTGGAATAGTGGATAATGAAGAAGGTTTTCAAGGATTGCAGAGGGATTTGGGCTGCTTTGAAAAGTGGGCTGAAAAATGGCAGATAGAATTTAATGCTGATAAGTGTGAGGTGCTTCATTTTGGTAAGAAGAATCAGAACAGGACATACATGGTAAATGGGAGAGCATTGATGAATACAGAAGAGCAGAAAGATTTAGGAGTAACGGTACATCGTTCCCTGAAGGTAGAAACTCACGTGAATAGGGTGGTGAAGAAGGCTTTTAGTATGCTGGCCTTTATCAATCATTGCATGGAATATAGGAGTTGGGAGGTGATGTTGAGATTGTATAAGACGTTGGTGCAGCCTAATTTGGAGTTCTGTGTGCAGTTCTGGTCGCCTAATTATAGGAAGGATATAAACAGAGTGGAGAGAGTGCAGAGAAGGTTTACCAGAATGTTACCTGGGTTTAAGCATCTAGAGTATAGGGAGAGAATGGACAGATTAGGTCTTTATTCTTTGGAGCGTAGAAGGTTGAGAGGGGATTTGATAGAAGTATTTAAGATTATGAAAGGGATAGACAGAGTGGATGTGGATAGACTATTTCCGTTAAGAGGAGGAAAGATTAAAACAAGAGGACATGAGTTAAGAATTAAGGGGCAGAGGTTTAGAGGTAACATGAGGGGGAATTTCTTTACTCAGAGAGTGGTAGCCGTGTGGAATGAGCTTCCGGGAGAAATAGTGGTGGCGGAGTCAATTGTATTATTTAAGAAAAGGTTGGACAGGTATATGGATGAGAAGAAGATGGAGGGTTATGGGCATTGTGCAGGGAGGTGGGACTAGAGAGGGGTGTTTGGTTCGGTGTGGACTAGAAGGGCCGAATGGCCTGTTTCCGTGCTGTAATTGTTATGTTATGTTATGTTATAAATCTTCAGAGATGTTGACACCCAGGAATTTTAAGTTCTTGATCCTATACACTACTGACCCCTCGGTGAGGTTTAGTTAAGTGTCAAGATGGGCTGAAGTTCTACCTGTCCCATGTGTTGCAAAAGATGGGCCTGGCCCCATTGCCACACAATGACCATTCACCTCAAACACATGTCCTCTCGTATATGCTGGAAGGGACATTGAACAGTACAGCCAAGCTCAGAACATGATGCTCACCTGAAACCTTCACTCTGCTGCCTGCCCAGGATCCCTGTCTCTCTGTTTCTGCATATTAATGTAAGCCTACATTACATTACACCACAACTCCTGGCAGCCAGTTCCAGGCATCAACACTCTGTGTGTACATAAATGAGCCTTTAAAATTGCTCTCCCCCCTACCATCCTCTTATCTGCTGGAGAGGAGAGGGGTCTGGGTGCCAGAAAAGGCCAGTTGTGCCTTAAGAAGGAAAACCAATTCCCTGGATGGGTTGAGTGTGGGTGAGGAAGTGGGTAGAGGTTGCATTGAGGCTTGTGCTGTATCTGTGGATTGTCAGCCTCACCTTGTTGTGGGAGGAACAATAATGATGAGTCGGCTGACAGAGAGGAGGTTGGACAGATCATCAGCTGGGGTGAGAACAACCATCCGAATCTCAACGTTGTCAAGATGAGGAAATGATTGTGGGCTTCAGAAGGACGAAAGTCGACCATGACAATGACAGTTCTATCATAGACAGAATGGAAAACACACATTTTCTTCGTGCACATATAAAGGACAACCTCAATGGACAAGAAGGCACAACAGCACCTGAACTTCCTGAGGAGATTGAGGACCTTAAGGTCCTCATTGACAACATTGTACAGGAGCACAATTGAGAGTGGAACAATGATTACAACTGGAATACCCATCTGACATCTGTAACAGGGACTCTTACAGCTAGAATAATACCCATATGACATCAGAATTTTGCCTCTCAAACAGCTGGAACAATGACAACAGCTGAAATCACACCCCTCACCAACACAGCTGGAACAACAGGAGGGTGGTGTTAGAATCAGTTTGCCAGCATCTCCTGCAACCCTGGTAGAAACTGCAGGAACCCAACTTCTCCTCGAGTGACCTTGTAACAGGAACATTGTGAATATGAAAAATGAAGACAAAGACCTGAATAACAGAGCTATTATAATCCCGCCACCCCACCTTCCCCACATTAATCGTCTCCTGCCATTACTTCCAACTTTTTTGATGCTTTCTATGAATGTGACCCCTCAGAGTGTTCAGGCCCAACAGACTAGATTAGTCCTCACAGGAGAAACCCACCAGCCCACGAATCATCTGGTGAACCTCCAATGCACACAATCTGTCTTGAGTTCATCGTCCCAAAGGTTGGGAGAAAAGACAGAGGCACCAAACTCCTGATTTGGTCTCAGCAGTGCGCTACATGATTGTAATAAAATAACACAACTGTATTTTTGGATTCAAATCTCCTAGTAATTGGTCCAACATATTGTTTACCTTCTTTCACGGCCTGCTGCACCTCTACATTCAACTTCAGTGATGTGTAACCAAAGAAATCTGTTGAAGAAGAGTCTGCAGATGCTGGGGGTGAGTGGAACACACAGAAGTGCTGGAGAAACACAGCAGGTCACACAGCATCTAGGCCTGAGCCCATCCTTGTCGAACAGCAGCAGATTTGAACCAGAGTCACTGGCACTGTAATAACATCTCACTAACCGCTAGACTGGTGGTTGTCAACCGGTGGGTCATTGAGTGTTTCCTTGTGGGTCTTTACAAATGTTAAACCAAGTACTTTAAATTATATAAAGATGTGTTTCTTACAGAGCTTGACTTGAAGGTATTGCTCAGTCATTGCCACCTGTGGGCCATGGGGTGTTAGGCTGGGTCTAAGACTGAAAAAAGTTAAGAACCACTGCACTGGACTAGCCTGTACTCTCATGGCAAGGCCAACTGCAACACCAACCACCACTCAAATAGCTGCACAAAGCATAACACCTATCACCGCGCCTGGGATCATCCGATCTCGGGACCTAAGCAGGCTCAGGACAGGTTGGTACTTGGAGGGGAGACCAGCCAGGAACACCGGTGGACAAAGTGGCCTTACATTAGATAAAGTGAAAGAACTTCCTGTATGTTACATTCCAAAAGTAGAATTACGTGACAATAATGGAACGTTTCCCTTTATCGTTTGACATTAACCGTGACATTCCTATACTAACCTTTATACTAATTGCGACACCAATCTCTACATGAACCACCAGACTATGCTAATATTATACAAACTGCGAAGTGAAACATTAGTGTGCCCCTGCCCTTAGCTTGCTAGTCAGGGATAAGTAATCGTCACTCCATGGGCACTCCACTTCTGTCCTCGAGGTGAAGATGGTCCCCGCTCGAGCCTCTGGGTTGAGATTCCTTATCTGCGGGGAAACAGCCTGGGAATATTCAATTTATTCATGTCCCTCTGTGTGGTTTCCCCTCAAATTCCAATGCTGCAGGGAGAAAAGTCCCAGCCTCTCCTGAGCCTCCAGTCCCCAGACACGTGAATTATTTCTAGCCACTTCCTTCTGCTCCAGTCATGCCCTGAAGTGTCCATGGGGCAGAGTTGGAGCCCAGCTGTCATGGGGCTGGGGTTCTATACAGGGGCTGAAGGAAGTAAAGAGTGACAGTCACACACTACAGTTCCAGGAGAGAGAGAGAGAGAGAGAGAGGGCTGAGCTGAGCAGAGCACTACCACACCACCCGCTCCTCGCTCCTCCTCCCCCCCCACAACCATGCCCCAACCTCAGGAGGGCTGCTAAAGCCAAGCAGCACAGGCCGTGTGGAGCTTACCTGCTGTGGTGATTTGCAGGGAGAGGGCAGCGAATACTGACAGAGAAAGCCCTGCTCTTCCCATACGGCCTGTGGAGATCTTGCCAGAAGCAGGGAGCTGGGAGGGGCCACAGCGGGAGGGAGGTTCCCAAAAAGCTGCTGAGAGATCGTGACTCAGCACAAAGAGACCGGGTGAGAGCACGTGGGGAGGGGGGATTCACAGGGCACAGAATGATAGAGGTGGATAGATAAACTCAGAGCAACAAACTCCATCCACTAACACTCGGTCCTCCACACTCCTTCCCCTCATTCTCCATCCCCCCCCCCACATTCAATACCCTTACACTCCGTCCCTTTGCTCTCTGTCCACTCACCCTCCGTCCCCTAATCTCCATCCCCGAACACGATGCCTTCCACACTCCTTCCCCTCACCCTCCGTCCCCTGGCTCTCCATCCCGTCACGCTTCATCCCCTAACACAACTTCTCCACACTCCACCCACCACACTCCAACCCCTCAATCTCTACCCCAAACACACCATCCCCCCACAAAGTGTTCACCCACACACCAACCCCTCCGCACTCCCTACACCACCCCCCCCGACACCCTTCTCCCCCAGACAAACTCCCTCCCCCCCCGGCAGACACCCCCCTTCCCGGATACCCGCCCCCAGGATTTCTCACCCTACACTCCCTCCCTCCACACGCCTTAGCACCACACTTCCTCCACCAAACTCCTTCTCCCACACTCCTTCGCACCTCACGCAGTCCCACTACAGTCGTTCCCACAACACACCCTTCATTGCACTCCTTTTCCCACACTTCTACCCACACAAACATTCATGACACTCCCTCACAACACACATCCTCACACCACACTCCCATCATCACACTCCTTCTCCTACTCCACTTCGCAGCACCACACTCCTTCTCCCACACTCCTCCCCACAATACCTTTCCAAACACTACCTTTCCCCACATTCGCTCCCACCACACGTCCTCCCACCACACGCCCTCCCACCACTCACCTTCTCCCACACTCCCTTGCACCACATGCCCTGCCATCACGCTCTCACAACACACTCCCTTCACCACACTACCTTTCCGCAAACACCCTCCCACCAGACGCCACCCTCCCACCACACCCGCTTCACCACAATCCTTCTCCCACATTGCTTCTCCCACACACCCTCGCACCACACGCCCTCGCACCACACGCCCTCGCACCACACGCCCTCGCACCACACGCCCTCGCACCACACGCCCTCGCACCACACTCCTTCTCCCACATTCCTTCACACCTCACGCAATACCACTACAGTCGTTCCCACAACACACCCTTCATTGCACTCCTTTTCCCAGACTTCTCCCCACACAAACATTCATGACACTCCCTCACAACACACGCCCTCACACCACATGCATTCCCACCACAGATCCTTCAACATACTCCTTCTCACACACTCCCTTGCACAACACCCCCTCACACTACACTCCCTTCATCACACTCCTTCACCCACTCCTCTTCGCACCACATGCCCTCCCACAACAGTCATTTCACCACACTACTTATCCCACACACTTTAACACCACAAGCACTCCCACCACAGTCCCTTCCACCACACACCCATCACCGCACTCCTTCTCCCACACTCCTCCCCACACTAACATACACCACACTCTCTCACAACACATGCCGTCCCACCACACTCCCTTCATCACACTCCTTCTCCCACACTTCCTCACACCACACGCCCTCCCACCATATGTCCTCCC
Organism: Narcine bancroftii; assembly: GCF_036971445.1. NCBI lineage: Eukaryota > Metazoa > Chordata > Chondrichthyes > Torpediniformes > Narcinidae > Narcine > Narcine bancroftii. Next base: position 52,656,123 of record NC_091478.1, on the reverse strand, counting down.
ACCACATTCCCTTCACTATACTCCTTGTCCTACACTCCCTCGCAACTCACACACTCCCACTACAGCCGTTCACACAACATACCCTTCACTGCACTCCTTTTCCCACACTTCTACCCAGACTAACTTTCACGACACTCCCTAGCACCACACACCCTCACACCACACTCCCTTCATCACACACCTTCTCCCACTCCTCTTCACATCACATGCCCTCCCACCACACTTGCTTCACCTCACTACTTCTCCCACACTCTTTCACACCACACGCACTCCCACCAGAGTCCCTTACACCACACACCCTTCACCGCACTCCTTCTCCCACACTCCTCCCCACACTAACATACACCACACTCCCTTGCACCACACACCCTCCCACCACACTTCCTTCACTACGCTCCTTCTCCCACATTCCCTCGCATCAAGCATCATCCCAACACATGCCCTACCACCACAGTTCCTCCACCAAACTCTTTCTCCCACACTCCCGAACACCACACGCCATCGCACCACACTCACTTCACCACACTACTTCTCCCATACTCCCTCGCACCAGACGCACTCCAACCACTCACCCTCCAACCACATCACACTACTTCTCCCACACTCCTCCCCGCACTAACTTTCACCACACTCCCTTGCAGCACACGCCCTCCCACCACATGCCCTCCCTCCACATTAACTTCACCACACTCCTTCGCACCACACGCCTTCCCAGAACAAACCTTCACACCACACGCAGTCACACCACATGCCCTCCCACCACAAACCCTACACTACGCTCCTTCTCCCACATTCCCTCGCATCAAGCGTCATCACAACACGTGCCCTACCACCACAGTTCCTGCACCAAACTCTTTCTCCCACACTCCCGAACACCACACGCCATCCCACCACACTCACTTCACCACACTACTTCTCCCATACTCCCTCGCACCATACGGCCTTCAACCACACGCCCTGCCAACACACGGCTTCGCACCACACGCCCTTCACCTCACTCCTTCTTCCACACGCCCTTCACCTCACTCCTTCTTCCACACTCCCACACACCACATGCCCTCCCACCATACTCCATTCACCACACTCCTTCTGACACACACCCTCGCACCACACGACCGCCATCCAAACACCCTCCCACCACACGCCGTCCCACCAAACTCCCTTCACCCCATTCCTTCTCCCACACTCCCTCGCACCATACACCTTCCCACCATACGCCCTTCACCTCACTCCTTCCACACATGCCCTCCAACCACACTCACTTCACCACACTACGTCTCTCATACTCCCTCGGTCCACACGCCATCCGACTGCATTCCCTCCCACCACAATCCCTTCACCACACTACTTCTCCACACACCATCCCACCATACGCCCTCCCATCACACGTCGTCCCAACATACTCCATTCACCACATTCTTTCACCCAAACTCCCTCGCAACATATACCTTCCCACCACACACCCTCCCAGCACACGCCCTCCCAACATCAATCTCCTTCTCCCACATTCCTCCAAACACTACATTTCCCCAAACTCCCTCGCACAATATGCCCTCTCAACACATGACCTTCACCTCACTACTTAGCCCACACTCCTCCCCACACTTCCTTTCACCACACTCCCTCGCAGCAGACGCACTCCCAACACATTCCCTTCACTGCACTCCGTCTCCTACACTCCCTCGCATCACACGACCTCCCACCACATGCCCTCCCACCACAACTCTTCCACCAAACTCTTTCACCCACACTCCCTCACACCACACGCATTCCCACCACAGATCCTTCAACACACTTCTTCTCACACACTCCCTCGCACAACACACTACACTCCCTTCATCACACTCCTTCATCCACTCCCCTTTGCACCACATGCCCTCCCACAAAACTCACTTCACCACACTACTTCTCCCACACACTTTCACACCACAAGCACTCCCACCACAGTCCCTTCCACCACACACCCATCACCGCACTCCTTCTCCCACACTCCTCCCCACACTAACATAAACCACACTCCCTCGCACCACACGCCCTCCCACCACACTCCCTTCACTACGCTCCTTCTCCCACATTCCCTCGCATCAAGCGTCATCCCAACACATGCCCTACCACCACAGTACCTCCATCAAACTCTTTCTCCCAGACACCCGAACACCACATGCCATCCCACCACACTCACTTCACCACACTACTTCTCCCACACTGTCTTGCACCAGACGCACTCCAACCACTCTCCCTCCAACCACATCACACTACTTCTCCCACACTCCTCCCCGCACTAACTTTCACCACACTCCCATGCAGCACACGCCCTCCCACCACACGACCTCCCACCACATTAACTTCACCACACTCCTTCGCACCACACGCCTTCCCAGAACGCTCCTTCACACCACACGCAGTCACACCACATGCCCTCCCATCACACTGCCTTCACCACACACCTTCTCCCACACTCCGTCGCAACACACGCCCTCTAACCACACTAACACGCACCACACGTCCTCCCACCAAATGCCTTCCCACCACACTCCCTTCACAACACTCCTTCTCCCACACTCCCTCACATCAAACACCCTCCCACCACACACCCTCCCACCACACTCCCTTCATCACACTCCTTCACCACACGCCCTCGCACCAAACGCCTTCGCACCACACGCCCTCGCACCACACGCACTCGCACCACACTCCCTTCATCACACTCCTTCACCACACGCACTCGCACCACACGCCCTCGCACCACACGCCCTCGCACCACACGCCCTCGCACCACACTCCCTTCACCACACAAACTTTACCCACACGCCCTCACACAATACATCCTCCCAACACAGGCCCACCCACCACACTCCCTTCACCACACGCCTTCTCCCACACTCATACCATACGCCCTCACACCACACGCCCTTCACCACACTCCTTCTCCCACACTCGTCCCATCAGTACCTTTCCCCACATGCCCACCCACCACACGCGCACCTACCACACGTCCTCCCAACACACTCCCTTACTCCCTTCACCATACTCCCTTCACCACACTCCCTTCTCCCATACACCTTCTCCCACACTCCTTCTCCCACACTCCCTCGCACCACACGCCCTCCCACCATGCGCCCACCCAGCACACGCCCTCGCACCACTCGACCTCACACCACTCGACCTCGCACCACTCGACCTCGCACCACATGCCCTCCCACAACACTCCCTTCACTGCACAACTTTTCCCCACACGCCCTCACATCACACGCCCTCCCAACAGAGGCCCACCCACCACACTCGTTGGACCACACTCCTTCTCCCACACTCCCAAGCACCACAAGCCCTCGCACCAAATGCCATCCAAACACACGCCCTCCCACTACACTCCCTACCACACACTCCTTCTCCCACACTACCTTTCCCCACACTACCTTAACCCACACTCCCTCGCAACACACACCGTCCCACCACACACCCTCCCACCACACGCCCTCCCACCACACGCCCTCCCACCACACGCCCTCCCACCACATGGCCTCCCACCACATGCCCACCGACCACACACCCTCCCACCACACTCCTTCTCCCACACTCCTCCCCACACTACCTTGCCCCACACGCCCACCCACCACACGCGCACACACCACATGCCCTCCCACCACATTCCTTCTCCCACATTCCCACGCAATGCACGCCCACCCACCACACGCCCTCCCACCACACTCACTTCACCACACTCATTCTCACACACTCCCTGGCAACTCACACATTCCCACTCCAGTCCCTCCCACCACACTCCCTTCATCACACTCCTCCCATACACACTCGCAACACACGCCCTCCCACCACACTCCTTCACCCCACACGCATTCCAACCACTCACCCTCCCACCGCACCACACTACTTCTCCCACACTCCTCCCCACACTAACTTTCACCACACTCACTCGCAGCACACGCACTCCCACCACACTCCGTTCATCACACACCTTCTCCCAAACGCCCTCGCGCCGTACGCACTCTCACCACAGTCCATCCCACCACAAACCCTTCACCACACTCCTTCACTACACTCATCTCCACACTAACATTCACCATACTCCCTCGCATGACACATCCTTCAAACACACTCCATTCATCAAACTCCTTCTCCCACCCTTGCTCGCACCACACGCCCTCTGACCGCTCGCGCTCCCCCTACACTCCCTTCACCACACTCCTTCTCCCACACGCCCTCGCACCGCAAGCCCTCCCACCAAACTCCCTTCACCACATTCCTTATCCGACACTCCCTTGCACCATATGCCTTCTCACCACACACCCTCACACTACCTCACTCCTTCTCCCACATTCCTACCCACACTACCTTTCCCCACACTCCCTCGAGCAACACGCACTCTCACAACATTCCCTCACACCGCAATCCCTTCAACACACATCTTCTCCACACTCACTCATACCACACGTCCTCCCACTATACTCCCTTCATCACACTCATTCTCACACACGTCCTCGCCGCAAACACCCTCCCACCACACTTTCCCCACCAGACATCTTCTCCCACACTACCTCACAGCACACGCGCTCCCACCACAGTCCCTCCCACCACACACCCTTCACGCACCCCTTCACCCACAGTCCTCCCCACACTAACTTACACCACGCTCCCTCGAACCACACGCCCTCCAATCACACTCCCTTCACAACACTCCTTCTCCCACACTCCTCGCACCACAGGCCCTCCCACCGCACTCCATTCACCACACTTCTTCTCACACACTCCTTCTCATACACTCCCTCACACCACACACTCACCCACCAAACTCCCTTCACTACATTCCTTCTCCAACACTCCCTCACACCACATGCCTTCCCACCACATACCCTCCCACCACCTCACTGCTTCGCCCACATTCTCCCCACACTACCTTTCCCCACACTCCCTCGAACAACATGCTCCCTCACAACACACCTTCACACCACACTCCCTTCACCACATTCCTTCTCCCACACTCACTCGCACCATACATCCTCCCACCACACTCCCTTCATCACACTCATTCTCACACACTTCCTCGCCCCAAACACCCTCCCACCACACTTCACCCACCAAACACTTTCTCCAACACTCCATCGCACCACAGGCGCTCCAACCACACTCCGTTCACCATACTCCTTCTCACACACGCCCTCCCACCACACACCCTTCACGTCTTCTGTCTCCCACAGTCCTCCCATAACAAACTTACACCGCACTCCATCGCACCACACGCCCTCCCATCATACACCCTTCACCAAACTCCTTATCCCACACTCACTTGCTCCACACGCCCTCCCAACACATGTCCTCCCACCACACTCCTTTCACTACACTCCTTCTGCCACCCTCCTTCGCATCAAACGTCCTCCCAACAGACGCCCTCCCACTACAGTGCCTCCATCAAACTCCTTTTGCGAACTTCCTCACACAACACGCATTCCCACCACAGACTCTCGCACCACACTCCCTTCATCACACTCTTTCTCCCACTCCTCTTTGCACCACATGTCCCACCAACAAACTCACTTCACTACACTACTTCTCCCACACTCGTTCACACCACACGCACTCCCACCACAGTCCCTTCCTGCACACACCCTTCACCGCACTTCTTCTCCCACACACCTCCATACACAAACTTACATTACACTTCCACGCACCACACGCCCGCCCACCAAACTCCCTTCACCACATTCCTTCTCCAACACTCCCTCGCACCATATGCCTTCCCACCACACGCCCTCCCACCACCTCACTCCTTCGCCCACATTCCTCCCCACACTAACATTTCACACATTCCCTCTCACAACACGCCTTCACACCACACTCCCTTCACCACACTCCTTCTCACACACTCACTCGCACCACACGTCCTCCCACCACACTCCCTTCATCAGAGTCATTCTCACACACTTCCTCGCCCCAAACACCCTCCCACCACACTTCCCCCACCCAACACTTTCTCCCACACTCCATCGCACCACACGTGCTCCAACCACTCCGTTCACCACACTCCTTCTCACACACGCCCTCCCACCACACACCCTTCACGTCTTCTGTCTCCCACAGTCCTCACCACACAAACTTACACTGCACTCCCTCGCACCACACACCCTCGCACCACACTCCCTTCATCACACTCCTTCTCCCACACTCACTCGCACCACACGTCCACCCACCTCATGCCCTCCCAGCACACTCCCTCACTCCACACGCACTCCAACAACTCACCCTACTACCACACCACACTACTTCACCCACACTCCTCCCCACACTATCTTTCACCAAACTCACTCGGAGCACATGCTCTCCCAACTCTCTTCCTTCCTCACGATCCTTCTCCCACACTTACTCGCACAACACACCCTCCCACCGCACTCCATTCACCACATTCCTTCCCCCACACTCACTAGCACCACACGCCCTCCCACCTCATGCACACCCACCACATTCCCTCACCCCACACGCACTCCAACCACTCACACTCCCACCACACCACAATACTTCTCCCACACTCCTCCACACACTACCTTTCACCACACTCCCTCCCACCACACTCCCTTAAACACACTCCTTTTCCAACACTCTCGCGCACCACACGTCCTCCCACCTCATGCCCTCCCACCACACTCCCTCGCACCACACGCCCTCGCATCACACGCCCTCGCGCCACACGCCCTTGCACCACACGCCCTCGCACCACACGCCCTCGCACCACACGCCCTCGCACCACACTCCCTTCACCACACAAACTTTACCCACACGCCCTCACACCATACACCCTCGCACCACACGCCCTCGCACCACTCTCCCTTCACCACACAAACTTTACCCACACGCCCTCACACCATACAGCCTCCCACCACAGGCCCACCCACCACTCTCCCTTCACCACACGCCTTCTCCCACACTCACACCATACGCCCTCGCACCACACGCCCTTCACCACACTCCTTCTCCCACACTCGTCCCCACACTACCTTTCCCCACATGCCCACCCACCACACGCGCACCCACCACACGTCCTCCCAACACACTCCCTTCACCATACTCCCTTCACAACACTCCTTCTCCCATACACCTTCTCCCACACTCCTTCTCCCACACTCTCTCGCACCGCACGCACTCCCACCATGCGCCCACCCACCACACGCCCTCGCACCACTCGACCTCGCACCACACGCCCTCCCACAACATTCCCTTCACTGCACAACTTTTCCCCACATGCCCTCACATCACACGCCCTCCCAACAGAGGCCCACCCACCACACTCGTTGGACCACACTCCTTCTCCCACACTCCCAAGCACCACATGCCCTCGCACCAAATGCCATCCCACCACACGCCCTCCCACTACACTCCCTACCATACACTCCTTCTCCCACACTACCTTTCCCCACACTACCTTAACCAACACTCCCTCGCAACACACACCCTCCCACCACACGCCCTCCCACCACACGCCCTCCCACCACACGCCCTCCCACCACACGCCCTCCCACCGCACTCCTCCCACACTCCTCCCCACACTACCTTGCCCCACATGCCCACCCACCACACGCGCACACACCACGTGCCCTCCCACACATTCTTTCTCACACACTCCCACGCAATGCACGCCCACCCAACACACGCCCTCCCACCACACTCACTTCACCACACTTCCATCACCATACTCCTCCCACACTCCTCCCCACACTAACTTTCCCCAGACGCCGTCCCACCACACACCCTCCCACCACATTCCCTCTCACCCCACACCTGCCAACCCCACACCCGCCCACCCCACACCCGCCCACCACACACCCTCAAACCACACTCCTTCTCCCACACTCCCGCGCACCATACGGCCTTCAACCACACGCCCTGCCAACACACGGCTTCTCACCACACGCCCTTCACCTCACTCCTTCTTCCACACGCCCTTCACCTCACTCCTTCTTCCACACTCCCTCACACCACATGCCCTCCCACCATCCTCCATTCACCACACTCCTTCTGACACACACCCTCGCACCACACGACCGCCATCCAAACACCCTCCCACCACACGCCGTCCCACCAAACTCCCTTCACCCCATTCCTTCTCCCACACTCCCTTGCACCATACACCTTCCCACCATACGCCCTTCACCTCACTCCTTCCACACATGCCCTCCAACCACACTCACTTCACCACACTACTTATCCCATACTCCCTCGGTCCACACGCCATCCGACTGCATTCCCTCCCACCACAATCCCTTCACCACACTACTTCTCCACACACCATCCCACCATACGCCCTCCCATCACACGTCCTCCCAACATACTCCCTTCACCACATTCTTTCACCCAAACTCCCTCGCAACATACACCTTCCCACCACACGCCCTCCCAGCACACGCCCTCCCAACACCAATCTCCTTCTCCCACATTCCTCCAAACACTACATTTCCCCAAACTCCCTCGCACGATATGCACTCTCAACACATGACCTTCACCTCACTACTTAGCCCACAATCCTCCCCACACTTCCTTTCACCACACTCCCTTGCAGCAGACGCACTCCCAACACATTCCCTTCACTGCACTCCGTCTCCTACACTCCCTCGAATCACACGACCTCCCACCACATGCCCTCCCACCACAACTCTTCCACCAAACTCTTTCACCCACACGCCCTCACACCACACGCATTCCCACCACAGATCCTTCAACACTCTTCTTCTCACACACTCCCTCGCACAACACACTACACTCCCTTCATCACACTCCTTCATCCACTCCCATTCGCACCACATGCCCTCCCACAACACTCACTTCACCACACTACTTCTCCCACAAACTTTCACACCACAAGCACTCCCACCACAGTCCCTTCCACCACACACCCATCACCGCAATCCTTCTCCCACACTCCTCCCCACACTAACATACACCACACTCTCTCGCAACACACGCCCTCACACCACACTCCCTTCATCACACTCCTTCTCCCACACTTCCTCGCAACACACGCCCTCCCACCATACGTCCTCCCACCACATTCCCTTCACTATACTCCTTCTGCAACACTCCCTCGCAACTCACACACTCCCACTACAGTCGCTCACACAACACACCCTTCATCGCACTCCTTTTCCCACACTTCTCCCCAGACTAACTTTCACGACACTCCCTAGCACCACACGCCCTCACACCACACTCCCTTCATCACACACCTTCTCCCACTCCTCTTCACACCACATGCCCTCCCACCACACTTGCTTCACCTCACTACTTCTCCCACAGTCTTTCACACCACATGCACTCGCACCAGAGTCCCTTCCACCACACACCCTTCATCGCACTCCTCCCACACTCCTCCCCACACTAACATACACCAGACTCCCTCGCACCACACGCCCTCCCACCACACTCCCTTCACTACGCTCCTTCTCCCACATTCCCTCGCATCAAGCGTCATCCCAACACATGCCCTACCACCACAGTTCCTCCACCAAACTCTTTCTCCCACACTCCCAAACACCACACGCCCTCCCACCACACTCACTTCACCACACTACTTCTCCCATACTCCCTCGCACCAGACGCACTCCAACCACTCACCCTCCAACCACATCACACTATTTCTCCCACACTCCTCCCCGCACTAACTTTCGCCACACTCCCTTGCAGCACACGCCCTCCAACCACACGCCCTCCCTCCACACTAACTTCACCACACTCCTTCTCCCACACTCCTTCGCACCACACGCCTTCCCAGAACACTCCTTCACACCACACGCAGTCACACCACATGCCCTCCCATCACACTCCCTTCACCACACACCTTCTCCCACACTCCCTTGCAACACACGTCCTCCAACCACACTAACACGCACCACACGTCCTCCCACCAAATGCCCTCCCACCACACTCCCTTCACCATACTCCGTCACCCACATTCCCTCAAATCACACGCCCTCCCACCACACACCCTCACACCACACGCCTTTTACCACACTCCTTCCACACACACCCTCCCACCACACTAACTTAACCACACTAATTCTCCCATACTCACTCGCTCCACACACCCTCCGACCTCATTCCCTCCCACCACAATCCCTTCATCACAGTCGTTCTCCACACTACCTCTCACCACACACCCACCCAGCGCACTCCCTTCACCACGCTCCTTCTCCATACGCCCTCCCACCACAAGACCTCCCACCACACGCCCTCCCACCATACGCACTCCCACCATACGCCCTCCCATCACACGTCCTTACACCAAACTCTCTTCACCACACTCCTTCTCCAACACTCACTCGCACCACACGCCATCCGACCACACGCACTCCCACCACACTCCCTTCACTACACTCCTTCTCCCACACTCCCTCGCATCACACGTCCTCCCACCACACGCATTCCCACCACACTTCCTCCACCAAACTCCTTCTCCCACACTCCTTCGCACCTAATACACTCCCACTACAGTCGTTCCCACAACACACCCTTCATTGCACTCCTTTTCCCAGACTTCTCCACACACAAACATTCATGACACTCCCTCACAACACACGCCCTCACACCACATGCATTCCCACCACAGATCCTTCAACTCACTCTTTCTCACACATTCCCTTGCACAACACCCCCTCACACTACACTCCCTTCATCACACTCCTTCACCCACTCCTCTTTGCACCACATGCCCTCCCACAACACTCACTTCACCACACTACTTCTCCCACACACTTTCACACCACAAGCACTCCCACCACAGTCCCTTCCACCACACACCCAACACCGCACTCCTTCTCCCACACTCCTCCCCACACTAACATACACCACACTCTCTCGCAACACACGCCCTCCCACCACACCCACTTCATCACACTCCTTCTCCCATACTTCCTCGCACCACACGCCCTCCCACCATAGGTCCTCCCACCACATTCCCTTCACTATACTCCATCACCTACACTCCTTCGCAACTCACACACTCCCACTACAGTCGCTCACACAACATACCTTTCACAGCACTCCTTTTCCCACACTTCTCCCCAGACTAACTTTCACGACACTCCCTAGCACCACACGCCCTCACACCATACTCCCTTCATCACACACCTTCTCCCACTCCTCTTCACACCATATGCCCTCCCACCACATTTGCTTCACCTCACTACTTCTCCCACACTCTTTCACACCACACGCACTCCCACCAGAGTCCCTTCCACCACACACCCTTCACCACACTCCTTCTCCCACACTCCTCCCCACACTAACATACACCACACTCCCTTCACTACGCTCCTTCTCCCACATTCCCTCGCATCAAGCGTCATGCCAACACATGCCCTACCACCACAGTTCCTCCATCAAACTCTTTCTCCCACACTCCCGAACACCACACGCCGTCCCACCACACTCACTTCACCACACTACTTCTCCCATACTCCCTCGCAACAGACGCACTCCAACCACTCACCCTCCAACCACATCACACTACTTCTCCCACACTCCTCCCCGCACTAACTTTCACCACACTCCTTCGCACCACACGCCTTCCCAAAACACTCCTTCACATCACACGCATTCACACCACATGCCCACCCATCACACTCCCTTCACCATACTCCGTCTCCCACATTCCCTCAAATCACATGCCCTCCCACCACACACCCTTACACCACATGCCTTTTACCACACTCCTTCCACACACGCCCTCCCACCACACTAACTTAGCCACACTAATTCTCCCATACTCACTCGCTCCACACGCCCTCGGACCTCATTCCCTCCCACAACAATCCCTTCATCACAGTCGTTCTCCACACTACCTCTCACCACACACCCACCCAGCGCACTCCCTTCACCACGCTCCTTCTCCATACGCCCTCCCACCACATGCGCTCCCACCATACGCCCTCCCATCACACGTCCTCCCACCAAACACCCTTCACCACACTCCTTCTCCAACACTCACTCACACCACACTCCATCTGACCACACGCCCTCCCACCACACTTCCTTCACTACACTCCTTCTCGCACACTCCCTCGCATCACACGTCCTCCCACCACACGCACTCCAACCACACTTCCTCCACCAAACTCCTTCTCCCACACTCCTTCGCACCTAACGCACTCCAACTACAGTCGTTCCCACAACAAACCCTTCATTGCACTCCTCCCACACTTCTCCCCACACATTCATGACACTCCCTCACAACACAGACCCTCACACCTCGCTCCCTTCATCACACTCCTTCTCCTAATCCTCTTCGCAGCACATGCCCTCCCACCAAACTCACTTCACCACACTACTCCTCCCAGACTCCTTCACTCCACACGCACTCCCACCACACACCCTACTCTGCACTCCTTTTCACACACTCCTCCACACTGTAACTTACATCACACTTCCTAACACTGCACGCCCTGCCACCACACTCCCTTTACAACACTCCTTCTCCCCCACTCACTCGCACAACACCTCCTCCCACCACACTCCCTTCACAACACTCCTTCTTCCAAACTCACTCGCACCACACGCCCTCCCAATACACGTCCACCCACCAAAACCCCTTCACTACACCCCTGCTCCCACAATACCTTGTATTACATGTCCTCCCACCCTGCGTCCTCACAGCACACATCCACCACAAAACTCCTTCTCCCACATTCCCTCTCACCACACGTACTCCCACCACAGTCCCATCCACCACACACCCTTCACTGCACTCCTCCCACACTCCTCACACTAACATACACAAAACTCCCTCCCACCACACGCCCTCCCACCACACACCCTTCATTACACTCCTTCTCCTACACTCCCTCGCATCACACGTCCTCCCACCACAAACTTTCGCACCACACTTCCTCCACCAAACTCCTTCTCCCACACTAACTCACACCTCGCGGTCTCAGACTACAGTCGCTCCTACCACACACCCTTCGCCGCACTCCTTTTCCCAAACATCTCCCCACACTAACTTTCACGACATTCCCTCACAACACATGCCCTCACACCACACTGCCTTCATCACATTCCTTCCCCCACTCCTCATCGCAGCACATGCCCCCCCACCAAACTGAATTGACCTCACTACTTCTCCCAGACTCGTTCACACAACATGCACTCCCACCACATTCCATTCCACCACACACGCTTCACCATACTCCTTCTCCCACACTCCTCCACACACTAACTTACATCACACTTCCTCGCAACACACGCCCTCCCACCTCATGCCCTCCCACTACACTCCTTCACCCCACACGCATTCCAACCACTCACCCTCCCACCGCACCACACTACTTCTCCCACACTCCTCCCCACACTAACATTCACCACACTCACTCGCAGCACACACGCTCCCACCACACTCCGTTCATCACACACCTTCTCCCACACGCCCTCGCGCCATACGCACTCTCACCACAGTCCATCCGACCAGAAACCCTTCACCACACTCCTTCACTACACTCATCTCCACACTAACATTCACCATACTCCCTCGCATGACACATCCTCCAACCACACTCCCTTCATCAAACTCATTCTCCCACCCTTGCTCACACCACACGCCCTCCGACCACGCGCGCTCCCCCTACACTCCCTTCACCACACTCCTTCTCCCACACTCCCTTGCACCGCACGCCCTCCCACCACACTCCGTTCACCACACTCCTTCCCCCACACTCCCTCACACCACACGCCCGCCCACCACACGCCTTCCCACCAAACTCCATTCACCACATTCCTTCTCCGACACTCCCTTGCACCATATGCCTTCTCACCACACACCCTCCCACTACCTCACTCCTTCTCCCACGTTCCTACCCACACTTCCTTTCCCCACACTCCCTCGAACAACACGCACTCTCACAACATTCCCTCACACCACAATCCCTTCAACACACATCATCTCCACACTCGCTCACACCACACGTCCTCCCACTACACTCCCTTCATCACACTCATTCTCACACACGTCCTCGCCGCAAACACCCTCCCACCACACTTCCCCCACCAGACACCTTCTCCCACACTCCCACCACAGTCCCTCCCACCACACTTCCCCCACCAGACACCTTCTCCCACACTCCCACCACAGTCCCTCCCAGCACACAGCCTTCACGCACGCCTTCACCCACAGTCCTCCCCACACTAACTTACACCACGCTCCCTCGAAACACACGCCCTCCAATCACACTCCCTTCACAACACTCCTTCTCCCACACTCACTCGCACCACACGTCCTCCCACCTCATGCCCTCCCACCACACTCCCTCACTCCACACGCACTCCAACAACTCACCCTACCACCACACCACACTACTTCACCCACACTCCTCCCCACACTATCTTTCACCAAACTCACTCAGAGTACACGCCCTCCCACCTCTCTTCCTTCCTCACGATTCTTCTCCCACACTTACTCGCACAACACGCACTCCCACCACACTCCATTCACCACATTCCTTCCCCCACTCTCACTAGCACCACACGCCCTCCCACCTCATGCACAACCACCACATTCCCTCACTCCACACGCACTCCAACCATTCACACTCCCACCACACGACACTACTTCTCCCACACTCCTCCACACACTACCTTTCACCACACTCCCTCCCACCACACTCCCTTAAACACACTCCTTTTCCAACACTCTCGCGCACCACACATCCTCCCACCTCATGCCCTCCACCACACTCCCTCACTCCACACGCACTCCATCAACTCATCCTACCACCACACCACACTACTTCACCCACACTCCTCCCCACACTATCTATCACCACACTCACTCGCAGCACCCGCCCTCCCTCCAAACTCCCTTCCTCACAATCCTTCTCCCACATTTACTCGCACAACACACCCTCCCACCACATGTCCTCCCACCACACTCCCTTCACAACATTCCTTCTCCAACATTCCTTCACATTACACGTCCTCCCACCACAAATCCTCCACCAAACTCATTCCTCCACACTCCCTCTCTCCACAAGCACTCCCACCACTCTCCCTCCCACCGCACTCCCTTCACTACGCTCCTTCTCCCACATTCCCTTGCATCAAGCGTCATCCCAACACATGCCCTACCACCACAGTTCCTCCATCAAACTCTTTCTCCCACACTCCCGAACACCACACGCCGTACCACCACACTCACTTCACCACACTACTTCTCCCATACTCCCTCGCACCAGATGCACTCCAACCACTCACCCTCCAACCACATCACACTACTTCTCCCACACTCCTCCCCGCACTAACTTTCACCACACTCCCTTGCAGCACACGCACTCCCACCACACGCCCTCCCACCACACTAACTTCACCACACTCCTTCGCACCACACGCCTTCCCAGAACACTCCTTCACACCACACGCAGTCACACCACATGCCCTCCCATCACACTGCCTTCACCACACACCTTCTCCCACACTCTGTCGCAACACACGCCCTCCAACCACACTAACACGCACCACACGTCCTACCACCAAATGCCTTCCCACCACACTCCCTTCACAACACTCCTTCTCCCACACTCCCTCACATCAAACGTCCTCCCACCACACACACTCACACCACAGTACCTCCACCAAACACACTCCCTCACACCACACGCATTTCCACCACAGACCCTTCAAGATTCTCTTTCTCACACACTCCCACACACCACACACCCTCCTACCACACTCCCTTCATCACACTCCTTCACCACACGCCCTCGCACCACACGCCCTCGCACCACACGCCCTCGCACCACACGCCCTCGCACCACACTCCCTTCACCACACAAACTTTACCCACACGCCCTCACACCATACATCCTCCCATCACAGGCCCACCCACCACACTCCCTTCACCACACGCCTTCTCCCACACTCACACCATACGCCCTCACACCACACGCCCTTCACCACACTCCTTCTCCCACACTCGTCCCCACAGTACCTTTCCCCACATGCCCACCCACCACACGCGCACCTACCACACGTCCTCCCAACACACTCCCTTACTCCCTTCACCATACTCCCTTCACCACACTCCCTTCTCCCATACACCTTCTCCCACACTCCTTCTCCCACACTCCCTCGCACCACACGCCCTCCCACCATGCGCCACCCACCACACGCCCTCGCACCACTCGACCTTGCACCACTCGACCTCGCACCACTCGACCTCGCACCACATGCCCTCCCACAACACTCCCTTCACTGCACAACATTTCCCCATACGCCCTCACATCACACGCACTCCCAACAGAGGCCCACCCACCACACTCGTTGGACCACACTCCTTCTCCCACACTCCCAAGCACCACAAGCCCTCGCACCAAATGCCATCCAACCACACGCCCTCCCACTACACTCCCTACCACACACTCCTTCTCCCACACTACCTTTCCCCACACTACCTTAACCCACACTCCCTCGCAACACACACCCTCCCACCACACACCCTCCCACCACACGCCCTCCCACCACACGCCCTCCAACCACACGCCCTCCCACCACATGCCCTCCCACCACACGCCCACCGACCACACACCCTCCCACCACACTCCTTCTCCCACACTCCTCCCCACACTACCTTGCCCCACACGCCCACCCATCACACGCGCACACACCACATGCCCTCCCACCACATTCCTTCTCCCACACTCCCACGCAATGCACGCCTACCCACCACACGCCCTCCCACCACACTCACTTCACCACACTCATTCTCACACACTCCCTGGCAACTCACACATTCCCACTCCAGTCCCTCCCACCACACTCCCTTCATCACACTCCTCCCATACACACTCGCAACACACGCCCTCCCACCACACTCCTTCACCCCATACGCATTCCAACCACTCACCCTCCCACGGCACCACACTACTTCTCCCACACTCCTCCCCACACTAACTTTCACCACACTCACTCGCAGCACACGCACTCCCACCACACTCCGTTCATCACACACCTTCTCCCAAACGCCCTCGCGCCGTACGCACTCTCACCACAGTCCATCCCACCACAAACCCTTCACCACACTCCTTCACTACACTCATCTCCACACTAACATTCACCATACTCCCTCGCATGACACATCCTTCAAACACACTCCATTCATCAAACTCCTTCTCCCACCCTTGCTCGCACCACACGCCCTCTGACCGCTCGCGCTCCCCCTACACTCCCTTCACCACACTCCTTCTCCCACACACCCTCGCACCGCAAGCCCTCCCACCAAACTCCCTTCACCACATTCCTTCTCCGACACTCCCTTGCACCATATGCCTTCTCACCACACACCCTCACACTACCTCACTCCTTCTCCCACATTCCTACCCACACTACCTTTCCCCACACTCCCTCGAGCAACACGCACTCTCACAACATTCCCTCACACCGCAATCCCTTCAACACACATCTTCTCCACACTCACTCACACCACACGTCCTCCCACTATACTCCCTTCATCACACTCATTCTCACACACGTCCTCACCGCAAACACCCTCCCACCACACTTTCCCCACCAGACATCTTCTCCCACACTCCCTCACAGCACACGCGCTCCCACCACAGTCCCTCCCACCACACACCCTTCACGCACCCCTTCACCCACAGTCCTCCCCACACTAACTTACACCACGCTCCCTCGAACCACACGCCCTCCAATCACACTCCCTTCACAACACTCCTTCTCCCACACTCCTCGCACCACAGGCCCTCCCACCGCACTCCATTCACCACACTTCTTTTCACACACTCCTTCTCATACACTCCCTCACACCACACACTCACCCACCAAACTCCCTTCACTACATTCCTTCTCCAACACTCCCTCACACCACATGCCTTCCCACCACATACCCTCCCACCACCTCACTGCTTCGCCCACATTCTCCCCACACTACCTTTCCCCACACTCCCTCGAACAACATGCTCCCTCACAACACACCTTCACACCACACTCCCTTCACCACATTCCTTCTCCCACACTCACTCGCACCATACATCCTCCCACCACACTCCCTTCATCACACTCATTCTCACACACTTCCTCGCCCCAAACACCCTCCCACCACACTTCACCCACCAAACACTTTCTCCAACACTCCATCGCACCACAGGCGCTCCAACCACACTCCGTTCACCATACTCCTTCTCACACACGCCCTCCCACCACACACCCTTCACGTCTTCTGTCTCCCACAGTCCTCCCCACACAAACTTACACCGCACTCCATCGCACCACACGCCCTCCCATCATACACCCTTCACCAAACTCCTTATCCCACACTCACTTGCTCCACACGCCCTCCCAACACATGTCCTCCCACCACACTCCTTTCACTACACTCCTTCTGCCACCCTCCTTCGCATCAAACGTCCTCCCAACAGACGCCCTCCCACTACAGTGCCTCCATCAAACTCCTTTTGCGAACTTCCTCACACAACACGCATTCCCACCACAGACTCTCGCACCACACTCCCTTCATCACACTCTTTCTCCCACTCCTCTTTGCACCACATGTCCCACCAACAAACTCACTTCACTACACTACTTCTCCCGCACTCGTTCACACCACACGCACTCCCACCACAGTCCCTTCCTCCACACACCCTTCACTGCACATCTTCTCCCACACACCTCCATACACAAACTTACATTACACTTCCACGCACCACACGCCCGCCCACCAAACTCCCTTCACCACATTCCTTCTCCAACACTCCCTCGCACCATATGCCTTCCCACCACACGCCCTCCCACCACCTCACTCCTTCGCCCACATTCCTCCCCACACTACCATTCCCCACACTCCCTCTCACAACACGCCTTCACACCACACTCCCTTCACCACACTCCTTCTCACACACTCACTCGCACCACACGTCCTCATACCACACTCCCTTCATCAGAGTCATTCTCACACACTTCCTCGCCCCAAACACCCTCCCACCACACTTCCCCCACCCAACACTTTCTCCCACACTCCATCGCACCACACGTGCTCCAACCACTCCGTTCACCACACTCCTTCTCACACACGCCCTCCCACCACACACCCTTCACGTCTTCTGTCTCCCACAGTCCTCACCACACAAACTTACACTGCACTCCCTCGCACCACACACCCTCGCACCACACTCCCTTCATCACACTCCTTCTCCCACACTCACTCGCACCACACGTCCACCCACCTCATGCCCTCCCAGCACACTCCCTCACTCCACACGCACTCCAACAACTCACCCTACTACCACACCACACTACTTCACCCACACTCCTCCCCACACTATCTTTCACCAAACTCACTCGGAGCACACGCTCTCCCAGCTCTCTTCCTTCCTCACGATCCTTCTCCCACACTTACTCGCACAACACACCCTCCCACCACACTCCATTCACCACATTCCTTCCCCCACACTCACTAGCACCACACACCCTCCCACCTCATGCACACCCACCACATTCCCTCACCCCACATGCACTCCAACCACTCACACTCCCACCACACCACAATACTTCTCCCACACTCCTCCACACACTACCTTTCACCACACTCCCTCCCACCACACTCCCTTAAACACACTCCTTTTCCAACACTCTCGCGCACCCACCTCATGCCCTCCCACCACACGCCCTCGCGCCACACGCCCTTGCACCACATGCCCTCGCACCACACGCCCTCGCACCACACTCCCTTCACCACACAAACTTTACCCACACGCCCTCACACCATACACCCTCGCACCACACGCCCTCGCACCACACTCCCTTCACCACACAAACTTTACCCACACGCCCTCACACAATACAGCCTCACAACACAGGCCCACCCACCACTCTCGCTTCACCACACGCCTTCTCCAACACTCACACCATACGCCCTCGCACCACACGCCCTTCACCACACTCCTTCTCCCACACTCGTCCCCACACTACCTTTCCCCACATGCCCACCCACCACACGCGCACCCACCACACGTCCTCCCAACACACTCCCTTCACCATACTCCCTTCACAACACTCCTTCTCCCATACACCTTCTCCCACACTCCTTCTCCCACACTCCCTCACACCGCACGCCCTCCCACCATGCGCCCACCCACCACACGCCCTCGCACCACTCGACCTCGCACCACATGCCCTCCCACAACACTCCCTTCACCGCACAACTTTTCCCCACATGCCCTCACATCACACGCCCTCCCAACAGAGGCCCACCCACCACACTCGTTGGACCACACTCCTTCTCCCACACTCCCAAGCACCACATGCCCTCGCACCAAATGCCATCCCACCACACGCCCTCCCACTACACTCCCTACCACTCACTCCTTCTCCCACACTACCTTTCCCCACACTACATTAACCCACACTCCCTCGCAACACACACCCTCCCACCACACGCCCTCCCACCACATGCCCTCGCACCAAATGCCATCCCACCACACGCCCTCCCACTACACTCCCTACCACTCACTCCTTCTCCCACACTACCTTTCCCCACACTACATTAACCCACACTCCCTCGCAACACACACCCTCCCACCACACGCCCTCCCACCACACGCCCTCCCACCACACGCCCTCCCACCACACGCCCTCCCACCGCACTCCTCCCACACTCCTCCCCACACTACCTTGCCCCACATGCCCACCCAACACACGCGCACACACCACGTGCCCTCCCACCACATTCTTTCTCACACACTCCCACGCAATGCACGCCCACCCACCACATGCCCTCCCACCACACTCACTTCACCACACTTCCATCACCATACTCCTTCTCCCACACTCCTCCCCACACTAACTTTCCCCAGACGCCGTCCCACCACACACCCTCCCACCACACTCCCTCTCACCCCACACCCGCCAACCCCACACCCGCCCACCCCACACCCGCCCACCACACACCCTCAAACCACACTCCTTCTCCCACACTCCCGCGCACCATACGGCCTTCAACCACACGGCCTGCCAACACACGGCTTCGCACCACACGCCCTTCACCTCACTCCTTCTTCCACACGCCCTTCACCTCACTCCTTCTTCCACACTCCCTCACACCACATGCCCTCCCACCATCCTCCATTCACCACACTCCTTCTGACACACACCCTCGCACCATACGATCGCCATCCAAACACCCTCCCACCAGACGCCATCCCACCAAACTCCCTTCACAACATTCCTTCTCCCACACTCCCTCGCACCATACACCTTCTCACCACACGCCCTTCACCTCACTCCTTCCACACATGCCCTCCAACCACACTCACTTCACCACACTACTTCTCCCATACTCCCTCGGTCCACACGCCATCCGATTGCATTCCCTCCCACCACAATCCCTTCACCACACTACTTCTCCACACACCATCCCACCATACGCCCTCCCATCACACGTCCTCCCACCATACTCCCTTCACCACATTCTTTCACCCAAACTCCCTCGCAACATACACCTTCCCACCACACGCCCTCCCAGCACACGCCCTCCCAACACCAATCTCCTTCTCCCACATTCCTCCAAACACTACATTTCCCCAAACTCCCTCGCACGATATGCACTCTCAACACATGACCTTCACCTCACTACTTAGCCCACAATCCTCCCCACACTTCCTTTCACCACACTCCCTCGCAGCAGACGCACTCCCAACACATTCCCTTCACTGCACTCCGTCTCCTACACTCCCTCGAATCACACGACCTCCCACCACATGCCCTCCCACCACAACTCTTCCACCATACTCTTTCACCCACACGCCCTCACACCACACGCATTCCCACCACAGATTCTTCAACACACTTCTTCTCACACACTCCCTCGCACAACACACTACACTCCCTTCATCACACTCCTTCATCCACTCCCCTTCGCACCACATGCCCTCCCACAACACTCACTTCACCACACTACTTCTCCCAACACTTTCACACCACAAGCACTCCCACCACAGTCCCTTCCACCACACACCCATCACCGCACTCCTTCTCCCACACTCCTCCCCACACTAACATACACCACATTCTCTCGCAACACACGCCCTCACACCACACTCCCTTCATCACACTCCTTCTCCCACACTTCCTCGCACCACACGCCCTCCCACCATACGTCCTCCCACCACATTCCCTTCACTATACTCCTTCTCCAACACTCCCTCGCAACTCACACACTCCCACTACAGTCGCTCACACAACACACCCTTCATCGCACTCCTTTTCCCACACTTCTCCCCAGACTAACTTTCACGACACTCCCTAGTACCACACGCCCTCACACCACACTCCCTTCATCACACACCTTCTCCCACTCCTCTTCACACCACATGCCCTCCCACCACACTTGCTTCACCTCACTACTTCTCCCACAGTCTTTCACACCACATGCACTCGCACCAGAGTCCCTTCCACCACACACCCTTCATCGCACTCCTCCCACACTCCTCCCCACACTAACATACACCAGACTCCCTCGCACCACCCGCCCTCCCACCACACGAGTAAATGTGGGAGAAGGATTGTGAGGAAGGGAGTTTGGAGGGAGGGCGGGTGCTGCGAGTGAGTGTGGTGACAGATAGTGTGGGGAGGAGTGTGGGTGAAGTAGTGTGGTGTGGTGGTAGGATGAGTTGATGGAGTGCGTGTGGATTGAGGGAGTGTGGTGGAGGGCATGAGGTGGGAGGATGTGTGGTGCGCAAGAGTGTTGGAAAAGGAGTGTGTTTAAGGGAGTGTGGTGGGAGGGAGTGTGGTGAAAGGTAGTGTGTGGAGGAGTGTGGGAGAAGTAGTGTGGTGTGGTGGGAGTGTGAGTGGTTGGAGTGCGTGTGGAGTGAGGGAATGTGGTGGTTGTGCATGAGGTGGGAGGGCGTGTGGTGCTAGTGAGTGTGGGGGAAGGAATGTGGTGAATGGAGTGTGGTGGGAGTGCGTGTTGTGCGAGTAAGTGTGGGAGAAGGATCGTGAGGAAGGAAGAGAGGTGGGAGGGCGTGTACTCTGAGTGAGTTTGGTGAAAGATAGTTTGGGGAGGAGTGTGGGTGAAGTAGTGTGGTGTGGTGGTAGGGTGAGTTGTTGGAGTGCGTGTGGAGTGAGGGAGTGTGGTGGGAGGGCATGAGGTGGGAGGACGTGTGGTGCGAGTGAGTGTGGGAGAAGGAGTGTTGTGAAGGGAGTGTGATTGGAGGGCGTGTGTTTCTCGGGAGCGTGGTGTAAGTTAGTGTGGGGAGGACTGTGGTCTCGCACAACACACCCTCCCACCACATGTCCTCCCACCACACTCCCTTCACAACATTCCTTCTCCCACATTCCTTCACATTACACGTCCTCCCACCACAAATCCTCCACCAAACTCATTCCTCCACACTCCCTCTCTCCACAAGCACTCCCACCACTCTCCCTCCCACCGCACTCCCTTCACTACGCTCCTTCTCCCACATTCCCTTGCATCAAGCGTCATCCCAACACATGCCCTACCACCACAGTTCCTCCATCAAACTCTTTCTCCCACACTCCCGAACACCACACGCCGTACCACCACACTCACTTCACCACACTACTTCTCCCATACTCCCTCGCACCAGATGCACTCCAACCACTCACCCTCCAACCACATCACACTACTTCTCCCACACTCCTCCCTGCACTAACTTTCACCACACTCCCTTGCAGCACACGCAATCCCACCACACGCCCTCCCACCACACTAACTTCACCACACTCCTTCGCACCACACGCCTTCCCAGAACACTCCTTCACACCACACGCAGTCACACCACATGCCCTCCCATCACACTGCCTTCACCACACACCTTCTCCCACACTCTGTCGCAACACAAGCCCTCCAACCACACTAACATGCACCACATGTCCTCCCACCAAATGCCTTCCCACCACACTCCCTTCACAACACTCCTTCTCCCACACTCACTCGCAACACACGCCCTCCAACCACACTAACACGCACCACACGTCCTCCCACCAAATGCCCTCCCACCACACTCACTTCACCATACTCCGTCTTCCACATTCCCTCAAATCACATGCCCTCCCACCACACACCCTCACACCACACGCCTTTTACCACACTCCTTCCACACACGCCCTCCCACCAGACTAACTTAACCACACTAATTCTCCCATACTCACTCGCTCCACACACCCTCCGACCTCATTCCCTCCCACCACAATCCCTTCATCACAGTCGTTCTCCATACTACCTCTCACCACACACCCACCCAGCGCACTCCCTTCACCACGCTCCTTCTCCATACGCCCTCCCACCACATGCGCTCCCACCACACGCCCTCCCACCATACGCCCTCCTATCACACGCCCTCCCACCAAACTCCCTTCACCACACTCCTTCTCCAACACTCACTTGCACCACGCGCCATCTGACCACACGCCCTCCCACCACACTTCCTTCACTACACTCCTTCTCCCACACTCCTTCGCACCTAACGTACTCCCACTACAGTCGTTCCCACAACACACCCTTCATTGCACTCCTCCCACACTTCTCCCCACACATTCATGACACTCCCTCACAACACAGACCCTCACACCTCGCTCCCTTCATCACACTCCTTCTCCTAATCCGCTTCGCAGCACATGCCCTCCCACCAAACTCACTTCACCACACTACTCCTCCCAGACTCCTTCACTCCACACGCACTCCCACCACACACCCTTCACTGCACTCCTTTTCCCACACTCCTCCACACTGTAACTTACATCACACTTCCTCACACTGCACGCCCTGCCACCACACTCCCTTTACAACACTCCTTCTCCCCCACTCACTCGCACCACACGCCCTCCCAACACACGTCCACCCACCAAAATCCGTTCACTACACTCCTGCTCCCACAATACCTTGTATTACATGTCCTCCCACCCTGCGTCCTCGCAGCACACATCCACCACAAAACTCCTTCTCCCACATTCCCTCTCACCACACGCACTCCCACCACAGTCCCATCCACCACACACCCTTCACTGCACTCCTCCCACACTCCTCACACTAACATACACAAAACTCCCTCACACCACACGCCCTCCCACCACACTCCCTTCACAACACTCCTTCTCCCACACTCCCTCACATCAAACGTCCTCCCAACACACGCCCTCCCACCACAGTACCTCCATCAAACACACTCCCTCACACCACATGCATTCCCACCACAGACCCTTCAAGATTCTCTTTCTCACACACTCCACACACCACACACCCTCCCACCACACTCCCTTCATCACACTCCTTCACCACACTTCCTTGCACCACACGCCCTCCAACCACACGCCCTCCAACCACACTCACTGCACCACACTACTTCTCCCATACTCCCTCGCTCCACATGCACTCCAACAACTCACCCTCCCACCACACCACATTACTGCTCCCACACTCCTCCCCACACTACCTTTCACCACACTCCCTTGCAGCACACGCCCTCCCACCACACTCCCTTCATCACACTCCATCTCCCACATGCCCTCGCACAACACGCCCTCCCACCACATTTCTCCCACCACATGCCCTCCCACCACAAACCCTCCCACGACACTCCATTCACCACACTACTTCTCCCACACTCACTTACACAGCACACCCTCCAAGAACACTCCTTCACACCACACGCACTCCCACCACACACCCTCCCATCACACTCCTTTCACCACAATCCTTCTCCCACACTCCTTGCACGACATGCCCTCCAACCACACTCCCTTCATCACACTCCATCTCCCACATGCCCTCGCACAACACGCCCTCCCACCACATTTCTCCCACCACATGCCCTCCCACCACAAACCCTCCCACGACACTCCATTCACCACACTACTTCTCCCACACTCACTTACACAACACACCCTCCAAGAACACTCCTTCACACCACACGCACTCCCACCACACACCCTCCCATCACACTCCTTTCACCACAATCCTTCTCCCACACTCCTTGCACGACATGCCCTCCAACCACACTCCCTTCATCACACTCCTTCTCCAACATTTCCTCGCTTCACACGCCCTCCAACAACATGCACTCCAACCACACTCCCTTCATTACTCTGCTTCTACCACACTCACTCACACCACATGCCCTCCCTGCGCACTTCCTTCACCACACTCCTTCTCCAAATGCCCTGCAACCACATGCCTTCCCACCAGACGCCCTCCACTATACGCCCTCCCATCACACGCCCTCCCACCCAACTCCTTTCACAACTTTTCGTCTCACAAACTCCCTTGCAACTTACACCTTCCCACCACACACCCTCCCAGGACATGGCGTCCCAACACCACACTCCTTCTCCCACACTCCTCCCCACACTACATTTCACCACACTCCCTCGCAGCAGACACACTCCCACCCCACTCCCTTCATCACATTCCTACTCCCACACTTCCTCGCACCACACTCCCTTCAACACACTCCTTCTCCAAAACTCACTCACACCACACGGCCTCCCACCACACGCCCTCCAACCACACACCCTTCATTACACCCCTTCTCCTACACTCCCTCGCATCACACGTCCACCCACCACAAGCTTTCCACCACACTTCCTCCACCAAACTCCTTCTCCCACACTAACTCACACCTCGCGGTCTCAGACTACAGTCGCTTCTACCACACACCCTTCACCGTACTCCATTTCCCACACATCTCCCCACACTAACTTTCACCACACTCACTCGCAGCACACGCGCTCCCACCACACTGCCTTCATCACATTTCTTCCCCCACTCCTCTTCGCAGCACATGCCCCCCCACCAAACTCAATTGACCACACTACTTCTCCCAGACTCGTTCACACAACATGCACTCCCACCACATTCCATTCCACCACACACGCTTCACCATACTCCTTCTCCCACACTCCTCCACACACTCACTTACATCAAACTCCTTTTGCTACACTTTCTCACACAACACAGTCCCTGCCACCACACTCCTTTCATCACAATCCTTCTCCCACACTAACTCGCACCATGCGCATTCCTACCACACTCCCTTCACTACACTCCTTCTCCCACACTCCCACACACTTCCTTGCCCCACATACCCTCCCAACACATTTCCTCCACCAAACATCTTCTGCAATACTCCCTTACAGGGCACACGCTCCCACCACAGACCCTCCCAACACACACCCTTCACCGTACTCATTCTCTCACACTCCTCCACACACTAACTTAGATCACACTCCCTCGCATCACACGCCCTGCCACCACACTCCCTTCACAACACTCCTTCTCCCACACTCACTTGCACCACGTGCCCTCCCACCACACGTCCACCCACCACAATCCCTTCACTACACCTTCTCCCACAATACCTCGCATTACACGTCCTCCCACCATATGCTCTCCCAGCACACATCCACCACAAAATTCTTTCTCTCACATTCCCTCTCACCACATGACCTCCCACCACAGTCCCTCCCACCACACACCCTTCAACCACACTCCCTTCATCACACTCCATCTCCCACACTACCTCTCACCACACTCCCTCATATCACAAGCCCTCCCACCACACGTCCTCCCACCACACTCCCTTCATTACACTCCTTCTCACACACTTCCTCACCCCACACACCCTCCCACCACACTTCCTCCACCAAACTCCTTCTCCCACACTACCTCACACCACACACGCTCCCAACTCAGTCCCTCCCACCACACACCCTTCACGTCTTCTTTCTCCCACAGTCCTCCCAACACAAACCGACACCGCACTCCCTTGCACTACACGCCCTCCCATCACAATCCCTTCACCAAAATCCTTCTCCCACACTCAATCGCTCCACACGAACTCCAACCACACGTGCTCCCACCAAACTCCCTTCACTACACTCCTTCTCCCACACTCCCTCTCATTACACGTCTCCCCACCACACTCCATTCAACACCCTCCTTCTCACATACTTCCTCGCCCCACATGCCCACCCACCACACTTCCTCCACCAAACTCCATCTCCCACACTCCTCACACCACACATGCTCCAACCACAGTCCCTCCCAACACACACCCTTAACGTCTTCTGTCTCCCACAGTCCTCCCCACACAAACTTACACCGTACTCCCTCGCACCACACAACCTCCTATCACACTCCCTTCACCAAACTCCTTATCCCACACTCACTTGCACCACACGCCCTCCCACCACACGCCCTTCACAACACTCCTTCTCCCAACTCCCTCGCATCAAACGACCTCCCAAGACACACCCTCCCACCACAGTTCCTCCATCAAACTCCTTTTCCGACATTTCCTCACACAACACGCATTCCCACCACAGACCCTCGCACCTCACTCCCTTCATCACACTCCTTCACCCACACTCACTCGCACCACACGCCCACCCACCTCATGCCCTCCCACCATACTCCCTCACTCCACACGCACTCCAACAACTCACCCTACCACCACACCACACTACTTCACGCACACTCCTCCCCACACTATCTTTCAGCAAACTCACTCGGAGCACACGCCCTCCCACCTCTCTTCCTTCCTCACAATCCTTCTCCCACACTTACTAGCACGACACGCCCTCCCACCACACTCCATTCACCCTATTCCTTCTCCCACACTCACTCACAACACACGCCCTCCCACCTCATGCACACCCACCACATTCCCTCACCCCACACACATTCCAACCACTCACACTCCCACCACACCACAATACTTCTCCCACACTCCTTCACACACTAACTTTCACCACACTCCCTCCCACCACACTCCCTTAAACACAGTCCTTCTCCAACACTCTCGCGCACCACACGCCCTCCCACCACACTCCTTTCACTACACTCATTCTCCTACACTCCCTCGCATCACATGTCCTCTCAGCACTAGCCTTCCCACCACACTTCCTCCACCAAATTCCTTCTCCCACACTGCCTCACACCTCACGGTCTCACACTACAGTCGCTCCTACCACACACCCTTCACTGCACTCCTTTTCCCACACATCTCCCCACACTTACTTTCACGACAATCCCTCACAAAACACGCCCTCACACCACACTCCCTTCATCACATTCCTTCTCCCACTCCTCCGCACCACAAGCCCCGCCATGAATCTCATTCCACCACATTACGTCTCCCACACTCCTTCACACCACACGCCCTCCCACAACACTCCCTTCATCACAATCTTTCTGCCATACTCACTCGCTCCACACGCCCACCCACCACACGTCTTCCCACGAAACTCCCTTCACTACAATCCTTCTCCCATGCTCCCTCACATCACACGTCCTCCCACCACACTCCATTCATTACACTCCTTCTCACACACTTCCTCACCTTACACACCCTCACACCACACTCCTTTTCCGACACTTCCTCATACAACACGCATTTCCAAAACAGACCCTCGCACCACACTCCCTTAATCACACTTCTTCTACCACACTTACTTGCACCACACACCCTGCCACCACAGTCCCTTCATTACACTCCTTCTCACTCACTTCCTCGCCCCACACGCCCTCCGACCACACTTCCTCCACCAAACTCCTTTTCCGACACTTCCTCACACCACACGCATTCCCAAGATAGACCCTCGCACCACACACCCTTTACCACAGTCCTTCTTCCACACTCACTCTTACCACACACCCTCCCACCTCATGCCCTCCCACCACACTCCCACACTCCACACACCATCCAAAAACTCACCCTACCACCACACCACACAACTTCTCCCACACTCCTCCCCACACTATCTTTCACCACACTCACTCACAGCACACACACTCCCACCACACTCCCTTCATCACCCTCCTTCTCACACACTTCCTCGCCCCACACACACTCCGACCACACTTCCTCCACCAAACTCCTTTTCCGACACTTCCTCACACCACACGCATTCCCAAGATAGACCCTCGCACCACACTCCCTTTACCACAGTCCTTCTTCCACACTCACTCTTACCACACGCCCTCCCACCTCATGCACTCCCACCACACTCCCACACTCCACACACACTCCAAAAACTCACCCTACCACCACACCACACTACTTCTCCCACACTCCTCCCCACACTATCTTTCACCACACTCACTCACAGCACACACACTCCCACCACACTCCCTTCATCACCCTCCTTCTCACACACTTCCTCGCCCCAAACGCCCTCCCACCACACTTCCTCTACCAAACTCCATCTCCCACACTCCCTCACATCACAAATACTCCCACCACACACCCTTTTCGTCTACCTTCTCCCACAATCCTCCCCACACTAACTTACAATGCACTCCCTTGCAACCCATGCCTTCCCATCACACTCCCTTCACCAAACTACTTCTCCCACACTCACTCTCTCCACACACCCACCCACCACTCCTCCTCCCACGAAACTCCCTTCACGACAATCCTTCTCCCATGCTCCCTCACATCACACGTCCTTCCACCACACTCCCTTCATTACACTCCTTCTCAGACACTTCCTCGCCCCACACCACCTCCCTCCACAGTTCCTCCACCAAACTCCTTCTCCCACACTACCTCACACCACACACGCTCCCAACTCAGTCCCTCCCACCACACACCCTTCACGTCTTCTTTCTCCCACAGTCCTCCCAACACAAACCGACACCGCACTCCCTTGCACTACACGCCCTCCCATCACAATCCCTTCACCAAAATCCTTCTCCCACACTCAATCGCTCCACACGAACTCCAACCACACGTGCTCCCACCAAACTCCCTTCACTACACTCCTTCTCCCACACTCCCTCTCATTACACGTCTCCCCACCACACTCCATTCAACACCCTCCTTCTCACATACTTCCTCGCCCCACATGCCCACCCACCACACTTCCTCCACCAAACTCCATCTCCCACACTCCTCACACCACACATGCTCCAACCACAGTCCCTCCCAACACACACCCTTAACGTCTTCTGTCTCCCACAGTCCTCCCCACACAAACTTACACCGTACTCCCTCGCACCACACAACCTCCTATCACACTCCCTTCACCAAACTCCTTATCCCACACTCACTTGCACCACACGCCCTCCCACCACACGCCCTTCACAACACTCCTTCTCCCAACTCCCTCGCATCAAACGACCTCCCAAGACACACCCTCCCACCACAGTTCCTCCATCAAACTCCTTTTCCGACATTTCCTCACACAACACGCATTCCCACCACAGACCCTCGCACCTCACTCCCTTCATCACACTCCTTCACCCACACTCACTCGCACCACACGCCCACCCACCTCATGCCCTCCCACCATACTCCCTCACTCCACACGCACTCCAACAACTCACCCTACCACCACACCACACTACTTCACGCACACTCCTCCCCACACTATCTTTCAGCAAACTCACTCGGAGCACACGCCCTCCCACCTCTCTTCCTTCCTCACAATCCTTCTCCCACACTTACTAGCATGACACGCCCTCCCACCACACTCCATTCACCCCATTCCTTCTCCCACACTCACTCACAACACACGCCCTCCCACCTCATGCACACCCACCACATTCCCTCACCCCACACACATTCCAACCACTCACACTCCCACCACACCACAATACTTCTCCCACACTCCTTCACACACTAACTTTCACCACACTCCCTCCCACCACACTCCCTTAAACACAGTCCTTCTCCAACACTCTCGCGCACCACACGCCCTCCCACCACACTCCTTTCACTACACTCATTCTCCTACACTCCCTCGCATCACATGTCCTCTCAGCACTAGCCTTCCCACCACACTTCCTCCACCAAATTCCTTCTCCCACACTGCCTCACACCTCACGGTCTCACACTACAGTCGCTCCTACCACACACCCTTCACTGCACTCCTTTTCCCACACATCTCCCCACACTTACTTTCACGACAATCCCTCACAAAACACGCCCTCACACCACACTCCCTTCATCACATTCCTTCTCCCACTCCTCCGCACCACAAGCCCCGCCATGAATCTCATTCCACCACATTACGTCTCCCACACTCCTTCACACCACACGCCCTCCCACAACACTCCCTTCATCACAATCTTTCTGCCATACTCACTCGCTCCACACGCCCACCCACCACACGTCTTCCCACGAAACTCCCTTCACTACAATCCTTCTCCCATGCTCCCTCACATCACACGTCCTCCCACCACACTCCATTCATTACACTCCTTCTCACACACTTCCTCACCTTACACACCCTCACACCACACTCCTTTTCCGACACTTCCTCATACAACACGCATTTCCAAAACAGACCCTCGCACCACACTCCCTTAATCACACTTCTTCTACCACACTTACTTGCACCACACACCCTGCCACCACAGTCCCTTCATTACACTCCTTCTCACTCACTTCCTCGCCCCACACGCCCTCCGACCACACTTCCTCCACCAAACTCCTTTTCCGACACTTCCTCACACCACACGCATTCCCAAGATAGACCCTCGCACCACACACCCTTTACCACAGTCCTTCTTCCACACTCACTCTTACCACACACCCTCCCACCTCATGCCCTCCCACCACACTCCCACACTCCACACACCATCCAAAAACTCACCCTACCACCACACCACACAACTTCTCCCACACTCCTCCCCACACTATCTTTCACCACACTCACTCACAGCACACACACTCCCACCACACTCCCTTCATCACCCTCCTTCTCACACACTTCCTCGCCCCACACACACTCCGACCACACTTCCTCCACCAAACTCCTTTTCCGACACTTCCTCACACCACACGCATTCCCAAGATAGACCCTCGCACCACACTCCCTTTACCACAGTCCTTCTTCCACACTCACTCTTACCACACGCCCTCCCACCTCATGCACTCCCACCACACTCCCACACTCCACACACACTCCAAAAACTCACCCTACCACCACACCACACTACTTCTCCCACACTCCTCCCCACACTATCTTTCACCACACTCACTCACAGCACACACACTCCCACCACACTCCCTTCATCACCCTCCTTCTCACACACTTCCTCGCCCCAAACGCCCTCCCACCACACTTCCTCTACCAAACTCCATCTCCCACACTCCCTCACATCACAAATACTCCCACCACACACCCTTTTCGTCTACCTTCTCCCACAATCCTCCCCACACTAACTTACAATGCACTCCCTTGCAACCCATGCCTTCCCATCACACTCCCTTCACCAAACTACTTCTCCCACACTCACTCTCTCCACACACCCACCCACCACTCCTCCTCCCACGAAACTCCCTTCACGACAATCCTTCTCCCATGCTCCCTCACATCACACGTCCTTCCACCACACTCCCTTCATTACACTCCTTCTCAGACACTTCCTCGCCCCACACCACCTCCCTCCACAGTTGCTCCACCAAACTCCATCTCCCACACTCCCTCACACCACACTCGCTCCCACCACAGTCCCTCCCACCACACACACTTCACGTCTTCTGTCTCCCACAGTCCTCCCGACACAAACCGACACCGCACTCCCTCGCACTACACGCCCTCCCATCACAATCCCTTCACCAAAATCCTTCTCCCACACTCAATCGCTCCACACGCACTCCTACCACACGTGCTCCCACCAAACTCCCTTCACTACACTCCTTCTCCCACACTCCCTCTCATTACACGTCTCCCCACCACACTCCATTCAACACCCTCCTTCTCTCATACTTCCTCGCCCCACATGCCCACCCACCACACTTCCTCCACCAAACTCCATCTCCCACACTCCTCACACCACACATGCTCCAACCACAGTCCCTCCCAACACACACCCTTAACGTCTTCTGTCTCCCACAGTCCTCCCCACACAAACTTACACCGTACTCCCTCGCACCACACAACCTCCTATCACACTCCCTTCACCAAACTCCTTATCCCACACTCACTTGCACCACACGCCCTCCCACCACACGCCCTTCACAACACTCCTTCTCCCAACTCCCTCGCATCAAACGACCTCCCAAGACACACCCTCCCACCACAGTTCCTCCATCAAACTCCTTTTCCGACATTTCCTCACACAACACGCATTCCCACCACAGACCCTCGCACCTCACTCCCTTCATCACACTCCTTCACCCACACTCACTCGCACCACACGCCCACCCACCTCATGCCCTCCCACCATACTCCCTCACTCCACACGCACTCCAACAACTCACCCTACCACCACACCACACTACTTCACGCACACTCCTCCCCACACTATCTTTCAGCAAACTCACTCGGAGCACACGCCCTCCCACCTCTCTTCCTTCCTCACAATCCTTCTCCCACACTTACTAGCACGACACGCCCTCCCACCACACTCCATTCACCCCATTCCTTCTCCCACACTCACTCACAACACACGCCCTCCCACCTCATGCACACCCACCACATTCCCTCACCCCACACACATTCCAACCACTCACACTCCCACCACACCACAATACTTCTCCCACACTCCTTCACACACTAACTTTCACCACACTCCCTCCCACCACACTCCCTTAAACACACTCCTTCTCCAACACTCTCGCGCACCACACGCCCTCCCACCACACTCCTTTCACTACACTCATTCTCCTACACTCCCTCGCATCACATGTCCTCTCAGCACTAGCCTTCCCACCACACTTCCTCCACCAAATTCCTTCTCCCACACTGCCTCACACCTCACGGTCTCACACTACAGTCGCTCCTACCACACACCCTTCACTGCACTCCTTTTCCCACACATCTCCCCACACTTACTTTCACGACAATCCCTCACAAAACACGCCCTCACACCACACTCCCTTCATCACATTCCTTCTCCCACTCCTCCGCACCACAAGCCCCGCCACGAATCTCATTCCACCACATTACGTCTCCCACACTCCTTCACACCACACGCCCTCCCACCACACTCCCTTCATCACAATCTTTCTGCCATTTTCACTCGCTCCACACGCCCACCCACCACACGTCTTCCCACGAAACTCCCTTCACTACAATCCTTCTCCCATGCTCCCTCACATCACACGTCCTCCCACCACACTCCATTCATTACACTCCATCTCACACACTTCCTCGCCTTACACACCCTCACACCACACTCCTTTTCCGACACTTCCTCATACAACACGCATTCCCAAAACAGACCCTCGCACCACCCTCCCTTAATCACACTTCTTCTACCTCACTTACTTGCACCACACACCCTGCCACCACAGTCCCTTCATTACACTCCTTCTCACTCACTTCCTCGCCCCACACGCCCTCCGACCACACTTCCTCCACCAAACTCCTTTTCCGACACTTCCTCACACCACACGCATTCCCAAGATAGACCCTCGCACCACACTCCCTTTACCACAGTCCTTCTTCCACACTCACTCGCACCACACACCCTCCCACCTCATGCCCTCCCACCACACTCCCATACTCAACACACACTCCAAAAACTCACCCTACCACCACACCACACAACTTCTCCCACACTCCTCCCCACACTATCTTTCACCACACTCACTCACAGCACACACACTCCCACCACACTCCCTTCATCACCCTCCTTCTCACACACTTCCTCGCCCCACACGCACTCCGACCACACTTCCTCCACCAAACTCCTTTTCCGACACTTCCTCACACCTCACGCATTCCCAAGATAGACCCTCGCACCACACTCCCTTTACCACAGTCCTTCTTCCACACTCACTCTTACCACACGCCCTCCCACCTCATGCACTCCCACCACACTCCCACACTCCACACACACTCCAAAAACTCACCCTACCACCACACCACACTACTTCTCCCACACTCCTCCCCACACTATCTTTCACCACACTCACTCACAGCACACACACTCCCACCACACTCCCTTCATCACCCTCCTTCTCACACACTTCCTCGCCCCAAACGTCCTCCCACCACACTTCCTCTACCAAACTCCATCTCCCACACTCCCTCACATCACAAATACTCCCACCACACACCCTTTTCGTCTACCTTCTCCCACAATCCTCCCCACACTAACTTACAATGCACTCCCTTGCAACCCATGCCTTCCCATCACACTCCCTTCACCAAACTACTTCTCCCACACTCACTCTCTCCACACACCCACCCACCACTCCTCCTCCCACGAAACTCCCTTCATGACAATCCTTCTCCCATGCTCCCTCACATCACACGTCCTTCCACCACACTCCCTTCATTACACTCCTTCTCAGACACTTCCTCGCCCCACACCACCTCCCTCCACAGTTCCTCCACCAAACTCCATCTCCCACACTCCCTCACACCACACTCGCTCCCACCACAGTCCCTCCCACCACACACACTTCACGTCTTCTGTCTCCCACAGTCCTCCACACACCAACTTACACCGCACTTCCTCGCACCACACGCCCTCCCATCACACTCCCTTCACCAAATTCCTTATCCCACACTCCCTCACATCAAATGTCCTCCCAACACACGTGCTCCCACTACAGTTCCTCCATCAAACTCCTTTTCCGACACTTCCTCAAACAACATGCATTCCAACCACAGACACTCCCACCACACTCCCTTCACTACAATCCTCCTCACACACTCACTCACAACACACGCCCTCCAACCTCATGCACTCCCACCGCACTCCCTCACCCCACACGCACTCCAACCACTCACCCGCCCACCACATGACACTACTTCTCCCACACTCCCACCCACCAAACTCCCTTCAACACTATCCTTCTCCAACATTCATTCACACCATACACCCTACCACCACACTCCATACACTACACTCCTTCTCCTACACTCCCTCGCATCACACATCCTCCCTCCACAAGCCTTCCCACCACACTTCCTCCACCAAACTCCATCTCTAACACTCCCTCACACCACACACGCTCCCCACACAATCCCTCCCACCACACACCCTTCACGTCTTGTCTCCCACAGTCCTCCCCACACAAACTGCTACCGCATTCCCTCACAACTAACGCCCTCCCATCACACTCCCTTCACCAAACTCCTTCTCCCACACTCACTCGCTCCATACGCTTTCCTACCACACTCCCTTCTCAACACTCCTTCTCACACACTTCCTCGCCCCATACGCCCTCCCACCACACTTCCTCCACCAAACTCATTTTCGGACACTTCCTCACACAACACGCATTCCCAAGACAGACCCTCGCACCACACTCCCTTCGTCACACGTCTTCTCCCACATTTACTGGAATGACACACCCTCCCACCACACTCCCTTCACCACACTCCTTCTCCCAAACTCACTCGGACCACACGTCCTCCCACCTCATGCCTTCCCACCACACTCCCTCACCCCACTCGCACTCCAACAACTCACCCTACCACCACACCACACTACTTCTCCCACACTCCTCCTCACACTATCCTTCACCACACTCACTCGCAGCACATGCCCTCCCACCACACTCCCTTCATCACACTAGTAGGGCCGAACTGGCCTGTTCTGTGCTGTAAGTGGTTATATGGTTATATGGTTATAGGGAGAACACTCCTCACACACTTCCTCGCCCCAAACGCCCTCCCACCACACTTCCTCCACCAAACTCCTTCTCCCACACTCCCTCACACCACAAACGCTCCCACCACAGTCCCTCCCACCACACACCCCTTTCATCTTCCTTATCCCACAGTCCTCCCCACACTAACTTACATTGCACTCCCTTGCAACCCATGCCTTCCCATCACACTCCCTTCACCAAACTACTTCTCCCACACGCACTCGCTCCACACGCCCACCCACCGCTCGTCCTTCCACGAAACACCGTTCACGACTATCCTTCTCCCACGCTCCCTCACATCACACGCCCTCCCACCACACTTCCTCCACCAAACTCCATCTCCCACACTCCCTCACACCACACTTGCTCCCACCACAGTCCCTCCCACCACAC
The DNA here is from genome assembly GCF_036971445.1 of Narcine bancroftii. Taxonomy (NCBI): domain Eukaryota; kingdom Metazoa; phylum Chordata; class Chondrichthyes; order Torpediniformes; family Narcinidae; genus Narcine; species Narcine bancroftii. The sequence goes on along the minus strand of NC_091478.1, from coordinate 52,618,153 downwards.
GCATTTCACATCTTCGGTCTCCCACAGTCCTCCCCACACCAACTTACACCGCACTTCCTCGCACCACACGCACTCCCATCACACTCCCTTCACCATACTCCTTATCCCACACTCACTCGCTCCACACTCCTTCTCCCACACTCCCTCACATCAAACGTCCTCCCAACACACGCCCTCCCACCACAGTTCCTCCATCAAACTCCTTTTCCGACACTTCCTCACACAACATGCATTCCCACCACATGCCCTCCCACCACACTCCCTCATCCCACACGCACTCCAACAACTCACCCTCCCAACAACCCACACTACTTCTCCCACACTCCTCCCCACACTATCTTTCACCACACTCACTCGCTGCACACGCCCTCCCACCACACTCCCTTCATCACACTCCTTCTCCCACACTCATTTACACCACACGCCCTCCAACCACATGTCCTCCCACCACACTCCCTCACCCCACACGCACTCCAACCACTCACCTGCCCACCACACGACACTACTTCTCCCACACTCCTCCCAACGCTACCCTTCACCACACTCACTCCCATCAAACTCCCTTCAACACTATCCTTCCCCAACATTCACTCGCACCACACACCTTCCCACCACACGCCCTCCCACTACACCTCCTACACTACACTACACTCCTTCGCATCACATGTCCTCCCACCACAAACCTTCCAACCACACTTCCTCCACCAAACTCCAACTCTCACACTCCCTCACACCACACACGCTCCCAACACAGTCCCTCCCACCACACACCCTTCACGTCTTCTGACTACCACAGTCCTCCCCACACAAACTGACACCGCACTCCCTCGCACCACATGCTCTCTCATCACACTCCCTTCACCAAACTTCTTCTCCCACACTCACTCGCTCCACACGCCCTCCCACCACATGTACTCCCACCACACTCCCTTCACAACACTCCTTCTCTCACACTCCCTCACATTACATGTCCTCCCACCACAAATCCTCCACCAAACTCATTCACCCACACTCCCTCTCTCCATAAGCACTCCCACCACTGTCCATCCCACCGCACTCCCTTCACTACACTCCTTCTGCCATCCTCCTTCGCATCAAACGTCCTCCCAACAGACGCTCTCCCACTACTGTTCCTCCTTTTGCGTCACTTCCTCACACAGCACGCATTCCCACCACAGTCCATTCCACCACACTCTCTTCATCACATTCCTTCTCCAACACTCCCACACACATCCTCGCCCCACACGCCCTCTCACCACACTTCCTCCACCAAACACCTTCTCCCACATTCCCTTACAGGATACGCGCTCCCATCACACACCATCCACCGCACTCCTTCTCCCACACTCCTCCACCCACTAACTTACATCACACTCCTTCGCACCACACGCCCTGCCACCACACTCCCTTCACAACACTCCTTCTCCCACACTCACTAGCACCACATGCCCTCCCACCACACATCCAGCCACCACAATTCCTTCAATACACTCCTTCTCCCACAATACCTCACATTACAAGTCCTCCCACCATGTGCCCTCACAGCACACATCCACCACAAAACTCTTTCTCTCACATTCCCTCTCACCACACGCACTCCCACCACAGTCCCTCCCACCACACGCCCTTCATCACACTACCTCTCACCACACTCCCTCATACCACAAGCCCTCCCACCACACTTCCTCCCACCAAACTCCCTTCACTACTCTCCTTCTCCCACACACCCTCACATCATACATCCTCCCACCACACTTCCTCCCACCAAACTCCCTTCACTACTCTCCTTTTCCCACACACCCTCACATCATACATCCTCCCACCACTCTCCCTTCATTACACTCCTTCTCACACACTTCCTCACCACACACACCAACCCACCATACTTGCTCCACCAAACTCCTTCTCCCACAGTCCCTCACACCACACATGCTCCCAACTCAGTCCCACCCACCACACACCTTTCACATCTTCTTTCTCACAGTCCTCCCCACACAAACTGACACCGCACTCCCTCGCACTACATGCCCTCCCATCACACTCCCTTCACCAAACTCCTTCTCCCACACTCAATCGCTCCACACGCCCTCCCACCACACGTGCTCCCACCAATCTCCCTACACAACACTCCTTCTCTCACTCTCCCTCTCATTACACGTCCCCCCACCACACTCCATTCAATACCCTCCTTCTCACATACTTCCTCGCCTCACATGCCCTCCCACCACACTTCCTACACCAAACTCCATCACCCACACTCCCCTCACACACTTACTCGCCCCACACACCCTTCACGTCTTCTGTCTCCCACAGTCCTCCCCACACAAACTTACACCGCACTCCCTCGCACCACATGCCCTCCCATCACACTCCCTTCACCAAACTCCTTATCCCACACTCACTCGCTCCACACTCCCTCCCACCACATGTCCTCCCACCACACTCACTTCACAACACTCTTTCTCCCACACTCCCTCGCATCAAACGTCCTCCCAGCACACGCCCTCCCACCACAGTTCCTCTATCAAACACCTTTTCCGACACATCCTCACACAACACACATTCCCACCACAGAACCTCACACTAAACTCCCTTCATCACACTCCTTCTTCCATACTCACTCGCACCACACGCCCGCCCACCTCATGCCCTCCCACCATACTCCCTCACTCCACACGCACTCCAACAACTCACCCTACCACCACACCACACTACTTCACCCACACTCCTGCCCACACTATCTTTTACCACACTCACTTGCAGCACACGTCCTCCCACCACACTCTATTCACCACATTCCTTCTCCCACACTCACTCGCACTACATGACCTCTCACCTCATGCACACCCACCACACTCCCTCACCCCACACGCACTCCAACCACTCACCCTCCCACCACACCACACTACTTCTCCCACACTCCTCCACACACTACCTTTCACCACTTTCCCTCCCACCACACTCCCTTAAACAAACTCCTTCTCCAACACTCTCACGCACCACACGCCCTCCCACCACACGCCCACCCACCACACGCCCTCCCACCACACGCCCACCCACCACACGCCCTCCCACCACACTCCATTCACCACATTCCTTCTCCCACACTCACTCGCACCACACGACCTCCCACCTCATGCACACCCACCACACTCCCTCACCCCACACACACTCCAACCACTCACCCTCCCACCACACCACACTACTTCTCCCACTCTCCTCCACACACTACCTTTCACCACTTTCCCTCCCACCACACTCCCTTAAACACACTCCTTCTCCAACACTCTCGCGCTCCACACGCCCTCCCACCACATGCCCACCCACCACACTCCCTCCCACCACACTCCTTTCACTACACTCATTCTCCTACACTCCTTCGCATCACACATCCTCTTACCACAAGCCTTCCCACCACACTTCCTCCACCAAAATCCTTCTCCCACACTACCTCACACCTCACGGTCTCACACTACAGTCGCTCCTACAACACACCCTTCACCGCACTCCTTTTCCCATACATCTCCCCACACTAACTTTCACAACGCTCCCTCACAACACACGCCCTCACACCACACTCCCTTAATCACATTCCTTCTCCCACACCTCTTCGCACCACATGCCCCCTCACCAAACTCACTTCACCGCACTACTTCTCCCACACTCCTTCACACCACCCGCACTCTCACCACAGTCCCTTCCACCACACACCCATCACCGCACTTCTTCTCCCACACTCCACCACACACTAGTTTACATTACACTTCCTCGCACCACATGCCCTCCCACCGCGCTCCCTTCATCACAATCCTTCTCCCACACTCACACACCACACGTCCTCTCACGAAACTCCCTTCACTACAATCCTTCTTCCATGCTCCCTCACATCACACGTCCTCCCACCACACTGCATTCATTACCCTCCTTCTCACACACTTCCTCACCCCACACGCCCTCACACCATACTTCCTCCACCAAACTCCTTTTCCGACACTTCCTCACACAACACGCATTCCCAACACAGAACCTCGCACCACACTCCCTTCATCACACTTTTACCACATTTAATAGCACCACACGCCCTGCCACCATACTCCCTTCACCACACTCCTTCTCCCACACACACTCGCACCACACACCCTCCCACCTCATGCCCTCCCACCTCACTCCATCACCCCACACGCACTCCAACAACTCACCCTACCACCACACCACACTACTTCTCCCACACTCCTCCCCACACTATCTTTCACCACACTCACTCGCAGCACACGCCCTCCCACCACACTCCCTTCATCACATTCCTTCTCCCACACTCACTCGCACTACATGACCTCTCACCTCATGCACACCCACCACACTCCCTCACCCCACACGCACTCCAACCACTCACCCTCCCACCACACCACACTACTTCTCCCACACTCCTCCACACACTACCTTTCACCACTTTCCCTCCCACCACACTCCCTTAAACAAACTCCTTCTCCAACACTCTCGCGCACCACACGCCCTCCCACCACACGCCCACCCACCACACGCCCTCCCACCACACGCCCACCCACCACACGCCCTCCCACCACACTCCATTCACCACATTCCTTCTCCCACACTCACTCGCACCACACGACCTCCCACCTCATGCACACCCACCACACTCCCTCACCCCACACACACTCCAACCACTCACCCTCCCACCACACCACACTACTTCTCCCACTCTCCTCCACACACTACCTTTCACCACTTTCCCTCCCACCACACTCCCTTAAACACACTCCTTCTCCAACACTCTCGCGCTCCACACGCCCTCCCACCACATGCCCACCCACCACACTCCCTCCCACCACACTCCTTTCACTACACTCATTCTCCTACACTCCTTCGCATCACACATCCTCTTACCACAAGCCTTCCCACCACACTTCCTCCACCAAAATCCTTCTCCCACACTACCTCACACCTCACGGTCTCACACTACAGTCGCTCCTACAACACACCCTTCACCGCACTCCTTTTCCCATACATCTCCCCACACTAACTTTCACAACGCTCCCTCACAACACACGCCCTCACACCACACTCCCTTAATCACATTCCTTCTCCCACACCTCTTCGCACCACATGCCCCCTCACCAAACTCACTTCACCGCACTACTTCTCCCACACTCCTTCACACCACCCGCACTCTCACCACAGTCCCTTCCACCACACACCCATCACCGCACTTCTTCTCCCACACTCCACCACACACTAGTTTACATTACACTTCCTCGCACCACATGCCCTCCCACCGCGCTCCCTTCATCACAATCCTTCTCCCACACTCACACACCACACGTCCTCTCACGAAACTCCCTTCACTACAATCCTTCTTCCATGCTCCCTCACATCACACGTCCTCCCACCACACTGCATTCATTACCCTCCTTCTCACACACTTCCTCACCCCACACGCCCTCACACCATACTTCCTCCACCAAACTCCTTTTCCGACACTTCCTCACACAACACGCATTCCCAACACAGAACCTCGCACCACACTCCCTTCATCACACTTTTACCACATTTAATAGCACCACACGCCCTGCCACCATACTCCCTTCACCACACTCCTTCTCCCACACACACTCGCACCACACACCCTCCCACCTCATGCCCTCCCACCTCACTCCATCACCCCACACGCACTCCAACAACTCACCCTACCACCACACCACACTACTTCTCCCACACTCCTCCCCACACTATCTTTCACCACACTCACTCGCAGCACACGCCCTCCCACCACACTCCCTTCATCACACTCCTTCTCCCACACTCACTCGCACCACACGCCCTCCCACCTAATGCCCTCCCACCACACTCCCTCACCCCACATGCACTTCAACTACTCACCCGCCCGCCACACGACACTACTTCTCCCAAACTCCTCCCCACACTACTTTTCACCACACTCCCTCCCATCACACTCACTTCAACACACTCCTACTCAAAACATTCACTTGCACCACACGGCCTCCCACCACACGCCCTCCCACACACACCCTTCACTACACTCCTTCTCCTATACTCCCTCGCATCATACATCCTCCCACCACAAACCTTCCCACCACACTTCCTCCACCAAACTCCTTCTCCCACACTACCTCGCACCTCACACTACAGTGGCTCTTATCACACACCCTTCACTGCACTCCTTTTCCCACACATCTCCCCACACTAATTTTCATGACACTCCCTCACAACACTTGCCCTCATACCACACTCCCTTCATCACATTCCTTCTCACACTCCTCTTCGCACCATATGCACCCCCCACCAAACTCACTTCACCACACTACTTCTCCCACACTCCTTCACACCACACGCACACTCACTACAGTCCATTCTACCACACACCCTTCACTGCACTCCTTCTCCCACACTCCTCCACACAGTAACTTACATCACACTTCCTCGTACAACACGCCCTCCCACCACACTCCCTTCATCACACTCCTTGTCCCACAGTCCTACCCACTCTACATTTCCCCACATTCCCTAGCACCACACGGCCTCCCACAACACTCCGCTCACCAGACTCCTTCTCCCAAAGTCCCTCGCACCCCACGCCCTCCCACCAAGCGCCCTCCCACCATACTTCCTCCACCAAACTCCTTCCCCCACACTCCATCACACCACACGCATTCCCACTACAGTCCCTGCCACCACACACCCTTCACTGCACTCCTTCTCCCACACTCCACCCCACACTAACTTTAACCACATTTACTCACACCACACGCACTCCCTTCATCACACTCCTTCTCCTACATTTCCTCGCACCACACGCACTCCCACCACACTCCCTTCATTACACTCCTCCCACACTTCCTCGCACCACACGCCTTCCCACCACACTTCCTCCACCAAACTCCTTCTCCCACACTCCCTCACACAACCCACCCACCCACCACAAGCCCTCCCACCACACATCCTCCCACCACACTTATTTCACCACACTCCTTGTCCCACACTCCTCCCCACGATATGTTTCCACACAAACCCTCCCACCACACACTTTCTCCCACACAGACACACTCCACAAACACTTGCACCACACACCCTCCAACCACACGTTCTCCCACTTCAAACACTTCACCTTCTCACACGCAAACTCGCACGAGACGGCCTCCCACCACACGCCCTCCTACCAGACAATGTCCCACCACACGCCCACAAACCAAACTCCCTTCACCACATTTTTTTTTCCATACTCCCTCACAACACTACCTTCCCTCCACCCACCATCCCACCACACGCCCTCCCACCACGCTCCCTCAAACCAAACTCCCTTCACCACATTTCATCTCCTACATTCCCTTGCATCACACGCCCTCCCACCACACTCCCTTCACAACACTCCTTCTACCACAGAATGTCGCTCCACAGCCCTTCCCAACACACGCCATCCCACCTTAGTCCCTTCACCACACTCTATCTTCCCCACTCGCTCGCATCACACATCCTCCCAACACATGCCCTCCCACCAAACTTCCTCCACCAAACTCCTTCTCCCACACTCCCTCACACCACACGCAGTCCAACTACAGTCCGTCCTACCACATTCCCTTCATCACATTCCTTCTCCCACACTTCCTCGCACTACACGCCCTCCCACCACACTTCCTCCACCAAACTCAGTCCCCCACACTCCTTCACACTACACGCATTCCCACTACAGCCCTACCACACACCCTTCACCGCACTTCTTCTCCCACACTCCTCCCCACACTAATTTTCACCACATTTCCTCACACCACACGCACTCCCTTCATCACACTCCTTCTCCCACACTTCCTCACACCACACGCACTCCCACCACACTCCCTTCATTACACTCCTCCCACACTTCCTCGCACCACATGCCTTCCCACCACACTTCCTCAACCAAAATCCTTCTCCCACACTACCTCACACAACCCGCCCTCCCACGATGCGCCCTCCCACCACACATCCTCCCACCACACTTATTTCACCACACTCCTTGTCCCACACTCTTCCCGACAATATGTTTCCACACAAGCACTTCCACCACACACTTTCTCCCACACGGCAACCCTCCATAAACACTCGCACCACACATCCTCCAACCACACGTTCTCCCACTTCAAACACTTCACGTTCTCACACGCAAACTTGCACCAGACGGCCTCCCACCACACGCCCTGCCACCATATGATCTCCCACCACATGCCCTCAAACCAAACTCCGTTCACCACATTTCATCTCCTACACTCCCTTGCACCAGACACCCTCCCACCACACTACCTTCACAACACTCCTTCTGCCACAGACTGTCGCAGCACAGCCCCTCCCAACACACGCCGTCCTACAACAGTCCCTTCAGCACACTCCATCTTCCCCACTCGCTCGCATCACACATCCTTCCACCCCATGCCCTCCCACGACACTTCCTCCACCAAACTCCTTCTCCCACACTCCCTCAAACCACACACACTCCCACTACAATCCCTCCCACCGCATTCCCTTCATCACACTCCTTCTCCCACACTTCCTCGCCCTACACGCCCTCCCACCACACTTCCTCCACCAAACTCCTTCTCCCACAGAACCTCACACCACCCGCCCTCCCACCACGCGCCCTCACACCACACGTCCTGCCGCCACACTCCTTTTCCCACATTCCTCTCCAAAATACGTTTCCACACAGGCCCGCCCACCACACTCTTTCTCCCACACGGCCACCCACGACATACCCTCGCACCACACGCCCCCTCCCACCACACACCCTCCCACCATACGACCTCCCACCAAACGCCCACAAACCAAACTCCCTTCACCATATTTTTTCTCCCACACTCCCTCGCACCACATGCCTTCCAACCACACGCCGTCCCATGACACGCCCTCCCACCACAAGCCTCCGTCTAGCACATTCCTCCCCACACTCCCTCACACGACACACCCTCTCACCACTTGCCCACCCACTCGGCTTCCCACCACCCGTCCTCGCACCACGCACCCTCCCACCACACGTCCTCCCACCCCACTTACTTCACCACACTCCTTGTCCCACACTCCTCCCCACAATACGTTTACACACAAGCCCTCACACCACACTCTTTCTCCAACACGGACACCTACCAAATACCTTCACACAACATGCCCTTCAACCACACGACCTCCCACTACAAACACTTCACCTTTTCACACACAAATTTGCACCAGACCGCCTCCCACCACACGCCCTCCCACCATACGACCTGCCGTCACATGGCCTCAAACCAAACTACCTTCACCACATTTCTTCTCCCACACTCCCTGGCACCACACATCCTGCCACCACACTTATTTCACCACACTCCTTGTCCCACACTCTTCCCCACAAAACATTTCCACACAAGCCCTCACACCACACTCTTTCTCCAACATGGACACATACCAAATATCTTCGCACCACACGCCCTCCAACCACACGCCCTCCCACGACAAACACTTCACATTCTCACACACAAACTCCCACCAGACGGCCTCCCACCACACACCCTACCACCATACGACCTCCCGCCACACGGCCTCAAACCAAACTCCCTTCACAATTTCTTCTCCCATACTCCCTTGCGCCACACACCCTCCCACCACACTCACTTCACCACAATCCTTCTCCCACACTCCTACCCACACTACAGTTCCCCACATTCCCCCGCACCACACAGCCTCCCACAACACTCCATTCACCATACTCCTCCTCCCACAGATACTCGCACCACACCCCTCCCACCACATGCCCTCCCTTCACCACATTCCTTCTCCCACATTCCCTCGTTCAACATGCCTTTGCACCACACGACCTCCCAGCAAACACCCCCCACCTTCTCACATTCTCCTCCTCCCACACTCCTCCCCACACTATCTTTCAACACACTCCCTCGCACCACATGCCCTTCCACCACACAACCTTCAGCACACTCCGTCTCCCACACTTCCTCGAACCACATGCTCTCCCATCACACTACCTTCACTACACTCCTTCTCCCAATCTCCCTTGCATCACACGTCATCCCACCACATGCCCTCTCAACACACTTTCTCTACTAAACTCCTTTTCCCACATTCCCTCGCAAAACACGCACTCCCTCTGCAGTCCCTCCCACCACACACTCTTCACCGCAATCTTTCTCCCACACTAACATTCACCACACTCACTCGCACCACACGTCCTCCCACCACACACCCTTCATCATACTCCTTCTCCCAGACTTCCTCGCACCACACGCCCTTCTACCACACGCCCTCCCACGATGCGCCCTCCCACCACACACCCTCCACCATAAACCATTCCACACACCCCTTCTCCCACACTTGCTCGCATCAAACATCCTCCCACCACATGACTTCCCACCACACTTCCTCAACCAAACTCCTTCTCCCACACTCGCTCACACAACATGCATTCCCATTAGTCCCTCCAACAACACACCCTTCACCGCACTCCTTCTCCCACACTAAATTTCACCACATTCCCACCCACCACATGCCCACCCACCACACGCCATCCCACCACACTCCCTTCATCACATTCCTTCACCCACACCTACACGCACCACATGTCCTCCCACCACACTCCCTTCACCACAATCCTTCTTCCAAACCAACTCACACCACACGCGCACACACCACATTTCTTTCACCACACTCCTTCTCCCACACTTTTACCCACACTACATTTCTCCACATTCACTAGCACCACACGCCCTCCCACCACACTTCCTCCACCAAACTCAGTCCCCCACACCACACGCATTCCCACTACAGTCCCTGACAACACACACCCTTCACCGCCCTTCTTCTCCCACACTAACTTTCACCACATTTCCTCACACCACATGCACTCCCTTCATCACACTCCTTCTCCCACACTTCCTCGCACCACATGCACTCCTGCCACACTCCCTTCATTACACTCCTCCCACACTTCCTCGCACCACATGCCTTCCCACCACACTTCCTCCACCAAAATCTTTCTCACACACTCCCTCACACAACCGGCAATCCAACCACGCACCATCCCACCACTCATCCTCCCACCACACTTATTTCACCACAATCCTTGTCCCACACTCCTCCCCACAATATGTTTCCACACAAGCCATCCCACCACATACTTTCGCCCACACGGCCACCCTCCACAAACACGTCCTCCAACCACACGTTCTGCCACTTCAAACACTTCACCTTCTCACACGCAAACTCACACCAGACGGCCTCCCATCACACGCCCTCCCAACATACGATCTCCCACCACACACCCAAAACCAAACTCCCTTCACCACATTTTTTTCCCACACTCCCTCGCACCACTACCTTCCCTCCACCCACCCTCCCACTACGTGCCCTCCTACTACGTGCCCTCAAACCGAACTCCCTTCGCCACATTTCTTCTCCTACACTCGCTTGCACCACACGCCCTCCCACCACACTCCCTTCACAATACTCCTTCTGCCACAGACTGTCGCACCACAGCCCCTCCCAACACACGCCGTCCCACCACAGTCCCTTCACCACACTCCATCTTCCCCACTCGCTCTCATCACACATCCTCCCACCACATTCCCTCCCACCACACTTCCTCCACCAAACTCCTTCTCCCATACCCCCTCATACCACACGCCCACACACCACACGTCCTCCCACTACACTCATTCCACCACACTCCTTTTCCCACATTCCTCTCCAAAATACGTTTGCACACACGCCCACTCACCACACACTTTTTCCCACATGGCCATCCACCACATACCCTCGCACCATACGCCCTCCCTCTAAAAACAGTTCACCAACTTCCTTCTCACACACAAACTCACAAAAGACAGCCTCCCACCACACGCCCTCTCACCATACAACCTCCCGCCACACACTCTTTCTCCAACACGGATACCTACCAAATACCTTCGCACCACACGCCCTCCAACCACACGCCCTCAAACCAAACTCCCTTCACCATTTCTTCTCCCACACTACCTTGCGCCACACGCCCTCCCACCACACTCACTTCACCACAATCCTTCTCCCACACTCCTACCCACACTACATTTCCCCACATTCCCTAGCACCACACGGCCTCCCATAACACTCCGCTCAGCAGACTCCTTCTCCCACACTCCCTCGCAAAACACTCACTCCCTCTGCAGTCCCTCCCACCGCACACACTTCACCACAATCTTTCTCCCTCACTAACATTCACCACACTCACTCGCACCACACGTCTTCCCACCACACACCCTTCATCACACTCCTTCTCCCACACTTGCTCACACCATACACCCTCCTACCACACGCCCTCCCACGATGAGCCCTCCCACCACACGCCCTCCACCATAAACCATTCCACACACCCCTTCTCCCACACTCGCTCGCATCAAACATCCTCCCACCACGTGACATCCCACCACACTTCCTCAACCAAACTCCTTCTCCCACACTCCCTCACACAACATGCACTCCCATTACAGTCCCTCCCACCACACACCCTTCACCGCACTCCTTCTCCCACACTAACTTTCACCACATTCTCTCCCACCACACACCCTCCAACCTCACTGCCTTCATCGCATTCCTTCGCCCACACCTACACGCACCACATGAGCTCCCACCACACTCCCTTCACCACAATCCTTCTCCCAAACCAATTCACACCACACGCGCACACAGCACATTTTTTTCACCATACTCCTTCTCCCACACTCCTACCCATACTACATTTCCCCACATTCCCTAGCACCACACGGCCTCTCACAACACGACGCTCACCAGATTCCTTCTCCCACAGTCCCTCGCACCGCACTCCCTCCCACCACATGCCCTCTACCATAGTCCCTTCACCACACTCCTTCTCCCACACTTGCTCGCATCACACATTCTCCCATCACATGCCCTCCCACCACACGTCCTCCACCAAACTCCTTCTCCCACACTCCCTCACACCACACACATTCCCACGACAGTCCCTGCCACCATACACCCTTCACGGCACTCCTTCTCCCACACTCCTCCCCACACTAACTTTCACCACATTCCCTCACACCACACGCACTCCCTTCATCACAGTCCTTCTCCCACTCTCCTTCGCACCACATGCCTTTCCACCACACTCCCTCACATCTCATGCCCTCCCACTACAAACACTTCACCTTCTCATGCACAAACTCACACAAGATGGCCTCATACCACTCGCCCGCCCATCACACTCTTTCACCCACATGGCCACCCACCACATACCCTCGCACCACACTCCCTCCCACCACACGCCCTCCCACTACAATCATTTCACCGAACTCTTTCTCACACTCAAATTCGCACCAGACTGCCTCCCACCACATGCCCTCCCACCATATGACCTCCCACCACACGGCCTCAAACCAAACTCCCTTCACCACATTTCTTCTTCCACACTCCCTGGCATCACACATCTTCCCACCACACTTATTTCACCACACTCCTTGTCCAACACTCTTCCCCACAATACGTTTCCACACAAGCCCTCCCACCACATACCCTCGCACCACACACCCTCCAGCCACACGCCCTCGCACTACATTTCCCCACATTCCCTCGCACCACACGGCCTCCGACAACACTCCGTTCACCATACTCCCCCTCCCACAGACACTCACACCACACCCCTCCCACCACACGCCCTCGCACCACACTTGCTTCACCACATTCCTTCTCCCACATTCCCTCGCTCAACATGCCTTTGCACCACACGACCTCCCAGCATCCATTCCCCATCACCACACACCTTCTCACACTCTCCTCCATCCACACTCCTCCCCACACTATCTTTCAACACACTCCCTTGCACCACACGCCGTTCCAACACACTCCCTTCAGCACACTCCGTCTCCCACACTTCCTCGAACCACGTGCCCTCCCATCACACACCCTTCACCACAATCCACCCAAACCAACTCACACCACACGCCCTCCCACCATACTCCCTTCATTATACTCCTTCTCCCAATCTCCCTTGCATCACACGTCCTCCCACCACACGCCCTCCCAACACACTCCTCTATTAAACTACTTCTCCCACACTCCTTCGCAAAACATGCACTCCCTCTGCAATCCCTCCCACCACACACTCTTTTACCGCAATCCTTCTCCCACAGTAACATTCACCACACTCACTCTCACCACACATCCTCCCACCATACACCCTCCATCACACTCCCTCCCCCACACTTGCTCGCACCACACGCCCTCCTACCACACGCTCTACCAGGATGCGCCCTCCCACCACACACCTTCCACCATAATCCATTTCACACACCACTTCTCCCACACTTGCTCACATCAAACATCTTCCCACCACATGACTTCCCACCACACTTCCTCAACCAAACTCCTTCTCCCACACTCCCTCACACAACATGTACTCCCATTACAGTCCCTCCCACCACACACCCTTCACCGTACTCCTTCTCCCACACTATCTTTCACCACATTCCCTCCCACCACACGCCCTCCCACCGCACTCCCTTCATCACATTTCTTCACCCACACCTACACGCACCACATTATCTCCCACCACACTCCCTTCACCACAATCCTTCTCCCAAACCAACTCACTCCACACGCGCACACACCACATTTCTTTCACCACACTCCTTCTCCCACACTCCTACCCACACTACATTTCCCCACATTCCCTAGCACCACACGGCCTCTCACAACACTCTGCTCACCAGACTCCTTCTCCCAAAGTCCCTCGCACCGCACTCCCTCCCACTACATGCCCTCTCACCACAGTCCCTTCACGAGTGTTGTGCGAGTGAGTGTGGGATATGGAATGAGGGAAGGGAGTTTGGTTAGAGGGCGTGTGGTGGGAGGGCGTATGGTGGAAGACACTGTGGTGGGAGCGCATATGGTGTGAGGGAGTGTGGGAGAAGGTATTTGGTGGAGGAAGTGTGGTGGGAAGGCATGTGGTGTGAGAGAGTGTGGGAGATGGAATGAGGGAAGGGAGTTTGTTTAGAGGGCGTGTGGTGGTAGGGCGTATGGTTGGAGACACTGTGGTGTGAGTGCGTGTGGTTTGTGTGAGTGTGGGAGAAGGAGTTTGGTGGAGGAAGTGTGATGGGGGGGCGTGTGGGGCGAGGAAGTGTGTGAGAAGGTGTGTGATGAAGTGAGTGTGGTGGGAGGATGTGTGATGTGAGGGATTTTGGGAGAAGGAGTGTAGTGAAGCATGTGTGGTGGGAGGGCGTGTGGTGGATGGGCGTTTGGTCTGAGTTGCTGTGGGAGAAGGAATGTGATGAAGGCTGTGTGGTGGGAATGCGTGTGGTGTGAGGGAGTGTGGGAGAAGGGGTTTTGTGGAGGAAGTGTGGTGGGAGGCCGTGTTTTGGGAGACCGTGTTTTGGGAGGATGTGTGGTGCGAGTGAGTGTGGGAGAAGGGGTGTGTTGAAGGGAGTGCGGTGGAACGGAGTGTGCTGCGAGGGAGTGTGGTAGAAGGAATGTGTTGGAGGAAGTGTTGTGGAAGTGCATGTGGTGGGAGGATATGTGATGCGGGCGAGTGTGGGAGATGGAGTGTGGTGGAGGGACTGTGGTGGGAGGGCGTGTGGTGGGAGGGGGTGTGGTGCAAGGGAATGTAGGACAAGGAGTGTGGTGAAGGGAGTGTGGTGGAGGGTGTGTGGTGGGAGGGCTTGTGGTGGGAGGGCTTGTGGGGAATGGAAGTTGGGGAAGAGTGTGGAAGAAGGAGTGTGGTGAATGAAACGTGGTGTGAAGGCGTGTGGTGGGAAGGTGTGTTGTGTGAGGAAGTGTGGCAGAAGGAGTGTGATGAAGGGAGTGTGGTAGGAGGGACTGTAGTGGGAGTGCGTGAGGTGCCAGGGAGTGTGCAAGAATGAGTTTGGTGGAGGAAGTGTAGTGGAAGGGCATGTGGTGGGAGGGCGTGTGGTGTGAGGAAGTGTGAGAGAAGGAGTGTGAAGAAGGGAGTGTGGTGGGAGGGCTTGTGGTGCGAAGAAGTGTGGGACAAAGAATGTGATGAAATATTTGTGGTGAGAGGGCGTTTGGTGCGTGGGAGTGTGGTGAAAGTTAGTGTGGTGAGGAGTATAAATGGAGTGGAGTGAAGGGAGTGTGGTGGGAAGGTGTGTGGTGGGAGTGCGTGAGGTGCAAATGAGTGTGGGAGAAGGATTGTGCTGAACGTCGTGTGGTGGGAGGGCGTGTGGTCCGAGAATGTGTGGGAGAAGTGTGATGAATGGAGTATGGTGGGAGAGTGTGTGGTGCGAGGGAGTGCGGTGAAAGGTAGTGTGGGAAGGAGTGTGTGAGAAGTTGTATGGTGAAGGGACTGTGGTGTGATGGCGTATGTTGAGAGGGTATGTCGTGCGAGGGAGTGTGGGGAAATGTAGTGTGGGGAGGATTGTGGGAGACGGAGGGTGGTGGTGGGAGGGCGTGTGCTGGGAGGGCGCTCGGTGGAAAGGCATGTGGTGCGAGGGAGTGTGTGAGAAGGAATGTGGTGAAGGGAGTTTGGTTTTAGGGAGTGTGGTGGGAGGGCGTATGGTGGGAGGGGATGTGGTGGGAGGGCGTCTGGTGCAAGAACGTGTCGTGCGAGCGAGTGTGGAGAAATGTAGTGTTGGGAGGATTGGGGAGAAGGAGGGTGGTGGTGGGAGGGCGTGTGCTGGGAGGGCATGTGGTGGGAAGGCACGTGGTGCGAGTTAGAGTGGTGGGAGGGCATGTGTTGCGTGGGAGTGTGGGAGAAAGAGTGTGTTGAAGGGAGTGTGATGAGCGGGCTTCTACTGGGAGTGCGTGTGGTGTGAGGGAGTGTGGTGGAGGTCGTGTTGTATGAGGCAGTGTGGGAGAAAGAGTGTGGTGTAGGGAGGGTGGTGGGGGGCATGTGGTGTGCTGGAGTGTGGGAGAAGGGAGTGTGGTGGCAGGTCATGTGGGGTGAGTGAGTGTGCGAGAAGGAGTGTGATGCAGTGAGTATGGTGGGATCGCGTACTGTTGAAGGGCATGTAGAGCGAGGGAGTATGGGAGAAGTAGTGTTGTGAAGTGATTGTGGGCGGAGGGCGTGTGCTATGAGAGCGTGTGGTGTGAGGAAGTGTGGGTGAAGTTGTGTGATAAAGTGAGTGTGGTAGGAGGGCGTGTGGTGCGAGGTAATGTGGTGATAGTTAGTAAGGGGAGGATTGTGGGAGAAGGAGTGCGGTGAAGTGTGTGTGGTGAGAGGGACTGTGGTGGGGGCGCGTGTGGTGTGAGGGAATATGGGAGAAGGTGTTTGGTGGAGGAAGTGTGGTTGGAGGGCGTGTGGTGCGAGGAAGTGTGGGAGAAGGAATGTGATGAAGGGAGTGTAGTGCGAGGGTGTGTGGTGCGATTGAGTGTGGAGAATGTTAGTGTGGGAGAAGCAGTGCGGTGAAGGGTGTGTGGTGCGAGGGACTGTGGAGGGAGTGCGTGTAGTGCGAGGGAGTGTGGGAGAAGAAGTTTAGTGGAGGAAGTGTGCTGGGAGTACGTGTGGTGGGTGGGCGTGTGGTGTGAGATAGTATGGGAGAAGGATTGTGGTGCAGGGAGTGTGGGGCAGGGAGTGTGGTGCGTGTAAGTGTAGGAGAAGGAATGTGATGAAGGGAGTGTGGTGGGAGGGAGTGTGGTGGGAGGGAGTGTGGTGGGAGGGAGTGTGGTGAATGTTAGTGTGGGAGAAGCAGTTCGGTGAAGGGTGTGTGGTGGGAGGGACTGTGGAGGAAGTGGGTGTAGTGTGAGGGAGTGTGGGAGAAGGAATGTGGTGAAGGGAGTTTGGTTTGAGGGAGTGTGGTGGGAGGGCGTATGGTGGGAGGGGATGTGGTGGGAGGGCGTCTGATGCAAGAACATGTCGTGCGAGCGAGTGTGGAGAAATGTTGAGTTTGGAGGAATGGTGGAGTAGGAGGGTGGTCGTGGGAGGGCGTGTGCTGGGAGGGCATGTGGTGGGAAGGCAAGTGGTGCGAGTTAGCGTGGTAGGAGGGCGTGTGTTGCGTGGGAGTGTGGCAGAAGGAGTGTGTTGAAGGGAGTGTGATGGGAGGGCTTGTGCTGGGAGCGCGTGTGGTGTGAGGGAGTGTGGTGTGAGGGCATGTTGTGTGAGGCAGTGTGGGAGAAGGTGTCTGGTGAAGGGAGTGTGGTGGGAGGGCGTGTGGTGCGAGGGCGTATGGTTGGAGACACTGTGGTGTGAGTGCGTGTGGTTTGTGTGAGTGTGGGAGAAGGAGTTTGGTGGAGGAAGTGTGATGGGGGGGCGTGTGGGGCGAGGAAGTGTGTGAGAAGGTGTGTGATGAAGTGAGTGTGGTGGGAGGATGTGTGATGTGAGGGATTTTGGGAGAAGGAGTGTAGTGAAGCATGTGTGGTGGGAGGGCGTGTGGTGGATGGGCGTTTGGTCTGAGTTGCTGTGGGAGAAGGAATGTGATGAAGGCTGTGTGGTGGGAATGCGTGTGGTGTGAGGGAGTGTGGGAGAAGGGGTTTTGTGGAGGAAGTGTGGTGGGAGGCCGTGTTTTGGGAGACCGTGTTTTGGGAGGATGTGTGGTGCGAGTGAGTGTGGGAGAAGGGGTGTGTTGAAGGGAGTGCGGTGGAACGGAGTGTGCTGCGAGGGAGTGTGGTAGAAGGAATGTGTTGGAGGAAGTGTTGTGGAAGTGCATGTGGTGGGAGGATATGTGATGCGGGCGAGTGTGGGAGATGGAGTGTGGTGGAGGGACTGTGGTGGGAGGGCGTGTGGTGGGAGGGGGTGTGGTGCAAGGGAATGTAGGACAAGGAGTGTGGTGAAGGGAGTGTGGTGGAGGGTGTGTGGTGGGAGGGCTTGTGGTGGGAGGGCTTGTGGGGAATGGAAGTTGGGGAAGAGTGTGGAAGAAGGAGTGTGGTGAATGAAACGTGGTGTGAAGGCGTGTGGTGGGAAGGTGTGTTGTGTGAGGAAGTGTGGCAGAAGGAGTGTGATGAAGGGAGTGTGGTAGGAGGGACTGTAGTGGGAGTGCGTGAGGTGCCAGGGAGTGTGCAAGAATGAGTTTGGTGGAGGAAGTGTAGTGGAAGGGCATGTGGTGGGAGGGCGTGTGGTGTGAGGAAGTGTGAGAGAAGGAGTGTGAAGAAGGGAGTGTGGTGGGAGGGCTTGTGGTGCGAAGAAGTGTGGGACAAAGAATGTGATGAAATATTTGTGGTGAGAGGGCGTTTGGTGCGTGGGAGTGTGGTGAAAGTTAGTGTGGTGAGGAGTATAAATGGAGTGGAGTGAAGGGAGTGTGGTGGGAAGGTGTGTGGTGGGAGTGCGTGAGGTGCAAATGAGTGTGGGAGAAGGATTGTGCTGAACGTCGTGTGGTGGGAGGGCGTGTGGTCCGAGAATGTGTGGGAGAAGTGTGATGAATGGAGTATGGTGGGAGAGTGTGTGGTGCGAGGGAGTGCGGTGAAAGGTAGTGTGGGAAGGAGTGTGTGAGAAGTTGTATGGTGAAGGGACTGTGGTGTGATGGCGTATGTTGAGAGGGTATGTCGTGCGAGGGAGTGTGGGGAAATGTAGTGTGGGGAGGATTGTGGGAGACGGAGGGTGGTGGTGGGAGGGCGTGTGCTGGGAGGGCGCTCGGTGGAAAGGCATGTGGTGCGAGGGAGTGTGTGAGAAGGAATGTGGTGAAGGGAGTTTGGTTTTAGGGAGTGTGGTGGGAGGGCGTATGGTGGGAGGGGATGTGGTGGGAGGGCGTCTGGTGCAAGAACGTGTCGTGCGAGCGAGTGTGGAGAAATGTAGTGTTGGGAGGATTGGGGAGAAGGAGGGTGGTGGTGGGAGGGCGTGTGCTGGGAGGGCATGTGGTGGGAAGGCACGTGGTGCGAGTTAGAGTGGTGGGAGGGCATGTGTTGCGTGGGAGTGTGGGAGAAAGAGTGTGTTGAAGGGAGTGTGATGAGCGGGCTTCTACTGGGAGTGCGTGTGGTGTGAGGGAGTGTGGTGGAGGTCGTGTTGTATGAGGCAGTGTGGGAGAAAGAGTGTGGTGTAGGGAGGGTGGTGGGGGGCATGTGGTGTGCTGGAGTGTGGGAGAAGGGAGTGTGGTGGCAGGTCATGTGGGGTGAGTGAGTGTGCGAGAAGGAGTGTGATGCAGTGAGTATGGTGGGATCGCGTACTGTTGAAGGGCATGTAGAGCGAGGGAGTATGGGAGAAGTAGTGTTGTGAAGTGATTGTGGGCGGAGGGCGTGTGCTATGAGAGCGTGTGGTGTGAGGAAGTGTGGGTGAAGTTGTGTGATAAAGTGAGTGTGGTAGGAGGGCGTGTGGTGCGAGGTAATGTGGTGATAGTTAGTAAGGGGAGGATTGTGGGAGAAGGAGTGCGGTGAAGTGTGTGTGGTGAGAGGGACTGTGGTGGGGGCGCGTGTGGTGTGAGGGAATATGGGAGAAGGTGTTTGGTGGAGGAAGTGTGGTTGGAGGGCGTGTGGTGCGAGGAAGTGTGGGAGAAGGAATGTGATGAAGGGAGTGTAGTGCGAGGGTGTGTGGTGCGATTGAGTGTGGAGAATGTTAGTGTGGGAGAAGCAGTGCGGTGAAGGGTGTGTGGTGCGAGGGACTGTGGAGGGAGTGCGTGTAGTGCGAGGGAGTGTGGGAGAAGAAGTTTAGTGGAGGAAGTGTGCTGGGAGTACGTGTGGTGGGTGGGCGTGTGGTGTGAGATAGTATGGGAGAAGGATTGTGGTGCAGGGAGTGTGGGGCAGGGAGTGTGGTGCGTGTAAGTGTAGGAGAAGGAATGTGATGAAGGGAGTGTGGTGGGAGGGAGTGTGGTGGGAGGGAGTGTGGTGGGAGGGAGTGTGGTGAATGTTAGTGTGGGAGAAGCAGTTCGGTGAAGGGTGTGTGGTGGGAGGGACTGTGGAGGAAGTGGGTGTAGTGTGAGGGAGTGTGGGAGAAGGAATGTGGTGAAGGGAGTTTGGTTTGAGGGAGTGTGGTGGGAGGGCGTATGGTGGGAGGGGATGTGGTGGGAGGGCGTCTGATGCAAGAACATGTCGTGCGAGCGAGTGTGGAGAAATGTTGAGTTTGGAGGAATGGTGGAGTAGGAGGGTGGTCGTGGGAGGGCGTGTGCTGGGAGGGCATGTGGTGGGAAGGCAAGTGGTGCGAGTTAGCGTGGTAGGAGGGCGTGTGTTGCGTGGGAGTGTGGCAGAAGGAGTGTGTTGAAGGGAGTGTGATGGGAGGGCTTGTGCTGGGAGCGCGTGTGGTGTGAGGGAGTGTGGTGTGAGGGCATGTTGTGTGAGGCAGTGTGGGAGAAGGTGTCTGGTGAAGGGAGTGTGGTGGGAGGGCGTGTGGTGCGAGGGCGTATGGTTGGAGACACTGTGGTGTGAGTGCGTGTGGTTTGTGTGAGTGTGGGAGAAGGAGTTTGGTGGAGGAAGTGTGATGGGGGGGCGTGTGGGGCGAGGAAGTGTGTGAGAAGGTGTGTGATGAAGTGAGTGTGGTGGGAGGATGTGTGATGTGAGGGATTTTGGGAGAAGGAGTGTAGTGAAGCATGTGTGGTGGGAGGGCGTGTGGTGGATGGGCGTTTGGTCTGAGTTGCTGTGGGAGAAGGAATGTGATGAAGGCTGTGTGGTGGGAATGCGTGTGGTGTGAGGGAGTGTGGGAGAAGGGGTTTTGTGGAGGAAGTGTGGTGGGAGGCCGTGTTTTGGGAGACCGTGTTTTGGGAGGATGTGTGGTGCGAGTGAGTGTGGGAGAAGGGGTGTGTTGAAGGGAGTGCGGTGGAACGGAGTGTGCTGCGAGGGAGTGTGGTAGAAGGAATGTGTTGGAGGAAGTGTTGTGGAAGTGCATGTGGTGGGAGGATATGTGATGCGGGCGAGTGTGGGAGATGGAGTGTGGTGGAGGGACTGTGGTGGGAGGGCGTGTGGTGGGAGGGGGTGTGGTGCAAGGGAATGTAGGACAAGGAGTGTGGTGAAGGGAGTGTGGTGGAGGGTGTGTGGTGGGAGGGCTTGTGGTGGGAGGGCTTGTGGGGAATGGAAGTTGGGGAAGAGTGTGGAAGAAGGAGTGTGGTGAATGAAACGTGGTGTGAAGGCGTGTGGTGGGAAGGTGTGTTGTGTGAGGAAGTGTGGCAGAAGGAGTGTGATGAAGGGAGTGTGGTAGGAGGGACTGTAGTGGGAGTGCGTGAGGTGCCAGGGAGTGTGCAAGAATGAGTTTGGTGGAGGAAGTGTAGTGGAAGGGCATGTGGTGGGAGGGCGTGTGGTGTGAGGAAGTGTGAGAGAAGGAGTGTGAAGAAGGGAGTGTGGTGGGAGGGCTTGTGGTGCGAAGAAGTGTGGGACAAAGAATGTGATGAAATATTTGTGGTGAGAGGGCGTTTGGTGCGTGGGAGTGTGGTGAAAGTTAGTGTGGTGAGGAGTATAAATGGAGTGGAGTGAAGGGAGTGTGGTGGGAAGGTGTGTGGTGGGAGTGCGTGAGGTGCAAATGAGTGTGGGAGAAGGATTGTGCTGAACGTCGTGTGGTGGGAGGGCGTGTGGTCCGAGAATGTGTGGGAGAAGTGTGATGAATGGAGTATGGTGGGAGAGTGTGTGGTGCGAGGGAGTGCGGTGAAAGGTAGTGTGGGAAGGAGTGTGTGAGAAGTTGTATGGTGAAGGGACTGTGGTGTGATGGCGTATGTTGAGAGGGTATGTCGTGCGAGGGAGTGTGGGGAAATGTAGTGTGGGGAGGATTGTGGGAGACGGAGGGTGGTGGTGGGAGGGCGTGTGCTGGGAGGGCGCTCGGTGGAAAGGCATGTGGTGCGAGGGAGTGTGTGAGAAGGAATGTGGTGAAGGGAGTTTGGTTTTAGGGAGTGTGGTGGGAGGGCGTATGGTGGGAGGGGATGTGGTGGGAGGGCGTCTGGTGCAAGAACGTGTCGTGCGAGCGAGTGTGGAGAAATGTAGTGTTGGGAGGATTGGGGAGAAGGAGGGTGGTGGTGGGAGGGCGTGTGCTGGGAGGGCATGTGGTGGGAAGGCACGTGGTGCGAGTTAGAGTGGTGGGAGGGCATGTGTTGCGTGGGAGTGTGGGAGAAAGAGTGTGTTGAAGGGAGTGTGATGAGCGGGCTTCTACTGGGAGTGCGTGTGGTGTGAGGGAGTGTGGTGGAGGTCGTGTTGTATGAGGCAGTGTGGGAGAAAGAGTGTGGTGTAGGGAGGGTGGTGGGGGGCATGTGGTGTGCTGGAGTGTGGGAGAAGGGAGTGTGGTGGCAGGTCATGTGGGGTGAGTGAGTGTGCGAGAAGGAGTGTGATGCAGTGAGTATGGTGGGATCGCGTACTGTTGAAGGGCATGTAGAGCGAGGGAGTATGGGAGAAGTAGTGTTGTGAAGTGATTGTGGGCGGAGGGCGTGTGCTATGAGAGCGTGTGGTGTGAGGAAGTGTGGGTGAAGTTGTGTGATAAAGTGAGTGTGGTAGGAGGGCGTGTGGTGCGAGGTAATGTGGTGATAGTTAGTAAGGGGAGGATTGTGGGAGAAGGAGTGCGGTGAAGTGTGTGTGGTGAGAGGGACTGTGGTGGGGGCGCGTGTGGTGTGAGGGAATATGGGAGAAGGTGTTTGGTGGAGGAAGTGTGGTTGGAGGGCGTGTGGTGCGAGGAAGTGTGGGAGAAGGAATGTGATGAAGGGAGTGTAGTGCGAGGGTGTGTGGTGCGATTGAGTGTGGAGAATGTTAGTGTGGGAGAAGCAGTGCGGTGAAGGGTGTGTGGTGCGAGGGACTGTGGAGGGAGTGCGTGTAGTGCGAGGGAGTGTGGGAGAAGAAGTTTAGTGGAGGAAGTGTGCTGGGAGTACGTGTGGTGGGTGGGCGTGTGGTGTGAGATAGTATGGGAGAAGGATTGTGGTGCAGGGAGTGTGGGGCAGGGAGTGTGGTGCGTGTAAGTGTAGGAGAAGGAATGTGATGAAGGGAGTGTGGTGGGAGGGAGTGTGGTGGGAGGGAGTGTGGTGGGAGGGAGTGTGGTGAATGTTAGTGTGGGAGAAGCAGTTCGGTGAAGGGTGTGTGGTGGGAGGGACTGTGGAGGAAGTGGGTGTAGTGTGAGGGAGTGTGGGAGAAGGAATGTGGTGAAGGGAGTTTGGTTTGAGGGAGTGTGGTGGGAGGGCGTATGGTGGGAGGGGATGTGGTGGGAGGGCGTCTGATGCAAGAACATGTCGTGCGAGCGAGTGTGGAGAAATGTTGAGTTTGGAGGAATGGTGGAGTAGGAGGGTGGTCGTGGGAGGGCGTGTGCTGGGAGGGCATGTGGTGGGAAGGCAAGTGGTGCGAGTTAGCGTGGTAGGAGGGCGTGTGTTGCGTGGGAGTGTGGCAGAAGGAGTGTGTTGAAGGGAGTGTGATGGGAGGGCTTGTGCTGGGAGCGCGTGTGGTGTGAGGGAGTGTGGTGTGAGGGCATGTTGTGTGAGGCAGTGTGGGAGAAGGTGTCTGGTGAAGGGAGTGTGGTGGGAGGGCGTGTGGTGCGAGGGCATTTTGGAGAAGGAGTGTGATGAAGGTAGTCTGGTGTGAGGGCGTGTGTTGGGAGGGCATATGGTGCGAGTGAGTGTGGGAGAAGTAGTGTGGTGCAGTGAGGGTGGTGGGATCGCGTACTGTCGGAGGACATGTGGAGCGAGGGAGTATGGGAGAAGTAGTGTTGTGAAGTGAGTGTGGGTGGAGGGCGTGTGCTATTAGGGCATGGTGTGAGGAAATGTGTGTGAAGTTGCGTGACAAAGTGAGTGTGGTAGGAGGGCATGTAGTGCGAGATAACGTGGTGAAAGTTAGAAAGGGGAGGATTGTGGGAGAAGGAGTCCGGTGAAGCGTGTGTGGTGAGAGGGACTGTTGTGGGGGCGCGTGTGGTGTGAGGGAGTGTGGGAGAAGTTGTTTGGTGGAGGAAGTGTGGTTGGAGGGCGTCTGGTGTGTGGGTGTTTAGGAGAAGGAATGTGATGAAGGGAGGCTGGTGGGAGGGCGTGTGCTGGGAGGGCATGTGGTGTGAGTGAGTGTGGAAGAAGGAGTGTGGTGCATTGAGTGTGGTGGGAGCGCATACTGTCGGAGGGCATGTGGAGCGAGGGAGTATGGGTTAAGTAGTGTTGTGAACTGAGTGTGGTGGGAGGGCGTGTGGTGCAAGGAAGTATGGGAGAAGGTGTCTGGTGATGGGTATATGGTGGGAGGGCGTGTGGTGCGAGGGAGTATGGGAGCAGGTATATGGAGGAGGGAGTTTGGTGGGAGGGCGTGTGGTGGAAGGACATGTGGTAGGAGGGCGTGTGGTTCGAGGATGTGTGGGAGAAGGAGTGTGATGAAGGGTGTGTGGTTGGAGGGCGTGTGGTGCGAATGAGTGTGGTGAAAGTTAGCGTGGGAGAAGGAGTGCGGTGAAGGGTTTGTGGTGGGAGGGACTGTGAAGGGAGTGCGTGTGGTTCAGGGAGTGTGCGAGAAGGAGTTTAGTAGAGGAAGTGTGGTGGGAGGGCGTGTGGTGGGAAGGCATGTGGTGCGAGTTAGAGTGGTGGGAGGGCGTGTGTTGTGTGGGAGAAGGAACGTGTTGAACAGAGTTTGATGGGACGGCTTGTGGTGGGAGTGCGTGTGGTGTGAGGGAGTGTGGTGGGAGGGCGTGTCGTGCGAGTGAGTGTGGGAGAAGGAGTGTAGTGCAGTGAGTCTGGTGGGATAGCGTACTGTCGAAGGGCATGTGGAGCAAGAGAGTATGGGAGAACGAATGTGATGAAGGGAGTGTTGTGGGAGGGACTGGAGTGGGAGTGTGTTAGTTGCCAGAGTGTGTGAGAATGAGTTTGGTAAATGAAATGTGGTGTGAAGGCGTGTGGTCGGAGGGTGTGTTGTGCGAGGAAGTGTGGCATAAGGAGTGTGAAGAAGGGAGTGTGGTGGGAGGGGCTGTAGTGGGAGTGCGTGAGGTGCCAGGGATTTTCCGAGAATGAGTTTGGTGGAGGAAGTGTGGAGGGAGGGCGTGCGGTGGGAGGATTTGTGATGCAAGGGAGTGTGGGAGAAGGATTGTAGTGAAGGTAATGTGCTGGGAGGGCGTCTGGTGCGAGTGAGTTTTGGAGAAGGAGAGTGATGAATGGAGTGTGGTGGGAGGGTGTGTGGTGCGAGGTCGTTTAGGAGAAGGAGTGTGATGAAGGGAGTCTGGTGGGAGGGCGTGTGCTGGGAGGGCCTGTGGTGCGAGTGAGTGTGGAAGAAGGAGTGTGGTGCAGTGAGTGTGGTGGGAGCGCGTGTGGGGCAAGGAATTGTGGGGGAAGGTGTCTGGCGTAGGGAGTGTACTGGGAGGGTGTGTGGTGTGAGGGCGTTTAGGAGAAGGAGTGTGGTGAAGGGAGTGCATTGGTAGTGAATGCAGACAGAGGACGTGTGGAGTGAGGGAGGATGGGAGAAGTAGTATTGTGAACTGAGTGTAGTGGGATGGCTTGTGGTGCAAGGAAGTGTGGGAGAGGGTGTCTGGTGAAGGGAGTGTGGTGGGAGGGCGTGTGGTGCGAGGGCGTTAAGGAGAAGGAGTGTGATGAAATGAGGTTGATGGGATGGAGTGTGGTGTGAGGGAGAATGGGAGCAGGTGTGTGGCGGAGGGAGTTTGGTGGGAGGGTTTGTGGTAGAAGGGCATGTGGTAGGAGGGCGTGTGTTGCGAGGAAGTGTGAGAGGAGAGTGATGAAGGGAGTTTGGTTGGAGGGCGTGGGCTGCGAGGGAATATGGGGGCAGGTGTGTGGCGGAGGGAGTTTGGTGAGAGAGCGTGTGGTGGAAGGACATGTGGTAGGAGGGCGGGTTGTTCGAGGGAGTGTGGGAGAAGGAGTGTGATGAAGGGTGTGTGGTGGGAGGGCGTGTGGAGCGAATGTATGTGGTTAAAGTTAGCGTGGAAGAAGGAGTGTGCTGAAGGGTGTGTGGTGGGAGGGACTGTGAAGGGAGTGCATGTGGTGCAGGGAGTCTGCGAGAAGGAGTTAAGTGGAGGAAGTGTGATGGGAAGGCGTGTGGTAGGAGGATGTGTGATGCGAGGAATTTTGGGAGAATGAGTGTAGTGAATGTAGTGTTGTAGGAGGGCATGTGGTGTGAAGCAATGTGGTGCGAGTTAGAGTGGTGGGAGGGCATGTGTTGTGTGTGAGAAGGAGTGTTTTGAAGGGAGTGTGATGGGACGGCTTGTGGTGGGAGTGCATGTGTTATGAGGGAGTGTGGTGGGAGGGCGTGTGGTGTGCTGGAGTGTGGAAAAGGTGTCTGGGGTAGGGAGTGTGGTGGGAGGGCGTGTGGTGCGAGGGTTTTTAGGAAACGGAGTGTGATGTAGAGATTCTGGTGGGAGGGCGTGTGCTGGGAGGGCGTGTGCTGCGAGTGAGGATGGGAGAAGGAGTGTGGTGCAGTGAGTCTGGTGGAATCGCGTAGTGTCATAGGGCATGTGGAGCAAGGGAGTATGGGAGAATGAATGTGATGAAGGGACTGTGGTGGAAGGGATTGGAGTCGGAATTTGTTAGTTGCCAGAGTGTGTGAGAATGAGTTTGGTGGAGGAAGTGTGGTCGGAGGGCGTATGGTGGGAGGGCGTGTGGTGCGAGGAAGTGTGGGAGAAGGAGTGTGAAGAAGGGAGTGCGGTGGGAGAAGGAGTGTGAAGAAGGGAGTGCGGTGGGAGGGACTGTAGTGGGAGTGCGTGAGGTGCCAGGGATTTTCCGAGAATGAGTTTGGTGGAGGAAGTGTGGTGAATGGCGTGTGGTGGGAGGATTTGTGGTGCGAGGTCGTTTAGGAGAAGGAGTGTGATGAAGGGAGTCTGGTGGGAGGGCGTGTGGGGCAAGGAATTGTGGGGGAAGGTGTCTGGCGTAGGGAGTGTACTGGGAGGGTGTGTGGTGCGAGGGCGTTTAGAAGAAGGAGTGTGGTGAAGGGAGTGTGTTGGGAGTGAATGCGGACGGAGGACGTGTGGAGTGAGGGAAGGTGTGAACTGAGTGTGGTGGGAGGGCGTGTGGTGCGAGGGTGTTAAGGAGAAGGAGTGTGGTATAGGGAGCGTGGTGGGAGGGCGTGTGGTGTGCTGGAGTGTGGGAGAAGGTGTCTGATGAAAGGAGAGTAGCGGGAGGGCGTGGGGTGCGAGGGCGTTTCGGAGAAGGAGTGTGATGAAGGGAGTCTGGTGTGATGGCGTGTGCTGGGAGAGCATGATGTGCTCGTGAGTGTGGAAGGAGGAGTGTGGTGCAGTGAGTGTGGTGGAAGCGCGTACTGTGGGAAGGCATATGGAGCAAGGGCGTATAGGAGAAGTAGTGTTGTGAACTGAGTGTGGTGGAAGGGCATGTGGTGCAAGGAAGTGTGGGAGAAGGTGTCTGGTGAAGGGAGTGTGGTGGGAGGGCATGTGGTGCGAGGGCGTTAAGGAGAAGGAGTGTGATGAAGTGAGGTTGATGGGAGGGAGAGTGGTGCAAGGGAGTATGGGAACAGGTGTGTTGCGGAGGGAGTTTGGTGGAAGGGTTTGTGGTGGAAGGACATGTGGTAGGAGGGCGTGTGTTGCGAGGAAGTGTGAGAGGAGCGTGATGAAGGGAGTTTTGTTGGAGGACATGAGCTGTGAGGGAATATGGGGGCAGGTGTGTGGCGGAGGGAGTTTGGTTAGAGGGCGTGTGGTGGAAGGAGGTGATAGGAGGGCGGGTTGTTCGAGAGAGTGTGGGAGAAGGAGTGTGATGAAGGGTGTGTGGTGTGGAGCGAATGTATGTGGCGAAAGTTAGTGTGGTAGAAGGAGTGCGGTGAAGGGTATGTGGTGGGAGGGACTCTGAAGGGAGTGCATGTGGTGCGTGGAGTGTGCGGGAAGGAGTTTAGTAGAGGAAGTGTGATGGGAGGGTGTGTGGTTGGAGGAAGTGTGATGCGAGGAATTTTGGGAGTTTGAGTGTAGTGAATGTAGTGTTGTGGGAGGGCATGTGGTGGGAAGGCATGTGGTGCGAGTTAGAGTGGTGGGAGGGCATGTGTTGTGTGTGAGAAGGAGTGTTTTGAAGGGAGTGTGATGGGACGGCTTGTGGTGGGAGTGCATGTGTTGTGAGGGAGTGTGGTGGGAGGGCGTGTGGTGCGAGGGTTTTTAGGAAACGGAGTGTGATGTAGAGATTCTGGTGGGAGGGCGTGTGCTGGGAGGGCGTGTGCTGCGAGTGAGGATGGGAGAAGGAGTGTGGTGCAGTGAGTCTGGTGGAATCGCGTAGTGTCGTAGGGCATGTGGAGCAAGGGAGTATGGGAGAATGAATGTGATGAAGGGAGTGTGGTGGAAGGGATTGGAGTCGGAATTTGTTAGTTGCCAGAGTGTGTGAGAATGAGTTTGGTGGAGGAAGTGTGGTCGGAGGGCGTATGGTGGGAGGGCGTGTGGTGCGAGGAAGTGTGGGAGAAGGAGTGTGAAGAAGGGAGTGCGGTGGGAGAAGGAGTGTGAAGAAGGGAGTGCGGTGGGAGGGACTGTAGTGGGAGTGCGTGAGGTGCCAGGGATTTTCCGAGAATGAGTTTGGTGGAGGAAGTGTGGTGAATGGCGTGTGGTGGGAGGATTTGTGGTGCGAGGTCGTTTAGGAGAAGGAGTGTGATGAAGGGAGTCTGGTGGGAGGGCGTGTGGGGCAAGGAATTGTGGGGGAAGGTGTCTGGCGTAGGGAGTGTACTGGGAGGGTGTGTGGTGCGAGGGCGTTTAGAAGAAGGAGTGTGGTGAAGGGAGTGTGTTGGGAGTGAATGCGGACGGAGGACGTGTGGAGTGAGGGAAGGTGTGAACTGAGTGTGGTGGGAGGGCGTGTGGTGCGAGGGCGTTAAGGAGAAGGAGTGTGGTATAGGGAGCGTGGTGGGAGGGCGTGTGGTGTGCTGGAGTGTGGGAGAAGGTGTCTGATGAAAGGAGAGTAGCGGGAGGGCGTGGGGTGCGAGGGCGTTTCGGAGAAGGAGTGTGATGAAGGGAGTCTGGTGTGATGGCGTGTGCTGGGAGAGCATGATGTGCTCGTGAGTGTGGAAGGAGGAGTGTGGTGCAGTGAGTGTGGTGGAAGCGCGTACTGTGGGAAGGCATATGGAGCAAGGGCGTATAGGAGAAGTAGTGTTGTGAACTGAGTGTGGTGGAAGGGCATGTGGTGCAAGGAAGTGTGGGAGAAGGTGTCTGGTGAAGGGAGTGTGGTGGGAGGGCATGTGGTGCGAGGGCGTTAAGGAGAAGGAGTGTGATGAAGTGAGGTTGATGGGAGGGAGAGTGGTGCAAGGGAGTATGGGAACAGGTGTGTTGCGGAGGGAGTTTGGTGGAAGGGTTTGTGGTGGAAGGACATGTGGTAGGAGGGCGTGTGTTGCGAGGAAGTGTGAGAGGAGCGTGATGAAGGGAGTTTTGTTGGAGGACATGAGCTGTGAGGGAATATGGGGGCAGGTGTGTGGCGGAGGGAGTTTGGTTAGAGGGCGTGTGGTGGAAGGACGTGATAGGAGGGCGGGTTGTTCGAGAGAGTGTGGGAGAAGGAGTGTGATGAAGGGTGTGTGGTGTGGAGCGAATGTATGTGGTGAAAGTTAGCGTGGTAGAAGGAGTGCGGTGAAGGGTATGTGGTGGGAGGGACTCTGAAGGGAGTGCATGTGGTGCGTGGAGTGTGCGGGAAGGAGTTTAGTAGAGGAAGTGTGATGGGAGGGTGTGTGGTTGGAGGAAGTGTGATGCGAGGAATTTTGGGAGTTTGAGTGTAGTGAATGTAGTGTTGTGGGAGGGCATGTGGTGGGAAGGCATGTGGTGCGAGTTAGAGTGGTGGGAGGGCATGTGTTGTGTGGGAGAAGGAGTGTTTTGAAGGGAGTGTGATGGGACGGCTTGTGGTGGGAGTGCGTGTGTTGTGAGGGAGTGTGTTGGGAGGGAGTGTGGTGTGCTGGAGTGTGGAAGGGAGTGTGGTGAGAGGGCGTGTGGTGCGAGAGTGTTTAGAAAAAGGAGTGTGATGAAGAGATTCTGGTGGGATGGCGTGTGCTGGGAGGGCGTGTGGTGCGAGTGAGTCTGGGAGAAGGAGTGTGGTGCAGTGAGTCTGGTGGGATCGCGTACTTTAAGAGGGCATGTGGAGCGAGGTAGTATGTGGGAAGGAGTGTGATGAAGGGGGTGTGGTGGGAGGGACTTTAGTGGGAGTGTGTGAGGTGCCAGGGAGTGTGTGAGAATGAGTTTGGTGGAGGATGTGTGGTGGGCGGGCGTATGGTGGGAGGGTGTGTGGTGCGAGGAAGTGTGGGACGAAGAGTGTGATGAAGTTTTTGTGGTGAGAGGGCATTTGGTGCGTGGGAGTGTGGTGAAAGTTAGTGTGGTGAGGAGTGTGTGTGGAGTGGAGTGAAGGGAGTGTGGTGGGAAGGTGTGTGGTGGGAGGGCGTGTGGTGCGAATGAGTGTGGTGAAATGTAGTGTGAGCAGAAGTTGTGTGGTGAAGGGAGTGTGGTGTGAGGGCGTTTGTTGAGAGGGCATATCGTTCGAGGAAGTGTGGAGAAAGGTAGTGTGGGGAGGATTGTGGGAGACGGATGGTGGTGGAGGGAGGGCGTGTGCTGGGATGGCGTGCGGTGCAAAGGCACGTGGTGCGAGGGAGTGTGTGAGAAAAAATGTGGTGAAGGGAGTTTGGTTTGAGGGAGTGTGGTGGGAGGGCATATGGTGGGAGGGGGTGTTGTGGGAGGGCGTCTGGTGCAAGAACGCGTCGTGCGAGCGAGTGTGGAGCAATGTTGTGTTGGGAAGAATGGGGGAGTAGGAGGGTGGTGGTGGGAGGGCGTGTGCTGGGAGGGCATGTGGTGGGAAGGCATGTGGTGTGAGTTAGAGTGGTGGGAGGGCGTGTGTTGCGTGGGAGTGTGGGAGAAGGAGTTTGTTGAAGGGTGTGTGATGGGAGGGCTTGTGCTGGGAGTGCGTGTGGTGTGAGTGTGTGTGGTGGGAGGGCGTGTGGTGTGCTGGAGTGTGGGAGAAGGTGTGGTGGGAGGGCGTGTGGTGCAAGGGCGTTTAGGAGAAGGAGTGTGATGAAGGGAGTCTGGTGTGAGGGCGTGTGTTTGGAGGGCATGTGGTGTGAGTGAGTGTGGGAGAAGTAGAGTGGTGCAGTGAGTGTGGTGGGATCGCATACGGTCGGAGGCCATGTGGAGCGAGGGAGTATGGGAGAAGTAGTGTTGTGAAGTGAGTGTGGGTGGAGGGCATGTGCTATGAGAGCGTGTGGTGTGAGGAAGTGTGGGAGAAGTTGTGTGATAATGTGAGTGTGGTAGGAGGGTATGTGGTGCGAGGTAATGTGGTGAAAGTTAGTAAGGAGAGGATTATGGGAGAAGGAGTGCGGTGTAGGGTGTGTGGTGAGAGGGACTGTGGTGGGGGCGCGTGTGGTGTGAGGGAGTATGGGAGAAAGAGTGTGATGAAGGGAGTGTAGTCCGAGGGCGTGTGGTGTGATTGAGTGTGGTGAATGTTAGTGTGGGAGAAGCATTTAGGCGAAGGGTGTGTGGTGCGAGGGTCTGTGGCGGGAGTGCGTTTGGTGCAAGGGCGTGTGGGAGGAGTTTAGTGGAGGAAGTGTGGTGGGAGTACGTGTGGTGGATAGGTGTGTGGTGTGAGTTAGTATGGGAGAAGTATTGTGGTGCTGGGAGTGTGGGGGAGGGTGTGTGGTTCGTGTAAGTGTGGGAGAAGGAATGTGATGAAGGGAGTGTGGTGGGAGGGAATGTGGTGCAAGGGAATGTGGTGAAAGTGTGGAAGAAGGAGTGCGGTGAATGGTGTGTATTAGGTAGGACTATCGTGGGAATGCATATGGAGTGAGGGAGTGTGGGAGAAGGAGTTTGGTGTAGGAAGTGTTGTGGGAGGGCGTGTGTTAGGAGGATTTGTGGTGCGTGTGACTGTGGGAGAGGGAGTGCGGTGAAGGGTGTGTGGTGGGAGGGACTATAGTGGGAGTATGATAGATGCAATGGAGTGTGGGAGTAGGAATTTAGTGGAGGAAGTGTGGTGGGAGGGCGTGTGGTGGGAGGATTTGTGATGCGAGGGAGTGTGGGAGAAGGATTGTAGTGAAGGTAGTGTGGTGGGAGGGCCTCTGGTGCGAGTGAGTTTCAGAGAAGGAGTGTGGTGAAGGGAGTGTGTTGGGAGGGTGTGTGGTGTGAGGGTGTTTAGGAGAACGAGTGTGATGAAGGGAGTCTGGTGGAAGTGCGTGTGCTGGGAGTGCATGATGTGCGAGTGAGTGTGGAAGGAGGAGTGTGGTGCAGTGAGTGTGGTGGGAGCTTGTACTGTCGGAGGGCAGGTGGTGCGAGGGAGTATGGGAGAAGTAGTGTTGTGAAGTGAGTGTGGTGGGAGGGTGTGTGGTGCAAGGAAGTGTGGGAGAAGGTGTCTGGTGAAGGAAGTGTGGTGGGAGGGCGTGTGGTGCGAGGGCATTAAGGAGAAGGAGTGTGATGAAGTGAGGTTGATGGGAGGGAGTGTGGTGCGAGGGAGTATGGGAACAGGTGTGTTGCGGAGGGAGTTTGGTGGGAGGGTTTGTGGTGGAAGGACATGTGGTAGGAGGGCGTGTGTTGCGAGGAAGTGTGAGAGGAGCGTGATGAAGGGAGTTTGGTTGGAGGACGTGAGCTGCGAGGGAATATGGGGGCAGGTGTGTGGCGGAGGGAGTTTGGTTAGAGGGCGTGTGGTGGAAGGACGTGGTAGGAGGGCAGGTTGTTCGAGAGAGTGTGGGAGAAGGAGTGTGATGAAGGGTGTGTGGTGTGGAGCGAATGTATGTGGTGAAAGTTAGCGTGGTAGAAGGAGTGCGGTGAAGGGTGTGTGGTGGGAGGGACTCTGAAGGGAGTGCATGTGGTGCGTGGAGTGTGCGGGAAGGAGTTTAGTAGAGGAAGTGTGATGGGAGGGTGTGTGGTTGGAGGAAGTGTGATGCGAGGAATTTTGGGAGTTTGAGTGTAGTGAATGTAGTGTTGTGGGAGGGCATGTGGTGGGAAGGCATGTGGTGCGAGTTAGAGTGGTGGGAGGGCATGTGTTGTGTGGGAGAAGGAGTGTTTTGAAGGGAGTGTGATGGGACGGCTTGTGGTGGGAGTGCGTGTGTTGTGAGGGAGTGTGTTGGGAGGGAGTGTGGTGGAGTTTGGTGGGAGGGTTTGTGGTGGAAGGACATGTGGTAGGAGGGCGTGTGTTGCGAGGAAGTGTGAGAGGAGCGTGATGAAGGGAGTTTGGTTGGAGGACATGAGCTGCGAGGGAATATGGGGGCAGGTGTGTGGCGGAGGGAGTTTGGTTGGAGGGCGTGTGGTGGAAGGACGTAGTAGGAGGGCAGGTTGTTCGAGAGAGTGTGGGAGAAGGAGTGTGATGAAGGGTGTGTGGTGTGGAGCGAATGTATGTGGTGAAAGTTAGCGTGGTAGAAGGAGTGCGGTGAAGGGTGTGTGGTGGGAGGGACTCTGAAGGGAGTGCATGTGGTGCGTGGAGTGTGCGGGAAGGAGTTTAGTAGAGGAAGTGTGATGGGAGGGTGTGTGGTTGGAGGAAGTGTGATGCGAGGAATTTTGGGAGTTTGAGTGTAGTGAATGTAGTGTTGTGGGAGGGCATGTGGTGGGAAGGCATGTGGTGCGAGTTAGAGTGGTGGGAGGGCATGTGTTGTGTTGGTGAAGGAGTGTTTTGAAGGGAGTGTGAAGGGACGGCTTGTGGTGGGAGTGCGTGTGTTGTGAGGGAGTGTGTTGGGAGGGAATGTGGTGTGCTGGAGTGTGGAAGGGAGTGTGGTGGGAGGGCGTGTGGTGCGAGAGTGTTTAGAAAAAGGAGTGTGATGAAGAGATTCTGGTGGGATGGCGTGTGCTGGGAGGGCGTGTGGTGCGAATGAGTCTGGGAGAAGGAGTGTGGTGCAGTGAGTCTGGTGGGATCGCGTACTTTCGGAGGGCATGTGGAGCGAGGAAGTATGTGGGAAGGAGTGTGATGAAGGGTGTGTGGTGCGAGGGTCTGTGGCGGGAGTGCGTTTGGTGCGAGGGAGTGTGGGAGGAGTTTAGTGGAGGAAGTGTGGTGGGAGTACGTGTGGTGGATAGGCGTGTGATGTAAGTTAGTATGGGAGAAGTATTGTGGTGCAGGGAGTGTGGGGGAGGGTGTGTGGTTCGTGTAAGTGTGGGAGAAGGAATGTGATGAAGGGAGTGTGGTGGGAGGGAGTGTGGTGCAAGGGAATGTGGTGAAAGTGTGAAGAAGGGAGTGCGGTGGGAGGGACTGTAGTGGGAGTGCGTGAGGTGCCAGGGATTTTCCGAGAATGAGTTTGTTGGAGGAAGTGTGGTGGAAGGGCGTGTGGTGGGAGGATTTGTGATGCGAGGGAGTGTGGGAGAAGGATTGTAGTGAAGGTAGTGTGGTGGGAGGGTGTGTGGTGCGAGGTCGTTTAGAAGAAGGAGTGTGATGAAGGGAGTCTGGTGGGAGTGAATGCGGACGGAGGACGTGTGGAGTGAGGGAAGGTGTGAACTGAGTGTGGTGGGAGGGCGTGTGGTGCAAGGAAGTGTGGGAGAAGGTGTCTGGTGAAGGGAGTGTGGTGGGAGGACGTGTGGTGCGAGGGCGTTAAGGAGTAGGAGTGTGGTATAGGGAGCGTGGTGGGAGGGCGTGTGGTGTGCTGGAGTGTGGGAGAAGGTGTCTGATGAAAGGAGTGTAGCGGGAGGGCGTGGGGTGCGAGGGCGTTTCGGAGAAGGAGTGTGATGAAGGGAGTCTGGTGTGATGGCGTGTGCTGGGACAGCATGATGTGCTCGTGAGTGTGGAAGGAGGAGTGTGGTGCAGTGAGTGTGGTGGAAGCGCGTACTGTCGGAAGGCATATGGAGCAAGGGCGTATAGGAGAAGTAGTGTTGTGAACTGAGTGTGGTGGAAGGGCATGTGGTGCAAGGAATTGTGGGAGAAGGTGTCTGGTGAAGGGAGTGTGGTGGGAGGGCGTGTGGTGCGAGGGCGTTAAGGAGAAGGAGTGTGATGAAGTGAGGTTGATGGGAGGGAGAGTGGTGCGAGGGAGTATGGGAACAGGTGTGTTGCGGAGGGAGTTTGGTGGGAGGGTTTGTGGTGGAAGGACATGTGGTAGGAGGGCGTGTGTTTCGAGGAAGTGTGAGAGGAGCGTGATGAAGGGAGTTTGGTTGGAGGACGTGAGCTGCGAGGGAATATGGGGGCAGGTGTGTGGCGGAGGGAGTTTGGTTAGAGGGCGTGTGGTGGAAGGACGTGGTAGGAGGGCGGGTTGTTCGAGAGAGTGTGGGAGAAGGAGTGTGATGAAGGGTGTGTGGTGTGGAGCGAATGTATGTGGTGAAAGTTAGCGTGGTAGAAGGAGTGCGGTGAAGGGTGTGTGGTGGGAGGGACTCTGAAGGGAGTGCATGTGGTGCGTGGAGTGTGCGGGAAGGAGTTTAGTAGAGGAAGTGTGATGGGAGGGTGTGTGGTTGGAGGAAGTGTGATGCGAGGAATTTTGGGAGTTTGAGTGTAGTGAATGTAGTGTTGTGGGAGGGCATGTGGTGGGAAGGCATGTGGTGCGAGTTAGAGTGGTGGGAGGGCATGTGTTGTGTGGGAGAAGGAGTGTTTTGAAGGGAGTGTGATGGGACGGCTTGTGGTGGGAGTGCGTGTGTTGTGAGGGAGTGTGTTGGGAGGGAGTGTGGTGTGCTGGAGTGTGGAATGGAGTGTGGTGAGAGGGCGTGTGGTGCGAGTGTTTAGAAAAAGGAGTGTGATGAAGAGATTCTGGTGGGATGGCGTGTGCTGGGAGGGCGTGTGGTGCGAGTTAGTCTGGGAGAAGGAGTGTGGTGCAGTGAGTCTGGTGGGATCGCGTACTTTAAGAGGGCATGTGGAGCGAGGTAGTATGTGGGAAGGAGTGGCATGAAGGGGGTGTGGTGGGAGGGACTGTAGTGGGAGTGTGTGAGGTGCCAGGGAGTGTGTGAGAATGAGTTTGGTGGAGGATGTGTGGTGGGCGGGCGTATGGTGTGAGTGTGTGTGGTGGGAGGGCGTGTGGTGTGCTGGAGTGTGGGAGAAGGTGTGGTGGGAGGGCGTGTGGTGCAAGGGCGTTTAGGAGAAGGAGTGTGATGAAGGGAGTTTGGTGGGAGGTCGTGTGGTGCGAAGGAGTATGGGAACAGGTGTGTGGCAGAGGGAGTTTGGTGGGAGTGCGTGTGGTGGAAAGGCATGTGGTAGGAGGCCGTGTGGCGCGAGGAAGTTTGGTGGGAGGGCGTGTGGTGTGCTGGAGTGTGGGAGAAGGTGTCTGGTGAAGGGAGTGTGGTGGGACGGCGTGTGTTGCGAGAGCGATTAGGAGAAGGAGTGTGATGAAGGGAGTCTTGTGTGAGGGCGTGTGTTTGGAGGGCATGTGGTGTGAGTGAGTGTGGGAGAAGTAGTGTGGTGCAGTGAGTGTGGTGGGATCGCGTATGGTCGGAGGACATGTGGAGCGAGGGAGTATGGGAGAAGTAGTGTTGTGAAGTGAGTGTGGGTGGAGGGCATGTGCTATGAGAGCGTGTGGTGTGAGGAAGTGTGGGAGAAGTTGTGTGATAATGTGAGTGTGGTAGGAGGGCATGTGGTGCGAGGTAATGTGGTGAAAGTTAGTAAGGAGAGGATTATGGGAGAAGGAGTGCGGTGAAGGGTGTGTGGTGAGAGGGACTGTGGCGGGGGCGCGTGTGGTGTGAGGGAGTATGGGAGAAGTTGTTTGGTGGAGGAAGTGTGGTTGGAGGGCGTGTGGTGCGAGGAAGTGTGGGAGAAAGAGTGTGATAAGGGAGTGTAGTGCGAGGGCGTGTGGTGTGATTGAGTGTGGTGAATGTTAGTGTGGGAGAAGCACTTCGGCGAAGGGTGTGTGGTGGGAGGGACTGTGGAGGAAGTGCGTGTGGTATGAGGGTTTGTGGGAGAAGGAATGTGAGGAAGGGAGTGCAGTGTGAGGGCGTGTAGTGCGATTGAGTGTGGTGAATGTTAGCGTGGGAGAAGCAGTGCGGTGAAGGGTGTGTGGTGCGAGGGTCTGTGGCAGGAGTGCATTTGGTGCGAGGGAGTATGGGAGGAGTTTAGTGGAGGAAGTGTGGTGGGAGTATGTGTGGTGGATAGGCATGTGGTGTCATTTAGTATGGGAGAAGTATTGTGGTGCAGGGAGTGTGGTTCGTGTAAGTGTGGTAGAAGGAATGTGATGAAGGGAGTGTGGTGGGAGGAAGTGTGGTGCAAGGAAATGTGGTGAAAGTGTGGAAGAAGGAGTGCGGTGAATGGTGTGTATTAGGTAGGACTATGGTGGGAATGTGTATGGTGTGAGGGAGTGTGGGAGAAGGAGTTTGGTGTAGGAAGTGTTGTGGGAGGGCGTGTGTTAGGAGGACTTGTGGTGAGTTTGACTGTGGGAGAAGGAGTGTGGTGAAGGTTCTGTGGAGGGAGTGTGTGTGGTGCGAGGGTGTGTGGGAGGAGTTTAGTGGATGAAGTGTGGTGGGAGTACGTGTGGTGGGTAGGCGTGTGGTGTGAGTTAGTATGGGAGAAGCATTGTGGTGCAGGGAGTGTGGGGGAGGGTGTGTGGTGCATGTAAGTGTGGGAGAAGGAATGTGATGAAGGGAGTGTGGTGGGAGGGAGTGTGGTGCGAAGTAATGTGGTGAAAGTGTGGGTGAAGGAGTGCGGTGAAGGGTGTGTGGTGGGAGGGACTCTGGAGGAAGTGCGTGTGGTGCGAGGGATTGTGGGAGAATGCATGTGATGAAGGGAGTGCAGTGCGAGGGCGTGTGGTGCGATTGAGTGTGGTGAATGTTAGCGTGGGCGAAGCAGTGCGGTGAAGGGTGTGTGGTGCGAGGGTCTGTGGCGGGAGTGCGTTTGGTGCGAGGGAGTGTGGGAGGAGTTTAGTGGAGGAAGTGTGGTGGGAGTACGTGTGGTGGATAGGCGTGTGATGTAAGTTAGTATGGGAGAAGTATTGTGGTGCAGGGAGTGTGGGGGAGGGTGTGTGGTTCGTGTAAGTGTGGGAGAAGGAATGTGATGAAGGGAGTGTGGTGGGAGGGAGTGTGGTGCAAGGGAATGTGGTGAAAGTGTGAAGAATGGAGTGCGGTGGGAGGGACTGTAGTGGGAGTGCGTGAGGTGCCAGGGATTTTCCGAGAATGAGTTTGGTGGAGGAAGTGTGGTGGGAGGATTTGTGATGCGAGGGAGTGTGGGAGAAGGATTGTAGTGAAGGTAGTGTGGTGGGAGGGTGTCTGGTGCGATTGATTTTTGGAGAAGTAGAGTGGTGAATGGAGTGTGGTGGGAGGGTGTGTGGTGCGAGGTCGTTTAGGAGAAGGAGTGTGGTATAGGGAGCGTGGTGGGAGGGCGTGTGGTGTGCTGGAGTGTGGGAGAAGGTGTCTGATGAAAGGAGTGTAGCGGGAGGGCGTGGAGTGCGAGGGCGTTTCGGAGAAGGAGTGTGATGAAGGGAGTCT
This sequence comes from Narcine bancroftii, assembly GCF_036971445.1. Taxonomy (NCBI): domain Eukaryota; kingdom Metazoa; phylum Chordata; class Chondrichthyes; order Torpediniformes; family Narcinidae; genus Narcine; species Narcine bancroftii. Next base: position 52,579,134 of record NC_091478.1, on the reverse strand, counting down.
GGTGTGATGGCGTGTGCTGGGACAGCATGATGTGCTCGTGAGTGTGGATGGAGGAGTTTGGTGCAGTGAGTGTGGTGGAAGCGCGTACTGTCGGAAGGCATATGGAGCAAGGGCGTATAGGAGAAGTAGTGTTGTGAACTGAGTGTGGTGGGAGGGCATGTGGTGCAAGGAAGTGTGGGAGAAGGTGTCTGGTGAAGGGAGTGTGGTGGGAGGGCGTGTGGTGCGAGGGTATTAAGGAGAAGGAGTGTGATGAAGTGAGGTTGATGGGAGGGAGTGTGGTGCGAGGGAGTATGGGAACAGGTGTGTTGCGGAGGGAGTTTGGTGGGAGGGTTTGTGGTGGAAGGACATGTGGTAGGAGGGCGTGTGTTGCGAGGAAGTGTGAGAGGAGCGTGATGAAGGGAGTTTGGTTGGAGGACGTGAGCTGCGAGGGAATATGGGGGAAGGTGTGTGGCGGAGGGAGTTTGGTTAGAGGGCGTGTGGTGGAAGGACGTGGTAGGAGGGCAGGTTGTTCGAGAGAGTGTGGGAGAAGGAGTGTGATGAAGGGTGTGTGGTGTGGAGCGAATGTATGTGGTGAAAGTTAGCGTGGTAGAAGGAGTGCGGTGAAGGGTGTGTGGTGGGAGGGACTCTGAAGGGAGTGCATGTGGTGCGTGGAGTGTGCGGGAAGGAGTTTAGTAGAGGAAGTGTGATGGGAGGGTGTGTGGTTGGAGGAAGTGTGATGCGAGGAATTTTGGGAGTTTGAGTGTAGTGAATGTAGTGTTGTGGGAGGGCATGTGGAGGAACGGCATGTGGTGCGAGTTAGAGTGGTGGGAGGGCATGTGTTGTGTGGGAGAAGGAGTGTTTTGAAGGGAGTGTGATGGGACGGCTTGTGGTGGGAGTGCGTGTGTTGTGAGGGAGTGTGTTGGGAGGGAATGTGGTGTGCTGGAGTGTGGAAGGGAGTGTGGTGGGAGGGCGTGTGGTGCGAGAGTGTTTAGAAAAAGGAGTGTGATGAAGAGATTCTGGTGGGGTGGCGTGTGCTGGGAGGGCGTGTGGTGCGAATGAGTCTGGGAGAAGGAGTGTGGTGCAGTGAGTCTGGTGGGATCGCGTACTTTCGGAGGGCATGTGGAGCGAGGTAGTATGTGGGAAGGAGTGTGATGAAGGGTGTGTGGTGCGAGGGTCTGTGGCGGGAGTGCGTTTGGCGCGAGGGAGTGTGGGATGAGTTTAGTGGAGGAAGTGTGGTGGGAGTACGTGTGGTGGATAGGCGTGTGATGTAAGTTAGTATGGGAGAAGTATTGTGGTGCAGGGAGTGTGGGGGGGGGTGTGTGGTTCGTGTAAGTGTGGGAGAAGGAATGTGATGAAGGGAGTGTGGTGGGAGGGAGTGTGGTGCAAGGGAATGTGGTGAAAGTGTGAAGAAGGGAGTGCGGTGGGAGGGACTGTAGTGGGAGTGCGTGAGGTGCCAGGGATTTTCCGAGAATGAGTTTGGTGGAGGAAGTGTGGTGGAAGGGCGTGTGGTGGGAGGATTTGTGATGCGAGGGAGTGTGGGAGAAGGATTGTAGTGAAGGTAGTGTGGTGGGAGGGTGTGTGGTGCGAGGTCGTTTAGAAGAAGGAGTGTGATGAAGGGAGTCTGGTGGGAGTGAATGCGGACGGAGGACGTGTGGAGTGAGGGAAGGTGTGAACTGAGTGTGGTGGGAGGGCGTGTGGTGCAAGGAAGTGTGGGAGAAGGTGTCTGGTGAAGGGAGTGTGGTGGGAGGACGTGTGGTGCGAGGGCGTTAAGGAGTAGGAGTGTGGTATAGGGAGCGTGGTGGGAGGGCGTGTGGTGTGCTGGAGTGTGGGAGAAGGTGTCTGATGAAAGGAGTGTAGCGGGAGGGCGTGGGGTGCGAGGGCGTTTCGGAGAAGGAGTGTGATGAAGGGAGTCTGGTGTGATGGCGTGTGCTGGGACAGCATGATGTGCTCGTGAGTGTGGAAGGAGGAGTGTGGTGCAGTGAGTGTGGTGGAAGCGCGTACTGTCGGAAGGCATATGGAGCAAGGGCGTATAGGAGAAGTAGTGTTGTGAACTGAGTGTGGTGGAAGGGCATGTGGTGCAAGGAATTGTGGGAGAAGGTGTCTGGTGAAGGGAGTGTGGTGGGAGGGCCTGTGGTGCGAGGGCGTTAAGGAGAAGGAGTGTGATGAAGTGAGGTTGATGGGAGGGAGAGTGGTGCGAGGGAGTATGGGAACAGGTGTGTTGCGGAGGGAGTTTGGTGGGAGGGTTTGTGGTGGAAGGACATGTGGTAGGAGGGCGTGTGTTGCGAGGAAGTGTGAGAGGAGCGTGATGAAGGGAGTTTGGTTGGAGGACGTGAGCTGCGAGGGAATATGGGGGCAGGTGTGTGGCGGAGGGAGTTTGGTTAGAGGGCGTGTGGTGGAAGGACGTGGTAGGAGGGCGGGTTGTTCGAGAGAGTGTGGGAGAAGGAGTGTGATGAAGGGTGTGTGGTGGGAGGGACTCTGAAGGGAGTGCATGTGGTGCGTGGAGTGTGCGGGAAGGAGTTTAGTAGAGGAAGTGTGATGGGAGGGTGTGTGGTTGGAGGAAGTGTGATGCGAGGAATTTTGGGAGTTTGAGTGTAGTGAATGTAGTGTTGTGGGAGGGCATGTGGTGGGAAGGCATGTGGTGCGAGTTAGAGTGGTGGGAGGGCATGTGTTGTGTGGGAGAAGGAGTGTTTTGAAGGGAGTGTGATGGGACGGCTTGTGCTGGGTGTGCGTGTGTTGTGAGGGAGTGTGTTGGGAGGGAGTGTGGTGTGCTGGAGTGTGGAATGGAGTGTGGTGAGAGGGCGTGTGGTGCGAGAGTGTTTAGAAAAAGGAGTGTGATGAAGAGATTCTGGTGGGATGGCGAGTGCTGGGAGGGCGTGTGGTGCGAGTGAGTCTGGGAGAAGGAATGTGGTGCAGTGAGTCTCGTGGCATCGCGTATTTTCGGAGGGCATGTGGAGCGAGGTAGTATGTGGGAAGGAGTGTGATGAAGGGGGTGTGGTGGGAGGGACTGTAGTGGGAGTGTGTGAGGTGCCAGGGAGTGTGTGAGAATGAGTTTGGTGGAGGATGTGTGGTGGGCGGGCGTATGGTGGGAGGGTGTGTGGTGCGAGGAAGTGTGGGACGAAGAGTGTGATGAAGTTTTTGTGGTGAGAGGGCATTTGGTGCGTGGGAGTGTGGTGAAAGTTAGTGTGGTGAGGAGTGTGTGTGGAGTGGAGTGAAGGGAGTGTGGTGGGAAGGTGTGTGGTGGGAGGGCGTGTGGTGCGAATGAGTGTGGTGAAATGTAGTGTGAGCAGAAGTTGTGTGGTGAAGGGAGTGTGGTGTGAGGGCGTTTGTTGAGAGGGCATATCGTTCGAGGAAGTGTGGAGAAAGGTAGTGTGGGGAGGATTGTGGGAGACGAATGGTGGTGGAGGGAGGGCGTGTGCTGGGATGGCGTGCGGTGCAAAGGCACGTGGTGCGAGGGAGTGTGTGAGAAAAAATGTGGTGAAGGGAGTTTGGTTTGAGGGTGTGTGGTGGGAGGGCATATGGTGTGAGGGGGTGTTGTGGGAGGGCGTCTGGTGCAAGAACGCGTCGTGCGAGCGAGTGTGGAGCAATGTTGTGTTGGGAAGAATGGGGGAGTAGGAGGGTGGTGGTGGGAGGGCGTGTGCTGGGAGGGCATGTGGTGGGAAGGCATGTGGTGTGAGTTAGAGTGGTGGGAGGGCGTGTGTTGCGTGGGAGTGTGGGAGAAGGAGTTTGTTGAAGGGTGTGTGATGGGAGGGCTTGTGCTATGAGAGCGTGTGGTGTGAGGAAGTGTGGGAGAAGTTGTGTGATAATGTGAGTGTGGTAGGAGGGCATGTGGTGCGAGGTAATGTGGTGAAAGTTAGTAAGGAGAGGATTATGGGAGAAGGAGTGCAGTGAAGGGTGTGTGGTGAGAGGGACTGTGGCGGGGGCGCGTGTGGTGTGAGGGAGTATGGGAGAAGTTGTTTGGTGGAGGAAGTGTGGTTGGAGGGCGTGTGGTGCGAGGAAGTGTGGGAGAAAGAGTGTGATAAGGGAGTGTAGTGCGAGGGCGTGTGGTGTGATTGAGTGTGGTGAATGTTAGTGTGGGAGAAGCACTTCGGCGAAGGGTGTGTGGTGGGAGGGACTGTGGAGGAAGTGCGTGTGGTATGAGGGTTTGTGGGAGAAGGAATGTGAGGAAGGGAGTGCAGTGTGAGGGCGTGTAGTGCGATTGAGTGTGGTGAATGTTAGCGTGGGAGAAGCAGTGCGGTGAAGGGTGTGTGGTGCGAGGGTCTGTGGCAGGAGTGCATTTGGTGCGAGGGAGTATGGGAGGAGTTTAGTGGAGGAAGTGTGGTGGGAGTATGTGTGGTGGATAGGCATGTGGTGTCATTTAGTATGGGAGAAGTATTGTGGTGCAGGGAGTGTGGTTCGTGTAAGTGTGGTAGAAGGAATGTGATGAAGGGAGTGTGGTGGGAGGAAGTGTGGTGCAAGGAAATGTGGTGAAAGTGTGGAAGAAGGAGTGCGGTGAATGGTGTGTATTAGGTAGGACTATGGTGGGAATGTGTATGGTGTGAGGGAGTGTGGGAGAAGGAGTTTGGTGTAGGAAGTGTTGTGGGAGGGCGTGTGTTAGGAGGACTTGTGGTGAGTTTGACTGTGGGAGAAGGAGTGTGGTGAAGGTTCTGTGGAGGGAGTGTGTGTGGTGCGAGGGTGTGTGGGAGGAGTTTAGTGGATGAAGTGTGGTGGGAGTACGTGTGGTGGGTAGGCGTGTGGTGTGAGTTAGTATGGGAGAAGCATTGTGGTGCAGGGAGTGTGGGGGAGGGTGTGTGGTGCATGTAAGTGTGGGAGAAGGAATGTGATGAAGGGAGTGTGGTGGGAGGGAGTGTGGTGCGAAGTAATGTGGTGAAAGTGTGGGTGAAGGAGTGCGGTGAAGGGTGTGTGGTGGGAGGGACTCTGGAGGAAGTGCGTGTGGTGCGAGGGATTGTGGGAGAATGCATGTGATGAAGGGAGTGCAGTGCGAGGGCGTGTGGTGCGATTGAGTGTGGTGAATGTTAGCGTGGGCGAAGCAGTGCGGTGAAGGGTGTGTGGTGCGAGGGTCTGTGGCGGGAGTGCGTTTGGTGCGAGGGAGTGTGGGAGGAGTTTAGTGGAGGAAGTGTGGTGGGAGTACGTGTGGTGGATAGGCGTGTGATGTAAGTTAGTATGGGAGAAGTATTGTGGTGCAGGGAGTGTGGGGGAGGGTGTGTGGTTCGTGTAAGTGTGGGAGAAGGAATGTGATGAAGGGAGTGTGGTGGGAGGGAGTGTGGTGCAAGGGAATGTGGTGAAAGTGTGAAGAATGGAGTGCGGTGGGAGGGACTGTAGTGGGAGTGCGTGAGGTGCCAGGGATTTTCCGAGAATGAGTTTGGTGGAGGAAGTGTGGTGGGAGGATTTGTGATGCGAGGGAGTGTGGGAGAAGGATTGTAGTGAAGGTAGTGTGGTGGGAGGGTGTCTGGTGCGATTGATTTTTGGAGAAGTAGAGTGGTGAATGGAGTGTGGTGGGAGGGTGTGTGGTGCGAGGTCGTTTAGGAGAAGGAGTGTGGTATAGGGAGCGTGGTGGGAGGGCGTGTGGTGTGCTGGAGTGTGGGAGAAGGTGTCTGATGAAAGGAGTGTAGCGGGAGGGCGTGGAGTGCGAGGGCGTTTCGGAGAAGGAGTGTGATGAAGGGAGTCTGGTGTGATGGCGTGTGCTGGGACAGCATGATGTGCTCGTGAGTGTGGATGGAGGAGTTTGGTGCAGTGAGTGTGGTGGAAGCGCGTACTGTCGGAAGGCATATGGAGCAAGGGCGTATAGGAGAAGTAGTGTTGTGAACTGAGTGTGGTGGGAGGGCATGTGGTGCAAGGAAGTGTGGGAGAAGGTGTCTGGTGAAGGGAGTGTGGTGGGAGGGCGTGTGGTGCGAGGGTATTAAGGAGAAGGAGTGTGATGAAGTGAGGTTGATGGGAGGGAGTGTGGTGCGAGGGAGTATGGGAACAGGTGTGTTGCGGAGGGAGTTTGGTGGGAGGGTTTGTGGTGGAAGGACATGTGGTAGGAGGGCGTGTGTTGCGAGGAAGTGTGAGAGGAGCGTGATGAAGGGAGTTTGGTTGGAGGACGTGAGCTGCGAGGGAATATGGGGGAAGGTGTGTGGCGGAGGGAGTTTGGTTAGAGGGCGTGTGGTGGAAGGACGTGGTAGGAGGGCAGGTTGTTCGAGAGAGTGTGGGAGAAGGAGTGTGATGAAGGGTGTGTGGTGTGGAGCGAATGTATGTGGTGAAAGTTAGCGTGGTAGAAGGAGTGCGGTGAAGGGTGTGTGGTGGGAGGGACTCTGAAGGGAGTGCATGTGGTGCGTGGAGTGTGCGGGAAGGAGTTTAGTAGAGGAAGTGTGATGGGAGGGTGTGTGGTTGGAGGAAGTGTGATGCGAGGAATTTTGGGAGTTTGAGTGTAGTGAATGTAGTGTTGTGGGAGGGCATGTGGAGGAACGGCATGTGGTGCGAGTTAGAGTGGTGGGAGGGCATGTGTTGTGTGGGAGAAGGAGTGTTTTGAAGGGAGTGTGATGGGACGGCTTGTGGTGGGAGTGCGTGTGTTGTGAGGGAGTGTGTTGGGAGGGAATGTGGTGTGCTGGAGTGTGGAAGGGAGTGTGGTGGGAGGGCGTGTGGTGCGAGAGTGTTTAGAAAAAGGAGTGTGATGAAGAGATTCTGGTGGGGTGGCGTGTGCTGGGAGGGCGTGTGGTGCGAATGAGTCTGGGAGAAGGAGTGTGGTGCAGTGAGTCTGGTGGGATCGCGTACTTTCGGAGGGCATGTGGAGCGAGGTAGTATGTGGGAAGGAGTGTGATGAAGGGTGTGTGGTGCGAGGGTCTGTGGCGGGAGTGCGTTTGGCGCGAGGGAGTGTGGGATGAATTTAGTGGAGGAAGTGTGGTGGGAGTACGTGTGGTGGATAGGCGTGTGATGTAAGTTAGTATGGGAGAAGTATTGTGGTGCAGGGAGTGTGGGGGGGGGTGTGTGGTTCGTGTAAGTGTGGGAGAAGGAATGTGATGAAGGGAGTGTGGTGGGAGGGAGTGTGGTGCAAGGGAATGTGGTGAAAGTGTGAAGAAGGGAGTGCGGTGGGAGGGACTGTAGTGGGAGTGCGTGAGGTGCCAGGGATTTTCCGAGAATGAGTTTGGTGGAGGAAGTGTGGTGGAAGGGCGTGTGGTGGGAGGATTTGTGATGCGAGGGAGTGTGGGAGAAGGATTGTAGTGAAGGTAGTGTGGTGGGAGGGTGTGTGGTGCGAGGTCGTTTAGAAGAAGGAGTGTGATGAAGGGAGTCTGGTGGGAGTGAATGCGGACGGAGGACGTGTGGAGTGAGGGAAGGTGTGAACTGAGTGTGGTGGGAGGGCGTGTGGTGCAAGGAAGTGTGGGAGAAGGTGTCTGGTGAAGGGAGTGTGGTGGGAGGACGTGTGGTGCGAGGGCGTTAAGGAGTAGGAGTGTGGTATAGGGAGCGTGGTGGGAGGGCGTGTGGTGTGCTGGAGTGTGGGAGAAGGTGTCTGATGAAAGGAGTGTAGCGGGAGGGCGTGGGGTGCGAGGGCGTTTCGGAGAAGGAGTGTGATGAAGGGAGTCTGGTGTGATGGCGTGTGCTGGGACAGCATGATGTGCTCGTGAGTGTGGAAGGAGGAGTGTGGTGCAGTGAGTGTGGTGGAAGCGCGTACTGTCGGAAGGCATATGGAGCAAGGGCGTATAGGAGAAGTAGTGTTGTGAACTGAGTGTGGTGGAAGGGCATGTGGTGCAAGGAATTGTGGGAGAAGGTGTCTGGTGAAGGGAGTGTGGTGGGAGGGCCTGTGGTGCGAGGGCGTTAAGGAGAAGGAGTGTGATGAAGTGAGGTTGATGGGAGGGAGAGTGGTGCGAGGGAGTATGGGAACAGGTGTGTTGCGGAGGGAGTTTGGTGGGAGGGTTTGTGGTGGAAGGACATGTGGTAGGAGGGCGTGTGTTGCGAGGAAGTGTGAGAGGAGCGTGATGAAGGGAGTTTGGTTGGAGGACGTGAGCTGCGAGGGAATATGGGGGCAGGTGTGTGGCGGAGGGAGTTTGGTTAGAGGGCGTGTGGTGGAAGGACGTGGTAGGAGGGCGGGTTGTTCGAGAGAGTGTGGGAGAAGGAGTGTGATGAAGGGTGTGTGGTGGGAGGGACTCTGAAGGGAGTGCATGTGGTGCGTGGAGTGTGCGGGAAGGAGTTTAGTAGAGGAAGTGTGATGGGAGGGTGTGTGGTTGGAGGAAGTGTGATGCGAGGAATTTTGGGAGTTTGAGTGTAGTGAATGTAGTGTTGTGGGAGGGCATGTGGTGGGAAGGCATGTGGTGCGAGTTAGAGTGGTGGGAGGGCATGTGTTGTGTGGGAGAAGGAGTGTTTTGAAGGGAGTGTGATGGGACGGCTTGTGCTGGGTGTGCGTGTGTTGTGAGGGAGTGTGTTGGGAGGGAGTGTGGTGTGCTGGAGTGTGGAATGGAGTGTGGTGAGAGGGCGTGTGGTGCGAGAGTGTTTAGAAAAAGGAGTGTGATGAAGAGATTCTGGTGGGATGGCGAGTGCTGGGAGGGCGTGTGGTGCGAGTGAGTCTGGGAGAAGGAATGTGGTGCAGTGAGTCTGGTGGGATCGCGTATTTTCGGAGGGCATGTGGAGCGAGGTAGTATGTGGGAAGGAGTGTGATGAAGGGGGTGTGGTGGGAGGGACTGTAGTGGGAGTGTGTGAGGTGCCAGGGAGTGTGTGAGAATGAGTTTGGTGGAGGATGTGTGGTGGGCGGGCGTATGGTGGGAGGGTGTGTGGTGCGAGGAAGTGTGGGACGAAGAGTGTGATGAAGTTTTTGTGGTGAGAGGGCATTTGGTGCGTGGGAGTGTGGTGAAAGTTAGTGTGGTGAGGAGTGTGTGTGGAGTGGAGTGAAGGGAGTGTGGTGGGAAGGTGTGTGGTGGGAGGGCGTGTGGTGCGAATGAGTGTGGTGAAATGTAGTGTGAGCAGAAGTTGTGTGGTGAAGGGAGTGTGGTGTGAGGGCGTTTGTTGAGAGGGCATATCGTTCGAGGAAGTGTGGAGAAAGGTAGTGTGGGGAGGATTGTGGGAGACGAATGGTGGTGGAGGGAGGGCGTGTGCTGGGATGGCGTGCGGTGCAAAGGCACGTGGTGCGAGGGAGTGTGTGAGAAAAAATGTGGTGAAGGGAGTTTGGTTTGAGGGTGTGTGGTGGGAGGGCATATGGTGTGAGGGGGTGTTGTGGGAGGGCGTCTGGTGCAAGAACGCGTCGTGCGAGCGAGTGTGGAGCAATGTTGTGTTGGGAAGAATGGGGGAGTAGGAGGGTGGTGGTGGGAGGGCGTGTGCTGGGAGGGCATGTGGTGGGAAGGCATGTGGTGTGAGTTAGAGTGGTGGGAGGGCGTGTGTTGCGTGGGAGTGTGGGAGAAGGAGTTTGTTGAAGGGTGTGTGATGGGAGGGCTTGTGCTATGAGAGCGTGTGGTGTGAGGAAGTGTGGGAGAAGTTGTGTGATAATGTGAGTGTGGTAGGAGGGCATGTGGTGCGAGGTAATGTGGTGAAAGTTAGTAAGGAGAGGATTATGGGAGAAGGAGTGCGGTGAAGGGTGTGTGGTGAGAGGGACTGTGGCGGGGGCGCGTGTGGTGTGAGGGAGTATGGGAGAATTTGTTTGGTGGAGGAAGTGTGGTTGGAGGGCGTGTGGTGCGAGGAAGTGTGGGAGAAAGAGTGTGATAAGGGAGTGTAGTGCGAGGGCGTGTGGTGTGATTGAGTGTGGTGAATGTTAGTGTGGGAGAAGCACTTCGGCGAAGGGTGTGTGGTGGGAGGGACTGTGGAGGAAGTGCGTGTGGTATGAGGGTTTGTGGGAGAAGGAATGTGAGGAAGGGAGTGCAGTGTGAGGGCGTGTAGTGCGATTGAGTGTGGTGAATGTTAGCGTGGGAGAAGCAGTGCGGTGAAGGGTGTGTGGTGCGAGGGTCTGTGGCAGGAGTGCGTTTGGTGCGAGGGAGTATGGGAGGAGTTTAGTGGAGGAAGTGTGGTGGGAGTATGTGTGGTGGATAGGCGTGTGGTGTCATTTAGTATGGGAGAAGTATTGTGGTGCAGGGAGTGTGGTTCGTGTAAGTGTGGGAGAAGGAATGTGATGAAGGGAGTGTGGTGGGAGGGAGTGTGGTGCAAGGGAATGTGGTGAAAGTGTGGAAGAAGGAGTGCGGTGAATGGTGTGTATTAGGTAGGACTATGGTGGGAATGTGTATGGTGTGAGGGAGTGTGGGAGAAGGAGTTTGGTGTAGGAAGTGTTGTGGGAGGGCATGTGTTAGGAGGACTTGTGGTGAGTTTGACTGTGGGAGAAGGAGTGTGGTGAAGGGTGTGTGGTGGGAGGGACTGTAGTGGGAGTATGATAGATGCGATGGAGTGTGGGAGTAGGAGTTTGGTGGAGGTTTTGTGGTGGGAGGACATGTGGTGGGATGATTTGTGATGCGAGGGAGTGTGGGAGAAGGGTTGTAGTGTGGTGGGAGGGTGTCTGGTGCGAGTGAGTTTTGGAGAAGGAGTGTGGTGAAGGGAGTGCGTTGGGAGTGAATTCGGACGGAGGGCGTGTGGAGTGATGGAGGATGGGAGATGAAGTGTCATGAAGTGAGTGTGGTGGGAGGGTGTGTGGTGCGAGGGCACTTAGGTGAAGGAGTGTGATGAAGGGAGTTTGGTGGGAGGGCGTGTGGTGCGAGGGAGTATGGGAGAAGGAGTTTGGTGGAGGAAGTGTGGTTGGAGGGTGTGTGGTGCGAGGAAGTGTGGGAGAAAGAGTGTGATGAAGGGAGTGTAGTGCGAGGGCGTGTGGTGTGATTGAATGTGGTGAATGTTAGTGTGGGAGAAGCAGTTCGGTGAAGGGTGTGTGGTGGAGGGACTGGAGGAAGTGTGTGTTGTGCGAGGGAGTGTGGGAGAAGGAATGTGGTGAAGGGAGTTTGGTTTGAGAGAGTGTGGTGGGAGGGCATATGGTGGGAGGGGGCGTGGTGGGAGGGCGCCTGGTGCAAGAACGTGTCGTGCGAGCGAGTGTGGAGAAATGTTGTTAGGAGGAATGGAAAGAAGGTCGTGGGGGCCGTGTGCTGGGAGGACATGTGGTGGGAAGGCATGTGGTGCGAGTTAGAATGGTGGGAGGGCGTGTGTTGTGTGGGAGAGGGAGTGTGTTGATGGGAGTGTGATGGGACGGCATTGGTGGGAGGTCGTGTTGTGTGAGGCAGTGTGGGAGTAGGAGTGTGGTGAAGGGAGGGTGGTGGGAGGGCGTGTGGTGTGATGGCGTTTAGGAAAAGGAGTGTGATGAAGGGAGTCTGGTGGGAGGGCGTGTGCTGGAGGGCATGTGGTGCGATTGAGTGTGGGTGAAGGAGTGTGGTGCAGTGAGTCTGTTGGGATCGCGTACTGTCGGAGGGCATGTGGAGCAAGGGAGTATGGGAGGAGGAGTGTGATGAAGGGAGTGTGGTGGGAGGGACTGGAGTGGGAGTGTGTGAGTTGCCAGGGAGTGTGTGAGAATGAGTTTGATGGAGGAAGTGTGGTGGGAGGGCATATGGTGGGAAGGTGTGTGGTGCGAGGAAGTGTGGGAGAAGGAGTGTGAAGAAGGGAGTATGGTGGGAAGGCGTGTGTTGGGAGGAAGTGTGAGAGGGAGTGTGATGAAGGGAGTGTGGTGGAGGGCGTGTGGTGCGAGGGAGTATGGGATAAGGTGTTTGGTGGAGGAAGTGTGGTTGGAGGACTTGTGGTGCGAGTAAGTTTGGGAGAAGGAGTGTGATGAAGGGAGTGTGGTGGGAGGTTGTGTGGTGCGAGCGAAAGTGGTGTTATTTAGTGTGGGGGTGGAGTGCGGGAGAAGGTGGGCGGTGAAGTGTGTGTGATGGGAGGGACTGTAGTGGTAGTGTGTGTAGTGTGAGGGAGTGTGGGAGAAGGATTTGGTGGAAAAAGTGTGGTGGGAGGGCATGTGGTGGTATGATGTGTGATGCGAGCTCGTGTGGGAGATGGAGAGTGGTGAAGACACTGTGGTGGGAATGTGTGAGGTGTCAAGGGATGTGGTGCGAGGTACTATGCGAGAAAGAGTGTGGTCAAGTGAGTGTTGTGGGAGGCTGTGTGGTGTGAGGGAATGTGGTGAAATGTAGTGTGGGGAGGAGTGTGGGAGGAGTGTGGTGAATGGACTGTGATGGGAGGGCGTGTGTTGCAAGGGAATGTGCGACAAGGAGTCTGGTGAAGGGACTGTGGTGATGTGCGTGTGGTGGGAGGGCTTATGGGGAATGGAATTGTCGGGAGGAGTGTGGGAGAAGGACTGTGGGGAAGAAAAATTGGTGTGAGGGCGTGTCGTGGGAAGGCGTATGGTCCGAGGGAGTGTGGGCGAAGGAACGTGGTGAAGAGAGTTTGGTGGGATGGTGTGTGGGGGTAGGGCATTTCATGGATGGGCGTGTGGTAGGAGAGCATGTGGTGCGAGGGGGTGTGGGAGGAGTTTAGTGGAGGAAGTGTGGTTGGAGTACATGTGGTGGGTAGGCGTGTGGTGTGAGTTAGTATGGGAGAAGGATTGTGGTGCAGTGAGTGTGGGGGAGGGTGTGTGGTGCATGTAAGTGTGGGAGAAGGAATGTGATGAAGGGTGTGTGGTGGGAGGGAGTGTGGTGCGAGGGCGTTTAGGAAAAGGAGTGTGATGAAGAGATTCTGGTGGGAGGGCGTGTGCTGGGAGGGCGTGTGGTGCGAGTGAGTGTAGGAGAAGGAGTGTGGTGCAGTGAGTCTGGTGGGATCGCATACTGTCGGAGGGCATGTGGAGCAAGGGAGTATGGGACGATGAGTGTGATGAAGGGAGTGTGGTGGGAGGGACTGGAGTGGGAGTGTGTGAGTTGCCAGGGAGTGCGTGAGAATGAGTTTGGTGGAGGAAATGTGGTGGGAGAGCGTATGGTGTGAAGGCGTGTGGTGCGAGGAAGTGTGGGAGAAGTAGTGTGAAGAAGGGAGTGTGGTGGAAGGGAGTGTGGTGCAAGGGAATGTGGAGAAAGTGTGGAAGAAGGAGTGCGGTGAATGGTGTGTATTAGGCTGGACTAACGTGGGAATGTGTATGGTGTGAGGGAGTGTGGGAGAAGGAGTTTGGTGTAGGAAGTGTTGTGGGAGGGCGTGTGATAGGAGGACTTGTGGTGCGTGTGACTGTGGGAGAAGGAGTGTGGTGAAGGGTGTGTGATGGGAGGGACTGTAGTCGGAGTATGATAGATGCGATGGAGTGTGGGAGTAGGAGTTTGGTGGAGGAAATGTGGTGGGAGGGCGTGTGGTGCGAGGATTTGTGATGCGAGTGAGTGTGGGAGAAGGATTGTAGTGAAGGTAGTGTGGTGGGAGGGTGTGTGGTGCGAGGTCGTTTAGGAGAAGGAGTGTGATGAAGGGAGTCTGGTGGGAGGGCGTATGCTGGGAGGGCCTGTGGAGCGAGTGTGTGTGGACGAAGGAGGGTGCTGCATTGAGTGTGGTGGGAGCGCGTGTGGTGCAAGGAAGTGTGGGAGAAGGTGTCTGGTGTAGGGAGTGTGCTGGGAGGGCGTGTGGTGCGAGGGCGTTTAGGAAAAGGAGTGTGATGAAGAGATTCTGGTGGGAGGGCTTGTGCTGGGAGGGCATGTGGTGCGATTGAGTGTGGGAGAAGGAGTGTGGTGCAGTGAGTCTGGTGGGATCGCGTACTGTTGGAGGGCATGTGGAGCAAGGGAGTATGGGAGGATGAGTGTGATGAAGGGAGTGTGGTGGGAGGGACTGGAGTGGGAGTGTGTGAGTTGCCAGGGAGTGTGTGAGAATGAGTTTGATGGAGGAAGTGTGGTGGGAGGGCATATGGTGGGAAGGTGTGTGGTGTGAGGAAGTGTGGGAGAAGGAGTGTGAAGAAGGGAGTGTGGTGGGAGGGACTGTAGTGGGAGTATGATAGATGCGATGGAGTGTGGGAGTAGGAGTTTGGTGGAGGAAGTGTGGTGGGAGGGCGTGAGGTGTGAGGATTTGTCATGCGAGGGAGTGTGGGAGAAGGATTGTGCGTGAGGTGCCAGGGATTGTGCGAGAATGAGTTTGGCGGAGGAAGTGTGGTGGGAGCACGTGTGATGGGAGGGCGTGTGATGGGAGGGCGTGTGGTGGGAGGGAATGTGGTGAAAGTGTGGGAGAAGGAGTGCGGTGAATGGTGTGTGTTAGGTAGGACTATGGTGGGAATGCAAATGGTGTGAGGGAGTGTGGGAGAAGATGTTTGGTGTAGGAAGTGTTGTGGGAGGGCATGTGTTAGGAGGACTTGTGGTGCGTGTGACTGTGGGAGAAGGAGTGTGTTGAAGGGTGTGTGGTGGGAGGGACTATAGTGGGAGTATGATAGATGCGATGGAGTGTGGGAGTAGGAGTTTGGTGGAGGAAGTGTGGTGGGAGGGCGTGAGGTGTGAGGATTTGTCATGCGAGGGAGTGTGGGAGAAGGATTGTAGTGAAGAGTTTCGGAGAAGGAGTGTGGTGAAGTGAGTGTGGTGGGAGGGTGTGTGGTCGAAAGGCATGTGCTGCGAGGGAGTGCTGAGAAAGAATGTGGTGAAGGGAGTTTGGTTTGAGGTAGTGTGATGGGAGGGCATATGGTGGGAGGGGGAGTGGTGGGAGGGCGTCTGGTGCAAGAACGTGTTGTGCGAGCGAGTGTGGAGAAATGTTGTGTTGGGAGGAATGGGGAGAAGGAGGGTGGTGGTGGGAAGGCGTGTGCTGGGTGGGCATGTGGTGGGAAGGCATGTTGTGCGAGTTAGAGTGGTGGGAGGGCGTGTGTTGCGTGGGAGTATGGGAGAAGGAGTGTGTTGAAGGGAGTGTGATGGAAGGGCTTGTGCTGGGAGTGCGTGTGGTGCGAGTGAGTGTGGTGTGAGTGCGTGTTGTGTGAGGCAGTGTGGGAGAAGGAGTGTGGTGAAGGGAGGGTGGTGGGAAGTACTGTGGTGTGCTGGAGTGTGTAAGAATGTGTCTGGTGAATGTTTGTGTGGGAGAAGGAGTGCGGTGATGAGTGTGTGGTGGGAGTGACTGTGGAGTGAGTGTGTGTGGTGCGAGGGAGTGTGAGAGAAGGAGTGTAGTAAAGGTAGTGTGGTGGGATTGCGTGTGGTGGGAGGGCATGTGGTGGGAGAGCGTGTGGTTCGAGTGAGTGTGAGAGAAGTATTGTTGATGAAGTATGGTGGGATTGCGTGTAGTGCGGGTATGTGTTGGAGAAGGAGTGTGCTGAAGGGAGTGTGGTGGAAGGGCGTGTGTTGAGAGTGTGTGAGGTGAGAGGTAGTGTGGGAGGAGTGTGGGAGGAGGAGAGTGGGAGAAGGAGTGTGGTGGTTGGAGGGTGTGTGCTGCGTGGGCGTGTAATGGGAAGGCATATGGTGCGAGGGAGTGTGGGCGAAGGAATGTGGCGAAGGAGTTTGTTGGGAGGGCGTGTGGTGGGAGGGCATGTGGTGGGAGAGCGTGTGGTTCGAATGAGTGTGGGAGAAGTATTGTGGATGAAGTGTGGTGGGAGGGCGTGTGGTGTGGGAATGTGTTGGAGAAGGAGTGTGCTGAAGGGAGTGTGGTGGGAGGGTGTGTTCTGGGAGAGCATGTGGTGGGAAGGCATGTGGTGCGAGTTAGAGTGGTGGGAGGGCGTGTGTTGCGTGGGAGTGTGGGAGATGGATTGTGTTGAAGGGAGTGTGATGGGAGCGCTTGTGGTGGGAGTGCATGTGGTGTGAGGGAATGTGGTGGGAGGGCTTGTGGTGTGCTGGTGTGTGGGAGAAGGTGTCTGGTGAAGGTAGTGTGGTGGGAGGGCGTGAGTTGCGAGGGTGTTTACGAGAAGGAGTGTGATGAAGGGAGTCTTGTGGAAGGGCGTGTATTGGGAGGGCATGTGGTGCGAGTGAGTGTGGGAGAAGTAGAATGGTGCAGTGAGTGTGGTGGGATCGCGTACAGTCGGAGGGCATGTGGAGCGAGGGAGTATGGGAAAAGTAGTGTTGTGAAGTGAGTGTGGCTGAAGGGCGTGTGCTCTGAGGGCGTGTGGTGTGAGGAAGTGTGGGAGAAGTTGTGTGATAATGTGAGTGTGGTAGGAGGGCGTGTGGTGCTAGGTAAGGTGGTGAAAGTTAGTAAGGGGAGGATTATGGGAGAAGGAGTGCGGTGAAGGGTGTGTGGTGGGAGGGACTGTGGAGGAAGTGCTTGTGGTGCGAGGGATTGTGGGAGAAGGAATGTGATGAAGGGAGTGCAGTTCGAGGGCATGTGGTGCAATTGAGTGTGGTGAATGTTAGTGTGGGAGAAGCAGTTCGGCGAAGGGTCTGTGGTGGGAGGGACTGTGGAGGGAGTGCGTGTGCTGCGAGGGAGTGTGGGAGAAGGAGTTTAATGGAGGAAGTGTGATGGGAGTACGTGTGGTGGGTAGGAGTGTGGTGTGAGTTAGTATGGGAGAAGGATTGTGGTGCAGGGAGTGTGGGGGACGGTGTGTGGTGCGTGTAAGTGTGGGATTAGAAATGTGATGAAGGGAGTGTGGTGGGAGGGCGGTGAATGGTGTGTATTAGGTAGGACTATGGTGGGAATGCGTATGTTGTGAGGGAGTGTGGGAGAAGGAATTTGGTATAGGAAGTGTTGTGGGAGAGCGTGTGTTAGGAGGACTTGTGGTGCATGTGACTGTGGGAGCAGTGTGGTGAAGGGTGTGTGGTGGGAGGGATTGTAGCGGGAGTATGATAGATGCGATGGAGTGTGGGATTAGCAGTTTGGTGGAGGAAGTGTAATGCGAAGTAGTGTGGGAGAAGGATTGTAGTGAAGGTAGTGTGGTGGGAGGGCATCTGGTGCGAGTGAGTTTCGGAGAAGGAGTATGGTGAAGGGAGTGTGGTGGGAGGGTGTGTGGTGCGAGGGCGTTTAGGAGAAGGAGTGTGATGAACGGAGTCTGGTGGGAGGGCGTGTGCTGGGAGGGCATGATGTGCGAGTGAGTGTGGAAGGAGAAGTGTGGTGCAGTAAGTGTGGTGGGAGCGCATCCTTTCGGAGGGCATGTGGAGCGAGGGAGTATAGGAGAAGTAGTGTGAACTGAGTGTGGTGGGAGGGCGTGTGGTGCAAGGAAGTGTGGGAGAAGGTGTCTGGTGATGGGAGTATGCTGGGAGTGCGTGTGGTGCGAGTGCATTGGGAGTGAATGCGGATGGAGGGCATGTGGAGTGAGGGAGGATGGGAGAAGGAATGTCATGAAGGGATTTTGGTGGGAGGGCATGTGGTGCGAGGACGTGTGGGAGAAGGAGCGTGATGAATGGAGTTTGGTGGGAGGGCGTGAGGTATGAGGGAGTATGGGAGCAGGTGTGTGGCGGAGGGAGTTTGGTGGGAGGGCATGTGGTGGAAGGGCATATGGTAGGAGGGTGTGTGGTTTGAGGAAGTGTGGGAGAAGGAGTGTGATGAAGGGAGTGTGGTGGGAGGGCGTGTGGTGCGAATGAGTGTGGTGAAAGTTAGCGTGGGAGAAGGAGTGCGTTGAATAGTTTGTGGTGGGAGGAACAGTGAAGGGAGTGCGTGTGGTGCGAGGGAGTGTGCGAGAAGGAGTTTAATATAGGAAGTGTGGTGGGAGGTCATGTGGTGGGAGGATGTGTGAGTCGAGGAAGTTTGGGAGAATGAGTGTAGTGAATGGAGTGTGGTGGGAAAGCGTGTGGTGGGAGGAAGTGTGAGAGATGGAGTGTGATGAAGGGAGTGTGTTGGGAGGGCGTGTGGTGCGAGGGAGTATGGGAGAAGGTGTGTGATGAAGGGAGTGTGGTGGGAGGGTGTGTGGTGTGAACAAAAATGGTGTTATTTAGTGTGGGGGTGGAGTGCGGGAGAAGGAGGGCGGTTAAGGGTGTGTGGTGGGAAGGACTGTAGTGGGAGTGCATGTGGTGTGATGGAGTGTGGGAGACGGATTTGGTGGAGAAAGTGTCGTGGGAGGGCACGTGGTGGGATGATGTGTGATGCGAGCTCGTGTGGGAGATGGAGTGCGGTGAAGACACTGTGGTGGGAGGGCGTGAGGTGTCAGGGGATGTGGTGCGAGGTACTATGCGAGAAAGAATGTGGTGAAGTGAGTGTTGTGGGAGGCCGTGTGGTGTGAGGGAATGTGGGGAAATGTAGTGTGGGGAGGAGTGTGGGAGGAGTGTGTTGCAAGGGAATGTGCGACAAGCAGTCTGGTGAAGGGACTGTGGTGATGTGGGTGTGGTGGGAGGACTTCTGGGGAATGGAAGTGTGGGGAGGAGTGTGAGAGAAGGAGTGTTGGGAAGAAAAAGTGGTGTGAGGGTGTGTGGTGGGAAGGCGTATGGTCTGAGGAAGTGTGGGAGAAGAAACGTTGTGAAGGGAGTTTGGTGGGATGGCGTGTGGGGGTAGGGCGTTTGATGTAAGGGCGTGTGGTAGGAGAGCGTGTGGTGCGAGGAAGTGTGGGAGAAGGAGTTTGATGAAGGGAGTGTGGTGGAAGGACATGTGTTGCGAGAGAGTGTGGTGAATGTTAGTGTGGGAGAAGGAGTGCTATGATGGGTGTGTGGTGTTAGTTACTGTGGAGGGAGTGTGTGTGGTGCGAGGGAGTGTAAGAGCGGAGTTTAATAGAGAAAGTGTGGTGGGAGGACATGTGATGCGAGGTAGTTTGGGAGATGGAGTGTAATGAAGGGAGTGTTGTTGGAGAGCGTGCTGTGGAATGCGTGTGGTGTGAGTTGGTGTGGGTCAAGGAGTGTTTCATATTTTATTTTTTTATCCACCAATTCTTTTCTTTTTTATACCTTCCTTCATTGCTAATTCTTTTTCTATATTTACTATTTCCCTTTCAAACTGCTCTGTTTCCTGATTATAGTCCTTCTTCATCTTGGTTACATAACTTATTATTTGCCCTCTAATGAATGCTTTCATTGCATCCCATAATATAAACTTATCTTTCACTGATTTCGTATTTATTTCAAAATGCATTTTAATTTGTTTTTCAATAAATTCTCTAAAATCCTTCCTTTTAAGTAACATGGGGTTTAATCTCCGTCTATACATTCTTGGAGGGATGTCCTCTAACTTTACTGTCAATATTAAGGGTGAATGGTCCGATAGTATTCTAGCTTTATATTCTGTTTTTCTTACTCTATCTTGCATACGAGCTGATAACAAAAATAGGTCTATTCTTGAGTATGTTTTATGTCTAGCCGAGTAATATGAATATTCCTTTTCCTTTGGGTGTTGTTTCCTCCATATATCCAAAAGTTGCATTTCTTCCATCGATTTAATTATAAATTTGGTTACTTTGTTCTTTCTGTTAATTTTTTTTCCCAGTTTTGTCCATATTTGAATCCAAATTCAGGTTGAAATCCCCTCCTATTAATATGTTCCCTTGCGTATCTGCTATCTTCAAAAAGATATCTTGCATAAACTTTTGATCTTCTTCGTTAGGTGAATATACATTGAGTAGATTCCAAAACTCCGAATATATCTGACATTTTATCATTACATATCTCCCTGTTGGATCTATTATTTCCTCTTCTATTTTAAATGGCACATTTTTACTAATTAATATAGCTACTCCTCTTGCTTTTGAATTATACGATGCTGCTGTTACATGTCCTACCCAATCTCTCTTTAATTTCTTGTGCTCCAATTCAGTTTTCAGTTAAATGTGTTTCTTGCACAAATGCTATATCAATTTTTTATTTTTTCAGTAAATTTAGCAGTTTCTTCCTTTTAATTTGGTTATGTATTCCATTAATATTTAAAGTCATATAGTTCAACGTAGCCATTTTATACTTTGTTTATCTTCCCTTTCCGTTTCTCCATCATTACCTTTCCTTCTTATCCATTTCTGTTTTCTTGTTTTGAACCCTTTATAAGACAACATTCCTAAAACATCAAACATTTTCCTTATTCTCCTATTTAAAACTTCCCCTCCTGAGTTGTCCTTTATCCCTTGTCGGACAACCACATCTCCCCTCTCCATTTGGATTTGTGAATTCATTCTCAAGCGTCAGCTGATTTTGCAGTGACCGTAACTCCTCCCCACCCAGCCCCCCCAGAAAAGATTTCACTTTTCATATGTAACAAAGGTCACTCTTTTAATTCCCTCCTTATTCCCTGTATTCCATTTCCTTCCCTTATTAATTCTTGTCTATACTATCTATATTTTCCTCTAAATACGGATACATTCATGTATGCATATTATACATATACACACATATACCTCCTTACCCACATACGTATAAATCGTGGTAATTTTTACTCTTATTACATGTCTTCATCTCTCTGTTTGTTTTGTAGTTGTTCTGCAAATTTCCTTGCTTCCTCTGGATCCGAGAATAGTTTTTTTCCATAAGATCGTTTTCGATGTATTGAACTCCTTCCTCTTCTTCAGGAGTTCAAAACTTACGTGTCTTTTTAGTTCGCAGTCTTTTGTACTCTCGTTACACGTCTTCATCTCTCAGTCTATTTTGTAATTGTTCTGCAAATTTTCGTGCTTCCTCTGGATCCGAGAATAGTCTGTTTTGCTGTCCTGGAATAAATATTTTCAATACCGCTGGATGCTTTAGTATAAATTTATACCCTTTCTTCCATAAAATCGCCTTTGCTATATTGAACTCCTTTCTCTTCTTCAGGAGTTCAAAACTTATATCTGGATAAATGAAGATTTTTCGCCCTTTGTACTCCAGTGGCTTGTTGCTCTCTCTTACTTTTTCCATTGTTTTCTCCAGTACCTTTTCTCTTGTAGTATATCTTAGGAATTTTACTAAAATAGATCTTGGCTTTTGTTGTGGTTGTGGTTTAAAGGCCACTGCTCTATGTGCCCTTTCTATTTCCATTTCTTGCTGTAGTTCTGGACATCCTAGGATCCTAGGGATCCAATCTTTTATAAACTCTCTCATATTCTTGCCTTCTTCATCTTCCTTATTTCTTCTGTTATAATTTTCCATTATATCTATTTTCTGAGCTAACAGTTCTTGTGTCTCTTTAACTTTTTTATTAGATTCCTCTAATTTCTTTTTTAAGTCCTCTACCTCCATTTCTACTGCTGCTTCTCGTTCTTCCACCTTGTCCATTCTTTTTCCCATTTCTGATAAGGTCATACCTATTTTATTCATTTTCTCTTCTGTATTGTTTATTCTTCTTCTTAAATCATTAAATTCTTGCGCTTGCCATTCTTTAAATGACTCCATGTATTCTTTAATAAGAGAAAGTATATCCTTTGTCTTGCCTTTCCCTTCTTCTTCTATTTCACTGCACTCTTCCTCTTCCTCTTCTTCTTCCTCTGGGTTGGCCATCTGTTGTTTCTTTGTTGTCCTTTTCTTCTCTTCTTTCTTGTTTTCGTTGTCTTCTATGTTCTCCTCTTGCTGCAGCTGTTCTGCAGCTGTCATTGCCGGCTGTGGAGATCGACTCCCCAGCTGGTCACCCCTCCCGTCGGTGTGTTTTTTTGCATGCGCATCGCACATGCGCGAGGAGTCGTGCATGCGCGGTTGCGCACTTTTACTCGGCTCAGCGAGCCATTTTTGTAGTCCACTTTCTACCGACCTGAGGGAGCGGGTTTCTCTCTCCACCGCGGGCCTCTTCGAACAGGTAAGGCCTTCTCCTTCTTCTTCCGTTGTCTTCTCTTCCTCTCTTCTTACCGTTGGTTTCGATTTTTCTTTTTTCGTCGCCATCTTCTTTCCACCTTTATACTCACTTTACTTTAATTTTTATTTTTGTGCCTTTGTGTTTTCCTTTGTTTTTTCCGACTTTTCTGCAGAGGGCTGGAGTTCACCGTCCGGCCACTACTCCATCACGTGACTCCTTTGGACAAGGAGTGTGTTGAAGGGAGTGTGGTGGGAGGGCGTGTGGTGCGCGTAAGTGTGGGAGAAGGAATGTGATGAAGAGCGTGTGGTGGGAGGCAATGTGGTGAAAGTTAGTGTGGAAGATGGACTGGGGTGAAGGGTGTATGTTGGGTGGGACTGTGATGGAAATGCATGTGGTGTGAGCAAGTGTGGGAGAAGGAGTTTGGTGGAGGAAGTGTGGTGGGAGGGTGAGTGTTGGGAGGATGTGTGATGTGAGTGAGTGTGGGAGAAGCAGTGTGGCGAAGGGAGTTTGGTGGGAGGGCATGTGGTGGGAGGAAATGTAATGCGAGGGATTGTGGGAGAAGCAGTGTAGTGAAGACAGTGTGGTGGGAGGGCATGTGATTCGAGTGCGCGTGGGAGAACGAGTGAAGTAAAGGGAGTATGGTGAGATTTCGTGTGGTGGGAAGGCATGTGGTGCGAGTTAGAGAGGTGGGAGGACGTGTGTTGTGCTGGAGTGTGGGAGAAGGTGTCTGGTGAAGGGAGTGTGGTGGGAGGGCGTGTGGTGCGAAGGCGTTTAGAAGAAGGAGTGTGATGACGGGAGTCTGGTAGGAGGGCGTTTGTTGGGAGGGCATGTGCTGCGAGTAAGTGTGGGAGAAGTAGTGTGGTGCAGTGAGTGTAGTGGGATTGCGTACTGTTGGAGAAAATGTGGAGTGAGGAAGTATGGGAGAAGTAGTGTTCTGAAGTGAGTGTGGCTAGAGGGCGTGTGCTATGAGGGTGTGTGGTGTGTGGAAGTGTGGGAGAAGATGTGTGATAAAGTGAGTGTGGTAGGCGGGCATATGGTGCGAGTTAATGTGGTGAAAATTAGTAAGGGGAGGATTGTGGGAGAAGGAGTGCAGTGAAAGTATGTGGTGAGAGGGACTGTGGTGGGGGCGCCTGTGGTATGAGGGAGTATGGGAGAAGGAGTTTGGAGGAGGACGTGTGGTTGGAGGGCATGTGTTGCGAGGAAGTGTGGGAGAAAGAGTGTGAGTGTTGTGTGAGTATTATTTAAGAAAAGGTTGGACAGGTATATGGATGAGAAGAAGATGGAGGGTTATGGGCATTGTGCAGGGAGGTGGGACTAGAGAGGGGTGTTTAGTTCGGTGCGGACTAGAAGGGCCTAATGGCCTGTTTCCGTGCTGTAATTATTATGTTATATGTTATGTTATGATGAAGAGAGTGTAGTGCGAGGGCGTGTGGTGTGATTGAATGTGGTGAATGTTAGTGTGGGAGATGCAGTTCGGTGAAGGGTGTGTGGTGGGAGGGACTGTGGAGGAAGTGTGTGTTGTGCGAGGGAGTGTCTGAGAATGAGTGTGTTTAAGGGTGTATGGTGAAAGGAGTGTGGTGGGAGTGTCTGCGGTTGGGAGGGCGTGTGGTGCGTGGAGTTTGCGAGAAGTAGTGTGGTGAAGGGAGGGTGTCGGAGGGTGTGTCCTGAATGGGAGTGCGGATGAAAGAGTCTGTTGAAGTGAGTGTGGTGGGAAGGCGTACAGTGGGAGTGCTTGTGGAACGAGAGAGTATGAGAGAAGTAGTGTGGTTAAGTGAGTGTGGTGGGAGGGTGTGTGGTGGAAGGGTATTTGGTGCGAGGAAGTGTGGGAGAAAGAGTGTGATGAAGGGTCTGTGGTGCGATAGCGTGTGCTGCGCGGGAGTGTGGTGAAAGGCAGTGTCGGGAGGAGTGTTGGAAAAGTAGTGTGGTTTGTTGGGAAGGTGAGTGGTTGGAGTGCGTGTGGTCGGAGGGAATGTGGTGGGAATGCGTGTGGTGGGTGGGCGTGTGGTGCGGGTGAGTGTGGGAAAAGGAGTGTGGTGGGAGGGCTTGTGGTGCAAGGGAGTGTGTTGAAGGGTGTGGTGTTAGGGCATGTGGTGGGAGGGTCTGGGGTAGGAGTGCATGTGTTGTGAGTGTATTTGGGAGAAGGAATGTGGTGAAGGGTATGTGGCACGACAGCGTGTGGTCAGGAAGGAGTTTGGGAGAAGTAGTGTGGTGAAGGGAGTATGTGGGAGGGCGTGTGGTGCGTAGGTGTGTTGGAGAAGGAGTGTAGAGAAGGGAGTGTGGTGGGAGGGCATGTGGTTGGGAGAGTGTGTGGTGCCAGGGAGTTTGGGAGAAGTAGTGTGGTGAAGGGAGTGTGATGTAAGGGAGCGTGGTGGGAGGGCGTGTGGTGTCAAGGAGTGTGGGACAAGTTGTGTGGTGAAGGAAGTATCATAGGAGTTTGTGTGCTGGGAGGGCGTGTGTTGCGATGGTGTGTGTGAGAAGGAGTGTGATGAAGTGAGTGTGGTGGGAGGGCGTGTGGTGAGAGGAGTTGTGTGAGGAGTGTGATGAAGGGAATGTAGTGGGAGGGTATGTGATGAGAGGGCATATGGGAGATGGAGTGTGATGAAGTGAGTGTGGTGCGGGGGTGTGCGCTGCGAGTGAGTGTGGTGAAAGGCAGTGTGGAGAGGTGTGTTGTAAAAGTAGTGTATTTTGTTGGGAGGGTGAATTGTTGGAGTGCGTTTGGTCCGAGGGAGTGTGGTGGGAGTGCGTGTTGTTGGAGGGTGTGCGGTTCAAGTGAGTGTGGGAGGAGTGTGATGAAGGGAGTGTGGTGGGAGGGTGTGTGGTGGGAGGGCATGTTGTGAGAAGTGTTGTGTGAGGAGTGTGAAGAAGGGAGTGTGGTGGGAAGGCGTGTGGTGAGTGGACTTGTGGGGGGAGTGTGATGAAGGGAGTGTGGTGGGAAAGACTGTGGTGGGAGTGCGTGTGGTGAGAGGAGGTGTAAGAGAAGGAGTGTGATGAAGGGAGTGTTGTGTGAGGGTGTTTTGTGCGAGGAAGTGTGGGAGTAGGAGTGTGATGAGGGGAGTGTGGTGGGAGGGTATCTGCTGCGATGGAGTGTGGTGAAAGGTAGTGTGGGGAAGAATGTTGGAGAAGAAGTGTGGTGTTGGGAGGACATGTGCTGGGAGACCGTGTGGTGGAAGGCATATTTTGCAAGGGAGTGTGGGAGATGGACTGTGTTAAGGGAGTATGGTGGGAGGGCGTGTGGTGGGAAGGCGTTTGGAGAAGGAGTGTGGTGAAGGGAGTGCGTTGGGAGTGAATGCAGATGGAGTGCATGTGGAGTGAGGGATGATGGGAGAAGGAGTGTCATGAAGGGAATGTGTTGGGAGGGCGTGTGGTGCAAAGGAGTTTGGTGAAAAAGACTGTGTTGAAGGGTATGTGGTGTTAGGGCATGTGGTGTGAGGGTCTGGGGTGGGAGTGCATGTAGTGTGAGTGTGTTTGGGATAAGGAATGTGGTGAAGGGTGTGTGGCGCGACGGCGTTTGGTTGGGAGGGCTTGCGGTGCGAGGGTGTTTGGGAGAAGTAGTGTGGTGAAGGGAGTGTGTGAGAGGGCATGTGGTGCGTAGGAGTGTTGGAGAAGGAGTGTAGTGAAGGTAGTATGGTGGGAGGACATGTGGTTGGGAGGGTGTTTGGTGCAAGGGAGTTTGGGAGAAGTAATGTGTTGAAGGGAGTGTGATATGAGGGAGCGTGTTGGGAGTGCGTGTGGTGTCAAGGAGTGTGGGAGAAGTTGTGTGGTGAAGGAAATATCATAGGAGTTTGTGTGCTGGGAGGGCGTGTGTTGCGATGGTGTGTGTGAGAAGGAGTGTGATGAAGTGAGTGTGGTGGGAGGGCGTGTGGTGGGAGGGCGTGTGGTGAGAAGAGTTGTGTGAGGAGTGTGATTAAGGGATTGTGGTGGGAGTGCATTTGATGAGAGGGCATGTGGGAGATGGAGTGTGATGAATGGTGTGTGGTGCGAGAGCGTGTGCTGCGCAGGAATGTGGTGAAAGGCAGTGTGGGGTGGTGTGTTGGAAAAGTAGTGTGGTTTGTTGGGAGGGTGAATTGTTAGAGTGCGTGTGGTCCAAGGGAGTGTGGTGGGAATGAGTGTGTTTGGAGGGCGTGTGGTGAGAAGAGTTGTTTGAGGAGTGTGATGAAGGGAGTGTGGTTGGAAAGACTGTGGTGGGAGTGCATGTCGTGAGAGGAGGTGTGGGAGAAGGAGTCTGATGAAGGGAGTGTCGTGTGAGGGCATTTTGTGCGAGGACGTGTGGGAGTAGGAGTGTGATGAGGGGAGTGTGGTGGGAGGGCATCTGCTGTGATGGAGTGTGGTGAAAGTTAGTGTGGGGAAAAATGTGGGAGAAGAAGTGTGGTG
The DNA here is from genome assembly GCF_036971445.1 of Narcine bancroftii. Lineage (NCBI taxonomy): Eukaryota > Metazoa > Chordata > Chondrichthyes > Torpediniformes > Narcinidae > Narcine > Narcine bancroftii. The sequence continues at coordinate 52,553,409 of NC_091478.1, read as the reverse complement.
TTAGGAGGGCATGTACTGGGAGACCGTGTGGTGGAATGCATATGTTGCAAGGGAGTGTGGGAGATGGACTGAGGTTAAGGGAGTATGGTGGGAGGATTTGTGGTGGGAAGGCGAGTGGACAATGAGTGTGGTGAAGAGAATGCGTTGGGACTGAATGCGGACGGAGGGAGTGTGGAGTGAGGGAAGATGGCAGAAGGAGTGTGATGAGGGCATGTGGTGCAAGGGAGTGTGGTGAAAAGGAGTGTATTGATGGGTGTGAGGTGTTGGGGCGTGTGGTGTGAGGGTCTGGGGTGCAAGTGCGTGTGGTGTGAGTGTGTTTTGGAGAAGGAGTGTGGTGAAGGGTGTTTGTGGGAGGGCGTGTGGTGCAAGGGAGTGTTGTGGGATGGTGTGTGGTGGGAGGGAGTGTGTGATAAGAGTGTGTTGAAGGGTGTGTGGTGTTTGGCATGTGGTGGGAGGCTCTATGGTGGGAGTGCGTGTGGTGTGATGGTGTTTGGGAAAAGGAGGGTGGTGAAGTGAGTGTGTTGGGAGGGAGTGTGGTGCGAGGGAGATTGAGAGAAGAAGTGTGGTGAAGGGAGTGTGTGGGAGGCCGTGTGGTGAGTGGGAGTGTGGGTGAAGGAGGGTGGTGAAGGGAATTTTGTGGGAGTGCGTGTGGTGGGAGTGATTGTGGAGCGAGGGAGTATGAGAGTAGAAGTGTGGTGGAGTGAGTGTGGTGGGAGTTCGTGTGGTGTTACGTCCTGTGGTGGGAGTGCGTGTGGTGAGTGGGCGAGTGGTGCGCGTGTGTGTTGGAGGAGGAGTGTGATGAAGGGTGTGTGGTGGGAGGGCCTGTAGTGAGTGGACTTGTGGGAGGAGTGTGATGAAGGGAGTGTGGTGGGAAAGACTGTGGTGGGAGTGCGTGTTGTGAGAGGAGGTGTGGGAGAAGGTGTCTGATGAAGGGATTGTCGTGTGAGGGTGTTTTGTGCGAGGAAGTGTGGGAGTAGGAGTGTGATGAGGGGAGTGTGGTGGGAGGGTGTCTGCTGCGATGGAGTTTGGTGAAAGGTAGTGTGGGGAAGAATGTTGGAGAAGAAGTGTGGTGTTGGGAGGGCATGTGCTGGGAGACCGTGTGGTGGAAGGCATATTTTGCAAGGGAGTGTGAGATGGACTGTGTTAAGGGAGTATAGTGGGAGGGAGGATGGAAGAAGGAGTGTCATGAAGGGAGTGTGGTGGGAGGGCGTGTGGTGCAAGGGAGTGTGGTGAAAAGGACTGTGTTGAAGGGTGTGTGGTGTTAGGGCATGTGGTGTGAGGGTCTTGGGTGGGAGTGCATGTGGTGTGAGTATGTTTCGGATAAGGAATGTGGTGAAGGGTGTGTGGCGCGACGGCGTTTGGTTGGGAGGGCTTGCGGTGCGAGGGTGTTTGGGAGAAGTAGTGTGGTGAAGGGAGTGTGTGGGAGGGCGTGTGGTGCGTAGGAGTGTTGGAGAAGTAGTGTAGTGAAGGTAGTATGGTGGGAGGACATGTGGTTGGGAGGGTGTTTGGTGCAAGAGAGTTTGGGAGAAGTAATGTGTTGAAGGGAGTGTGATATGAGGGAGCGTGTTGGGAGTGCGTGTGGTGTCAAGGAGTGTGGGAGAAGTTGTGTGGTGAAGGAAGTATCATAGGAGTTTGTGTGCTGGGAGGGCGTGTGTTGCGATGGTGTGTGTGAGAAGGAGTGTGATGAAGTGAGTGTGGTGGGAGGGCGTGTGGTGAGAAGAGTTGTGTGAGGAGTGTGATTAAGGGATTGTGTTGGGAGTGCATTTGATGAGAGGGCATGTGGGAGATGGAGTTTGATGAAGGGTGTGTGGTGCGAGAGCGTGTGCTGTGTGGGAATGTGGTGAAAGGCAGTGTGTGGAGGTGTGTTGGAAAAGTAGTGTGGTTTGTTGGGAGGGTGAGTTGTTGGAGTGCGTGTGGTCCGAGGGAGTGTGGTGGGAATGACTGTGGTGGGAGTGCGTGTGGTGAGAGGAGGTGTGGGAGAAGGAGTGTGATGAAGGGAGTGTCGTGTGAGGGCATTTTGTGCCAGGACGTGTGGGAGAAGGAGTATGATGGAGGGAGTGTGGTGGGAGGACATGTGATGCGACGGAGTGTGTTAGAACCAGTGTGATGAAGGGAGTGTGATGGGAGGGCGTGAGTTGGGATGGAGTGTGGTGCAAGGGAGTGAGGCGATAGTTAGTGTGGAGAGGATTCTGGGAGAAGGAGTGTGATCAAGGGAGTGTGGTGGAAAATTGTGTAGTGGAAGGGAGTGTGTGAGAAAGAGTGTGTTGAAGGGTGTGTTGTGGAGGGCGTCCGGTGGGAAGGAGTGTGGTGTGAGGGAATGTTGTGGGAAGCAGTGTTTGGAAGGAGTGTGTGGGAGTGCGTCTGGTGCGAGGGAGTGTTGTGGAAGTTAGTTTGGATGGAATGTGGGAGAAGGCCTGTGTAGAAGGGTGTGTGGTGGGACGGACTGTGTAGGAGTGCGTGTCGTGTGAGGTAGTGAAGTGGGAGGCCGTGTTGTGTGAGTTAGTGTGAGAGATGAAGTGTGGTGAAGGGAGTGTCTAGGGGGTGTGTGGTAGGTGTGTGTGTGATGCGAAGGAGTGTGGTAGAAGCAGTGTGATGAAGGTGGTGTGGTGGGAGGGCATGTGCTGCGAGGGAGTGTGGTGAAAGGTAGTGTGGGTGGAGTGTAGGAGAAGTAGTGCGGAGCCTTGTGAGGGTGAGTGATCAGAGTGTGTGTGGTGCGAGGGATTGCGGTGGAAGGGCGTGTGGGGGAGTGCGTATGGTGCGAGTGAGTGTGGGAGAATGAGTGTGATGGTGAGTGTGGTGGGAAGGCATATGGTGCGAGGAAATGTGGGAGAAGGTGTGTGATGAAGGGTGTGTGAAGGGACGGACTGTGTTGGAGTGCGTGTCGTGTGAGGTAGTGTAGTGGGGGGGCGTGTTGTGTGACTCAGTGTGGGAGATGAAGTGTGGTGAAGGGAGTGTCGTGGGAGGGTGTGTGGTTGTAAGGCGTGTGGTGCAAATGGGTGTGGTAGAAGCAGTGTGATGAAGGTGGTGTGGAGGGAGGGCGTGTGCTGCGAGGGAGTGTGGTGAAAGGTAGTGTGGGGGGAGTGTGGGAAAAGTAGTGTGGTGCATTGGGAGGATAAGTGGTCGGAGTGCATGTGGTGCGAGTGAGTGTGGTGGGAGGGCGTGTGGTGGGAGGGCGAGTGGTGCGAGGGAGTGTGGTGGGAGGGCGTGTGGTGGGAGGGCGTATGGTTCGAGTGATTGTGGGAGAATGAGTGTGATGGTGAGTGTGGTGGGAGGGCATATGGTGCGAGGAAATGTGGGAGAAGGTGTGTGATGAAGGGTGTGTGGTGGGAGGGAATGAAGTGTGAGTGCGTGTGGTGTGGGGGATGTGGGATGAAGAGTTTGGTGGAGAGTCTCTAGTTGGAGGCAGTCTGTTGGGACGACATTTAATGCGAGGGAGTGTGGGTGAAGGAGTGTACTGAAGGTAGTTCGGTGCGTGGGAGTGTGGTGGGAGTGCTGGTGGAGTGAGGTAGAGTGGGAGAAGGAGTTTGGTGTAAGAAGTATGGTGGGACTGCGTGTGTTTGGTGGACCTTTAATGCGTGGGAGTGTGGGAGAAGGAGTGTACTGAGTGTAGTGTTTTTGGAGAGCATGTGGTGGGAATGAGTGTGGTGTACGGAAGTATAGGAGGAGTGTGATAATTGGAGTGTGGTGGGAGGGCATGTGCTACGAGAGAGTGTGATGAAAATTAATGTGGGGAGGAGTGTGGGAGAAGTAGTGTGTTGAAGGGACTGTGGCATGTTATGTTGTTCGAGGGAGTGTGGGCAAAGGTATTTTGCGGAGGAATGTGGGAGAAGGAGAGTGGTGGTGGGAGGTCATGTGCTGGGAGGCCGTGTGGTGGGAAGGTGTTTGCTGCGAGGGAGTGTGGGAGAAGAGTGTGATGAAGGTAATGTGATGGGAGGGAGTGTGGTGCAAGAGAGTGTGTAAAAGTTATTGTGGGGAGGAGTCTGGGAGAAGGAGTGTGATCAAGGGAGTGTGGTGGAATGTTGTGTAGTTCGAGGGAATGTGTGGGAAAGAGTGTGTTGATGGGTGTGTGGTGGGCTGTGCGGTGGGAGGGCGTGTGGTGCGAGGGAATGTGGAGGGAGGCAGTATGGGAGATGGACTGCGGTGGCAGTGCGAGTAGTGTGAGTTTGTTTGGGAGAAGGAGTTTGATGAATGGAGTATGGTGGGAGCACGGGTGGTGCAAGGGAGTGTGATGAATGTTATTTTGGGGAGGAATGTGGGAGGCGAGTATTGAAGGGTGTGTCGTGATACGGACACTTGTAGGAGTGCGTGTTGTGTGAGGTAGTGTGGTAGAAGGAGTTTGGTGGTGGAAGTGTGTTGCGAAGGTGTGTGGGAGAAGGAGTATGATGGTGGGAGTGTGGTGGGAGGGCATGTGATGTGCGGGAGTATGTTAGAACCAGTGTGACGAAGGGAGTGTGATGGGAGGGCGTGAGATGGGATGGAGTGTGGTGCAAGGGAGTGAGGCTATAGTTTGTGTGGAGAGGAGTCTGGCAGGAGTGTGATCAAGAGAGTGTGGTGGGAAATTGTGCAGTGTGAGGGAGTGTGTGAGATAGAGTGTGTTGAAGGGTGTGTGGTGGGGGGCATCCGATGGGAAGGCGAGTGGTGTGAAGGAATGTGGTGGGAAGCAGTATTTGGAAGGAGTGTGTGGGAGTGTGTGTGGTGCGAGGGGGTGTTGTGGAAGTTAGTTTAGAGAGGAATGTGGGAGAATGTGTGTGTTGAATGGTGTGTGATGGGACGGACTGTGTAGGAGTGCGTGTCGTGTGAGGTAGTGTAGTGGGAGGGCGTGTTGTGTGAGTTAGTGTGGGAGATGAAGTGTGGTGAAGCAAGTGTCGTGGGAGGGTATGTGGTGGTAGGGCGTGTGGTGCAAAGGAGTATGGTGAAAGGTAGTGTGGGGGAGTGTGGGAGAAGTACTGTGGTGCGTTGGGAGGGTGAGTGTTCGGAGTGCGTGTGGTGCGAGGGAGTGTGGTGAGAGGGTGTGTGGTGGGAGGGCGTATGTTTCGAGGGAGTGTGGGAGAATGAGTGTGATGGTGAGTGTGGTGGGAGTGCATATGGTGCGAGGAAATGTGGGAGAAGGTGTGTGATGAAGGGTGTGTGGTGGGAGGGAATGAGGTGTGAGTGCGTGTGGTGTGGGGGATGTGGGATGAAGAGTTTGGTGGAGAGTCTCTAGTTGGAGGCAGTGTGTTGGGATGACCTTTGGTGCGAGGGAGTGTGGGAGAAGGAGTGTAGTGAAGGGAGTTCGGTGGATTGGAGTGTGGTGGGAATGCTGGTGGTGTGAGGTAGTGTGGGAGAAGGTGTTTGGTGTAAGAAGTGTGGTGGAACGGCGTGTGTTTGGTGGACATTTAATGCGTGGGAGTGTGGGAGAAGGAGTCTACTGAGGATAGTGTGGTTGGAGAGCATGTGGTGGGAATGAGTGTGGTGCGCAGAAGTATAGGAGGAGTGTGATAATTGGAGTGTGGTGGGATGGCATGTGCTACGAGAGAGTGTAGCAATGTGGTGGCAGTACGAGTAGTTTGAGTGTGTTTGGGAGAAGGAGTTCGATGAACGGAATGTGGTGGGACCACGTGTGGTGCAAAGGAGTGTGGTGAAAGTTAGTTTGGGGAGGAATGTGGGAGAAGGCGTATGCTGAAGGGTGTGTCGTGGGACGGACAGTGTAAAAGTGCGTGTTGTGTGATGTAGTGTGGTAGAAGGAGTTTGGTGGTGGAAGTGTGGTGCGAAGGTGTGGTGGGAGAAGGAGTATGATGGAGGGAGTGTGGTGGGAGGGCATGTGATGCGACGGAGTGTGTTAGAACCAGTGTGATGAAGGGAGTGTGATTGGAAGGCGTGAGATGTGATGGAGTGTGGTGCAAGGGAGTGAGACGATAATTAGTGTGCAGTGGAGTCTGGTGGTGGAAGTGTGGTGCGAAGGTGTGGTGGGAGAAGGAGTATGATGGAGGGAGTGTGGTGGGAGGGCATGTGATGCGACGGAGTGTGTTAGAACCAGTGTGATGAAGGGAGTGTGATGGGAGGGCATGAGTTGGGATGGAGTTTGATGCAAGGGAATGAGGCAATAGTTAGTGTGGAAAGGAGTCTGGGAGCAGGAGTGTGATCAAGGGAGTGTGGTGGAAAATTGTGTAGTGCAAGGGAGTGTGTGAGAAAGAGTGTGTTGAAGGGTGTGTGGTGGAGGGTGTCCGGTGGGAAGGCGTGTGGTGTGAGGGAATGTTGTGGGAAGCAGTGTTTGGAAGGCTTGTGTGGGAGTGCGTGCGGTGAGAGGGGGTGTTGTGGAAGTTAGTTTGGATGGAATGTGGGAGAAGGCGAGTATAGAACAGTGTGTGGTCGGACGGACTGTGTAGCAGTGTGTGTCGTGTGAGGTACAGTGGTAGAAGGAGTTTGGTGGTGGAAGTGTGGTGTGAGGGCGTGTGGTGCGAGGGCGTGTGGTGCGAGGAAGTGTGGGAGAAGGAGTGTGATGAAGGAAGAGTGGGGGAGGGCGTGTGCTGCAGGTAGTGTGGTGGAAGGTAGTGTGGGGAGGAGTGTGGGAGAAATAGTGTGGTGAAGCGATTGTGGTGTAGGGGTGTGTGGTAAGATGGCGTGTCATGCAATGGAGCATGGGGGAAGGTAGTTTGGGAAAGAATGTGTGAGAAAGAGGTGGGAGGATTTGTGCTGGGGTGTCGTGTGGTGGGAGTGCGTGTGGTGTGAGGGAGTGTGTTGGGAGGGCGTGTTGTGTGAGGGAATATGGGAGAGGGAATGTGGTGAAGGGAGTTTGGATTGAGGGCATGTGGTGGAAGGGCATCTGGTGCGAGGATGTGTGTGAGGAGTTTGGTGAAAGGTCCGCGGTGGGATGGCATGTGGTGCTAGGGCGTGTGGTGTGAGGAATTGTTTTGGGAGGCCCTGAGGGAGAACGTGTATGGTGGGAGGGAGTGTGGTGGGTGGGTCTGATGTGTGAGGGAGTGTGGGAGAGGGAATGTGGTGAAGGGACTTTGGTTTGAGGGCGTGTGGTGGAAGGGCGTGTGGTGGGAGGGCGTATGGCACGAGGGCGTGTAATGTGAGGGCGTATGGTGCGAGGGTGTGTTGTGGGACGGCGTCTGTTGCGAGGGAGTGTAGTGGGAGGGCGTGTTGTGTGAGTTTAGTGTGGTGAAGGGAGTGTCTTGGTAGGGTGTGTGGTGGGAGGGCTTGTGGTGTGAAGGAGTGTTGGAGTAGGAGTATGAAGAAGGGAGTGTAGTAGGAGGGCATGTGCTGCAACGGAGTGTGGTTAAAGGTAGTGTGGGGAGGAGTGTGGGAGAAGTAGTGTGGTGCGTTGGGAGGGTGTGTGGTTGGAATGCGTGAGGTTCGAGTGAGTATGGGAGAATGAGTGTCATGAATTGAGTGTCGTGGGAAGGCATTTGGTGCGAGTTAATGTGGGAGAAGGTGTGTGATGAAGGGTGTGTGGTGGGAGGGACTGTGGTGGAAGTGCGTGTTGTGTGTGGGAGTGTTGGAGAAAGAGTTTGGTTGAGGGATTCTAGTTGAGGGCCGTGTGTTTGGAGGACATTTGAAGCGAAGGAGTGTGGGAGAAGGAGAGTAGTGAAAGGAGTGCGGTGGGAGTGTGTGTGGTGTGAGGGAGTGTGGGTGAAGGTGTTTGGTGTAGGAAGAGTGGTGGGACGGCGTGTATTAGGAGGACCTTTAATGCGTGGGTATGTGGGAGCAGAAGTGTACTGAAGGGAGTGTGGTGGGAGAGCATGTGTTGGGAATGCGTGTGTTGCGAGGAAGTGTCGGAGAAGGAGTGTGATAAAGCGATTGTGGTGGTAGGGCATGTGCCGCGAGGGAGTGTGGTGAAAGATAGTGTGGGGAGAAGTGTGGGAGAGGGTGTGTGTTGAAGGGTGTGTGGTGGAACGGTCTTTGTAGGAGTGTGTTTTGTATCAGGCAGTGTTGGAAAAGGAGTTTGGTGGAGGAACTGTGGTGCAAGGGCGTGTGGTGCGAGTAAATGTGGGTGAAGGAGTGTTATGAAGGTCGAGTGTGGCCGGTCATTTCCTGCGGGGTAGTGTGGTGAAAGGTAGTGTGGGGAGGAGTGTGGGCGAAGTAGTATGCTGAAGTGATTGTTATGGTAGGGCATGTGCTGCGAGATAGTGTGGTGAAAGTTAGTGTAGGGAGGAGTGTGGGAAAAGTAGTGTGGTGAAGGGATTGTGGCGTGATGTTAGTGTGCGTGTTGTTCGAGGGAGTGTGGGAGAAGGAATGTGATGAAGGGAGTTTGGTGGGAGGGCTTGTGGTGGGCGGACGTGTGGTGTGATGGAGTGTTGGAGAAGGAGTGTGATGAAGCGAATGTGGTTGGACGGCGTGTGCTGCAAGGTAGAGTGGTGAAAGGTTGTGTGGGGAGGAGTGTGGGAGAAGGTGTCTGTGGAAGGAAGTGAGGTGGGAGGGGGTGCGTTGGGAGAGCCTTTGGTCGAGCGCATGTGGTGCGAGGGAGTGTGGGATCAGGTGGGTGGCGAAGGGAGTGTCGTGTGACTGCATGTGTTGTGAGAGCAAATGGTGCAAAGGTGTGTGGTAGGAGAGTCTCTGTTCGGAGGGCGTGTGGGAGGAATGAGGTGTGAGGACGTGTGATGGTAGGGGGCGTGGTAGGAGGACATGTGGTTCAAGGGAGTGTGGTGAACGTTTGTGTGGGAGGAGTTTGGGAGAAGGAGTGTGATGAAGGGTGTGTGGTGGGATGGTGTGTTTTGCGAGGGAGTGTGTGAGAAGGAGTGTGTTGTAGGGTGTGTGGTGGGAGGACATGTGGTGGGAGGATGTGTGGTGCGAGGGAGTGGTTGAGAAGGAGTGTGTTCAAGGATGTGTGGTGCGAGGGTGTGTGGTGCGAGGGCGTTTGGTGCGAGGGAATGTGGTGGGAGGCCGTGTGGGTGAAGCACTGTGGTGGGAGGGCATGTGGTGAGAGTCGGGTTTAACCTTTTCCCAAAGAAACATTATTTCAATTTTTGCAGCTTCAATTTAGCATTTATTGATACATTTTGAAATTGAAATTTAATTGTGAATATCCTTATGTACATTTTGTTTTCTGGTTGTAAACTCTAAACGTTTATTTTATTCCAAAAAATGTATATTTTTAAACGTTTTACAAATGTTATTAATTTTTAAACATGAAAGTTCATAGATGTGAAACAAAGTTTAAACGTTTCCCAAAAATGCATTAATATTAATGTTTGTATCATTCTGGAAATTATATTATTCTTTTTTAAATTGGAAATGTGAATTTACAATTCTACATTTAATTACATTTCGAAAAGTATTTTTACAACCTTTGTCAATGTTTTACATGTGCTGTCTCTATGTAAACAACGTAGTACATAGCTGAGAAGACTATGTTTAACCTTTTCCCAAAGAAACATTATTTCATTGTTTGCCGCTTCATTTTAGCATTTATTTATTCTTGATGAAATTGAAATTGAAAAGTTAATTTCCTTATCTAAATTTTGTTTTCTGGTTGTAAAGTATATTTTAATATTTCTTTAAACGTTTTACAAGTATTATTATTTAAACATGGAAATTCATAGATGTGAAACAATGTTTAAATATTCCTCAATAAAGCATTTATTTTTATGCTTCATTTTAGCATTATATTATTCTTTTTAAAATTGAAAGGTAGATGTGAATTCACTGATCTACATTTTGGTTACATGTAGTAAAGTACTTTTACAACCTCTGAAAAATGTTTTACATGTACTGTTAAAGTATAAACGACGTCGTTCATAACTTGGAAAACTATGTTTAATCTTTTCCCAAAGAAACATTATTTCAATGTTTGCAGCTTCATTTTAGCATTTATTTATTCTTGATGAAATTGAAAATTAAAAGTGACTTTATTTATTCACGTTTTGTTTTCTGATTGTAAACTATATTTTTAAACTTCTTTAAACATTTTAGAAGTGTTATTATTATTTAAATTTGAAAATTCATACTTGTCAAACAATGTTTAAAGATGTCTCAAAAAAGCATTTATTTTTATGTTTGTAGTTTCATTTTAGCATTATATTATGCTTTTTAAAATTGAAAGGTCGATGTGAATTTTTTGATCTACATTTTGGTTTCTTGTAGAAAATTACTTTTGCAACCTCTGAAAACGTTTTACATGTGCTGTTAAACTATAAACAACATCGTTCATGGCTTAGAAAACTATGTTTAATCTTTTCCTAAAAAGCATTTATTTAATTTTGCAGCCACATTTATACTTTTTGAAATTGATATTTAAATGTAAATTTCCTTATCTACATTTTGTTTTCTGGTTGCAAAGTATATTTTTAAACTTCTTCAAACATTTTGCAAATGCTATTAATATTTCAACATGAAAGTTCATAGATGTGAAACAATGTTTAAACATTTCCCAAAAATGCATTTATATTAATGTTTGTAGCAGTTTGGAAATTATATTATTCTTTTTTAAATTGGAAATGTAGATGTCCATTTACTGTTCTACATTTTATTTCCAATCAGAAAAGTATTTTTACAACCTCTGACAATGTTTTACATGTGCTGTCTCATTATATTCCACGTAGTTCAGAGCTGAGAAGATTATGTTTTATCTTTTCCCAAAGGAACATTATTTCAATGTTTGCAGCTTCATTTTAGCATTTATTTATTCTTGATGAAATTGAAATTTAAAAGTGAACTTCCTTTTCTACATTTTGTTTTCTGGTTGTAAACTATATTTTTAAACCTCTTTAAACATTTTACAAGTATTATTAAGTTTTAAAAATTAAAATTCATAGATGTGAATCAATGTTTAAACATTTCTTAAAAAGCATTTTTATTTATGTTTGTAGCTTCATTTCAGCATTATATTATTCTTTTTAAAATTGAAAGGTAGATGTGAATTGACTGATCTACATTTTGGTTTCTTGTAGTAATGTACATTTATAACCTCTGACAAACGTTTTACATGTGCTGTTTATATATAAACAATGTATTTCATAGCTGAGAACAATATGTTTAATCTTTTCCTAAAATTCATTTATTTCAGTTTGCACCTTCATATTAGCATTCATTTATACTTTTTGAAATTAATATTTAAATGTAAATTTCCTTATCTACATTTTGTTTTCTGGTTGTAAAGCATATTTTTAAACTTCGTCATACTTTTTACAAATGCTATTAATATTTAAACATGAAAGTTCTTAGATGTGAAACAACATTTAATCAGTTCTAAAATGCATTTATATTAATGTATTTAGCTTCAGTTTAGAAATTATATTATGCTTTTTTAAATTGGAAATGTAGATGTGAATTTACTGTTCTACATTTTATTCCATTCAGAAAAGTATTTTGACAACCTCTTACAACATTTTACATGTGCTGTCTCAATATATTCCACGTAGTTCAGAGCTGAGAAGACTATGTTTTACCTTTTGCCAAAGAAACATTATTTCAATGGCTGCAGCTTCATTTTAGCATTGATTTATTCTTGATAAAATTGAAATTTAAAAGTGAACTGCCTGATTTAAATTTTGGTTTCTCGTTGTAAAGTATATTTTTAAACTTCTTTAAACATTTTACAATGATTATTAAGTTTTAAAAATGAGAATTCATGGATGTGAATCAATGTTTAAACATTTCTTAAAAAAGCATTTTTATTTATGTTTGTAGCTTCATTTTAGCATTATATTATTCTTTTTAAAATGTAAGGTCGATATGAATTTACTGATCTACATTTTGGTTACTTGTAGCAAAGTACTTTTGCAATCTCTGACAAACGTTTTAAATGTCCTGTTAAACTATAAACAGCATTAATAGCTTAAAAAATTATGTTTAATCCTTTCCTAAAAAGCATTTATTTGAATATTTTCAACCATTTTAGCATTTTGTTTTTATTCTTGATGGAATTGAAATTTAAAAGCGAATTTCCTTATCTACATTTTGTTCTCTGGTTGTAAAGTGTTTCATAGCTGAGCAATATGTTTAACCTTTTCTCAAAGAATCATTATTTCAATGTTTGCAGCTTCATTTTTGAATTTATTTATTCTTGATGAAATTGAAATTTGCAAGCCTATTTTCTAATCTACATTTTGTTTTCCGGTTGTAAAGAATATTTTTCAACTTCTTTAAATGTTTTTCAAGTGTTATAAATATTTAAACATGGAAATACATAGATATTTAAGCTTTGTTTCTCACTAAAGCATTTATGTTTATGTTTGTATCTTCATTTTATCATTTATATTATTCTTTTTAAAATTGAAAGATAGATGTGAATTTACTGATATACATTTTGGTTTCTTGTAGTAAAGTACATTTACAACCTCTGACAAAACTTTTACATGTGCTGTTAAACTAAAAACAATGTCGTTCATAGCTTAGAAAACTATGTTTAATCTTTTCCTAAAATGCATTTATTTCAGTTTGCACCTTCATATTAGCATTCATTTATACTTTTTGAAATTAATATTTAAATGTAAATTGCCTTATCTACATTTTCTTTTCCGGTTGTAAAGCATATTTTTAAACTTCGTCAAATGTTTTACAAATGCTATTAATATTTATACATGAAAGTTCATAGATGTTAAATAACGTTTAATGATTTCTAAAATGCATTTATATTAATGTTTAAAAATTATATTATGCTTTTATATTATGAACGTCGTTCATACTGAGAACATAATGTTTAACATTTTCCCAAAAAAACATTATTTCAATGTTTGCAGCCTCATTTTAGCATTTATTTTTACTTGATGAAATTGAAATTTAAAAGCGAATTTCCTTATTTACATTTTGTTTTCTGGTTGCAAAGTGTATTTTTAAATTTCTAAAAAAAGTTTTACAAATGCTATTAATAATTAAACATGAAAGTTCATAGACGTGAAACAAAATTTAAACATTTCTCAAAAATGCATTAAAATTAATGAATGTAGCTTCATTTTAGAAATTATATTATGCTTTTTTTAAATTGGAAATGTAGATATACATTTACTGTTCTACATTTTATTTCCATTTAGAAAAGTATTTTTACAACCTCTGACAACGTTTTACATGTGGTGTCTCAATATATTCCACATAGTTCAGAGCTGAGAAGACTATGTTTTATCTTTTCCCAAAGAAACATTATTTCAATGTTCGCGCTTCATTTTAGCATTTATTTATTCTTGATGAAATTAAAATTTAAAAGTGAACTTCCTTATCTACATTTTGTTTTCTGGTTGTAAACTATATTTTTAAACCACTTTAAACGTTTTACAAGTGTTATTACGTTTTAAAAATTAAAATTCATAGATGTGAATCAATGTTTAAACATTTCTTAAAAAAGCATTTTTATTTATGTTTGTTGCTTCATTTTAGCATTATATTATTCTTTTTAAAATTGAAAGGTAGATGTGAATTGACTGATCAACATTTTGGTTTCTTGTTGTAATGTACATTTATTGTTATGTTTGTAGTTTCATTTTAGCACATATTATTCTTTTTAAAATTGAAATTTAAAAGTGAATTTCCCGTTCTACATTTTGTTTTTTTGTAGAAAAGTACTTTTGCAATCTCTGATAAACGTTTTAATTGTGCTGTTAAACTATAAACAACGTCGTTCATAGCTGATAAAACAATGTTTAATCCTTTCCTAAAAAGCATTTAATTCCATTTCTAAATATTTTTACCACCTCTGACAAACGTTTTACATGTGCTGCTTGTATACAAACAACGTCGTTCATAGCTGAGAACAATATGTTTAACCTTTTCTTAGAAACATTTTTTTTATGTTTGCAGCTTCATTTTAGCATTTATTTATTCTTGAAGAAATTGAAATTTTAAAGTGAATTTCGTTATCTACAGCACCACACCCCATCCAACCACACGCCCTCCCTCCACACTCCTTTCTGGTTGTATAGTATATTTTAAAACTTCTTTAAACGTTTTACGTATTATTATTTAAACATGAAAATTCATAGATGTGAAACAATGTTTAAACATTTCTCAAAAATGTATTTATTTTTACATTTGTAGCTTCATTTTAGCATTTATATTATTGTTTTTAAAATTTAAAGGCAGATGTGAATTTATTGATCGATATTTTGGTTTATTGTAGAAAATACTTTTGCAACCTCTGGTAAACGTTTTATCTGTGCTGTTCAACTATAAACAATGTCATTCATAGCTGACAAAACTATGTTTAATCCTTTCTTAAAAAGCATTTATTTCAATGTTTGCAACTTCATATTAGCATTTATTTATTCATGATTAAATTGGAATTTAAAAGCGAATTTCCTTATTTACATTTTGTTTTCAGGTTGTAAAGTATATTTTTAAACTTCTTCAAACGTTTTACAAATGCTATTAATATTTAAACATGAAAGTTCAATGATGTGAAACAATGTTTAATCATTTCTAAAATGCATTTATATTAATGTATGTAGCTTCAGTTTAGAAATTATATTATGCTTTTTTAAATTGGAAATGCAGATGTGAATTTACTGTTCTTCATTTTATTTCCTTTCAGAAAAGTATTTTTACAACCTCTGACAACTTTTTACATGTGCTGTCTCTTTATAAACAATGTAGTTTGTTTGTAGCTTCATTTATATATACTTTTTGAAATTGAAATTTAAATGCAAATTTCCTTATTTATATTTAGCTTTCTGGTGTAAATGTTATATAAAGGTTATCAATATTGAAAGTTCATAGATGTGAAAAAATGTTCAAACATTTCCCAAAAATGAGCTTAATTTTAGAAATTATATGCTTCTTAAATTTGGAAATGTAGATGTGAATCTACTGTTCTACATTTAATAAAAGTAATTTTATAAAAGTATTTTTATAAAAGTATTTTACAACCTCTGAAAAACATTTGAAATTTGAAAATGAAATTCAAAAGCGAATTTCCTTGTCTACATTTTGTTTTCTAGTTGTAAATAATATTGTTCAACTTCTTTGAACGTTTTACAAGTGTTTTTAATATTTAACCGTGAAAATTCATAGATGTAAAACAATATTTAAACATTTACCAAAAATGCCTTCCCCCCACTCCGTCGAACAACACACTCTCTCACAACACGCCCTAACACCACACTATGTCTCACATATTCCTCCCCACATTATCTTTCACCACACACCCTCGCAGCACATGTCCTCATACCAAACACCCTTCACCACATTCCAACTCCAACACTCCCTCACACAACATGCACTCTCACCACATTCCCTCACACCACACTCCCTTCACCACACTACTTCTCCCACACTCCTCCCCACACTACCTTTCCCCATACACCCTCGCACGACACACCCTCTCACGAAACGCCCTCACACCACACACCCTTCAACACACTATTTCTCCCACACTAATCTCCTCACTACATTTCACCACGCTCCCTGGATCACACACCCTCTCATCACTCTCCCTTCATCACGGCCTCCCACCACACTTCCTCTGCTAAACTCCTTCTCCAACACTCCCTCGCATCACATGTCCTCCCACCACAGGGCCTCCCACCACACTACTAAAGTCCTCCTCCCACACTACCTTTGAACACACTCCCTCGAACCACACGCCCTTCCACCCAACTCCTTTCAACACTTCATCTCCCACACCTCCTTGCACAACATGTCCTCACACCACACACCCTTCACCACACTACTCCTCCCACAATCCACCCCACACTAGGTTTCACCACGCTCCCCCGCAGCACACGCCCTCCCACCACACTCCCTTCATCACACTCTTTCTCCCACCCTCCCTCACACCACACACACTGCCACCACAGAGCCTCCCACCATACACCCTTCACCGCACTAATTCTCCCACAATCCTCCCCACATTATCATTCACCATATTTCCACACACCACACGCACTCCCACCACACTTATTCTCCCACACATCCTTGGACCACACGCAGTCCCACCACACTCCCTTCAACACAATACTCCTTCGCACGACACGCCCTCTCACCAAACGCCTTCACACCAAAATCCACTACACTCATTCTCCCACACTCACTCGCATCACACGCCCTCCCACCACATGCACTACCACGACACGCAATCCCACCACTCTAACTTCACTCCACTCCTCCCACACTAACTTTCACCACACTCCCATGCACCAAACACCGTCTCACCACACACCCTTCATGACATTCTTTCTCCCAAATTTCCTCGCACCACACGCCATCCCACCACACGCCCTCCAACCACACTCACTTCATCACACTCCTTCTCCCACACTCCCTCACATCACACACACTCCCACCACAGTCCCTCCCACCACACCCTTCACGGCACTCCTTTTCCCACAACCTCCCCACACTATCATTCACCATACTCACACGCACTACACGCCCTCCCACCACTCTCCCTTCATCACTACTTCTCCAACACATCCTTGGACCACACGCCCTCTCACCACACTCCCTTCACCACAATCCTTCTACCACACTCACTCGCATCACACACCCTCCCACCACATGCCATCCCACCACACTCACTTCCCCACACTACTTCTCTCCTACTCCCTCGCTCCACAAGCACTCCGACCGAACGCCCTCGCACCTCACACGCTTCACCACACTCCTTCTCTCACAATTCCTCGCACTACATGCCCTTCCAACACACTCCTTTCACCACTCTCCTTCTCACACACTCCCTCGCACTACACACCCACCCATCCACGCACTCCCTCCGCACTCCCTTCACCACACTCCTTCTCTCAAACACCCTCACACTACATGCACTCCCACCACAGTCCTTCCAACCACACTCCTTCTCCCACTCTTCTCCTCCCACACTCCTCCCCACACTACCTTTCACCACGCTCCCTCGAACGATACGCCATTTCATCACACTCCTTTCAACACACCGTCTCTCACCCTTGCACGCACCACACTCCCTCCCTCCACACTCCCTTCAACACGCTCCTTCTCCCACAACAAATCACACCACACTCCCTCCCACCACACTCCGTTCACTACACTCCTTCTCCCCAACTCCCTCGCATCACATGTCCTCCCACCACACGCTCTCCCACCACACTTCCTCTACTAAACTCCTTCTCCAACACACCATCGCACCACACACACTCTCTCCACAGTACCTACCACCACACTCCCTTCATCACACTCCTTCTCCCACTTCATCGCACCACACGACCTTCCACCATATGCTCTATCACCACATGCCCACCCATCAAACTCTCTCTGCCACCCTCCTGCTCCCACATTCCCTCACACCACACACTCTCCCACCACATGCTCACCCACCACACACCCTCACACATTTCCTTCACCACACTCCTTCTCCCACACTCCACCCCACACTTCGATTCCACACAAGACCTCCCACCACACGCCCTCAAACCAAACTCCCTTCACCATATTCCTTCAACCACAGTCCCTCGCACCACATGCCTTTTCACCACACATCCTCCCAGCACTTGCCCTCCCACCACCACCCTCAAACTTCCAAATTCCTCCCAACACTACCGTGCTCCACACTCCTTCGCACGACACACCCTCTCACCGCATGCCTTCACACTACACTCCACCACACTCCTCCCACATTCCCTCGCAACACACGCCCTCCCAACACACTCCTTTCACCACTCTCCTTCTCACACACTCCCACGCAATACACGCCCACTCACCCATGCCCTCCCTCCGCACTCCCTTCACCACACTCCTTTTCTCAAACACCCTCACACCACATGCACTCCCACCACATTCTCTCCAACCACACTCCTTCTCCCACTCTTCTCCTCCCACACTCCTCCCCACACTACCTTTCACCACGCTCCCTCGAAGGACACGCCCTTTCATCACACTCCTTTCAGCACACCGTCTCCCACACTTACACGCACCACACTCCCTCCATCCACACTCCCTTCACCACGCTCCTTCTCCCACAACAAATCACACCACAGACCCTCCCACCACACTCCATTCACTACACTCTTTCTCCCCAACTCCCTCGCATCACACATCCTCCCACCACACGCTCTCCCACCACACTTCCTCTACTAAACTCCTTCTCCAACTCACCATCGCACCACACACACTCCCTCCACAGTACCTACCACCACACTCCCTTCATCACTCTCCTTCTCCCACTTCGTTGCACCACACGCCCTTCCACCATGTGCTCTACCACCACATGACCTCCCATCAATCTCCCTACGCCACAATCTTGCTCCCACATTCCCTCATACCACACACTCTCCCACCACAAGCTCACCCACCACACGCCCTCACACATTTCTTTCACCACACTCCTTCTCCCACACTCCACCCCACTCTTCGATTCCACACAAGACCTCCCACCGCATGCCCTCCACCACACTCCCTTCACCACATTCCTTGTCACACATTCCCTCGCACCACACAGCCTACCACAACACTCCCCTCACCACACTCCTTCTCCCACATTCCCTCGCAACACACGCCCTCCCACCACACTAACTCGTACCTCATGCCTTCCCATCACAAGCCCTCCCAGCACACGCCCTCCCACCACCGCCCTCCTTCTCCCACATTAATCCCAACACAACCATTCCACACACTCCCTCGCACGATATGCCCTCACATCACATGCCTTCCCACCACATCCACTCCCACCACAAATCCTTCACCAAACTCATTCTTTGAGTTTTTAAACACACCCTCGCATCAGATGACTTCCCACCACACACTCTCCCACCATACGCCCTCCCACCATATGCCCTGAAACAAAACTTGCACCATACGCCCTCCCAACACACTCCCATCACCACACTCCTTCTCACACATTCCCTCGCACTACACGCCCTCCCACACATGTCCCCCACCACATTCCCTTCACCACACTCCTTCTCCCAAAGACCCGCATACCACATGCACTCCAACCACAGTCCCTCCAACCACACTCCCTCTACCACACGACCTCCCACCACATTCCCTCGCATCACATGTCCTCCCACCCCACGCCCTCCCACCAAAGTCCCTTCACCACATTCCTTCTCCCACATTACCTCGCACCACATGCCTTCCCACCACATCCCCTCCGAGCACACACCCTCCCACCACCACACCCCTTCTCCCACTCTCACACTACCTTTCACCACACTCCCTCGAACCGCTCGCCCTTCCTCCGCACTCCTTTCAGCACACTTCGCCTCCCACACCTCCTCACACCACATGTCCTCACACCACACTCCCTTCATCACATTACTTCTCCCACACTCCTCCCCACACTAGCTTTCACCACAATTCCCCCGCAGCACACACCCTCCCACCACACTCACTTCATCACACTCCTTCTCCCACACTCCCTCACATCACACACACTCCCACCACAGTCACTCCCACCACACAACCTTCACCGCACTCATTCTCCCACAATCCTCCCCACACTATCATTCACCACACTCCCACGCACCACACTCCCTCCAACCACACTCCCTTCATCACAATCCTTCTCCCACACTCACTCGCATTATACGCCCTCCCACCACACACAGTACCACCTCACGCCCTCCCACCACACCCACTTCACTCCACTCCTCCCACACTAACTTTCATCACACTCCCACGCACCAAACGCCGTCTCACCACACACCCTTCATGACATTGTTTCTCCCAAACTTCCTCGCACTACAGGCCCTCCCACCACACGCCTTCCCACCACACTCCCTTCATCACACTCCTTCTCCCACACTCCCTCACACCACCACACACTCCCACCACAGTCCCTCCCACCACACACCCTTCACTGCACTCCTTCTCCCACAATCCTCCCCACACTATCATTCACCATACTCACACGCACAACACACCCTCCCACCACACTCGCTTCATCACTACTTCTCCCACACATAGTTGGACCACATGCCCTCCCATCAAACTCCCTCCACCACCCTCCTGTTCCCACATTCCCTAACACCACACACACTCCCACCACACGCTCACCCACCACACGCCCTAACACCACATTTCTTTCACCACACTCCTTCTCCCACACTCCACCCCACACTTCGATTCCACACATGACCTCCCACCGCACGCCCTCCACCACACTCCCTTCACCACACTCTTTGTTCCACACTCCCTTGCATCACCCGCCCTCCCACCACACTCCCTTCACCACCCTCCTTCTCCCACACACCACCCCACACCACATTTCCACACATTACCTCGCACCACACGGCCTACCACAACACTCCCCTCACCACACTCCTTCTCCCACAGTCCCTAGCACCACACCCCCTCCAACCACATGCCCTCCCACCACATGCGCTCTCATCTCAAACCCATCACCAAATTCCTTCTCACACACACTCTCGCACCAGATGCCCTAACACCACACACCCTCCCAACATACTCCATACCACCACATGCCCTCAAACCAAACTCCCATCACCATATTCCTTCAACCATAGTCCCTCGCACCACATGCCTTTTCACCACACATCCTCCCAGCACTCGCCCTCCCACCAGCACCTTCAAATTTCCAAATTTCTCCTCACACTTCCGTTCTGCACTTTCCTTCACACGACACGCCCTCTCACCGCATGCCTACACACCACAATCCACCACACTCCTTCTCCCACACTCCCTCGCAACACATGCCCTCCCACCGCACAAACTCACACCACATGCCTTCCCAGCACAAGCCCTCCCAGCACACGGCCTCCCACCACCACCCTCCTTCTCCCACATTAATCCCAACACTACCATTCCACACACTCCCTCGCACCACATGCCTTTCCACTACACGTCCTCCTAGCACATGCCCTCCTACCACCACCCCACTTCTCTCACATTCCTCCCGCACTACCATTCCCCACACTCCTTCACACGACACACCTTCTCACCACATACCCTCCCACCACACAGGTTCTCCCCGTGATTCTACACCACAGTGCCTCGCACCACATGCCCTCACACCACACGCCCTCCCACCACAAATCCTTCACCAAAGTCTTTCTCACACACACCCTCGCAGCAGATGCCTACCCACCACGCACTCTCCCACCATATGCCCTCCCACCACATGTCCTGAAACAAAACTCTCTTCTCCATATTCCCTCGCATGACACGTCCTCCCAACACACTTCCTTCACCACACTCCTTCTCACACACTCCCTCGCACTACACCCCTCACTTCCACACCCCCCAGCATATTCCCTTCGCCACACTCCTTCTCCCAAACACCCTCATACCACAGGCACTCCCACCATAGACCCTCCAACCACAATCGCTCTAGCACATGACCTCCCACCACATTCCATTGCACGACACGCCCTCCCACCACACTCGCTTCACCACACACCTTCTCTCACACCAACGCACAACACACGCCCACCCACCACACGCCCTCCCACCACACTCCCTTCAGTACACTCCTTCTCCCAAACTCCTTCCCACCACACGTCCTCCCAACACACAGCTACCCACCACACTTCCTCTTCTAAAGTCCATCTCCCACAGTCCCTCCCACCACACGCACTCCCTCCACAGTCCCTCCCACCACACACCCTTCACCTCATTCCTTCTCACACACTCACTTTCACCAAACTCAGTCGCAACACACGCCCTCCCACCACACTTTTTTCATCACACTCCTTCTCCCACACTTCGACGCATCTCACAACCTCTGACCACACGCTCTCCCACTACATGCCCTCACAGCACACTCCCTTCACCACACTTCTTGTCCCACACCCCATTGCCACAAACGGCCTCCCACCACACGCCATCACACCACATTTCTTTAACCACACTCCTTCTCCCATACTCCCCCTCAAACTTCCATTCCCCAGAAGCCCTTTCAACACACACCCTCCACCACACACCCTTCCCCACACTCCTTGTCCCACACGACCTCGAATCACACATCCTCCCACAACATGCCCTCCCACCACATTCCCTTGACCATCTCTCACACCAACTCACAACACACGCCCTCCCACCACACGCCTGCCTACCACACTCCCTTCACCACAACCCTTCCCATACACTCGCTCGCATCACAAGCCCTCCCAACACACGCCCTCCCACCACATTCCCGTCACTAAACTTCTCCTCCCAAATTCTCTCGCATCACATGTCCTCCCACCACACACCCTCCCACCACACTTCCTCCACTAAACTCCTTATCCCACATTCCCTCACACTACACGAACTCCCTCCACAGTCTCTCCCACCACACACACTTCACCGCACTCCTTCTCCCACACTAACTTTCAACACATTCACTCACACCTCACGCACTCCCACCACACTTCCTTCATCACACTCCTTCTCCCACACTTCCTCGCACCACACACCCTACCATCAAATACCCAAAAACCACACGCCTTCCAATCAAACTACCAACGCCACACTCCTGCTCCCACTCTCCCTCACACTACACAGTCTCCCACAATACGCTCTCCCACCTCATGCGCTCACACCACATTTCTTTCACCACACACCTTCTCCCACACACCTCCCCACACTTCCATTCTGCACAAGCCCTCCCACCACACGCCCTCCCACCACACACCCTCTCACCATACGCCCTCCCACCACACTCCATAAAACCAAACTCCCTTCAACACATTCATTCTCCCACACTGTCTCGCACCACATGCTTTTCCACCACACGCCCTCCCAGCACATGCTCTCCCACCACCACACTCCTTCTCACACTCTCCTCCTCCCACACCTCTCCCCACATACCCTCACACCACACGCACTCCCATCACACTCCCTTTATCACATTCCTTCGCCCACACCTACACGCACCACACGTCCTCCCACGACATTCCCTTCACCAAACTCCTTCTCCAACACTACTCCCCACACTACATTTCCCCACATTCCCTCACACCACATGGCCTCCCACAGCACTCCCTTCACTACACTACTCCCACACTTCTTCTCCCACACACCCTCCCACCATATGCCATACCACCACCAAACTCCCTCCGCCACACTCCTGCTCCCGCACTCACTCACAACACACACCCTCCCACCACACGCTCTCCAAGTGCACGCCCTCAAACCACACTCCCTTCACCAGACTCTTTGTCCCACACTCCATTGCACAACACGCTCTCCGACGTCACATCCCCATACCACTTTCTTTCACCACACACCTTCTCCCACACTCTTCCCCACACATCCATTCCCCACAAGCCCTCCCTACGCACGCCCTCCAGCACACACCCTTCACCAGACTCCTTGTCTCACATGAGCACGCATCACACATCCTCCCACAACAAGCCCTCCTACCACACTTTCTCCACCAAACACCTTCTCCCACACTCCCTCACACCACACACACTCCCACTACAGTCCCTCCAACTACACACACTTCACTGTACTCCTTTTTCCAGACTCCTCCCCACACTAAATTTCACCACATTCCCTCGCACCACACACCCTACCACCACACTCCCATTCAATACGCTTCTTCTCCCACACACCCTCGTATCACACGTCCTCCCACCACACACCCTCCCACCAAATTCCCTTCACTACACTCCTTCTCCCACACTTCAACGCATCACACACCCTCCGACCACACGCTCTCCCACTACACGCCCTCACAGCACACTCCCTTCACCACACTTCTTGTCCCACACCCCATTGCCACACACGGCCTCCTACCACACACCATCACACCACATTTCTTTAACCACACTCCTTCTCCCACACTCCTCCCCAAACTTCCATTCCCCAGAAGCCCTTTCAACACACACCCTCCACCACACACCGTTCCCCACACTCCTTGTCCCACACGACCTCGAATCACACATCCTCCCACAACACGCCCTCCCACCACATTCCCTTGACCACCTCTCACACCAACTCAAAACACACACCCTCCCTCCACACGCCCGCCCAGCACACTCCCTTCACCATAACCCTTCTCATACACTCACTTGCATCACAAGCCCTCCCACCCCATCACATTCCCGTCACTAAACTCCTCCTCCAAAATTCTCTCGCATCACATGTTCTCCCACCACACACCCTCGCACCACACTTCCTCTACTAAACTCTTTGTCCCACATTCCCTCACACTACACGAACTCCCTCCACAGTCTCTCCCACCACACACACTTCACCGCACTCCTTCTCCCACACTAACTTTCAACAAATTCACTCACACCTCACGCACTCCCACCACACTTCCTTCATCACACTCCTTCTCCCACACTTCCTCGCACCACACGCCCTACCACCATATGCCCAGACACCACACGCCCTCCAACCAAACTCCCAACGCCACACTCCTGCTCCCACTCTCCCTCACACCACACGCTCTCCCACCATACGATCTCCCACCTCATGCGCTCACACCACATTTCTTTCACCACACACCTTCTCCCACACACCTCCCCACACCTCCATTCTGCACAAGCGCTCCCACCACACGCCCTCCCACCACACACCCTCTCACCATACGCCCTCCCACAACACACCCTCTCACCATACACCCTCCCACCACATTTCCTAAAACCAAACTCCCTTCACCACATTCCTTCTCCCACACTCCCTCGCACCACATACTTTTCCACCACACGCCCTCCCAGCTCATGCACTCCCACACCACACTCCTTCCCACACTCTCCTCCTCCAACACCCCTCCCCACATACCCTCAAACCACACGCACTCCCATCACACTCCCTTCATCACATTCCTTCGCCCACACCTACACGCACCACACGTCCTCCCACAACATTCCCTTCAACACACTCCTTCTCCAACACTACTCCCCACACTACATTTCCCCACATTCCCTCGCAACACACAGCCTCCCACAGCACTCCGCTCACAACACTCCTTCTCCCACCGCCCCTTGCACCACAACCCACCCACCACACGCCCGCCCACCACAGTCCCTTCGCCACACCCCTTCTCCCACATTCGCTCGCATCACAAGCCCACCCACCACACACCCTCCCACCACATTCCCTTCAATAACTCCTTCTTCCAAATTCACTCGCATCACACGTTGTCCCACCACACACCCTCCCACCACACTTCATCTATTAAACTCCTTGTCCCTCACTCCCTCGCACTACACGCACTCCCTCCACAGTCTCTCCCACCATACACCCTTCATTGCACTCCTTCTCCCAAACATCCTCGCACCACACACCCTCCTACCACACATCCTACCACCATCCGCCCAAACACCACACGCCATCCAACCAATCTCCCTAAGCCACACTCCTGCTCCCACTCTCTCTCACACCACACGCACCTCCACCACACGCTCTACCACCACAAGCACTCACACCACATTTCATGACACACCTTCTCCACACTCCTCCCCACACTTCCATTCCCCACAAGCCCTCCCAACACACACCCTCCCACTACACTCCCCTCAAGACACTCCTTCTCCCACATTCTCTCGCCTCACATGTCCTCCCACCACACGCCCTCCCACCAAACTCCCTTCACCACATTCCTCCTCCCACACTTCCTCACACAACATGCCCTCCCACCACACTCCCTAAACCACACTCCTTCTCCCACTCTCACTCGCACCACACATCCTCCCAAAACACGACGCCCACCACACTTTTTCCACCAAACTCCATCTCCCACATTCCCTCACACCACACGCATTCCCACCACAGACCCTCCCACCACACTCCCTTTACCACAATCCTTCTCCCACACTCACTCGCACTACATGACCTCCGAGCACACGACCTCCCACCACATTTCCTCCTCCAAACTCCTTCTCCCACATACCCTCACACCACACGTATTCACACCACAGTCACACCCAACACACACCCTTCACCACAGTCCTTCTCCCACACTAAATTTCTCCACATTCCCTCGCACCACATGACCTCCCACCACACTCCATCACATTCTTTCTCCCACACTTACACACACCACACGTCCTCCCACCACACTTCCTCGACTAAACTCCTTCGCCCATACTCCCTCGCACCACACGCACTCCCTCCACAGTCCCTCCCACCACACACCCTTCACCTCACTCCTTCTCACATGCTCACTTTCACCAAACTCAGTTGCAACACATGACCTGCCACCACACATTCTTTATCACACTCCTTCTCCAACACTTCGACGCACCACACATCCGATCACACGCTCTCCCAAAACACGCCTTCACACCACACTCCCTTCACCACACTCCTTGTCCCACACCCCATTGCCCCACACTGCCTCCCACCACACGCCATCACACCAAATTTCTTTAACCACACTCCTTCTCCCACACTCCTCCCCAAATTTCCATTCCCCAGAAGCCCTTGCAACACACACCCTCCACCACACACCCTTCCGCACAATCCTTGTGCCACATGTGCTCGCATCACACATCCTCCCACAACATGCCATCCGTCCCACTTTCTCCACCAAACACCTTTTCCCACACTCCTTCACACCACACGCACTCCCACTGCAGTCCCTCCAACCAAACAACCTTCAATGCACTCCTTCTCCCAGACTCCTCCCCACACTAACTTTCGCCACATTCCCTCACATCACACGTCCTCCCACCACACTTCCTTCACTACATTCCTTCCCCACAATCATTCACACCATACCTCTTCCAACCACACGTCCTCCCAGCACACGCCCTCCCACCACCACAATCCTTTTCCCACACTACTCCCCACTCTACTCCCCACACTTCCTTTCACCACAACATGTTGAATCACACACACTTCCTCCACACTCCCTTCAGCACACTCCTTTTCCCACATACCCTCACACTACACGCATTCCCACCACAGTCCCACCAAACACAATACCTTCAACCGCTCTCCTTCTCCCACACCAACTCACAGCACAGGCCCACCCACCATACGTCCTCTCACCACACACCCTTCACCGCACTCATTCACCCACACTAACTTTCATCTACTCATTTGCACCACACGCCCTCCCAACACTCTTCCTTCATCACACTACTTCTCCCACACTTTCTCGCATCACACCTCTTCCTAAAACACGCCCTCCCACCATATGCCAGACCACGACACGCCCTCCCACTAAACTCCCTCCGCCACACTCCTGCTCCCACAGTCACTCCACCACAAACCCTCCCACCACATGCTCTCCCACCACACGCCCTCAAACCACACTCCCTTCACCATACTCCTTGTCCCACACTCCTTTGAACTGCGCACCCTCCCACCACACACCCTTCACCACACACCTTCTCTCACACTCCTCCCCACACTTCCATTCCCCACAAGCCCTCCCACCACACGTCCTCCCATCTCACTCCCTTCACTACACTATTTCTCCCACACTCCTTCTCCCATACTCCCTCCCACCATACGCCATACCACCACTGAACTCCCTCCGGCACACACCTTCTCCCACACTCACTCACAACACACACCCTCGCACCACATGCTCTCCCACTGCACGCCTTCAAACCACACTCCCTTCGCCAAACTCCTTGTCCCACACTCCTTTGAACTGCGCACCCTCCCACCACACTCCCTTCACCACACACCTTCTCCCACACTCCTCCCCACACTTCCATTCCCCACAAGCCCTCCCACCACACGCCCTCCCACCACACGCCCTCCACCACACTCCCTTCACCACACACTTTGTCCCACATTCCCTTGCACCACACTACTCCCACCACACTCCCTTCACTACACTACTTCTCCCACACTCCTTCTCCCACACTCCCTCCCACCATACGCCATACCACCACCGAACTCCCTCTGCCACACTCCTGCTCCCACACTCTTCCCCACACATCCATTCCTCAAAAGCCCTCCCAACGCACGCCCTCCAGCACACACCCTTCAACAGACTCCTTGTCTCACATGAGCACACATCACACATCCTCCCACAACATGCCCTCCTACCACACTTTCTCCACCAAACACCTTCTCCCACACTCCCTCACACCACACACTCTCCCACTACAGTCCCTCCCACCACACTCCCTTCACCACACTCCTTCTCCCACATTCCTCCCCACACCACATTTCCCAACATTCCCTCGCACCACACGGTCTACCACAACACTCGCCTCACCACACTCCTTCTCCCACAATCCCTTGGACCCACCCGCTCCAACCACACGCCCTCCCACCACACACGTTCTCATCACAAACCCATCACCAAATTCCTTCTCACACACACTCTCGCAATAGATGCCCTCACACCACACACCCTCCAAACATACTCCCTTCCACCACATGCCCTCAAACCAAACTCCCTTCACCATATTCTTTCAAACACTACCAGTCCACACACTCACTCGCTCCACATGCCTTTCCACCACACGTCCTCCTAGCACATGCCCTCCTACCACCACCCCACTTCTCCCACATTCCTCCCGCACTACCATTCCCCACACTCCTTCGCACGACACGCCCTCTCACCACACGCCTTCACAGCACAATCCATGACACTCCTTCTCCCACTCTCCCTCACACCACACACACTCCCACCACACGCCCACCCACCACATTCCCTTCACTACACTCTTTCTCCCACACTCCCTCGCATCACACAGCCTCCCACCACACGACCTCACACCAAATTCCCTTCAGCACATTGCTTCCCCACACTGACTCGCACCTTACCACTTCCCACCACAGGCCCTCCCACCACACGCCATCCCACCACCACGCTCCTTCTCCCACACTCCTCCCCAGACTACCTTTCACCACATCCCCTCGCAGCACACGCACTTCCTTCACACTACCTTCAGCATATTCCTTCCCCCACACACCATCACACTACATGCGTTCCCACCACAGTACCACCCAACCTTCATCACACTCCTTCACCCATACTTACTCGCACCACACGCCCTCCCACCACACTCCCTTCACCATACTCATTCTCCCACACTCACTGGCAGCACAAGCCCTCCCCTTCCTACCAAACTCCCTCACACCACATGCACTCCACTGACTCACGATCCCAACACACCACACTGCTTATCCCACATTCCTCCCCATAGTACCTTCACCACACTCCCTCGCACCACGCGCCTTCTTCACACACCCCATTCACCACACTACTTCCCTAACACTCCTCCCCACACTCCCCCGATGCAGAGGCCCTCCCACCACATTCTCTACATCACACTCCTTCGCCAACACTTCCTCGCACCACATGCCTTCCCACCATGCGTCCTCCCACCATAGGTCCACCACCCACACTTATTTCACCACACTCATTCTCCCACACTACTCCACACAATACCTTTCCACACAAGCCCTCCCACCACACTCTTTCTGCCACACGGCCTCCCACCACATTACCTCGCACCACACACCTTCCCACCACACGCCCTCCCAGTCTCAAACCAAACACACTTCACCACATTCATTCTACCACACTCCCTCGCACCACATGCCTTCCCGCCACGCCCCCCCAGCACGCGCCCTCCTTCCACCACCCTCCTTCTCTCACATTCCTCTCCACACTAATTTTGCTCACACTTCCTCGCACGACAGGCCCACTCATCACACGCCCTCCCACCACACTTCATCTCCCATACTCCCTCTAACCACACGCACTCCCACCACAGACCCTGTCACCACACTCCCTTCACCGCACTCCTTCTCCCACATTTACTCACACCACATGCATTCCCACCACACTCTCTTCACCGTACTCCTTCTCCACACTCTTCCCCACACTAATTTTCACCACATTCCCTCGAACCACCCGCCCTCCGACCACTATCCCCTAACTCAATCCTTCTCCCACAGTCGTCCGCATCACACATCCTCCCACAACTTGCCCTTCCACAACGCATCCTCCACCAAACTCCTCACAACATACGCCTTCCGACCACATGCTCTCCCAGTGCACGTCCTCCCTCCACCACACTCATTGTCCCACTCTCCTCCTCCCACACTGCATTTTAGCACACTCCCTCGCAGCACACGCCCCTCCACCACACTCCCTTCAGCACACTCCTCCTCCCACACTCCCTCACACCACACAGACTCCCACTATAGCCCCTCCCAACACACACACCACTGCACTCCTTCTCCCGGACTCCTCCCCACACAAACTTTCACCACATTCTCTCGCATCACACGCCCACCGGCCACACTCCCTTCACTACACTCTTTCTCCCACACTCACTCCATCACATTTCCTGCAACCACACGGCCTCCCACCACACCCCCTTCACTACATTCCTCCTCCAACACTCCCTTGCATCACACGGCCTCCCACCACACGACCTCACACCAAACTCCCTTCAGCAAATTCCTTCCCCACACTGTCTCGCACCTTCCCACCACAGGCCTTCCAACCACATGCCCCTTCTCTCACACTCCTATCCACACTACCTTTCACAACACCCCCTTGCAGCACACGCTCTTCCTTCACACTCCCTTCAGCACATTCCTTCCTCCACACACCATCACACTACACGCGTTCCCACCACAGTCCCGCCCAACACACACAAATTTCAATACACTGCTTCTCCCCCACTCCCTCGAATTAAACGTCCTCCCAACACACGCGCTCCCACCACATTTCCTCCACCAAACCCTTTCTCCAACACTCCCTCACACCACATGCACTATAATCACAGTCCCTCCCACCACACTCCCTTCATCATACTCATTCTCCCACACTCACTCTCACCACACGCCCTCCCACCACAAATCCTCCCACCAAATTCCCTCATACCACACGCACTCCAACCACTCACTCTCCCAACACACCACACTGCTTCTCCCACAATTTTCCCCACAGTACGTTCACCACACTCCCTTGCATCACAGGCCCTCTTACCACACCCCATTCACCACACTACTTCCCTCACACTCCTCCCCACACTGTTTCTTCACACTCCCCCAATGCAGAGGCCCACCCACCACATTCCCCACATCACACTCCTTCTCCAACACTTCCTCACACCACACGCATTCCCACCACGCATCCTCCCACCACACGTCCACCCCCCACACATTTCACCACACTGATTTTCCCACACTAATCCACACAATACCTTTCCACACAAGCCCTCCCACCACAATCCTTCTGCCACACGGCCTCCCACCACATTACCTCGCACCACACACCTTCCCACCACACGCCCTCCAAGCACACGCCC
Organism: Narcine bancroftii; assembly: GCF_036971445.1. NCBI lineage: Eukaryota > Metazoa > Chordata > Chondrichthyes > Torpediniformes > Narcinidae > Narcine > Narcine bancroftii. The sequence continues at coordinate 52,522,393 of NC_091478.1, read as the reverse complement.
GCCCAACATCACACTCCTTCTCCCACATTCCTCCCAACACGACATTTCCCCACCCTCCCTCGCACCACACGCCCTCCCACAACACAATCCTTCTCCCACACTCACTCGCACCACATGCACTCCAACCACACGTTCTCCCACCACACTCCCTTCACCACATTCCTTATCCCACACTCCATCGCACCATAATCCTTACACCACACGACCACCCACCAAATGCCATCCCATCAAACTCCCTTCACCACTTTCTTTCTCACACACATCCTTGCACCATAAACCCTCCCAGCACACGTCCTCTCACCACATGCCCTCCCACCACACAACTTTCACCAAACTCCTTCTCACACACAAACATGCACCACATGCCCTCCCACCACACGCCCTCCTACCATATGCCCTCAAACCAAACACCCTTCACCACATTCCTTGTCCCACACACCATCACAGCGCATTTCTTCTCGCCACAGCACTCCCAGCACACGCTTTCTGCCACACGGCCTCCCACCACATTACCTCGCACCACACACCTTCCCACCACACGCCCTCCCAGTCTCAAACCAAACACACTTCACCACATTCATTCTACCACACTCCCTCCCACCACACGCCCTCCTACCATATGCCCTCAAACCAAACACCCTTCACCACATTCCTTGTCCCACACACCATCACAGCGCATTTCTTCTCGCCACAGCACTCCCAGCACACGCTTTCTGCCACACGGCCTCCCACCACATTACCTCGCACCACATGCCTTCCCGCCACGCCCCCCCAGCACGCGCCCTCCTTCCACCACCCTCCTTCTCTCACATTCCTCCCCACACTAATTTTGCTCACACTTCCTCGCACGACAGGCCCACTCATCACACGCCCTCCCACCACACTTCATCTCCCATATTCCCTCTAACCACACGCACTCCCACCACAGACCCTGTCACCACACTCCCTTCACCGCACTCCTTCTCCCACATTTACTCACACCACATGCATTCCCACCACACTCTCTTCACCGTTCTCCTTCTCCACACTCTTCCCCACACTAATTTTCACCACATTCCCTCGAACCACCCGCCCTCCGACCACTATCCCCTAACTCAATCCTTCTCCCACAGTCGTCCGCATCACACATCCTCCCACAACTTGCCCTTCCACAACGCATCCTCCACCAAACTCCTCAAAACATATGCCTTCCGACCACATGCTCTCACAGTAAACGCCCTCCCACCACTCTTCCTCCACCAAACTCCTTCTCCAGCACTCCCTCACAGCATCCGCACTCCCGCCACAGTCCCTTCCACCACACGCAACTCTCCACACTCCTTCTTCGACACTCCTCCCCACCTTAACTGACACCACACTCCATCGCACCACACGCAATCCCACCACACGCTGTCCCACCAAACACACTTCACCACACTACTTCACCTACAGTCCCTCACACAACACGTACTCCCACCACAGTACATCCCACCACACACCCTTCACCGCGCTCCTTCTTCCACATTTCCACGCCCCACACACCCTCCCACCACTCTTCCTCCACCTAACTCCTTCTCCTGCACTCGCGCACACCACACGCACTCCCACCACAGTCCCTTCAACCACACACCCTTCTCCACACTCTTTCTCTGACACTCCTCCCCACATTAACTTACACCACATTCCCTTGCACCGCATGCACTCCCACCACACGCTGTCCCATCACACACACTTCACCACACTGCTTCTCCCACAGTCCATCGCACAACACATACTCTCACCACAGACCCTTTCACCACACACACTTCACTGCATTACTTCTCGCACACATCCTTCTCCCACACTTCCACACCCCACACGCACTCCCACCACTCTTTCTTCACCAAACTCCTTCTCCTACACTCCCTCACTCCACACACACACCCACCAAAGTCCCTTCCACCACACACCATTCTTCACACTACTTCTCCGACACTCCTCCCCTCATTAACTGACACCACACACCATCGCACCACACCAACTCCCACCACACGCCATCCCAGCACACTCACTTCACCACACTACTTCTCCCAAACTCCCTCACACCACACGCACTCCCACTACAGTAACTCCCACCACACTCCTTCTTACACATGTCCTCCCACCAAATTGCCTTCACCACATCCTCCCTCGCAACATGCGCCTTACCACCACACGCCCTCCCAACACACGCCCTCCCAATTCCACACTCATTCTCCTACATTCCTCCCAACACTACATTTTCCCACACTCCCTCGCACGACACGCCCTAACACCACACGACCTAACACCTCACTCCTTTTATCACATTATTTCTCCCACACTCCTCCACACACTAACATTCACCACAATCCCTCACAGCGTCTGCCCTCCCACCACACTCCATTCATCACACTCCTACTCCCACACTTACGCACACCACACGCCCTCCAATCACACTCCCTTGCACCATACGTACTCCAGCCACTCACCTTCCTACCATGCCTCTCTACTTCTCCGACTCTCCTACCCACACTATCTTTCACCACACCCACTCGCAGCACACGCCCTCCCACCACACTCCCTTCATGACACTCCTTCTCCCAGACGCCCTCCCACGACACTCCCTTCACCATACTCCTTCTCCCACACCCTATCAAACCACAACCATTCCCAACATACACCCTACACTACACTCCTTCTCCCACACTTGCGCGCATCACACATCCTTGCAGCACCATACCCTCCCACCACACTTCCTTCACCAAACTACATCTCTCACACTCACTTGCACCACACTACTTTTCCCCACACTCCCTCGCACCACATGTCCTCTTCCCACACTCCCTTCACCACACTCCTTTTCCCACACTCGCACGCATCTCACGTCCTTGCACCACAAACCCTCCCACCACACTTCCTTCACCATACTACTTCTCCCACACTCACTCGCACCACACTACTTTTCCCCACACTCCCTCGCACCACATGTCCTCCACCCACACTCTCTTCACCACACTCCTTCCCCCACACTCGCCACACACCACACGCCCACGCACCACACACCCTCCCACCACACTCACTTCACCACCTTATACCACACTCCCTCGCTGTACACGCCCTCCCACCACTGTCCCTCCCACCACACACACTTCACCGAACACCTTCTCCCACACTTCCTTCTCCCACAGTTCCACACCCAAAACGCCCTCCCACCACTCTTCCTCCAACAAACTCCTTCTCCAACACTCCCTCATAGCACCCGCACTCCCACCAGAGTCCTTTCCACCACACGGCCCTCTCCACACTACTTCTCCAAAACTCCTCCCCACATTAACTGACACCACACTCACTCGCACCACACTACTTTTCCCCACACTCCCTCGCACCACATGTCCTCTTCCCACACTCCCTTCACCACACTCCTTTTCCCACACTCGCACGCATCACACGTCCTTGCACCACAAACCCTCCCACCACACTTCCTTCACCATACTACTTCTCCCACACTCACTTGCACCACACTACTTTTCCCCACACTCCCTCACACCACATGTCCTTGTCCCACACTCCCTTCACCACACTCCTTCCACCACACTTGCCACACACCACACACCCTCCCACCACACTCACTTCACCACCTTATACCACACTCCCTCGCTGCACACGCCCTCCCACCACACTCCCTTCACCACACTCCTTCTCCCACACTCGTGCGCATCGCACGTCCTTGCACCACCACACCTTCCCACCACACTTTCTTCACCAAACTACTTCTCTCACACTCACTCGCACCACACTACTTTTCCCCACACTCCCTCGCACCACCTGCCCTCTTCCCACACAACCTTCACCACACTCCTTCACCCACACTCACCTCACACCACAGGCCCACCTGCCACACACACTCCCACCACACTCACTTCAGCAACTTCTACCACACTCCCTAACAACACAAGCCTTCCCACCACAAGCCTTCCCACCACACAGCCTACACCACATTCGTTCTCCCACACTCCCTCGAACCACACGCCCACCCACCACACACCCTCCCACCACACTCACTTCACCACATTTTACCACAATCCCTCGCAGGACACGCCCTCCCACCACAGTCCCTCCCACCACACACACTTCACCGAACACCTTCTCCCACACTTCCTTGTCCCACACTTCCACTCCCAAAACGCACTCCCACCACTCTTCCTCCACCAAACTCCTTCTCCTACACTCGCACACACCACACGCACTCCCGCCACAGTCCCTTCCACCACACCACACTACTTCTTCGACACTCCTCCCCACCTTAACTGACACCACACTCCATCGCACTACACGCAATCCCACCACACGCCGTCCCACCAAACACACTTCACCACACTACTTCACCCACAGTCTCTCACACAACACGTACTCCCACCACAGTACATCCCACCACACACCCTTCACCGTGCTCCTTCTCCCACACTTCCACGCCCCACACACCCTCCCACCACTCTTCCTCCACCTAACTCCTTCTCCTACACTCGCGCACACCACACGCACTCCCACCACAGTCCCTTCAACCACACACCCTTCTCCACACTCCTTCTCTGACACTCCTCCTCACATTAACTTACACCACATTCCCTTGCACTGCATGCACTCCCACCACACGCCGTCCCATCACACGCACTTCACCACACTGCTTCTCCCACAGTCCATCGCACAACACGTACTCTCACCACAGACCCTTTCACCACACACACTTCACTGCACTACTTCTCGCACACTCACTCGCACCACACTCCTTTTCCCCACACTCCCTCGCACCACATGTCCTACTCCCACACTCCCTTCACCACACTCCTTCCCCCACACTCGCCACACACCACACGCCCACGTGCCACACACGCTCCCACCACACTCACTTCACCACCTTATACCACACTCCCTCACTGTACACGCCCTCCCACCACAGTCCCTCCCACCACACACACTTAACCAAACCCCTGCTCCCAGACTTCCTTCTCCCACAGTTCCACGCCCAAAACACCCTCCCACCACTCTTCCTCCACCAAACTCCTTCTCTAACACTCCCTCATAGCACCCGCACTCCCACATAGTCCCTTCCACCACACAGTGCCCTCCACACTCCTTCTCCGAAACTCCTCGCCACATTAACTGACACCACACTCCATCGCACCACACGCACACACACCACACGCCATCCCACCAAACACACTTCACCACACTGCTTCACCCACAGTCCCTCGCTCAACACATAATCCCACAACAGTATCTCCCACCACACACCCTTCATCGCACTTCTTCTCCCACACTTCCACGCCCCACACACCGTCCCACCACTCTTCCTCCACCTAACTCATTCTCCTACACTGCCGCACACCACACGTACTCCCACCACAGTCCCTTCAACCACACACCCTTCTCGACACTCCTTCTCTGATACTCCTCCCCACATTAACTTACACCACATTCCCTCGCACCGCACGCACTCCTACCACATGCCGTCCCACCACACTCATTCTTACACATGTCCTCCCACCAAACTCCCTTCACCACATCCTCCCTCGCAACATATGCCTTGCCACCACACGCCCTCCCAGCACACGCCCTCCCAATTCCACACTCCTTCTCCCACATTCCTCCCAACACTACGTTTTCCCACACTCCCTTGCACGAAACGCCCCATCACCACACTCCCTTCACCTCACTACTTCTCCCACACTTCTCCACATACTAACATTCACACCACTCCCTCACACTGTCTGCCCTCCCACCACACTGCATTCACCACACTTACTCCCACCACACGCCCTCGCATCACACTCCCTCACACCATACGCACTCCAGCCACTCACCTTCCCACCACGCCTCACTCCACCCCACACTATCTTTCACTACGCACACTCACAGCACACGCCCTCCCACCACACTCCCTTCACCACACTCCTTCTCCCACACTCGCGCGCATCACACGTCCTTGCACCACCACACCTTCCCACCACACTTCCTTCACCAAACTACTTCTCTCACACTTACTCGCACCACACTACTTTTCCCCATACTCCCACGCACCGCATGTCCTCCTCCCACACTCCCTTCACCACACTCCTCCTCTCACACTCGCACGTATCACACGTCCTTGCACCACAAACCCTCCCACCACACTTCCTTCACCAAACTACTTCTCCCACTCTCACTCGCACCACACTACTTTTCCCCACACTCCCTCGCACCACATGTCCTCCTCCCACACTCACTTCACCACATGACTTCCCCCACATTCCCTTGCACAGCACCCACACCCACCACACAACCTCCCACCACACTCACTTCAGCACCTTCTACCACACTCCCTCGCAACACACGGCCTCCCACCACACGCTTTCCAACCACACACCATTCACCGCACTCCTTCTCCTGCAGTCCATTGCACAACACGTACTCCCACCACAGTTCCTCCCACCACACACCCTTCACTGCACTCCTTCTCCCACACTTCCTCGCACCACACTCCCACCCACCAAACACCCTCCCACTACACTCACTTCACCACCTCTACCACATTCCCTAGCAATACACGCACTTCCACCACACGCCTTCCCACCACACACCTTTCACCGCACTCCTTCTCCCACACTTCCTTTTCCCACACTTCCACGCCCCACACTCCCTCCCACCATATGCACTTCCACCACATGCCGTCCCACCACACGCTGTCCCACCACACTCACTTCAACACACTACTTCTCCCAAAATCCCTCACACCACACGCCCTCCCAGCATACGCCCTCCAAATTCCACACCCACTTCTGCCACATTCCTCCCAACGCTACATTTTCCCACATTCTCTGGCACTACAAGCCCACCCACCACAACCCCTTCACCATACTCCTTCTCACATACACCCACGCACCAAACACCCTCCCACCACATGCCCTCAAACTCATCTCCCTTCACCACATTCCCTCTCCACACTCCCTCACACAAAACGCCCTAGCACTACACTCCCTCACACCACACGCGCTCCCACCACACGCCCTTCCAACACACTCCATTCACCACATTTCTTCTCCCACAGTCCTTCGCACCAGAGACCATCCCACAACATGCCCTCCCACCATACGGCCTCCCACCACACGCCCAAAAAATCAAACTCCCTTCACCACATACCCTCTCCCACACTCCCTCACACAACACGCCATCCCACCACACGCGCTCGCACCACACTCTGTTCATCAAACACCTTCTCCACACATTCTCGGAACACACGCCCTCCCACCACACTATCATGACCACAATCCTTCTCCCATATACACTTGGACCACATGGCCTCCCACCAAATGCCCTCCCACTACAATCCTTTTCCTACACTCCTTCCACAAGTTCTCACCACACTCCCATGCACCAAATGCCCTGACACCACACATCCTTCATCATACACTTTCTCCTACACTCGCTCACACCACACGCCCTCCCACCACACGTCTTCCCACCACACACACTTCACCACACTTCTTCTCCCACAGTTTTTCGCACAGCACGTACTCTCACCACAGTTCCTCCCACCACACACCCTTCACCGCACTTCTCCCACATTTCCTTCTCCAACACTTCCATGCCCCACACCCCCCTCCCACCACTCTTCCTCCACCTAACTCCTTCTCCTAAACTCCCTCACACCACACGCACTCCCACCATAGTCCATTCCAACACACACCCTTCTCCACACTCCTTCTCCAACATTCCTCCCCACATTAACTTAGGCCACACTCCCTCGCACCACACGCACTCCCCCACACGCCGTCCCACCACATGCTGTCCCACCACATTCACTTCAACACACTACTTCTCCCAAACTCCGTCACACCACACGCACTTCCACCACAGTCGCTCCCACCACACTCCTTCTCACACATGCCCTCCCACCATACGCCCTCCCACCATACGCCCTCCCATCACATGCCCACCCACCAAACTCCCTTCACCACATCCTCACTCGGCTTCCCACCACACAACCTATACCACATTCCTTCTCCCACTCTCCCTCGCATCACACGCCCACCCACCACACACCCTCCCACCACACTCACTTCACCACCTTCTACAACACTCCCTCGCCCTCCCACCACACGCCCTCCCACCATACGCCTTCCCACACTCCTCCCACAGTCCCTCGCACAGCACGTACTCCCACCACAGTTCCTCCCACCATACACCCTTCACCGCACTCCTCCCACATTTCCCTCTCCAACACTTCCATGCCCCACACTCCCTCCCACCACTCTTCCTCCACCTAACTCCTTCTCCTACACTCCCTCACACTACACGCACTCCCACCACAGTCCCTTCACCACATCCTCACTCGCATTCTCACCACGCACCCTATACCACATTCATTCTCCCACTCTCCCTCGCATCACACCCTCCCACCACACTCACTTCACCACCTTCTACCACACTCCCTCGCAGCACAGTCCCACCCACTACACATACTTCACCGCACACCTTCTCCCACACTTCCACGCCGAACACGCCCTCCCACCACTCTTTCTCCACCAAACTCCTTTTCCAACACTCCCTCATACCACCCGCACTCCCACCACAATCCCTCCCACCACACATCCCTCTCCACACTCCTTCTCCGAAACTCCTCCCCACATTAACTTGCACCCCACTCCCTCGCACCACACGCACTCCCACCACACGCTGTCCAACCACACGCCATCCCATCACACTCACTTCACCACACTACTTATCCCAATCTCCCTCCCACCACACTCCTTCTCACATACGCCCTCGCACCCCACGTCTTCCCACCAAACTCCCTTCACCACATCCTGCCTCGCAACATACGCCTTTCCACCACACGCCCTCCCAACTCCACACTCCTTCTCCCTCATTCCTCCCAACACTACATTTTCCCACACTCCCTTGCTCGACACGCCCTATCACCACACGACCTAACACCACACTGCCTTCACCTCACTACTACCCTGACACTCCTCCACACATTAACTTTCACCACACTCACTCGCAGCAGACGCCCTCCCACCGCACTCCCTTCATCTCACTCCTTCCACACCACTCTCCCACCTCACTCCTTCCACACATGCTTTCCCACCACACACCCTCCCACCACACGGCCTCCCACCACACGCCCTTCCACCACACTCACTTCAGCACACTCTGTCTCCCCACACTTACTCGCACCACACGCCATCCTCCACCAAACTCCTCCCACACTCCTTCGCACCTCAACACATTCGAGGGCATATGGTGCGAGGGAAAGGAACTGTGGGCAGGAGTGTGGGAGAAGGAGTGCAGTGAAGGGTGTGTGGTGGGGGCCGTGTGGTGCGAGTTACTGTGGGAGAAGGAATGTGATGAAGGATGTGTGGTGAAATTTAGTGTGCGAGAAGGAGTGCAGTGTTGGGTGGCACTGGTGTGAATGCACGTAGTGTGAGGGTGTTTGGGAGAAGGAGAGTGCTGAAGGGAGTGTGGAGGAAGGGCGTCAGCTGCGAGGGAGTGTGGTGAAATTTAGTTTGGGGAGTAGTTTGGGAGGAAGAGAGTGGGAGAAGGAGTGTGGTGGTGGGAGGGTGTAAGATGGGATGACTTTGTGTGGGAAAAGGTATCGTGCGAATGAGTGTGGGGTAGGAATGTGGTGAAGGGAATTTGGTGATAGGGCGTGTGGTGGGAGACCGTGTGATGTGAGGGAGTGTAGTCTAAGGGCGTGTGGTGGGAGGACGTGTGATGTGAGGGAGTGTGGGAGAAGGAGTGTAGTGAAGGGAATGTGGTGGGAGGGCACGTGGTGCAAGGGAGCGTGGGACAAGGAGTGTGGATAAGGAGTGTTGTGAAGAGCCTGTGGTTCAAGAGTTTGTGGGGAATGGAAGTGTAGGGAGGAGTTTGGGATGAGGTGTGTGGTGAAAGAAATGTCTTGTGAGGGCATGTGGTGGGAGAGCGTGTGATGGGAGGGTGTGTAGTGCGAGGGTGTGTGGGAGCAAGAGTGTGGCAGAGGGATTTTGATGGGAGGGCGTGTGGTGGTAGGTCATATGGTGGGAGGGCATGTGGTGGGTCGTCATGTGGTGTGAGGATGTGTGCGAGAAGGAGTGTGATGAAGGGGTGTGGTGGGAGGGCATGTGGTGTGAGTGAGTGTGTTGAAAGTTAGTGTGAGAGAAGGAGTGCGGTTAAGGGTGTGTGAAGGGAGGGACTGTGGCGGGAGTGCGTGTCGTGCAAGGGAGTGTGGGGAAATGTAGTGTGGGGAGGAATATAGGAGAAGGTGGGTTGTGGTTAGAGGGCATGTGCTAGGAGTGTGTGTGGTGCGAGGGAGTGCGGGATAAGGAATGTGTTGAAGGGCGTTTGGTTTGAGGGCGTGTGGTGGGAGGGCGTATGGTGAAAGGTTTGTGGTGGGAGGGCGCGTGGTGGGAGAGCGTGTGGTGCGATGGAATGTGGTGGGATGCCATGTGGGAGAACGAGCATGGTGGGAGTGCTGCTGTGGAAAGGTATTATGTGGAGGAATGTGTGAGAAGGAGTGTGGTGTTGGGTGTGTGTGCTGGGAGGGGCATGTGGTGTAAGGCCATTTGGGAGAAGGAGTGTGGTAGGAGGGCTTGTGTGGAAAGGTATTTTGTGAAGTAATGTGGGAGAGGGAGTGTGGTGAAATAAGTGTGGGGGTACACGTGTGATGGGAGGACGCGTGGTGGGAGGGCGTGTGGTGCGAGGAAGTGTTGGAGAAGGAGTGTGATGAAGGGAGTGTGGTGGGAGGGCGTGTGCTTCGGGGGAGTGTGAGGAAACGTAGTGAGGGGAGGTGTGTAGGGTAACTGTCGTGGTGAATGGGGTGTGGTAAGAAGGTGTGTGATGCGTGGGAGTGTGGGAAAAGTGTGATGGGAGGGCGTGTACTGTGAGGGAGTGTGGTGAAGGTATGGGGAAGAGTGTGGGAGAAGTATTGTGGTGTGTTGGGAGTTTAGTGGGAGGGTTTGCAGTGGGAGGACGTGTGGTGCCAGCGAGTGTGGGAGAATGAGTGTGATGAAGGGAGTGTGGTTGTAGGGTTTGTAGTGCGATGAAGTCTGCAAACTGAAATAAATGCTTTTTAGGAAAAGATTAGACAGTTTTCTAAATTATGAACGATGTTGTTTATAGTTTAATAGCACATGTAAAACGTTTATTACATGTTGCAAAAGTACTTTACGACAAGAAACCAAAATGTAGATCAGTTAATTCACATCCACATTTTAATTTTAAAAAGAATAATATAAAATGGCAAAATGAAGCTACAAACATAAAAATAAAACCTTTTTTGAGAAATGTTTAAACAGTGTTTCACATCTATGACTTTCCATGTTTACATATTAATAACACTTGTAAAATGTTTAAAGAAGTTTAAAAAAACTTTACAACCATAAACCACATCGTAGATAAGGAAAATCACTTTTAAATTTCAATTTCATCAAGAATAAATAAATGCTAAAATGAAGCTGCAAACATTGAAATAATGTTTCTTTTGGAAAAGGTTAAACATAGTCTTCTCAGCTATGAACTACGTTGTTGTCAGAGGTTGTAAAAATAATTTTCTAAAAAGAAATAAAATGTAGAAAAGTAAATTCAAATCTACATTTCCAATTTTAAAATGCATAGTATAATTTCTAAAATGAAGCTACATACATTAATATAAATGCATTTTCCAGAAATGTTTAAACATTATTTCACATCTATGAACGTACATGTTGAAATCTGAATAGCACTTGTAAAATGTTTGAAGAAGTTTAAAAATATACTACAACCAGAAAACAAAATGTAGATAAGGAAATTTACATTTTAAATATCAATTTCAAAAAGTATGAATGAATGCTAATATGAAACTGCAAACATTGAAATAAATGCTTTTAGGAAACATAGTTTTCTCAGCTATGAACGATGTTGTTTATAGTTTACCAGCACATGAAAAACGTTTGTCAGAGATTGCAAAAGTACTTTTCTAAAGAAAACAAAATGTAGATCAAGAAATTGACGTCCACCTTACAATTTTAAAAAGAATAATATAAGTGCCAAAATGAAACTACAAACATAAAAATAAATTTTTTTTTGAGAAATATTTAAACAGTGTTTAACATGTATGAATTTAAATGTTTAAATAATAATAACATGTAAAACGTTTAATGTATTTAATAAATATAGTTTACATCCAGAAAACAAAATGTAGATAATGCAATTCACTTTTAGATTTCAATTTCATCAAGAATAAATAAATGCTAAAATGAAGCACCAAACATTGAAATAATGTTTCTTTGGGAAAATGTTAAACATAGTCTTCTCAGCTATGAACTACGTTGTTTATATAGAGACAGCACATGAACAACGTTGTCAGAAGAGGTTGTAAAAATAGTTTTTTAAAAGGAAATACAATGTAGAACAGTAAATTCACATCTAAATTTCAATTTTAAAAAGCATAATATAATTTCATGTTGAAATATTAATAGCATTTGTAAAACGTTTGAAGAAGTTTAAAAATATACTTTACATCCAGAAAACAATGTAGATAAGGAAATTTACATTTAAATATCAATTTCAAAAAGTATAAATGAATGCTAATATAGCTGCAAACTGACAAAATGGTTTTAGGAAAAGATTAAACATAGTCTATGAACGACATTGTTTATAGTTTAACAGCACATGTAAAACGTTTGTCAAAGTATTTTACTACAAGAAACCAAAATGTAGATCAGTAAATTCACATCGACCTTTCAATTTTTAAAAGAATAATATAATGCTAAAATGAAGCTACAAACATAAAAATAAATGCTTTATGAGAAATGTTTAAACATTGTTTCACCTCTATGAATTTTCATGTTTAAATAACAATCGCTTCACCACACTAGTTCTCCCACACTCCTTCCCACACTACCTTTCACCACACTACCCCGCAGCACACACCCTCCCACACTCTACCTTCATCACACTCCTTCTCCCACACTTCCTCGCACCACACGCCATTGCACTACACGCCCTCGCACCACATGCCCTCGCACCACATTTCCACCACGAAACTCCTTCTCCCACACTACCTCACACGACATGGACTCCTACACAGTCCATCCCACCACACATCCTTCAACACGTCTTCTCCCACATTCCTCACTAAACCAACTTTCACAACACTAGCTCGCACCACACACACTCCCACCACTCTCCTTCCAAACACTGCTTCCCACCACATTCCCTCACAACACACGCCATCCCACTGGACGCCCCCCACAACACACCCTTCAACACACTCTTTCTCACACACTCACTCGCATTACACAACTTCCCACCACACTCCCTTGATCACACTCCTTCTCCCAGACTCCTCTCTGCACTAACTATCACCTCACTCCCTTGCACCACACTCCCTCCCAGCACACGCCCTCCCATCACACTCCCTTCACCACACTGGTTCTAACATACTACCTCGCGTCACTTGGCCTCCCACAACACTCCCTCCATCATACTCCTTCTCCCACACTCCTCCACACCACACTTCCACCACTAAACTACTTCTACCACACTACCTCACGTGACAAGCACTCCTACATAGTCCGTCCCACCACGCACACTCACCACTCTCCTTCTGAACTACAAACATTAAAATATGACTTTTTTGAGAAACGTTTAAACTTTGCTTCTCATCTATGAATGATGATGTTTAAAAATTAACAGCCTTTGTAAAATTTTTAACAAAGTTTAAAAATGTAGTTTACAACCAGAAAAGAAAATGTAGAAAAATAAATACGCGTTTAAATTTCAATTTGAAAAAATAAAATTAACTGCTAAAATCAATGTAAACACATTGAAATAAGTGCATTTTAGGAAAAGATTAAACATAGTTTTCCATCTATGAGCTTCATTGTTAATATATAAACAGTACATGTAAAACGTGTTTCTGAGGTTGTAAAGTATTTTTCTACATGCAAATAAAATGTAGATCTGGAAATTCACAAACAGATTTCAGTATTGAAAAGAATAATATAAATGGTAAAATGAAATTACAAACATAAAAAATAAATGATTTTTGAGAAATGTTTAAACATGGTTTCACATCTATGAAACAGCACATGTAAAAAGTACTTTTCTACATGAAAGAACGATGTAGATCCGTAAATTCAGTTCTACATTTCAATTTTAAAAAGAATAACATAAATTTTAAAATGAAACTACAAACATTAAAATACATGCTGTTTTGAGAAATGCTTAAACTTTGTTTCACATCTATTAATTTTCATGTTTAAATATTAACAGCCTTTGTAAAATTTTTAACAAAGTTTAAAAATGTAGTTTACAACCAGAAAAGAAAATGTAGAAAAATAAATACGCGTTTACATTTCAATTTGAAAAAGTAAAAATAACTGCAAAAATGAATGTTCACACATTGAGGTAAGTGCATTTTAGGAAATGATTAAACATAGGTTTCCATCTATGAGCTTCTTTGTTAATATATAAACAGTACATGTAAAACGTGTTTCAGAGGTTGTAAAGTACTTTTCTACATGCAAATAAAATGTAGATCTGGAAATTCACAAACAGATTTCAATTTTGAAATGCGTAAAATGAAATTACAAACATAAAAATTAAATGCTTTTTTGGGAAATGTTTAACCATGGTTTCACATCTATGAAACAGCACATGTAAAAACTACTTTTCTACAAGAAAGCAAGACGTAGATCTGTAAATTCACTTCTACATTTTTATTTTAAGAAGAATGACATAAATGTTAAAATTAAACTACAAACATTAAAATACGACTTTTTTGAGAAACGTTTAAACTTTGCTTCTCATCTATGAATTTTGATGTTTAAAAATTAACAGTCTTTGTAAAATTTTTAACAAAGTTTAAAAATGTAGTTTACAACCAGAAAAGAAAATGTAGAAAATTAAATACGCATTTAAATTTCAATTTGAAAAAAAAACTAACAGCTAAGATCAATGTTAACACATTGAAATAAGTGCATTTTAGGAAAAGATTAAACATAGTTTTCCATCTATGAGCTTCATTGTTAATATATAAACAGTACATGTAAAACGTGTTTCTGAGGTTGGAAAGTACTTTTCTACATGCAAATAAAGTGTAGATCTGGAAATTCACAAACAGATTTCAGTATTGAAAAGAATAATATAAATTTTAAAATGAAATTACAAACATAAAAAATAAATGATTTTTGAGAAATGTTTAACCATGGTTTCACATCTATGAAACAGCACATGTAAAAAGTACTTTTCTACAAGAAAGCAAGACGTAGATCCGTAAATTCAGTTCTACATTTCAATTTTAAAAAGAATAAAATAAATGTTAAAATTAAACTACAAACATTAAAATATGACTTTTTTGAGAAACGTTTAAACTTTGCTTCTCATCTATGAATGATGATGTTTAAAAATTAACAGCCTTTGTAAAATATTTAACAAAGTTTAAAAATGTAGTTTACAACCAGAAAAGAAAATGTAGAAAATTAAATAGGTGTTTAAATTTCAATTTGAAAAAGTAAAAATAACTGCAAAAATGAATGTTCACACATTGAGGTAAGTGCATTTTAGGAAATGATTAAACATAGGTTTCCATCTATGAGCTTCTTTGTTAATATATAAACAGTTCATGTAATACGTGTTTCAGAGGTTGTAAAGTACTTTTCTACATGCAAATAAAATGTAGATCTGGAAATTCACAAACAGATTTCAATTTTGAAAAGCATAATATAAATGGTAAAATGAAATTACAAACATAAAAATTAAATGCTTTTTTGAGAAATGTTTAACCATGGTTTCACATCTATGAAACAGCACATGTAAGAACTACTTTTCTACAAGAAAGCAAGACGTAGATCTGTAAATTCACTTCTACATTTTAATTTTAAAAAGAATGACATAAATGTTAAAATTAAACTACAAACATTAAAATACGACTTTTTTGAGAAACGTTTAAACTTTGCTTCTCATCTATGAATTGTGATGTTTAAAAATTAACAGCCGTTGTAAAATTTTTAACAAAGTTTAAAAATGTAGTTTACAAACAGAAAAGAAAATGTAGAAAGATAAATACGCGTTTAAATTTCAATTTGAAAAAAAAACTAACTGCTAAGATCAATCTTAACACATTGAAATAAGTGCATTTTAGGAAAAGATTAAACATAGTTTTCCATCTATGAGCTTCATTGTTAATATATAAACAGTACATGTAAAACGTGTTTCTGAGGGTGTAAAGTACTTTTCTACATGCAAATAAAATGTAGATCTCAAAATTCACAAACAGATTTCAGTATTGAAAAGAATAATATAAATGGTAAAATGAAATTACAAACATAAAAAATAAATGATTTTTGAGAAATGTTTAAACATGGTTTCACATCTATGAAACAGCACATGGAAAAAGTACTTTTCTACAAGAAAGCAAGACGTAGATCCGTAAATTCAGTTCTACATTTCAATTTTAAAAAGAATAACATAAATGTTAAAATTAAACTACAAACATTAAAATACGACTTTTTTGAGAAACGTTTAAACTTTGCTTCTCATCTATGAATTTTGATGTTTAAAAATTAACAGCCTTTGTAAAATTTTTAACAAAGTTTAAAAATGTAGTTTACAACCAGAAAAGAAAATGTAGAAAATTAAATGAGTGTTTAAATTTCAATTTGAAAAAGTAAAATTAACTGCTAAAATGAATGTTCGCACATTGAAGTAAGTGCATTTTAGGAAAAGATTAAACATAGTTTTCCATCTATGAGCTTCATTGTTAATATATAAACAGTACATGTAAAACGTGTTTCAGAGGTTGTAAAGTACTTTTCTACATGCAAATAAAATGTAGATCTGTAAATTCACAAACAGATTTCAATTTTGAAATGCGTAAAATGAAATTACAAACATAAAAATTAAATGCTTTTTTGGGAAAATGTTTAACCATGGTTTCACATCTATGAAACAGCACATGTAAAAACTACTTTTCTACAAGAAAGCAAGACGTAGATCTGTAAATTCACTTCGACATTTTTATTTTAAGAAGAATGACATAAATGTTAAAATTAAACTACAAACATTAAAATACGACTTTTTTGAGAAACGTTTAAACTTTGCTTCTCATCTATGAATTTTGATGTTTAAAAATTAACAGTCTTTGTAAAATTTTTAACAAAGTTTAAAAATGTAGTTTACAACCAGAAAAGAAAATGTAGAAAATTAAATACGTGTTTAAATTTCAATTTGAAAAAGTAAAATTAACTGCTAAAATGAATGTTCACACATTGAAATAAGTGCATTTTAGGAAATGATTAACCATAGTGTTCCATCTATGAGCTTTATTGTAAATATATAAACAGTAGATGAAAAACGTGTTTCTGAGGTTGTAAAGTTCTTTTCTACATGCTAATAAAATGTAGATCTCGAAATTCACAAACAGATTTCAGTATGGAAAAGAATAATATAAATGGTAAAATGAAATTACAAACATAAAAAATAAATGATTTTTGAGAAATGTTTAAACATGGTTTCACATCTATGAAACAGTACATGGAAAAATTACTTTTCTACAAGAAAGCAAGACGTAGATCCGTAAATTCAGTTCTACATTTCAATTTTAAAAAGAATAACATAAATGTTAAAATTAAACTACAAACATTAAAATACGACTTTTTTTAAGAAACGTTTAAACTTTGCTTCTCATCTATGAATTTTGATGTTTAAAAATTAACAGCCTTTGTAAAATATTTAACAAAGTTTAAAAATGTAGTTTAAAACCAGAAAAGAAAATGTAGAAGAATCAATACACGTTTAAATTTCAATTTGAAAAAGTAAAATTAACTGCTAAAATGAATGTTCACACATTGAAATAAGAGCATTTTAGGAAATGATTAACCATAGTTTTCCATCTATGAGCTTCATTGTTAATATATAAACAGTACATGTAAAACGTGTTTCTGAGGTTGTAAAGTTCTTTTCTACATGCAAATAAAATGTAGATCTCGAAATTCACAAACAGATTTCAGTATTGAAAAGAATAATATAAATGGTAAAATGAAATTACAAACATAAAAAATAAATGATTTTTGAGAAATGTTTAAACATGGTTTCACATCTATGAAACAGCACATGTAAAAAGTACTTTTCTACATGAAAGCACGATATAGATCCGTAAATTCAGTTCTACATTTCAATTTTAAAATGAATAACATAAATGTTAAAATTAAACTACAAACATGAAAATACGACGTTTTTGAGAAACGTTTAAACTTTGCTTCTCATCTATGAATTTTGATGTTTAAAAATTAACAGCCTTTGTAAAATTTTTAACAAAGTTTAAAAATGTAGTTTACAACCAGAAAAGAAAATGTAGAAAATTAAATACGTGTTTAAATTTCAATTTCTAAAAGTAAAATTAACTGCTAAAATGAATGTTCACACATTGAAGTAAGTGCATTTTAGGAAATGATTAACCATAGCGTTCCATCTATGAGCTTCTTTGTTAATATATAATCAGTACATGTAAAACGTGCTTCAGAGGTTGTAAAGTTCTTTTATACATGCAAATAAAATGTAGATCTGGAAATTCAAAAACAGATTTCAGTATGGAAAAGAATAATATAAATGGTAAAATGAAATTACAAACATAAAAATTAAATGATTTTTGAGATTTTTTTGGGAAATGTTTAACCATGGTTTCACATCTATGAAACAGCACATGTAAAAACTACTTGTCTACAAGAAAGCAAGACGTAGATCCGTAAATTCACTTCTACATTTTAATTTTAAAAAGAATAACATAAATGTTAAAATGAAACTAAAAACATGCTGTTTTGAGAAATGCTTAAACTTTGTTTCACATCTATTAATTTTCATGTTTAAATATTAACAGCCTTTGTAAAATTTTTAACAAAGTTTAAAAATGTAGTTTACAACCAGAAAAGAAAATGTAGAAAAATAAATACGCGTTTACATTTCAATTTGAAACAGTAAAAATAACTGCTAAAATGAATGTAAGTGCATTTTAGGAAATGATTAACCATAGCGTTCCATCTATGAGCTTTATTGTTAATATATAAACAGTAGATGAAAAATGTGTTTCTGAGGTTGTAAAGTTCTTTTCTACATGCAAATAAAATGTAGATCTCGAAATTCACAAACAGATTTCAGTATGGAAAAGCATAATATAAATGGTAAAATGAAATTACAAACATAAAAAATAAATGATTTTTGAGAAATGTTTAAACATGGTTTCACATCTATGAAACAGTACATGGAAAAATTACTTTTCTACAAGAAAGCAAGACATAGATCCGTAAATTCAGTTCTATATTTCAATTTTAAAAAGAATAACATAAATGTTAAAATTAAACTACAAACATTAAAATACGACTTTTTTTAAGAAACGTTTAAACTTTGCTTCTCATCTATGAATTTTGATGTTTAAAAATTAACAGCCTTTGTAAAATATTTAACAAAGTTTAAAAATGTAGTTTAAAACCAGAAAAGAAAATGTAGAAGAATCAATACACGTTTAAATTTCAATTTGAAAAAGTAAAATTAACTGCTAAAATGAATGTTCACACATTGAAATAAGAGCATTTTAGGAAATGATTAACCATAGTTTTCCATCTATGAGCTTCATTGTTAATATATAAACAGTACATGTAAAACGTGTTTCTGAGGTTGTAAAGTTCTTTTCTACATGCAAATAAAATGTAGATCTCGAAATTCACAAACAGATTTCAGTATTGAAAAGAATAATATAAATGGTAAAATGAAATTACAAACATAAAAAATAAATGATTTTTGAGAAATGTTTAAACATGGTTTCACATCTATGAAACAGCACATGTAAAAAGTACTTTTCTACATGAAAGCACGATATAGATCCGTAAATTCAGTTCTACATTTCAATTTTAAAATGAATAACATAAATGTTAAAATTAAACTACAAACATGAAAATACGACGTTTTTGAGAAACGTTTAAACTTTGCTTCTCATCTATGAATTTTGATGTTTAAAAATTAACAGCCTTTGTAAAATTTTTAACAAAGTTTAAAAATGTAGTTTACAACCAGAAAAGAAAATGTAGAAAATTAAATACGTGTTTAATTTTCAATTTCAAAAAGTAAAATTAACTGCTAAAATGAATGTTCACACATTGAAGTAAGTGCATTTTAGGAAATGATTAACCATAGCGTTCCATCTATGAGCTTTATTGTTAATATATAAACAGTACATGTAAAACGTGTTAAAGAGGTTGTAAAGTAATTTTCTACATGCAAATAAAATGTAGATCTGGAAATTCACAAACAGATTTTAATTTTGAAAAGCATAATATAAATGGTAAAATGAAATTACAAACATAAAAATTAAATGCTTTTTTGAGAAATGTTTAACCATGGTTTCACATCTATGAAACAGCACATGTAAAAACTACTTTTCTACAAGAAAGCAAGACGTAGATCCGTAAATTCACTTCTACATTTTAATTTTAAAAAGAATAACATAAATGTTAAAATGAAACTAAAAACATTAAAATACATGCTGTTTTGAGAAATGCTTAAACTTTGTTTCACATCTATTAATTTTCATGTTTAAATATTAACAGCCTTTGTAAAATTTTTAACAAAGTTTAAACATGTAGTTTACAACCAGAAAAGAAAATGTAGAAAAATAAATACGCGTTTACATTTCAATTTGAAACAGTAAAAATAACTGCTAAAATGAATGTAAGTGCATTTTAGGAAATGATTAAACATAGGTTTCCATCTATGAGCTTCTTTGTTAATATATAATCAGTACATGTAAAACGTGCTTCAGAGGTTGTAAAGTTCTTTTATACATGCAAATAAAATGTAGATCTCGAAATTCACAAACAGATTTCAGTATTGAAAAGAATAATATAAATGGTAAAATGAAATTACAAACATAAAAAATAAATGATTTTTGAGAAATGTTTAAACATGGTTTCACATCTATGAAACAGTACATGTAAAAAGTACTTTTCTACATGAAAGCACGATATAGATCCGTAAATTCAGTTCTACATTTCAATTTTAAAATGAATGACATAAATGTTAAAATTAAACTACAAACATGAAAATACGACGTTTTTGAGAAACGTTTAAACTTTGCTTCTCATCTATGAATTTTGATGTTTAAAAATTAACAGCCTTTGTAAAATTTTTAACAAAGTTTAAAAATGTAGTTTACAACCAGAAAAGAAAATGTAGAAAATTAAATACGTGTTTAATTTTCAATTTCAAAAAGTAAAATTAACTGCTAAAATGAATGTTCACACATTGAAGTAAGTGCATTTTAGGAAATGATTAACCATAGCGTTCCATCTATGAGCTTTATTGTTAATATATAAACAGTACATGTAAAACGTGTTAAAGAGGTTGTAAAGTAATTTTCTACATGCAAATAAAATGTAGATCTGGAAATTCACAAACAGATTTTAATTTTGAAAAGCATAATATAAATGGTAAAATGAAATTACAAACATAAAAATTAAATGCTTTTTTGAGAAATGTTTAACCATGGTTTCACATCTATGAAACAGCACATGTAAAAACTACTTTTCTACAAGAAAGCAAGACGTAGATCCGTAAATTCACTTCTACATTTTAATTTTAAAAAGAATAACATAAATGTTAAAATGAAACTAAAAACATTAAAATACATGCTGTTTTGAGAAATGCTTAAACTTTGTTTCACATCTATTAATTTTCATGTTTAAATATTAACAGCCTTTGTAAAATTTTTAACAAAGTTTAAACATGTAGTTTACAACCAGAAAAGAAAATGTAGAAAAATAAATACGCGTTTACATTTCAATTTGAAACAGTAAAAATAACTGCTAAAATGAATGTAAGTGCATTTTAGGAAATGATTAAACATAGGTTTCCATCTATGAGCTTCTTTGTTAATATATAATCAGTACATGTAAAACGTGCTTCAGAGGTTGTAAAGTTCTTTTATACATGCAAATAAAATGTAGATCTCGAAATTCACAAACAGATTTCAGTATGGAAAAGAATAATATAAATGGTAAAATGAAATTACAAACATAAAAAATAAATGATTTTTGAGAAATGTTTAAACATGGTTTCACATCTATGAAACAGTACATGGAAAAATTACTTTTCTACAAGAAAGCAAGACGTAGATCCGTAAATTCAGTTCTACATTTCAATTTTAAAAAGAATAACATAAATGTTAAAATTAAACTACAAACATTAAAATACGACTTTTTTTACGAAACGTGTAAACTTTGCTTCTCATCTATGAATTTTGATGTTTAAAAATTAACAGCCTTTGTAAAATATTTAACAAAGTTTAAAAATGTAGTTTAAAACCAGAAAAGAAAATGTAGAAGAATCAATACGCGTTTAAATTTCAATTTGAAAAAAGTAAAATTAACTGCTAAAATGAATGTTCACACATTGAAATAAGAGCATTTTAGGGAATGATTAACCATAGTTTTCCATCTATGAGCTTCATTGTTAATAAATAAACAGTACATGTAAAACGTGTTTCTGAGGTTGTAAAGTTCTTTTCTACATGCAAATAAAATGTAGATCTCGAAATTCACAAACAGATTTCAGTATTGAAAAGAATAATATAAATGGTAAAATGAAATTACAAACATAAAAAATAAATGATTTTTGAGAAATGTTTAAACATGGTTTCACATCTATGAAACAGTACATGTAAAAAGTACTTTTCTACATGAAAGCACGATATAGATCCGTAAATTCAGTTCTACATTTCAATTTTAAAATGAATGACATAAATGTTAAAATTAAACTACAAACATTAAAATACGACTTTTTTGAGAAACGTTTAAACTTTGCTTCTCATCTATGAATTTTGATGTTTAAAAATTAACAGTCTTTGTAAAATTTTTAACAAAGTTTAAAAATGTAGTTTACAATCAGAAAAGAAAATGTAGAAAATTAAATAGGTGTTTAAATTTCAATTTCAAAAAGTAAAAATAACTGCAAAAATGAATGTTCACACATTGAGGTAAGTGCATTTTAGGAAATGATTAAACATAGGTTTCCATCTATGAGCTTCTTTGTTAATATATAAACAGTTCATGTAATACGTGTTTCAGAGGTTGTAAAGTACTTTTCTACATGCAAATAAAATGTAGATCTGGAAATTCACAAACAGATTTCAATTTTGAAAAGCATAATATAAATGGTAAAATGAAATTACAAACATAAAAATTAAATGCTTTTTTGAGAAATGTTTAACCATGGTTTCACATCTATGAAACAGCACATGTAAGAACTACTTTTCTACAAGAAAGCAAGACGTAGATCTGTAAATTCACTTCTACATTTTAATTTTAAAAAGAATGACATAAATGTTAAAATTAAACTACAAACATTAAAATACGACTTTTTTGAGAAACGTTTAAACTTTGCTTCTCATCTATGAATTGTGATGTTTAAAAATTAACAGCCGTTGTAAAATTTTTAACAAAGTTTAAAAATGTAGTTTACAAACAGAAAAGAAAATGTAGAAGAATCAATACGCGTTTAAATTTCAATTTGAAAAAAAAACTAACTGCTAAGATCAATCTTAACACATTGAAATAAGTGCATTTTAGGAAAAGATTAAACATAGTTTTCCATCTATGAGCTTCATTGTTAATATATAAACAGTACATGTAAAACGTGTTTCTGAGGTTGTCAAGTACTTTTCTACATGCAAATAAAATGTAGATCTGTAAATTCACAAACAGATTTCAATTTTGAAATGGGTAAAATGAAATTACAAACATAAAAAATAAATGATTTTTGAGAAATGTTTAAACATGGTTTCACATCTATGAAACAGCACATGGAAAAAGTACTTTTCTACAAGAAAGCAAGACGTAGATCCGTAAATTCAGTTCTACATTTCAATTTTAAAAAGAATAACATAAATGTTAAAATTAAACTACAAACATTAAAATACGACTTTTTTGAGAAACGTTTAAACTTTGCTTCTCATCTATGAATTTTGATGTTTAAAAATTAACAGCCTTTGTAAAATTTTTAACAAAGATTAAAAATGTAGTTTACAACCAGAAAAGAAAATGTAGAAAATTAAATGAGTGTTTAAACTTCAATTTGAAAAAGTAAAATTAACTGCTAAAATGAATGTTCGCACATTGAAGTAAGTGCATTTTAGGAAAAGATTAAACATAGTTTTCCATCTATGAGCTTCATTGTTAATATATAAACAGTACATGTAAAACGTGTTTCAGAGGTTGTAAAGTACTTTTCTACATGCAAATAAAATGTAGATCTGTAAATTCACAAACAGATTTCAATTTTGAAATGCGTAAAATGAAATTACAAACATAAAAATTAAATGCTTTTTTGGGAAAATGTTTAACCATGGTTTCACATCTATGAAACAGCACATGTAAAAACTACTTTTCTACAAGAAAGCAAGATGTAGATCTGTAAATTCACTTCTACATTTTTATTTTAAGAAGAATGACATAAATGTTAAAATTAAACTACAAACATTAAAATACGACTTTTTTGAGAAACGTTTAAACTTTGCTTCTCATCTATGAATTTTGATGTTTAAAAATTAACAGCCTTTGTAAAATATTTAACAAAGTTTAAAAATGTAGTTTAAAACCAGAAAAGAAAATGTAGAAGAATCAATACGCGTTTAAATTTCAATTTGAAAAAGTAAAATTAACTGCTAAAATGAATGTTCACACATTGAAATAAATGCATTTTAGGAAATGATTAACCATAGTGTTCCATCTATGAGCTTTATTGTAAATATATAAACAGTAGATGAAAAACGTGTTTCTGAGGTTGTAAAGTTCTTTTATACATGCAAATAAAATGTAGATCTCGAAATTCACAAACAGATTTCAGTATTGAAAAGAATAATATAAATGGTAAAATGAAATTACAAACATAAAAAATAAATGATTTTTGAGAAATGTTTAAACATGGTTTCACATCTATGAAACAGTACATGTAAAAAGTACTTTTCTACATGAAAGCACGACATAGATCCGTAAATTCAGTTCTACATTTCAATTTTAAAATGAATAACATAAATGTTAAAATTAAACTACAAACATGAAAATACGACGTTTGTGAGAAACGTTTAAACTTTGCTTCTCATCTATGAATTTTGATGTTTAAAAATTAACAGCCTTTGTAAAATTTTTAACAAAGTTTAAAAATGTAGTTTACAACCAGAAAAGAAAATATAGAAAATTAAATACGTGTTTAAATTTCAATTTCAAAAAGTAAAATTAACTGCTAAAATGAATGTTCACACATTGAAGTAAGTGCATTTTAGGAAATGATTAACCATAGCGTTCCATCTATGAGCTTTATTGTTAATATATAAACAGTACATGTAAAACGTGTTTCAGAGGTTGTAAAGTAATTTTCTACATGCAAATAAAATGTAGATCTGGAAATTCACAAACAGATTTTAATTTTGAAAAGCAGAATATAAATGGTAAAATTAAATTACAAACATAAAAATTAAATGCTTTTTTGAGAAATGTTTAACCATGGTTTCACATCTATGAAACAGCACATGTAAGAACTACTTTTCTACAAGAAAGCAAGACGTAGATCCGTAAATTCACTTCTACATTTTAATTTTAAAAAGAATAACATAAATGTTAAAATGAAACTAAAAACATTAAAATACATGCTGTTTTGAGAAATGCTTAAACTTTGTTTCACATCTATTAATTTTCATGTTTAAATATTAACAGCCTTTGTAAAATTTTTAACAAAGTTTAAAAATGTAGTTTACAACCAGAAAAGAAAATGTAGAAAAATAAATACGCGTTTACATTTCAATTTGAAACAGTAAAAATAACTGCTAAAATGAATGTAAGTGCATTTTAGGAAATGATTAAACATAGGTTTCCATCTATGAGCTTCTTTGTTAATATATAATCAGTACATGTAAAACGTGTTTCAGAGGTTGTAAAGTACTTTTCTACATGCAAATAAAATGTAGATCTGTAAATTCACAAACAGATTTCAATTTTGAAGTGCGTAAAATGAAATTACAAACATAAAAATTAAATGCTTTTTTAATAAATGTTTAACCATGGTTTCACATCTAAGAAACTGCACATGTAAAAACTACTTTTCTACAAGAAAGCAAGACGTAGATCCGTAAATTCACTTCTACATTTTAATTTTAAAAAGAATGACATAAATGTTAAAATTAAACTACAAACATTAAAATACGACTTTTTTGAGAAACGTTTAAACTTTGCTTCTCATCTATGAATTTTGATGTTTAAAAATTAACAGCCTTTGTAAAATATTTAACAAAGTTTAAAAATGTAGTTTAAAACCAGAAAAGAAAATGTAGAAGAATCAATACACGTTTAAATTTCAATTTGAAAAAGTAAAATTAACTGCTAAAATGAATGTTCACACATTGAAATAAGAGCATTTTAGGAAATGATTAACCATAGTTTTCCATCTATGAGCTTCATTGTTAATATATAAACAGTACATGTAAAACGTGTTTCTGAGGTTGTAAAGTTCTTTTCTACATGCAAATAAAATGTAGATCTCGAAATTCACAAACAGATTTCAGTATTGAAAAGAATAATATAAATGGTAAAATGAAATTACAAACATAAAAAATAAATGATTTTTGAGAAATGTTTAAACATGGTTTCACATCTATGAAACAGCACATGTAAAAAGTACTTTTCTACATGAAAGCACGATATAGATCCGTAAATTCAGTTCTACATTTCAATTTTAAAATGAATAACATAAATGTTAAAATTAAACTACAAACATTAAAATACGACGTTTTTGAGAAACGTTTAAACTTTGCTTCTCATCTATGAATTTTGATGTTTAAAAATTAACAGCCTTTGTAAAATTTTTAACAAAGTTTAAAAATGTAGTTTACAACCAGAAAAGAAAATGTAGAAAATTAAATACGTGTTTAAATTTCAATTTCAAAAAGTAAAATTAACTGCTAAAATGAATGTTCACACATTGAAGTAAGTGCATTTTAGGAAATGATTAACCATAGCGTTCCATCTATGAGCTTTATTGTTAATATATAAACAGTACATGTAAAACGTGTTAAAGAGGTTGTAAAGTAATTTTCTACATGCAAATAAAATGTAGATCTGGAAATTCACAAACAGATTTTAATTTTGAAAAGCATAATATAAATGGTAAAATGAAATTACAAACATAAAAATTAAATGCTTTTTTGAGAAATGTTTAACCATGGTTTCACATCTATGAAACAGCACATGTAAAAACTACTTTTCTACAAGAAAGCAAGACGTAGATCCGTAAATTCACTTCTACATTTTAATTTTAAAAAGAATAACATAAATGTTAAAATGAAACTAAAAACATTAAAATACATGCTGTTTTGAGAAATGCTTAAACTTTGTTTCACATCTATTAATTTTCATGTTTAAATATTAACAGCCTTTGTAAAATTTTTAACAAAGTTTAAAAATGTAGTTTACAACCAGAAAAGAAAATGTAGAAAAATAAATACGCGTTTACATTTCAATTTGAAACAGTAAAAATAACTGCTAAAATGAATGTAAGTGCATTTTAGGAAATGATTAAACATAGGTTTCCATCTATGAGCTTCTTTGTTAATATATAATCAGTACATGTAAAACGTGCTTCAGAGGTTGTAAAGTTCTTTTATACATGCAAATAAAATGTAGATCTCGAAATTCACAAACAGATTTCAGTATGGAAAAGAATAATATAAATGGTAAAATGAAATTACAAACATAAAAAATAAATGATTTTTGAGAAATGTTTAAACATGGTTTCACATCTATGAAACAGTACATGGAAAAATTACTTTTCTACAAGAAAGCAAGACGTAGATCCGTAAATTCAGTTCTACATTTCAATTTTAAAAAGAATAACATAAATGTTAAAATTAAACTACAAACATTAAAATACGACTTTTTTTAAGAAACGTGTAAACTTTGCTTCTCATCTATGAATTTTGATGTTTAAAAATTAACAGCCTTTGTAAAATATTTAACAAAGTTTAAAAATGTAGTTTAAAACCAGAAAAGAAAATGTAGAAGAATCAATACGCGTTTAAATTTCAATTTGAAAAAAGTAAAATTAACTGCTAAAATGAATGTTCACACATTGAAATAAGAGCATTTTAGGGAATGATTAACCATAGTTTTCCATCTATGAGCTTCATTGTTAATAAATAAACAGTACATGTAAAACGTGTTTCTGAGGTTGTAAAGTTCTTTTCTACATGCAAATAAAATGTAGATCTCGAAATTCACAAACAGATTTCAGTATTGAAAAGAATAATATAAATGGTAAAATGAAATTACAAACATAAAAAATAAATGATTTTTGAGAAATGTTTAAACATGGTTTCACATCTATGAAACAGTACATGTAAAAAGTACTTTTCTACATGAAAGCACGATATAGATCCGTAAATTCAGTTCTACATTTCAATTTTAAAATGAATAACATAAATGTTAAAATTAAACTACAAACATGAAAATACGACGTTTGTGAGAAACGTTTAAACTTTGCTTCTCATCTATGAATTTTGATGTTTAAAAATTAACAGCCTTTGTAAAATTTTTAACAAAGTTTAAAAATGTAGTTTACAACCAGAAAAGAAAATGTAGAAAATTAAATACGTGTTTAAATTTCAATTTCAAAAAGTAAAATTAACTGCTAAAATGAATGTTCACACATTGAAGTAAGTGCATTTTAGGAAATGATTAACCATAGCGTTCCATCTATGAGCTTTATTGTTAATATATAAACAATACATGTAAAACGTGTTTCAGAGGTTGTAAAGTAATTTTCTACATGCAAATAAAATGTAGATCTGGAAATTCACAAACAGATTTTAATTTTGAAAAGCAGAATATAAATGGTAAAATTAAATTACAAACATAAAAATTAAATGCTTTTTTGAGAAATGTTTAACCATGGTTTCACATCTATGAAACAGCACATGTAAGAACTACTTTTCTACAAGAAAGCAAGACGTAGATCCGTAAATTCACTTCTACATTTTAATTTTAAAAAGAATAACATAAATGTTAAAATGAAACTAAAAACATTAAAATACATGCTGTTTTGAGAAATGCTTAAACTTTGTTTCACATCTATTAATTTTCATGTTTAAATATTAACAGACTTTGTAAAATTTTTAACAAAGTTTAAAAATGTAGTTTACAACCAGAAAAGAAAATGTAGAAAAATAAATACGCGTTTACATTTCAATTTGAAACAGTAAAATAACTGCTAAAATGAATGTAAGTGCATTTTAGGAAATGATTAAACATAGGTTTCCATCTATGAGCTTCTTTGTTAATATATAATCAGTACATGTAAAACGTGTTTCAGAGGTTGTAAAGTACTTTTCTACATGCAAATAAAATGTAGATCTGTAAATTCACAAACAGATTTCAATTTTGAAGTGTGTAAAATGAAATTACAAACATAAAAATTAAATGCTTTTTTTATAAATGTTTAACCATGGTTTCACATCTAAGAAACTGCACATGTAAAAACTACTTTTTACAAGAAAGCAAGACGTAGATCCGTAAATTCACTTCTACATTTTAATTTTAAAAAGAATGACATAAATGTTAAAATTAAACTACAAACATTATAATACGACTTTTTTGAGAAACGTTTAAACTTTGCTTCTCATCTATGAATTTTGATGTTTAAAAATTAACAGCCTTTGTAAAATTTTTAACAAAGGTTAAAAATGTAGTTTACAACCAGAAAAGAAAATGTAGAAAATTAAATACGTGTTTAAATTTCAATTTGAAAAAGTAAAATTAACTGCTAAAATGAATGTTCACACATTGAAATAAGTGCATTTTAGGGAATGATTAACCATAGCGTTCCATCTATGAGCTTTATTGTTAATATATAAACAGTAGATGAAAAACGTGTTTCTGAGGTTGTAAAGTTCTTTTCTACATGCAAATAAAATGTAGATCTCGAAATTCACAAACAGATTTCAGTATGGAAAAGAATAATATAAATGGTAAAATGAAATTACAAACATAAAAAATAAATGATTTTTGAGAAATGTTTAAACATGGTTTCACATCTATGAAACAGTACATGGAAAAATTACTTTTCTACAAGAAAGCAAGACGTAGATCCGTAAATTCATTTCTACATTTCAATTTTAAGAAGAATAACATAAATGTTAAAATTAAACTACAAACATTAAAATACGACTTTTTTTAAGAAACGTTTAAACTTTGCTTCTCATCTATGAATTTTGATGTTTAAAAATTAACAGCCTTTGTAAAATATTTAACAAAGTTTAAAAATGTAGTTTAAAACCAGAAAAGAAAATGTAGAAGAATCAATACACGTTTAAATTTCAATTTGAAAAAGTAAAATTAACTGCTAAAATGAATGTTCACACATTGAAATAAGAGCATTTTAGGAAATGATTAACCATAGTTTTCCATCTATGAGCTTCATTGTTAATATATAAACAGTACATGTAAAACGTGTTTCTGAGGTTGTAAAGTTCTTTTCTACATGCAAATAAAATGTAGATCTCGAAATTCACAAACAGATTTCAGTATTGAAAAGAATAATATAAATGTTAAAATGAAATTACAAACATAAAAAATAAATGATTTTTGAGAAATGTTTAAACATGGTTTCACATATATGAAACAGCACATGTAAAAAGTACTTTTCTACATGAAAGCACGATATAGATCCGTAAATTCAGTTCTACATTTCAATTTTAAAATGAATAACATAAATGTTAAAATTAAACTACAAACATGAAAATACGACGTTCTTGAGAAACGTTTAAACTTTGCTTCTCATCTATGAATTTTGATGTTTAAAAATTAACAGCCTTTGTAAAATTTTTTACAAAGTTTAAAAATGTAGTTTACAACCAGAAAAGAAAATGTAGAAAATTAAATACGTGTTTAAATTTCAATTTCAAAAAGTAAAATTAACTGCTAAAATGAATGTTCACACATTGAAGTAAGTGCATTTTAGGAAATGATTGACCATAGCGTTCTATCTATGAGCTTTATTGTTATTATATAAACAGTACATGTAAAACGTGTTTCAGAGGTTGTAAAGTAATTTTCTACATGCAAATAAAATGTAGATCTGGAAATTCACAAACAGATTTTAATTTTGAAAAGCATAATATAAATGGTAAAATGAAATTACAAACATAAAAATTAAATGCTTTTTTGAGAAATGTTTAACCATGGTTTCACATCTATGAAACAGCACATGTAAAAACTACTTTTCTACATGAAAGCAAGACGTAGATCCGTAAATTCACTTCTACATTTTAATTTTAAAAAGAATAACATAAATGTTAAAATGAAACTAAAAACATTAAAATACATGCTGTTTTGAGAAATGCTTAAACTTTGTTTCACATCTATTAATTTTCATGTTTAAATATTAACAGCCTTTGTAAAATTTTTAACAAAGTTTAAAAATGTAGTTTACAACCAGAAAAGAAAATGTAGAAAAATAAATACGCGTTTACATTTCAATTTGAAACAGTAAAAATAACTGCTAAAATGAATGTAAGTGCATTTTAGGAAATGATTAAACATAGGTTTCCATCTATGAGCTTCTTTGTTAATATATAATCAGTACATGTAAAACGTGCTTCAGAGGTTGTAAAGTTCTTTTATACATGCAAATAAAATGTAGATCTCGAAATTCACAAACAGATTTCAGTATGGAAAAGAATAATATAAATGGTAAAATGAAATTACAAACATAAAAATTAAATGATTTTTGAGAAATGTTTAAACATGGTTTCACATCTATGAAACAGTACATGGAAAAATTACTTTTCTACAAGAAAGCAAGACGTAGATCCGTAAATTCAGTTCTACATTTTAATTTTAAAAAGAATGACATAAATGTTAAAATTAAACTACAAACATTAAAATACGACTTTTTATAAGAAACGTTTAAACTTTGCTTCTCATCTATGAATTTTGATGTTTAAAAATTAACAGCCTTTGTAAAATATTTAACAAAGTTTAAAAATGTAGTTTAAAACCAGAAAAGAAAATGTAGAAGAATCAATACGCGTTTAAATTTCAATTTGAAAAAAGTAAAATTAACTGCTAAAATGAATGTTCACACATTGAAATAAGAGCATTTTAGGGAATGATTAACCATAGTTTTCCATCTATGAGCTTCATTGTTAATATATAAACAGTACATGTAAAACGTGTTTCTGAGGTTGTAAAGTTCTTTTCTACATGCAAATAAAATGTAGATCTCGAAATTCACAAACAGATTTCAGTATTGAAAAGAATAATATAAATGGTAAAATGAAATTACAAACATAAAAATTAAATGCTTTTTTTATAAATGTTTAACCATGGTTTCACATCTAAGAAACTGCACATGTAAAAACTACTTTTCTACAAGAAAGCAAGACGTAGATCAGTAAATTCACTTCTACATTTTAATTTTAAAAAGAATGACATAAATGTTAAAATTAAACTACAAACATTAAAATACGACTTTTTTGAGAAACGTTTAAACTTTGCTTCTCATCTATGAATTTTGATGTTTAAAAATTAACAGCCTTTGTAAAATTTTTAACAAAGGTTAAAAATGTAGTTTACAACCAGAAAAGAAAATGTAGAAAATTAAATACGTGTTTAAATTTCAATTTGAAAAAGTAAAATTAACTGCTAAAATGAATGTTGACACATTGAAATAAGTGCATTTTAGGGAATGATTAACCATAGCGTTCCATCTATGAGCTTTATTGTTAATATATAAACAGTAGATGAAAAACGTGTTTCTGAGGTTGTAAAGTTCTTTTCTACATGCAAATAAATTGTAGATCTCGAAATTCACAAACAGATTTCAGTATGGAAAAGAATAATATAAATGGTAAAATGAAATTACAAACATAAAAAATAAATGATTTTTGAGAAATGTTTAAACATGGTTTCACAACTATGAAACAGTACATGGAAAAATTACTTTTCTACAAGAAAGCAAGACGTAGTTCCGTAAATTCAGTTCTACATTTCAATTTTAAAAAGAATAACATAAATGTTAAAATTAAACTACAAACATTAAAATACGACTTTTTTGAGAAACGTTTAAACTTTGCTTCTCATCTATGAATTTTGATGTTTAAAAATTAACAGCCTTTGTAAAATATTTAACAAAGTTTAAAAATGTAGTTTAAAACCAGAAAAGAAAATGTAGAAGAATCAATACACGTTTAAATTTCAATTTGAAAAAGTAAAATTAACTGCTAAAATGAATGTTCACACATTGAAATAAGAGCATTTTAGGAAATGATTAACCATAGTTTTCCATCTATGAGCTTCATTGTTAATATATAAACAGTACATGTAAAACGTGTTTCTGAGGTTGTAAAGTTCTTTTCTACATGCAAATAAAATGTAGATCTCGAAATTCACAAACAGATTTCAGTATTGAAAAGAATAATATAAATGGTAAAATGAAATTACAAACATAAAAATTAAATGCTTTTTTGAGAAATGTTTAACCATGGTTTCACATCTATGAAACAGCACATGTAAAAACTACTTTTCTACAAGAAAGCAAGACGTAGATCCGTAAATTCACTTCTACATTTTAATTTTAAAAAGAATAACATAAATGTTAAAATGAAACTAAAAACATTAAAATACATGCTGTTTTGAGAAATGCTTAAACTTTGTTTCACATCTATTAATTTTCATGTTTAAATATTAACAGCCTTTGTAAAATTTTTAACAAAGTTTAAAAATGTAGTTTACAACCAGAAAAGAAAATGTAGAAAAATAAATACGCGTTTACATTTCAATTTGAAACAGTAAAAATAACTGCTAAAATGAATGTAAGTGCATTTTAGGAAATGATTAAACATAGGTTTCCATCTATGAGCTTCTTTGTTAATATATAATCAGTACATGTAAAACGTGCTTCAGAGGTTGTAAAGTTCTTTTATACATGCAAATAAAATGTAGATCTCGAAATTCACAAACAGATTTCAGTATGGAAAAGAATAATATAAATGGTAAAATGAAATTACAAACATAAAAATTAAATGATTTTTGAGAAATGTTTAAACATGGTTTCACATCTATGAAACAGTACATGGAAAAATTACTTTTCTACAAGAAAGCAAGACGTAGATCCGTAAATTCAGTTCTACATTTTAATTTTAAAAAGAATGACATAAATGTTAAAATTAAACTACAAACATTAAAATACGACTTTTTATAAGAAACGTTTAAACTTTGCTTCTCATCTATGAATTTTGATGTTTAAAAATTAACAGCCTTTGTAAAATATTTAACAAAGTTTAAAAATGTAGTTTAAAACCAGAAAAGAAAATGTAGAAGAATCAATACGCGTTTAAATTTCAATTTGAAAAAAGTAAAATTAACTGCTAAAATGAATGTTCACACATTGAAATAAGAGCATTTTAGGGAATGATTAACCATAGTTTTCCATCTATGAGCTTCATTGTTAATATATAAACAGTACATGTAAAACGTGTTTCTGAGGTTGTAAAGTTCTTTTCTACATGCAAATAAAATGTAGATCTCGAAATTCACAAACAGATTTCAGTATTGAAAAGAATAATATAAATGGTAAAATGAAATTACAAACATAAAAATTAAATGCTTTTTTTATAAATGTTTAACCATGGTTTCACATCTAAGAAACTGCACATGTAAAAACTACTTTTCTACAAGAAAGCAAGACGTAGATCAGTAAATTCACTTCTACATTTTAATTTTAAAAAGAATGACATAAATGTTAAAATTAAACTACAAACATTAAAATACGACTTTTTTGAGAAACGTTTAAACTTTGCTTCTCATCTATGAATTTTGATGTTTAAAAATTAACAGCCTTTGTAAAATTTTTAACAAAGGTTAAAAATGTAGTTTACAACCAGAAAAGAAAATGTAGAAAATTAAATACGTGTTTAAATTTCAATTTGAAAAAGTAAAATTAACTGCTAAAATGAATGTTGACACATTGAAATAAGTGCATTTTAGGGAATGATTAACCATAGCGTTCCATCTATGAGCTTTATTGTTAATATATAAACAGTAGATGAAAAACGTGTTTCTGAGGTTGTAAAGTTCTTTTCTACATGCAAATAAAATGTAGATCTCGAAATTCACAAACAGATTTCAGTATGGAAAAGAATAATATAAATGGTAAAATGAAATTACAAACATAAAAAATAAATGATTTTTGAGAAATGTTTAAACATGGTTTCACAACTATGAAACAGTACATGGAAAAATTACATTTCTACAAGAAAGCAAGACGTAGTTCCGTAAATTCAGTTCTACATTTCAATTTTAAAAAGAATAACATAAATGTTAAAATTAAACTACAAACATTAAAATATATGCTGTTTTGAGAAATGCTTAAACTTTGTTTCACATCTACTAATTTTCATGTTTAAATATTAACAGCCTTTGTAAAATTTTTAACAAAGTTTAAAAATGTAGTTTACAACCAGAAAAGAAAATGTAGAAAAATAAATACGCGTTTACATTTCAATTTGAAACAGTAAAATTAACTGCTAAAATGAATGTTCACACATTGAAGTAAGTGCATTTTAGGAAATGATTAACCATAGCGTTCCATCTATGAGCTTTATTGTTAATATATAAACAATACATGTAAAACGTGTTTCAGAGGTTGTAAAGTAATTTTCTACATGCAAATAAAATGTAGATCTGTAAATTCACAAACAGATTTCAATTTTGAAGTGCGTAAAATGAAATTACAAACATAAAAATTAAATGCTTTTTTTATAAATGTTTAACCATGGTTTCACATCTAAGAAACTGCACATGTAAAAACTACTTTTTACAAGAAAGCAAGACGTAGGTCCGTAAATTCACTTCTACATTTTAATTTTAAAAAGAATGACATAAATGTTAAAATTAAACTACAAACATTAAAATACGACTTTTTTGAGAAACGTTTAAACTTTGCTTCTCATCTATGAATTTTGATGTTTAAAAATTAACAGCCTTTGTAAAATTTTTAACAAAGGTTAAAAATGTAGATTACAACCAGAAAAGAAAATGTAGAAAATTAAATACGTGTTTAAATTTCAATTTGAAAAAGTAAAATTAACTGCTAAAATGAATGTTCACACATTGAAATAAGTGCATTTTAGGGAATGATTAACCATAGCGTTCCATCTATGAGCTTTATTGTTAATATATAAACAGTAGATGAAAAACGTGTTTCTGAGGTTGTAAAGTTCTTTTCTACATGCAAATAAAATGTAGATCTCGAAATTCACAAACAGATTTCAGTATGGAAAAGAATAATATAAATGGTAAAATGAAATTACAAACATAAAAAATAAATGATTTTTGAGAAATGTTTAAACATGGTTTCACATCTATGAAACAGTACATGGAAAAATTACTTTTCTACAAGAAAGCAAGACGTAGATCCGTAAATTCAGTTCTACATTTCAATTTTAAGAAGAATAACATAAATGTTAAAATTAAACTACAAACATTAAAATACGACTTTTTTTAAGAAACGTTTAAACTTTGCTTCTCATCTATGAATTTTGACGTTTAAAAATTAACAGCCTTTGTAAAATATTTAACAAAGTTTAAAAATGTAGTTTAAAACCAGAAAAGAAAATGTAGAAGAATCAATACACGTTTAAATTTCAATTTGAAAAAGTAAAATTAACTGCTAAAATGAATGTTCACACATTGAAATAAGAGCATTTTAGGAAATGATTAACCATAGTTTTCCATCTATGAGCTTCATTGTTAATATATAAACAGTACATGTAAAACGTGTTTCAGAGGTTGTAAAGTAATTTTCTACATGCAAATAAAATGTAGATCTGGAAATTCACAAACAGATTTTAATTTTGAAAAGCATAATATAAATGGTAAAATGAAATTACAAACATAAAAATTAAATGCTTTTTTGAGAAATGATTAACCATGGTTTCACATCTATGAAACAGCACATGTAAAAACTACTTTTCTACAAGAAAGCAAGACGTAGATCCGTAAATTCACTTCTACATTTTAATTTTAAAAAGAATAACATAAATGTTAAAATGAAACTAAAAACATTAAAATACATGCTGTTTTGAGAAATGCTTAAACTTTGTTTCACATCTATAAATTTTCATGTTTAAATATTAACAGCCTTTGTAAAATTTTTAACAAAGTTTAAAAATGTAGTTTACAACCAGAAAAGAAAATGTAGAAGAATAAATACGCGTTTGAATTTCAATTTGAAAAAGTAAAATTAACTGCTAAAATGAAATAAGTGCATTTTAGGAAATGATTAACCATAGCGTTCCATCTATGAGCTTCACTGTTAATATATAAACAGTACATGTAAAAGGTGTTTCTGAGGTTGTAAAGTACATGCAAATAAAATGTAGATCTGGAAATTCACAAACAGATTTCAATTTTGAAAAGCATAATATAAATGGTAAAATAAAATTACAAACATAAAAATTAAATGCTTTTTTGAGAAATGTTTAACCATGGTTTCACATCTATGAAACAGCACATGTAAAAAGTACTTTTCTACAAGAAAGCAAGACGTAGATCCGTAAATTCAGTTCTACATTTCAATTTTAAAAAGAATAACATAAAAGTTAAAATGAAACTACAAACATTAAAATACATGCTGTTTTGAGAAATGCTTAAACTTTGTTTCACATCTATGAATTTTTTTGTTTAAATATTAAAAGCCTTTGTAAAACTTTTAACAAAGTTTAAAAATGTAGTTTACAATCAGAAAAGATTATGTAGAAAAATAAACACGCGTTTACATTTCATTTTGAAAAAGTAAAATTAACTGCTAAAATGAATGTTAACACTTTGAAATAAGTGCATTTTAGGAAAAGATTAAACATAGTTTTCTATCTGTGAGCTTCATTGTTAATATATAAACAGTACATGTAAAACGTGTTTCAGAGGATGTAAAGTACTTTTCTACATGCAAATAAAATGTAGATCTGGAAATTCACAAACAGATTTCAATTTTGAAATGCGTAAAATGAAATTACAAACATAAACATTAAATGCTTTTTTGAGAAATGTCTAACCATGGTTTCACATCTATGAAACAGCACATAATTCACTTCTACATTTTAATTTTAAAAAGAATAACATAAGTGTTAAAATTAAACTACAAATATTAAAATACGACTTTTTTGAGAAAGGTTTAAACTTTGTTTCACATCTATTAATTTTCATGTTCAAATATTAACAGCCTTTGTGAAATTTTTAACAAAGTTTAAAAATGTAGTTTACAAGCAGAAAAGAAAAGGTAGAAAATTAAATACGTGTTTAAATATCAATTTGAAAAAGTAAAATTAACTGCTAATATGAATGTTCACACATTGATATAAGTGCATTTTAGGAAATGATAGCGTTCCATCTATGAGCTTCACTGTTAATATATAAACAGTACATGTAAAAGGTGTTTCTGAGGTTGTAAAGTACTTTTCTACATGCAAATGAAATGTAGATCTGGAAATTCACAAACAGATTTTGAAAAGCATAATATAAATGGTAAACTGAAATTACAAACATAAAAATTAAATGCTTTTTTGAGAAATGTTTAACCATGGTTTCACATCTATGAAACAGCACATGTAAAAACTACTTTTCTACAAGAAAGCAACACGTAGATCCATAAATTCACTTCTACATTTTAATTTTAAAATGAATAACATAAAAGTTATTTAAACATGAAAATTCATAGATGTGAAACAAAGTTTAAGCATTTCTCAAAACAGCATGTATTTTAATGTTTGTAGTTTCATTTTAACAGCCTTTGTAAAAATTTTAACAAAGTATAAAAATGTAGTTTACAACCAGAAAAGAAAATGTAGAAGAATAAATACGCGTTTGAATTTCAATTTGAAAAAGTAAAATTAACTGCTAAAATGAATGTTCACACATTGAAATAAGTGCATTTTAGGATATGATTAACCATAGCGTTCCATCTATGAGCTTCACTGTTAATATATAAACAGTACATGTAAAAGGTGTTTCTGAGGTTGTAAAGTACTTTTCTACATGCAAATGAAATGTAGATCTGGAAATTCACAAACAGATTTCAATTTTGAAAAGCATAATATAAATGGTAAAATGAAATTACAAACATCAAAATTAAATGCTTTTTTGAGAAATGTCTAACCATGGTTTCACATCTATGAAACAGCACATAATTCACTTCTACATTTTAATTTTAAAAAGAATAACATAAGTGTTAAAATTAAACTACAAATATTAAAATACGACTTTTTTGAGAAAGGTTTAAACTTTGTTTCACATCTATTAATTTTCATGTTCAAATATTAACAGCCTTTGTGAAATTTTTAACAAAGTTTAAAAATGTAGTTTACAAGCAGAAAAGAAAAGGTAGAAAATTAAATACGTGTTTAAATATCAATTTGAAAAAGTAAAATTAACTGCTAATATGAATGTTCACACATTGATATAAGTGCATTTTAGGAAATGATTAACCATAGTTTTCCATCTATGAGCTTCATGGTTAATATATAAACAGTACATGTTAAACGTGTTTCAGAGGTTGTAAAGTACTTTTCTACATGCAAATAAAATGTAGATCTGGAAATTCACAAACAGATTTCAATTTTGAAAAGCATAATATAAATGGTAAACTGAAATTACAAACATAAAAATTAAATGCTTTTTTGAGAAATGTTTAACCATGGTTTCACATCTATGAAACAGCACATGTAAAAACTACTTTTCTACAAGAAAGCAAGACGTAGATCCATAAATTCACTTCTACATTTTAATTTTAAAATGAATAACATAAAAGTTAAAGTGAAACTACAAACATTAAAATACATGCTGTTTTGAGAAATGCTTAAACTTTGTTTCACATCTATGAATTTTCATGTTTAAATATTAACAGCCTTTGTAAAAATTTTAACAAAGTTTAAAAATGTAGTTTACAACCAGAAAAGAAAATGTAGAAGAATAAATATGCGTTTGAATTTCAATTTGAAAAAGTAAAATTAACTGCTAAAATGAATGTTCACACATTGAAATAAGTGCATTTTAGGAAATGATTAACCATAGCGTTCCATCTATGAGCTTCACTGTTAATATATAAACAGTACATGTAAAAGGTGTTTCTGAGGTTGTAAAGTACTTTTCTACATGCAAATGAAATGTAGATCTGGAAATTCACAAACAGATTTCAATTTTGAAAAGCATAATATAAATGGTAAAATGAAATTACAAACATCAAAATTAAATGCTTTTTTGAGGAATGTTTAACCATGGTTTCACATCTATGAAACAGCACATGTAAAAAGTACTTTTCTACAAGAAAGCAAGACGTAGATCCGTAAATTCAGTTCTACATTTCAATTTTAAAAAGAATAACATAAAAGTTAAAATGAAACTACAAACATTAAAATACATGCTGTTTTGAGAAATGCTTAAACTTTGTTTCACATCTATGAATTTTCATGTTTAAATATTAACAGCCTTTGTAAAAATTTTAACAAAGTTTAAAAATGTAGTTTACAACCAGAAAAGAAAATGTAGAAGAATAAATACGCGTTTGAATTTCAATTTGAAAAAGTAAAATTAACTGCTAAAATGAAATAAGTGCATTTTAGGAAATGATTAACCATAGCGTTCCATCTATGAGCTTCACTGTTAATATATAAACAGTACATGTAAAAGGTGTTTCTGAGGTTGTAAAGTACATGCAAATAAAATGTAGATCTGGAAATTCACAAACAGATTTCAATTTTGAAAAGCATAATATAAATGGTAAAATAAAATTACAAA
This sequence comes from Narcine bancroftii, assembly GCF_036971445.1. Taxonomy (NCBI): domain Eukaryota; kingdom Metazoa; phylum Chordata; class Chondrichthyes; order Torpediniformes; family Narcinidae; genus Narcine; species Narcine bancroftii. The sequence continues at coordinate 52,481,534 of NC_091478.1, read as the reverse complement.
CATAAAAATTAAATGCTTTTTTGAGAAATGTTTAACCATGGTTTCACATCTATGCAACAGCACATGTAAAAAGTATGTCAGAGGTTTTAAAAGTATTTTTATACAAGAAAGCAAAATGTAGATGGGTAAATTCACCTACATTTCAATTGTAGAAAGAATAACATAAATGTTAAAATGAAACTACAAACATAAAAATAAATGCTTTTTTGAGAAATGTTTAAACATGGTTTCACATCTATACAACAGCACATGTAAAAAGTTTGTCAGAGGTTTTAAAAGTACTTTTCTACAAGAAAGCATAATGTAGATGCGTAACGTCACTTCTACATTTCAATTTTAGAAATAATAACATAAATGTTAAAATGAAACTACAAACATTAAAATACATGCTTTTTTGTGAAATGTTTAACCTTTGTTCACATCTATGATTTTTCACGTTTAAGTATTAATAGCCTTTGTAAAACTTTTAACAACATTCAAAAATATAGTTTACAACCAGAAAAGAACATGTAGACAAAGAAATACGAGTTTATATGACAATTTCAAAAAGTATCAATAAATGCTAAAAGCAATGTCCACACATTTAAATAAATGCATTTTTGGAAATGATTAAACATACTTTTCTCATCTATGAACTTCCTTGTTAATATATAAACAGTACATGTAAAACGTTTTTCAGACGTTGTAATGTACTTTTCTACAATCAAAAAAAATGTAGATCTGGAATTTCACATCCAGATTTCAACTTTGAAAAGAATAGTATAAATGGTGACATGAAATTACAAACATAAAAATAAATGCTTTTTTGAGAAATGTTTAAACATTGTTTAACATCTATGAATTTTCACGTTTAAGCATTGATAGCCTTTGTAAAACTTTTAACAACATTCAAAAATATAGTTTACAACCAGAAAAGAACATGTAGACAAAGAAATACGTGTTTATATTACAATTTCAAAAAGTATCAATAAATGTAAAACATTTTTCAGAGGTTGTAATATACCTTTCTACAATGAAATAAAATGTAGATCTGGAAATACACATCCAGATTTCAATTTTGAAAAGAATAGTATAAATTGTCACATGAAATTACAAACATGAAAATAAATGCTTTTTTGAGAAATGTTCAAACATGGTTTCACATCTATGCAACAGCACATGTAAAAAGTATGTCAGAGGTTTTAAAAGTATTTTTATACAAGAAAGCAAAATGTAGATGGGTAAATTCACCTACATTTCAATTGTAGAAAGAATAACATAAATGTTAAAATGAAACTACAAACATTAAAATACATGCTTTTTTGAGATGTGTTTAACCTTTGTTTCACATCTATGAATTTTCACGTTTAAGCATTAATAGCCTTTGTAAAACTTTTAGCAACTTTCAAAAATATAGTTTACAACCAGAAAAGAACATGAAGAAAAAGAAATGCGTGTTGATATTACAATTTCAAAACGTATCAATAAATGCTAAAATCAATGTCCACACATTGAAATAAATGCATTTTTGGAAAAGATTAAACATAGATTTCTCATCAATGTACTTCCTTGTTAAAACAGTACATGTAAAACATTTTTCAGAGGTTGTAATGTAGTTTTCTACAATCAAATAAAATATAGATCTGGAAATTCACATCCAGATTTCAATTTTGAAAAGAATAGTATAAATGGTCACATGATATTACAAACATGAAAATAAATGCTTTTTTGAGTAAAGTTTAAACATGGTTTCACATCTATGCAACAGCACATGTAAAAAGTTTGTCAGAGGTTTTAAAAGTACTTTTCTACAAGAAAGCAAAATGTAGATGCGTAAATTCACTTCTACATTTCAATTTTAAAAAGAATAACATAAATGTTAAAATGAAACTACAAACATTAAAATACATGCTTTTTTCAGAAATGTTTAAACATGGTTTCACATCTATGCAACAGCACATGTAAAAAGTTTGTCAGAGGTTTTAAAAGTACTTTTATACAAGAAAGCAAAATGTAGATGGGTAAATTCACTTCTACATTTCAATTATAGAAAGAATAACATAAATGTTAAAATGAAACTACAAACATTAAAATACATGCTTTTTTGAGAAATGTTTAACCTTTGTTTCACATCTATGAATTTTCACGTTTAAGCATTAATAGCCTTTGTAAAACTTTTAACAACATTCAAAAATATAGTTTACAACCAGAAAAGAACATGTAGACAAAGAAATACGTGTTTATATTACAATTTCAAAAAGTATCAATAAATGCTAAAATGAATGTCCACACATTGAAATAAATGCATTTTTGGAAAAGATTAAACATAGATTTCTCATCAATGAACTTCCTTGTTAAAACAGTACATGTAAAACATTTTTCAGAGGTTGTATTGTAATTTTCTACAATCAAATAAAATGTAGATCTGGAAATTCACATCCAGATTTCAATTTTGAAAAGAATAGTATAAATGGTGACATGAAATTACAAACATAAAAATAAATGCTTTTTTGAGAAATGTTTAAACATGTTTTCACATCTGTGCAACAGCACATGTAAAAAGTTTGTCAGAGGTTTTAAAAGTACTTTTCTACAAGAAAGCAAAATGTAGGTGGATAAATTCACTTCTACATTTCAATTGTAGAAAGAATAACATAAATGTTAAAATGAAACTACAAACATAAAAATAAATGCTTTTTTGAGAAATGTTTAAACATGGTTTCACATCTATGCAACAGCACATGTAAAAAGTTTGTCAGAGGTTTTAAAAGTACTTTTATACAAGAAAGCAAAATGTAGATGGGTAAATTCACTTCTACATTTCAATTATAGAAAGAATAACATAAATGTTAAAATGAAACTACAAACATTAAAATACATGCTTTTTTGAGAAATGTTTAACCTTTGTTTCACATCTATGAATTTTCACGTTTAAGCATTAATAGCCTTTGTAAAACTTTTAACAACATTCAAAAATATAGTTTACAACCAGAAAAGAACATGTAGACAAAGAAATACGTGTTTATATTACAATTTCAAAAAGTATCAATAAATGCTAAAATGAATGTCCACACATTGAAATAAATGCATTTTTGGAAAAGATTAAACATAGATTTCTCATCAATGAACTTCCTTGTTAAAACAGTACATGTAAAACATTTTTCAGAGGTTGTATTGTAATTTTCTACAATCAAATAAAATGTAGATCTGGAAATTCACATCCAGATTTCAATTTTGAAAAGAATAGTATAAATGGTGACATGAAATTACAAACATAAAAATAAATGCTTTTTTGAGAAATGTTTAAACATGTTTTCACATCTGTGCAACAGCACATGTAAAAAGTTTGTCAGAGGTTTTAAAAGTACTTTTCTACAAGAAAGCAAAATGTAGGTGGATAAATTCACTTCTACATTTCAATTGTAGAAAGAATAACATAAATGTTAAAATGAAACTACAAACATAAAAATAAATGCTTTTTTGAGAAATGTTTAAACATGGTTTCACATCTATGCAACAGCACATGTAAAAAGTTTGTCAGAGGTTTTAAAAGTACTTTTATACAAGAAAGCAAAATGTAGATGGGTAAATTCACTTCTACATTTCAATTGTAGAAAGAATAACATAAATGTTAAAATGAAACTACAAACATTAAAATACATGCTTTTTTGTGAAATGTTTAACCTTTGTTTAACATCTATGAATTTTCACGTTAAAGTATTAATAGCCTTTGTAAAACTTTTAACAACATTCAAAAATATAGTTTACAACCAGAAAAGAACATGTAGACAAAGAAATACGAGTTTATATTACAATTTCAAAAAGTATCAATAAATGCTAAAGGCAATGTCCACACATTTAAATAAATGCATTTTTGGAAAAGCTTAAACATTGATTTCTCATCAATGAACTTCCTTGTTAATATATAAACAGTACATGTAAAACGTTTTTCAGAGGTTGTAATGTACTTTTCTACAATCAAATAAAATGTAGATCTGGAAATTCACATCCAGATTTCAATTTTGAAAAGAATAGTATAAATGGTCACATGAAATTACAAACATAAAAATTAAATGCTTTTTTGAGAAATGTCTAACCATGGTTTCACATCTATGAAACAGCACATGTAAAAAGTACTTTTCTACAAGAAAGCAAGACGTAGATCCGTAAATTCAGTTCTACATTTCAATTTTAAAAAGAATAACATAAAAGTTAAAATGAAACTACAAACATTAAAATACATGCTGTTTTGAGAAATGCTTAAACTTTGTTTCACATCTATGAATTTTCTTGTTTAAATATTAACAGCCTTTGTAAAACTTTTAACAAAGTTTAAAAATGTAGTTTACAATCAGAAAAGATTATGTAGAAAAATAAACACGCGTTTACATTTCATTTTGAAAAAGTAAAATTAACTGCTAAAATGAATGTTAACACTTTGAAATAAGTGCATTTTAGGAAAAGATTAAACATAGTTTTCCATCTGTGAGCTTCATTGTTAATATATAAACAGTACATGTAAAACGTGTTTCAGAGGATGTAAAGTACTTTTCTACATGCAAATAAAATGTAGATCTGGAAATTCACAAACAGATTTCAATTTTGAAATGCGTAAAATGAAATTACAAACATAAACATTAAATGCTTTTTTGAGAAATGTCTAACCATGGTTTCACATCTATGAAACAGCACATGTAAAAACTACTTTACTAAAAGAAAACAAGACGTAGATCCGTAAATTCACTTCTACATTTTAATTTTAAAAAGAATAACATAAGTGTTAAAATTAAACTACAAATATTAAAATACGACTTTTTTGAGAAAGGTTTAAACTTTGTTTCACATCTATTAATTTTCATGTTCAAATATTAACAGCCTTTGTGAAATTTTTAACAAAGTTTAAAAATGTAGTTTACAAGCAGAAAAGAAAAGGTAGAAAATTAAATACGTGTTTAAATATCAATTTGAAAAAGTAAAATTAACTGCTAATATGAATGTTCACACATTGAAATAAGTGCATTTTAGGAAATGATTAACCATAGCGTTCCATCTATGAGCTTCACTGTTAATATATAAACAGTACATGTAAAAGGTGTTTCTGAGGTTGTAAAGTACATGCAAATAAAATGTAGATCTGGAAATTCACAAACAGATTTCAATTTTGAAAAGCATAATATAAATGGTAAACTGAAATTACAAACATAAAAATTAAATGCTTTTTTGAGAAATGTTTAACCATGGTTTCACATCTATGAAACAGCACATGTAAAAACTACTTTTCTACAAGAAAGCAAGACGTAGATCCATAAATTCACTTCTACATTTTAATTTTAAAATGAATAACATAAAAGTTAAAGTGAAACTACAAACATTAAAATACATGCTGTTTTGAGAAATGCTTAAACTTTGTTTCACATCTATGAATTTTCATGTTTAAATATTAACAGCCTTTGTAAAAATTTTAACAAAGTTTAAAAATGTAGTTTACAACCAGAAAAGAAAATGTAGAAGAATAAATACGCGTTTGAATTTCAATTTGAAAAAGTAAAATTAACTGCTAAAATGAAATAAGTGCATTTTAGGAAATGATTAACCATAGCGTTCCATCTATGAGCTTCACTGTTAATATATAAACAGTACATGTAAAAGGTGTTTCTGAGGTTGTAAAGTACATGCAAATAAAATGTAGATCTGGAAATTCACAAACAGATTTCAATTTTGAAAAGCATAATATAAATGGTAAAATAAAATTACAAACATAAAAATTAAATGCTTTTTTGAGAAATGTTTAACCATGGTTTCACATCTATGAAACAGCACATGTAAAAAGTACTTTTCTACAAGAAAGCAAGACGTAGATCCGTAAATTCAGTTCCACATTTCAATTTTAAAAAGAATAACATAAAAGTTAAAATGAAACTACAAACATTAAAATATATGCTGTTTTGAGAAATGCTTAAACTTTGTTTCACATCTATAAATTTTCATGTTTAAATATTAACAGCCTTTGTAAAACTTTTAACAAAGTTTAAAAATGTAGTTTACAATCAGAAAAGAATATGTAGAAAAATAAACACGCGTTTACATTTCATTTTGAAAAAGTAAAATTAACTGCTAAAATGAATGTGAACACTTTGAAATAAGTGCATTTTAGGAAAAGATTAAACATAGTTTTCCATCTGTGAGCTTCATTGTTAATATATAAACAGTACATGTAAAACGTGTTTCAGAGGTTGTAAAGTACTTTTCTACATGCAAATAAAATGTAGATCTGGAAATTCACAAACAGATTTCAATTTTGAAATGCGTAAAATGAAATTACAAACATAAACATTAAATGCTTTTTTGAGAAATGTCTAACCATGGTTTCACATCTATGAAACAGCACATGTAAAAACTACTTTACTAAAAGAAAGCAAGACATAGATCCGTAAATTCAGTTCTACATTTCAATTTTAAAAAGAATAACATAAATGTTAAAATTAAACTACAAACATTAAAATACGACTTTTTTCAGAAATGTTTAAACTTTGCTTCACATCTATGAATTTTCATGTTTAAAAATTAACAGCCTTTGTAAAATTTTTAACAAAGTTTAAAAATGTAGTTTACAACCAGAAAAGAAAATGTAGAAGAATAAATACGCGTTTGAATTTCAATTTGAAAAAGTAAAATTAACTGCTAAAATGAATGTTCACACATTGAAATAAGTGCATTTTAGGAAATGATTAACCATAGCGTTCCATCTATGAGCTTCACTGTTAATATATAAACAGTACATGTAAAAGGTGTTTCTGAGGTTGTAAAGTACTTTTCTACATGCAAATGAAATGTAGATCTGGAAATTCACAAACAGATTTCAATTTTGAAAAGCATAATATAAATGGTAAAATGAAATTACAAACATCAAAATTAAATGCTTTTTTGAGAAATGTTTAACCATGGTTTCACATCTATGAAACAGCACATGTAAAAAGTACTTTTCTACAAGAAAGCAAGACGTAGATCCGTAAATTCAGTTCTACATTTCAATTTTAAAAAGAATAACATAAAAGTTAAAATGAAACTACAAACATTAAAATACATGCTGTTTTGAGAAATGCTTAAACTTTGTTTCACATCTATGAATTTTCTTGTTTAAATATTAACAGCCTTTGTAAAACTTTTAACAAAGTTTAAAAATGTAGTTTACAACCAGAAAAGAAAATGTAGAAGAATAAATACGCGTTTGAATTTCAATTTGAAAAAGTAAAATTAACTGCTAAAATGAATGTTCACACATTGAAATAAGTGCATTTTAGGAAATGATTAACCATAGCGTTCCATCTATGAGCTTCACTGTTAATATATAAACAGTACATGTAAAAGGTGTTTCTGAGGTTGTAAAGTACTTTTCTACATGCAAATGAAATGTAGATCTGGAAATTCACAAACAGATTTCAATTTTGAAAAGCATAATATAAATGGTAAAATGAAATTACAAACATCAAAATTAAATGCTTTTTTGAGAAATGTTTAACCATGGTTTCACATCTATGAAACAGCACATGTAAAAACTACTTTTCTACAAGAAAGCAAGACGTAGATCCATAAATTCACTTCTACATTTTAATTTTAAAATGAATAACATAAAAGTTAAAGTGAAACTACAAACATTAAAATACATGCTGTTTTGAGAAATGCTTAAACTTTGTTTCACATCTATGAATTTTCTTGTTTAAATATTAACAGCCTTTGTAAAACTTTTAACAAAGTTTAAAAATGTAGTTTACAACCAGAAAAGAAAATGTAGAAGAATAAATACGCGTTTGAATTTCAATTTGAAAAAGTAAAATTAACTGCTAAAATGAAATAAGTGCATTTTAGGAAATGATTAACCATAGCGTTCCATCTATGAGCTTCACTGTTAATATATAAACAGTACATGTAAAAGGTGTTTCTGAGGTTGTAAAGTACATGCAAATAAAATGTAGATCTGGAAATTCACAAACAGATTTCAATTTTGAAAAGCATAATATAAATGGTAAAATAAAATTACAAACATAAAAATTAAATGCTTTTTTGAGAAATGTTTAACCATGGTTTCACATCTATGAAACAGCACATGTAAAAAGTACTTTTCTACAAGAAAGCAAGACGTAGATCCGTAAATTCAGTTCCACATTTCAATTTTAAAAAGAATAACATAAAAGTTAAAATGAAACTACAAACATTAAAATATATGCTGTTTTGAGAAATGCTTAAACTTTGTTTCACATCTATAAATTTTCATGTTTAAATATTAACAGCCTTTGTAAAACTTTTAACAAAGTTTAAAAATGTAGTTTACAATCAGAAAAGAATATGTAGAAAAATAAACACGCGTTTACATTTCATTTTGAAAAAGTAAAATTAACTGCTAAAATGAATGTTAACACTTTGAAATAAGTGCATTTTAGGAAAAGATTAAACATAGTTTTCCATCTGTGAGCTTCATTGTTAATATATAAACAGTACATGTAAAACGTGTTTCAGAGGTTGTAAAGTACTTTTCTACATGCAAATAAAATGTAGATCTGGAAATTCACAAACAGATTTCAATTTTGAAATGCGTAAAATGAAATTACAAACATAAACATTAAATGCTTTTTTGAGAAATGTCTAACCATGGTTTCACATCTATGAAACAGCACATGTAAAAACTACTTTACTAAAAGAAAGCAAGACATAGATCCGTAAATTCAGTTCTACATTTCAATTTTAAAAAGAATAACATAAATGTTAAAATTAAACTACAAACATTAAAATACGACTTTTTTCAGAAATGTTTAAACTTTGCTTCACATCTATGAATTTTCATGTTTAAAAATTAACAGCCTTTGTAAAATTTTTAACAAAGTTTAAAAATGTAGTTTACAACCAGAAAAGAAAATGTAGAAGAATAAATACGCGTTTGAATTTCAATTTGAAAAAGTAAAATTAACTGCTAAAATGAATGTTCACACATTGAAATAAGTGCATTTTAGGAAATGATTAACCATAGCGTTCCATCTATGAGCTTCACTGTTAATATATAAACAGTACATGTAAAAGGTGTTTCTGAGGTTGTAAAGTACTTTTCTACATGCAAATGAAATGTAGATCTGGAAATTCACAAACAGATTTCAATTTTGAAAAGCATAATATAAATGGTAAAATGAAATTACAAACATCAAAATTAAATGCTTTTTTGAGAAATGTTTAACCATGGTTTCACATCTATGAAACAGCACATGTAAAAAGTACTTTTCTACAAGAAAGCAAGACGTAGATCCGTAAATTCAGTTCTACATTTCAATTTTAAAAAGAATAACATAAAAGTTAAAATGAAACTACAAACATTAAAATACATGCTGTTTTGAGAAATGCTTAAACTTTGTTTCACATCTATGAATTTTCTTGTTTAAATATTAACAGCCTTTGTAAAACTTTTAACAAAGTTTAAAAATGTAGTTTACAATCAGAAAAGATTATGTAGAAAAATAAACACGCGTTTACATTTCATTTTGAAAAAGTAAAATTAACTGCTAAAATGAATGTTAACACTTTGAAATAAGTGCATTTTAGGAAAAGATTAAACATAGTTTTCCATCTGTGAGCTTCATTGTTAATATATAAACAGTACATGTAAAACGTGTTTCAGAGGATGTAAAGTACTTTTCTACATGCAAATAAAATGTAGATCTGGAAATTCACAAACAGATTTCAATTTTGAAATGCGTAAAATGAAATTACAAACATAAACATTAAATGCTTTTTTGAGAAATGTCTAACCATGGTTTCACATCTATGAAACAGCACATGTAAAAACTACTTTACTAAAAGAAAACAAGACGTAGATCCGTAAATTCACTTCTACATTTTAATTTTAAAAAGAATAACATAAGTGTTAAAATTAAACTACAAATATTAAAATACGACTTTTTTGAGAAAGGTTTAAACTTTGTTTCACATCTATTAATTTTCATGTTCAAATATTAACAGCCTTTGTGAAATTTTTAACAAAGTTTAAAAATGTAGTTTACAAGCAGAAAAGAAAAGGTAGAAAATTAAATACGTGTTTAAATATCAATTTGAAAAAGTAAAATTAACTGCTAATATGAATGTTCACACATTGAAATAAGTGCATTTTAGGAAATGATTAACCATAGCGTTCCATCTATGAGCTTCACTGTTAATATATAAACAGTACATGTAAAAGGTGTTTCTGAGGTTGTAAAGTACTTTTCTACATGCAAATGAAATGTAGATCTGGAAATTCACAAACAGATTTCAATTTTGAAAAGCATAATATAAATGGTAAACTGAAATTACAAACATAAAATTTAAATGCTTTTTTGAGAAATGTTTAACCATGGTTTCACATCTATGAAACAGCACATGTAAAAACTACTTTTATACAAGAAAGCAAGACGTAGATCCATAAATTCACTTCTACATTTTAATTTTAAAATGAATAACATAAAAGTTAAAATGAAACTACAAACATTAAAATACATGCTGTTTTGAGAAATGCTTAAACTTTGTTTCACATCTATGAATTTTCATGTTTAAATATTAACAGCCTTTGTAAAAATTTTAACAAAGTTTAAAAATGTAGTTTACAACCAGAAAAGAAAATGTAGAAGAATAAATACGCGTTTGAATTTCAATTTGAAAAAGTAAAATTAACTGCTAAAATGAATGTTCACACATTGAAATAAGTGCATTTTAGGAAATGATTAACCATAGCGTTCCATCTATGAGCTTCACTGTTAATATATAAACAGTACATGTAAAAGGTGTTTCTGAGGTTGTAAAGTACTTTTCTACATGCAAATGAAATGTAGATCTGGAAATTCACAAACAGATTTCAATTTTGAAAAGCATAATATAAATGGTAAAATGAAATTACAAACATCAAAATTAAATGCTTTTTTGAGAAATGTTTAACCATGGTTTCACATCTATGAAACAGCACATGTAAAAAGTACTTTTCTACAAGAAAGCAAGACGTAGATCCGTAAATTCAGTTCTACATTTCAATTTTAAAAAGAATAACATAAAAGTTAAAATGAAACTACAAACATTAAAATACATGCTGTTTTGAGAAATAGTTAAACTTTGTTTCACATCTATGAATTTTCTTGTTTAAATATTAACAGCCTTTGTAAAACTTTTAACAAAGTTTAAAAATGTAGTTTACAATCAGAAAAGATTATGTAGAAAATTAAACACGCGTTTACATTTCATTTTGAAAAAGTAAAATTAACTGCTAAAATGAATGTTAACACTTTGAAATAAGTGCATTTTAGGAAAAGATTAAACATAGTTTTCCATCTGTGAGCTTCATTGTTAATATATAAACAGTACATGTAAAACGTGTTTCAGAGGATGTAAAGTACTTTTCTACATGCAAATAAAATGTAGATCTGGAAATTCACAAACAGATTTCAATTTTGAAATGCGTAAAATGAAATTACAAACATAAACATTAAATGCTTTTTTGAGAAATGTCTAACCATGGTTTCACATCTATGAAACAGCACATAATTCACTTCTACATTTTAATTTTAAAAAGAATAACATAAGTGTTAAAATTAAACTACAAATATTAAAATACGACTTTTTTGAGAAAGGTTTAAACTTTGTTTCACATCTATTAATTTTCATGTTTAAATATTAACAGCCTTTGTAAAAATTTTAACAAAGTTTAAAAATGTAGTTTACAACCAGAAAAGAAAATGTAGAAGAATAAATACGCGTTTGAATTTCAATTTGAAAAAGTAAAATTAACTGCTAAAATGAAATAAGTGCATTTTAGGAAATGATTAACCATAGCGTTCCATCTATGAGCTTCACTGTTAATATATAAACAGTACATGTAAAAGGTGTTTCTGAGGTTGTAAAGTACATGCAAATAAAATGTAGATCTGGAAATTCACAAACAGATTTCAATTTTGAAAAGCATAATATAAATGGTAAACTGAAATTACAAACATAAAAATTAAATGCTTTTTTGAGAAATGTCTAACCATGGTTTCACATCTATGAAACAGCACATGTAAAAAGTACTTTTCTACAAGAAAGGAAGACGTAGATCCATAAATTCACTTCTACATTTTAATTTTAAAATGAATAACATAAATGTTAAAATTAAACTACAAAGATTAAAATACATGAGAAATGGTTAAACTTTGTTTCACATCTATTAATTTTCAAGTTTAAATATTAACAGCCTTTGTAAAACTTTTAACAAAGTTTAAAAATGTAGTTTACAACCAGAAAAGAAAATGTAGAAGAATAAATACGCGTTTGAATTTCAATTTGAAAAAGTAAAATTAACTGCTAAAATGAAATAAGTGCATTTTAGGAAATGATTAACCATAGCGTTCCATCTATGAGCTTCACTGTTAATATATAAACAGTACATGTAAAAGGTGTTTCTGAGGTTGTAAAGTACATGCAAATAAAATGTAGATCTGGAAATTCACAAACAGATTTCAATTTTGAAAAGCATAATATAAATGGTAAAATAAAATTACAAACATAAAAATTAAATGCTTTTTTGAGAAATGTTTAACCATGGTTTCACATCTATGAAACAGCACATGTAAAAAGTACTTTTCTACAAGAAAGCAAGACGTAGATCCGTAAATTCAGTTCCACATTTCAATTTTAAAAAGAATAACATAAAAGTTAAAATGAAACTACAAACATTAAAATATATGCTGTTTTGAGAAATGCTTAAACTTTGTTTCACATCTATAAATTTTCATGTTTAAATATTAACAGCCTTTGTAAAACTTTTAACAAAGTTTAAAAATGTAGTTTACAATCAGAAAAGAATATGTAGAAAAATAAACACGCGTTTACATTTCATTTTGAAAAAGTAAAATTAACTGCTAAAATGAATGTTAACACTTTGAAATAAGTGCATTTTAGGAAAAGATTAAACATAGTTTTCCATCTGTGAGCTTCATTGTTAATATATAAACAGTACATGTAAAACGTGTTTCAGAGGTTGTAAAGTACTTTTCTACATGCAAATAAAATGTAGATCTGGAAATTCACAAACAGATTTCAATTTTGAAATGCGTAAAATGAAATTACAAACATAAACATTAAATGCTTTTTTGAGAAATGTCTAACCATGGTTTCACATCTATGAAACAGCACATGTAAAAACTACTTTACTAAAAGAAAGCAAGACATAGATCCGTAAATTCAGTTCTACATTTCAATTTTAAAAAGAATAACATAAATGTTAAAATTAAACTACAAACATTAAAATACGACTTTTTTCAGAAATGTTTAAACTTTGCTTCACATCTATGAATTTTCATGTTTAAAAATTAACAGCCTTTGTAAAATTTTTAACAAAGTTTAAAAATGTAGTTTACAACCAGAAAAGAAAATGTAGAAGAATAAATACGCGTTTGAATTTCAATTTGAAAAAGTAAAATTAACTGCTAAAATGAATGTTCACACATTGAAATAAGTGCATTTTAGGAAATGATTAACCATAGCGTTCCATCTATGAGCTTCACTGTTAATATATAAACAGTACATGTAAAAGGTGTTTCTGAGGTTGTAAAGTACTTTTCTACATGCAAATGAAATGTAGATCTGGAAATTCACAAACAGATTTCAATTTTGAAAAGCATAATATAAATGGTAAACTGAAATTACAAACATAAAAATTAAAGGCTTTTTTGAGAAATGTTTAACCATGGTTTCACATCTATGAAACAGCACATGTAAAAACTACTTTTCTACAAGAAAGCAAGACGTAGATCCATAAATTCACTTCTACATTTTAATTTTAAAATGAATAACATAAAAGTTAAAGTGAAACTACAAACATTAAAATACATGCTGTTTTGAGAAATGCTTAAACTTTGTTTCACATCTATGAATTTTCATGTTTAAATATTAACAGCCTTTGTAAAAATTTTAACAAAGTTTAAAAATGTAGTTTACAACCAGAAAAGAAAATGTAGAAGAATAAATACGCGTTTGAATTTCAATTTGAAAAAGTAAAATTAACTGCTAAAATGAATGTTCACACATTGAAATAAGTGCATTTTAGGAAATGATTAACCATAGCGTTCCATCTATGAGCTTCACTGTTAATATATAAACAGTACATGTAAAAGGTGTTTCTGAGGTTGTAAAGTACTTTTCTACATGCAAATGAAATGTAGATCTGGAAATTCACAAACAGATTTCAATTTTGAAAAGCATAATATAAATGGTAAACTGAAATTACAAACATAAAAATTAAATGCTTTTTTGAGAAATGTTGAACCATGGTTTCACATCTATGAAACAGCACATGTAAAAAGTACTTTTCTACAAGAAAGCAAGACGTAGATCCGTAAATTCAGTTCCACATTTCAATTTTAAAAAGAATAACATAAAAGTTAAAATGAAACTACAAACATTAAAATATATGCTGTTTTGAGAAATGCTTAAACTTTGTTTCACATCTATAAATTTTCATGTTTAAATATTAACAGCCTTTGTAAAACTTTTAACAAAGTTTAAAAATGTAGTTTACAATCAGAAAAGAATATGTAGAAAAATAAACACGCGTTTACATTTCATTTTGAAAAAGTAAAATTAACTGCTAAAATGAATGTTAACACTTTGAAATAAGTGCATTTTAGGAAAAGATTAAACATAGTTTTCCATCTGTGAGCTTCATTGTTAATATATAAACAGTACATGTAAAACGTGTTTCAGAGGTTGTAAAGTACTTTTCTACATGCAAATAAAATGTAGATCTGGAAATTCACAAACAGATTTCAATTTTGAAATGCGTAAAATGAAATTACAAACATAAACATTAAATGCTTTTTTGAGAAATGTCTAACCATGGTTTCACATCTATGAAACAGCACATGTAAAAACTACTTTACTAAAAGAAAGCAAGACATAGATCCGTAAATTCAGTTCTACATTTCAATTTTAAAATGAATAACATAAAAGTTAAAGTGAAACTACAAACATTAAAATACATGCTGTTTTGAGAAATGCTTAAACTTTGTTTCACATCTATGAATTTTCATGTTTAAATATTAACAGCCTTTGTAAAAATTTTAACAAAGTTTAAAAATGTAGTTTACAACCAGAAAAGAAAATGTAGAAGAATAAATACGCGTTTGAATTTCAATTTGAAAAAGTAAAATTAACTGCTAAAATGAATGTTCACACATTGAAATAAGTGCATTTTAGGAAATGATTAACCATAGCGTTCCATCTATGAGCTTCACTGTTAATATATAAACAGTACATGTAAAAGGTGTTTCTGAGGTTGTAAAGTACTTTTCTACATGCAAATGAAATGTAGATCTGGAAATTCACAAACAGATTTCAATTTTGAAAAGCATAATATAAATGGTAAACTGAAATTACAAACATTAAAATTAAATGCTTTTTTGAGAAATGTTGAACCATGGTTTCACATCTATGAAACAGCACATGTAAAAAGTACTTTTCTACAAGAAAGCAAGACGTAGATCCGTAAATTCAGTTCCACATTTCAATTTTAAAAAGAATAACATAAAAGTTAAAATGAAACTACAAACATTAAAATATATGCTGTTTTGAGAAATGCTTAAACTTTGTTTCACATCTATAAATTTTCATGTTTAAATATTAACAGCCTTTGTAAAACTTTTAACAAAGTTTAAAAATGTAGTTTACAATCAGAAAAGAATATGTAGAAAAATAAACACGCGTTTACATTTCATTTTGAAAAAGTAAAATTAACTGCTAAAATGAATGTTAACACTTTGAAATAAGTGCATTTTAGGAAAAGATTAAACATAGTTTTCCATCTGTGAGCTTCATTGTTAATATATAAACAGTACATGTAAAACGTGTTTCAGAGGTTGTAAAGTACTTTTCTACATGCAAATAAAATGTAGATCTGGAAATTCACAAACAGATTTCAATTTTGAAATGCGTAAAATGAAATTACAAACATAAACATTAAATGCTTTTTTGAGAAATGTCTAACCATGGTTTCACATCTATGAAACAGCACATGTAAAAACTACTTTACTAAAAGAAAGCAAGACATAGATCCGTAAATTCAGTTCTACATTTCAATTTTAAAAAGAATAACATAAATGTTAAAATTAAACTACAAACATTAAAATACGACTTTTTTCAGAAATGTTTAAACTTTGCTTCACATCTATGAATTTTCATGTTTAAAAATTAACAGCCTTTGTAAAATTTTTAACAAAGTTTAAAAATGTAGTTTACAACCAGAAAAGAAAATGTAGAAGAATAAATACGCGTTTGAATTTCAATTTGAAAAAGTAAAATTAACTGCTAAAATGAATGTTCACACATTGAAATAAGTGCATTTTAGGAAATGATTAACCATAGCGTTCCATCTATGAGCTTCACTGTTAATATATAAACAGTACATGTAAAAGGTGTTTCTGAGGTTGTAAAGTACTTTTCTACATGCAAATGAAATGTAGATCTGGAAATTCACAAACAGATTTCAATTTTGAAAAGCATAATATAAATGGTAAAATGAAATTACAAACATCAAAATTAAATGCTTTTTTGAGAAATGTTTAACCATGGTTTCACATCTATGAAACAGCACATGTAAAAAGTACTTTTCTACAAGAAAGCAAGACGTAGATCCGTAAATTCAGTTCTACATTTCAATTTTAAAAAGAATAACATAAAAGTTAAAATGAAACTACAAACATTAAAATACATGCTGTTTTGAGAAATGCTTAAACTTTGTTTCACATCTATGAATTTTCTTGTTTAAATATTAACAGCCTTTGTAAAACTTTTAACAAAGTTTAAAAATGTAGTTTACAATCAGAAAAGATTATGTAGAAAAATAAACACGCGTTTACATTTCATTTTGAAAAAGTAAAATTAACTGCTAAAATGAATGTTAACACTTTGAAATAAGTGCATTTTAGGAAAAGATTAAACATAGTTTTCCATCTGTGAGCTTCATTGTTAATATATAAACAGTACATGTAAAACGTGTTTCAGAGGATGTAAAGTACTTTTCTACATGCAAATAAAATGTAGATCTGGAAATTCACAAACAGATTTCAATTTTGAAATGCGTAAAATGAAATTACAAACATAAACATTAAATGCTTTTTTGAGAAATGTCTAACCATGGTTTCACATCTATGAAACAGCACATGTAAAAACTACTTTACTAAAAGAAAACAAGACGTAGATCCGTAAATTCACTTCTACATTTTAATTTTAAAAAGAATAACATAAGTGTTAAAATTAAACTACAAATATTAAAATACGACTTTTTTGAGAAAGGTTTAAACTTTGTTTCACATCTATTAATTTTCATGTTCAAATATTAACAGCCTTTGTGAAATTTTTAACAAAGTTTAAAAATGTAGTTTACAAGCAGAAAAGAAAAGGTAGAAAATTAAATACGTGTTTAAATATCAATTTGAAAAAGTAAAATTAACTGCTAATATGAATGTTCACACATTGAAATAAGTGCATTTTAGGAAATGATTAACCATAGCATTCCATCTATGAGCTTCACTGTTAATATATAAACAGTACATGTAAAAGGTGTTTCTGAGGTTGTAAAGTACATGCAAATAAAATGTAGATCTGGAAATTCACAAACAGATTTCAATTTTGAAAAGCATAATATAAATGGTAAACTGAAATTACAAACATAAAAATTAAATGCTTTTTTGAGAAATGTTTAACCATGGTTTCACATCTATGAAACAGCACATGTAAAAACTACTTTTCTACAAGAAAGCAAGACGTAGATCCATAAATTCACTTCTACATTTTAATTTTAAAATGAATAACATAAAAGTTAAAGTGAAACTACAAACATTAAAATACATGCTGTTTTGAGAAATGCTTAAACTTTGTTTCACATCTATGAATGTTCATGTTTAAATATTAACAGCCTTTGTAAAAATTTTAACAAAGTTTAAAAATGTAGTTTACAACCAGAAAAGAAAATGTAGAAGAATAAATACGCGTTTGAATTTCAATTTGAAAAAGTAAAATTAACTGCTAAAATGAATGTTCACACATTGAAATAAGTGCATTTTAGGAAATGATTAACCATAGCGTTCCATCTATGAGCTTCACTGTTAATATATAAACAGTACATGTAAAAGGTGTTTCTGAGGTTGTAAAGTACTTTTCTACATGCAAATGAAATGTAGATCTGGAAATTCACAAACAGATTTCAATTTTGAAAAGCATAATATAAATGGTAAACTGAAATTACAAACATAAAAATTAAATGCTTTTTTGAGAAATGTTGAACCATGGTTTCACATCTATGAAACAGCACATGTAAAAAGTACTTTTCTACAAGAAAGCAAGACGTAGATCCGTAAATTCAGTTCCACATTTCAATTTTAAAAAGAATAACATAAAAGTTAAAATGAAACTACAAACATTAAAATATATGCTGTTTTGAGAAATGCTTAAACTTTGTTTCACATCTATAAATTTTCATGTTTAAATATTAACAGCCTTTGTAAAACTTTTAACAAAGTTTAAAAATGTAGTTTACAATCAGAAAAGAATATGTAGAAAAATAAACACGCGTTTACATTTCATTTTGAAAAAGTAAAATTAACTGCTAAAATGAATGTTAACACTTTGAAATAAGTGCATTTTAGGAAAAGATTAAACATAGTTTTCCATCTGTGAGCTTCATTGTTAATATATAAACAGTACATGTAAAACGTGTTTCAGAGGTTGTAAAGTACTTTTCTACATGCAAATAAAATGTAGATCTGGAAATTCACAAACAGATTTCAATTTTGAAATGCGTAAAATGAAATTACAAACATAAACATTAAATGCTTTTTTGAGAAATGTCTAACCATGGTTTCACATCTATGAAACAGCACATGTAAAAACTACTTTACTAAAAGAAAGCAAGACATAGATCCGTAAATTCAGTTCTACATTTCAATTTTAAAATGAATAACATAAAAGTTAAAGTGAAACTACAAACATTAAAATACATGCTGTTTTGAGAAATGCTTAAACTTTGTTTCACATCTATGAATTTTCATGTTTAAATATTAACAGCCTTTGTAAAAATTTTAACAAAGTTTAAAAATGTAGTTTACAACCAGAAAAGAAAATGTAGAAGAATAAATACGCGTTTGAATTTCAATTTGAAAAAGTAAAATTAACTGCTAAAATGAATGTTCACACATTGAAATAAGTGCATTTTAGGAAATGATTAACCATAGCGTTCCATCTATGAGCTTCACTGTTAATATATAAACAGTACATGTAAAAGGTGTTTCTGAGGTTGTAAAGTACTTTTCTACATGCAAATGAAATGTAGATCTGGAAATTCACAAACAGATTTCAATTTTGAAAAGCATAATATAAATGGTAAACTGAAATTACAAACATTAAAATTAAATGCTTTTTTGAGAAATGTTGAACCATGGTTTCACATCTATGAAACAGCACATGTAAAAAGTACTTTTCTACAAGAAAGCAAGACGTAGATCCGTAAATTCAGTTCCACATTTCAATTTTAAAAAGAATAACATAAAAGTTAAAATGAAACTACAAACATTAAAATATATGCTGTTTTGAGAAATGCTTAAACTTTGTTTCACATCTATAAATTTTCATGTTTAAATATTAACAGCCTTTGTAAAACTTTTAACAAAGTTTAAAAATGTAGTTTACAATCAGAAAAGAATATGTAGAAAAATAAACACGCGTTTACATTTCATTTTGAAAAAGTAAAATTAACTGCTAAAATGAATGTTAACACTTTGAAATAAGTGCATTTTAGGAAAAGATTAAACATAGATTTCCATCTGTGAGCTTCATTGTTAATATATAAACAGTACATGTAAAACGTGTTTCAGAGGTTGTAAAGTACTTTTCTACATGCAAATAAAATGTAGATCTGGAAATTCACAAACAGATTTCAATTTTGAAATGCGTAAAATGAAATTACAAACATAAACATTAAATGCTTTTTTGAGAAATGTCTAACCATGGTTTCACATCTATGAAACAGCACATGTAAAAACTACTTTACTAAAAGAAAGCAAGACATAGATCCGTAAATTCAGTTCTACATTTCAATTTTAAAAAGAATAACATAAATGTTAAAATTAAACTACAAACATTAAAATACGACTTTTTTCAGAAATGTTTAAACTTTGCTTCACATCTATGAATTTTCATGTTTAAAAATTAACAGCCTTTGTAAAATTTTTAACAAAGTTTAAAAATGTAGTTTACAACCAGAAAAGAAAATGTAGAAGAATAAATACGCGTTTGAATTTCAATTTGAAAAAGTAAAATTAACTGCTAAAATGAATGTTCACACATTGAAATAAGTGCATTTTAGGAAATGATTAACCATAGCGTTCCATCTATGAGCTTCACTGTTAATATATAAACAGTACATGTAAAAGGTGTTTCTGAGGTTGTAAAGTACTTTTCTACATGCAAATGAAATGTAGATCTGGAAATTCACAAACAGATTTCAATTTTGAAAAGCATAATATAAATGGTAAAATGAAATTACAAACATCAAAATTAAATGCTTTTTTGAGAAATGTTTAACCATGGTTTCACATCTATGAAACAGCACATGTAAAAAGTACTTTTCTACAAGAAAGCAAGACGTAGATCCGTAAATTCAGTTCTACATTTCAATTTTAAAAAGAATAACATAAAAGTTAAAATGAAACTACAAACATTAAAATACATGCTGTTTTGAGAAATGCTTAAACTTTGTTTCACATCTATGAATTTTCTTGTTTAAATATTAACAGCCTTTGTAAAACTTTTAACAAAGTTTAAAAATGTAGTTTACAATCAGAAAAGATTATGTAGAAAAATAAACACGCGTTTACATTTCATTTTGAAAAAGTAAAATTAACTGCTAAAATGAATGTTAACACTTTGAAATAAGTGCATTTTAGGAAAAGATTAAACATAGTTTTCCATCTGTGAGCTTCATTGTTAATATATAAACAGTACATGTAAAACGTGTTTCAGAGGATGTAAAGTACTTTTCTACATGCAAATAAAATGTAGATCTGGAAATTCACAAACAGATTTCAATTTTGAAATGCGTAAAATGAAATTACAAACATAAACATTAAATGCTTTTTTGAGAAATGTCTAACCATGGTTTCACATCTATGAAACAGCACATGTAAAAACTACTTTACTAAAAGAAAACAAGACGTAGATCCGTAAATTCACTTCTACATTTTAATTTTAAAAAGAATAACATAAGTGTTAAAATTAAACTACAAATATTAAAATACGACTTTTTTGAGAAAGGTTTAAACTTTGTTTCACATCTATTAATTTTCATGTTCAAATATTAACAGCCTTTGTGAAATTTTTAACAAAGTTTAAAAATGTAGTTTACAAGCAGAAAAGAAAAGGTAGAAAATTAAATACGTGTTTAAATATCAATTTGAAAAAGTAAAATTAACTGCTAATATGAATGTTCACACATTGAAATAAGTGCATTTTAGGAAATGATTAACCATAGCATTCCATCTATGAGCTTCACTGTTAATATATAAACAGTACATGTAAAAGGTGTTTCTGAGGTTGTAAAGTACATGCAAATAAAATGTAGATCTGGAAATTCACAAACAGATTTCAATTTTGAAAAGCATAATATAAATGGTAAACTGAAATTACAAACATAAAAATTAAATGCTTTTTTGAGAAATGTTTAACCATGGTTTCACATCTATGAAACAGCACATGTAAAAACTACTTTTCTACAAGAAAGCAAGACGTAGATCCATAAATTCACTTCTACATTTTAATTTTAAAATGAATAACATAAAAGTTAAAGTGAAACTACAAACATTAAAATACATGCTGTTTTGAGAAATGCTTAAACTTTGTTTCACATCTATGAATGTTCATGTTTAAATATTAACAGCCTTTGTAAAAATTTTAACAAAGTTTAAAAATGTAGTTTACAACCAGAAAAGAAAATGTAGAAGAATAAATACGCGTTTGAATTTCAATTTGAAAAAGTAAAATTAACTGCTAAAATGAATGTTCACACATTGAAATAAGTGCATTTTAGGAAATGATTAACCATAGCGTTCCATCTATGAGCTTCACTGTTAATATATAAACAGTACATGTAAAAGGTGTTTCTGAGGTTGTAAAGTACTTTTCTACATGCAAATGAAATGTAGATCTGGAAATTCACAAACAGATTTCAATTTTGAAAAGCATAATATAAATGGTAAACTGAAATTACAAACATAAAAATTAAATGCTTTTTTGAGAAATGTTTAACCATGGTTTCACATCTATGAAACAGCACATGTAAAAAGTACTTTTCTACAAGAAAGCAAGACGTAGATCCGTAAATTCAGTTCCACATTTCAATTTTAAAAAGAATAACATAAAAGTTAAAATGAAACTACAAACATTAAAATATATGCTGTTTTGAGAAATGCTTAAACTTTGTTTCACATCTATAAATTTTCATGTTTAAATATTAACAGCCTTTGTAAAACTTTTAACAAAGTTTAAAAATGTAGTTTACAATCAGAAAAGAATATGTAGAAAAATAAACACGCGTTTACATTTCATTTTGAAAAAGTAAAATTAACTGCTAAAATGAATGTTAACACTTTGAAATAAGTGCATTTTAGGAAAAGATTAAACATAGTTTTCCATCTGTGAGCTTCATTGTTAATATATAAACAGTACATGTAAAACGTGTTTCAGAGGTTGTAAAGTACTTTTCTACATGCAAATAAAATGTAGATCTGGAAATTCACAAACAGATTTCAATTTTGAAATGCGTAAAATGAAATTACAAACATAAACATTAAATGCTTTTTTGAGAAATGTCTAACCATGGTTTCACATCTATGAAACAGCACATGTAAAAACTACTTTACTAAAAGAAAGCAAGACATAGATCCGTAAATTCAGTTCTACATTTCAATTTTAAAAAGAATAACATAAATGTTAAAATTAAACTACAAACATTAAAATACGACTTTTTTCAGAAATGTTTAAACTTTGCTTCACATCTATGAATTTTCATGTTTAAAAATTAACAGCCTTTGTAAAATTTTTAACAAAGTTTAAAAATGTAGTTTACAACCAGAAAAGAAAATGTAGAAGAATAAATACGCGTTTGAATTTCAATTTGAAAAAGTAAAATTAACTGCTAAAATGAATGTTCACACATTGAAATAAGTGCATTTTAGGAAATGATTAACCATAGCGTTCCATCTATGAGCTTCACTGTTAATATATAAACAGTACATGTAAAAGGTGTTTCTGAGGTTGTAAAGTACTTTTCTACATGCAAATGAAATGTAGATCTGGAAATTCACAAACAGATTTCAATTTTGAAAAGCATAATATAAATGGTAAACTGAAATTACAAACATAAAAATTAAATGCTTTTTTGAGAAATGTTTAACCATGGTTTCACATCTATGAAACAGCACATGTAAAAACTACTTTTCTACAAGAAAGCAAGACGTAGATCCATAAATTCACTTCTACATTTTAATTTTAAAATGAATAACATAAAAGTTAAAGTGAAACTACAAACATTAAAATACATGCTGTTTTGAGAAATGCTTAAACTTTGTTTCACATCTATGAATTTTCATGTTTAAATATTAACAGCCTTTGTAAAAATTTTAACAAAGTTTAAAAATGTAGTTTACAACCAGAAAAGAAAATGTAGAAGAATAAATACGCGTTTGAATTTCAATTTGAAAAAGTAAAATTAACTGCTAAAATGAATGTTCACACATTGAAATAAGTGCATTTTAGGAAATGATTAACCATAGCGTTCCATCTATGAGCTTCACTGTTAATATATAAACAGTACATGTAAAAGGTGTTTCTGAGGTTGTAAAGTACTTTTCTACATGCAAATGAAATGTAGATCTGGAAATTCACAAACAGATTTCAATTTTGAAAAGCATAATATAAATGGTAAACTGAAATTACAAACATAAAAATTAAATGCTTTTTTGAGAAATGTTGAACCATGGTTTCACATCTATGAAACAGCACATGTAAAAAGTACTTTTCTACAAGAAAGCAAGACGTAGATCCGTAAATTCAGTTCCACATTTCAATTTTAAAAAGAATAACATAAAAGTTAAAATGAAACTACAAACATTAAAATATATGCTGTTTTGAGAAATGCTTAAACTTTGTTTCACATCTATAAATTTTCATGTTTAAATATTAACAGCCTTTGTAAAACTTTTAACAAAGTTTAAAAATGTAGTTTACAATCAGAAAAGAATATGTAGAAAAATAAACACGCGTTTACATTTCATTTTGAAAAAGTAAAATTAACTGCTAAAATGAATGTTAACACTTTGAAATAAGTGCATTTTAGGAAAAGATTAAACATAGTTTTCCATCTGTGAGCTTCATTGTTAATATATAAACAGTACATGTAAAACGTGTTTCAGAGGTTGTAAAGTACTTTTCTACATGCAAATAAAATGTAGATCTGGAAATTCACAAACAGATTTCAATTTTGAAATGCGTAAAATGAAATTACAAACATAAACATTAAATGCTTTTTTGAGAAATGTCTAACCATGGTTTCACATCTATGAAACAGCACATGTAAAAACTACTTTACTAAAAGAAAGCAAGACATAGATCCGTAAATTCAGTTCTACATTTCAATTTTAAAATGAATAACATAAAAGTTAAAGTGAAACTACAAACATTAAAATACATGCTGTTTTGAGAAATGCTTAAACTTTGTTTCACATCTATGAATTTTCATGTTTAAATATTAACAGCCTTTGTAAAAATTTTAACAAAGTTTAAAAATGTAGTTTACAACCAGAAAAGAAAATGTAGAAGAATAAATACGCGTTTGAATTTCAATTTGAAAAAGTAAAATTAACTGCTAAAATGAATGTTCACACATTGAAATAAGTGCATTTTAGGAAATGATTAACCATAGCGTTCCATCTATGAGCTTCACTGTTAATATATAAACAGTACATGTAAAAGGTGTTTCTGAGGTTGTAAAGTACTTTTCTACATGCAAATGAAATGTAGATCTGGAAATTCACAAACAGATTTCAATTTTGAAAAGCATAATATAAATGGTAAACTGAAATTACAAACATAAAAATTAAATGCTTTTTTGAGAAATGTTGAACCATGGTTTCACATCTATGAAACAGCACATGTAAAAAGTACTTTTCTACAAGAAAGCAAGACGTAGATCCGTAAATTCAGTTCCACATTTCAATTTTAAAAAGAATAACATAAAAGTTAAAATGAAACTACAAACATTAAAATATATGCTGTTTTGAGAAATGCTTAAACTTTGTTTCACATCTATAAATTTTCATGTTTAAATATTAACAGCCTTTGTAAAACTTTTAACAAAGTTTAAAAATGTAGTTTACAATCAGAAAAGAATATGTAGAAAAATAAACACGCGTTTACATTTCATTTTGAAAAAGTAAAATTAACTGCTAAAATGAATGTTAACACTTTGAAATAAGTGCATTTTAGGAAAAGATTAAACATAGTTTTCCATCTGTGAGCTTCATTGTTAATATATAAACAGTACATGTAAAACGTGTTTCAGAGGTTGTAAAGTACTTTTCTACATGCAAATAAAATGTAGATCTGGAAATTCACAAACAGATTTCAATTTTGAAATGCGTAAAATGAAATTACAAACATAAACATTAAATGCTTTTTTGAGAAATGTCTAACCATGGTTTCACATCTATGAAACAGCACATGTAAAAACTACTTTACTAAAAGAAAGCAAGACATAGATCCGTAAATTCAGTTCTACATTTCAATTTTAAAAAGAATAACATAAATGTTAAAATTAAACTACAAACATTAAAATACGACTTTTTTCAGAAATGTTTAAACTTTGCTTCACATCTATGAATTTTCATGTTTAAAAATTAACAGCCTTTGTAAAATTTTTAACAAAGTTTAAAAATGTAGTTTACAACCAGAAAAGAAAATGTAGAAGAATAAATACGCGTTTGAATTTCAATTTGAAAAAGTAAAATTAACTGCTAAAATGAATGTTCACACATTGAAATAAGTGCATTTTAGGAAATGATTAACCATAGCGTTCCATCTATGAGCTTCACTGTTAATATATAAACAGTACATGTAAAAGGTGTTTCTGAGGTTGTAAAGTACTTTTCTACATGCAAATGAAATGTAGATCTGGAAATTCACAAACAGATTTCAATTTTGAAAAGCATAATATAAATGGTAAAATGAAATTACAAACATCAAAATTAAATGCTTTTTTGAGAAATGTTTAACCATGGTTTCACATCTATGAAACAGCACATGTAAAAAGTACTTTTCTACAAGAAAGCAAGACGTAGATCCGTAAATTCAGTTCTACATTTCAATTTTAAAAAGAATAACATAAAAGTTAAAATGAAACTACAAACATTAAAATACATGCTGTTTTGAGAAATGCTTAAACTTTGTTTCACATCTATGAATTTTCTTGTTTAAATATTAACAGCCTTTGTAAAACTTTTAACAAAGTTTAAAAATGTAGTTTACAATCAGAAAAGATTATGTAGAAAAATAAACACGCGTTTACATTTCATTTTGAAAAAGTAAAATTAACTGCTAAAATGAATGTTAACACTTTGAAATAAGTGCATTTTAGGAAAAGATTAAACATAGTTTTCCATCTGTGAGCTTCATTGTTAATATATAAACAGTACATGTAAAACGTGTTTCAGAGGATGTAAAGTACTTTTCTACATGCAAATAAAATGTAGATCTGGAAATTCACAAACAGATTTCAATTTTGAAATGCGTAAAATGAAATTACAAACATAAACATTAAATGCTTTTTTGAGAAATGTCTAACCATGGTTTCACATCTATGAAACAGCACATGTAAAAACTACTTTACTAAAAGAAAACAAGACGTAGATCCGTAAATTCACTTCTACATTTTAATTTTAAAAAGAATAACATAAGTGTTAAAATTAAACTACAAATATTAAAATACGACTTTTTTGAGAAAGGTTTAAACTTTGTTTCACATCTATTAATTTTCATGTTCAAATATTAACAGCCTTTGTAAAACTTTTAACAAAGTTTAAAAATGTAGTTTACAATCAGAAAAGAATATGTAGAAAAATAAACACGCGTTTACATTTCATTTTGAAAAAGTAAAATTAACTGCTAAAATGAATGTTAACACTTTGAAATAAGTGCATTTTAGGAAAAGATTAAACATAGTTTTCCATCTGTGAGCTTCATTGTTAATATATAAACAGTACATGTAAAACGTGTTTCAGAGGTTGTAAAGTACTTTTCTACATGCAAATAAAATGTAGATCTGGAAATTCACAAACAGATTTCAATTTTGAAATGCGTAAAATGAAATTACAAACATAAACATTAAATGCTTTTTTGAGAAATGTCTAACCATGGTTTCACATCTATGAAACAGCACATGTAAAAACTACTTTACTAAAAGAAAGCAAGACATAGATCCGTAAATTCAGTTCTACATTTCAATTTTAAAAAGAATAACATAAATGTTAAAATTAAACTACAAACATTAAAATACGACTTTTTTCAGAAATGTTTAAACTTTGCTTCACATCTATGAATTTTCATGTTTAAAAATTAACAGCCTTTGTAAAATTTTTAACAAAGTTTAAAAATGTAGTTTACAACCAGAAAAGAAAATGTAGAAGAATAAATACGCGTTTGAATTTCAATTTGAAAAAGTAAAATTAACTGCTAAAATGAATGTTCACACATTGAAATAAGTGCATTTTAGGAAATGATTAACCATAGCGTTCCATCTATGAGCTTCACTGTTAATATATAAACAGTACATGTAAAAGGTGTTTCTGAGGTTGTAAAGTACTTTTCTACATGCAAATGAAATGTAGATCTGGAAATTCACAAACAGATTTCAATTTTGAAAAGCATAATATAAATGGTAAAATGAAATTACAAACATCAAAATTAAATGCTTTTTTGAGAAATGTTTAACCATGGTTTCACATCTATGAAACAGCACATGTAAAAAGTACTTTTCTACAAGAAAGCAAGACGTAGATCCGTAAATTCAGTTCTACATTTCAATTTTAAAAAGAATAACATAAAAGTTAAAATGAAACTACAAACATTAAAATACATGCTGTTTTGAGAAATGCTTAAACTTTGTTTCACATCTATGAATTTTCTTGTTTAAATATTAACAGCCTTTGTAAAACTTTTAACAAAGTTTAAAAATGTAGTTTACAATCAGAAAAGATTATGTAGAAAAATAAACACGCGTTTACATTTCATTTTGAAAAAGTAAAATTAACTGCTAAAATGAATGTTAACACTTTGAAATAAGTGCATTTTAGGAAAAGATTAAACATAGTTTTCCATCTGTGAGCTTCATTGTTAATATATAAACAGTACATGTAAAACGTGTTTCAGAGGATGTAAAGTACTTTTCTACATGCAAATAAAATGTAGATCTGGAAATTCACAAACAGATTTCAATTTTGAAATGCGTAAAATGAAATTACAAACATAAACATTAAATGCTTTTTTGAGAAATGTCTAACCATGGTTTCACATCTATGAAACAGCACATGTAAAAACTACTTTACTAAAAGAAAACAAGACGTAGATCCGTAAATTCACTTCTACATTTTAATTTTAAAAAGAATAACATAAGTGTTAAAATTAAACTACAAATATTAAAATACGACTTTTTTGAGAAAGGTTTAAACTTTGTTTCACATCTATTAATTTTCATGTTCAAATATTAACAGCCTTTGTGAAATTTTTAACAAAGTTTAAAAATGTAGTTTACAAGCAGAAAAGAAAAGGTAGAAAATTAAATACGTGTTTAAATATCAATTTGAAAAAGTAAAATTAACTGCTAATATGAATGTTCACACATTGAAATAAGTGCATTTTAGGAAATGATTAACCATAGCATTCCATCTATGAGCTTCACTGTTAATATATAAACAGTACATGTAAAAGGTGTTTCTGAGGTTGTAAAGTACATGCAAATAAAATGTAGATCTGGAAATTCACAAACAGATTTCAATTTTGAAAAGCATAATATAAATGGTAAACTGAAATTACAAACATAAAAATTAAATGCTTTTTTGAGAAATGTTTAACCATGGTTTCACATCTATGAAACAGCACATGTAAAAACTACTTTTCTACAAGAAAGCAAGACGTAGATCCATAAATTCACTTCTACATTTTAATTTTAAAATGAATAACATAAAAGTTAAAGTGAAACTACAAACATTAAAATACATGCTGTTTTGAGAAATGCTTAAACTTTGTTTCACATCTATGAATGTTCATGTTTAAATATTAACAGCCTTTGTAAAAATTTTAACAAAGTTTAAAAATGTAGTTTACAACCAGAAAAGAAAATGTAGAAGAATAAATACGCGTTTGAATTTCAATTTGAAAAAGTAAAATTAACTGCTAAAATGAATGTTCACACATTGAAATAAGTGCATTTTAGGAAATGATTAACCATAGCGTTCCATCTATGAGCTTCACTGTTAATATATAAACAGTACATGTAAAAGGTGTTTCTGAGGTTGTAAAGTACTTTTCTACATGCAAATGAAATGTAGATCTGGAAATTCACAAACAGATTTCAATTTTGAAAAGCATAATATAAATGGTAAACTGAAATTACAAACATAAAAATTAAATGCTTTTTTGAGAAATGTTGAACCATGGTTTCACATCTATGAAACAGCACATGTAAAAAGTACTTTTCTACAAGAAAGCAAGACGTAGATCCGTAAATTCAGTTCCACATTTCAATTTTAAAAAGAATAACATAAAAGTTAAAATGAAACTACAAACATTAAAATATATGCTGTTTTGAGAAATGCTTAAACTTTGTTTCACATCTATAAATTTTCATGTTTAAATATTAACAGCCTTTGTAAAACTTTTAACAAAGTTTAAAAATGTAGTTTACAATCAGAAAAGAATATGTAGAAAAATAAACACGCGTTTACATTTCATTTTGAAAAAGTAAAATTAACTGCTAAAATGAATGTTAACACTTTGAAATAAGTGCATTTTAGGAAAAGATTAAACATAGTTTTCCATCTGTGAGCTTCATTGTTAATATATAAACAGTACATGTAAAACGTGTTTCAGAGGTTGTAAAGTACTTTTCTACATGCAAATAAAATGTAGATCTGGAAATTCACAAACAGATTTCAATTTTGAAATGCGTAAAATGAAATTACAAACATAAACATTAAATGCTTTTTTGAGAAATGTCTAACCATGGTTTCACATCTATGAAACAGCACATGTAAAAACTACTTTACTAAAAGAAAGCAAGACATAGATCCGTAAATTCAGTTCTACATTTCAATTTTAAAATGAATAACATAAAAGTTAAAGTGAAACTACAAACATTAAAATACATGCTGTTTTGAGAAATGCTTAAACTTTGTTTCACATCTATGAATTTTCATGTTTAAATATTAACAGCCTTTGTAAAAATTTTAACAAAGTTTAAAAATGTAGTTTACAACCAGAAAAGAAAATGTAGAAGAATAAATACGCGTTTGAATTTCAATTTGAAAAAGTAAAATTAACTGCTAAAATGAATGTTCACACATTGAAATAAGTGCATTTTAGGAAATGATTAACCATAGCGTTCCATCTATGAGCTTCACTGTTAATATATAAACAGTACATGTAAAAGGTGTTTCTGAGGTTGTAAAGTACTTTTCTACATGCAAATGAAATGTAGATCTGGAAATTCACAAACAGATTTCAATTTTGAAAAGCATAATATAAATGGTAAACTGAAATTACAAACATTAAAATTAAATGCTTTTTTGAGAAATGTTGAACCATGGTTTCACATCTATGAAACAGCACATGTAAAAAGTACTTTTCTACAAGAAAGCAAGACGTAGATCCGTAAATTCAGTTCCACATTTCAATTTTAAAAAGAATAACATAAAAGTTAAAATGAAACTACAAACATTAAAATATATGCTGTTTTGAGAAATGCTTAAACTTTGTTTCACATCTATAAATTTTCATGTTTAAATATTAACAGCCTTTGTAAAACTTTTAACAAAGTTTAAAAATGTAGTTTACAATCAGAAAAGAATATGTAGAAAAATAAACACGCGTTTACATTTCATTTTGAAAAAGTAAAATTAACTGCTAAAATGAATGTTAACACTTTGAAATAAGTGCATTTTAGGAAAAGATTAAACATAGTTTTCCATCTGTGAGCTTCATTGTTAATATATAAACAGTACATGTAAAACGTGTTTCAGAGGTTGTAAAGTACTTTTCTACATGCAAATAAAATGTAGATCTGGAAATTCACAAACAGATTTCAATTTTGAAATGCGTAAAATGAAATTACAAACATAAACATTAAATGCTTTTTTGAGAAATGTCTAACCATGGTTTCACATCTATGAAACAGCACATGTAAAAACTACTTTACTAAAAGAAAGCAAGACATAGATCCGTAAATTCAGTTCTACATTTCAATTTTAAAAAGAATAACATAAATGTTAAAATTAAACTACAAACATTAAAATACGACTTTTTTCAGAAATGTTTAAACTTTGCTTCACATCTATGAATTTTCATGTTTAAAAATTAACAGCCTTTGTAAAATTTTTAACAAAGTTTAAAAATGTAGTTTACAACCAGAAAAGAAAATGTAGAAGAATAAATACGCGTTTGAATTTCAATTTGAAAAAGTAAAATTAACTGCTAAAATGAATGTTCACACATTGAAATAAGTGCATTTTAGGAAATGATTAACCATAGCGTTCCATCTATGAGCTTCACTGTTAATATATAAACAGTACATGTAAAAGGTGTTTCTGAGGTTGTAAAGTACTTTTCTACATGCAAATGAAATGTAGATCTGGAAATTCACAAACAGATTTCAATTTTGAAAAGCATAATATAAATGGTAAAATGAAATTACAAACATCAAAATTAAATGCTTTTTTGAGAAATGTTTAACCATGGTTTCACATCTATGAAACAGCACATGTAAAAAGTACTTTTCTACAAGAAAGCAAGACGTAGATCCGTAAATTCAGTTCTACATTTCAATTTTAAAAAGAATAACATAAAAGTTAAAATGAAACTACAAACATTAAAATACATGCTGTTTTGAGAAATGCTTAAACTTTGTTTCACATCTATGAATTTTCTTGTTTAAATATTAACAGCCTTTGTAAAACTTTTAACAAAGTTTAAAAATGTAGTTTACAATCAGAAAAGATTATGTAGAAAAATAAACACGCGTTTACATTTCATTTTGAAAAAGTAAAATTAACTGCTAAAATGAATGTTAACACTTTGAAATAAGTGCATTTTAGGAAAAGATTAAACATAGTTTTCCATCTGTGAGCTTCATTGTTAATATATAAACAGTACATGTAAAACGTGTTTCAGAGGATGTAAAGTACTTTTCTACATGCAAATAAAATGTAGATCTGGAAATTCACAAACAGATTTCAATTTTGAAATGCGTAAAATGAAATTACAAACATAAACATTAAATGCTTTTTTGAGAAATGTCTAACCATGGTTTCACATCTATGAAACAGCACATGTAAAAACTACTTTACTAAAAGAAAACAAGACGTAGATCCGTAAATTCACTTCTACATTTTAATTTTAAAAAGAATAACATAAGTGTTAAAATTAAACTACAAATATTAAAATACGACTTTTTTGAGAAAGGTTTAAACTTTGTTTCACATCTATTAATTTTCATGTTCAAATATTAACAGCCTTTGTGAAATTTTTAACAAAGTTTAAAAATGTAGTTTACAAGCAGAAAAGAAAAGGTAGAAAATTAAATACGTGTTTAAATATCAATTTGAAAAAGTAAAATTAACTGCTAATATGAATGTTCACACATTGAAATAAGTGCATTTTAGGAAATGATTAACCATAGCATTCCATCTATGAGCTTCACTGTTAATATATAAACAGTACATGTAAAAGGTGTTTCTGAGGTTGTAAAGTACATGCAAATAAAATGTAGATCTGGAAATTCACAAACAGATTTCAATTTTGAAAAGCATAATATAAATGGTAAACTGAAATTACAAACATAAAAATTAAATGCTTTTTTGAGAAATGTTTAACCATGGTTTCACATCTATGAAACAGCACATGTAAAAACTACTTTTCTACAAGAAAGCAAGACGTAGATCCATAAATTCACTTCTACATTTTAATTTTAAAATGAATAACATAAAAGTTAAAGTGAAACTACAAACATTAAAATACATGCTGTTTTGAGAAATGCTTAAACTTTGTTTCACATCTATGAATGTTCATGTTTAAATATTAACAGCCTTTGTAAAAATTTTAACAAAGTTTAAAAATGTAGTTTACAACCAGAAAAGAAAATGTAGAAGAATAAATACGCGTTTGAATTTCAATTTGAAAAAGTAAAATTAACTGCTAAAATGAATGTTCACACATTGAAATAAGTGCATTTTAGGAAATGATTAACCATAGCGTTCCATCTATGAGCTTCACTGTTAATATATAAACAGTACATGTAAAAGGTGTTTCTGAGGTTGTAAAGTACTTTTCTACATGCAAATGAAATGTAGATCTGGAAATTCACAAACAGATTTCAATTTTGAAAAGCATAATATAAATGGTAAACTGAAATTACAAACATAAAAATTAAATGCTTTTTTGAGAAATGTTTAACCATGGTTTCACATCTATGAAACAGCACATGTAAAAAGTACTTTTCTACAAGAAAGCAAGACGTAGATCCGTAAATTCAGTTCCACATTTCAATTTTAAAAAGAATAACATAAAAGTTAAAATGAAACTACAAACATTAAAATATATGCTGTTTTGAGAAATGCTTAAACTTTGTTTCACATCTATAAATTTTCATGTTTAAATATTAACAGCCTTTGTAAAACTTTTAACAAAGTTTAAAAATGTAGTTTACAATCAGAAAAGAATATGTAGAAAAATAAACACGCGTTTACATTTCATTTTGAAAAAGTAAAATTAACTGCTAAAATGAATGTTAACACTTTGAAATAAGTGCATTTTAGGAAAAGATTAAACATAGTTTTCCATCTGTGAGCTTCATTGTTAATATATAAACAGTACATGTAAAACGTGTTTCAGAGGTTGTAAAGTACTTTTCTACATGCAAATAAAATGTAGATCTGGAAATTCACAAACAGATTTCAATTTTGAAATGCGTAAAATGAAATTACAAACATAAACATTAAATGCTTTTTTGAGAAATGTCTAACCATGGTTTCACATCTATGAAACAGCACATGTAAAAACTACTTTACTAAAAGAAAGCAAGACATAGATCCGTAAATTCAGTTCTACATTTCAATTTTAAAAAGAATAACATAAATGTTAAAATTAAACTACAAACATTAAAATACGACTTTTTTCAGAAATGTTTAAACTTTGCTTCACATCTATGAATTTTCATGTTTAAAAATTAACAGCCTTTGTAAAATTTTTAACAAAGTTTAAAAATGTAGTTTACAACCAGAAAAGAAAATGTAGAAGAATAAATACGCGTTTGAATTTCAATTTGAAAAAGTAAAATTAACTGCTAAAATGAATGTTCACACATTGAAATAAGTGCATTTTAGGAAATGATTAACCATAGCGTTCCATCTATGAGCTTCACTGTTAATATATAAACAGTACATGTAAAAGGTGTTTCTGAGGTTGTAAAGTACTTTTCTACATGCAAATGAAATGTAGATCTGGAAATTCACAAACAGATTTCAATTTTGAAAAGCATAATATAAATGGTAAACTGAAATTACAAACATAAAAATTAAATGCTTTTTTGAGAAATGTTTAACCATGGTTTCACATCTATGAAACAGCACATGTAAAAACTACTTTTCTACAAGAAAGCAAGACGTAGATCCATAAATTCACTTCTACATTTTAATTTTAAAATGAATAACATAAAAGTTAAAGTGAAACTACAAACATTAAAATACATGCTGTTTTGAGAAATGCTTAAACTTTGTTTCACATCTATGAATTTTCATGTTTAAATATTAACAGCCTTTGTAAAAATTTTAACAAAGTTTAAAAATGTAGTTTACAACCAGAAAAGAAAATGTAGAAGAATAAATACGCGTTTGAATTTCAATTTGAAAAAGTAAAATTAACTGCTAAAATGAATGTTCACACATTGAAATAAGTGCATTTTAGGAAATGATTAACCATAGCGTTCCATCTATGAGCTTCACTGTTAATATATAAACAGTACATGTAAAAGGTGTTTCTGAGGTTGTAAAGTACTTTTCTACATGCAAATGAAATGTAGATCTGGAAATTCACAAACAGATTTCAATTTTGAAAAGCATAATATAAATGGTAAACTGAAATTACAAACATAAAAATTAAATGCTTTTTTGAGAAATGTTGAACCATGGTTTCACATCTATGAAACAGCACATGTAAAAAGTACTTTTCTACAAGAAAGCAAGACGTAGATCCGTAAATTCAGTTCCACATTTCAATTTTAAAAAGAATAACATAAAAGTTAAAATGAAACTACAAACATTAAAATATATGCTGTTTTGAGAAATGCTTAAACTTTGTTTCACATCTATAAATTTTCATGTTTAAATATTAACAGCCTTTGTAAAACTTTTAACAAAGTTTAAAAATGTAGTTTACAATCAGAAAAGAATATGTAGAAAAATAAACACGCGTTTACATTTCATTTTGAAAAAGTAAAATTAACTGCTAAAATGAATGTTAACACTTTGAAATAAGTGCATTTTAGGAAAAGATTAAACATAGTTTTCCATCTGTGAGCTTCATTGTTAATATATAAACAGTACATGTAAAACGTGTTTCAGAGGTTGTAAAGTACTTTTCTACATGCAAATAAAATGTAGATCTGGAAATTCACAAACAGATTTCAATTTTGAAATGCGTAAAATGAAATTACAAACATAAACATTAAATGCTTTTTTGAGAAATGTCTAACCATGGTTTCACATCTATGAAACAGCACATGTAAAAACTACTTTACTAAAAGAAAGCAAGACATAGATCCGTAAATTCAGTTCTACATTTCAATTTTAAAATGAATAACATAAAAGTTAAAGTGAAACTACAAACATTAAAATACATGCTGTTTTGAGAAATGCTTAAACTTTGTTTCACATCTATGAATTTTCATGTTTAAATATTAACAGCCTTTGTAAAAATTTTAACAAAGTTTAAAAATGTAGTTTACAACCAGAAAAGAAAATGTAGAAGAATAAATACGCGTTTGAATTTCAATTTGAAAAAGTAAAATTAACTGCTAAAATGAATGTTCACACATTGAAATAAGTGCATTTTAGGAAATGATTAACCATAGCGTTCCATCTATGAGCTTCACTGTTAATATATAAACAGTACATGTAAAAGGTGTTTCTGAGGTTGTAAAGTACTTTTCTACATGCAAATGAAATGTAGATCTGGAAATTCACAAACAGATTTCAATTTTGAAAAGCATAATATAAATGGTAAACTGAAATTACAAACATAAAAATTAAATGCTTTTTTGAGAAATGTTGAACCATGGTTTCACATCTATGAAACAGCACATGTAAAAAGTACTTTTCTACAAGAAAGCAAGACGTAGATCCGTAAATTCAGTTCCACATTTCAATTTTAAAAAGAATAACATAAAAGTTAAAATGAAACTACAAACATTAAAATATATGCTGTTTTGAGAAATGCTTAAACTTTGTTTCACATCTATAAATTTTCATGTTTAAATATTAACAGCCTTTGTAAAACTTTTAACAAAGTTTAAAAATGTAGTTTACAATCAGAAAAGAATATGTAGAAAAATAAACACGCGTTTACATTTCATTTTGAAAAAGTAAAATTAACTGCTAAAATGAATGTTAACACTTTGAAATAAGTGCATTTTAGGAAAAGATTAAACATAGTTTTCCATCTGTGAGCTTCATTGTTAATATATAAACAGTACATGTAAAACGTGTTTCAGAGGTTGTAAAGTACTTTTCTACATGCAAATAAAATGTAGATCTGGAAATTCACAAACAGATTTCAATTTTGAAATGCGTAAAATGAAATTACAAACATAAACATTAAATGCTTTTTTGAGAAATGTCTAACCATGGTTTCACATCTATGAAACAGCACATGTAAAAACTACTTTACTAAAAGAAAGCAAGACATAGATCCGTAAATTCAGTTCTACATTTCAATTTTAAAAAGAATAACATAAATGTTAAAATTAAACTACAAACATTAAAATACGACTTTTTTCAGAAATGTTTAAACTTTGCTTCACATCTATGAATTTTCATGTTTAAAAATTAACAGCCTTTGTAAAATTTTTAACAAAGTTTAAAAATGTAGTTTACAACCAGAAAAGAAAATGTAGAAGAATAAATACGCGTTTGAATTTCAATTTGAAAAAGTAAAATTAACTGCTAAAATGAATGTTCACACATTGAAATAAGTGCATTTTAGGAAATGATTAACCATAGCGTTCCATCTATGAGCTTCACTGTTAATATATAAACAGTACATGTAAAAGGTGTTTCTGAGGTTGTAAAGTACTTTTCTACATGCAAATGAAATGTAGATCTGGAAATTCACAAACAGATTTCAATTTTGAAAAGCATAATATAAATGGTAAAATGAAATTACAAACATCAAAATTAAATGCTTTTTTGAGAAATGTTTAACCATGGTTTCACATCTATGAAACAGCACATGTAAAAAGTACTTTTCTACAAGAAAGCAAGACGTAGATCCGTAAATTCAGTTCTACATTTCAATTTTAAAAAGAATAACATAAAAGTTAAAATGAAACTACAAACATTAAAATACATGCTGTTTTGAGAAATGCTTAAACTTTGTTTCACATCTATGAATTTTCTTGTTTAAATATTAACAGCCTTTGTAAAACTTTTAACAAAGTTTAAAAATGTAGTTTACAATCAGAAAAGATTATGTAGAAAAATAAACACGCGTTTACATTTCATTTTGAAAAAGTAAAATTAACTGCTAAAATGAATGTTAACACTTTGAAATAAGTGCATTTTAGGAAAAGATTAAACATAGTTTTCCATCTGTGAGCTTCATTGTTAATATATAAACAGTACATGTAAAACGTGTTTCAGAGGATGTAAAGTACTTTTCTACATGCAAATAAAATGTAGATCTGGAAATTCACAAACAGATTTCAATTTTGAAATGCGTAAAATGAAATTACAAACATAAACATTAAATGCTTTTTTGAGAAATGTCTAACCATGGTTTCACATCTATGAAACAGCACATGTAAAAACTACTTTACTAAAAGAAAACAAGACGTAGATCCGTAAATTCACTTCTACATTTTAATTTTAAAAAGAATAACATAAGTGTTAAAATTAAACTACAAATATTAAAATACGACTTTTTTGAGAAAGGTTTAAACTTTGTTTCACATCTATTAATTTTCATGTTCAAATATTAACAGCCTTTGTGAAATTTTTAACAAAGTTTAAAAATGTAGTTTACAAGCAGAAAAGAAAAGGTAGAAAATTAAATACGTGTTTAAATATCAATTTGAAAAAGTAAAATTAACTGCTAATATGAATGTTCACACATTGAAATAAGTGCATTTTAGGAAATGATTAACCATAGCATTCCATCTATGAGCTTCACTGTTAATATATAAACAGTACATGTAAAAGGTGTTTCTGAGGTTGTAAAGTACATGCAAATAAAATGTAGATCTGGAAATTCACAAACAGATTTCAATTTTGAAAAGCATAATATAAATGGTAAACTGAAATTACAAACATAAAAATTAAATGCTTTTTTGAGAAATGTTTAACCATGGTTTCACATCTATGAAACAGCACATGTAAAAACTACTTTTCTACAAGAAAGCAAGACGTAGATCCATA
Organism: Narcine bancroftii; assembly: GCF_036971445.1. Taxonomy (NCBI): domain Eukaryota; kingdom Metazoa; phylum Chordata; class Chondrichthyes; order Torpediniformes; family Narcinidae; genus Narcine; species Narcine bancroftii. Next base: position 52,442,517 of record NC_091478.1, on the reverse strand, counting down.
AATTCACTTCTACATTTTAATTTTAAAATGAATAACATAAAAGTTAAAGTGAAACTACAAACATTAAAATACATGCTGTTTTGAGAAATGCTTAAACTTTGTTTCACATCTATGAATGTTCATGTTTAAATATTAACAGCCTTTGTAAAAATTTTAACAAAGTTTAAAAATGTAGTTTACAACCAGAAAAGAAAATGTAGAAGAATAAATACGCGTTTGAATTTCAATTTGAAAAAGTAAAATTAACTGCTAAAATGAATGTTCACACATTGAAATAAGTGCATTTTAGGAAATGATTAACCATAGCGTTCCATCTATGAGCTTCACTGTTAATATATAAACAGTACATGTAAAAGGTGTTTCTGAGGTTGTAAAGTACTTTTCTACATGCAAATGAAATGTAGATCTGGAAATTCACAAACAGATTTCAATTTTGAAAAGCATAATATAAATGGTAAACTGAAATTACAAACATAAAAATTAAATGCTTTTTTGAGAAATGTTTAACCATGGTTTCACATCTATGAAACAGCACATGTAAAAAGTACTTTTCTACAAGAAAGCAAGACGTAGATCCGTAAATTCAGTTCCACATTTCAATTTTAAAAAGAATAACATAAAAGTTAAAATGAAACTACAAACATTAAAATATATGCTGTTTTGAGAAATGCTTAAACTTTGTTTCACATCTATAAATTTTCATGTTTAAATATTAACAGCCTTTGTAAAACTTTTAACAAAGTTTAAAAATGTAGTTTACAATCAGAAAAGAATATGTAGAAAAATAAACACGCGTTTACATTTCATTTTGAAAAAGTAAAATTAACTGCTAAAATGAATGTGAACACTTTGAAATAAGTGCATTTTAGGAAAAGATTAAACATAGTTTTCCATCTGTGAGCTTCATTGTTAATATATAAACAGTACATGTAAAACGTGTTTCAGAGGTTGTAAAGTACTTTTCTACATGCAAATAAAATGTAGATCTGGAAATTCACAAACAGATTTCAATTTTGAAATGCGTAAAATGAAATTACAAACATAAACATTAAATGCTTTTTTGAGAAATGTCTAACCATGGTTTCACATCTATGAAACAGCACATGTAAAAACTACTTTACTAAAAGAAAGCAAGACATAGATCCGTAAATTCAGTTCTACATTTCAATTTTAAAAAGAATAACATAAATGTTAAAATTAAACTACAAACATTAAAATACGACTTTTTTCAGAAATGTTTAAACTTTGCTTCACATCTATGAATTTTCATGTTTAAAAATTAACAGCCTTTGTAAAATTTTTAACAAAGTTTAAAAATGTAGTTTACAACCAGAAAAGAAAATGTAGAAGAATAAATACGCGTTTGAATTTCAATTTGAAAAAGTAAAATTAACTGCTAAAATGAATGTTCACACATTGAAATAAGTGCATTTTAGGAAATGATTAACCATAGCGTTCCATCTATGAGCTTCACTGTTAATATATAAACAGTACATGTAAAAGGTGTTTCTGAGGTTGTAAAGTACTTTTCTACATGCAAATGAAATGTAGATCTGGAAATTCACAAACAGATTTCAATTTTGAAAAGCATAATATAAATGGTAAAATGAAATTACAAACATCAAAATTAAATGCTTTTTTGAGAAATGTTTAACCATGGTTTCACATCTATGAAACAGCACATGTAAAAAGTACTTTTCTACAAGAAAGCAAGACGTAGATCCGTAAATTCAGTTCTACATTTCAATTTTAAAAAGAATAACATAAAAGTTAAAATGAAACTACAAACATTAAAATACATGCTGTTTTGAGAAATGCTTAAACTTTGTTTCACATCTATGAATTTTCTTGTTTAAATATTAACAGCCTTTGTAAAACTTTTAACAAAGTTTAAAAATGTAGTTTACAACCAGAAAAGAAAATGTAGAAGAATAAATACGCGTTTGAATTTCAATTTGAAAAAGTAAAATTAACTGCTAAAATGAATGTTCACACATTGAAATAAGTGCATTTTAGGAAATGATTAACCATAGCGTTCCATCTATGAGCTTCACTGTTAATATAGAAACAGTACATGTAAAAGGTGTTTCTGAGGTTGTAAAGTACTTTTCTACATGCAAATGAAATGTAGATCTGGAAATTCACAAACAGATTTCAATTTTGAAAAGCATAATATAAATGGTAAAATGAAATTACAAACATAAAAATTAAATGCTTTTTTGAGAAATGTTTAACCATGGTTTCACATCTATGAAACAGCACATGTAAAAACTACTTTTCTACAAGAAAGCAAGACGTAGATCCATAAATTCACTTCTACATTTTAATTTTAAAATGAATAACATAAAAGTTAAAGTGAAACTACAAACATTAAAATACATGCTGTTTTGAGAAATGCTTAAACTTTGTTTCACATCTATGAATTTTCTTGTTTAAATATTAACAGCCTTTGTAAAACTTTTAACAAAGTTTAAAAATGTAGTTTACAACCAGAAAAGAAAATGTAGAAGAATAAATACGCGTTTGAATTTCAATTTGAAAAAGTAAAATTAACTGCTAAAATGAAATAAGTGCATTTTAGGAAATGATTAACCATAGCGTTCCATCTATGAGCTTCACTGTTAATATATAAACAGTACATGTAAAAGGTGTTTCTGAGGTTGTAAAGTACATGCAAATAAAATGTAGATCTGGAAATTCACAAACAGATTTCAATTTTGAAAAGCATAATATAAATGGTAAAATAAAATTACAAACATAAAAATTAAATGCTTTTTTGAGAAATGTTTAACCATGGTTTCACATCTATGAAACAGCACATGTAAAAAGTACTTTTCTACAAGAAAGCAAGACGTAGATCCGTAAATTCAGTTCCACATTTCAATTTTAAAAAGAATAACATAAAAGTTAAAATGAAACTACAAACATTAAAATATATGCTGTTTTGAGAAATGCTTAAACTTTGTTTCACATCTATAAATTTTCATGTTTAAATATTAACAGCCTTTGTAAAACTTTTAACAAAGTTTAAAAATGTAGTTTACAATCAGAAAAGAATATGTAGAAAAATAAACACGCGTTTACATTTCATTTTGAAAAAGTAAAATTAACTGCTAAAATGAATGTTAACACTTTGAAATAAGTGCATTTTAGGAAAAGATTAAACATAGTTTTCCATCTGTGAGCTTCATTGTTAATATATAAACAGTACATGTAAAACGTGTTTCAGAGGTTGTAAAGTACTTTTCTACATGCAAATAAAATGTAGATCTGGAAATTCACAAACAGATTTCAATTTTGAAATGCGTAAAATGAAATTACAAACATAAACATTAAATGCTTTTTTGAGAAATGTCTAACCATGGTTTCACATCTATGAAACAGCACATGTAAAAACTACTTTACTAAAAGAAAGCAAGACATAGATCCGTAAATTCAGTTCTACATTTCAATTTTAAAAAGAATAACATAAATGTTAAAATTAAACTACAAACATTAAAATACGACTTTTTTCAGAAATGTTTAAACTTTGCTTCACATCTATGAATTTTCATGTTTAAAAATTAACAGCCTTTGTAAAATTTTTAACAAAGTTTAAAAATGTAGTTTACAACCAGAAAAGAAAATGTAGAAGAATAAATACGCGTTTGAATTTCAATTTGAAAAAGTAAAATTAACTGCTAAAATGAATGTTCACACATTGAAATAAGTGCATTTTAGGAAATGATTAACCATAGCGTTCCATCTATGAGCTTCACTGTTAATATATAAACAGTACATGTAAAAGGTGTTTCTGAGGTTGTAAAGTACTTTTCTACATGCAAATGAAATGTAGATCTGGAAATTCACAAACAGATTTCAATTTTGAAAAGCATAATATAAATGGTAAAATGAAATTACAAACATCAAAATTAAATGCTTTTTTGAGAAATGTTTAACCATGGTTTCACATCTATGAAACAGCACATGTAAAAAGTACTTTTCTACAAGAAAGCAAGACGTAGATCCGTAAATTCAGTTCTACATTTCAATTTTAAAAAGAATAACATAAAAGTTAAAATGAAACTACAAACATTAAAATACATGCTGTTTTGAGAAATGCTTAAACTTTGTTTCACATCTATGAATTTTCTTGTTTAAATATTAACAGCCTTTGTAAAACTTTTAACAAAGTTTAAAAATGTAGTTTACAATCAGAAAAGATTATGTAGAAAAATAAACACGCGTTTACATTTCATTTTGAAAAAGTAAAATTAACTGCTAAAATGAATGTTAACACTTTGAAATAAGTGCATTTTAGGAAAAGATTAAACATAGTTTTCCATCTGTGAGCTTCATTGTTAATATATAAACAGTACATGTAAAACGTGTTTCAGAGGATGTAAAGTACTTTTCTACATGCAAATAAAATGTAGATCTGGAAATTCACAAACAGATTTCAATTTTGAAATGCGTAAAATGAAATTACAAACATAAACATTAAATGCTTTTTTGAGAAATGTCTAACCATGGTTTCACATCTATGAAACAGCACATGTAAAAACTACTTTACTAAAAGAAAACAAGACGTAGATCCGTAAATTCACTTCTACATTTTAATTTTAAAAAGAATAACATAAGTGTTAAAATTAAACTACAAATATTAAAATACGACTTTTTTGAGAAAGGTTTAAACTTTGTTTCACATCTATTAATTTTCATGTTCAAATATTAACAGCCTTTGTGAAATTTTTAACAAAGTTTAAAAATGTAGTTTACAAGCAGAAAAGAAAAGGTAGAAAATTAAATACGTGTTTAAATATCAATTTGAAAAAGTAAAATTAACTGCTAATATGAATGTTCACACATTGAAATAAGTGCATTTTAGGAAATGATTAACCATAGCGTTCCATCTATGAGCTTCACTGTTAATATATAAACAGTACATGTAAAAGGTGTTTCTGAGGTTGTAAAGTACTTTTCTACATGCAAATGAAATGTAGATCTGGAAATTCACAAACAGATTTCAATTTTGAAAAGCATAATATAAATGGTAAACTGAAATTACAAACATAAAATTTAAATGCTTTTTTGAGAAATGTTTAACCATGGTTTCACATCTATGAAACAGCACATGTAAAAACTACTTTTCTACAAGAAAGCAAGACGTAGATCCATAAATTCACTTCTACATTTTAATTTTAAAATGAATAACATAAAAGTTAAAATGAAACTACAAACATTAAAATACATGCTGTTTTGAGAAATGCTTAAACTTTGTTTCACATCTATGAATTTTCATGTTTAAATATTAACAGCCTTTGTAAAAATTTTAACAAAGTTTAAAAATGTAGTTTACAACCAGAAAAGAAAATGTAGAAGAATAAATACGCGTTTACATTTCATTTTGAAAAAGTAAAATTAACTGCTAAAATGAATGTTAACACTTTGAAATAAGTGCATTTTAGGAAAAGATTAAACATAGTTTTCCATCTGTGAGCTTCATTGTTAATATATAAACAGTACATGTAAAACGTGTTTCAGAGGTTGTAAAGTACTTTTCTACATGCAAATAAAATGTAGATCTGGAAATTCACAAACAGATTTCAATTTTGAAATGCGTAAAATGAAATTACAAACATAAACATTAAATGCTTTTTTGAGAAATGTCTAACCATGGTTTCACATCTATGAAACAGCACATGTAAAAACTACTTTACTAAAAGAAAGCAAGACATAGATCCGTAAATTCAGTTCTACATTTCAATTTTAAAAAGAATAACATAAATGTTAAAATTAAACTACAAACATTAAAATACGACTTTTTTCAGAAATGTTTAAACTTTGCTTCACATCTATGAATTTTCATGTTTAAAAATTAACAGCCTTTGTAAAATTTTTAACAAAGTTTAAAAATGTAGTTTACAACCAGAAAAGAAAATGTAGAAGAATAAATACGCGTTTGAATTTCAATTTGAAAAAGTAAAATTAACTGCTAAAATGAATGTTCACACATTGAAATAAGTGCATTTTAGGAAATGATTAACCATAGCGTTCCATCTATGAGCTTCACTGTTAATATATAAACAGTACATGTAAAAGGTGTTTCTGAGGTTGTAAAGTACTTTTCTACATGCAAATGAAATGTAGATCTGGAAATTCACAAACAGATTTCAATTTTGAAAAGCATAATATAAATGGTAAAATGAAATTACAAACATCAAAATTAAATGCTTTTTTGAGAAATGTTTAACCATGGTTTCACATCTATGAAACAGCACATGTAAAAAGTACTTTTCTACAAGAAAGCAAGACGTAGATCCGTAAATTCAGTTCTACATTTCAATTTTAAAAAGAATAACATAAAAGTTAAAATGAAACTACAAACATTAAAATACATGCTGTTTTGAGAAATGCTTAAACTTTGTTTCACATCTATGAATTTTCTTGTTTAAATATTAACAGCCTTTGTAAAACTTTTAACAAAGTTTAAAAATGTAGTTTACAATCAGAAAAGATTATGTAGAAAAATAAACACGCGTTTACATTTCATTTTGAAAAAGTAAAATTAACTGCTAAAATGAATGTTAACACTTTGAAATAAGTGCATTTTAGGAAAAGATTAAACATAGTTTTCCATCTGTGAGCTTCATTGTTAATATATAAACAGTACATGTAAAACGTGTTTCAGAGGATGTAAAGTACTTTTCTACATGCAAATAAAATGTAGATCTGGAAATTCACAAACAGATTTCAATTTTGAAATGCGTAAAATGAAATTACAAACATAAACATTAAATGCTTTTTTGAGAAATGTCTAACCATGGTTTCACATCTATGAAACAGCACATGTAAAAACTACTTTACTAAAAGAAAACAAGACGTAGATCCGTAAATTCACTTCTACATTTTAATTTTAAAAAGAATAACATAAGTGTTAAAATTAAACTACAAATATTAAAATACGACTTTTTTGAGAAAGGTTTAAACTTTGTTTCACATCTATTAATTTTCATGTTCAAATATTAACAGCCTTTGTGAAATTTTTAACAAAGTTTAAAAATGTAGTTTACAAGCAGAAAAGAAAAGGTAGAAAATTAAATACGTGTTTAAATATCAATTTGAAAAAGTAAAATTAACTGCTAATATGAATGTTCACACATTGAAATAAGTGCATTTTAGGAAATGATTAACCATAGCGTTCCATCTATGAGCTTCACTGTTAATATATAAACAGTACATGTAAAAGGTGTTTCTGAGGTTGTAAAGTACTTTTCTACATGCAAATGAAATGTAGATCTGGAAATTCACAAACAGATTTCAATTTTGAAAAGCATAATATAAATGGTAAACTGAAATTACAAACATAAAATTTAAATGCTTTTTTGAGAAATGTTTAACCATGGTTTCACATCTATGAAACAGCACATGTAAAAACTACTTTTCTACAAGAAAGCAAGACGTAGATCCATAAATTCACTTCTACATTTTAATTTTAAAATGAATAACATAAAAGTTAAAATGAAACTACAAACATTAAAATACATGCTGTTTTGAGAAATGCTTAAACTTTGTTTCACATCTATGAATTTTCATGTTTAAATATTAACAGCCTTTGTAAAAATTTTAACAAAGTTTAAAAATGTAGTTTACAACCAGAAAAGAAAATGTAGAAGAATAAATACGCGTTTGAATTTCAATTTGAAAAAGTAAAATTAACTGCTAAAATGAATGTTCACACATTGAAATAAGTGCATTTTAGGAAATGATTAACCATAGCGTTCCATCTATGAGCTTCACTGTTAATATATAAACAGTACATGTAAAAGGTGTTTCTGAGGTTGTAAAGTACTTTTCTACATGCAAATGAAATGTAGATCTGGAAATTCACAAACAGATTTCAATTTTGAAAAGCATAATATAAATGGTAAAATGAAATTACAAACATCAAAATTAAATGCTTTTTTGAGAAATGTTTAACCATGGTTTCACATCTATGAAACAGCACATGTAAAAAGTACTTTTCTACAAGAAAGCAAGACGTAGATCCGTAAATTCAGTTCTACATTTCAATTTTAAAAAGAATAACATAAAAGTTAAAATGAAACTACAAACATTAAAATACATGCTGTTTTGAGAAATAGTTAAACTTTGTTTCACATCTATGAATTTTCTTGTTTAAATATTAACAGCCTTTGTAAAACTTTTAACAAAGTTTAAAAATGTAGTTTACAATCAGAAAAGATTATGTAGAAAATTAAACACGCGTTTACATTTCATTTTGAAAAAGTAAAATTAACTGCTAAAATGAATGTTAACACTTTGAAATAAGTGCATTTTAGGAAAAGATTAAACATAGTTTTCCATCTGTGAGCTTCATTGTTAATATATAAACAGTACATGTAAAACGTGTTTCAGAGGATGTAAAGTACTTTTCTACATGCAAATAAAATGTAGATCTGGAAATTCACAAACAGATTTCAATTTTGAAATGCGTAAAATGAAATTACAAACATAAACATTAAATGCTTTTTTGAGAAATGTCTAACCATGGTTTCACATCTATGAAACAGCACATAATTCACTTCTACATTTTAATTTTAAAAAGAATAACATAAGTGTTAAAATTAAACTACAAATATTAAAATACGACTTTTTTGAGAAAGGTTTAAACTTTGTTTCACATCTATTAATTTTCATGTTTAAATATTAACAGCCTTTGTAAAAATTTTAACAAAGTTTAAAAATGTAGTTTACAACCAGAAAAGAAAATGTAGAAGAATAAATACGCGTTTGAATTTCAATTTGAAAAAGTAAAATTAACTGCTAAAATGAAATAAGTGCATTTTAGGAAATGATTAACCATAGCGTTCCATCTATGAGCTTCACTGTTAATATATAAACAGTACATGTAAAAGGTGTTTCTGAGGTTGTAAAGTACTTTTCTACATGCAAATAAAATGTAGATCTGGAAATTCACAAACAGATTTCAATTTTGAAAAGCATAATATAAATGGTAAAATCAAATTACAAACATAAAAATTAAATGCTTTTTTGTGAAATGTTTAACCATGGTTTCACATCTATGAAACAGCACATGTAAAAACTACTTTTCTACAAGAAAGCAAGACGTAGATCCGTAAATTCAGTTCCACATTTCAATTTTAAAAAGAATAACATAAAAGTTAAAATGAAACTACAAACATTAAAATATATGCTGTTTTGAGAAATGCTTAAACTTTGTTTCACATCTATAAATTTTCATGTTTAAATATTAACAGCCTTTGTAAAACTTTTAACAAAGTTTAAAAATGTAGTTTACAATCAGAAAAGAATATGTAGAAAAATAAACACGCGTTTACATTTCATTTTGAAAAAGTAAAATTAACTGCTAAAATGAATGTTAACACTTTGAAATAAGTGCATTTTAGGAAAAGATTAAACATAGTTTTCCATCTGTGAGCTTCATTGTTAATATATAAACAGTACATGTAAAACGTGTTTCAGAGGTTGTAAAGTACTTTTCTACATGCAAATAAAATGTAGATCTGGAAATTCACAAACAGATTTCAATTTTGAAATGCGTAAAATGAAATTACAAACATAAACATTAAATGCTTTTTTGAGAAATGTCTAACCATGGTTTCACATCTATGAAACAGCACATGTAAAAACTACTTTACTAAAAGAAAGCAAGACATAGATCCGTAAATTCAGTTCTACATTTCAATTTTAAAAAGAATAACATAAATGTTAAAATTAAACTACAAACATTAAAATACGACTTTTTTCAGAAATGTTTAAACTTTGCTTCACATCTATGAATTTTCATGTTTAAAAATTAACAGCCTTTGTAAAATTTTTAACAAAGTTTAAAAATGTAGTTTACAACCAGAAAAGAAAATGTAGAAGAATAAATACGCGTTTGAATTTCAATTTGAAAAAGTAAAATTAACTGCTAAAATGAATGTTCACACATTGAAATAAGTGCATTTTAGGAAATGATTAACCATAGCGTTCCATCTATGAGCTTCACTGTTAATATATAAACAGTACATGTAAAAGGTGTTTCTGAGGTTGTAAAGTACTTTTCTACATGCAAATGAAATGTAGATCTGGAAATTCACAAACAGATTTCAATTTTGAAAAGCATAATATAAATGGTAAACTGAAATTACAAACATAAAAATTAAATGCTTTTTTGAGAAATGTTTAACCATGGTTTCACATCTATGAAACAGCACATGTAAAAACTACTTTTCTACAAGAAAGCAAGACGTAGATCCATAAATTCACTTCTACATTTTAATTTTAAAATGAATAACATAAAAGTTAAAGTGAAACTACAAACATTAAAATACATGCTGTTTTGAGAAATGCTTAAACTTTGTTTCACATCTATGAATTTTCATGTTTAAATATTAACAGCCTTTGTAAAAATTTTAACAAAGTTTAAAAATGTAGTTTACAACCAGAAAAGAAAATGTAGAAGAATAAATACGCGTTTGAATTTCAATTTGAAAAAGTAAAATTAACTGCTAAAATGAATGTTCACACATTGAAATAAGTGCATTTTAGGAAATGATTAACCATAGCGTTCCATCTATGAGCTTCACTGTTAATATATAAACAGTACATGTAAAAGGTGTTTCTGAGGTTGTAAAGTACTTTTCTACATGCAAATGAAATGTAGATCTGGAAATTCACAAACAGATTTCAATTTTGAAAAGCATAATATAAATGGTAAACTGAAATTACAAACATAAAAATTAAATGCTTTTTTGAGAAATGTTGAACCATGGTTTCACATCTATGAAACAGCACATGTAAAAAGTACTTTTCTACAAGAAAGCAAGACGTAGATCCGTAAATTCAGTTCCACATTTCAATTTTAAAAAGAATAACATAAAAGTTAAAATGAAACTACAAACATTAAAATATATGCTGTTTTGAGAAATGCTTAAACTTTGTTTCACATCTATAAATTTTCATGTTTAAATATTAACAGCCTTTGTAAAACTTTTAACAAAGTTTAAAAATGTAGTTTACAATCAGAAAAGAATATGTAGAAAAATAAACACGCGTTTACATTTCATTTTGAAAAAGTAAAATTAACTGCTAAAATGAATGTTAACACTTTGAAATAAGTGCATTTTAGGAAAAGATTAAACATAGTTTTCCATCTGTGAGCTTCATTGTTAATATATAAACAGTACATGTAAAACGTGTTTCAGAGGTTGTAAAGTACTTTTCTACATGCAAATAAAATGTAGATCTGGAAATTCACAAACAGATTTCAATTTTGAAATGCGTAAAATGAAATTACAAACATAAACATTAAATGCTTTTTTGAGAAATGTCTAACCATGGTTTCACATCTATGAAACAGCACATGTAAAAACTACTTTACTAAAAGAAAGCAAGACATAGATCCGTAAATTCAGTTCTACATTTCAATTTTAAAATGAATAACATAAAAGTTAAAGTGAAACTACAAACATTAAAATACATGCTGTTTTGAGAAATGCTTAAACTTTGTTTCACATCTATGAATTTTCATGTTTAAATATTAACAGCCTTTGTAAAAATTTTAACAAAGTTTAAAAATGTAGTTTACAACCAGAAAAGAAAATGTAGAAGAATAAATACGCGTTTGAATTTCAATTTGAAAAAGTAAAATTAACTGCTAAAATGAATGTTCACACATTGAAATAAGTGCATTTTAGGAAATGATTAACCATAGCGTTCCATCTATGAGCTTCACTGTTAATATATAAACAGTACATGTAAAAGGTGTTTCTGAGGTTGTAAAGTACTTTTCTACATGCAAATGAAATGTAGATCTGGAAATTCACAAACAGATTTCAATTTTGAAAAGCATAATATAAATGGTAAACTGAAATTACAAACATAAAAATTAAATGCTTTTTTGAGAAATGTTGAACCATGGTTTCACATCTATGAAACAGCACATGTAAAAACTACTTTACTAAAAGAAAACAAGACGTAGATCCGTAAATTCAGTTCTACATTTCAATTTTAAAAAGAATAACATAAAAGTTAAAATGAAACTACAAACATTAAAATACATGCTGTTTTGAGAAATGCTTAAACTTTGTTTCACATCTATGAATTTTCTTGTTTAAATATTAACAGCCTTTGTAAAACTTTTAACAAAGTTTAAAAATGTAGTTTACAATCAGAAAAGATTATGTAGAAAAATAAACACGCGTTTACATTTCATTTTGAAAAAGTAAAATTAACTGCTAAAATGAATGTTAACACTTTGAAATAAGTGCATTTTAGGAAAAGATTAAACATAGTTTTCCATCTGTGAGCTTCATTGTTAATATATAAACAGTACATGTAAAACGTGTTTCAGAGGATGTAAAGTACTTTTCTACATGCAAATAAAATGTAGATCTGGAAATTCACAAACAGATTTCAATTTTGAAATGCGTAAAATGAAATTACAAACATAAACATTAAATGCTTTTTTGAGAAATGTCTAACCATGGTTTCACATCTATGAAACAGCACATGTAAAAACTACTTTACTAAAAGAAAACAAGACGTAGATCCGTAAATTCACTTCTACATTTTAATTTTAAAAAGAATAACATAAGTGTTAAAATTAAACTACAAATATTAAAATACGACTTTTTTGAGAAAGGTTTAAACTTTGTTTCACATCTATTAATTTTCATGTTCAAATATTAACAGCCTTTGTGAAATTTTTAACAAAGTTTAAAAATGTAGTTTACAAGCAGAAAAGAAAAGGTAGAAAATTAAATACGTGTTTAAATATCAATTTGAAAAAGTAAAATTAACTGCTAATATGAATGTTCACACATTGAAATAAGTGCATTTTAGGAAATGATTAACCATAGCGTTCCATCTATGAGCTTCACTGTTAATATATAAACAGTACATGTAAAAGGTGTTTCTGAGGTTGTAAAGTACATGCAAATAAAATGTAGATCTGGAAATTCACAAACAGATTTCAATTTTGAAAAGCATAATATAAATGGTAAACTGAAATTACAAACATAAAAATTAAATGCTTTTTTGAGAAATGTTTAACCATGGTTTCACATCTATGAAACAGCACATGTAAAAACTACTTTTCTACAAGAAAGCAAGACGTAGATCCATAAATTCACTTCTACATTTTAATTTTAAAATGAATAACATAAAAGTTAAAGTGAAACTACAAACATTAAACTACATGCTGTTTTGAGAAATGCTTAAACTTTGTTTCACATCTATGAATGTTCATGTTTAAATATTAACAGCCTTTGTAAAAATTTTAACAAAGTTTAAAAATGTAGTTTACAACCAGAAAAGAAAATGTAGAAGAATAAATACGCGTTTGAATTTCAATTTGAAAAAGTAAAATTAACTGCTAAAATGAATGTTCACACATTGAAATAAGTGCATTTTAGGAAATGATTAACCATAGCGTTCCATCTATGAGCTTCACTGTTAATATATAAACAGTACATGTAAAAGGTGTTTCTGAGGTTGTAAAGTACTTTTCTACATGCAAATGAAATGTAGATCTGGAAATTCACAAACAGATTTCAATTTTGAAAAGCATAATATAAATGGTAAACTGAAATTACAAACATAAAAATTAAATGCTTTTTTGAGAAATGTTTAACCATGGTTTCACATCTATGAAACAGCACATGTAAAAAGTACTTTTCTACAAGAAAGCAAGACGTAGATCCGTAAATTCAGTTCCACATTTCAATTTTAAAAAGAATAACATAAAAGTTAAAATGAAACTACAAACATTAAAATATATGCTGTTTTGAGAAATGCTTAAACTTTGTTTCACATCTATAAATTTTCATGTTTAAATATTAACAGCCTTTGTAAAACTTTTAACAAAGTTTAAAAATGTAGTTTACAATCAGAAAAGAATATGTAGAAAAATAAACACGCGTTTACATTTCATTTTGAAAAAGTAAAATTAACTGCTAAAATGAATGTGAACACTTTGAAATAAGTGCATTTTAGGAAAAGATTAAACATAGTTTTCCATCTGTGAGCTTCATTGTTAATATATAAACAGTACATGTAAAACGTGTTTCAGAGGTTGTAAAGTACTTTTCTACATGCAAATAAAATGTAGATCTGGAAATTCACAAACAGATTTCAATTTTGAAATGCGTAAAATGAAATTACAAACATAAACATTAAATGCTTTTTTGAGAAATGTCTAACCATGGTTTCACATCTATGAAACAGCACATGTAAAAACTACTTTACTAAAAGAAAGCAAGACATAGATCCGTAAATTCAGTTCTACATTTCAATTTTAAAAAGAATAACATAAATGTTAAAATTAAACTACAAACATTAAAATACGACTTTTTTCAGAAATGTTTAAACTTTGCTTCACATCTATGAATTTTCATGTTTAAAAATTAACAGCCTTTGTAAAATTTTTAACAAAGTTTAAAAATGTAGTTTACAACCAGAAAAGAAAATGTAGAAGAATAAATACGCGTTTGAATTTCAATTTGAAAAAGTAAAATTAACTGCTAAAATGAATGTTCACACATTGAAATAAGTGCATTTTAGGAAATGATTAACCATAGCGTTCCATCTATGAGCTTCACTGTTAATATATAAACAGTACATGTAAAAGGTGTTTCTGAGGTTGTAAAGTACTTTTCTACATGCAAATGAAATGTAGATCTGGAAATTCACAAACAGATTTCAATTTTGAAAAGCATAATATAAATGGTAAAATGAAATTACAAACATCAAAATTAAATGCTTTTTTGAGAAATGTTTAACCATGGTTTCACATCTATGAAACAGCACATGTAAAAAGTACTTTTCTACAAGAAAGCAAGACGTAGATCCGTAAATTCAGTTCTACATTTCAATTTTAAAAAGAATAACATAAAAGTTAAAATGAAACTACAAACATTAAAATACATGCTGTTTTGAGAAATGCTTAAACTTTGTTTCACATCTATGAATTTTCTTGTTTAAATATTAACAGCCTTTGTAAAACTTTTAACAAAGTTTAAAAATGTAGTTTACAACCAGAAAAGAAAATGTAGAAGAATAAATACGCGTTTGAATTTCAATTTGAAAAAGTAAAATTAACTGCTAAAATGAAATAAGTGCATTTTAGGAAATGATTAACCATAGCGTTCCATCTATGAGCTTCACTGTTAATATATAAACAGTACATGTAAAAGGTGTTTCTGAGGTTGTAAAGTACATGCAAATAAAATGTAGATCTGGAAATTCACAAACAGATTTCAATTTTGAAAAGCATAATATAAATGGTAAAATAAAATTACAAACATAAAAATTAAATGCTTTTTTGAGAAATGTTTAACCATGGTTTCACATCTATGAAACAGCACATGTAAAAAGTACTTTTCTACAAGAAAGCAAGACGTAGATCCGTAAATTCAGTTCCACATTTCAATTTTAAAAAGAATAACATAAAAGTTAAAATGAAACTACAAACATTAAAATATATGCTGTTTTGAGAAATGCTTAAACTTTGTTTCACATCTATAAATTTTCATGTTTAAATATTAACAGCCTTTGTAAAACTTTTAACAAAGTTTAAAAATGTAGTTTACAATCAGAAAAGAATATGTAGAAAAATAAACACGCGTTTACATTTCATTTTGAAAAAGTAAAATTAACTGCTAAAATGAATGTTAACACTTTGAAATAAGTGCATTTTAGGAAAAGATTAAACATAGTTTTCCATCTGTGAGCTTCATTGTTAATATATAAACAGTACATGTAAAACGTGTTTCAGAGGTTGTAAAGTACTTTTCTACATGCAAATAAAATGTAGATCTGGAAATTCACAAACAGATTTCAATTTTGAAATGCGTAAAATGAAATTACAAACATAAACATTAAATGCTTTTTTGAGAAATGTCTAACCATGGTTTCACATCTATGAAACAGCACATGTAAAAACTACTTTACTAAAAGAAAGCAAGACATAGATCCGTAAATTCAGTTCTACATTTCAATTTTAAAAAGAATAACATAAATGTTAAAATTAAACTACAAACATTAAAATACGACTTTTTTCAGAAATGTTTAAACTTTGCTTCACATCTATGAATTTTCATGTTTAAAAATTAACAGCCTTTGTAAAATTTTTAACAAAGTTTAAAAATGTAGTTTACAACCAGAAAAGAAAATGTAGAAGAATAAATACGCGTTTGAATTTCAATTTGAAAAAGTAAAATTAACTGCTAAAATGAATGTTCACACATTGAAATAAGTGCATTTTAGGAAATGATTAACCATAGCGTTCCATCTATGAGCTTCACTGTTAATATATAAACAGTACATGTAAAAGGTGTTTCTGAGGTTGTAAAGTACTTTTCTACATGCAAATGAAATGTAGATCTGGAAATTCACAAACAGATTTCAATTTTGAAAAGCATAATATAAATGGTAAAATGAAATTACAAACATCAAAATTAAATGCTTTTTTGAGAAATGTTTAACCATGGTTTCACATCTATGAAACAGCACATGTAAAAAGTACTTTTCTACAAGAAAGCAAGACGTAGATCCGTAAATTCAGTTCTACATTTCAATTTTAAAAAGAATAACATAAAAGTTAAAATGAAACTACAAACATTAAAATACATGCTGTTTTGAGAAATGCTTAAACTTTGTTTCACATCTATGAATTTTCTTGTTTAAATATTAACAGCCTTTGTAAAACTTTTAACAAAGTTTAAAAATGTAGTTTACAATCAGAAAAGATTATGTAGAAAAATAAACACGCGTTTACATTTCATTTTGAAAAAGTAAAATTAACTGCTAAAATGAATGTTAACACTTTGAAATAAGTGCATTTTAGGAAAAGATTAAACATAGTTTTCCATCTGTGAGCTTCATTGTTAATATATAAACAGTACATGTAAAACGTGTTTCAGAGGATGTAAAGTACTTTTCTACATGCAAATAAAATGTAGATCTGGAAATTCACAAACAGATTTCAATTTTGAAATGCGTAAAATGAAATTACAAACATAAACATTAAATGCTTTTTTGAGAAATGTCTAACCATGGTTTCACATCTATGAAACAGCACATGTAAAAACTACTTTACTAAAAGAAAACAAGACGTAGATCCGTAAATTCACTTCTACATTTTAATTTTAAAAAGAATAACATAAGTGTTAAAATTAAACTACAAATATTAAAATACGACTTTTTTGAGAAAGGTTTAAACTTTGTTTCACATCTATTAATTTTCATGTTCAAATATTAACAGCCTTTGTGAAATTTTTAACAAAGTTTAAAAATGTAGTTTACAAGCAGAAAAGAAAAGGTAGAAAATTAAATACGTGTTTAAATATCAATTTGAAAAAGTAAAATTAACTGCTAATATGAATGTTCACACATTGAAATAAGTGCATTTTAGGAAATGATTAACCATAGCGTTCCATCTATGAGCTTCACTGTTAATATATAAACAGTACATGTAAAAGGTGTTTCTGAGGTTGTAAAGTACTTTTCTACATGCAAATGAAATGTAGATCTGGAAATTCACAAACAGATTTCAATTTTGAAAAGCATAATATAAATGGTAAACTGAAATTACAAACATAAAATTTAAATGCTTTTTTGAGAAATGTTTAACCATGGTTTCACATCTATGAAACAGCACATGTAAAAACTACTTTTCTACAAGAAAGCAAGACGTAGATCCATAAATTCACTTCTACATTTTAATTTTAAAATGAATAACATAAAAGTTAAAATGAAACTACAAACATTAAAATACATGCTGTTTTGAGAAATGCTTAAACTTTGTTTCACATCTATGAATTTTCATGTTTAAATATTAACAGCCTTTGTAAAAATTTTAACAAAGTTTAAAAATGTAGTTTACAACCAGAAAAGAAAATGTAGAAGAATAAATACGCGTTTGAATTTCAATTTGAAAAAGTAAAATTAACTGCTAAAATGAATGTTCACACATTGAAATAAGTGCATTTTAGGAAATGATTAACCATAGCGTTCCATCTATGAGCTTCACTGTTAATATATAAACAGTACATGTAAAAGGTGTTTCTGAGGTTGTAAAGTACTTTTCTACATGCAAATGAAATGTAGATCTGGAAATTCACAAACAGATTTCAATTTTGAAAAGCATAATATAAATGGTAAAATGAAATTACAAACATCAAAATTAAATGCTTTTTTGAGAAATGTTTAACCATGGTTTCACATCTATGAAACAGCACATGTAAAAAGTACTTTTCTACAAGAAAGCAAGACGTAGATCCGTAAATTCAGTTCTACATTTCAATTTTAAAAAGAATAACATAAAAGTTAAAATGAAACTACAAACATTAAAATACATGCTGTTTTGAGAAATAGTTAAACTTTGTTTCACATCTATGAATTTTCTTGTTTAAATATTAACAGCCTTTGTAAAACTTTTAACAAAGTTTAAAAATGTAGTTTACAATCAGAAAAGATTATGTAGAAAATTAAACACGCGTTTACATTTCATTTTGAAAAAGTAAAATTAACTGCTAAAATGAATGTTAACACTTTGAAATAAGTGCATTTTAGGAAAAGATTAAACATAGTTTTCCATCTGTGAGCTTCATTGTTAATATATAAACAGTACATGTAAAACGTGTTTCAGAGGATGTAAAGTACTTTTCTACATGCAAATAAAATGTAGATCTGGAAATTCACAAACAGATTTCAATTTTGAAATGCGTAAAATGAAATTACAAACATAAACATTAAATGCTTTTTTGAGAAATGTCTAACCATGGTTTCACATCTATGAAACAGCACATAATTCACTTCTACATTTTAATTTTAAAAAGAATAACATAAGTGTTAAAATTAAACTACAAATATTAAAATACGACTTTTTTGAGAAAGGTTTAAACTTTGTTTCACATCTATTAATTTTCATGTTTAAATATTAACAGCCTTTGTAAAAATTTTAACAAAGTTTAAAAATGTAGTTTACAACCAGAAAAGAAAATGTAGAAGAATAAATACGCGTTTGAATTTCAATTTGAAAAAGTAAAATTAACTGCTAAAATGAAATAAGTGCATTTTAGGAAATGATTAACCATAGCGTTCCATCTATGAGCTTCACTGTTAATATATAAACAGTACATGTAAAAGGTGTTTCTGAGGTTGTAAAGTACATGCAAATAAAATGTAGATCTGGAAATTCACAAACAGATTTCAATTTTGAAAAGCATAATATAAATGGTAAACTGAAATTACAAACATAAAAATTAAATGCTTTTTTGAGAAATGTCTAACCATGGTTTCACATCTATGAAACAGCACATGTAAAAAGTACTTTTCTACAAGAAAGGAAGACGTAGATCCATAAATTCACCTCTACATTTTAATTTTAAAATGAATAACATAAATGTTAAAATTAAACTACAAAGATTAAAATACATGAGAAATGGTTAAACTTTGTTTCACATCTATTAATTTTCAAGTTTAAATATTAACAGCCTTTGTGAAATTTTTAACAAAGTTTAAAAATGTAGTTTACAAGCAGAAACGAAAAGGTAGAAAATTAAATACGTGTTTAAATTTCAATTTGAAAAAGTAAAATTAACTGCTAATATGAATGTTCACACATTGAAATAAGTGCATTTTAGGAAATGATTAACCATAGCGTTCCATCTATGAGCTTTATTGTTAATATATAAACAGTACATGTAAAAGGTGTTTCTGAGGTTGTAAAGTACTTTTCTACATGCAAATAAAATGTAGATCTGGAAATTCACAAACAGATTTCAATTTTGAAAAGCATAATATAAATGGTAAAATCAAATTACAAACATAAAAATTAAATGCTTTTTTGTGAAATGTTTAACCATGGTTTCACATCTATGAAACAGCACATGTAAAAACTACTTTTCTACAAGAAAGCAAGACGTAGATCCGTAAATTCAGTTCCACATTTCAATTTTAAAAAGAATAACATAAAAGTTAAAATGAAACTACAAACATTAAAATATATGCTGTTTTGAGAAATGCTTAAACTTTGTTTCACATCTATAAATTTTCATGTTTAAATATTAACAGCCTTTGTAAAACTTTTAACAAAGTTTAAAAATGTAGTTTACAATCAGAAAAGAATATGTAGAAAAATAAACACGCGTTTACATTTCATTTTGAAAAAGTAAAATTAACTGCTAAAATGAATGTTAACACTTTGAAATAAGTGCATTTTAGGAAAAGATTAAACATAGTTTTCCATCTGTGAGCTTCATTGTTAATATATAAACAGTACATGTAAAACGTGTTTCAGAGGATGTAAAGTACTTTTCTACATGCAAATAAAATGTAGATCTGGAAATTCACAAACAGATTTCAATTTTGAAATGCGTAAAATGAAATTACAAACATAAACATTAAATGCTTTTTTGAGAAATGTCTAACCATGGTTTCACATCTATGAAACAGCACATGTAAAAACTACTTTACTAAAAGAAAACAAGACGTAGATCCGTAAATTCACTTCTACATTTTAATTTTAAAAAGAATAACATAAGTGTTAAAATTAAACTACAAATATTAAAATACGACTTTTTTGAGAAAGGTTTAAACTTTGTTTCACATCTATTAATTTTCATGTTCAAATATTAACAGCCTTTGTGAAATTTTTAACAAAGTTTAAAAATGTAGTTTACAAGCAGAAAAGAAAAGGTAGAAAATTAAATACGTGTTTAAATATCAATTTGAAAAAGTAAAATTAACTGCTAATATGAATGTTCACACATTGAAATAAGTGCATTTTAGGAAATGATTAACCATAGCGTTCCATCTATGAGCTTCACTGTTAATATATAAACAGTACATGTAAAAGGTGTTTCTGAGGTTGTAAAGTACTTTTCTACATGCAAATGAAATGTAGATCTGGAAATTCACAAACAGATTTCAATTTTGAAAAGCATAATATAAATGGTAAACTGAAATTACAAACATAAAATTTAAATGCTTTTTTGAGAAATGTTTAACCATGGTTTCACATCTATGAAACAGCACATGTAAAAACTACTTTTCTACAAGAAAGCAAGACGTAGATCCATAAATTCACTTCTACATTTTAATTTTAAAATGAATAACATAAAAGTTAAAATGAAACTACAAACATTAAAATACATGCTGTTTTGAGAAATGCTTAAACTTTGTTTCACATCTATGAATTTTCATGTTTAAATATTAACAGCCTTTGTAAAAATTTTAACAAAGTTTAAAAATGTAGTTTACAACCAGAAAAGAAAATGTAGAAGAATAAATACGCGTTTGAATTTCAATTTGAAAAAGTAAAATTAACTGCTAAAATGAATGTTCACACATTGAAATAAGTGCATTTTAGGAAATGATTAACCATAGCGTTCCATCTATGAGCTTCACTGTTAATATATAAACAGTACATGTAAAAGGTGTTTCTGAGGTTGTAAAGTACTTTTCTACATGCAAATGAAATGTAGATCTGGAAATTCACAAACAGATTTCAATTTTGAAAAGCATAATATAAATGGTAAAATGAAATTACAAACATCAAAATTAAATGCTTTTTTGAGAAATGTTTAACCATGGTTTCACATCTATGAAACAGCACATGTAAAAAGTACTTTTCTACAAGAAAGCAAGACGTAGATCCGTAAATTCAGTTCTACATTTCAATTTTAAAAAGAATAACATAAAAGTTAAAATGAAACTACAAACATTAAAATACATGCTGTTTTGAGAAATAGTTAAACTTTGTTTCACATCTATGAATTTTCTTGTTTAAATATTAACAGCCTTTGTAAAACTTTTAACAAAGTTTAAAAATGTAGTTTACAATCAGAAAAGATTATGTAGAAAATTAAACACGCGTTTACATTTCATTTTGAAAAAGTAAAATTAACTGCTAAAATGAATGTTAACACTTTGAAATAAGTGCATTTTAGGAAAAGATTAAACATAGTTTTCCATCTGTGAGCTTCATTGTTAATATATAAACAGTACATGTAAAACGTGTTTCAGAGGATGTAAAGTACTTTTCTACATGCAAATAAAATGTAGATCTGGAAATTCACAAACAGATTTCAATTTTGAAATGCGTAAAATGAAATTACAAACATAAACATTAAATGCTTTTTTGAGAAATGTCTAACCATGGTTTCACATCTATGAAACAGCACATAATTCACTTCTACATTTTAATTTTAAAAAGAATAACATAAGTGTTAAAATTAAACTACAAATATTAAAATACGACTTTTTTGAGAAAGGTTTAAACTTTGTTTCACATCTATTAATTTTCATGTTTAAATATTAACAGCCTTTGTAAAAATTTTAACAAAGTTTAAAAATGTAGTTTACAACCAGAAAAGAAAATGTAGAAGAATAAATACGCGTTTGAATTTCAATTTGAAAAAGTAAAATTAACTGCTAAAATGAAATAAGTGCATTTTAGGAAATGATTAACCATAGCGTTCCATCTATGAGCTTCACTGTTAATATATAAACAGTACATGTAAAAGGTGTTTCTGAGGTTGTAAAGTACATGCAAATAAAATGTAGATCTGGAAATTCACAAACAGATTTCAATTTTGAAAAGCATAATATAAATGGTAAACTGAAATTACAAACATAAAAATTAAATGCTTTTTTGAGAAATGTCTAACCATGGTTTCACATCTATGAAACAGCACATGTAAAAAGTACTTTTCTACAAGAAAGGAAGACGTAGATCCATAAATTCACCTCTACATTTTAATTTTAAAATGAATAACATAAATGTTAAAATTAAACTACAAAGATTAAAATACATGAGAAATGGTTAAACTTTGTTTCACATCTATTAATTTTCAAGTTTAAATATTAACAGCCTTTGTGAAATTTTTAACAAAGTTTAAAAATGTAGTTTACAAGCAGAAACGAAAAGGTAGAAAATTAAATACGTGTTTAAATTTCAATTTGAAAAAGTAAAATTAACTGCTAATATGAATGTTCACACATTGAAATAAGTGCATTTTAGGAAATGATTAACCATAGCGTTCCATCTATGAGCTTTATTGTTAATATATAAACAGTACATGTAAAAGGTGTTTCTGAGGTTGTAAAGTACTTTTCTACATGCAAATAAAATGTAGATCTGGAAATTCACAAACAGATTTCAATTTTGAAAAGCATAATATAAATGGTAAAATCAAATTACAAACATAAAAATTAAATGCTTTTTTGTGAAATGTTTAACCATGGTTTCACATCTATGAAACAGCACATGTAAAAACTACTTTTCTACAAGAAAGCAAGACGTAGATCCGTAAATTCAGTTCCACATTTCAATTTTAAAAAGAATAACATAAAAGTTAAAATGAAACTACAAACATTAAAATATATGCTGTTTTGAGAAATGCTTAAACTTTGTTTCACATCTATAAATTTTCATGTTTAAATATTAACAGCCTTTGTAAAACTTTTAACAAAGTTTAAAAATGTAGTTTACAATCAGAAAAGAATATGTAGAAAAATAAACACGCGTTTACATTTCATTTTGAAAAAGTAAAATTAACTGCTAAAATGAATGTTAACACTTTGAAATAAGTGCATTTTAGGAAAAGATTAAACATAGTTTTCCATCTGTGAGCTTCATTGTTAATATATAAACAGTACATGTAAAACGTGTTTCAGAGGTTGTAAAGTACTTTTCTACATGCAAATAAAATGTAGATCTGGAAATTCACAAACAGATTTCAATTTTGAAATGCGTAAAATGAAATTACAAACATAAACATTAAATGCTTTTTTGAGAAATGTCTAACCATGGTTTCACATCTATGAAACAGCACATGTAAAAACTACTTTACTAAAAGAAAGCAAGACATAGATCCGTAAATTCAGTTCTACATTTCAATTTTAAAAAGAATAACATAAATGTTAAAATTAAACTACAAACATTAAAATACGACTTTTTTCAGAAATGTTTAAACTTTGCTTCACATCTATGAATTTTCATGTTTAAAAATTAACAGCCTTTGTAAAATTTTTAACAAAGTTTAAAAATGTAGTTTACAACCAGAAAAGAAAATATAGAAGAATAAATACGCGTTTGAATTTCAATTTGAAAAAGTAAAATTAACTGCTAAAATGAATGTTCACACATTGAAATAAGTGCATTTTAGGAAATGATTAACCATAGCGTTCCATCTATGAGCTTCACTGTTAATATATAAACAGTACATGTAAAAGGTGTTTCTGAGGTTGTAAAGTACTTTTCTACATGCAAATGAAATGTAGATCTGGAAATTCACAAACAGATTTCAATTTTGAAAAGCATAATATAAATGGTAAACTGAAATTACAAACATAAAAATTAAATGCTTTTTTGAGAAATGTTTAACCATGGTTTCACATCTATGAAACAGCACATGTAAAAACTACTTTTCTACAAGAAAGCAAGACGTAGATCCATAAATTCACTTCTACATTTTAATTTTAAAATGAATAACATAAAAGTTAAAGTGAAACTACAAACATTAAAATACATGCTGTTTTGAGAAATGCTTAAACTTTGTTTCACATCTATGAATTTTCATGTTTAAATATTAACAGCCTTTGTAAAAATTTTAACAAAGTTTAAAAATGTAGTTTACAACCAGAAAAGAAAATGTAGAAGAATAAATACGCGTTTGAATTTCAATTTGAAAAAGTAAAATTAACTGCTAAAATGAATGTTCACACATTGAAATAAGTGCATTTTAGGAAATGATTAACCATAGCGTTCCATCTATGAGCTTCACTGTTAATATATAAACAGTACATGTAAAAGGTGTTTCTGAGGTTGTAAAGTACTTTTCTACATGCAAATGAAATGTAGATCTGGAAATTCACAAACAGATTTTGAAAAGCATAATATAAATGGTAAACTGAAATTACAAACATAAAAATTAAATGCTTTTTTGAGAAATGTTTAACCATGGTTTCACATCTATGAAACAGCACATGTAAAAACTACTTTTCTACAAGAAAGCAAGACGTAGATCCATAAATTTAATTTTAATTTTAATTTTAAAATGAATAACATAAAAGTTATTTAAACATGAAAATTCATAGATGTGAAACAAAGTTTAAGCATTTCTCAAAACAGCATGTATTTTAATGTTTGTAGTTTCATTTTAACAGCCTTTGTAAAAATTTTAACAAAGTATAAAAATGTAGTTTACAACCAGAAAAGAAAATGTAGAAGAATAAATACGCGTTTGAATTTCAATTTGAAAAAGTAAAATTAACTGCTAAAATGAATGTTCACACATTGAAATAAGTGCATTTTAGGATATGATTAACCATAGCGTTCCATCTATGAGCTTCACTGTTAATATATAAACAGTACATGTAAAAGGTGTTTCTGAGGTTGTAAAGTACTTTTCTACATGCAAATGAAATGTAGATCTGGAAATTCACAAACAGATTTCAATTTTGAAAAGCATAATATAAATGGTAAAATGAAATTACAAACATCAAAATTAAATGCTTTTTTGAGAAATGTCTAACCATGGTTTCACATCTATGAAACAGCACATAATTCACTTCTACATTTTAATTTTAAAAAGAATAACATAAGTGTTAAAATTAAACAACAAATATTAAAATACGACTTTTTTGAGAAAGGTTTAAACTTTGTTTCACATCTATTAATTTTCATGTTCAAATATTAACAGCCTTTGTGAAATTTTTAACAAAGTTTAAAAATGTAGTTTACAAGCAGAAAAGAAAAGGTAGAAAATTAAATACGTGTTTAAATATCAATTTGAAAAAGTAAAATTAACTGCTAATATGAATGTTCACACATTGATATAAGTGCATTTTAGGAAATGATTAACCATAGTTTTCCATCTATGAGCTTCATGGTTAATATATAAACAGTACATGTTAAACGTGTTTCAGAGGTTGTAAAGTACTTTTCTACATGCAAATAAAATGTAGATCTGGAAATTCACAAACAGATTTCAATTTTGAAAAGCATAATATAAATGGTAAACTGAAATTACAAACATAAAAATTAAATGCTTTTTTGAGAAATGTTTAACCATGGTTTCACATCTATGAAACAGCACATGTAAAAACTACTTTTCTACAAGAAAGCAAGACGTAGATCCATAAATTCACTTCTACATTTTAATTTTAAAATGAATAACATAAAAGTTAAAGTGAAACTACAAACATTAAAATACATGCTGTTTTGAGAAATGCTTAAACTTTGTTTCACATCTATGAATTTTCATGTTTAAATATTAACAGCCTTTGTAAAAATTTTAACAAAGTTTAAAAATGTAGTTTACAACCAGAAAAGAAAATGTAGAAGAATAAATACGCGTTTGAATTTCAATTTGAAAAAGTAAAATTAACTGCTAAAATGAATGTTCACACATTGAAATAAGTGCATTTTAGGAAATGATTAACCATAGCGTTCCATCTATGAGCTTCACTGTTAATATATAAACAGTACATGTAAAAGGTGTTTCTGAGGTTGTAAAGTACTTTTCTACATGCAAATGAAATGTAGATCTGGAAATTCACAAACAGATTTCAATTTTGAAAAGCATAATATAAATGGTAAAATGAAATTACAAACATCAAAATTAAATGCTTTTTTGAGAAATGTTTAACCATGGTTTCACATCTATGAAACAGCACATGTAAAAAGTACTTTTCTACAAGAAAGCAAGACGTAGATCCGTAAATTCAGTTCTACATTTCAATTTTAAAAAGAATAACATAAAAGTTAAAATGAAACTACAAACATTAAAATACATGCTGTTTTGAGAAATGCTTAAACTTTGTTTCACATCTATGAATTTTCATGTTTAAATATTAACAGCCTTTGTAAAAATTTTAACAAAGTTTAAAAATGTAGTTTACAACCAGAAAAGAAAATGTAGAAGAATAAATACGCGTTTGAATTTCAATTTGAAAAAGTAAAATTAACTGCTAAAATGAAATAAGTGCATTTTAGGAAATGATTAACCATAGCGTTCCATCTATGAGCTTCACTGTTAATATATAAACAGTACATGTAAAAGGTGTTTCTGAGGTTGTAAAGTACATGCAAATAAAATGTAGATCTGGAAATTCACAAACAGATTTCAATTTTGAAAAGCATAATATAAATGGTAAAATAAAATTACAAACATAAAAATTAAATGCTTTTTTGAGAAATGTTTAACCATGGTTTCACATCTATGAAACAGCACATGTAAAAAGTACTTTTCTACAAGAAAGCAAGACGTAGATCCGTAAATTCAGTTCTACATTTCAATTTTAAAAAGAATAACATAAAAGTTAAAATGAAACTACAAACATTAAAATACATGCTGTTTTGAGAAATGCTTAAACTTTGTTTCACATCTATGAATTTTCTTGTTTAAATATTAAAAGCCTTTGTAAAACTTTTAACAAAGTTTAAAAATGTAGTTTACAATCAGAAAAGATTATGTAGAAAAATAAACACGCGTTTACATTTCATTTTGAAAAAGTAAAATTAACTGCTAAAATGAATGTTAACACTTTGAAATAAGTGCATTTTAGGAAAAGATTAAACATAGTTTTCTATCTGTGAGCTTCATTGTTAATATATAAACAGTACATGTAAAACGTGTTTCAGAGGATGTAAAGTACTTTTCTACATGCAAATAAAATGTAGATCTGGAAATTCACAAACAGATTTCAATTTTGAAATGCGTAAAATGAAATTACAAACATAAACATTAAATGCTTTTTTGAGAAATGTCTAACCATGGTTTCACATCTATGAAACAGCACATAATTCACTTCTACATTTTAATTTTAAAAAGAATAACATAAGTGTTAAAATTAAACTACAAATATTAAAATACGACTTTTTTGAGAAAGGTTTAAACTTTGTTTCACATCTATTAATTTTCATGTTCAAATATTAACAGCCTTTGTGAAATTTTTAACAAAGTTTAAAAATGTAGTTTACAAGCAGAAAAGAAAAGGTAGAAAATTAAATACGTGTTTAAATATCAATTTGAAAAAGTAAAATCAACTGCTAATATGAATGTTCACACATTGATATAAGTGCATTTTAGGAAATGATAGCGTTCCATCTATGAGCTTCACTGTTAATATATAAACAGTACATGTAAAAGGTGTTTCTGAGGTTGTAAAGTACTTTTCTACATGCAAATGAAATGTAGATCTGGAAATTCACAAACAGATTTTGAAAAGCATAATATAAATGGTAAACTGAAATTACAAACATAAAAATTAAATGCTTTTTTGAGAAATGTTTAACCATGGTTTCACATCTATGAAACAGCACATGTAAAAACTACTTTTCTACAAGAAAGCAAGACGTAGATCCATAAATTCACTTCTACATTTTAATTTTAAAATGAATAACATAAAAGTTATTTAAACATGAAAATTCATAGATGTGAAACAAAGTTTAAGCATTTCTCAAAACAGCATGTATTTTAATGTTTGTAGTTTCATTTTAACAGCCTTTGTAAAAATTTTAACAAAGTATAAAAATGTAGTTTACAACCAGAAAAGAAAATGTAGAAGAATAAATACGCGTTTGAATTTCAATTTGAAAAAGTAAAATTAACTGCTAAAATGAATGTTCACACATTGAAATAAGTGCATTTTAGGAAATGATTAACCATAGCGTTCCATCTATGAGCTTCACTGTTAATATATAAACAGTACATGTAAAAGGTGTTTCTGAGGTTGTAAAGTACTTTTCTACATGCAAATGAAATGTAGATCTGGAAATTCACAAACAGATTTCAATTTTGAAAAGCATAATATAAATGGTAAAATGAAATTACAAACATCAAAATTAAATGCTTTTTTGAGAAATGTCTAACCATGGTTTCACATCTATGAAACAGCACATAATTCACTTCTACATTTTAATTTTAAAAAGAATAACATAAGTGTTAAAATTAAACTACAAATATTAAAATACGACTTTTTTGAGAAAGGTTTAAACTTTGTTTCACATCTATTAATTTTCATGTTCAAATATTAACAGCCTTTGTGAAATTTTTAACAAAGTTTAAAAATGTAGTTTACAAGCAGAAAAGAAAAGGTAGAAAATTAAATACGTGTTTAAATATCAATTTGAAAAAGTAAAATTAACTGCTAATATGAATGTTCACACATTGATATAAGTGCATTTTAGGAAATGATTAACCATAGTTTTCCATCTATGAGCTTCATGGTTAATATATAAACAGTACATGTTAAACGTGTTTCAGAGGTTGTAAAGTACTTTTCTACATGCAAATAAAATGTAGATCTGGAAATTCACAAACAGATTTCAATTTTGAAATGCGTAAAATGAAATTACAAACATAAACATTAAATGCTTTTTTGAGAAATGTCTAACCATGGTTTCACATCTATGAAACAGCACATGTAAAAACTACTTTACTAAAAGAAAACAAGACGTAGATCCGTAAATTCACTTCTACATTTTAATTTTAAAAAGAATAACATAAGTGTTAAAATTAAACTACAAATATTAAAATACGACTTTTTTGAGAAAGGTTTAAACTTTGTTTCACATCTATTAATTTTCATGTTCAAATATTAACAGCCTTTGTGAAATTTTTAACAAAGTTTAAAAATGTAGTTTACAAGCAGAAAAGAAAAGGAAGAAAATTAAATACGTGTTTAAATATCAATTTGAAAAAGTAAAATTAACTGCTAATATGAATGTTCACACATTGAAATAAGTGCATTTTAGGAAATGATTAACCATAGCGTTCCATCTATGAGCTTCACTGTTAATATATAAACAGTACATGTAAAAGGTGTTTCTGAGGTTGTAAAGTACTTTTCTACATGCAAATGAAATGTAGATCTGGAAATTCACAAACAGATTTCAATTTTGAAAAGCATAATATAAATGGTAAAATGAAATTACAAACATCAAAATTAAATGCTTTTTTGAGAAATGTTTAACCATGGTTTCACATCTATGAAACAGCACATGTAAAAACTACTTTTCTACAAGAAAGCAAGACGTAGATCCATAAATTCACTTCTACATTTTAATTTTAAAATGAATAACATAAAAGTTAAAGTGAAACTACAAACATTAAAATACATGCTGTTTTGAGAAATGCTTAAACTTTGTTTCACATCTATGAATTTTCTTGTTTAAATATTAACAGCCTTTGTAAAACTTTTAACAAAGTTTAAAAATGTAGTTTACAACCAGAAAAGAAAATGTAGAAGAATAAATACGCGTTTGAATTTCAATTTGAAAAAGTAAAATTAACTGCTAAAATGAATGTTCACACATTGAAATAAGTGCATTTTAGGAAATGATTAACCATAGCGTTCCATCTATGAGCTTCACTGTTAATATATAAACAGTACATGTAACAGGTGTTTCTGAGGTTGTAAAGTACATGCAAATAAAATGTAGATCTGGAAATTCACAAACAGATTTCAATTTTGAAAAGCATAATATAAATGGTAAAATAAAATTACAAACATAAAAATTAAATGCTTTTTTGAGAAATGTTTAACCATGGTTTCACATCTATGAAACAGCACATGTAAAAAGTACTTTTCTACAAGAAAGCAAGACGTAGATCCGTAAATTCAGTTCCACATTTCAATTTTAAAAAGAATAACATAAAAGTTAAAATGAAACTACAAACATTAAAATATATGCTGTTTTGAGAAATGCTTAAACTTTGTTTCACATCTATAAATTTTCATGTTTAAATATTAACAGCCTTTGTAAAACTTTTAACAAAGTTTAAAAATGTAGTTTACAATCAGAAAAGAATATGTAGAAAAATAAACACGCGTTTACATTTCATTTTGAAAAAGTAAAATTAACTGCTAAAATGAATGTTAACACTTTGAAATAAGTGCATTTTAGGAAAAGATTAAACATAGTTTTCCATCTGTGAGCTTCATTGTTAATATATAAACAGTACATGTAAAACGTGTTTCAGAGGTTGTAAAGTACTTTTCTACATGCAAATAAAATGTAGATCTGGAAATTCACAAACAGATTTCAATTTTGAAATGCGTAAAATGAAATTACAAACATAAACATTAAATGCTTTTTTGAGAAATGTCTAACCATGGTTTCACATCTATGAAACAGCACATGTAAAAACTACTTTACTAAAAGAAAGCAAGACATAGATCCGTAAATTCAGTTCTACATTTCAATTTTAAAAAGAATAACATAAATGTTAAAATTAAACTACAAACATTAAAATACGACTTTTTTCAGAAATGTTTAAACTTTGCTTCACATCTATGAATTTTCATGTTTAAAAATTAACAGCCTTTGTAAAATTTTTAACAAAGTTTAAAAATGTAGTTTACAACCAGAAAAGAAAATGTAGAAGAATAAATACGCGTTTGAATTTCAATTTGAAAAAGTAAAATTAACTGCTAAAATGAATGTTCACACATTGAAATAAGTGCATTTTAGGAAATGATTAACCATAGCGTTCCATCTATGAGCTTCACTGTTAATATATAAACAGTACATGTAAAAGGTGTTTCTGAGGTTGTAAAGTACTTTTCTACATGCAAATGAAATGTAGATCTGGAAATTCACAAACAGATTTCAATTTTGAAAAGCATAATATAAATGGTAAAATGAAATTACAAACATCAAAATTAAATGCTTTTTTGAGAAATGTTTAACCATGGTTTCACATCTATGAAACAGCACATGTAAAAAGTACTTTTCTACAAGAAAGCAAGACGTAGATCCGTAAATTCAGTTCTACATTTCAATTTTAAAAAGAATAACATAAAAGTTAAAATGAAACTACAAACATTAAAATACATGCTGTTTTGAGAAATGCTTAAACTTTGTTTCACATCTATGAATTTTCTTGTTTAAATATTAACAGCCTTTGTAAAACTTTTAACAAAGTTTAAAAATGTAGTTTACAATCAGAAAAGATTATGTAGAAAAATAAACACGCGTTTACATTTCATTTTGAAAAAGTAAAATTAACTGCTAAAATGAATGTTAACACTTTGAAATAAGTGCATTTTAGGAAAAGATTAAACATAGTTTTCCATCTGTGAGCTTCATTGTTAATATATAAACAGTACATGTAAAACGTGTTTCAGAGGATGTAAAGTACTTTTCTACATGCAAATAAAATGTAGATCTGGAAATTCACAAACAGATTTCAATTTTGAAATGCGTAAAATGAAATTACAAACATAAACATTAAATGCTTTTTTGAGAAATGTCTAACCATGGTTTCACATCTATGAAACAGCACATGTAAAAACTACTTTACTAAAAGAAAACAAGACGTAGATCCGTAAATTCACTTCTACATTTTAATTTTAAAAAGAATAACATAAGTGTTAAAATTAAACTACAAATATTAAAATACGACTTTTTTGAGAAAGGTTTAAACTTTGTTTCACATCTATTAATTTTCATGTTCAAATATTAACAGCCTTTGTGAAATTTTTAACAAAGTTTAAAAATGTAGTTTACAAGCAGAAAAGAAAAGGTAGAAAATTAAATACGTGTTTAAATATCAATTTGAAAAAGTAAAATTAACTGCTAATATGAATGTTCACACATTGAAATAAGTGCATTTTAGGAAATGATTAACCATAGCGTTCCATCTATGAGCTTCACTGTTAATATATAAACAGTACATGTAAAAGGTGTTTCTGAGGTTGTAAAGTACTTTTCTACATGCAAATGAAATGTAGATCTGGAAATTCACAAACAGATTTCAATTTTGAAAAGCATAATATAAATGGTAAACTGAAATTACAAACATAAAATTTAAATGCTTTTTTGAGAAATGTTTAACCATGGTTTCACATCTATGAAACAGCACATGTAAAAACTACTTTTCTACAAGAAAGCAAGACGTAGATCCATAAATTCACTTCTACATTTTAATTTTAAAATGAATAACATAAAAGTTAAAATGAAACTACAAACATTAAAATACATGCTGTTTTGAGAAATGCTTAAACTTTGTTTCACATCTATGAATTTTCATGTTTAAATATTAACAGCCTTTGTAAAAATTTTAACAAAGTTTAAAAATGTAGTTTACAACCAGAAAAGAAAATGTAGAAGAATAAATACGCGTTTGAATTTCAATTTGAAAAAGTAAAATTAACTGCTAAAATGAATGTTCACACATTGAAATAAGTGCATTTTAGGAAATGATTAACCATAGCGTTCCATCTATGAGCTTCACTGTTAATATATAAACAGTACATGTAAAAGGTGTTTCTGAGGTTGTAAAGTACTTTTCTACATGCAAATGAAATGTAGATCTGGAAATTCACAAACAGATTTCAATTTTGAAAAGCATAATATAAATGGTAAAATGAAATTACAAACATCAAAATTAAATGCTTTTTTGAGAAATGTTTAACCATGGTTTCACATCTATGAAACAGCACATGTAAAAAGTACTTTTCTACAAGAAAGCAAGACGTAGATCCGTAAATTCAGTTCTACATTTCAATTTTAAAAAGAATAACATAAAAGTTAAAATGAAACTACAAACATTAAAATACATGCTGTTTTGAGAAATAGTTAAACTTTGTTTCACATCTATGAATTTTCTTGTTTAAATATTAACAGCCTTTGTAAAACTTTTAACAAAGTTTAAAAATGTAGTTTACAATCAGAAAAGATTATGTAGAAAATTAAACACGCGTTTACATTTCATTTTGAAAAAGTAAAATTAACTGCTAAAATGAATGTTAACACTTTGAAATAAGTGCATTTTAGGAAAAGATTAAACATAGTTTTCCATCTGTGAGCTTCATTGTTAATATATAAACAGTACATGTAAAACGTGTTTCAGAGGATGTAAAGTACTTTTCTACATGCAAATAAAATGTAGATCTGGAAATTCACAAACAGATTTCAATTTTGAAATGCGTAAAATGAAATTACAAACATAAACATTAAATGCTTTTTTGAGAAATGTCTAACCATGGTTTCACATCTATGAAACAGCACATAATTCACTTCTACATTTTAATTTTAAAAAGAATAACATAAGTGTTAAAATTAAACTACAAATATTAAAATACGACTTTTTTGAGAAAGGTTTAAACTTTGTTTCACATCTATTAATTTTCATGTTTAAATATTAACAGCCTTTGTAAAAATTTTAACAAAGTTTAAAAATGT
Organism: Narcine bancroftii; assembly: GCF_036971445.1. NCBI lineage: Eukaryota > Metazoa > Chordata > Chondrichthyes > Torpediniformes > Narcinidae > Narcine > Narcine bancroftii. Next base: position 52,408,307 of record NC_091478.1, on the reverse strand, counting down.
AGTTTACAACCAGAAAAGAAAATGTAGAAGAATAAATACGCGTTTGAATTTCAATTTGAAAAAGTAAAATTAACTGCTAAAATGAAATAAGTGCATTTTAGGAAATGATTAACCATAGCGTTCCATCTATGAGCTTCACTGTTAATATATAAACAGTACATGTAAAAGGTGTTTCTGAGGTTGTAAAGTACATGCAAATAAAATGTAGATCTGGAAATTCACAAACAGATTTCAATTTTGAAAAGCATAATATAAATGGTAAACTGAAATTACAAACATAAAAATTAAATGCTTTTTTGAGAAATGTCTAACCATGGTTTCACATCTATGAAACAGCACATGTAAAAAGTACTTTTCTACAAGAAAGGAAGACGTAGATCCATAAATTCACCTCTACATTTTAATTTTAAAATGAATAACATAAATGTTAAAATTAAACTACAAAGATTAAAATACATGAGAAATGGTTAAACTTTGTTTCACATCTATTAATTTTCAAGTTTAAATATTAACAGCCTTTGTGAAATTTTTAACAAAGTTTAAAAATGTAGTTTACAAGCAGAAACGAAAAGGTAGAAAATTAAATACGTGTTTAAATTTCAATTTGAAAAAGTAAAATTAACTGCTAATATGAATGTTCACACATTGAAATAAGTGCATTTTAGGAAATGATTAACCATAGCGTTCCATCTATGAGCTTTATTGTTAATATATAAACAGTACATGTAAAAGGTGTTTCTGAGGTTGTAAAGTACTTTTCTACATGCAAATAAAATGTAGATCTGGAAATTCACAAACAGATTTCAATTTTGAAAAGCATAATATAAATGGTAAAATCAAATTACAAACATAAAAATTAAATGCTTTTTTGTGAAATGTTTAACCATGGTTTCACATCTATGAAACAGCACATGTAAAAACTACTTTTCTACAAGAAAGCAAGACGTAGATCCGTAAATTCAGTTCCACATTTCAATTTTAAAAAGAATAACATAAAAGTTAAAATGAAACTACAAACATTAAAATATATGCTGTTTTGAGAAATGCTTAAACTTTGTTTCACATCTATAAATTTTCATGTTTAAATATTAACAGCCTTTGTAAAACTTTTAACAAAGTTTAAAAATGTAGTTTACAATCAGAAAAGAATATGTAGAAAAATAAACACGCGTTTACATTTCATTTTGAAAAAGTAAAATTAACTGCTAAAATGAATGTTAACACTTTGAAATAAGTGCATTTTAGGAAAAGATTAAACATAGTTTTCCATCTGTGAGCTTCATTGTTAATATATAAACAGTACATGTAAAACGTGTTTCAGAGGATGTAAAGTACTTTTCTACATGCAAATAAAATGTAGATCTGGAAATTCACAAACAGATTTCAATTTTGAAATGCGTAAAATGAAATTACAAACATAAACATTAAATGCTTTTTTGAGAAATGTCTAACCATGGTTTCACATCTATGAAACAGCACATGTAAAAACTACTTTACTAAAAGAAAACAAGACGTAGATCCGTAAATTCACTTCTACATTTTAATTTTAAAGAATAACATAAGTGTTAAAATTAAACTACAAATATTAAAATACGACTTTTTTGAGAAAGGTTTAAACTTTGTTTCACATCTATTAATTTTCATGTTCAAATATTAACAGCCTTTGTGAAATTTTTAACAAAGTTTAAAAATGTAGTTTACAAGCAGAAAAGAAAAGGTAGAAAATTAAATACGTGTTTAAATATCAATTTGAAAAAGTAAAATTAACTGCTAATATGAATGTTCACACATTGAAATAAGTGCATTTTAGGAAATGATTAACCATAGCGTTCCATCTATGAGCTTCACTGTTAATATATAAACAGTACATGTAAAAGGTGTTTCTGAGGTTGTAAAGTACTTTTCTACATGCAAATGAAATGTAGATCTGGAAATTCACAAACAGATTTCAATTTTGAAAAGCATAATATAAATGGTAAAATGAAATTACAAACATCAAAATTAAATGCTTTTTTGAGAAATGTTTAACCATGGTTTCACATCTATGAAACAGCACATGTAAAAAGTACTTTTCTACAAGAAAGCAAGACGTAGATCCGTAAATTCAGTTCTACATTTCAATTTTAAAAAGAATAACATAAAAGTTAAAATGAAACTACAAACATTAAAATACATGCTGTTTTGAGAAATGCTTAAACTTTGTTTCACATCTATGAATTTTCTTGTTTAAATATTAACAGCCTTTGTAAAACTTTTAACAAAGTTTAAAAATGTAGTTTACAATCAGAAAAGATTATGTAGAAAAATAAACACGCGTTTACATTTCATTTTGAAAAAGTAAAATTAACTGCTAAAATGAATGTTAACACTTTGAAATAAGTGCATTTTAGGAAAAGATTAAACATAGTTTTCCATCTGTGAGCTTCATTGTTAATATATAAACAGTACATGTAAAACGTGTTTCAGAGGATGTAAAGTACTTTTCTACATGCAAATAAAATGTAGATCTGGAAATTCACAAACAGATTTCAATTTTGAAATGCGTAAAATGAAATTACAAACATAAACATTAAATGCTTTTTTGAGAAATGTCTAACCATGGTTTCACATCTATGAAACAGCACATGTAAAAACTACTTTACTAAAAGAAAACAAGACGTAGATCCGTAAATTCACTTCTACATTTTAATTTTAAAAAGAATAACATAAGTGTTAAAATTAAACTACAAATATTAAAATACGACTTTTTTGAGAAAGGTTTAAACTTTGTTTCACATCTATTAATTTTCATGTTCAAATATTAACAGCCTTTGTGAAATTTTTAACAAAGTTTAAAAATGTAGTTTACAAGCAGAAAAGAAAAGGTAGAAAATTAAATACGTGTTTAAATATCAATTTGAAAAAGTAAAATTAACTGCTAATATGAATGTTCACACATTGAAATAAGTGCATTTTAGGAAATGATTAACCATAGCGTTCCATCTATGAGCTTCACTGTTAATATATAAACAGTACATGTAAAAGGTGTTTCTGAGGTTGTAAAGTACTTTTCTACATGCAAATGAAATGTAGATCTGGAAATTCACAAACAGATTTCAATTTTGAAAAGCATAATATAAATGGTAAACTGAAATTACAAACATAAAATTTAAATGCTTTTTTGAGAAATGTTTAACCATGGTTTCACATCTATGAAACAGCACATGTAAAAACTACTTTTCTACAAGAAAGCAAGACGTAGATCCATAAATTCACTTCTACATTTTAATTTTAAAATGAATAACATAAAAGTTAAAATGAAACTACAAACATTAAAATACATGCTGTTTTGAGAAATGCTTAAACTTTGTTTCACATCTATGAATTTTCATGTTTAAATATTAACAGCCTTTGTAAAAATTTTAACAAAGTTTAAAAATGTAGTTTACAACCAGAAAAGAAAATGTAGAAGAATAAATACGCGTTTGAATTTCAATTTGAAAAAGTAAAATTAACTGCTAAAATGAATGTTCACACATTGAAATAAGTGCATTTTAGGAAATGATTAACCATAGCGTTCCATCTATGAGCTTCACTGTTAATATATAAACAGTACATGTAAAAGGTGTTTCTGAGGTTGTAAAGTACTTTTCTACATGCAAATGAAATGTAGATCTGGAAATTCACAAACAGATTTCAATTTTGAAAAGCATAATATAAATGGTAAAATGAAATTACAAACATCAAAATTAAATGCTTTTTTGAGAAATGTTTAACCATGGTTTCACATCTATGAAACAGCACATGTAAAAAGTACTTTTCTACAAGAAAGCAAGACGTAGATCCGTAAATTCAGTTCTACATTTCAATTTTAAAAAGAATAACATAAAAGTTAAAATGAAACTACAAACATTAAAATACATGCTGTTTTGAGAAATAGTTAAACTTTGTTTCACATCTATGAATTTTCTTGTTTAAATATTAACAGCCTTTGTAAAACTTTTAACAAAGTTTAAAAATGTAGTTTACAATCAGAAAAGATTATGTAGAAAATTAAACACGCGTTTACATTTCATTTTGAAAAAGTAAAATTAACTGCTAAAATGAATGTTAACACTTTGAAATAAGTGCATTTTAGGAAAAGATTAAACATAGTTTTCCATCTGTGAGCTTCATTGTTAATATATAAACAGTACATGTAAAACGTGTTTCAGAGGATGTAAAGTACTTTTCTACATGCAAATAAAATGTAGATCTGGAAATTCACAAACAGATTTCAATTTTGAAATGCGTAAAATGAAATTACAAACATAAACATTAAATGCTTTTTTGAGAAATGTCTAACCATGGTTTCACATCTATGAAACAGCACATAATTCACTTCTACATTTTAATTTTAAAAAGAATAACATAAGTGTTAAAATTAAACTACAAATATTAAAATACGACTTTTTTGAGAAAGGTTTAAACTTTGTTTCACATCTATTAATTTTCATGTTTAAATATTAACAGCCTTTGTAAAAATTTTAACAAAGTTTAAAAATGTAGTTTACAACCAGAAAAGAAAATGTAGAAGAATAAATACGCGTTTGAATTTCAATTTGAAAAAGTAAAATTAACTGCTAAAATGAAATAAGTGCATTTTAGGAAATGATTAACCATAGCGTTCCATCTATGAGCTTCACTGTTAATATATAAACAGTACATGTAAAAGGTGTTTCTGAGGTTGTAAAGTACATGCAAATAAAATGTAGATCTGGAAATTCACAAACAGATTTCAATTTTGAAAAGCATAATATAAATGGTAAACTGAAATTACAAACATAAAAATTAAATGCTTTTTTGAGAAATGTCTAACCATGGTTTCACATCTATGAAACAGCACATGTAAAAAGTACTTTTCTACAAGAAAGGAAGACGTAGATCCATAAATTCACCTCTACATTTTAATTTTAAAATGAATAACATAAATGTTAAAATTAAACTACAAAGATTAAAATACATGAGAAATGGTTAAACTTTGTTTCACATCTATTAATTTTCAAGTTTAAATATTAACAGCCTTTGTGAAATTTTTAACAAAGTTTAAAAATGTAGTTTACAAGCAGAAACGAAAAGGTAGAAAATTAAATACGTGTTTAAATTTCAATTTGAAAAAGTAAAATTAACTGCTAATATGAATGTTCACACATTGAAATAAGTGCATTTTAGGAAATGATTAACCATAGCGTTCCATCTATGAGCTTTATTGTTAATATATAAACAGTACATGTAAAAGGTGTTTCTGAGGTTGTAAAGTACTTTTCTACATGCAAATAAAATGTAGATCTGGAAATTCACAAACAGATTTCAATTTTGAAAAGCATAATATAAATGGTAAAATCAAATTACAAACATAAAAATTAAATGCTTTTTTGTGAAATGTTTAACCATGGTTTCACATCTATGAAACAGCACATGTAAAAAGTACTTTTCTACAAGAAAGCAAGACGTAGATCCGTAAATTCAGTTCCACATTTCAATTTTAAAAAGAATAACATAAAAGTTAAAATGAAACTACAAACATTAAAATATATGCTGTTTTGAGAAATGCTTAAACTTTGTTTCACATCTATAAATTTTCATGTTTAAATATTAACAGCCTTTGTAAAACTTTTAACAAAGTTTAAAAATGTAGTTTACAATCAGAAAAGAATATGTAGAAAAATAAACACGCGTTTACATTTCATTTTGAAAAAGTAAAATTAACTGCTAAAATGAATGTTAACACTTTGAAATAAGTGCATTTTAGGAAAAGATTAAACATAGTTTTCCATCTGTGAGCTTCATTGTTAATATATAAACAGTACATGTAAAACGTGTTTCAGAGGTTGTAAAGTACTTTTCTACATGCAAATAAAATGTAGATCTGGAAATTCACAAACAGATTTCAATTTTGAAATGCGTAAAATGAAATTACAAACATAAACATTAAATGCTTTTTTGAGAAATGTCTAACCATGGTTTCACATCTATGAAACAGCACATGTAAAAACTACTTTACTAAAAGAAAGCAAGACATAGATCCGTAAATTCAGTTCTACATTTCAATTTTAAAAAGAATAACATAAATGTTAAAATTAAACTACAAACATTAAAATACGACTTTTTTCAGAAATGTTTAAACTTTGCTTCACATCTATGAATTTTCATGTTTAAAAATTAACAGCCTTTGTAAAATTTTTAACAAAGTTTAAAAATGTAGTTTACAACCAGAAAAGAAAATATAGAAGAATAAATACGCGTTTGAATTTCAATTTGAAAAAGTAAAATTAACTGCTAAAATGAATGTTCACACATTGAAATAAGTGCATTTTAGGAAATGATTAACCATAGCGTTCCATCTATGAGCTTCACTGTTAATATATAAACAGTACATGTAAAAGGTGTTTCTGAGGTTGTAAAGTACTTTTCTACATGCAAATGAAATGTAGATCTGGAAATTCACAAACAGATTTCAATTTTGAAAAGCATAATATAAATGGTAAACTGAAATTACAAACATAAAAATTAAATGCTTTTTTGAGAAATGTTTAACCATGGTTTCACATCTATGAAACAGCACATGTAAAAACTACTTTTCTACAAGAAAGCAAGACGTAGATCCATAAATTCACTTCTACATTTTAATTTTAAAATGAATAACATAAAAGTTAAAGTGAAACTACAAACATTAAAATACATGCTGTTTTGAGAAATGCTTAAACTTTGTTTCACATCTATGAATTTTCATGTTTAAATATTAACAGCCTTTGTAAAAATTTTAACAAAGTTTAAAAATGTAGTTTACAACCAGAAAAGAAAATGTAGAAGAATAAATACGCGTTTGAATTTCAATTTGAAAAAGTAAAATTAACTGCTAAAATGAATGTTCACACATTGAAATAAGTGCATTTTAGGAAATGATTAACCATAGCGTTCCATCTATGAGCTTCACTGTTAATATATAAACAGTACATGTAAAAGGTGTTTCTGAGGTTGTAAAGTACTTTTCTACATGCAAATGAAATGTAGATCTGGAAATTCACAAACAGATTTCAATTTTGAAAAGCATAATATAAATGGTAAACTGAAATTACAAACATAAAAATTAAATGCTTTTTTGAGAAATGTTGAACCATGGTTTCACATCTATGAAACAGCACATGTAAAAAGTACTTTTCTACAAGAAAGCAAGACGTAGATCCGTAAATTCAGTTCCACATTTCAATTTTAAAAAGAATAACATAAAAGTTAAAATGAAACTACAAACATTAAAATATATGCTGTTTTGAGAAATGCTTAAACTTTGTTTCACATCTATAAATTTTCATGTTTAAATATTAACAGCCTTTGTAAAACTTTTAACAAAGTTTAAAAATGTAGTTTACAATCAGAAAAGAATATGTAGAAAAATAAACACGCGTTTACATTTCATTTTGAAAAAGTAAAATTAACTGCTAAAATGAATGTTAACACTTTGAAATAAGTGCATTTTAGGAAAAGATTAAACATAGTTTTCCATCTGTGAGCTTCATTGTTAATATATAAACAGTACATGTAAAACGTGTTTCAGAGGTTGTAAAGTACTTTTCTACATGCAAATAAAATGTAGATCTGGAAATTCACAAACAGATTTCAATTTTGAAATGCGTAAAATGAAATTACAAACATAAACATTAAATGCTTTTTTGAGAAATGTCTAACCATGGTTTCACATCTATGAAACAGCACATGTAAAAACTACTTTACTAAAAGAAAGCAAGACATAGATCCGTAAATTCAGTTCTACATTTCAATTTTAAAAAGAATAACATAAATGTTAAAATTAAACTACAAACATTAAAATACGACTTTTTTCAGAAATGTTTAAACTTTGCTTCACATCTATGAATTTTCATGTTTAAAAATTAACAGCCTTTGTAAAATTTTTAACAAAGTTTAAAAATGTAGTTTACAACCAGAAAAGAAAATGTAGAAGAATAAATACGCGTTTGAATTTCAATTTGAAAAAGTAAAATTAACTGCTAAAATGAATGTTCACACATTGAAATAAGTGCATTTTAGGAAATGATTAACCATAGCGTTCCATCTATGAGCTTCACTGTTAATATATAAACAGTACATGTAAAAGGTGTTTCTGAGGTTGTAAAGTACTTTTCTACATGCAAATGAAATGTAGATCTGGAAATTCACAAACAGATTTCAATTTTGAAAAGCATAATATAAATGGTAAAATGAAATTACAAACATCAAAATTAAATGCTTTTTTGAGAAATGTTTAACCATGGTTTCACATCTATGAAACAGCACATGTAAAAAGTACTTTTCTACAAGAAAGCAAGACGTAGATCCGTAAATTCAGTTCTACATTTCAATTTTAAAAAGAATAACATAAAAGTTAAAATGAAACTACAAACATTAAAATACATGCTGTTTTGAGAAATGCTTAAACTTTGTTTCACATCTATGAATTTTCATGTTTAAATATTAACAGCCTTTGTAAAAATTTTAACAAAGTTTAAAAATGTAGTTTACAACCAGAAAAGAAAATGTAGAAGAATAAATACGCGTTTGAATTTCAATTTGAAAAAGTAAAATTAACTGCTAAAATGAATGTTCACACATTGAAATAAGTGCATTTTAGGAAATGATTAACCATAGCGTTCCATCTATGAGCTTCACTGTTAATATATAAACAGTACATGTAAAAGGTGTTTCTGAGGATGTAAAGTACTTTTCTACATGCAAATGAAATGTAGATCTGGAAATTCACAAACAGATTTCAATTTTGAAAAGCATAATATAAATGGTAAAATGAAATTACAAACATCAAAATTAAATGCTTTTTTGAGAAATGTTTAACCATGGTTTCACATCTATGAAACAGCACATGTAAAAAGTACTTTTCTACAAGAAAGCAAGACGTAGATCCGTAAATTCAGTTCTACATTTCAATTTTAAAAAGAATAACATAAAAGTTAAAATGAAACTACAAACATTAAAATACATGCTGTTTTGAGAAATGCTTAAACTTTGTTTCACATCTATGAATTTTCTTGTTTAAATATTAACAGCCTTTGTAAAACTTTTAACAAAGTTTAAAAATGTAGTTTACAATCAGAAAAGATTATGTAGAAAAATAAACACGCGTTTACATTTCATTTTGAAAAAGTAAAATTAACTGCTAAAATGAATGTTAACACTTTGAAATAAGTGCATTTTAGGAAAAGATTAAACATAGTTTTCCATCTGTGAGCTTCATTGTTAATATATAAACAGTACATGTAAAACGTGTTTCAGAGGATGTAAAGTACTTTTCTACATGCAAATAAAATGTAGATCTGGAAATTCACAAACAGATTTCAATTTTGAAATGCGTAAAATGAAATTACAAACATAAACATTAAATGCTTTTTTGAGAAATGTCTAACCATGGTTAGAAAACAAGACGTAGATCCGTAAATTCACTTCTACATTTTAATATTAAAAAGAATAACATAAGTGTTAAAATTAAACTACAAATATTAAAATACGACTTTTTTGAGAAAGGTTTAAACTTTGTTTCACATCTATTAATTTTCATGTTCAAATATTAACAGCCTTTGTGAAATTTTTAACAAAGTTTAAAAATGTAGTTTACAAGCAGAAAAGAAAAGGTAGAAAATTAAATACGTGTTTAAATATCAATTTGAAAAAGTAAAATTAACTGCTAATATGAATGTTCACACATTGAAATAAGTGCATTTTAGGAAATGATTAACCATAGCGTTCCATCTATGAGCTTCACTGTTAATATATAAACAGTACATGTAAAAGGTGTTTCTGAGGTTGTAAAGTACATGCAAATAAAATGTAGATCTGGAAATTCACAAACAGATTTCAATTTTGAAAAGCATAATATAAATGGTAAACTGAAATTACAAACATAAAAATTAAATGCTTTTTTGAGAAATGTTTAACCATGGTTTCACATCTATGAAACAGCACATGTAAAAACTACTTTTCTACAAGAAAGCAAGACGTAGATCCATAAATTCACTTCTACATTTTAATTTTAAAATGAATAACATAAAAGTTAAAGTGAAACTACAAACATTAAAATACATGCTGTTTTGAGAAATGCTTAAACTTTGTTTCACATCTATGAATGTTCATGTTTAAATATTAACAGCCTTTGTAAAAATTTTAACAAAGTTTAAAAATGTAGTTTACAACCAGAAAAGAAAATGTAGAAGAATAAATACGCGTTTGAATTTCAATTTGAAAAAGTAAAATTAACTGCTAAAATGAATGTTCACACATTGAAATAAGTGCATTTTAGGAAATGATTAACCATAGCGTTCCATCTATGAGCTTCACTGTTAATATATAAACAGTACATGTAAAAGGTGTTTCTGAGGTTGTAAAGTACTTTTCTACATGCAAATGAAATGTAGATCTGGAAATTCACAAACAGATTTCAATTTTGAAAAGCATAATATAAATGGTAAACTGAAATTACAAACATAAAAATTAAATGCTTTTTTGAGAAATGTTTAACCATGGTTTCACATCTATGAAACAGCACATGTAAAAAGTACTTTTCTACAAGAAAGCAAGACGTAGATCCGTAAATTCAGTTCCACATTTCAATTTTAAAAAGAATAACATAAAAGTTAAAATGAAACTACAAACATTAAAATATATGCTGTTTTGAGAAATGCTTAAACTTTGTTTCACATCTATAAATTTTCATGTTTAAATATTAACAGCCTTTGTAAAACTTTTAACAAAGTTTAAAAATGTAGTTTACAACCAGAAAAGAAAATGTAGAAGAATAAATACGCGTTTGAATTTCAATTTGAAAAAGTAAAATTAACTGCTAAAATGAAATAAGTGCATTTTAGGAAATGATTAACCATAGCGTTCCATCTATGAGCTTCACTGTTAATATATAAACAGTACATGTAAAAGGTGTTTCTGAGGTTGTAAAGTACATGCAAATAAAATGTAGATCTGGAAATTCACAAACAGATTTCAATTTTGAAAAGCATAATATAAATGGTAAAATAAAATTACAAACATAAAAATTAAATGCTTTTTTGAGAAATGTTTAACCATGGTTTCACATCTATGAAACAGCACATGTAAAAACTACTTTTCTACAAGAAAGCAAGACGTAGATCCGTAAATTCAGTTCCACATTTCAATTTTAAAAAGAATAACATAAAAGTTAAAATGAAACTACAAACATTAAAATACATGCTGTTTTGAGAAATGCTTAAACTTTGTTTCACATCTATAAATTTTCATGTTTAAATATTAACAGCCTTTGTAAAACTTTTAACAAAGTTTAAAAATGTAGTTTACAATCAGAAAAGAATATGTAGAAAAATAAACACGCGTTTACATTTCATTTTGAAAAAGTAAAATTAACTGCTAAAATGAATGTTAACACTTTGAAATAAGTGCATTTTAGGAAAAGATTAAACATAGTTTTCCATCTGTGAGCTTCATTGTTAATATATAAACAGTACATGTAAAACGTGTTTCAGAGGTTGTAAAGTACTTTTCTACATGCAAATAAAATGTAGATCTGGAAATTCACAAACAGATTTCAATTTTGAAATGAGTAAAATGAAATTACAAACATAAACATTAAATGCTTTTTTGAGAAATGTCTAACCATGGTTTCACATCTATGAAACAGCTCATGTAAAAACTACTTTACTAAAAGAAAGCAAGACATAGATCCGTAAATTCAGTTCTACATTTCAATTTTAAAAAGAATAACATAAATGTTAAAATTAAACTACAAACATTAAAATACGACTTTTTTCAGAAATGTTTAAACTTTGCTTCACATCTATGAATTTTCATGTTTAAAAATTAACAGCCTTTGTAAAATTTTTAACAAAGTTTAAAAATGTAGTTTACAACCAGAAAAGAAAATGTAGAAGAATAAATACGCGTTTGAATTTCAATTTGAAAAAGTAAAATTAACTGCTAAAATGAATGTTCACACATTGAAATAAGTGCATTTTAGGAAATGATTAACCATAGCGTTCCATCTATGAGCTTCACTGTTAATATATAAACAGTACATGTAAAAGGTGTTTCTGAGGTTGTAAAGTACATGCAAATAAAATGTAGATCTGGAAATTCACAAACAGATTTCAATTTTGAAAAGCATAATATAAATGGTAAAATAAAATTACAAACATAAAAATTAAATGCTTTTTTGAGAAATGTTTAACCATGGTTTCACATCTATGAAACAGCACATGTAAAAAGTACTTTTCTACAAGAAAGCAAGACGTAGATCCGTAAATTCAGTTCCACATTTCAATTTTAAAAAGAATAACATAAAAGTTAAAATGAAACTACAAACATTAAAATATATGCTGTTTTGAGAAATGCTTAAACTTTGTTTCACATCTATAAATTTTCATGTTTAAATATTAACAGCCTTTGTAAAACTTTTAACAAAGTTTAAAAATGTAGTTTACAATCAGAAAAGAATATGTAGAAAAATAAACACGCGTTTACATTTCATTTTGAAAAAGTAAAATTAACTGCTAAAATGAATGTTAACACTTTGAAATAAGTGCATTTTAGGAAAAGATTAAACATAGTTTTCCATCTGTGAGCTTCATTGTTAATATATAAACAGTACATGTAAAACGTGTTTCAGAGGTTGTAAAGTACTTTTCTACATGCAAATAAAATGTAGATCTGGAAATTCACAAACAGATTTCAATTTTGAAATGCGTAAAATGAAATTACAAACATAAACATTAAATGCTTTTTTGAGAAATGTCTAACCATGGTTTCACATCTATGAAACAGCACATGTAAAAACTACTTTACTAAAAGAAAGCAAGACAGAGATCCGTAAATTCAGTTCTACATTTCAATTTTAAAAAGAATAACATAAATGTTAAAATTAAACTACAAACATTAAAATACGACTTTTTTCAGAAATGTTTAAACTTTGCTTCACATCTATGAATTTTCATGTTTAAAAATTAACAGCCTTTGTAAAATTTTTAACAAAGTTTAAAAATGTAGTTTACAACCAGAAAAGAAAATGTAGAAGAATAAATACGCGTTTGAATTTCAATTTGAAAAAGTAAAATTAACTGCTAAAATGAATGTTCACACATTGAAATAAGTGCATTTTAGGAAATGATTAACCATAGCGTTCCATCTATGAGCTTCACTGTTAATATATAAACAGTACATGTAAAAGGTGTTTCTGAGGTTGTAAAGTACTTTTCTACATGCAAATGAAATGTAGATCTGGAAATTCACAAACAGATTTCAATTTTGAAAAGCATAATATAAATGGTAAAATGAAATTACAAACATCAAAATTAAATGCTTTTTTGAGAAATGTTTAACCATGGTTTCACATCTATGAAACAGCACATGTAAAAAGTACTTTTCTACAAGAAAGCAAGACGTAGATCCGTAAATTCAGTTCTACATTTCAATTTTAAAAAGAATAACATAAAAGTTAAAATGAAACTACAAACATTAAAATACATGCTGTTTTGAGAAATGCTTAAACTTTGTTTCACATCTATGAATTTTCTTGTTTAAATATTAACAGCCTTTGTAAAACTTTTAACAAAGTTTAAAAATGTAGTTTACAACCAGAAAAGAAAATGTAGAAGAATAAATACGCGTTTGAATTTCAATTTGAAAAAGTAAAATTAACTGCTAAAATGAATGTTCACACATTGAAATAAGTGCATTTTAGGAAATGATTAACCATAGCGTTCCATCTATGAGCTTCACTGTTAATATATAAACAGTACATGTAAAAGGTGTTTCTGAGGTTGTAAAGTACTTTTCTACATGCAAATGAAATGTAGATCTGGAAATTCACAAACAGATTTCAATTTTGAAAAGCATAATATAAATGGTAAAATGAAATTACAAACATCAAAATTAAATGCTTTTTTGAGAAATGTTTAACCATGGTTTCACATCTATGAAACAGCATATGTAAAAACTACTTTTCTACAAGAAAGCAAGACGTAGATCCATAAATTCACTTCTACATTTTAATTTTAAAATGAATAACATAAAAGTTAAAGTGAAACTACAAACATTAAAATACATGCTGTTTTGAGAAATGCTTAAACTTTGTTTCACATCTATGAATTTTCTTGTTTAAATATTAACAGCCTTTGTAAAACTTTTAACAAAGTTTAAAAATGTAGTTTACAACCAGAAAAGAAAATGTAGAAGAATAAATACGCGTTTGAATTTCAATTTGAAAAAGTAAAATTAACTGCTAAAATGAATGTTCACACATTGAAATAAGTGCATTTTAGGAAATGATTAACCATAGCGTTCCATCTATGAGCTTCACTGTTAATATATAAACAGTACATGTAAAAGGTGTTTCTGAGGTTGTAAAGTACATGCAAATAAAATGTAGATCTGGAAATTCACAAACAGATTTCAATTTTGAAAAGCATAATATAAATGGTAAAATAAAATTACAAACATAAAAATTAAATGCTTTTTTGAGAAATGTTTAACCATGGTTTCACATCTATGAAACAGCACATGTAAAAAGTACTTTTCTACAAGAAAGCAAGACGTAGATCCGTAAATTCAGTTCCACATTTCAATTTTAAAAAGAATAACATAAAAGTTAAAATGAAACTACAAACATTAAAATATATGCTGTTTTGAGAAATGCTTAAACTTTGTTTCACATCTATAAATTTTCATGTTTAAATATTAACAGCCTTTGTAAAACTTTTAACAAAGTTTAAAAATGTAGTTTACAATCAGAAAAGAATATGTAGAAAAATAAACACGCGTTTACATTTCATTTTGAAAAAGTAAAATTAACTGCTAAAATGAATGTTAACACTTTGAAATAAGTGCATTTTAGGAAAAGATTAAACATAGTTTTCCATCTGTGAGCTTCATTGTTAATATATAAACAGTACATGTAAAACGTGTTTCAGAGGTTGTAAAGTACTTTTCTACATGCAAATAAAATGTAGATCTGGAAATTCACAAACAGATTTCAATTTTGAAATGCGTAAAATGAAATTACAAACATAAACATTAAATGCTTTTTTGAGAAATGTCTAACCATGGTTTCACATCTATGAAACAGCACATGTAAAAACTACTTTACTAAAAGAAAGCAAGACATAGATCCGTAAATTCAGTTCTACATTTCAATTTTAAAAAGAATAACATAAATGTTAAAATTAAACTACAAACATTAAAATACATGCTGTTTTGAGAAATGCTTAAACTTTGTTTCACATCTATGAATTTTCATGTTTAAAAATTAACAGCCTTTGTAAAATTTTTAACAAAGTTTAAAAATGTAGTTTACAACCAGAAAAGAAAATGTAGAAGAATAAATACGCGTTTGAATTTCAATTTGAAAAAGTAAAATTAACTGCTAAAATGAATGTTCACACATTGAAATAAGTGCATTTTAGGAAATGATTAACCATAGCGTTCCATCTATGAGCTTCACTGTTAATATATAAACAGTACATGTAAAAGGTGTTTCTGAGGTTGTAAAGTACTTTTCTACATGCAAATGAAATGTAGATCTGGAAATTCACAAACAGATTTCAATTTTGAAAAGCATAATATAAATGGTAAAATGAAATTACAAACATCAAAATTAAATGCTTTTTTGAGAAATGTTTAACCATGGTTTCACATCTATGAAACAGCACATGTAAAAAGTACTTTTCTACAAGAAAGCAAGACGTAGATCCGTAAATTCAGTTCTACATTTCAATTTTAAAAAGAATAACATAAAAGTTAAAATGAAACTACAAACATTAAAATACATGCTGTTTTGAGAAATGCTTAAACTTTGTTTCACATCTATGAATTTTCTTGTTTAAATATTAACAGCCTTTGTAAAACTTTTAACAAAGTTTAAAAATGTAGTTTACAATCAGAAAAGATTATGTAGAAAAATAAACACGCGTTTACATTTCATTTTGAAAAAGTAAAATTAACTGCTAAAATGAATGTTAACACTTTGAAATAAGTGCATTTTAGGAAAAGATTAAACATAGTTTTCCATCTGTGAGCTTCATTGTTAATATATAAACAGTACATGTAAAACGTGTTTCAGAGGATGTAAAGTACTTTTCTACATGCAAATTAAATGTAGATCTGGAAATTCACAAACAGATTTCAATTTTGAAATGCGTAAAATGAAATTACAAACATAAACATTAAATGCTTTTTTGAGAAATGTCTAACCATGGTTTCACATCTATGAAACAGCACATGTAAAAACTACTTTACTAAAAGATAACAAGACGTAGATCCGTAAATTCACTTCTACATTTTAATTTTAAAAAGAATAACATAAGTGTTAAAATTAAACTACAAATATTAAAATACGACTTTTTTGAGAAAGGTTTAAACTTTGTTTCACATCTATTAATTTTCATGTTCAAATATTAACAGCCTTTGTGAAATTTTTAACAAAGTTTAAAAATGTAGTTTACAACCAGAAAAGAAAATGTAGAAGAATAAATACGCGTTTGAATTTCAATTTGAAAAAGTAAAATTAACTGCTAAAATGAATGTTCACACATTGAAATAAGTGCATTTTAGGAAATGATTAACCATAGCGTTCCATCTATGAGCTTCACTGTTAATATATAAACAGTACATGTAAAAGGTGTTTCTGAGGTTGTAAAGTACTTTTCTACATGCAAATGAAATGTAGATCTGGAAATTCACAAACAGATTTTGAAAAGCATAATATAAATGGTAAACTGAAATTACAAACATAAAAATTAAATGCTTTTTTGAGAAATGTTTAACCATGGTTTCACATCTATGAAACAGCACATGTAAAAACTACTTTTCTACAAGAAAGCAAGACGTAGATCCATAAATTTAATTTTAATTTTAATTTTAAAATGAATAACATAAAAGTTATTTAAACATGAAAATTCATAGATGTGAAACAAAGTTTAAGCATTTCTCAAAACAGCATGTATTTTAATGTTTGTAGTTTCATTTTAACAGCCTTTGTAAAAATTTTAACAAAGTATAAAAATGTAGTTTACAACCAGAAAAGAAAATGTAGAAGAATAAATACGCGTTTGAATTTCAATTTGAAAAAGTAAAATTAACTGCTAAAATGAATGTTCACACATTGAAATAAGTGCATTTTAGGATATGATTAACCATAGCGTTCCATCTATGAGCTTCACTGTTAATATATAAACAGTACATGTAAAAGGTGTTTCTGAGGTTGTAAAGTACTTTTCTACATGCAAATGAAATGTAGATCTGGAAATTCACAAACAGATTTCAATTTTGAAAAGCATAATATAAATGGTAAAATGAAATTACAAACATCAAAATTAAATGCTTTTTTGAGAAATGTCTAACCATGGTTTCACATCTATGAAACAGCACATAATTCACTTCTACATTTTAATTTTAAAAAGAATAACATAAGTGTTAAAATTAAACTACAAATATTAAAATACGACTTTTTTGAGAAAGGTTTAAACTTTGTTTCACATCTATTAATTTTCATGTTCAAATATTAACAGCCTTTGTGAAATTTTTAACAAAGTTTAAAAATGTAGTTTACAAGCAGAAAAGAAAAGGTAGAAAATTAAATACGTGTTTAAATATCAATTTGAAAAAGTAAAATTAACTGCTAATATGAATGTTCACACATTGATATAAGTGCATTTTAGGAAATGATTAACCATAGTTTTCCATCTATGAGCTTCATGGTTAATATATAAACAGTACATGTTAAACGTGTTTCAGAGGTTGTAAAGTACTTTTCTACATGCAAATAAAATGTAGATCTGGAAATTCACAAACAGATTTCAATTTTGAAAAGCATAATATAAATGGTAAACTGAAATTACAAACATAAAAATTAAATGCTTTTTTGAGAAATGTTTAACCATGGTTTCACATCTATGAAACAGCACATGTAAAAACTACTTTTCTACAAGAAAGCAAGACGTAGATCCATAAATTCACTTCTACATTTTAATTTTAAAATGAATAACATAAAAGTTAAAGTGAAACTACAAACATTAAAATACATGCTGTTTTGAGAAATGCTTAAACTTTGTTTCACATCTATGAATTTTCATGTTTAAATATTAACAGCCTTTGTAAAAATTTTAACAAAGTTTAAAAATGTAGTTTACAACCAGAAAAGAAAATGTAGAAGAATAAATACGCGTTTGAATTTCAATTTGAAAAAGTAAAATTAACTGCTAAAATGAATGTTCACACATTGAAATAAGTGCATTTTAGGAAATGATTAACCATAGCGTTCCATCTATGAGCTTCACTGTTAATATATAAACAGTACATGTAAAAGGTGTTTCTGAGGTTGTAAAGTACTTTTCTACATGCAAATGAAATGTAGATCTGGAAATTCACAAACAGATTTCAATTTTGAAAAGCATAATATAAATGGTAAAATGAAATTACAAACATCAAAATTAAATGCTTTTTTGAGAAATGTTTAACCATGGTTTCACATCTATGAAACAGCACATGTAAAAAGTACTTTTCTACAAGAAAGCAAGACGTAGATCCGTAAATTCAGTTCTACATTTCAATTTTAAAAAGAATAACATAAAAGTTAAAATGAAACTACAAACATTAAAATACATGCTGTTTTGAGAAATGCTTAAACTTTGTTTCACATCTATGAATTTTCATGTTTAAATATTAACAGCCTTTGTAAAAATTTTAACAAAGTTTAAAAATGTAGTTTACAACCAGAAAAGAAAATGTAGAAGAATAAATACGCGTTTGAATTTCAATTTGAAAAAGTAAAATTAACTGCTAAAATGAAATAAGTGCATTTTAGGAAATGATTAACCATAGCGTTCCATCTATGAGCTTCACTGTTAATATATAAACAGTACATGTAAAAGGTGTTTCTGAGGTTGTAAAGTACATGCAAATAAAATGTAGATCTGGAAATTCACAAACAGATTTCAATTTTGAAAAGCATAATATAAATGGTAAAATAAAATTACAAACATAAAAATTAAATGCTTTTTTGAGAAATGTTTAACCATGGTTTCACATCTATGAAACAGCACATGTAAAAAGTACTTTTCTACAAGAAAGCAAGACGTAGATCCGTAAATTCAGTTCCACATTTCAATTTTAAAAAGAATAACATAAAAGTTAAAATGAAACTACAAACATTAAAATACATGCTGTTTTGAGAAATGCTTAAACTTTGTTTCACATCTATAAATTTTCATGTTTAAATATTAACAGCCTTTGTAAAACTTTTAACAAAGTTTAAAAATGTAGTTTACAATCAGAAAAGAATATGTAGAAAAATAAACACGCGTTTACATTTCATTTTGAAAAAGTAAAATTAACTGCTAAAATGAATGTTAACACTTTGAAATAAGTGCATTTTAGGAAAAGATTAAACATAGTTTTCCATCTGTGAGCTTCATTGTTAATATATAAACAGTACATGTAAAACGTGTTTCAGAGGTTGTAAAGTACTTTTCTACATGCAAATAAAATGTAGATCTGGAAATTCACAAACAGATTTCAATTTTGAAATGAGTAAAATGAAATTACAAACATAAACATTAAATGCTTTTTTGAGAAATGTCTAACCATGGTTTCACATCTATGAAACAGCACATAATTCACTTCTACATTTTAATTTTAAAAAGAATAACATAAGTGTTAAAATTAAACTACAAATATTAAAATACGACTTTTTTGAGAAAGGTTTAAACTTTGTTTCACATCTATTAATTTTCATGTTCAAATATTAACAGCCTTTGTGAAATTTTTAACAAAGTTTAAAAATGTAGTTTACAAGCAGAAAAGAAAAGGTAGAAAATTAAATACGTGTTTAAATATCAATTTGAAAAAGTAAAATCAACTGCTAATATGAATGTTCACACATTGATATAAGTGCATTTTAGGAAATGATAGCGTTCCATCTATGAGCTTCACTGTTAATATATAAACAGTACATGTAAAAGGTGTTTCTGAGGTTGTAAAGTACTTTTCTACATGCAAATGAAATGTAGATCTGGAAATTCACAAACAGATTTTGAAAAGCATAATATAAATGGTAAACTGAAATTACAAACATAAAAATTAAATGCTTTTTTGAGAAATGTTTAACCATGGTTTCACATCTATGAAACAGCACATGTAAAAACTACTTTTCTACAAGAAAGCAAGACGTAGATCCATAAATTCACTTCTACATTTTAATTTTAAAATGAATAACATAAAAGTTATTTAAACATGAAAATTCATAGATGTGAAACAAAGTTTAAGCATTTCTCAAAACAGCATGTATTTTAATGTTTGTAGTTTCATTTTAACAGCCTTTGTAAAAATTTTAACAAAGTATAAAAATGTAGTTTACAACCAGAAAAGAAAATGTAGAAGAATAAATACGCGTTTGAATTTCAATTTGAAAAAGTAAAATTAACTGCTAAAATGAATGTTCACACATTGAAATAAGTGCATTTTAGGAAATGATTAACCATAGCGTTCCATCTATGAGCTTCACTGTTAATATATAAACAGTACATGTAAAAGGTGTTTCTGAGGTTGTAAAGTACTTTTCTACATGCAAATGAAATGTAGATCTGGAAATTCACAAACAGATTTCAATTTTGAAAAGCATAATATAAATGGTAAAATGAAATTACAAACATCAAAATTAAATGCTTTTTTGAGAAATGTCTAACCATGGTTTCACATCTATGAAACAGCACATAATTCACTTCTACATTTTAATTTTAAAAAGAATAACATAAGTGTTAAAATTAAACTACAAATATTAAAATACGACTTTTTTGAGAAAGGTTTAAACTTTGTTTCACATCTATTAATTTTCATGTTCAAATATTAACAGCCTTTGTGAAATTTTTAACAAAGTTTAAAAATGTAGTTTACAAGCAGAAAAGAAAAGGTAGAAAATTAAATACGTGTTTAAATATCAATTTGAAAAAGTAAAATTAACTGCTAATATGAATGTTCACACATTGATATAAGTGCATTTTAGGAAATGATTAACCATAGTTTTCCATCTATGAGCTTCATGGTTAATATATAAACAGTACATGTTAAACGTGTTTCAGAGGTTGTAAAGTACTTTTCTACATGCAAATAAAATGTAGATCTGGAAATTCACAAACAGATTTCAATTTTGAAATGCGTAAAATGAAATTACAAACATAAACATTAAATGCTTTTTTGAGAAATGTCTAACCATGGTTTCACATCTATGAAACAGCACATGTAAAAACTACTTTACTAAAAGAAAACAAGACGTAGATCCGTAAATTCACTTCTACATTTTAATTTTAAAAAGAATAACATAAGTGTTAAAATTAAACTACAAATATTAAAATACGACTTTTTTGAGAAAGGTTTAAACTTTGTTTCACATCTATTAATTTTCATGTTCAAATATTAACAGCCTTTGTGAAATTTTTAACAAAGTTTAAAAATGTAGTTTACAAGCAGAAAAGAAAAGGAAGAAAATTAAATACGTGTTTAAATATCAATTTGAAAAAGTAAAATTAACTGCTAATATGAATGTTCACACATTGAAATAAGTGCATTTTAGGAAATGATTAACCATAGCGTTCCATCTATGAGCTTCACTGTTAATATATAAACAGTACATGTAAAAGGTGTTTCTGAGGTTGTAAAGTACTTTTCTACATGCAAATGAAATGTAGATCTGGAAATTCACAAACAGATTTCAATTTTGAAAAGCATAATATAAATGGTAAAATGAAATTACAAACATCAAAATTAAATGCTTTTTTGAGAAATGTTTAACCATGGTTTCACATCTATGAAACAGCACATGTAAAAACTACTTTTCTACAAGAAAGCAAGACGTAGATCCATAAATTCACTTCTACATTTTAATTTTAAAATGAATAACATAAAAGTTAAAGTGAAACTACAAACATTAAAATACATGCTGTTTTGAGAAATGCTTAAACTTTGTTTCACATCTATGAATTTTCTTGTTTAAATATTAACAGCCTTTGTAAAACTTTTAACAAAGTTTAAAAATGTAGTTTACAACCAGAAAAGAAAATGTAGAAGAATAAATACGCGTTTGAATTTCAATTTGAAAAAGTAAAATTAACTGCTAAAATGAATGTTCACACATTGAAATAAGTGCATTTTAGGAAATGATTAACCATAGCGTTCCATCTATGAGCTTCACTGTTAATATATAAACAGTACATGTAAAAGGTGTTTCTGAGGTTGTAAAGTACATGCAAATAAAATGTAGATCTGGAAATTCACAAACAGATTTCAATTTTGAAAAGCATAATATAAATGGTAAAATAAAATTACAAACATAAAAATTAAATGCTTTTTTGAGAAATGTTTAACCATGGTTTCACATCTATGAAACAGCACATGTAAAAAGTACTTTTCTACAAGAAAGCAAGACGTAGATCCGTAAATTCAGTTCCACATTTCAATTTTAAAAAGAATAACATAAAAGTTAAAATGAAACTACAAACATTAAAATATATGCTGTTTTGAGAAATGCTTAAACTTTGTTTCACATCTATAAATTTTCATGTTTAAATATTAACAGCCTTTGTAAAACTTTTAACAAAGTTTAAAAATGTAGTTTACAATCAGAAAAGAATATGTAGAAAAATAAACACGCGTTTACATTTCATTTTGAAAAAGTAAAATTAACTGCTAAAATGAATGTTAACACTTTGAAATAAGTGCATTTTAGGAAAAGATTAAACATAGTTTTCCATCTGTGAGCTTCATTGTTAATATATAAACAGTACATGTAAAACGTGTTTCAGAGGTTGTAAAGTACTTTTCTACATGCAAATAAAATGTAGATCTGGAAATTCACAAACAGATTTCAATTTTGAAATGCGTAAAATGAAATTACAAACATAAACATTAAATGCTTTTTTGAGAAATGTCTAACCATGGTTTCACATCTATGAAACAGCACATGTAAAAACTACTTTACTAAAAGAAAGCAAGACATAGATCCGTAAATTCAGTTCTACATTTCAATTTTAAAAAGAATAACATAAATGTTAAAATTAAACTACAAACATTAAAATACATGCTGTTTTGAGAAATGCTTAAACTTTGTTTCACATCTATGAATTTTCATGTTTAAAAATTAACAGCCTTTGTAAAATTTTTAACAAAGTTTAAAAATGTAGTTTACAACCAGAAAAGAAAATGTAGAAGAATAAATACGCGTTTGAATTTCAATTTGAAAAAGTAAAATTAACTGCTAAAATGAATGTTCACACATTGAAATAAGTGCATTTTAGGAAATGATTAACCATAGCGTTCCATCTATGAGCTTCACTGTTAATATATAAACAGTACATGTAAAAGGTGTTTCTGAGGTTGTAAAGTACTTTTCTACATGCAAATGAAATGTAGATCTGGAAATTCACAAACAGATTTCAATTTTGAAAAGCATAATATAAATGGTAAAATGAAATTACAAACATCAAAATTAAATGCTTTTTTGAGAAATGTTTAACCATGGTTTCACATCTATGAAACAGCACATGTAAAAAGTACTTTTCTACAAGAAAGCAAGACGTAGATCCGTAAATTCAGTTCTACATTTCAATTTTAAAAAGAATAACATAAAAGTTAAAATGAAACTACAAACATTAAAATACATGCTGTTTTGAGAAATGCTTAAACTTTGTTTCACATCTATGAATTTTCTTGTTTAAATATTAACAGCCTTTGTAAAACTTTTAACAAAGTTTAAAAATGTAGTTTACAATCAGAAAAGATTATGTAGAAAAATAAACACGCGTTTACATTTCATTTTGAAAAAGTAAAATTAACTGCTAAAATGAATGTTAACACTTTGAAATAAGTGCATTTTAGGAAAAGATTAAACATAGTTTTCCATCTGTGAGCTTCATTGTTAATATATAAACAGTACATGTAAAACGTGTTTCAGAGGATGTAAAGTACTTTTCTACATGCAAATAAAATGTAGATCTGGAAATTCACAAACAGATTTCAATTTTGAAATGCGTAAAATGAAATTACAAACATAAACATTAAATGCTTTTTTGAGAAATGTCTAACCATGGTTTCACATCTATGAAACAGCACATGTAAAAACTACTTTACTAAAAGATAACAAGACGTAGATCCGTAAATTCACTTCTACATTTTAATTTTAAAAAGAATAACATAAGTGTTAAAATTAAACTACAAATATTAAAATACGACTTTTTTGAGAAAGGTTTAAACTTTGTTTCACATCTATTAATTTTCATGTTCAAATATTAACAGCCTTTGTGAAATTTTTAACAAAGTTTAAAAATGTAGTTTACAAGCAGAAAAGAAAAGGTAGAAAATTAAATACGTGTTTAAATTTCAATTTGAAAAAGTAAAATTAACTGCTAAAATGAATGTTCACACATTGAAATAAGTGCATTTTAGGAAATGATTAACCATAGCGTTCCATCTATGAGCTTCACTGTTAATATATAAACAGTACATGTAAAAGGTGTTTCTGAGGTTGTAAAGTACTTTTCTACATGCAAATGAAATGTAGATCTGGAAATTCACAAACAGATTTCAATTTTGAAAAGCATAATATAAATGGTAAAATGAAATTACAAACATCAAAATTAAATGCTTTTTTGAGAAATGTTTAACCATGGTTTCACATCTATGAAACAGCATATGTAAAAACTACTTTTCTACAAGAAAGCAAGACGTAGATCCATAAATTCACTTCTACATTTTAATTTTAAAATGAATAACATAAAAGTTAAAGTGAAACTACAAACATTAAAATACATGCTGTTTTGAGAAATGCTTAAACTTTGTTTCACATCTATGAATTTTCTTGTTTAAATATTAACAGCCTTTGTAAAACTTTTAACAAAGTTTAAAAATGTAGTTTACAACCAGAAAAGAAAATGTAGAAGAATAAATACGCGTTTGAATTTCAATTTGAAAAAGTAAAATTAACTGCTAAAATGAAATAAGTGCATTTTAGGAAATGATTAACCATAGCGTTCCATCTATGAGCTTCACTGTTAATATATAAACAGTACATGTAAAAGGTGTTTCTGAGGTTGTAAAGTACATGCAAATAAAATGTAGATCTGGAAATTCACAAACAGATTTCAATTTTGAAAAGCATAATATAAATGGTAAAATAAAATTACAAACATAAAAATTAAATGCTTTTTTGAGAAATGTTTAACCATGGTTTCACATCTATGAAACAGCACATGTAAAAAGTACTTTTCTACAAGAAAGCAAGACGTAGATCCGTAAATTCAGTTCCACATTTCAATTTTAAAAAGAATAACATAAAAGTTAAAATGAAACTACAAACATTAAAATATATGCTGTTTTGAGAAATGCTTAAACTTTGTTTCACATCTATAAATTTTCATGTTTAAATATTAACAGCCTTTGTAAAACTTTTAACAAAGTTTAAAAATGTAGTTTACAATCAGAAAAGAATATGTAGAAAAATAAACACGCGTTTACATTTCATTTTGAAAAAGTAAAATTAACTGCTAAAATGAATGTTAACACTTTGAAATAAGTGCATTTTAGGAAAAGATTAAACATAGTTTTCCATCTGTGAGCTTCATTGTTAATATATAAACAGTACATGTAAAACGTGTTTCAGAGGTTGTAAAGTACTTTTCTACATGCAAATAAAATGTAGATCTGGAAATTCACAAACAGATTTCAATTTTGAAATGCGTAAAATGAAATTACAAACATAAACATTAAATGCTTTTTTGAGAAATGTCTAACCATGGTTTCACATCTATGAAACAGCACATGTAAAAACTACTTTACTAAAAGAAAGCAAGACATAGATCCGTAAATTCAGTTCTACATTTCAATTTTAAAAAGAATAACATAAATGTTAAAATTAAACTACAAACATTAAAATACATGCTGTTTTGAGAAATGCTTAAACTTTGTTTCACATCTATGAATTTTCATGTTTAAAAATTAACAGCCTTTGTAAAATTTTTAACAAAGTTTAAAAATGTAGTTTACAACCAGAAAAGAAAATGTAGAAGAATAAATACGCGTTTGAATTTCAATTTGAAAAAGTAAAATTAACTGCTAAAATGAATGTTCACACATTGAAATAAGTGCATTTTAGGAAATGATTAACCATAGCGTTCCATCTATGAGCTTCACTCTTAATATATAAACAGTACATGTAAAAGGTGTTTCTGAGGTTGTAAAGTACTTTTCTACATGCAAATGAAATGTAGATCTGGAAATTCACAAACAGATTTCAATTTTGAAAAGCATAATATAAATGGTAAAATGAAATTACAAACATCAAAATTAAATGCTTTTTTGAGAAATGTTTAACCATGGTTTCACATCTATGAAACAGCACATGTAAAAAGTACTTTTCTACAAGAAAGCAAGACGTAGATCCGTAAATTCAGTTCTACATTTCAATTTTAAAAAGAATAACATAAAAGTTAAAATGAAACTACAAACATTAAAATACATGCTGTTTTGAGAAATGCTTAAACTTTGTTTCACATCTATGAATTTTCTTGTTTAAATATTAACAGCCTTTGTAAAACTTTTAACAAAGTTTAAAAATGTAGTTTACAATCAGAAAAGATTATGTAGAAAAATAAACACGCGTTTACATTTCATTTTGAAAAAGTAAAATTAACTGCTAAAATGAATGTTAACACTTTGAAATAAGTGCATTTTAGGAAAAGATTAAACATAGTTTTCCATCTGTGAGCTTCATTGTTAATATATAAACAGTACATGTAAAACGTGTTTCAGAGGATGTAAAGTACTTTTCTACATGCAAATAAAATGTAGATCTGGAAATTCACAAACAGATTTCAATTTTGAAATGCGTAAAATGAAATTACAAACATAAACATTAAATGCTTTTTTGAGAAATGTCTAACCATGGTTTCACATCTATGAAACAGCACATGTAAAAACTACTTTACTAAAAGATAACAAGACGTAGATCCGTAAATTCACTTCTACATTTTAATTTTAAAAAGAATAACATAAGTGTTAAAATTAAACTACAAATATTAAAATACGACTTTTTTGAGAAAGGTTTAAACTTTGTTTCACATCTATTAATTTTCATGTTCAAATATTAACAGCCTTTGTGAAATTTTTAACAAAGTTTAAAAATGTAGTTTACAAGCAGAAAAGAAAAGGTAGAAAATTAAATACGTGTTTAAATTTCAATTTGAAAAAGTAAAATTAACTGCTAAAATGAATGTTCACACATTGAAATAAGTGCATTTTAGGAAATGATTAACCATATCGTTCCATCTATGAGCTTCACTGTTAATATATAAACAGTACATGTAAAAGGTGTTTCTGAGGTTGTAAAGTACTTTTCTACATGCAAATGAAATGTAGATCTGGAAATTCACAAACAGATTTCAATTTTGAAAAGCATAATATAAATGGTAAAATGAAATTACAAACATCAAAATTAAATGCTTTTTTGAGAAATGTTTAACCATGGTTTCACATCTATGAAACAGCATATGTAAAAACTACTTTTCTACAAGAAAGCAAGACGTAGATCCATAAATTCACTTCTACATTTTAATTTTAAAATGAATAACATAAAAGTTAAAGTGAAACTACAAACATTAAAATACATGCTGTTTTGAGAAATGCTTAAACTTTGTTTCACATCTATGAATTTTCTTGTTTAAATATTAACAGCCTTTGTAAAACTTTTAACAAAGTTTAAAAATGTAGTTTACAACCAGAAAAGAAAATGTAGAAGAATAAATACGCGTTTGAATTTCAATTTGAAAAAGTAAAATTAACTGCTAAAATGAATGTTCACACATTGAAATAAGTGCATTTTAGGAAATGATTAACCATAGCGTTCCATCTATGAGCTTCACTGTTAATATATAAACAGTACATGTAAAAGGTGTTTCTGAGGTTGTAAAGTACATGCAAATAAAATGTAGATCTGGAAATTCACAAACAGATTTCAATTTTGAAAAGCATAATATAAATGGTAAAATAAAATTACAAACATAAAAATTAAATGCTTTTTTGAGAAATGTTTAACCATGGTTTCACATCTATGAAACAGCACATGTAAAAAGTACTTTTCTACAAGAAAGCAAGACGTAGATCCGTAAATTCAGTTCCACATTTCAATTTTAAAAAGAATAACATAAAAGTTAAAATGAAACTACAAACATTAAAATATATGCTGTTTTGAGAAATGCTTAAACTTTGTTTCACATCTATAAATTTTCATGTTTAAATATTAACAGCCTTTGTAAAACTTTTAACAAAGTTTAAAAATGTAGTTTACAATCAGAAAAGAATATGTAGAAAAATAAACACGCGTTTACATTTCATTTTGAAAAAGTAAAATTAACTGCTAAAATGAATGTTAACACTTTGAAATAAGTGCATTTTAGGAAAAGATTAAACATAGTTTTCCATCTGTGAGCTTCATTGTTAATATATAAACAGTACATGTAAAACGTGTTTCAGAGGTTGTAAAGTACTTTTCTACATGCAAATAAAATGTAGATCTGGAAATTCACAAACAGATTTCAATTTTGAAATGCGTAAAATGAAATTACAAACATAAACATTAAATGCTTTTTTGAGAAATGTCTAACCATGGTTTCACATCTATGAAACAGCACATGTAAAAACTACTTTACTAAAAGAAAGCAAGACATAGATCCGTAAATTCAGTTCTACATTTCAATTTTAAAAAGAATAACATAAATGTTAAAATTAAACTACAAACATTAAAATACATGCTGTTTTGAGAAATGCTTAAACTTTGTTTCACATCTATGAATTTTCATGTTTAAAAATTAACAGCCTTTGTAAAATTTTTAACAAAGTTTAAAAATGTAGTTTACAACCAGAAAAGAAAATGTAGAAGAATAAATACGCGTTTGAATTTCAATTTGAAAAAGTAAAATTAACTGCTAAAATGAATGTTCACACATTGAAATAAGTGCATTTTAGGAAATGATTAACCATAGCGTTCCATCTATGAGCTTCACTGTTAATATATAAACAGTACATGTAAAAGGTGTTTCTGAGGTTGTAAAGTACTTTTCTACATGCAAATGAAATGTAGATCTGGAAATTCACAAACAGATTTCAATTTTGAAAAGCATAATATAAATGGTAAAATGAAATTACAAACATCAAAATTAAATGCTTTTTTGAGAAATGTTTAACCATGGTTTCACATCTATGAAACAGCACATGTAAAAAGTACTTTTCTACAAGAAAGCAAGACGTAGATCCGTAAATTCAGTTCTACATTTCAATTTTAAAAAGAATAACATAAAAGTTAAAATGAAACTACAAACATTAAAATACATGCTGTTTTGAGAAATGCTTAAACTTTGTTTCACATCTATGAATTTTCTTGTTTAAATATTAACAGCCTTTGTAAAACTTTTAACAAAGTTTAAAAATGTAGTTTACAATCAGAAAAGATTATGTAGAAAAATAAACACGCGTTTACATTTCATTTTGAAAAAGTAAAATTAACTGCTAAAATGAATGTTAACACTTTGAAATAAGTGCATTTTAGGAAAAGATTAAACATAGTTTTCCATCTGTGAGCTTCATTGTTAATATATAAACAGTACATGTAAAACGTGTTTCAGAGGATGTAAAGTACTTTTCTACATGCAAATTAAATGTAGATCTGGAAATTCACAAACAGATTTCAATTTTGAAATGCGTAAAATGAAATTACAAACATAAACATTAAATGCTTTTTTGAGAAATGTCTAACCATGGTTTCACATCTATGAAACAGCACATGTAAAAACTACTTTACTAAAAGATAACAAGACGTAGATCCGTAAATTCACTTCTACATTTTAATTTTAAAAAGAATAACATAAGTGTTAAAATTAAACTACAAATATTAAAATACGACTTTTTTGAGAAAGGTTTAAACTTTGTTTCACATCTATTAATTTTCATGTTCAAATATTAACAGCCTTTGTGAAATTTTTAACAAAGTTTAAAAATGTAGTTTACAACCAGAAAAGAAAATGTAGAAGAATAAATACGCGTTTGAATTTCAATTTGAAAAAGTAAAATTAACTGCTAAAATGAATGTTCACACATTGAAATAAGTGCATTTTAGGAAATGATTAACCATAGCGTTCCATCTATGAGCTTCACTGTTAATATATAAACAGTACATGTAAAAGGTGTTTCTGAGGTTGTAAAGTACTTTTCTACATGCAAATGAAATGTAGATCTGGAAATTCACAAACAGATTTTGAAAAGCATAATATAAATGGTAAACTGAAATTACAAACATAAAAATTAAATGCTTTTTTGAGAAATGTTTAACCATGGTTTCACATCTATGAAACAGCACATGTAAAAACTACTTTTCTACAAGAAAGCAAGACGTAGATCCATAAATTTAATTTTAATTTTAATTTTAAAATGAATAACATAAAAGTTATTTAAACATGAAAATTCATAGATGTGAAACAAAGTTTAAGCATTTCTCAAAACAGCATGTATTTTAATGTTTGTAGTTTCATTTTAACAGCCTTTGTAAAAATTTTAACAAAGTATAAAAATGTAGTTTACAACCAGAAAAGAAAATGTAGAAGAATAAATACGCGTTTGAATTTCAATTTGAAAAAGTAAAATTAACTGCTAAAATGAATGTTCACACATTGAAATAAGTGCATTTTAGGATATGATTAACCATAGCGTTCCATCTATGAGCTTCACTGTTAATATATAAACAGTACATGTAAAAGGTGTTTCTGAGGTTGTAAAGTACTTTTCTACATGCAAATGAAATGTAGATCTGGAAATTCACAAACAGATTTCAATTTTGAAAAGCATAATATAAATGGTAAAATGAAATTACAAACATCAAAATTAAATGCTTTTTTGAGAAATGTCTAACCATGGTTTCACATCTATGAAACAGCACATAATTCACTTCTACATTTTAATTTTAAAAAGAATAACATAAGTGTTAAAATTAAACTACAAATATTAAAATACGACTTTTTTGAGAAAGGTTTAAACTTTGTTTCACATCTATTAATTTTCATGTTCAAATATTAACAGCCTTTGTGAAATTTTTAACAAAGTTTAAAAATGTAGTTTACAAGCAGAAAAGAAAAGGTAGAAAATTAAATACGTGTTTAAATATCAATTTGAAAAAGTAAAATTAACTGCTAATATGAATGTTCACACATTGATATAAGTGCATTTTAGGAAATGATTAACCATAGTTTTCCATCTATGAGCTTCATGGTTAATATATAAACAGTACATGTTAAACGTGTTTCAGAGGTTGTAAAGTACTTTTCTACATGCAAATAAAATGTAGATCTGGAAATTCACAAACAGATTTCAATTTTGAAAAGCATAATATAAATGGTAAACTGAAATTACAAACATAAAAATTAAATGCTTTTTTGAGAAATGTTTAACCATGGTTTCACATGAAACAGCACATGTAAAAACTACTTTTCTACAAGAAAGCAAGACGTAGATCCATAAATTCACTTCTACATTTTAATTTTAAAATGAATAACATAAAAGTTAAAGTGAAACTACAAACATTAAAATACATGCTGTTTTGAGAAATGCTTAAACTTTGTTTCACATCTATGAATTTTCATGTTTAAATATTAACAGCCTTTGTAAAAATTTTAACAAAGTTTAAAAATGTAGTTTACAACCAGAAAAGAAAATGTAGAAGAATAAATACGCGTTTGAATTTCAATTTGAAAAAGTAAAATTAACTGCTAAAATGAAATAAGTGCATTTTAGGAAATGATTAACCATAGCGTTCCATCTATGAGCTTCACTGTTAATATATAAACAGTACATGTAAAAGGTGTTTCTGAGGTTGTAAAGTACATGCAAATAAAATGTAGATCTGGAAATTCACAAACAGATTTCAATTTTGAAAAGCATAATATAAATGGTAAAATAAAATTACAAACATAAAAATTAAATGCTTTTTTGAGAAATGTTTAACCATGGTTTCACATCTATGAAACAGCACATGTAAAAAGTACTTTTCTACAAGAAAGCAAGACGTAGATCCGTAAATTCAGTTCTACATTTCAATTTTAAAAAGAATAACATAAAAGTTAAAATGAAACTACAAACATTAAAATACATGCTGTTTTGAGAAATGCTTAAACTTTGTTTCACATCTATGAATTTTCTTGTTTAAATATTAAAAGCCTTTGTAAAACTTTTAACAAAGTTTAAAAATGTAGTTTACAATCAGAAAAGATTATGTAGAAAAATAAACACGCGTTTACATTTCATTTTGAAAAAGTAAAATTAACTGCTAAAATGAATGTTAACACTTTGAAATAAGTGCATTTTAGGAAAAGATTAAACATAGTTTTCTATCTGTGAGCTTCATTGTTAATATATAAACAGTACATGTAAAACGTGTTTCAGAGGATGTAAAGTACTTTTCTACATGCAAATAAAATGTAGATCTGGAAAATCACAAACAGATTTCAATTTTGAAATGCGTAAAATGAAATTACAAACATAAACATTAAATGCTTTTTTGAGAAATGTCTAACCATGGTTTCACATCTATGAAACAGCACATAATTCACTTCTACATTTTAATTTTAAAAAGAATAACATAAGTGTTAAAATTAAACTACAAATATTAAAATACGACTTTTTTGAGAAAGGTTTAAACTTTGTTTCACATCTATTAATTTTCATGTTCAAATATTAACAGCCTTTGTGAAATTTTTAACAAAGTTTAAAAATGTAGTTTACAAGCAGAAAAGAAAAGGTAGAAAATTAAATACGTGTTTAAATATCAATTTGAAAAAGTAAAATCAACTGCTAATATGAATGTTCACACATTGATATAAGTGCATTTTAGGAAATGATAGCGTTCCATCTATGAGCTTCACTGTTAATATATAAACAGTACATGTAAAAGGTGTTTCTGAGGTTGTAAAGTACTTTTCTACATGCAAATGAAATGTAGATCTGGAAATTCACAAACAGATTTTGAAAAGCATAATATAAATGGTAAACTGAAATTACAAACATAAAAATTAAATGCTTTTTTGAGAAATGTTTAACCATGGTTTCACATCTATGAAACAGCACATGTAAAAACTACTTTTCTACAAGAAAGCAAGACGTAGATCCATAAATTCACTTCTACATTTTAATTTTAAAATGAATAACATAAAAGTTATTTAAACATGAAAATTCATAGATGTGAAACAAAGTTTAAGCATTTTTCAAAACAGCATGTATTTTAATGTTTGTAGTTTCATTTTAACAGCCTTTGTAAAAATTTTAACAAAGTATAAAAATGTAGTTTACAACCAGAAAAGAAAATGTAGAAGAATAAATACGCGTTTGAATTTCAATTTGAAAAAGTAAAATTAACTGCTAAAATGAATGTTCACACATTGAAATAAGTGCATTTTAGGAAATGATTAACCATAGCGTTCCATCTATGAGCTTCACTGTTAATATATAAACAGTACATGTAAAAGGTGTTTCTGAGGTTGTAAAGTACTTTTCTACATGCAAATGAAATGTAGATCTGGAAATTCACAAACAGATTTCAATTTTGAAAAGCATAATATAAATGGTAAAATGAAATTACAAACATCAAAATTAAATGCTTTTTTGAGAAATGTCTAACCATGGTTTCACATCTATGAAACAGCACATAATTCACTTCTACATTTTAATTTTAAAAAGAATAACATAAGTGTTAAAATTAAACTACAAATATTAAAATACGACTTTTTTGAGAAAGGTTTAAACTTTGTTTCACATCTATTAATTTTCATGTTCAAATATTAACAGCCTTTGTGAAATTTTTAACAAAGTTTAAAAATGTAGTTTACAAGCAGAAAAGAAAAGGTAGAAAATTAAATACGTGTTTAAATATCAATTTGAAAAAGTAAAATTAACTGCTAATATGAATGTTCACACATTGATATAAGTGCATTTTAGGAAATGATTAACCATAGTTTTCCATCTATGAGCTTCATGGTTAATATATAAACAGTACATGTTAAACGTGTTTCAGAGGTTGTAAAGTACTTTTCTACATGCAAATAAAATGTAGATCTGGAAATTCACAAACAGATTTCAATTTTGAAATGCGTAAAATGAAATTACAAACATAAACATTAAATGCTTTTTTGAGAAATGTCTAACCATGGTTTCACATCTATGAAACAGCACATGTAAAAACTACTTTACTAAAAGAAAACAAGACGTAGATCCGTAAATTCACTTCTACATTTTAATTTTAAAAAGAATAACATAAGTGTTAAAATTAAACTACAAATATTAAAATACGACTTTTTTGAGAAAGGTTTAAACTTTGTTTCACATCTATTAATTTTCATGTTCAAATATTAACAGCCTTTGTGAAATTTTTAACAAAGTTTAAAAATGTAGTTTACAAGCAGAAAAGAAAAGGAAGAAAATTAAATACGTGTTTAAATATCAATTTGAAAAAGTAAAATTAACTGCTAATATGAATGTTCACACATTGAAATAAGTGCATTTTAGGAAATGATTAACCATAGCGTTCCATCTATGAGCTTCACTGTTAATATATAAACAGTACATGTAAAAGGTGTTTCTGAGGTTGTAAAGTACTTTTCTACATGCAAATGAAATGTAGATCTGGAAATTCACAAACAGATTTCAATTTTGAAAAGCATAATATAAATGGTAAACTGAAATTACAAACATAAAAATTAAATGCTTTTTTGAGAAATGTTTAACCATGGTTTCACATCTATGAAACAGCACATGTAAAAACTACTTTTCTACAAGAAAGCAAGACGTAGATCCATAAATTCACTTCTACATTTTAATTTTAAAATGAATAACATAAAAGTTAAAGTGAAACTACAAACATTAAAATACATGCTGTTTTGAGAAATGCTTAAACTTTGTTTCACATCTATGAATTT
This sequence comes from Narcine bancroftii, assembly GCF_036971445.1. Lineage (NCBI taxonomy): Eukaryota > Metazoa > Chordata > Chondrichthyes > Torpediniformes > Narcinidae > Narcine > Narcine bancroftii. The sequence goes on along the minus strand of NC_091478.1, from coordinate 52,373,256 downwards.
TCTTGTTTAAATATTAACAGCCTTTGTAAAACTTTTAACAAAGTTTAAAAATGTAGTTTACAACCAGAAAAGAAAATGTAGAAGAATAAATACGCGTTTGAATTTCAATTTGAAAAAGTAAAATTAACTGCTAAAATGAATGTTCACACATTGAAATAAGTGCATTTTAGGAAATGATTAACCATAGCGTTCCATCTATGAGCTTCACTGTTAATATATAAACAGTACATGTAAAAGGTGTTTCTGAGGTTGTAAGGTACATGCAAATAAAATGTAGATCTGGAAATTCACAAACAGATTTCAATTTTGAAAAGCATAATATAAATGGTAAAATCAAATTACAAACATAAAAATTAAATGCTTTTTTGAGAAATGTTTAACCATGGTTTCACATCTATGAAACAGCACATGTAAAAAGTACTTTTCTACAAGAAAGCAAGACGTAGATCCGTAAATTCAGTTCCACATTTCAATTTTAAAAAGAATAACATAAAAGTTAAAATGAAACTACAAACATTAAAATATATGCTGTTTTGAGAAATGCTTAAACTTTGTTTCACATCTATAAATTTTCATGTTTAAATATTAACAGCCTTTGTAAAACTTTTAACAAAGTTTAAAAATGTAGTTTACAATCAGAAAAGAATATGTAGAAAAATAAACACGCGTTTACATTTCATTTTGAAAAAGTAAAATTAACTGCTAAAATGAATGTTAACACTTTGAAATAAGTGCATTTTAGGAAAAGATTAAACATAGTTTTCCATCTGTGAGCTTCATTGTTAATATATAAACAGTACATGTAAAACGTGTTTCAGAGGTTGTAAAGTACTTTTCTACATGCAAATAAAATGTAGATCTGGAAATTCACAAACAGATTTCAATTTTGAAATGCGTAAAATGAAATTACAAACATAAACATTAAATGCTTTTTTGAGAAATGTCTAACCATGGTTTCACATCTATGAAACAGCACATGTAAAAACTACTTTACTAAAAGAAAGCAAGACATAGATCCGTAAATTCAGTTCTACATTTCAATTTTAAAAAGAATAACATAAATGTTAAAATTAAACTACAAACATTAAAATACATGCTGTTTTGAGAAATGCTTAAACTTTGTTTCACATCTATGAATTTTCATGTTTAAAAATTAACAGCCTTTGTAAAATTTTTAACAAAGTTTAAAAATGTAGTTTACAACCAGAAAAGAAAATGTAGAAGAATAAATACGCGTTTGAATTTCAATTTGAAAAAGTAAAATTAACTGCTAAAATGAATGTTCACACATTGAAATAAGTGCATTTTAGGAAATGATTAACCATAGCGTTCCATCTATGAGCTTCACTGTTAATATATAAACAGTACATGTAAAAGGTGTTTCTGAGGTTGTAAAGTACTTTTCTACATGCAAATGAAATGTAGATCTGGAAATTCACAAACAGATTTCAATTTTGAAAAGCATAATATAAATGGTAAAATGAAATTACAAACATCAAAATTAAATGCTTTTTTGAGAAATGTTTAACCATGGTTTCACATCTATGAAACAGCACATGTAAAAAGTACTTTTCTACAAGAAAGCAAGACGTAGATCCGTAAATTCAGTTCTACATTTCAATTTTAAAAAGAATAACATAAAAGTTAAAATGAAACTACAAACATTAAAATACATGCTGTTTTGAGAAATGCTTAAACTTTGTTTCACATCTATGAATTTTCTTGTTTAAATATTAACAGCCTTTGTAAAACTTTTAACAAAGTTTAAAAATGTAGTTTACAATCAGAAAAGATTATGTAGAAAAATAAACACGCGTTTACATTTCATTTTGAAAAAGTAAAATTAACTGCTAAAATGAATGTTAACACTTTGAAATAAGTGCATTTTAGGAAAAGATTAAACATAGTTTTCCATCTGTGAGCTTCATTGTTAATATATAAACAGTACATGTAAAACGTGTTTCAGAGGATGTAAAGTACTTTTCTACATGCAAATAAAATGTAGATCTGGAAATTCACAAACAGATTTCAATTTTGAAATGCGTAAAATGAAATTACAAACATAAACATTAAATGCTTTTTTGAGAAATGTCTAACCATGGTTTCACATCTATGAAACAGCACATGTAAAAACTACTTTACTAAAAGAAAACAAGACGTAGATCCGTAAATTCACTTCTACATTTTAATTTTAAAAAGAATAACATAAGTGTTAAAATTAAACTACAAATATTAAAATACGACTTTTTTGAGAAAGGTTTAAACTTTGTTTCACATCTATTAATTTTCATGTTCAAATATTAACAGCCTTTGTGAAATTTTTAACAAAGTTTAAAAATGTAGTTTACAAGCAGAAAAGAAAAGGTAGAAAATTAAATACGTGTTTAAATTTCAATTTGAAAAAGTAAAATTAACTGCTAAAATGAATGTTCACACATTGAAATAAGTGCATTTTAGGAAATGATTAACCATAGCGTTCCATCTATGAGCTTCACTGTTAATATATAAACAGTACATGTAAAAGGTGTTTCTGAGGTTGTAAAGTACTTTTCTACATGCAAATGAAATGTAGATCTGGAAATTCACAAACAGATTTCAATTTTGAAAAGCATAATATAAATGGTAAAATGAAATTACAAACATCAAAATTAAATGCTTTTTTGAGAAATGTTTAACCATGGTTTCACATCTATGAAACAGCATATGTAAAAACTACTTTTCTACAAGAAAGCAAGACGTAGATCCATAAATTCACTTCTACATTTTAATTTTAAAATGAATAACATAAAAGTTAAAGTGAAACTACAAACATTAAAATACATGCTGTTTTGAGAAATGCTTAAACTTTGTTTCACATCTATGAATTTTCTTGTTTAAATATTAACAGCCTTTGTAAAACTTTTAACAAAGTTTAAAAATGTAGTTTACAACCAGAAAAGAAAATGTAGAAGAATAAATACGCGTTTGAATTTCAATTTGAAAAAGTAAAATTAACTGCTAAAATGAATGTTCACACATTGAAATAAGTGCATTTTAGGAAATGATTAACCATAGCGTTCCATCTATGAGCTTCACTGTTAATATATAAACAGTACATGTAAAAGGTGTTTCTGAGGTTGTAAAGTACATGCAAATAAAATGTAGATCTGGAAATTCACAAACAGATTTCAATTTTGAAAAGCATAATATAAATGGTAAAATAAAATTACAAACATAAAAATTAAATGCTTTTTTGAGAAATGTTTAACCATGGTTTCACATCTATGAAACAGCACATGTAAAAAGTACTTTTCTACAAGAAAGCAAGACGTAGATCCGTAAATTCAGTTCCACATTTCAATTTTAAAAAGAATAACATAAAAGTTAAAATGAAACTACAAACATTAAAATATATGCTGTTTTGAGAAATGCTTAAACTTTGTTTCACATCTATAAATTTTCATGTTTAAATATTAACAGCCTTTGTAAAACTTTTAACAAAGTTTAAAAATGTAGTTTACAATCAGAAAAGAATATGTAGAAAAATAAACACGCGTTTACATTTCATTTTGAAAAAGTAAAATTAACTGCTAAAATGAATGTTAACACTTTGAAATAAGTGCATTTTAGGAAAAGATTAAACATAGTTTTCCATCTGTGAGCTTCATTGTTAATATATAAACAGTACATGTAAAACGTGTTTCAGAGGTTGTAAAGTACTTTTCTACATGCAAATAAAATGTAGATCTGGAAATTCACAAACAGATTTCAATTTTGAAATGCGTAAAATGAAATTACAAACATAAACATTAAATGCTTTTTTGAGAAATGTCTAACCATGGTTTCACATCTATGAAACAGCACATGTAAAAACTACTTTACTAAAAGAAAGCAAGACATAGATCCGTAAATTCAGTTCTACATTTCAATTTTAAAAAGAATAACATAAATGTTAAAATTAAACTACAAACATTAAAATACATGCTGTTTTGAGAAATGCTTAAACTTTGTTTCACATCTATGAATTTTCATGTTTAAAAATTAACAGCCTTTGTAAAATTTTTAACAAAGTTTAAAAATGTAGTTTACAACCAGAAAAGAAAATGTAGAAGAATAAATACGCGTTTGAATTTCAATTTGAAAAAGTAAAATTAACTGCTAAAATGAATGTTCACACATTGAAATAAGTGCATTTTAGGAAATGATTAACCATAGCGTTCCATCTATGAGCTTCACTGTTAATATATAAACAGTACATGTAAAAGGTGTTTCTGAGGTTGTAAAGTACTTTTCTACATGCAAATGAAATGTAGATCTGGAAATTCACAAACAGATTTCAATTTTGAAAAGCATAATATAAATGGTAAAATGAAATTACAAACATCAAAATTAAATGCTTTTTTGAGAAATGTTTAACCATGGTTTCACATCTATGAAACAGCACATGTAAAAAGTACTTTTCTACAAGAAAGCAAGACGTAGATCCGTAAATTCAGTTCTACATTTCAATTTTAAAAAGAATAACATAAAAGTTAAAATGAAACTACAAACATTAAAATACATGCTGTTTTGAGAAATGCTTAAACTTTGTTTCACATCTATGAATTTTCTTGTTTAAATATTAACAGCCTTTGTAAAACTTTTAACAAAGTTTAAAAATGTAGTTTACAATCAGAAAAGATTATGTAGAAAAATAAACACGCGTTTACATTTCATTTTGAAAAAGTAAAATTAACTGCTAAAATGAATGTTAACACTTTGAAATAAGTGCATTTTAGGAAAAGATTAAACATAGTTTTCCATCTGTGAGCTTCATTGTTAATATATAAACAGTACATGTAAAACGTGTTTCAGAGGATGTAAAGTACTTTTCTACATGCAAATTAAATGTAGATCTGGAAATTCACAAACAGATTTCAATTTTGAAATGCGTAAAATGAAATTACAAACATAAACATTAAATGCTTTTTTGAGAAATGTCTAACCATGGTTTCACATCTATGAAACAGCACATGTAAAAACTACTTTACTAAAAGATAACAAGACGTAGATCCGTAAATTCACTTCTACATTTTAATTTTAAAAAGAATAACATAAGTGTTAAAATTAAACTACAAATATTAAAATACGACTTTTTTGAGAAAGGTTTAAACTTTGTTTCACATCTATTAATTTTCATGTTCAAATATTAACAGCCTTTGTGAAATTTTTAACAAAGTTTAAAAATGTAGTTTACAACCAGAAAAGAAAATGTAGAAGAATAAATACGCGTTTGAATTTCAATTTGAAAAAGTAAAATTAACTGCTAAAATGAATGTTCACACATTGAAATAAGTGCATTTTAGGAAATGATTAACCATAGCGTTCCATCTATGAGCTTCACTGTTAATATATAAACAGTACATGTAAAAGGTGTTTCTGAGGTTGTAAAGTACTTTTCTACATGCAAATGAAATGTAGATCTGGAAATTCACAAACAGATTTTGAAAAGCATAATATAAATGGTAAACTGAAATTACAAACATAAAAATTAAATGCTTTTTTGAGAAATGTTTAACCATGGTTTCACATCTATGAAACAGCACATGTAAAAACTACTTTTCTACAAGAAAGCAAGACGTAGATCCATAAATTTAATTTTAATTTTAATTTTAAAATGAATAACATAAAAGTTATTTAAACATGAAAATTCATAGATGTGAAACAAAGTTTAAGCATTTCTCAAAACAGCATGTATTTTAATGTTTGTAGTTTCATTTTAACAGCCTTTGTAAAAATTTTAACAAAGTATAAAAATGTAGTTTACAACCAGAAAAGAAAATGTAGAAGAATAAATACGCGTTTGAATTTCAATTTGAAAAAGTAAAATTAACTGCTAAAATGAATGTTCACACATTGAAATAAGTGCATTTTAGGATATGATTAACCATAGCGTTCCATCTATGAGCTTCACTGTTAATATATAAACAGTACATGTAAAAGGTGTTTCTGAGGTTGTAAAGTACTTTTCTACATGCAAATGAAATGTAGATCTGGAAATTCACAAACAGATTTCAATTTTGAAAAGCATAATATAAATGGTAAAATGAAATTACAAACATCAAAATTAAATGCTTTTTTGAGAAATGTCTAACCATGGTTTCACATCTATGAAACAGCACATAATTCACTTCTACATTTTAATTTTAAAAAGAATAACATAAGTGTTAAAATTAAACTACAAATATTAAAATACGACTTTTTTGAGAAAGGTTTAAACTTTGTTTCACATCTATTAATTTTCATGTTCAAATATTAACAGCCTTTGTGAAATTTTTAACAAAGTTTAAAAATGTAGTTTACAAGCAGAAAAGAAAAGGTAGAAAATTAAATACGTGTTTAAATATCAATTTGAAAAAGTAAAATTAACTGCTAATATGAATGTTCACACATTGATATAAGTGCATTTTAGGAAATGATTAACCATAGTTTTCCATCTATGAGCTTCATGGTTAATATATAAACAGTACATGTTAAACGTGTTTCAGAGGTTGTAAAGTACTTTTCTACATGCAAATAAAATGTAGATCTGGAAATTCACAAACAGATTTCAATTTTGAAAAGCATAATATAAATGGTAAACTGAAATTACAAACATAAAAATTAAATGCTTTTTTGAGAAATGTTTAACCATGGTTTCACATCTATGAAACAGCACATGTAAAAACTACTTTTCTACAAGAAAGCAAGACGTAGATCCATAAATTCACTTCTACATTTTAATTTTAAAATGAATAACATAAAAGTTAAAGTGAAACTACAAACATTAAAATACATGCTGTTTTGAGAAATGCTTAAACTTTGTTTCACATCTATGAATTTTCATGTTTAAATATTAACAGCCTTTGTAAAAATTTTAACAAAGTTTAAAAATGTAGTTTACAACCAGAAAAGAAAATGTAGAAGAATAAATACGCGTTTGAATTTCAATTTGAAAAAGTAAAATTAACTGCTAAAATGAATGTTCACACGTTGAAATAAGTGCATTTTAGGAAATGATTAACCATAGCGTTCCATCTATGAGCTTCACTGTTAATATATAAACAGTACATGTAAAAGGTGTTTCTGAGGTTGTAAAGTACTTTTCTACATGCAAATGAAATGTAGATCTGGAAATTCACAAACAGATTTCAATTTTGAAAAGCATAATATAAATGGTAAAATGAAATTACAAACATCAAAATTAAATGCTTTTTTGAGAAATGTTTAACCATGGTTTCACATCTATGAAACAGCACATGTAAAAAGTACTTTTCTACAAGAAAGCAAGACGTAGATCCGTAAATTCAGTTCTACATTTCAATTTTAAAAAGAATAACATAAAAGTTAAAATGAAACTACAAACATTAAAATACATGCTGTTTTGAGAAATGCTTAAACTTTGTTTCACATCTATGAATTTTCATGTTTAAATATTAACAGCCTTTGTAAAAATTTTAACAAAGTTTAAAAATGTAGTTTACAACCAGAAAAGAAAATGTAGAAGAATAAATACGCGTTTGAATTTCAATTTGAAAAAGTAAAATTAACTGCTAAAATGAAATAAGTGCATTTTAGGAAATGATTAACCATAGCGTTCCATCTATGAGCTTCACTGTTAATATATAAACAGTACATGTAAAAGGTGTTTCTGAGGTTGTAAAGTACATGCAAATAAAATGTAGATCTGGAAATTCACAAACAGATTTCAATTTTGAAAAGCATAATATAAATGGTAAAATAAAATTACAAACATAAAAATTAAATGCTTTTTTGAGAAATGTTTAACCATGGTTTCACATCTATGAAACAGCACATGTAAAAAGTACTTTTCTACAAGAAAGCAAGACGTAGATCCGTAAATTCAGTTCTACATTTCAATTTTAAAAAGAATAACATAAAAGTTAAAATGAAACTACAAACATTAAAATACATGCTGTTTTGAGAAATGCTTAAACTTTGTTTCACATCTATGAATTTTCTTGTTTAAATATTAAAAGCCTTTGTAAAACTTTTAACAAAGTTTAAAAATGTAGTTTACAATCAGAAAAGATTATGTAGAAAAATAAACACGCGTTTACATTTCATTTTGAAAAAGTAAAATTAACTGCTAAAATGAATGTTAACACTTTGAAATAAGTGCATTTTAGGAAAAGATTAAACATAGTTTTCTATCTGTGAGCTTCATTGTTAATATATAAACAGTACATGTAAAACGTGTTTCAGAGGATGTAAAGTACTTTTCTACATGCAAATAAAATGTAGATCTGGAAATTCACAAACAGATTTCAATTTTGAAATGCGTAAAATGAAATTACAAACATAAACATTAAATGCTTTTTTGAGAAATGTCTAACCATGGTTTCACATCTATGAAACAGCACATAATTCACTTCTACATTTTAATTTTAAAAAGAATAACATAAGTGTTAAAATTAAACTACAAATATTAAAATACGACTTTTTTGAGAAAGGTTTAAACTTTGTTTCACATCTATTAATTTTCATGTTCAAATATTAACAGCCTTTGTGAAATTTTTAACAAAGTTTAAAAATGTAGTTTACAAGCAGAAAAGAAAAGGTAGTAAATTAAATACGTGTTTAAATATCAATTTGAAAAAGTAAAATCAACTGCTAATATGAATGTTCACACATTGATATAAGTGCATTTTAGGAAATGATAGCGTTCCATCTATGAGCTTCACTGTTAATATATAAACAGTACATGTAAAAGGTGTTTCTGAGGTTGTAAAGTACTTTTCTACATGCAAATGAAATGTAGATCTGGAAATTCACAAACAGATTTTGAAAAGCATAATATAAATGGTAAACTGAAATTACAAACATAAAAATTAAATGCTTTTTTGAGAAATGTTTAACCATGGTTTCACATCTATGAAACAGCACATGTAAAAACTACTTTTCTACAAGAAAGCAAGACGTAGATCCATAAATTCACTTCTACATTTTAATTTTAAAATGAATAACATAAAAGTTATTTAAACATGAAAATTCATAGATGTGAAACAAAGTTTAAGCATTTCTCAAAACAGCATGTATTTTAATGTTTGTAGTTTCATTTTAACAGCCTTTGTAAAAATTTTAACAAAGTATAAAAATGTAGTTTACAACCAGAAAAGAAAATGTAGAAGAATAAATACGCGTTTGAATTTCAATTTGAAAAAGTAAAATTAACTGCTAAAATGAATGTTCACACATTGAAATAAGTGCATTTTAGGAAATGATTAACCATAGCGTTCCATCTATGAGCTTCACTGTTAATATATAAACAGTACATGTAAAAGGTGTTTCTGAGGTTGTAAAGTACTTTTCTACATGCAAATGAAATGTAGATCTGGAAATTCACAAACAGATTTCAATTTTGAAAAGCATAATATAAATGGTAAAATGAAATTACAAACATCAAAATTAAATGCTTTTTTGAGAAATGTCTAACCATGGTTTCACATCTATGAAACAGCACATAATTCACTTCTACATTTTAATTTTAAAAAGAATAACATAAGTGTTAAAATTAAACTACAAATATTAAAATACGACTTTTTTGAGAAAGGTTTAAACTTTGTTTCACATCTATTAATTTTCATGTTCAAATATTAACAGCCTTTGTGAAATTTTTAACAAAGTTTAAAAATGTAGTTTACAAGCAGAAAAGAAAAGGTAGAAAATTAAATACGTGTTTAAATATCAATTTGAAAAAGTAAAATTAACTGCTAATATGAATGTTCACACATTGATATAAGTGCATTTTAGGAAATGATAGTTTTCCATCTATGATCTTCATGGTTAATATATAAACAGTACATGTTAAACGTGTTTCAGAGGTTGTAAAGTACTTTTCTACATGCAAATAAAATGTAGATCTGGAAATTCACAAACAGATTTCAATTTTGAAAAGCATAATATAAATGGTAAACTGAAATTACAAACATAAAAATTAAATGCTTTTTTGAGAAATGTTTAACCATGGTTTCACATCTATGAAACAGCACATGTAAAAACTACTTTTCTACAAGAAAGCAAGACGTAGATCCATAAATTCACTTCTACATTTTAATTTTAAAATGAATAACATAAAAGTTAAAATGAAACTACAAACATTAAAATACATGCTGTTTTGAGAAATGCTTAAACTTTGTTTCACATCTATGAATTTTCATGTTTAAATATTAACAGCCTTTGTAAAAATTTTAACAAAGTATAAAAATGTAGTTTACAACCAGAAAAGAAAATGTAGAAGAATAAATACGCGTTTGAATTTCAATTTGAAAAAGTAAAATTAACTGCTAAAATGAATGTTCACACATTGAAATAAGTGCATTTTAGGAAATGATTAACCATAGCGTTCCATCTATGAGCTTCACTGTTAATATATAAACAGTACATGTAAAAGGTGTTTCTGAGGTTGTAAAGTACTTTTCTACATGCAAATGAAATGTAGATCTGGAAATTCACAAACAGATTTCAATTTTGAAAAGCATAATATAAATGGTAAAATGAAATTACAAACATCAAAATTAAATGCTTTTTTGAGAAATGTTTAACCATGGTTTCACATCTATGAAACAGCACATGTAAAAAGTACTTTTCTACAAGAAAGCAAGACGTAGATCCGTAAATTCAGTTCTACATTTCAATTTTAAAAAGAATAACATAAAAGTTAAAATGAAACTACAAACATTAAAATACATGCTGTTTTGAGAAATGCTTAAACTTTGTTTCACATCTATGAATTTTCTTGTTTAAATATTAACAGCCTTTGTAAAACTTTTAACAAAGTTTAAAAATGTAGTTTACAATCAGAAAAGATTATGTAGAAAAATAAACACGCGTTTACATTTCATTTTGAAAAAGTAAAATTAACTGCTAAAATGAATGTTAACACTTTGAAATAAGTGCATTTTAGGAAAAGATTAAACATAGTTTTCCATCTGTGAGCTTCATTGTTAATATATAAACAGTACATGTAAAACGTGTTTCAGAGGATGTAAAGTACTTTTCTACATGCAAATAAAATGTAGATCTGGAAATTCACAAACAGATTTCAATTTTGAAATGCGTAAAATGAAATTACAAACATAAACATTAAATGCTTTTTTGAGAAATGTCTAACCATGGTTTCACATCTATGAAACAGCACATGTAAAAACTACTTTACTAAAAGAAAACAAGACGTAGATCCGTAAATTCACTTCTACATTTTAATTTTAAAAAGAATAACATAAGTGTTAAAATTAAACTACAAATATTAAAATACGACTTTTTTGAGAAAGGTTTAAACTTTGTTTCACATCTATTAATTTTCATGTTCAAATATTAACAGCCTTTGTGAAATTTTTAACAAAGTTTAAAAATGTAGTTTACAAGCAGAAAAGAAAAGGTAGAAAATTAAATACGTGTTTAAATTTCAATTTGAAAAAGTAAAATTAACTGCTAAAATGAATGTTCACACATTGAAATAAGTGCATTTTAGGAAATGATTAACCATAGCGTTCCATCTATGAGCTTCACTGTTAATATATAAACAGTACATGTAAAAGGTGTTTCTGAGGTTGTAAAGTACTTTTCTACATGCAAATGAAATGTAGATCTGGAAATTCACAAACAGATTTCAATTTTGAAAAGCATAATATAAATGGTAAAATGAAATTACAAACATCAAAATTAAATGCTTTTTTGAGAAATGTTTAACCATGGTTTCACATCTATGAAACAGCATATGTAAAAACTACTTTTCTACAAGAAAGCAAGACGTAGATCCATAAATTCACTTCTACATTTTAATTTTAAAATGAATAACATAAAAGTTAAAGTGAAACTACAAACATTAAAATACATGCTGTTTTGAGAAATGCTTAAACTTTGTTTCACATCTATGAATTTTCTTGTTTAAATATTAACAGCCTTTGTAAAACTTTTAACAAAGTTTAAAAATGTAGTTTACAACCAGAAAAGAAAATGTAGAAGAATAAATACGCGTTTGAATTTCAATTTGAAAAAGTAAAATTAACTGCTAAAATGAATGTTCACACATTGAAATAAGTGCATTTTAGGAAATGATTAACCATAGCGTTCCATCTATGAGCTTCACTGTTAATATATAAACAGTACATGTAAAAGGTGTTTCTGAGGTTGTAAAGTACATGCAAATAAAATGTAGATCTGGAAATTCACAAACAGATTTCAATTTTGAAAAGCATAATATAAATGGTAAAATAAAATTACAAACATAAAAATTAAATGCTTTTTTGAGAAATGTTTAACCATGGTTTCACATCTATGAAACAGCACATGTAAAAAGTACTTTTCTACAAGAAAGCAAGACGTAGATCCGTAAATTCAGTTCCACATTTCAATTTTAAAAAGAATAACATAAAAGTTAAAATGAAACTACAAACATTAAAATATATGCTGTTTTGAGAAATGCTTAAACTTTGTTTCACATCTATAAATTTTCATGTTTAAATATTAACAGCCTTTGTAAAACTTTTAACAAAGTTTAAAAATGTAGTTTACAATCAGAAAAGAATATGTAGAAAAATAAACACGCGTTTACATTTCATTTTGAAAAAGTAAAATTAACTGCTAAAATGAATGTTAACACTTTGAAATAAGTGCATTTTAGGAAAAGATTAAACATAGTTTTCCATCTGTGAGCTTCATTGTTAATATATAAACAGTACATGTAAAACGTGTTTCAGAGGTTGTAAAGTACTTTTCTACATGCAAATAAAATGTAGATCTGGAAATTCACAAACAGATTTCAATTTTGAAATGCGTAAAATGAAATTACAAACATAAACATTAAATGCTTTTTTGAGAAATGTCTAACCATGGTTTCACATCTATGAAACAGCACATGTAAAAACTACTTTACTAAAAGAAAGCAAGACATAGATCCGTAAATTCAGTTCTACATTTCAATTTTAAAAAGAATAACATAAATGTTAAAATTAAACTACAAACATTAAAATACATGCTGTTTTGAGAAATGCTTAAACTTTGTTTCACATCTATGAATTTTCATGTTTAAAAATTAACAGCCTTTGTAAAATTTTTAACAAAGTTTAAAAATGTAGTTTACAACCAGAAAAGAAAATGTAGAAGAATAAATACGCGTTTGAATTTCAATTTGAAAAAGTAAAATTAACTGCTAAAATGAATGTTCACACATTGAAATAAGTGCATTTTAGGAAATGATTAACCATAGCGTTCCATCTATGAGCTTCACTGTTAATATATAAACAGTACATGTAAAAGGTGTTTCTGAGGTTGTAAAGTACTTTTCTACATGCAAATGAAATGTAGATCTGGAAATTCACAAACAGATTTCAATTTTGAAAAGCATAATATAAATGGTAAAATGAAATTACAAACATCAAAATTAAATGCTTTTTTGAGAAATGTTTAACCATGGTTTCACATCTATGAAACAGCACATGTAAAAAGTACTTTTCTACAAGAAAGCAAGACGTAGATCCGTAAATTCAGTTCTACATTTCAATTTTAAAAAGAATAACATAAAAGTTAAAATGAAACTACAAACATTAAAATACATGCTGTTTTGAGAAATGCTTAAACTTTGTTTCACATCTATGAATTTTCTTGTTTAAATATTAACAGCCTTTGTAAAACTTTTAACAAAGTTTAAAAATGTAGTTTACAATCAGAAAAGATTATGTAGAAAAATAAACACGCGTTTACATTTCATTTTGAAAAAGTAAAATTAACTGCTAAAATGAATGTTAACACTTTGAAATAAGTGCATTTTAGGAAAAGATTAAACATAGTTTTCCATCTGTGAGCTTCATTGTTAATATATAAACAGTACATGTAAAACGTGTTTCAGAGGATGTAAAGTACTTTTCTACATGCAAATTAAATGTAGATCTGGAAATTCACAAACAGATTTCAATTTTGAAATGCGTAAAATGAAATTACAAACATAAACATTAAATGCTTTTTTGAGAAATGTCTAACCATGGTTTCACATCTATGAAACAGCACATGTAAAAACTACTTTACTAAAAGATAACAAGACGTAGATCCGTAAATTCACTTCTACATTTTAATTTTAAAAAGAATAACATAAGTGTTAAAATTAAACTACAAATATTAAAATACGACTTTTTTGAGAAAGGTTTAAACTTTGTTTCACATCTATTAATTTTCATGTTCAAATATTAACAGCCTTTGTGAAATTTTTAACAAAGTTTAAAAATGTAGTTTACAACCAGAAAAGAAAATGTAGAAGAATAAATACGCGTTTGAATTTCAATTTGAAAAAGTAAAATTAACTGCTAAAATGAATGTTCACACATTGAAATAAGTGCATTTTAGGAAATGATTAACCATAGCGTTCCATCTATGAGCTTCACTGTTAATATATAAACAGTACATGTAAAAGGTGTTTCTGAGGTTGTAAAGTACTTTTCTACATGCAAATGAAATGTAGATCTGGAAATTCACAAACAGATTTTGAAAAGCATAATATAAATGGTAAACTGAAATTACAAACATAAAAATTAAATGCTTTTTTGAGAAATGTTTAACCATGGTTTCACATCTATGAAACAGCACATGTAAAAACTACTTTTCTACAAGAAAGCAAGACGTAGATCCATAAATTTAATTTTAATTTTAATTTTAAAATGAATAACATAAAAGTTATTTAAACATGAAAATTCATAGATGTGAAACAAAGTTTAAGCATTTCTCAAAACAGCATGTATTTTAATGTTTGTAGTTTCATTTTAACAGCCTTTGTAAAAATTTTAACAAAGTATAAAAATGTAGTTTACAACCAGAAAAGAAAATGTAGAAGAATAAATACGCGTTTGAATTTCAATTTGAAAAAGTAAAATTAACTGCTAAAATGAATGTTCACACATTGAAATAAGTGCATTTTAGGATATGATTAACCATAGCGTTCCATCTATGAGCTTCACTGTTAATATATAAACAGTACATGTAAAAGGTGTTTCTGAGGTTGTAAAGTACTTTTCTACATGCAAATGAAATGTAGATCTGGAAATTCACAAACAGATTTCAATTTTGAAAAGCATAATATAAATGGTAAAATGAAATTACAAACATCAAAATTAAATGCTTTTTTGAGAAATGTCTAACCATGGTTTCACATCTATGAAACAGCACATAATTCACTTCTACATTTTAATTTTAAAAAGAATAACATAAGTGTTAAAATTAAACTACAAATATTAAAATACGACTTTTTTGAGAAAGGTTTAAACTTTGTTTCACATCTATTAATTTTCATGTTCAAATATTAACAGCCTTTGTGAAATTTTTAACAAAGTTTAAAAATGTAGTTTACAAGCAGAAAAGAAAAGGTAGAAAATTAAATACGTGTTTAAATATCAATTTGAAAAAGTAAAATTAACTGCTAATATGAATGTTCACACATTGAAATAAGTGCATTTTAGGAAATGATTAACCATAGCGTTCCATCTATGAGCTTCACTGTTAATATATAAACAGTACATGTAAAAGGTGTTTCTGAGGTTGTAAAGTACTTTTCTACATGCAAATGAAATGTAGATCTGGAAATTCACAAACAGATTTCAATTTTGAAAAGCATAATATAAATGGTAAACTGAAATTACAAACATAAAATTTAAATGCTTTTTTGAGAAATGTTTAACCATGGTTTCACATCTATGAAACAGCACATGTAAAAACTACTTTTCTACAAGAAAGCAAGACGTAGATCCATAAATTCACTTCTACATTTTAATTTTAAAATGAATAACATAAAAGTTAAAATGAAACTACAAACATTAAAATACATGCTGTTTTGAGAAATGCTTAAACTTTGTTTCACATCTATGAATTTTCATGTTTAAATATTAACAGCCTTTGTAAAAATTTTAACAAAGTTTAAAAATGTAGTTTACAACCAGAAAAGAAAATGTAGAAGAATAAATACGCGTTTGAATTTCAATTTGAAAAAGTAAAATTAACTGCTAAAATGAATGTTCACACATTGAAATAAGTGCATTTTAGGAAATGATTAACCATAGCGTTCCATCTATGAGCTTCACTGTTAATATATAAACAGTACATGTAAAAGGTGTTTCTGAGGTTGTAAAGTACTTTTCTACATGCAAATGAAATGTAGATCTGGAAATTCACAAACAGATTTCAATTTTGAAAAGCATAATATAAATGGTAAAATGAAATTACAAACATCAAAATTAAATGCTTTTTTGAGAAATGTTTAACCATGGTTTCACATCTATGAAACAGCACATGTAAAAAGTACTTTTCTACAAGAAAGCAAGACGTAGATCCGTAAATTCAGTTCTACATTTCAATTTTAAAAAGAATAACATAAAAGTTAAAATGAAACTACAAACATTAAAATACATGCTGTTTTGAGAAATAGTTAAACTTTGTTTCACATCTATGAATTTTCTTGTTTAAATATTAACAGCCTTTGTAAAACTTTTAACAAAGTTTAAAAATGTAGTTTACAATCAGAAAAGATTATGTAGAAAATTAAACACGCGTTTACATTTCATTTTGAAAAAGTAAAATTAACTGCTAAAATGAATGTTAACACTTTGAAATAAGTGCATTTTAGGAAAAGATTAAACATAGTTTTCCATCTGTGAGCTTCATTGTTAATATATAAACAGTACATGTAAAACGTGTTTCAGAGGATGTAAAGTACTTTTCTACATGCAAATAAAATGTAGATCTGGAAATTCACAAACAGATTTCAATTTTGAAATGCGTAAAATGAAATTACAAACATAAACATTAAATGCTTTTTTGAGAAATGTCTAACCATGGTTTCACATCTATGAAACAGCACATAATTCACTTCTACATTTTAATTTTAAAAAGAATAACATAAGTGTTAAAATTAAACTACAAATATTAAAATACGACTTTTTTGAGAAAGGTTTAAACTTTGTTTCACATCTATTAATTTTCATGTTTAAATATTAACAGCCTTTGTAAAAATTTTAACAAAGTTTAAAAATGTAGTTTACAACCAGAAAAGAAAATGTAGAAGAATAAATACGCGTTTGAATTTCAATTTGAAAAAGTAAAATTAACTGCTAAAATGAAATAAGTGCATTTTAGGAAATGATTAACCATAGCGTTCCATCTATGAGCTTCACTGTTAATATATAAACAGTACATGTAAAAGGTGTTTCTGAGGTTGTAAAGTACATGCAAATAAAATGTAGATCTGGAAATTCACAAACAGATTTCAATTTTGAAAAGCATAATATAAATGGTAAACTGAAATTACAAACATAAAAATTAAATGCTTTTTTGAGAAATGTCTAACCATGGTTTCACATCTATGAAACAGCACATGTAAAAAGTACTTTTCTACAAGAAAGGAAGACGTAGATCCATAAATTCACCTCTACATTTTAATTTTAAAATGAATAACATAAATGTTAAAATTAAACTACAAAGATTAAAATACATGAGAAATGGTTAAACTTTGTTTCACATCTATTAATTTTCAAGTTTAAATATTAACAGCCTTTGTGAAATTTTTAACAAAGTTTAAAAATGTAGTTTACAAGCAGAAACGAAAAGGTAGAAAATTAAATACGTGTTTAAATTTCAATTTGAAAAAGTAAAATTAACTGCTAATATGAATGTTCACACATTGAAATAAGTGCATTTTAGGAAATGATTAACCATAGCGTTCCATCTATGAGCTTTATTGTTAATATATAAACAGTACATGTAAAAGGTGTTTCTGAGGTTGTAAAGTACTTTTCTACATGCAAATAAAATGTAGATCTGGAAATTCACAAACAGATTTCAATTTTGAAAAGCATAATATAAATGGTAAAATCAAATTACAAACATAAAAATTAAATGCTTTTTTGTGAAATGTTTAACCATGGTTTCACATCTATGAAACAGCACATGTAAAAACTACTTTTCTACAAGAAAGCAAGACGTAGATCCGTAAATTCAGTTCCACATTTCAATTTTAAAAAGAATAACATAAAAGTTAAAATGAAACTACAAACATTAAAATATATGCTGTTTTGAGAAATGCTTAAACTTTGTTTCACATCTATAAATTTTCATGTTTAAATATTAACAGCCTTTGTAAAACTTTTAACAAAGTTTAAAAATGTAGTTTACAATCAGAAAAGAATATGTAGAAAAATAAACACGCGTTTACATTTCATTTTGAAAAAGTAAAATTAACTGCTAAAATGAATGTTAACACTTTGAAATAAGTGCATTTTAGGAAAAGATTAAACATAGTTTTCCATCTGTGAGCTTCATTGTTAATATATAAACAGTACATGTAAAACGTGTTTCAGAGGTTGTAAAGTACTTTTCTACATGCAAATAAAATGTAGATCTGGAAATTCACAAACAGATTTCAATTTTGAAATGCGTAAAATGAAATTACAAACATAAACATTAAATGCTTTTTTGAGAAATGTCTAACCATGGTTTCACATCTATGAAACAGCACATGTAAAAACTACTTTACTAAAAGAAAGCAAGACATAGATCCGTAAATTCAGTTCTACATTTCAATTTTAAAAAGAATAACATAAATGTTAAAATTAAACTACAAACATTAAAATACGACTTTTTTCAGAAATGTTTAAACTTTGCTTCACATCTATGAATTTTCATGTTTAAAAATTAACAGCCTTTGTAAAATTTTTAACAAAGTTTAAAAATGTAGTTTACAACCAGAAAAGAAAATATAGAAGAATAAATACGCGTTTGAATTTCAATTTGAAAAAGTAAAATTAACTGCTAAAATGAATGTTCACACATTGAAATAAGTGCATTTTAGGAAATGATTAACCATAGCGTTCCATCTATGAGCTTCACTGTTAATATATAAACAGTACATGTAAAAGGTGTTTCTGAGGTTGTAAAGTACTTTTCTACATGCAAATGAAATGTAGATCTGGAAATTCACAAACAGATTTCAATTTTGAAAAGCATAATATAAATGGTAAACTGAAATTACAAACATAAAAATTAAATGCTTTTTTGAGAAATGTTTAACCATGGTTTCACATCTATGAAACAGCACATGTAAAAACTACTTTTCTACAAGAAAGCAAGACGTAGATCCATAAATTCACTTCTACATTTTAATTTTAAAATGAATAACATAAAAGTTAAAGTGAAACTACAAACATTAAAATACATGCTGTTTTGAGAAATGCTTAAACTTTGTTTCACATCTATGAATTTTCATGTTTAAATATTAACAGCCTTTGTAAAAATTTTAACAAAGTTTAAAAATGTAGTTTACAACCAGAAAAGAAAATGTAGAAGAATAAATACGCGTTTGAATTTCAATTTGAAAAAGTAAAATTAACTGCTAAAATGAATGTTCACACATTGAAATAAGTGCATTTTAGGAAATGATTAACCATAGCGTTCCATCTATGAGCTTCACTGTTAATATATAAACAGTACATGTAAAAGGTGTTTCTGAGGTTGTAAAGTACTTTTCTACATGCAAATGAAATGTAGATCTGGAAATTCACAAACAGATTTCAATTTTGAAAAGCATAATATAAATGGTAAACTGAAATTACAAACATAAAAATTAAATGCTTTTTTGAGAAATGTTGAACCATGGTTTCACATCTATGAAACAGCACATGTAAAAAGTACTTTTCTACAAGAAAGCAAGACGTAGATCCGTAAATTCAGTTCCACATTTCAATTTTAAAAAGAATAACATAAAAGTTAAAATGAAACTACAAACATTAAAATATATGCTGTTTTGAGAAATGCTTAAACTTTGTTTCACATCTATAAATTTTCATGTTTAAATATTAACAGCCTTTGTAAAACTTTTAACAAAGTTTAAAAATGTAGTTTACAATCAGAAAAGAATATGTAGAAAAATAAACACGCGTTTACATTTCATTTTGAAAAAGTAAAATTAACTGCTAAAATGAATGTTAACACTTTGAAATAAGTGCATTTTAGGAAAAGATTAAACATAGTTTTCCATCTGTGAGCTTCATTGTTAATATATAAACAGTACATGTAAAACGTGTTTCAGAGGTTGTAAAGTACTTTTCTACATGCAAATAAAATGTAGATCTGGAAATTCACAAACAGATTTCAATTTTGAAATGCGTAAAATGAAATTACAAACATAAACATTAAATGCTTTTTTGAGAAATGTCTAACCATGGTTTCACATCTATGAAACAGCACATGTAAAAACTACTTTACTAAAAGAAAGCAAGACATAGATCCGTAAATTCAGTTCTACATTTCAATTTTAAAAAGAATAACATAAATGTTAAAATTAAACTACAAACATTAAAATACGACTTTTTTCAGAAATGTTTAAACTTTGCTTCACATCTATGAATTTTCATGTTTAAAAATTAACAGCCTTTGTAAAATTTTTAACAAAGTTTAAAAATGTAGTTTACAACCAGAAAAGAAAATGTAGAAGAATAAATACGCGTTTGAATTTCAATTTGAAAAAGTAAAATTAACTGCTAAAATGAATGTTCACACATTGAAATAAGTGCATTTTAGGAAATGATTAACCATAGCGTTCCATCTATGAGCTTCACTGTTAATATATAAACAGTACATGTAAAAGGTGTTTCTGAGGTTGTAAAGTACTTTTCTACATGCAAATGAAATGTAGATCTGGAAATTCACAAACAGATTTCAATTTTGAAAAGCATAATATAAATGGTAAAATGAAATTACAAACATCAAAATTAAATGCTTTTTTGAGAAATGTTTAACCATGGTTTCACATCTATGAAACAGCACATGTAAAAAGTACTTTTCTACAAGAAAGCAAGACGTAGATCCGTAAATTCAGTTCTACATTTCAATTTTAAAAAGAATAACATAAAAGTTAAAATGAAACTACAAACATTAAAATACATGCTGTTTTGAGAAATGCTTAAACTTTGTTTCACATCTATGAATTTTCATGTTTAAATATTAACAGCCTTTGTAAAAATTTTAACAAAGTTTAAAAATGTAGTTTACAACCAGAAAAGAAAATGTAGAAGAATAAATACGCGTTTGAATTTCAATTTGAAAAAGTAAAATTAACTGCTAAAATGAATGTTCACACATTGAAATAAGTGCATTTTAGGAAATGATTAACCATAGCGTTCCATCTATGAGCTTCACTGTTAATATATAAACAGTACATGTAAAAGGTGTTTCTGAGGATGTAAAGTACTTTTCTACATGCAAATGAAATGTAGATCTGGAAATTCACAAACAGATTTCAATTTTGAAAAGCATAATATAAATGGTAAAATGAAATTACAAACATCAAAATTAAATGCTTTTTTGAGAAATGTTTAACCATGGTTTCACATCTATGAAACAGCACATGTAAAAAGTACTTTTCTACAAGAAAGCAAGACGTAGATCCGTAAATTCAGTTCTACATTTCAATTTTAAAAAGAATAACATAAAAGTTAAAATGAAACTACAAACATTAAAATACATGCTGTTTTGAGAAATGCTTAAACTTTGTTTCACATCTATGAATTTTCTTGTTTAAATATTAACAGCCTTTGTAAAACTTTTAACAAAGTTTAAAAATGTAGTTTACAATCAGAAAAGATTATGTAGAAAAATAAACACGCGTTTACATTTCATTTTGAAAAAGTAAAATTAACTGCTAAAATGAATGTTAACACTTTGAAATAAGTGCATTTTAGGAAAAGATTAAACATAGTTTTCCATCTGTGAGCTTCATTGTTAATATATAAACAGTACATGTAAAACGTGTTTCAGAGGATGTAAAGTACTTTTCTACATGCAAATAAAATGTAGATCTGGAAATTCACAAACAGATTTCAATTTTGAAATGCGTAAAATGAAATTACAAACATAAACATTAAATGCTTTTTTGAGAAATGTCTAACCATGGTTAGAAAACAAGACGTAGATCCGTAAATTCACTTCTACATTTTAATATTAAAAAGAATAACATAAGTGTTAAAATTAAACTACAAATATTAAAATACGACTTTTTTGAGAAAGGTTTAAACTTTGTTTCACATCTATTAATTTTCATGTTCAAATATTAACAGCCTTTGTGAAATTTTTAACAAAGTTTAAAAATGTAGTTTACAAGCAGAAAAGAAAAGGTAGAAAATTAAATACGTGTTTAAATATCAATTTGAAAAAGTAAAATTAACTGCTAATATGAATGTTCACACATTGAAATAAGTGCATTTTAGGAAATGATTAACCATAGCGTTCCATCTATGAGCTTCACTGTTAATATATAAACAGTACATGTAAAAGGTGTTTCTGAGGTTGTAAAGTACATGCAAATAAAATGTAGATCTGGAAATTCACAAACAGATTTCAATTTTGAAAAGCATAATATAAATGGTAAACTGAAATTACAAACATAAAAATTAAATGCTTTTTTGAGAAATGTTTAACCATGGTTTCACATCTATGAAACAGCACATGTAAAAACTACTTTTCTACAAGAAAGCAAGACGTAGATCCATAAATTCACTTCTACATTTTAATTTTAAAATGAATAACATAAAAGTTAAAGTGAAACTACAAACATTAAAATACATGCTGTTTTGAGAAATGCTTAAACTTTGTTTCACATCTATGAATGTTCATGTTTAAATATTAACAGCCTTTGTAAAAATTTTAACAAAGTTTAAAAATGTAGTTTACAACCAGAAAAGAAAATGTAGAAGAATAAATACGCGTTTGAATTTCAATTTGAAAAAGTAAAATTAACTGCTAAAATGAATGTTCACACATTGAAATAAGTGCATTTTAGGAAATGATTAACCATAGCGTTCCATCTATGAGCTTCACTGTTAATATATAAACAGTACATGTAAAAGGTGTTTCTGAGGTTGTAAAGTACTTTTCTACATGCAAATGAAATGTAGATCTGGAAATTCACAAACAGATTTCAATTTTGAAAAGCATAATATAAATGGTAAACTGAAATTACAAACATAAAAATTAAATGCTTTTTTGAGAAATGTTTAACCATGGTTTCACATCTATGAAACAGCACATGTAAAAAGTACTTTTCTACAAGAAAGCAAGACGTAGATCCGTAAATTCAGTTCCACATTTCAATTTTAAAAAGAATAACATAAAAGTTAAAATGAAACTACAAACATTAAAATATATGCTGTTTTGAGAAATGCTTAAACTTTGTTTCACATCTATAAATTTTCATGTTTAAATATTAACAGCCTTTGTAAAACTTTTAACAAAGTTTAAAAATGTAGTTTACAACCAGAAAAGAAAATGTAGAAGAATAAATACGCGTTTGAATTTCAATTTGAAAAAGTAAAATTAACTGCTAAAATGAAATAAGTGCATTTTAGGAAATGATTAACCATAGCGTTCCATCTATGAGCTTCACTGTTAATATATAAACAGTACATGTAAAAGGTGTTTCTGAGGTTGTAAAGTACATGCAAATAAAATGTAGATCTGGAAATTCACAAACAGATTTCAATTTTGAAAAGCATAATATAAATGGTAAAATAAAATTACAAACATAAAAATTAAATGCTTTTTTGAGAAATGTTTAACCATGGTTTCACATCTATGAAACAGCACATGTAAAAAGTACTTTTCTACAAGAAAGCAAGACGTAGATCCGTAAATTCAGTTCCACATTTCAATTTTAAAAAGAATAACATAAAAGTTAAAATGAAACTACAAACATTAAAATACATGCTGTTTTGAGAAATGCTTAAACTTTGTTTCACATCTATAAATTTTCATGTTTAAATATTAACAGCCTTTGTAAAACTTTTAACAAAGTTTAAAAATGTAGTTTACAATCAGAAAAGAATATGTAGAAAAATAAACACGCGTTTACATTTCATTTTGAAAAAGTAAAATTAACTGCTAAAATGAATGTTAACACTTTGAAATAAGTGCATTTTAGGAAAAGATTAAACATAGTTTTCCATCTGTGAGCTTCATTGTTAATATATAAACAGTACATGTAAAACGTGTTTCAGAGGTTGTAAAGTACTTTTCTACATGCAAATAAAATGTAGATCTGGAAATTCACAAACAGATTTCAATTTTGAAATGAGTAAAATGAAATTACAAACATAAACATTAAATGCTTTTTTGAGAAATGTCTAACCATGGTTTCACATCTATGAAACAGCTCATGTAAAAACTACTTTACTAAAAGAAAGCAAGACATAGATCCGTAAATTCAGTTCTACATTTCAATTTTAAAAAGAATAACATAAATGTTAAAATTAAACTACAAACATTAAAATACGACTTTTTTCAGAAATGTTTAAACTTTGCTTCACATCTATGAATTTTCATGTTTAAAAATTAACAGCCTTTGTAAAATTTTTAACAAAGTTTAAAAATGTAGTTTACAACCAGAAAAGAAAATGTAGAAGAATAAATACGCGTTTGAATTTCAATTTGAAAAAGTAAAATTAACTGCTAAAATGAATGTTCACACATTGAAATAAGTGCATTTTAGGAAATGATTAACCATAGCGTTCCATCTATGAGCTTCACTGTTAATATATAAACAGTACATGTAAAAGGTGTTTCTGAGGTTGTAAAGTACATGCAAATAAAATGTAGATCTGGAAATTCACAAACAGATTTCAATTTTGAAAAGCATAATATAAATGGTAAAATAAAATTACAAACATAAAAATTAAATGCTTTTTTGAGAAATGTTTAACCATGGTTTCACATCTATGAAACAGCACATGTAAAAAGTACTTTTCTACAAGAAAGCAAGACGTAGATCCGTAAATTCAGTTCCACATTTCAATTTTAAAAAGAATAACATAAAAGTTAAAATGAAACTACAAACATTAAAATATATGCTGTTTTGAGAAATGCTTAAACTTTGTTTCACATCTATAAATTTTCATGTTTAAATATTAACAGCCTTTGTAAAACTTTTAACAAAGTTTAAAAATGTAGTTTACAATCAGAAAAGAATATGTAGAAAAATAAACACGCGTTTACATTTCATTTTGAAAAAGTAAAATTAACTGCTAAAATGAATGTTAACACTTTGAAATAAGTGCATTTTAGGAAAAGATTAAACATAGTTTTCCATCTGTGAGCTTCATTGTTAATATATAAACAGTACATGTAAAACGTGTTTCAGAGGTTGTAAAGTACTTTTCTACATGCAAATAAAATGTAGATCTGGAAATTCACAAACAGATTTCAATTTTGAAATGCGTAAAATGAAATTACAAACATAAACATTAAATGCTTTTTTGAGAAATGTCTAACCATGGTTTCACATCTATGAAACAGCACATGTAAAAACTACTTTACTAAAAGAAAGCAAGACAGAGATCCGTAAATTCAGTTCTACATTTCAATTTTAAAAAGAATAACATAAATGTTAAAATTAAACTACAAACATTAAAATACGACTTTTTTCAGAAATGTTTAAACTTTGCTTCACATCTATGAATTTTCATGTTTAAAAATTAACAGCCTTTGTAAAATTTTTAACAAAGTTTAAAAATGTAGTTTACAACCAGAAAAGAAAATGTAGAAGAATAAATACGCGTTTGAATTTCAATTTGAAAAAGTAAAATTAACTGCTAAAATGAATGTTCACACATTGAAATAAGTGCATTTTAGGAAATGATTAACCATAGCGTTCCATCTATGAGCTTCACTGTTAATATATAAACAGTACATGTAAAAGGTGTTTCTGAGGTTGTAAAGTACTTTTCTACATGCAAATGAAATGTAGATCTGGAAATTCACAAACAGATTTCAATTTTGAAAAGCATAATATAAATGGTAAAATGAAATTACAAACATCAAAATTAAATGCTTTTTTGAGAAATGTTTAACCATGGTTTCACATCTATGAAACAGCACATGTAAAAAGTACTTTTCTACAAGAAAGCAAGACGTAGATCCGTAAATTCAGTTCTACATTTCAATTTTAAAAAGAATAACATAAAAGTTAAAATGAAACTACAAACATTAAAATACATGCTGTTTTGAGAAATGCTTAAACTTTGTTTCACATCTATGAATTTTCTTGTTTAAATATTAACAGCCTTTGTAAAACTTTTAACAAAGTTTAAAAATGTAGTTTACAACCAGAAAAGAAAATGTAGAAGAATAAATACGCGTTTGAATTTCAATTTGAAAAAGTAAAATTAACTGCTAAAATGAATGTTCACACATTGAAATAAGTGCATTTTAGGAAATGATTAACCATAGCGTTCCATCTATGAGCTTCACTGTTAATATATAAACAGTACATGTAAAAGGTGTTTCTGAGGTTGTAAAGTACTTTTCTACATGCAAATGAAATGTAGATCTGGAAATTCACAAACAGATTTCAATTTTGAAAAGCATAATATAAATGGTAAAATGAAATTACAAACATCAAAATTAAATGCTTTTTTGAGAAATGTTTAACCATGGTTTCACATCTATGAAACAGCATATGTAAAAACTACTTTTCTACAAGAAAGCAAGACGTAGATCCATAAATTCACTTCTACATTTTAATTTTAAAATGAATAACATAAAAGTTAAAGTGAAACTACAAACATTAAAATACATGCTGTTTTGAGAAATGCTTAAACTTTGTTTCACATCTATGAATTTTCTTGTTTAAATATTAACAGCCTTTGTAAAACTTTTAACAAAGTTTAAAAATGTAGTTTACAACCAGAAAAGAAAATGTAGAAGAATAAATACGCGTTTGAATTTCAATTTGAAAAAGTAAAATTAACTGCTAAAATGAATGTTCACACATTGAAATAAGTGCATTTTAGGAAATGATTAACCATAGCGTTCCATCTATGAGCTTCACTGTTAATATATAAACAGTACATGTAAAAGGTGTTTCTGAGGTTGTAAAGTACATGCAAATAAAATGTAGATCTGGAAATTCACAAACAGATTTCAATTTTGAAAAGCATAATATAAATGGTAAAATAAAATTACAAACATAAAAATTAAATGCTTTTTTGAGAAATGTTTAACCATGGTTTCACATCTATGAAACAGCACATGTAAAAAGTACTTTTCTACAAGAAAGCAAGACGTAGATCCGTAAATTCAGTTCCACATTTCAATTTTAAAAAGAATAACATAAAAGTTAAAATGAAACTACAAACATTAAAATATATGCTGTTTTGAGAAATGCTTAAACTTTGTTTCACATCTATAAATTTTCATGTTTAAATATTAACAGCCTTTGTAAAACTTTTAACAAAGTTTAAAAATGTAGTTTACAATCAGAAAAGAATATGTAGAAAAATAAACACGCGTTTACATTTCATTTTGAAAAAGTAAAATTAACTGCTAAAATGAATGTTAACACTTTGAAATAAGTGCATTTTAGGAAAAGATTAAACATAGTTTTCCATCTGTGAGCTTCATTGTTAATATATAAACAGTACATGTAAAACGTGTTTCAGAGGTTGTAAAGTACTTTTCTACATGCAAATAAAATGTAGATCTGGAAATTCACAAACAGATTTCAATTTTGAAATGCGTAAAATGAAATTACAAACATAAACATTAAATGCTTTTTTGAGAAATGTCTAACCATGGTTTCACATCTATGAAACAGCACATGTAAAAACTACTTTACTAAAAGAAAGCAAGACATAGATCCGTAAATTCAGTTCTACATTTCAATTTTAAAAAGAATAACATAAATGTTAAAATTAAACTACAAACATTAAAATACATGCTGTTTTGAGAAATGCTTAAACTTTGTTTCACATCTATGAATTTTCATGTTTAAAAATTAACAGCCTTTGTAAAATTTTTAACAAAGTTTAAAAATGTAGTTTACAACCAGAAAAGAAAATGTAGAAGAATAAATACGCGTTTGAATTTCAATTTGAAAAAGTAAAATTAACTGCTAAAATGAATGTTCACACATTGAAATAAGTGCATTTTAGGAAATGATTAACCATAGCGTTCCATCTATGAGCTTCACTGTTAATATATAAACAGTACATGTAAAAGGTGTTTCTGAGGTTGTAAAGTACTTTTCTACATGCAAATGAAATGTAGATCTGGAAATTCACAAACAGATTTCAATTTTGAAAAGCATAATATAAATGGTAAAATGAAATTACAAACATCAAAATTAAATGCTTTTTTGAGAAATGTTTAACCATGGTTTCACATCTATGAAACAGCACATGTAAAAAGTACTTTTCTACAAGAAAGCAAGACGTAGATCCGTAAATTCAGTTCTACATTTCAATTTTAAAAAGAATAACATAAAAGTTAAAATGAAACTACAAACATTAAAATACATGCTGTTTTGAGAAATGCTTAAACTTTGTTTCACATCTATGAATTTTCTTGTTTAAATATTAACAGCCTTTGTAAAACTTTTAACAAAGTTTAAAAATGTAGTTTACAATCAGAAAAGATTATGTAGAAAAATAAACACGCGTTTACATTTCATTTTGAAAAAGTAAAATTAACTGCTAAAATGAATGTTAACACTTTGAAATAAGTGCATTTTAGGAAAAGATTAAACATAGTTTTCCATCTGTGAGCTTCATTGTTAATATATAAACAGTACATGTAAAACGTGTTTCAGAGGATGTAAAGTACTTTTCTACATGCAAATTAAATGTAGATCTGGAAATTCACAAACAGATTTCAATTTTGAAATGCGTAAAATGAAATTACAAACATAAACATTAAATGCTTTTTTGAGAAATGTCTAACCATGGTTTCACATCTATGAAACAGCACATGTAAAAACTACTTTACTAAAAGATAACAAGACGTAGATCCGTAAATTCACTTCTACATTTTAATTTTAAAAAGAATAACATAAGTGTTAAAATTAAACTACAAATATTAAAATACGACTTTTTTGAGAAAGGTTTAAACTTTGTTTCACATCTATTAATTTTCATGTTCAAATATTAACAGCCTTTGTGAAATTTTTAACAAAGTTTAAAAATGTAGTTTACAACCAGAAAAGAAAATGTAGAAGAATAAATACGCGTTTGAATTTCAATTTGAAAAAGTAAAATTAACTGCTAAAATGAATGTTCACACATTGAAATAAGTGCATTTTAGGAAATGATTAACCATAGCGTTCCATCTATGAGCTTCACTGTTAATATATAAACAGTACATGTAAAAGGTGTTTCTGAGGTTGTAAAGTACTTTTCTACATGCAAATGAAATGTAGATCTGGAAATTCACAAACAGATTTTGAAAAGCATAATATAAATGGTAAACTGAAATTACAAACATAAAAATTAAATGCTTTTTTGAGAAATGTTTAACCATGGTTTCACATCTATGAAACAGCACATGTAAAAACTACTTTTCTACAAGAAAGCAAGACGTAGATCCATAAATTTAATTTTAATTTTAATTTTAAAATGAATAACATAAAAGTTATTTAAACATGAAAATTCATAGATGTGAAACAAAGTTTAAGCATTTCTCAAAACAGCATGTATTTTAATGTTTGTAGTTTCATTTTAACAGCCTTTGTAAAAATTTTAACAAAGTATAAAAATGTAGTTTACAACCAGAAAAGAAAATGTAGAAGAATAAATACGCGTTTGAATTTCAATTTGAAAAAGTAAAATTAACTGCTAAAATGAATGTTCACACATTGAAATAAGTGCATTTTAGGATATGATTAACCATAGCGTTCCATCTATGAGCTTCACTGTTAATATATAAACAGTACATGTAAAAGGTGTTTCTGAGGTTGTAAAGTACTTTTCTACATGCAAATGAAATGTAGATCTGGAAATTCACAAACAGATTTCAATTTTGAAAAGCATAATATAAATGGTAAAATGAAATTACAAACATCAAAATTAAATGCTTTTTTGAGAAATGTCTAACCATGGTTTCACATCTATGAAACAGCACATAATTCACTTCTACATTTTAATTTTAAAAAGAATAACATAAGTGTTAAAATTAAACTACAAATATTAAAATACGACTTTTTTGAGAAAGGTTTAAACTTTGTTTCACATCTATTAATTTTCATGTTCAAATATTAACAGCCTTTGTGAAATTTTTAACAAAGTTTAAAAATGTAGTTTACAAGCAGAAAAGAAAAGGTAGAAAATTAAATACGTGTTTAAATATCAATTTGAAAAAGTAAAATTAACTGCTAATATGAATGTTCACACATTGATATAAGTGCATTTTAGGAAATGATTAACCATAGTTTTCCATCTATGAGCTTCATGGTTAATATATAAACAGTACATGTTAAACGTGTTTCAGAGGTTGTAAAGTACTTTTCTACATGCAAATAAAATGTAGATCTGGAAATTCACAAACAGATTTCAATTTTGAAAAGCATAATATAAATGGTAAACTGAAATTACAAACATAAAAATTAAATGCTTTTTTGAGAAATGTTTAACCATGGTTTCACATCTATGAAACAGCACATGTAAAAACTACTTTTCTACAAGAAAGCAAGACGTAGATCCATAAATTCACTTCTACATTTTAATTTTAAAATGAATAACATAAAAGTTAAAGTGAAACTACAAACATTAAAATACATGCTGTTTTGAGAAATGCTTAAACTTTGTTTCACATCTATGAATTTTCATGTTTAAATATTAACAGCCTTTGTAAAAATTTTAACAAAGTTTAAAAATGTAGTTTACAACCAGAAAAGAAAATGTAGAAGAATAAATACGCGTTTGAATTTCAATTTGAAAAAGTAAAATTAACTGCTAAAATGAATGTTCACACATTGAAATAAGTGCATTTTAGGAAATGATTAACCATAGCGTTCCATCTATGAGCTTCACTGTTAATATATAAACAGTACATGTAAAAGGTGTTTCTGAGGTTGTAAAGTACTTTTCTACATGCAAATGAAATGTAGATCTGGAAATTCACAAACAGATTTCAATTTTGAAAAGCATAATATAAATGGTAAAATGAAATTACAAACATCAAAATTAAATGCTTTTTTGAGAAATGTTTAACCATGGTTTCACATCTATGAAACAGCACATGTAAAAAGTACTTTTCTACAAGAAAGCAAGACGTAGATCCGTAAATTCAGTTCTACATTTCAATTTTAAAAAGAATAACATAAAAGTTAAAATGAAACTACAAACATTAAAATACATGCTGTTTTGAGAAATGCTTAAACTTTGTTTCACATCTATGAATTTTCATGTTTAAATATTAACAGCCTTTGTAAAAATTTTAACAAAGTTTAAAAATGTAGTTTACAACCAGAAAAGAAAATGTAGAAGAATAAATACGCGTTTGAATTTCAATTTGAAAAAGTAAAATTAACTGCTAAAATGAAATAAGTGCATTTTAGGAAATGATTAACCATAGCGTTCCATCTATGAGCTTCACTGTTAATATATAAACAGTACATGTAAAAGGTGTTTCTGAGGTTGTAAAGTACATGCAAATAAAATGTAGATCTGGAAATTCACAAACAGATTTCAATTTTGAAAAGCATAATATAAATGGTAAAATAAAATTACAAACATAAAAATTAAATGCTTTTTTGAGAAATGTTTAACCATGGTTTCACATCTATGAAACAGCACATGTAAAAAGTACTTTTCTACAAGAAAGCAAGACGTAGATCCGTAAATTCAGTTCCACATTTCAATTTTAAAAAGAATAACATAAAAGTTAAAATGAAACTACAAACATTAAAATACATGCTGTTTTGAGAAATGCTTAAACTTTGTTTCACATCTATAAATTTTCATGTTTAAATATTAACAGCCTTTGTAAAACTTTTAACAAAGTTTAAAAATGTAGTTTACAATCAGAAAAGAATATGTAGAAAAATAAACACGCGTTTACATTTCATTTTGAAAAAGTAAAATTAACTGCTAAAATGAATGTTAACACTTTGAAATAAGTGCATTTTAGGAAAAGATTAAACATAGTTTTCCATCTGTGAGCTTCATTGTTAATATATAAACAGTACATGTAAAACGTGTTTCAGAGGTTGTAAAGTACTTTTCTACATGCAAATAAAATGTAGATCTGGAAATTCACAAACAGATTTCAATTTTGAAATGAGTAAAATGAAATTACAAACATAAACATTAAATGCTTTTTTGAGAAATGTCTAACCATGGTTTCACATCTATGAAACAGCACATAATTCACTTCTACATTTTAATTTTAAAAAGAATAACATAAGTGTTAAAATTAAACTACAAATATTAAAATACGACTTTTTTGAGAAAGGTTTAAACTTTGTTTCACATCTATTAATTTTCATGTTCAAATATTAACAGCCTTTGTGAAATTTTTAACAAAGTTTAAAAATGTAGTTTACAAGCAGAAAAGAAAAGGTAGAAAATTAAA
This sequence comes from Narcine bancroftii, assembly GCF_036971445.1. NCBI lineage: Eukaryota > Metazoa > Chordata > Chondrichthyes > Torpediniformes > Narcinidae > Narcine > Narcine bancroftii. Next base: position 52,340,871 of record NC_091478.1, on the reverse strand, counting down.
TACGTGTTTAAATATCAATTTGAAAAAGTAAAATCAACTGCTAATATGAATGTTCACACATTGATATAAGTGCATTTTAGGAAATGATAGCGTTCCATCTATGAGCTTCACTGTTAATATATAAACAGTACATGTAAAAGGTGTTTCTGAGGTTGTAAAGTACTTTTCTACATGCAAATGAAATGTAGATCTGGAAATTCACAAACAGATTTTGAAAAGCATAATATAAATGGTAAACTGAAATTACAAACATAAAAATTAAATGCTTTTTTGAGAAATGTTTAACCATGGTTTCACATCTATGAAACAGCACATGTAAAAACTACTTTTCTACAAGAAAGCAAGACGTAGATCCATAAATTCACTTCTACATTTTAATTTTAAAATGAATAACATAAAAGTTATTTAAACATGAAAATTCATAGATGTGAAACAAAGTTTAAGCATTTCTCAAAACAGCATGTATTTTAATGTTTGTAGTTTCATTTTAACAGCCTTTGTAAAAATTTTAACAAAGTATAAAAATGTAGTTTACAACCAGAAAAGAAAATGTAGAAGAATAAATACGCGTTTGAATTTCAATTTGAAAAAGTAAAATTAACTGCTAAAATGAATGTTCACACATTGAAATAAGTGCATTTTAGGAAATGATTAACCATAGCGTTCCATCTATGAGCTTCACTGTTAATATATAAACAGTACATGTAAAAGGTGTTTCTGAGGTTGTAAAGTACTTTTCTACATGCAAATGAAATGTAGATCTGGAAATTCACAAACAGATTTCAATTTTGAAAAGCATAATATAAATGGTAAAATGAAATTACAAACATCAAAATTAAATGCTTTTTTGAGAAATGTCTAACCATGGTTTCACATCTATGAAACAGCACATAATTCACTTCTACATTTTAATTTTAAAAAGAATAACATAAGTGTTAAAATTAAACTACAAATATTAAAATACGACTTTTTTGAGAAAGGTTTAAACTTTGTTTCACATCTATTAATTTTCATGTTCAAATATTAACAGCCTTTGTGAAATTTTTAACAAAGTTTAAAAATGTAGTTTACAAGCAGAAAAGAAAAGGTAGAAAATTAAATACGTGTTTAAATATCAATTTGAAAAAGTAAAATTAACTGCTAATATGAATGTTCACACATTGATATAAGTGCATTTTAGGAAATGATTAACCATAGTTTTCCATCTATGAGCTTCATGGTTAATATATAAACAGTACATGTTAAACGTGTTTCAGAGGTTGTAAAGTACTTTTCTACATGCAAATAAAATGTAGATCTGGAAATTCACAAACAGATTTCAATTTTGAAATGCGTAAAATGAAATTACAAACATAAACATTAAATGCTTTTTTGAGAAATGTCTAACCATGGTTTCACATCTATGAAACAGCACATGTAAAAACTACTTTACTAAAAGAAAACAAGACGTAGATCCGTAAATTCACTTCTACATTTTAATTTTAAAAAGAATAACATAAGTGTTAAAATTAAACTACAAATATTAAAATACGACTTTTTTGAGAAAGGTTTAAACTTTGTTTCACATCTATTAATTTTCATGTTCAAATATTAACAGCCTTTGTGAAATTTTTAACAAAGTTTAAAAATGTAGTTTACAAGCAGAAAAGAAAAGGAAGAAAATTAAATACGTGTTTAAATATCAATTTGAAAAAGTAAAATTAACTGCTAATATGAATGTTCACACATTGAAATAAGTGCATTTTAGGAAATGATTAACCATAGCGTTCCATCTATGAGCTTCACTGTTAATATATAAACAGTACATGTAAAAGGTGTTTCTGAGGTTGTAAAGTACTTTTCTACATGCAAATGAAATGTAGATCTGGAAATTCACAAACAGATTTCAATTTTGAAAAGCATAATATAAATGGTAAAATGAAATTACAAACATCAAAATTAAATGCTTTTTTGAGAAATGTTTAACCATGGTTTCACATCTATGAAACAGCACATGTAAAAACTACTTTTCTACAAGAAAGCAAGACGTAGATCCATAAATTCACTTCTACATTTTAATTTTAAAATGAATAACATAAAAGTTAAAGTGAAACTACAAACATTAAAATACATGCTGTTTTGAGAAATGCTTAAACTTTGTTTCACATCTATGAATTTTCTTGTTTAAATATTAACAGCCTTTGTAAAACTTTTAACAAAGTTTAAAAATGTAGTTTACAACCAGAAAAGAAAATGTAGAAGAATAAATACGCGTTTGAATTTCAATTTGAAAAAGTAAAATTAACTGCTAAAATGAATGTTCACACATTGAAATAAGTGCATTTTAGGAAATGATTAACCATAGCGTTCCATCTATGAGCTTCACTGTTAATATATAAACAGTACATGTAAAAGGTGTTTCTGAGGTTGTAAAGTACATGCAAATAAAATGTAGATCTGGAAATTCACAAACAGATTTCAATTTTGAAAAGCATAATATAAATGGTAAAATAAAATTACAAACATAAAAATTAAATGCTTTTTTGAGAAATGTTTAACCATGGTTTCACATCTATGAAACAGCACATGTAAAAAGTACTTTTCTACAAGAAAGCAAGACGTAGATCCGTAAATTCAGTTCCACATTTCAATTTTAAAAAGAATAACATAAAAGTTAAAATGAAACTACAAACATTAAAATATATGCTGTTTTGAGAAATGCTTAAACTTTGTTTCACATCTATAAATTTTCATGTTTAAATATTAACAGCCTTTGTAAAACTTTTAACAAAGTTTAAAAATGTAGTTTACAATCAGAAAAGAATATGTAGAAAAATAAACACGCGTTTACATTTCATTTTGAAAAAGTAAAATTAACTGCTAAAATGAATGTTAACACTTTGAAATAAGTGCATTTTAGGAAAAGATTAAACATAGTTTTCCATCTGTGAGCTTCATTGTTAATATATAAACAGTACATGTAAAACGTGTTTCAGAGGTTGTAAAGTACTTTTCTACATGCAAATAAAATGTAGATCTGGAAATTCACAAACAGATTTCAATTTTGAAATGCGTAAAATGAAATTACAAACATAAACATTAAATGCTTTTTTGAGAAATGTCTAACCATGGTTTCACATCTATGAAACAGCACATGTAAAAACTACTTTACTAAAAGAAAGCAAGACATAGATCCGTAAATTCAGTTCTACATTTCAATTTTAAAAAGAATAACATAAATGTTAAAATTAAACTACAAACATTAAAATACATGCTGTTTTGAGAAATGCTTAAACTTTGTTTCACATCTATGAATTTTCATGTTTAAAAATTAACAGCCTTTGTAAAATTTTTAACAAAGTTTAAAAATGTAGTTTACAACCAGAAAAGAAAATGTAGAAGAATAAATACGCGTTTGAATTTCAATTTGAAAAAGTAAAATTAACTGCTAAAATGAATGTTCACACATTGAAATAAGTGCATTTTAGGAAATGATTAACCATAGCGTTCCATCTATGAGCTTCACTGTTAATATATAAACAGTACATGTAAAAGGTGTTTCTGAGGTTGTAAAGTACTTTTCTACATGCAAATGAAATGTAGATCTGGAAATTCACAAACAGATTTCAATTTTGAAAAGCATAATATAAATGGTAAAATGAAATTACAAACATCAAAATTAAATGCTTTTTTGAGAAATGTTTAACCATGGTTTCACATCTATGAAACAGCACATGTAAAAAGTACTTTTCTACAAGAAAGCAAGACGTAGATCCGTAAATTCAGTTCTACATTTCAATTTTAAAAAGAATAACATAAAAGTTAAAATGAAACTACAAACATTAAAATACATGCTGTTTTGAGAAATGCTTAAACTTTGTTTCACATCTATGAATTTTCTTGTTTAAATATTAACAGCCTTTGTAAAACTTTTAACAAAGTTTAAAAATGTAGTTTACAATCAGAAAAGATTATGTAGAAAAATAAACACGCGTTTACATTTCATTTTGAAAAAGTAAAATTAACTGCTAAAATGAATGTTAACACTTTGAAATAAGTGCATTTTAGGAAAAGATTAAACATAGTTTTCCATCTGTGAGCTTCATTGTTAATATATAAACAGTACATGTAAAACGTGTTTCAGAGGATGTAAAGTACTTTTCTACATGCAAATAAAATGTAGATCTGGAAATTCACAAACAGATTTCAATTTTGAAATGCGTAAAATGAAATTACAAACATAAACATTAAATGCTTTTTTGAGAAATGTCTAACCATGGTTTCACATCTATGAAACAGCACATGTAAAAACTACTTTACTAAAAGATAACAAGACGTAGATCCGTAAATTCACTTCTACATTTTAATTTTAAAAAGAATAACATAAGTGTTAAAATTAAACTACAAATATTAAAATACGACTTTTTTGAGAAAGGTTTAAACTTTGTTTCACATCTATTAATTTTCATGTTCAAATATTAACAGCCTTTGTGAAATTTTTAACAAAGTTTAAAAATGTAGTTTACAAGCAGAAAAGAAAAGGTAGAAAATTAAATACGTGTTTAAATTTCAATTTGAAAAAGTAAAATTAACTGCTAAAATGAATGTTCACACATTGAAATAAGTGCATTTTAGGAAATGATTAACCATAGCGTTCCATCTATGAGCTTCACTGTTAATATATAAACAGTACATGTAAAAGGTGTTTCTGAGGTTGTAAAGTACTTTTCTACATGCAAATGAAATGTAGATCTGGAAATTCACAAACAGATTTCAATTTTGAAAAGCATAATATAAATGGTAAAATGAAATTACAAACATCAAAATTAAATGCTTTTTTGAGAAATGTTTAACCATGGTTTCACATCTATGAAACAGCATATGTAAAAACTACTTTTCTACAAGAAAGCAAGACGTAGATCCATAAATTCACTTCTACATTTTAATTTTAAAATGAATAACATAAAAGTTAAAGTGAAACTACAAACATTAAAATACATGCTGTTTTGAGAAATGCTTAAACTTTGTTTCACATCTATGAATTTTCTTGTTTAAATATTAACAGCCTTTGTAAAACTTTTAACAAAGTTTAAAAATGTAGTTTACAACCAGAAAAGAAAATGTAGAAGAATAAATACGCGTTTGAATTTCAATTTGAAAAAGTAAAATTAACTGCTAAAATGAAATAAGTGCATTTTAGGAAATGATTAACCATAGCGTTCCATCTATGAGCTTCACTGTTAATATATAAACAGTACATGTAAAAGGTGTTTCTGAGGTTGTAAAGTACATGCAAATAAAATGTAGATCTGGAAATTCACAAACAGATTTCAATTTTGAAAAGCATAATATAAATGGTAAAATAAAATTACAAACATAAAAATTAAATGCTTTTTTGAGAAATGTTTAACCATGGTTTCACATCTATGAAACAGCACATGTAAAAAGTACTTTTCTACAAGAAAGCAAGACGTAGATCCGTAAATTCAGTTCCACATTTCAATTTTAAAAAGAATAACATAAAAGTTAAAATGAAACTACAAACATTAAAATATATGCTGTTTTGAGAAATGCTTAAACTTTGTTTCACATCTATAAATTTTCATGTTTAAATATTAACAGCCTTTGTAAAACTTTTAACAAAGTTTAAAAATGTAGTTTACAATCAGAAAAGAATATGTAGAAAAATAAACACGCGTTTACATTTCATTTTGAAAAAGTAAAATTAACTGCTAAAATGAATGTTAACACTTTGAAATAAGTGCATTTTAGGAAAAGATTAAACATAGTTTTCCATCTGTGAGCTTCATTGTTAATATATAAACAGTACATGTAAAACGTGTTTCAGAGGTTGTAAAGTACTTTTCTACATGCAAATAAAATGTAGATCTGGAAATTCACAAACAGATTTCAATTTTGAAATGCGTAAAATGAAATTACAAACATAAACATTAAATGCTTTTTTGAGAAATGTCTAACCATGGTTTCACATCTATGAAACAGCACATGTAAAAACTACTTTACTAAAAGAAAGCAAGACATAGATCCGTAAATTCAGTTCTACATTTCAATTTTAAAAAGAATAACATAAATGTTAAAATTAAACTACAAACATTAAAATACATGCTGTTTTGAGAAATGCTTAAACTTTGTTTCACATCTATGAATTTTCATGTTTAAAAATTAACAGCCTTTGTAAAATTTTTAACAAAGTTTAAAAATGTAGTTTACAACCAGAAAAGAAAATGTAGAAGAATAAATACGCGTTTGAATTTCAATTTGAAAAAGTAAAATTAACTGCTAAAATGAATGTTCACACATTGAAATAAGTGCATTTTAGGAAATGATTAACCATAGCGTTCCATCTATGAGCTTCACTCTTAATATATAAACAGTACATGTAAAAGGTGTTTCTGAGGTTGTAAAGTACTTTTCTACATGCAAATGAAATGTAGATCTGGAAATTCACAAACAGATTTCAATTTTGAAAAGCATAATATAAATGGTAAAATGAAATTACAAACATCAAAATTAAATGCTTTTTTGAGAAATGTTTAACCATGGTTTCACATCTATGAAACAGCACATGTAAAAAGTACTTTTCTACAAGAAAGCAAGACGTAGATCCGTAAATTCAGTTCTACATTTCAATTTTAAAAAGAATAACATAAAAGTTAAAATGAAACTACAAACATTAAAATACATGCTGTTTTGAGAAATGCTTAAACTTTGTTTCACATCTATGAATTTTCTTGTTTAAATATTAACAGCCTTTGTAAAACTTTTAACAAAGTTTAAAAATGTAGTTTACAATCAGAAAAGATTATGTAGAAAAATAAACACGCGTTTACATTTCATTTTGAAAAAGTAAAATTAACTGCTAAAATGAATGTTAACACTTTGAAATAAGTGCATTTTAGGAAAAGATTAAACATAGTTTTCCATCTGTGAGCTTCATTGTTAATATATAAACAGTACATGTAAAACGTGTTTCAGAGGATGTAAAGTACTTTTCTACATGCAAATAAAATGTAGATCTGGAAATTCACAAACAGATTTCAATTTTGAAATGCGTAAAATGAAATTACAAACATAAACATTAAATGCTTTTTTGAGAAATGTCTAACCATGGTTTCACATCTATGAAACAGCACATGTAAAAACTACTTTACTAAAAGATAACAAGACGTAGATCCGTAAATTCACTTCTACATTTTAATTTTAAAAAGAATAACATAAGTGTTAAAATTAAACTACAAATATTAAAATACGACTTTTTTGAGAAAGGTTTAAACTTTGTTTCACATCTATTAATTTTCATGTTCAAATATTAACAGCCTTTGTGAAATTTTTAACAAAGTTTAAAAATGTAGTTTACAAGCAGAAAAGAAAAGGTAGAAAATTAAATACGTGTTTAAATTTCAATTTGAAAAAGTAAAATTAACTGCTAAAATGAATGTTCACACATTGAAATAAGTGCATTTTAGGAAATGATTAACCATATCGTTCCATCTATGAGCTTCACTGTTAATATATAAACAGTACATGTAAAAGGTGTTTCTGAGGTTGTAAAGTACTTTTCTACATGCAAATGAAATGTAGATCTGGAAATTCACAAACAGATTTCAATTTTGAAAAGCATAATATAAATGGTAAAATGAAATTACAAACATCAAAATTAAATGCTTTTTTGAGAAATGTTTAACCATGGTTTCACATCTATGAAACAGCATATGTAAAAACTACTTTTCTACAAGAAAGCAAGACGTAGATCCATAAATTCACTTCTACATTTTAATTTTAAAATGAATAACATAAAAGTTAAAGTGAAACTACAAACATTAAAATACATGCTGTTTTGAGAAATGCTTAAACTTTGTTTCACATCTATGAATTTTCTTGTTTAAATATTAACAGCCTTTGTAAAACTTTTAACAAAGTTTAAAAATGTAGTTTACAACCAGAAAAGAAAATGTAGAAGAATAAATACGCGTTTGAATTTCAATTTGAAAAAGTAAAATTAACTGCTAAAATGAATGTTCACACATTGAAATAAGTGCATTTTAGGAAATGATTAACCATAGCGTTCCATCTATGAGCTTCACTGTTAATATATAAACAGTACATGTAAAAGGTGTTTCTGAGGTTGTAAAGTACATGCAAATAAAATGTAGATCTGGAAATTCACAAACAGATTTCAATTTTGAAAAGCATAATATAAATGGTAAAATAAAATTACAAACATAAAAATTAAATGCTTTTTTGAGAAATGTTTAACCATGGTTTCACATCTATGAAACAGCACATGTAAAAAGTACTTTTCTACAAGAAAGCAAGACGTAGATCCGTAAATTCAGTTCCACATTTCAATTTTAAAAAGAATAACATAAAAGTTAAAATGAAACTACAAACATTAAAATATATGCTGTTTTGAGAAATGCTTAAACTTTGTTTCACATCTATAAATTTTCATGTTTAAATATTAACAGCCTTTGTAAAACTTTTAACAAAGTTTAAAAATGTAGTTTACAATCAGAAAAGAATATGTAGAAAAATAAACACGCGTTTACATTTCATTTTGAAAAAGTAAAATTAACTGCTAAAATGAATGTTAACACTTTGAAATAAGTGCATTTTAGGAAAAGATTAAACATAGTTTTCCATCTGTGAGCTTCATTGTTAATATATAAACAGTACATGTAAAACGTGTTTCAGAGGTTGTAAAGTACTTTTCTACATGCAAATAAAATGTAGATCTGGAAATTCACAAACAGATTTCAATTTTGAAATGCGTAAAATGAAATTACAAACATAAACATTAAATGCTTTTTTGAGAAATGTCTAACCATGGTTTCACATCTATGAAACAGCACATGTAAAAACTACTTTACTAAAAGAAAGCAAGACATAGATCCGTAAATTCAGTTCTACATTTCAATTTTAAAAAGAATAACATAAATGTTAAAATTAAACTACAAACATTAAAATACATGCTGTTTTGAGAAATGCTTAAACTTTGTTTCACATCTATGAATTTTCATGTTTAAAAATTAACAGCCTTTGTAAAATTTTTAACAAAGTTTAAAAATGTAGTTTACAACCAGAAAAGAAAATGTAGAAGAATAAATACGCGTTTGAATTTCAATTTGAAAAAGTAAAATTAACTGCTAAAATGAATGTTCACACATTGAAATAAGTGCATTTTAGGAAATGATTAACCATAGCGTTCCATCTATGAGCTTCACTGTTAATATATAAACAGTACATGTAAAAGGTGTTTCTGAGGTTGTAAAGTACTTTTCTACATGCAAATGAAATGTAGATCTGGAAATTCACAAACAGATTTCAATTTTGAAAAGCATAATATAAATGGTAAAATGAAATTACAAACATCAAAATTAAATGCTTTTTTGAGAAATGTTTAACCATGGTTTCACATCTATGAAACAGCACATGTAAAAAGTACTTTTCTACAAGAAAGCAAGACGTAGATCCGTAAATTCAGTTCTACATTTCAATTTTAAAAAGAATAACATAAAAGTTAAAATGAAACTACAAACATTAAAATACATGCTGTTTTGAGAAATGCTTAAACTTTGTTTCACATCTATGAATTTTCTTGTTTAAATATTAACAGCCTTTGTAAAACTTTTAACAAAGTTTAAAAATGTAGTTTACAATCAGAAAAGATTATGTAGAAAAATAAACACGCGTTTACATTTCATTTTGAAAAAGTAAAATTAACTGCTAAAATGAATGTTAACACTTTGAAATAAGTGCATTTTAGGAAAAGATTAAACATAGTTTTCCATCTGTGAGCTTCATTGTTAATATATAAACAGTACATGTAAAACGTGTTTCAGAGGATGTAAAGTACTTTTCTACATGCAAATTAAATGTAGATCTGGAAATTCACAAACAGATTTCAATTTTGAAATGCGTAAAATGAAATTACAAACATAAACATTAAATGCTTTTTTGAGAAATGTCTAACCATGGTTTCACATCTATGAAACAGCACATGTAAAAACTACTTTACTAAAAGATAACAAGACGTAGATCCGTAAATTCACTTCTACATTTTAATTTTAAAAAGAATAACATAAGTGTTAAAATTAAACTACAAATATTAAAATACGACTTTTTTGAGAAAGGTTTAAACTTTGTTTCACATCTATTAATTTTCATGTTCAAATATTAACAGCCTTTGTGAAATTTTTAACAAAGTTTAAAAATGTAGTTTACAACCAGAAAAGAAAATGTAGAAGAATAAATACGCGTTTGAATTTCAATTTGAAAAAGTAAAATTAACTGCTAAAATGAATGTTCACACATTGAAATAAGTGCATTTTAGGAAATGATTAACCATAGCGTTCCATCTATGAGCTTCACTGTTAATATATAAACAGTACATGTAAAAGGTGTTTCTGAGGTTGTAAAGTACTTTTCTACATGCAAATGAAATGTAGATCTGGAAATTCACAAACAGATTTTGAAAAGCATAATATAAATGGTAAACTGAAATTACAAACATAAAAATTAAATGCTTTTTTGAGAAATGTTTAACCATGGTTTCACATCTATGAAACAGCACATGTAAAAACTACTTTTCTACAAGAAAGCAAGACGTAGATCCATAAATTTAATTTTAATTTTAATTTTAAAATGAATAACATAAAAGTTATTTAAACATGAAAATTCATAGATGTGAAACAAAGTTTAAGCATTTCTCAAAACAGCATGTATTTTAATGTTTGTAGTTTCATTTTAACAGCCTTTGTAAAAATTTTAACAAAGTATAAAAATGTAGTTTACAACCAGAAAAGAAAATGTAGAAGAATAAATACGCGTTTGAATTTCAATTTGAAAAAGTAAAATTAACTGCTAAAATGAATGTTCACACATTGAAATAAGTGCATTTTAGGATATGATTAACCATAGCGTTCCATCTATGAGCTTCACTGTTAATATATAAACAGTACATGTAAAAGGTGTTTCTGAGGTTGTAAAGTACTTTTCTACATGCAAATGAAATGTAGATCTGGAAATTCACAAACAGATTTCAATTTTGAAAAGCATAATATAAATGGTAAAATGAAATTACAAACATCAAAATTAAATGCTTTTTTGAGAAATGTCTAACCATGGTTTCACATCTATGAAACAGCACATAATTCACTTCTACATTTTAATTTTAAAAAGAATAACATAAGTGTTAAAATTAAACTACAAATATTAAAATACGACTTTTTTGAGAAAGGTTTAAACTTTGTTTCACATCTATTAATTTTCATGTTCAAATATTAACAGCCTTTGTGAAATTTTTAACAAAGTTTAAAAATGTAGTTTACAAGCAGAAAAGAAAAGGTAGAAAATTAAATACGTGTTTAAATATCAATTTGAAAAAGTAAAATTAACTGCTAATATGAATGTTCACACATTGATATAAGTGCATTTTAGGAAATGATTAACCATAGTTTTCCATCTATGAGCTTCATGGTTAATATATAAACAGTACATGTTAAACGTGTTTCAGAGGTTGTAAAGTACTTTTCTACATGCAAATAAAATGTAGATCTGGAAATTCACAAACAGATTTCAATTTTGAAAAGCATAATATAAATGGTAAACTGAAATTACAAACATAAAAATTAAATGCTTTTTTGAGAAATGTTTAACCATGGTTTCACATGAAACAGCACATGTAAAAACTACTTTTCTACAAGAAAGCAAGACGTAGATCCATAAATTCACTTCTACATTTTAATTTTAAAATGAATAACATAAAAGTTAAAGTGAAACTACAAACATTAAAATACATGCTGTTTTGAGAAATGCTTAAACTTTGTTTCACATCTATGAATTTTCATGTTTAAATATTAACAGCCTTTGTAAAAATTTTAACAAAGTTTAAAAATGTAGTTTACAACCAGAAAAGAAAATGTAGAAGAATAAATACGCGTTTGAATTTCAATTTGAAAAAGTAAAATTAACTGCTAAAATGAAATAAGTGCATTTTAGGAAATGATTAACCATAGCGTTCCATCTATGAGCTTCACTGTTAATATATAAACAGTACATGTAAAAGGTGTTTCTGAGGTTGTAAAGTACATGCAAATAAAATGTAGATCTGGAAATTCACAAACAGATTTCAATTTTGAAAAGCATAATATAAATGGTAAAATAAAATTACAAACATAAAAATTAAATGCTTTTTTGAGAAATGTTTAACCATGGTTTCACATCTATGAAACAGCACATGTAAAAAGTACTTTTCTACAAGAAAGCAAGACGTAGATCCGTAAATTCAGTTCTACATTTCAATTTTAAAAAGAATAACATAAAAGTTAAAATGAAACTACAAACATTAAAATACATGCTGTTTTGAGAAATGCTTAAACTTTGTTTCACATCTATGAATTTTCTTGTTTAAATATTAAAAGCCTTTGTAAAACTTTTAACAAAGTTTAAAAATGTAGTTTACAATCAGAAAAGATTATGTAGAAAAATAAACACGCGTTTACATTTCATTTTGAAAAAGTAAAATTAACTGCTAAAATGAATGTTAACACTTTGAAATAAGTGCATTTTAGGAAAAGATTAAACATAGTTTTCTATCTGTGAGCTTCATTGTTAATATATAAACAGTACATGTAAAACGTGTTTCAGAGGATGTAAAGTACTTTTCTACATGCAAATAAAATGTAGATCTGGAAAATCACAAACAGATTTCAATTTTGAAATGCGTAAAATGAAATTACAAACATAAACATTAAATGCTTTTTTGAGAAATGTCTAACCATGGTTTCACATCTATGAAACAGCACATAATTCACTTCTACATTTTAATTTTAAAAAGAATAACATAAGTGTTAAAATTAAACTACAAATATTAAAATACGACTTTTTTGAGAAAGGTTTAAACTTTGTTTCACATCTATTAATTTTCATGTTCAAATATTAACAGCCTTTGTGAAATTTTTAACAAAGTTTAAAAATGTAGTTTACAAGCAGAAAAGAAAAGGTAGAAAATTAAATACGTGTTTAAATATCAATTTGAAAAAGTAAAATCAACTGCTAATATGAATGTTCACACATTGATATAAGTGCATTTTAGGAAATGATAGCGTTCCATCTATGAGCTTCACTGTTAATATATAAACAGTACATGTAAAAGGTGTTTCTGAGGTTGTAAAGTACTTTTCTACATGCAAATGAAATGTAGATCTGGAAATTCACAAACAGATTTTGAAAAGCATAATATAAATGGTAAACTGAAATTACAAACATAAAAATTAAATGCTTTTTTGAGAAATGTTTAACCATGGTTTCACATCTATGAAACAGCACATGTAAAAACTACTTTTCTACAAGAAAGCAAGACGTAGATCCATAAATTCACTTCTACATTTTAATTTTAAAATGAATAACATAAAAGTTATTTAAACATGAAAATTCATAGATGTGAAACAAAGTTTAAGCATTTTTCAAAACAGCATGTATTTTAATGTTTGTAGTTTCATTTTAACAGCCTTTGTAAAAATTTTAACAAAGTATAAAAATGTAGTTTACAACCAGAAAAGAAAATGTAGAAGAATAAATACGCGTTTGAATTTCAATTTGAAAAAGTAAAATTAACTGCTAAAATGAATGTTCACACATTGAAATAAGTGCATTTTAGGAAATGATTAACCATAGCGTTCCATCTATGAGCTTCACTGTTAATATATAAACAGTACATGTAAAAGGTGTTTCTGAGGTTGTAAAGTACTTTTCTACATGCAAATGAAATGTAGATCTGGAAATTCACAAACAGATTTCAATTTTGAAAAGCATAATATAAATGGTAAAATGAAATTACAAACATCAAAATTAAATGCTTTTTTGAGAAATGTCTAACCATGGTTTCACATCTATGAAACAGCACATAATTCACTTCTACATTTTAATTTTAAAAAGAATAACATAAGTGTTAAAATTAAACTACAAATATTAAAATACGACTTTTTTGAGAAAGGTTTAAACTTTGTTTCACATCTATTAATTTTCATGTTCAAATATTAACAGCCTTTGTGAAATTTTTAACAAAGTTTAAAAATGTAGTTTACAAGCAGAAAAGAAAAGGTAGAAAATTAAATACGTGTTTAAATATCAATTTGAAAAAGTAAAATTAACTGCTAATATGAATGTTCACACATTGATATAAGTGCATTTTAGGAAATGATTAACCATAGTTTTCCATCTATGAGCTTCATGGTTAATATATAAACAGTACATGTTAAACGTGTTTCAGAGGTTGTAAAGTACTTTTCTACATGCAAATAAAATGTAGATCTGGAAATTCACAAACAGATTTCAATTTTGAAATGCGTAAAATGAAATTACAAACATAAACATTAAATGCTTTTTTGAGAAATGTCTAACCATGGTTTCACATCTATGAAACAGCACATGTAAAAACTACTTTACTAAAAGAAAACAAGACGTAGATCCGTAAATTCACTTCTACATTTTAATTTTAAAAAGAATAACATAAGTGTTAAAATTAAACTACAAATATTAAAATACGACTTTTTTGAGAAAGGTTTAAACTTTGTTTCACATCTATTAATTTTCATGTTCAAATATTAACAGCCTTTGTGAAATTTTTAACAAAGTTTAAAAATGTAGTTTACAAGCAGAAAAGAAAAGGAAGAAAATTAAATACGTGTTTAAATATCAATTTGAAAAAGTAAAATTAACTGCTAATATGAATGTTCACACATTGAAATAAGTGCATTTTAGGAAATGATTAACCATAGCGTTCCATCTATGAGCTTCACTGTTAATATATAAACAGTACATGTAAAAGGTGTTTCTGAGGTTGTAAAGTACTTTTCTACATGCAAATGAAATGTAGATCTGGAAATTCACAAACAGATTTCAATTTTGAAAAGCATAATATAAATGGTAAACTGAAATTACAAACATAAAAATTAAATGCTTTTTTGAGAAATGTTTAACCATGGTTTCACATCTATGAAACAGCACATGTAAAAACTACTTTTCTACAAGAAAGCAAGACGTAGATCCATAAATTCACTTCTACATTTTAATTTTAAAATGAATAACATAAAAGTTAAAGTGAAACTACAAACATTAAAATACATGCTGTTTTGAGAAATGCTTAAACTTTGTTTCACATCTATGAATTTTCTTGTTTAAATATTAACAGCCTTTGTAAAACTTTTAACAAAGTTTAAAAATGTAGTTTACAACCAGAAAAGAAAATGTAGAAGAATAAATACGCGTTTGAATTTCAATTTGAAAAAGTAAAATTAACTGCTAAAATGAATGTTCACACATTGAAATAAGTGCATTTTAGGAAATGATTAACCATAGCGTTCCATCTATGAGCTTCACTGTTAATATATAAACAGTACATGTAAAAGGTGTTTCTGAGGTTGTAAGGTACATGCAAATAAAATGTAGATCTGGAAATTCACAAACAGATTTCAATTTTGAAAAGCATAATATAAATGGTAAAATCAAATTACAAACATAAAAATTAAATGCTTTTTTGAGAAATGTTTAACCATGGTTTCACATCTATGAAACAGCACATGTAAAAAGTACTTTTCTACAAGAAAGCAAGACGTAGATCCGTAAATTCAGTTCCACATTTCAATTTTAAAAAGAATAACATAAAAGTTAAAATGAAACTACAAACATTAAAATATATGCTGTTTTGAGAAATGCTTAAACTTTGTTTCACATCTATAAATTTTCATGTTTAAATATTAACAGCCTTTGTAAAACTTTTAACAAAGTTTAAAAATGTAGTTTACAATCAGAAAAGAATATGTAGAAAAATAAACACGCGTTTACATTTCATTTTGAAAAAGTAAAATTAACTGCTAAAATGAATGTTAACACTTTGAAATAAGTGCATTTTAGGAAAAGATTAAACATAGTTTTCCATCTGTGAGCTTCATTGTTAATATATAAACAGTACATGTAAAACGTGTTTCAGAGGTTGTAAAGTACTTTTCTACATGCAAATAAAATGTAGATCTGGAAATTCACAAACAGATTTCAATTTTGAAATGCGTAAAATGAAATTACAAACATAAACATTAAATGCTTTTTTGAGAAATGTCTAACCATGGTTTCACATCTATGAAACAGCACATGTAAAAACTACTTTACTAAAAGAAAGCAAGACATAGATCCGTAAATTCAGTTCTACATTTCAATTTTAAAAAGAATAACATAAATGTTAAAATTAAACTACAAACATTAAAATACATGCTGTTTTGAGAAATGCTTAAACTTTGTTTCACATCTATGAATTTTCATGTTTAAAAATTAACAGCCTTTGTAAAATTTTTAACAAAGTTTAAAAATGTAGTTTACAACCAGAAAAGAAAATGTAGAAGAATAAATACGCGTTTGAATTTCAATTTGAAAAAGTAAAATTAACTGCTAAAATGAATGTTCACACATTGAAATAAGTGCATTTTAGGAAATGATTAACCATAGCGTTCCATCTATGAGCTTCACTGTTAATATATAAACAGTACATGTAAAAGGTGTTTCTGAGGTTGTAAAGTACTTTTCTACATGCAAATGAAATGTAGATCTGGAAATTCACAAACAGATTTCAATTTTGAAAAGCATAATATAAATGGTAAAATGAAATTACAAACATCAAAATTAAATGCTTTTTTGAGAAATGTTTAACCATGGTTTCACATCTATGAAACAGCACATGTAAAAAGTACTTTTCTACAAGAAAGCAAGACGTAGATCCGTAAATTCAGTTCTACATTTCAATTTTAAAAAGAATAACATAAAAGTTAAAATGAAACTACAAACATTAAAATACATGCTGTTTTGAGAAATGCTTAAACTTTGTTTCACATCTATGAATTTTCTTGTTTAAATATTAACAGCCTTTGTAAAACTTTTAACAAAGTTTAAAAATGTAGTTTACAATCAGAAAAGATTATGTAGAAAAATAAACACGCGTTTACATTTCATTTTGAAAAAGTAAAATTAACTGCTAAAATGAATGTTAACACTTTGAAATAAGTGCATTTTAGGAAAAGATTAAACATAGTTTTCCATCTGTGAGCTTCATTGTTAATATATAAACAGTACATGTAAAACGTGTTTCAGAGGATGTAAAGTACTTTTCTACATGCAAATAAAATGTAGATCTGGAAATTCACAAACAGATTTCAATTTTGAAATGCGTAAAATGAAATTACAAACATAAACATTAAATGCTTTTTTGAGAAATGTCTAACCATGGTTTCACATCTATGAAACAGCACATGTAAAAACTACTTTACTAAAAGAAAACAAGACGTAGATCCGTAAATTCACTTCTACATTTTAATTTTAAAAAGAATAACATAAGTGTTAAAATTAAACTACAAATATTAAAATACGACTTTTTTGAGAAAGGTTTAAACTTTGTTTCACATCTATTAATTTTCATGTTCAAATATTAACAGCCTTTGTGAAATTTTTAACAAAGTTTAAAAATGTAGTTTACAAGCAGAAAAGAAAAGGTAGAAAATTAAATACGTGTTTAAATTTCAATTTGAAAAAGTAAAATTAACTGCTAAAATGAATGTTCACACATTGAAATAAGTGCATTTTAGGAAATGATTAACCATAGCGTTCCATCTATGAGCTTCACTGTTAATATATAAACAGTACATGTAAAAGGTGTTTCTGAGGTTGTAAAGTACTTTTCTACATGCAAATGAAATGTAGATCTGGAAATTCACAAACAGATTTCAATTTTGAAAAGCATAATATAAATGGTAAAATGAAATTACAAACATCAAAATTAAATGCTTTTTTGAGAAATGTTTAACCATGGTTTCACATCTATGAAACAGCATATGTAAAAACTACTTTTCTACAAGAAAGCAAGACGTAGATCCATAAATTCACTTCTACATTTTAATTTTAAAATGAATAACATAAAAGTTAAAGTGAAACTACAAACATTAAAATACATGCTGTTTTGAGAAATGCTTAAACTTTGTTTCACATCTATGAATTTTCTTGTTTAAATATTAACAGCCTTTGTAAAACTTTTAACAAAGTTTAAAAATGTAGTTTACAACCAGAAAAGAAAATGTAGAAGAATAAATACGCGTTTGAATTTCAATTTGAAAAAGTAAAATTAACTGCTAAAATGAATGTTCACACATTGAAATAAGTGCATTTTAGGAAATGATTAACCATAGCGTTCCATCTATGAGCTTCACTGTTAATATATAAACAGTACATGTAAAAGGTGTTTCTGAGGTTGTAAAGTACATGCAAATAAAATGTAGATCTGGAAATTCACAAACAGATTTCAATTTTGAAAAGCATAATATAAATGGTAAAATAAAATTACAAACATAAAAATTAAATGCTTTTTTGAGAAATGTTTAACCATGGTTTCACATCTATGAAACAGCACATGTAAAAAGTACTTTTCTACAAGAAAGCAAGACGTAGATCCGTAAATTCAGTTCCACATTTCAATTTTAAAAAGAATAACATAAAAGTTAAAATGAAACTACAAACATTAAAATATATGCTGTTTTGAGAAATGCTTAAACTTTGTTTCACATCTATAAATTTTCATGTTTAAATATTAACAGCCTTTGTAAAACTTTTAACAAAGTTTAAAAATGTAGTTTACAATCAGAAAAGAATATGTAGAAAAATAAACACGCGTTTACATTTCATTTTGAAAAAGTAAAATTAACTGCTAAAATGAATGTTAACACTTTGAAATAAGTGCATTTTAGGAAAAGATTAAACATAGTTTTCCATCTGTGAGCTTCATTGTTAATATATAAACAGTACATGTAAAACGTGTTTCAGAGGTTGTAAAGTACTTTTCTACATGCAAATAAAATGTAGATCTGGAAATTCACAAACAGATTTCAATTTTGAAATGCGTAAAATGAAATTACAAACATAAACATTAAATGCTTTTTTGAGAAATGTCTAACCATGGTTTCACATCTATGAAACAGCACATGTAAAAACTACTTTACTAAAAGAAAGCAAGACATAGATCCGTAAATTCAGTTCTACATTTCAATTTTAAAAAGAATAACATAAATGTTAAAATTAAACTACAAACATTAAAATACATGCTGTTTTGAGAAATGCTTAAACTTTGTTTCACATCTATGAATTTTCATGTTTAAAAATTAACAGCCTTTGTAAAATTTTTAACAAAGTTTAAAAATGTAGTTTACAACCAGAAAAGAAAATGTAGAAGAATAAATACGCGTTTGAATTTCAATTTGAAAAAGTAAAATTAACTGCTAAAATGAATGTTCACACATTGAAATAAGTGCATTTTAGGAAATGATTAACCATAGCGTTCCATCTATGAGCTTCACTGTTAATATATAAACAGTACATGTAAAAGGTGTTTCTGAGGTTGTAAAGTACTTTTCTACATGCAAATGAAATGTAGATCTGGAAATTCACAAACAGATTTCAATTTTGAAAAGCATAATATAAATGGTAAAATGAAATTACAAACATCAAAATTAAATGCTTTTTTGAGAAATGTTTAACCATGGTTTCACATCTATGAAACAGCACATGTAAAAAGTACTTTTCTACAAGAAAGCAAGACGTAGATCCGTAAATTCAGTTCTACATTTCAATTTTAAAAAGAATAACATAAAAGTTAAAATGAAACTACAAACATTAAAATACATGCTGTTTTGAGAAATGCTTAAACTTTGTTTCACATCTATGAATTTTCTTGTTTAAATATTAACAGCCTTTGTAAAACTTTTAACAAAGTTTAAAAATGTAGTTTACAATCAGAAAAGATTATGTAGAAAAATAAACACGCGTTTACATTTCATTTTGAAAAAGTAAAATTAACTGCTAAAATGAATGTTAACACTTTGAAATAAGTGCATTTTAGGAAAAGATTAAACATAGTTTTCCATCTGTGAGCTTCATTGTTAATATATAAACAGTACATGTAAAACGTGTTTCAGAGGATGTAAAGTACTTTTCTACATGCAAATTAAATGTAGATCTGGAAATTCACAAACAGATTTCAATTTTGAAATGCGTAAAATGAAATTACAAACATAAACATTAAATGCTTTTTTGAGAAATGTCTAACCATGGTTTCACATCTATGAAACAGCACATGTAAAAACTACTTTACTAAAAGATAACAAGACGTAGATCCGTAAATTCACTTCTACATTTTAATTTTAAAAAGAATAACATAAGTGTTAAAATTAAACTACAAATATTAAAATACGACTTTTTTGAGAAAGGTTTAAACTTTGTTTCACATCTATTAATTTTCATGTTCAAATATTAACAGCCTTTGTGAAATTTTTAACAAAGTTTAAAAATGTAGTTTACAACCAGAAAAGAAAATGTAGAAGAATAAATACGCGTTTGAATTTCAATTTGAAAAAGTAAAATTAACTGCTAAAATGAATGTTCACACATTGAAATAAGTGCATTTTAGGAAATGATTAACCATAGCGTTCCATCTATGAGCTTCACTGTTAATATATAAACAGTACATGTAAAAGGTGTTTCTGAGGTTGTAAAGTACTTTTCTACATGCAAATGAAATGTAGATCTGGAAATTCACAAACAGATTTTGAAAAGCATAATATAAATGGTAAACTGAAATTACAAACATAAAAATTAAATGCTTTTTTGAGAAATGTTTAACCATGGTTTCACATCTATGAAACAGCACATGTAAAAACTACTTTTCTACAAGAAAGCAAGACGTAGATCCATAAATTTAATTTTAATTTTAATTTTAAAATGAATAACATAAAAGTTATTTAAACATGAAAATTCATAGATGTGAAACAAAGTTTAAGCATTTCTCAAAACAGCATGTATTTTAATGTTTGTAGTTTCATTTTAACAGCCTTTGTAAAAATTTTAACAAAGTATAAAAATGTAGTTTACAACCAGAAAAGAAAATGTAGAAGAATAAATACGCGTTTGAATTTCAATTTGAAAAAGTAAAATTAACTGCTAAAATGAATGTTCACACATTGAAATAAGTGCATTTTAGGATATGATTAACCATAGCGTTCCATCTATGAGCTTCACTGTTAATATATAAACAGTACATGTAAAAGGTGTTTCTGAGGTTGTAAAGTACTTTTCTACATGCAAATGAAATGTAGATCTGGAAATTCACAAACAGATTTCAATTTTGAAAAGCATAATATAAATGGTAAAATGAAATTACAAACATCAAAATTAAATGCTTTTTTGAGAAATGTCTAACCATGGTTTCACATCTATGAAACAGCACATAATTCACTTCTACATTTTAATTTTAAAAAGAATAACATAAGTGTTAAAATTAAACTACAAATATTAAAATACGACTTTTTTGAGAAAGGTTTAAACTTTGTTTCACATCTATTAATTTTCATGTTCAAATATTAACAGCCTTTGTGAAATTTTTAACAAAGTTTAAAAATGTAGTTTACAAGCAGAAAAGAAAAGGTAGAAAATTAAATACGTGTTTAAATATCAATTTGAAAAAGTAAAATTAACTGCTAATATGAATGTTCACACATTGATATAAGTGCATTTTAGGAAATGATTAACCATAGTTTTCCATCTATGAGCTTCATGGTTAATATATAAACAGTACATGTTAAACGTGTTTCAGAGGTTGTAAAGTACTTTTCTACATGCAAATAAAATGTAGATCTGGAAATTCACAAACAGATTTCAATTTTGAAAAGCATAATATAAATGGTAAACTGAAATTACAAACATAAAAATTAAATGCTTTTTTGAGAAATGTTTAACCATGGTTTCACATCTATGAAACAGCACATGTAAAAACTACTTTTCTACAAGAAAGCAAGACGTAGATCCATAAATTCACTTCTACATTTTAATTTTAAAATGAATAACATAAAAGTTAAAGTGAAACTACAAACATTAAAATACATGCTGTTTTGAGAAATGCTTAAACTTTGTTTCACATCTATGAATTTTCATGTTTAAATATTAACAGCCTTTGTAAAAATTTTAACAAAGTTTAAAAATGTAGTTTACAACCAGAAAAGAAAATGTAGAAGAATAAATACGCGTTTGAATTTCAATTTGAAAAAGTAAAATTAACTGCTAAAATGAATGTTCACACGTTGAAATAAGTGCATTTTAGGAAATGATTAACCATAGCGTTCCATCTATGAGCTTCACTGTTAATATATAAACAGTACATGTAAAAGGTGTTTCTGAGGTTGTAAAGTACTTTTCTACATGCAAATGAAATGTAGATCTGGAAATTCACAAACAGATTTCAATTTTGAAAAGCATAATATAAATGGTAAAATGAAATTACAAACATCAAAATTAAATGCTTTTTTGAGAAATGTTTAACCATGGTTTCACATCTATGAAACAGCACATGTAAAAAGTACTTTTCTACAAGAAAGCAAGACGTAGATCCGTAAATTCAGTTCTACATTTCAATTTTAAAAAGAATAACATAAAAGTTAAAATGAAACTACAAACATTAAAATACATGCTGTTTTGAGAAATGCTTAAACTTTGTTTCACATCTATGAATTTTCATGTTTAAATATTAACAGCCTTTGTAAAAATTTTAACAAAGTTTAAAAATGTAGTTTACAACCAGAAAAGAAAATGTAGAAGAATAAATACGCGTTTGAATTTCAATTTGAAAAAGTAAAATTAACTGCTAAAATGAAATAAGTGCATTTTAGGAAATGATTAACCATAGCGTTCCATCTATGAGCTTCACTGTTAATATATAAACAGTACATGTAAAAGGTGTTTCTGAGGTTGTAAAGTACATGCAAATAAAATGTAGATCTGGAAATTCACAAACAGATTTCAATTTTGAAAAGCATAATATAAATGGTAAAATAAAATTACAAACATAAAAATTAAATGCTTTTTTGAGAAATGTTTAACCATGGTTTCACATCTATGAAACAGCACATGTAAAAAGTACTTTTCTACAAGAAAGCAAGACGTAGATCCGTAAATTCAGTTCTACATTTCAATTTTAAAAAGAATAACATAAAAGTTAAAATGAAACTACAAACATTAAAATACATGCTGTTTTGAGAAATGCTTAAACTTTGTTTCACATCTATGAATTTTCTTGTTTAAATATTAAAAGCCTTTGTAAAACTTTTAACAAAGTTTAAAAATGTAGTTTACAATCAGAAAAGATTATGTAGAAAAATAAACACGCGTTTACATTTCATTTTGAAAAAGTAAAATTAACTGCTAAAATGAATGTTAACACTTTGAAATAAGTGCATTTTAGGAAAAGATTAAACATAGTTTTCTATCTGTGAGCTTCATTGTTAATATATAAACAGTACATGTAAAACGTGTTTCAGAGGATGTAAAGTACTTTTCTACATGCAAATAAAATGTAGATCTGGAAATTCACAAACAGATTTCAATTTTGAAATGCGTAAAATGAAATTACAAACATAAACATTAAATGCTTTTTTGAGAAATGTCTAACCATGGTTTCACATCTATGAAACAGCACATAATTCACTTCTACATTTTAATTTTAAAAAGAATAACATAAGTGTTAAAATTAAACTACAAATATTAAAATACGACTTTTTTGAGAAAGGTTTAAACTTTGTTTCACATCTATTAATTTTCATGTTCAAATATTAACAGCCTTTGTGAAATTTTTAACAAAGTTTAAAAATGTAGTTTACAAGCAGAAAAGAAAAGGTAGTAAATTAAATACGTGTTTAAATATCAATTTGAAAAAGTAAAATCAACTGCTAATATGAATGTTCACACATTGATATAAGTGCATTTTAGGAAATGATAGCGTTCCATCTATGAGCTTCACTGTTAATATATAAACAGTACATGTAAAAGGTGTTTCTGAGGTTGTAAAGTACTTTTCTACATGCAAATGAAATGTAGATCTGGAAATTCACAAACAGATTTTGAAAAGCATAATATAAATGGTAAACTGAAATTACAAACATAAAAATTAAATGCTTTTTTGAGAAATGTTTAACCATGGTTTCACATCTATGAAACAGCACATGTAAAAACTACTTTTCTACAAGAAAGCAAGACGTAGATCCATAAATTCACTTCTACATTTTAATTTTAAAATGAATAACATAAAAGTTATTTAAACATGAAAATTCATAGATGTGAAACAAAGTTTAAGCATTTCTCAAAACAGCATGTATTTTAATGTTTGTAGTTTCATTTTAACAGCCTTTGTAAAAATTTTAACAAAGTATAAAAATGTAGTTTACAACCAGAAAAGAAAATGTAGAAGAATAAATACGCGTTTGAATTTCAATTTGAAAAAGTAAAATTAACTGCTAAAATGAATGTTCACACATTGAAATAAGTGCATTTTAGGAAATGATTAACCATAGCGTTCCATCTATGAGCTTCACTGTTAATATATAAACAGTACATGTAAAAGGTGTTTCTGAGGTTGTAAAGTACTTTTCTACATGCAAATGAAATGTAGATCTGGAAATTCACAAACAGATTTCAATTTTGAAAAGCATAATATAAATGGTAAAATGAAATTACAAACATCAAAATTAAATGCTTTTTTGAGAAATGTCTAACCATGGTTTCACATCTATGAAACAGCACATAATTCACTTCTACATTTTAATTTTAAAAAGAATAACATAAGTGTTAAAATTAAACTACAAATATTAAAATACGACTTTTTTGAGAAAGGTTTAAACTTTGTTTCACATCTATTAATTTTCATGTTCAAATATTAACAGCCTTTGTGAAATTTTTAACAAAGTTTAAAAATGTAGTTTACAAGCAGAAAAGAAAAGGTAGAAAATTAAATACGTGTTTAAATATCAATTTGAAAAAGTAAAATTAACTGCTAATATGAATGTTCACACATTGATATAAGTGCATTTTAGGAAATGATAGTTTTCCATCTATGATCTTCATGGTTAATATATAAACAGTACATGTTAAACGTGTTTCAGAGGTTGTAAAGTACTTTTCTACATGCAAATAAAATGTAGATCTGGAAATTCACAAACAGATTTCAATTTTGAAAAGCATAATATAAATGGTAAACTGAAATTACAAACATAAAAATTAAATGCTTTTTTGAGAAATGTTTAACCATGGTTTCACATCTATGAAACAGCACATGTAAAAACTACTTTTCTACAAGAAAGCAAGACGTAGATCCATAAATTCACTTCTACATTTTAATTTTAAAATGAATAACATAAAAGTTAAAATGAAACTACAAACATTAAAATACATGCTGTTTTGAGAAATGCTTAAACTTTGTTTCACATCTATGAATTTTCATGTTTAAATATTAACAGCCTTTGTAAAAATTTTAACAAAGTATAAAAATGTAGTTTACAACCAGAAAAGAAAATGTAGAAGAATAAATACGCGTTTGAATTTCAATTTGAAAAAGTAAAATTAACTGCTAAAATGAATGTTCACACATTGAAATAAGTGCATTTTAGGAAATGATTAACCATAGCGTTCCATCTATGAGCTTCACTGTTAATATATAAACAGTACATGTAAAAGGTGTTTCTGAGGTTGTAAAGTACTTTTCTACATGCAAATGAAATGTAGATCTGGAAATTCACAAACAGATTTCAATTTTGAAAAGCATAATATAAATGGTAAAATGAAATTACAAACATCAAAATTAAATGCTTTTTTGAGAAATGTTTAACCATGGTTTCACATCTATGAAACAGCACATGTAAAAAGTACTTTTCTACAAGAAAGCAAGACGTAGATCCGTAAATTCAGTTCTACATTTCAATTTTAAAAAGAATAACATAAAAGTTAAAATGAAACTACAAACATTAAAATACATGCTGTTTTGAGAAATGCTTAAACTTTGTTTCACATCTATGAATTTTCTTGTTTAAATATTAACAGCCTTTGTAAAACTTTTAACAAAGTTTAAAAATGTAGTTTACAATCAGAAAAGATTATGTAGAAAAATAAACACGCGTTTACATTTCATTTTGAAAAAGTAAAATTAACTGCTAAAATGAATGTTAACACTTTGAAATAAGTGCATTTTAGGAAAAGATTAAACATAGTTTTCCATCTGTGAGCTTCATTGTTAATATATAAACAGTACATGTAAAACGTGTTTCAGAGGATGTAAAGTACTTTTCTACATGCAAATAAAATGTAGATCTGGAAATTCACAAACAGATTTCAATTTTGAAATGCGTAAAATGAAATTACAAACATAAACATTAAATGCTTTTTTGAGAAATGTCTAACCATGGTTTCACATCTATGAAACAGCACATGTAAAAACTACTTTACTAAAAGAAAACAAGACGTAGATCCGTAAATTCACTTCTACATTTTAATTTTAAAAAGAATAACATAAGTGTTAAAATTAAACTACAAATATTAAAATACGACTTTTTTGAGAAAGGTTTAAACTTTGTTTCACATCTATTAATTTTCATGTTCAAATATTAACAGCCTTTGTGAAATTTTTAACAAAGTTTAAAAATGTAGTTTACAAGCAGAAAAGAAAAGGTAGAAAATTAAATACGTGTTTAAATTTCAATTTGAAAAAGTAAAATTAACTGCTAAAATGAATGTTCACACATTGAAATAAGTGCATTTTAGGAAATGATTAACCATAGCGTTCCATCTATGAGCTTCACTGTTAATATATAAACAGTACATGTAAAAGGTGTTTCTGAGGTTGTAAAGTACTTTTCTACATGCAAATGAAATGTAGATCTGGAAATTCACAAACAGATTTCAATTTTGAAAAGCATAATATAAATGGTAAAATGAAATTACAAACATCAAAATTAAATGCTTTTTTGAGAAATGTTTAACCATGGTTTCACATCTATGAAACAGCATATGTAAAAACTACTTTTCTACAAGAAAGCAAGACGTAGATCCATAAATTCACTTCTACATTTTAATTTTAAAATGAATAACATAAAAGTTAAAGTGAAACTACAAACATTAAAATACATGCTGTTTTGAGAAATGCTTAAACTTTGTTTCACATCTATGAATTTTCTTGTTTAAATATTAACAGCCTTTGTAAAACTTTTAACAAAGTTTAAAAATGTAGTTTACAACCAGAAAAGAAAATGTAGAAGAATAAATACGCGTTTGAATTTCAATTTGAAAAAGTAAAATTAACTGCTAAAATGAATGTTCACACATTGAAATAAGTGCATTTTAGGAAATGATTAACCATAGCGTTCCATCTATGAGCTTCACTGTTAATATATAAACAGTACATGTAAAAGGTGTTTCTGAGGTTGTAAAGTACATGCAAATAAAATGTAGATCTGGAAATTCACAAACAGATTTCAATTTTGAAAAGCATAATATAAATGGTAAAATAAAATTACAAACATAAAAATTAAATGCTTTTTTGAGAAATGTTTAACCATGGTTTCACATCTATGAAACAGCACATGTAAAAAGTACTTTTCTACAAGAAAGCAAGACGTAGATCCGTAAATTCAGTTCCACATTTCAATTTTAAAAAGAATAACATAAAAGTTAAAATGAAACTACAAACATTAAAATATATGCTGTTTTGAGAAATGCTTAAACTTTGTTTCACATCTATAAATTTTCATGTTTAAATATTAACAGCCTTTGTAAAACTTTTAACAAAGTTTAAAAATGTAGTTTACAATCAGAAAAGAATATGTAGAAAAATAAACACGCGTTTACATTTCATTTTGAAAAAGTAAAATTAACTGCTAAAATGAATGTTAACACTTTGAAATAAGTGCATTTTAGGAAAAGATTAAACATAGTTTTCCATCTGTGAGCTTCATTGTTAATATATAAACAGTACATGTAAAACGTGTTTCAGAGGTTGTAAAGTACTTTTCTACATGCAAATAAAATGTAGATCTGGAAATTCACAAACAGATTTCAATTTTGAAATGCGTAAAATGAAATTACAAACATAAACATTAAATGCTTTTTTGAGAAATGTCTAACCATGGTTTCACATCTATGAAACAGCACATGTAAAAACTACTTTACTAAAAGAAAGCAAGACATAGATCCGTAAATTCAGTTCTACATTTCAATTTTAAAAAGAATAACATAAATGTTAAAATTAAACTACAAACATTAAAATACATGCTGTTTTGAGAAATGCTTAAACTTTGTTTCACATCTATGAATTTTCATGTTTAAAAATTAACAGCCTTTGTAAAATTTTTAACAAAGTTTAAAAATGTAGTTTACAACCAGAAAAGAAAATGTAGAAGAATAAATACGCGTTTGAATTTCAATTTGAAAAAGTAAAATTAACTGCTAAAATGAATGTTCACACATTGAAATAAGTGCATTTTAGGAAATGATTAACCATAGCGTTCCATCTATGAGCTTCACTGTTAATATATAAACAGTACATGTAAAAGGTGTTTCTGAGGTTGTAAAGTACTTTTCTACATGCAAATGAAATGTAGATCTGGAAATTCACAAACAGATTTCAATTTTGAAAAGCATAATATAAATGGTAAAATGAAATTACAAACATCAAAATTAAATGCTTTTTTGAGAAATGTTTAACCATGGTTTCACATCTATGAAACAGCACATGTAAAAAGTACTTTTCTACAAGAAAGCAAGACGTAGATCCGTAAATTCAGTTCTACATTTCAATTTTAAAAAGAATAACATAAAAGTTAAAATGAAACTACAAACATTAAAATACATGCTGTTTTGAGAAATGCTTAAACTTTGTTTCACATCTATGAATTTTCTTGTTTAAATATTAACAGCCTTTGTAAAACTTTTAACAAAGTTTAAAAATGTAGTTTACAATCAGAAAAGATTATGTAGAAAAATAAACACGCGTTTACATTTCATTTTGAAAAAGTAAAATTAACTGCTAAAATGAATGTTAACACTTTGAAATAAGTGCATTTTAGGAAAAGATTAAACATAGTTTTCCATCTGTGAGCTTCATTGTTAATATATAAACAGTACATGTAAAACGTGTTTCAGAGGATGTAAAGTACTTTTCTACATGCAAATTAAATGTAGATCTGGAAATTCACAAACAGATTTCAATTTTGAAATGCGTAAAATGAAATTACAAACATAAACATTAAATGCTTTTTTGAGAAATGTCTAACCATGGTTTCACATCTATGAAACAGCACATGTAAAAACTACTTTACTAAAAGATAACAAGACGTAGATCCGTAAATTCACTTCTACATTTTAATTTTAAAAAGAATAACATAAGTGTTAAAATTAAACTACAAATATTAAAATACGACTTTTTTGAGAAAGGTTTAAACTTTGTTTCACATCTATTAATTTTCATGTTCAAATATTAACAGCCTTTGTGAAATTTTTAACAAAGTTTAAAAATGTAGTTTACAACCAGAAAAGAAAATGTAGAAGAATAAATACGCGTTTGAATTTCAATTTGAAAAAGTAAAATTAACTGCTAAAATGAATGTTCACACATTGAAATAAGTGCATTTTAGGAAATGATTAACCATAGCGTTCCATCTATGAGCTTCACTGTTAATATATAAACAGTACATGTAAAAGGTGTTTCTGAGGTTGTAAAGTACTTTTCTACATGCAAATGAAATGTAGATCTGGAAATTCACAAACAGATTTTGAAAAGCATAATATAAATGGTAAACTGAAATTACAAACATAAAAATTAAATGCTTTTTTGAGAAATGTTTAACCATGGTTTCACATCTATGAAACAGCACATGTAAAAACTACTTTTCTACAAGAAAGCAAGACGTAGATCCATAAATTTAATTTTAATTTTAATTTTAAAATGAATAACATAAAAGTTATTTAAACATGAAAATTCATAGATGTGAAACAAAGTTTAAGCATTTCTCAAAACAGCATGTATTTTAATGTTTGTAGTTTCATTTTAACAGCCTTTGTAAAAATTTTAACAAAGTATAAAAATGTAGTTTACAACCAGAAAAGAAAATGTAGAAGAATAAATACGCGTTTGAATTTCAATTTGAAAAAGTAAAATTAACTGCTAAAATGAATGTTCACACATTGAAATAAGTGCATTTTAGGAAATGATTAACCATAGCGTTCCATCTATGAGCTTCACTGTTAATATATAAACAGTACATGTAAAAGGTGTTTCTGAGGTTGTAAAGTACTTTTCTACATGCAAATGAAATGTAGATCTGGAAATTCACAAACAGATTTTGAAAAGCATAATATAAATGGTAAACTGAAATTACAAACATAAAAATTAAATGCTTTTTTGAGAAATGTTTAACCATGGTTTCACATCTATGAAACAGCACATGTAAAAACTACTTTTCTACAAGAAAGCAAGACGTAGATCCATAAATTTAATTTTAATTTTAATTTTAAAATGAATAACATAAAAGTTATTTAAACATGAAAATTCATAGATGTGAAACAAAGTTTAAGCATTTCTCAAAACAGCATGTATTTTAATGTTTGTAGTTTCATTTTAACAGCCTTTGTAAAAATTTTAACAAAGTATAAAAATGTAGTTTACAACCAGAAAAGAAAATGTAGAAGAATAAATACGCGTTTGAATTTCAATTTGAAAAAGTAAAATTAACTGCTAAAATGAATGTTCACACATTGAAATAAGTGCATTTTAGGATATGATTAACCATAGCGTTCCATCTATGAGCTTCACTGTTAATATATAAACAGTACATGTAAAAGGTGTTTCTGAGGTTGTAAAGTACTTTTCTACATGCAAATGAAATGTAGATCTGGAAATTCACAAACAGATTTCAATTTTGAAAAGCATAATATAAATGGTAAAATGAAATTACAAACATCAAAATTAAATGCTTTTTTGAGAAATGTCTAACCATGGTTTCACATCTATGAAACAGCACATAATTCACTTCTACATTTTAATTTTAAAAAGAATAACATAAGTGTTAAAATTAAACTACAAATATTAAAATACGACTTTTTTGAGAAAGGTTTAAACTTTGTTTCACATCTATTAATTTTCATGTTCAAATATTAACAGCCTTTGTGAAATTTTTAACAAAGTTTAAAAATGTAGTTTACAAGCAGAAAAGAAAAGGTAGAAAATTAAATACGTGTTTAAATATCAATTTGAAAAAGTAAAATTAACTGCTAATATGAATGTTCACACATTGATATAAGTGCATTTTAGGAAATGATTAACCATAGTTTTCCATCTATGAGCTTCATGGTTAATATATAAACAGTACATGTTAAACGTGTTTCAGAGGTTGTAAAGTACTTTTCTACATGCAAATAAAATGTAGATCTGGAAATTCACAAACAGATTTCAATTTTGAAAAGCATAATATAAATGGTAAACTGAAATTACAAACATAAAAATTAAATGCTTTTTTGAGAAATGTTTAACCATGGTTTCACATCTATGAAACAGCACATGTAAAAACTACTTTTCTACAAGAAAGCAAGACGTAGATCCATAAATTCACTTCTACATTTTAATTTTAAAATGAATAACATAAAAGTTAAAGTGAAACTACAAACATTAAAATACATGCTGTTTTGAGAAATGCTTAAACTTTGTTTCACATCTATGAATTTTCATGTTTAAATATTAACAGCCTTTGTAAAAATTTTAACAAAGTTTAAAAATGTAGTTTACAACCAGAAAAGAAAATGTAGAAGAATAAATACGCGTTTGAATTTCAATTTGAAAAAGTAAAATTAACTGCTAAAATGAATGTTCACACATTGAAATAAGTGCATTTTAGGAAATGATTAACCATAGCGTTCCATCTATGAGCTTCACTGTTAATATATAAACAGTACATGTAAAAGGTGTTTCTGAGGTTGTAAAGTACTTTTCTACATGCAAATGAAATGTAGATCTGGAAATTCACAAACAGATTTCAATTTTGAAAAGCATAATATAAATGGTAAAATGAAATTACAAACATCAAAATTAAATGCTTTTTTGAGAAATGTTTAACCATGGTTTCACATCTATGAAACAGCACATGTAAAAAGTACTTTTCTACAAGAAAGCAAGACGTAGATCCGTAAATTCAGTTCTACATTTCAATTTTAAAAAGAATAACATAAAAGTTAAAATGAAACTACAAACATTAAAATACATGCTGTTTTGAGAAATGCTTAAACTTTGTTTCACATCTATGAATTTTCATGTTTAAATATTAACAGCCTTTGTAAAAATTTTAACAAAGTTTAAAAATGTAGTTTACAACCAGAAAAGAAAATGTAGAAGAATAAATACGCGTTTGAATTTCAATTTGAAAAAGTAAAATTAACTGCTAAAATGAAATAAGTGCATTTTAGGAAATGATTAACCATAGCGTTCCATCTATGAGCTTCACTGTTAATATATAAACAGTACATGTAAAAGGTGTTTCTGAGGTTGTAAAGTACATGCAAATAAAATGTAGATCTGGAAATTCACAAACAGATTTCAATTTTGAAAAGCATAATATAAATGGTAAAATAAAATTACAAACATCAAAATTAAATGCTTTTTTGAGAAATGTTTAACCATGGTTTCACATCTATGAAACAGCACATGTAAAAAGTACTTTTCTACAAGAAAGCAAGACGTAGATCCGTAAATTCAGTTCTACATTTCAATTTTAAAAAGAATAACATAAAAGTTAAAATGAAACTACAAACATTAAAATACATGCTGTTTTGAGAAATGCTTAAACTTTGTTTCACATCTATGAATTTTCTTGTTTAAATATTAAAAGCCTTTGTAAAACTTTTAACAAAGTTTAAAAATGTAGTTTACAATCAGAAAAGATTATGTAGAAAAATAAACACGCGTTTACATTTCATTTTGAAAAAGTAAAATTAACTGCTAAAATGAATGTTAACACTTTGAAATAAGTGCATTTTAGGAAAAGATTAAACATAGTTTTCTATCTGTGAGCTTCATTGTTAATATATAAACAGTACATGTAAAACGTGTTTCAGAGGATGTAAAGTCCTTTTCTACATGCAAATAAAATGTAGATCTGGAAATTCACAAACAGATTTCAATTTTGAAATGCGTAAAATGAAATTACAAACATAAACATTAAATGCTTTTTTGAGAAATGTCTAACCATGGTTTCACATCTATGAAACAGCACATAATTCACTTCTACATTTTAATTTTAAAAAGAATAACATAAGTGTTAAAATTAAACTACAAATATTAAAATACGACTTTTTTGAGAAAGGTTTAAACTTTGTTTCACATCTATTAATTTTCATGTTCAAATATTAACAGCCTTTGTGAAATTTTTAACAAAGTTTAAAAATGTAGTTTACAAGCAGAAAAGAAAAGGTAGAAAATTAAATACGTGTTTAAATATCAATTTGAAAAAGTAAAATTAACTGCTAATATGAATGTTCACACATTGATATAAGTGCATTTTAGGAAATGATAGTTTTCCATCTATGATCTTCATGGTTAATATATAAACAGTACATGTAAAAGGTGTTTCAGAGGTTGTAAAGTACTTTTCTACATGCAAATGAAATGTAGATCTGGAAATTCACAAACAGATTTTGAAAAGCATAATATAAATGGTAAACTGAAATTACAAACATAAAAATTAAATGCTTTTTTGAGAAATGTTTAACCATGGTTTCACATCTATGAAACAGCACATGTAAAAACTACTTTTCTACAAGAAAGCAAGACGTAGATCCATAAATTCACTTCTACATTTTAATTTTAAAATGAATAACATAAAAGTTATTTAAACATGAAAATTCATAGATGTGAAACAAAGTTTAAGCATTTCTCAAAACAGCATGTATTTTAATGTTTGTAGTTTCATTTTAACAGCCTTTGTAAAAATTTTAACAAAGTATAAAAATGTAGTTTACAACCAGAAAAGAAAATGTAGAAGAATAAATACGCGTTTGAATTTCAATTTGAAAAAGTAAAATTAACTGCTAAAATGAATGTTCACACATTGAAATAAGTGCATTTTAGGAAATGATTAACCATAGCGTTCCATCTATGAGCTTCACTGTTAATATATAAACAGTACATGTAAAAGGTGTTTCTGAGGTTGTAAAGTACTTTTCTACATGCAAATGAAATGTAGATCTGGAAATTCACAAACAGATTTCAATTTTGAAAAGCATAATATAAATGGTAAAATGAAATTACAAACATCAAAATTAAATGCTTTTTTGAGAAATGTCTAACCATGGTTTCACATCTATGAAACAGCACATAATTCACTTCTACATTTTAATTTTAAAAAGAATAACATAAGTGTTAAAATTAAACTACAAATATTAAAATACGACATTTTTGAGAAAGGTTTAAACTTTGTTTCACATCTATTAATTTTCATGTTCAAATATTAACAGCCTTTGTGAAATTTTTAACAAAGTTTAAAAATGTAGTTTACAAGCAGAAAAGAAAAGGTAGAAAATTAAATACGTGTTTAAATATCAATTTGAAAAAGTAAAATTAACTGCTAATATGAATGTTCACACATTGATATAAGTGCATTTTAGGAAATGATTAACCATAGTTTTCCATCTATGAGCTTCATGGTTAATATATAAACAGTACATGTTAAACGTGTTTCAGAGGTTGTAAAGTACTTTTCTACATGCAAATAAAATGTAGATCTGGAAATTCACAAACAGATTTCAATTTTGAAATGCGTAAAATGAAATTACAAACATAAACATTAAATGCTTTTTTGAGAAATGTCTAACCATGGTTTCACATCTATGAAACAGCACATGTAAAAACTACTTTACTAAAAGAAAACAAGACGTAGATCCGTAAATTCACTTCTACATTTTAATTTTAAAAAGAATAACATAAGTGTTAAAATTAAACTACAAATATTAAAATACGACTTTTTTGAGAAAGGTTTAAACTTTGTTTCACATCTATTAATTTTCATGTTCAAATATTAACAGCCTTTGTGAAATTTTTAACAAAGTTTAAAAATGTAGTTTACAAGCAGAAAAGAAAAGGAAGAAAATTAAATACGTGTTTAAATATCAATTTGAAAAAGTAAAATTAACTGCTAATATGAATGTTCACACATTGAAATAAGTGCATTTTAGGAAATGATTAACCATAGCGTTCCATCTATGAGCTTCACTGTTAATATATAAACAGTACATGTAAAAGGTGTTTCTGAGGTTGTAAAGTACTTTTCTACATGCAAATGAAATGTAGATCTGGAAATTCACAAACAGATTTCAATTTTGAAAAGCATAATATAAATGGTAAACTGAAATTACAAACATAAAAATTAAATGCTTTTTTGAGAAATGTTTAACCATGGTTTCACATCTATGAAACAGCACATGTAAAAACTACTTTTCTACAAGAAAGCAAGACGTAGATCCATAAATTCACTTCTACATTTTAATTTTAAAATGAATAACATAAAAGTTAAAGTGAAACTACAAACATTAAAATACATGCTGTTTTGAGAAATGCTTAAACTTTGTTTCACATCTATGAATTTTCTTGTTTAAATATTAACAGCCTTTGTAAAACTTTTAACAAAGTTTAAAAATGTAGTTTACAACCAGAAAAGAAAATGTAGAAGAATAAATACGCGTTTGAATTTCAATTTGAAAAAGTAAAATTAACTGCTAAAATGAATGTTCACACATTGAAATAAGTGCATTTTAGGAAATGATTAACCATAGCGTTCCATCTATGAGCTTCACTGTTAATATATAAACAGTACATGTAAAAGGTGTTTCTGAGGTTGTAAAGTACATGCAAATAAAATGTAGATCTGGAAATTCACAAACAGATTTCAATTTTGAAAAGCATAATATAAATGGTAAAATCAAATTACAAACATAAAAATTAAATGCTTTTTTGAGAAATGTTTAACCATGGTTTCACATCTATGAAACAGCACATGTAAAAAGTACCTTTCTACAAGAAAGCAAGACGTAGATCCGTAAATTCAGTTCCACATTTCAATTTTAAAAAGAATAACATAAAAGTTAAAATGAAACTACAAACATTAAAATATATGCTGTTTTGAGAAATGCTTAAACTTTGTTTCACATCTATAAATTTTCATGTTTAAATATTAACAGCCTTTGTAAAACTTTTAACAAAGTTTAAAAATGTAGTTTACAATCAGAAAAGAATATGTAGAAAAATAAACACGCGTTTACATTTCATTTTGAAAAAGTAAAATTAACTGCTAAAATGAATGTTAACACTTTGAAATAAGTGCATTTTAGGAAAAGATTAAACATAGTTTTCCATCTGTGAGCTTCATTGTTAATATATAAACAGTACATGTAAAACGTGTTTCAGAGGTTGTAAAGTACTTTTCTACATGCAAATAAAATGTAGATCTGGAAATTCACAAACAGATTTCAATTTTGAAATGCGTAAAATGAAATTACAAACATAAACATTAAATGCTTTTTTGAGAAATGTCTAACCATGGTTTCACATCTATGAAACAGCACATGTAAAAACTACTTTACTAAAAGAAAGCAAGACATAGATCCGTAAATTCAGTTCTACATTTCAATTTTAAAAAGAATAACATAAATGTTAAAATTAAACTACAAACATTAAAATACATGCTGTTTTGAGAAATGCTTAAACTTTGTTTCACATCTATGAATTTTCATGTTTAAAAATTAACAGCCTTTGTAAAATTTTTAACAAAGTTTAAAAATGTAGTTTACAACCAGAAAAGAAAATGTAGAAGAATAAATACGCGTTTGAATTTCAATTTGAAAAAGTAAAATTAACTGCTAAAATGAATGTTCACACATTGAAATAAGTGCATTTTAGGAAATGATTAACCATAGCGTTCCATCTATGAGCTTCACTGTTAATATATAAACAGTACATGTAAAAGGTGTTTCTGAGGTTGTAAAGTACTTTTCTACATGCAAATGAAATGTAGATCTGGAAATTCACAAACAGATTTCAATTTTGAAAAGCATAATATAAATGGTAAAATGAAATTACAAACATCAAAATTAAATGCTTTTTTGAGAAATGTTTAACCATGGTTTCACATCTATGAAACAGCACATGTAAAAAGTACTTTTCTACAAGAAAGCAAGACGTAGATCCGTAAATTCAGTTCTACATTTCAATTTTAAAAAGAATAACATAAAAGTTAAAATGAAACTACAAACATTAAAATACATGCTGTTTTGAGAAATGCTTAAACTTTGTTTCACATCTATGAATTTTCTTGTTTAAATATTAACAGCCTTTGTAAAACTTTTAACAAAGTTTAAAAATGTAGTTTACAATCAGAAAAGATTATGTAGAAAAATAAACACGCGTTTACATTTCATTTTGAAAAAGTAAAATTAACTGCTAAAATGAATGTTAACACTTTGAAATAAGTGCATTTTAGGAAAAGATTAAACATAGTTTTCCATCTGTGAGCTTCATTGTTAATATATAAACAGTACATGTAAAACGTGTTTCAGAGGATGTAAAGTACTTTTCTACATGCAAATAAAATGTAGATCTGGAAATTCACAAACAGATTTCAATTTTGAAATGCGTAAAATGAAATTACAAACATAAACATTAAATGCTTTTTTGAGAAATGTCTAACCATGGTTTCACATCTATGAAACAGCACATGTAAAAACTACTTTACTAAAAGATAACAAGACGTAGATCCGTAAATTCACTTCTACATTTTAATTTTAAAAAGAATAACATGTGTTAAAATTAAACTACAAATATTAAAATACGACTTTTTTGAGAAAGGTTTAAACTTTGTTTCACATCTATTAATTTTCATGTTCAAATATTAACAGCCTTTGTGAAATTTTTAACAAAGTTTAAAAATGTAGTTTACAAGCAGAAAAGAAAAGGTAGAAAATTAAATACGTGTTTAAATATCAATTTGAAAAAGTAAAATTAACTGCTAATATGAATGTTCACACATTGAAATAAGTGCATTTTAGGAAATGATTAACCATAGCGTTCCATCTATGAGCTTCACTGTTAATATATAAACAGTACATGTAAAAGGTGTTTCTGAGGTTGTAAAGTACTTTTCTACATGCAAATGAAATGTAGATCTGGAAATTCACAAACAGATTTCAATTTTGAAAAGCATAATATAAATGGTAAACTGAAATTACAAACATAAAAATTAAATGCTTTTTTGAGAAATGTTTAACCATGGTTTCACATCTATGAAACAGCACATGTAAAAACTACTTTTCTACAAGAAAGCAAGACGTAGATCCATAAATTCACTTCTACATTTTAATTTTAAAATGAATAACATAAAAGTTAAAGTGAAACTACAAACATTAAAATACATGCTGTTTTGAGAAATGCTTAAACTTTGTTTCACATCTATGAATTTTCATGTTTAAATATTAACAGCCTTTGTAAAAATTTTAACAAAGTTTAAAAATGTAGTTTACAACCAGAAAAGAAAATGTAGAAGAATAAATACGCGTTTGAATTTCAATTTGAAAAAGTAAAATTAACTGCTAAAATGAATGTTCACACATTGAAATAAGTGCATTTTAGGAAATGATTAACCATAGCGTTCCATCTATGAGCTTCACTGTTAATATATAAACAGTACATGTAAAAGGTGTTTCTGAGGTTGTAAAGTACTTTTCTACATGCAAATGAAATGTAGATCTGGAAATTCACAAACAGATTTCAATTTTGAAAAGCATAATATAAATGGTAAAATGAAATTACAAACATCAAAATTAAATGCTTTTTTGAGAAATGTCTAACCATGGTTTCACATCTATGAAACAGCACATGTAAAAAGTACTTTTCTACAAGAAAGCAAGACGTAGATCCGTAAATTCAGTTCTACATTTCAATTTTAAAAAGAATAACATAAAAGTTAAAATGAAACTACAAACATTATAATACATGCTGTTTTGAGAAATGCTTAAACTTTGTTTCACATCTATGAATTTTCATGTTTAAATATTAACAGCCTTTGTAAAAATTTTAACAAAGTTTAAAAATGTAGTTTACAACCAGAAAAGAAAATGTAGAAGAATAAATACGCGTTTGAATTTCAATTTGAAAAAGTAAAATTAACTGCTAAAATGAAATAAGTGCATTTTAGGAAATGATTAACCATAGCGTTCCATCTATGAGCTTCACTGTTAATATATAAACAGTACATGTAAAAGGTGTTTCTGAGGTTGTAAAGTACATGCAAATAAAATGTAGATCTGGAAATTCACAAACAGATTTCAATTTTGAAAAGCATAATATAAATGGTAAAATAAAATTACAAACATAAAAATTAAATGCTTTTTTGAGAAATGTTTAACCATGGTTTCACATCTATGAAACAGCACATGTAAAAAGTACTTTTCTACAAGAAAGCAAGACGTAGATCCGTAAATTCAGTTCTACATTTCAATTTTAAAAAGAA
This sequence comes from Narcine bancroftii, assembly GCF_036971445.1. Lineage (NCBI taxonomy): Eukaryota > Metazoa > Chordata > Chondrichthyes > Torpediniformes > Narcinidae > Narcine > Narcine bancroftii. Next base: position 52,301,431 of record NC_091478.1, on the reverse strand, counting down.
TAACATAAAAGTTAAAATGAAACTACAAACATTAAAATACATGCTGTTTTGAGAAATGCTTAAACTTTGTTTCACATCTATGAATTTTCTTGTTTAAATATTAAAAGCCTTTGTAAAACTTTTAACAAAGTTTAAAAATGTAGTTTACAATCAGAAAAGATTATGTAGAAAAATAAACACGCGTTTACATTTCATTTTGAAAAAGTAAAATTAACTGCTAAAATGAATGTTAACACTTTGAAATAAGTGCATTTTAGGAAAAGATTAAACATAGTTTTCTATCTGTGAGCTTCATTGTTAATATATAAACAGTACATGTAAAACGTGTTTCAGAGGATGTAAAGTACTTTTCTACATGCAAATAAAATGTAGATCTGGAAATTCACAAACAGATTTCAATTTTGAAATGCGTAAAATGAAATTACAAACATAAACATTAAATGCTTTTTTGAGAAATGTCTAACCATGGTTTCACATCTATGAAACAGCACATAATTCACTTCTACATTTTAATTTTAAAAAGAATAACATAAGTGTTAAAATTAAACTACAAATATTAAAATACGACTTTTTTGAGAAAGGTTTAAACTTTGTTTCACATCTATTAATTTTCATGTTCAAATATTAACAGCCTTTGTGAAATTTTTAACAAAGTTTAAAAATGTAGTTTACAAGCAGAAAAGAAAAGGTAGAAAATTAAATACGTGTTTAAATATCAATTTGAAAAAGTAAAATTAACTGCTAATATGAATGTTCACACATTGATATAAGTGCATTTTAGGAAATGATAGTTTTCCATCTATGATCTTCATGGTTAATATATAAACAGTACATGTTAAACGTGTTTCAGAGGTTGTAAAGTACTTTTCTACATGCAAATAAAATGTAGATCTGGAAATTCACAAACAGATTTCAATTTTGAAAAGCATAATATAAATGGTAAACTGAAATTACAAACATAAAAATTAAATGCTTTTTTGAGAAATGTTTAACCATGGTTTCACATCTATGAAACAGCACATGTAAAAACTACTTTTCTACAAGAAAGCAAGACGTAGATCCATAAATTCACTTCTACATTTTAATTTTAAAATGAATAACATAAAAGTTAAAATGAAACTACAAACATTAAAATACATGCTGTTTTGAGAAATGCTTAAACTTTGTTTCACATCTATGAATTTTCATGTTTAAATATTAACAGCCTTTGTAAAAATTTTAACAAAGTATAAAAATGTAGTTTACAACCAGAAAAGAAAATGTAGAAGAATAAATACGCGTTTGAATTTCAATTTGAAAAAGTAAAATTAACTGCTAAAATGAATGTTCACACATTGAAATAAGTGCATTTTAGGATATGATTAACCATAGCGTTCCATCTATGAGCTTCACTGTTAATATATAAACAGTACATGTAAAAGGTGTTTCTGAGGTTGTAAAGTACTTTTCTACATGCAAATGAAATGTAGATCTGGAAATTCACAAACAGATTTCAATTTTGAAAACCATAATATAAATGGTAAAATGAAATTACAAACATCAAAATTAAATGCTTTTTTGAGAAATGTCTAACCATGGTTTCACATCTATGAAACAGCACATAATTCACTTCTACATTTTAATTTTAAAAAGAATAACATAAGTGTTAAAATTAAACTACAAATATTAAAATACGACTTTTTTGAGAAAGGTTTAAACTTTGTTTCACATCTATTAATTTTCATGTTCAAATATTAACAGCCTTTGTGAAATTTTTAACAAAGTTTAAAAATGTAGTTTACAAGCAGAAAAGAAAAGGTAGAAAATTAAATACGTGTTTAAATATCAATTTGAAAAAGTAAAATTAACTGCTAATATGAATCACACATTGATATAAGTGCATTTTAGGAAATGATAGCGTTCCATCTATGAGCTTCACTGTTAATATATAAACAGTACATGTAAAAGGTGTTTCTGAGGTTGTAAAGTACTTTTCTACATGCAAATGAAATGTAGATCTGGAAATTCACAAACAGATTTTGAAAAGCATAATATAAATGGTAAACTGAAATTACAAACATAAAAATTAAATGCTTTTTTGAGAAATGTTTAACCATGGTTTCACATCTATGAAACAGCACATGTAAAAACTACTTTTCTACAAGAAAGCAAGACGTAGATCCATAAATTTAATTTTAATTTTAATTTTAAAATGAATAACATAAAAGTTATTTAAACATGAAAATTCATAGATGTGAAACAAAGTTTAAGCATTTCTCAAAACAGCATGTATTTTAATGTTTGTAGTTTCATTTTAACAGCCTTTGTAAAAATTTTAACAAAGTATAAAAATGTAGTTTACAACCAGAAAAGAAAATGTAGAAGAATAAATACTCGTTTGAATTTCAATTTGAAAAAGTAAAATTAACTGCTAAAATGAATGTTCACACATTGAAATAAGTGCATTTTAGGATATGATTAACCATAGCGTTCCATCTATGAGCTTCACTGTTAATATATAAACAGTACATGTAAAAGGTGTTTCTGAGGTTGTAAAGTACTTTTCTACATGCAAATGAAATGTAGATCTGGAAATTCACAAACAGATTTCAATTTTGAAAAGCATAATATAAATGGTAAAATGAAATTACAAACATCAAAATTAAATGCTTTTTTGAGAAATGTCTAACCATGGTTTCACATCTATGAAACAGCACATAATTCACTTCTACATTTTAATTTTAAAAAGAATAACATAAGTGTTAAAATTAAACTACAAATATTAAAATACGACTTTTTTGAGAAAGGTTTAAACTTTGTTTCACATCTATTAATTTTCATGTTCAAATATTAACAGCCTTTGTGAAATTTTTAACAAAGTTTAAAAATGTAGTTTACAAGCAGAAAAGAAAAGGTAGAAAATTAAATACGTGTTTAAATATCAATTTGAAAAAGTAAAATTAACTGCTAATATGAATGTTCACACATTGATATAAGTGCATTTTAGGAAATGATTAACCATAGTTTTCCATCTATGAGCTTCATGGTTAATATATAAACAGTACATGTTAAACGTGTTTCAGAGGTTGTAAAGTACTTTTCTACATGCAAATAAAATGTAGATCTGGAAATTCACAAACAGATTTCAATTTTGAAATGCGTAAAATGAAATTACAAACATAAACATTAAATGCTTTTTTGAGAAATGTCTAACCATGGTTTCACATCTATGAAACAGCACATGTAAAAACTACTTTACTAAAAGAAAACAAGACGTAGATCCGTAAATTCACTTCTACATTTTAATTTTAAAAAGAATAACATAAGTGTTAAAATTAAACTACAAATATTAAAATACGACTTTTTTGAGAAAGGTTTAAACTTTGTTTCACATCTATTAATTTTCATGTTCAAATATTAACAGCCTTTGTGAAATTTTTAACAAAGTTTAAAAATGTAGTTTACAAGCAGAAAAGAAAAGGTAGAAAATTAAATACGTGTTTAAATATCAATTTGAAAAAGTAAAATTAACTGCTAATATGAATGTTCACACATTGAAATAAGTGCATTTTAGGAAATGATTAACCATAGCATTCCATCTATGAGCTTCACTGTTAATATATAAACAGTACATGTAAAAGGTGTTTCTGAGGTTGTAAAGTACTTTTCTACATGCAAATGAAATGTAGATCTGGAAATTCACAAACAGATTTCAATTTTGAAAAGCATAATATAAATGGTAAACTGAAATTACAAACATAAAAATTAAATGCTTTTTTGAGAAATGTTTAACCATGGTTTCACATCTATGAAACAGCACATGTAAAAACTACTTTTCTACAAGAAAGCAAGACGTAGATCCATAAATTCACTTCTACATTTTAATTTTAAAATGAATAACATAAAAGTTAAAGTGAAACTACAAACATTAAAATACATGCTGTTTTGAGAAATGCTTAAACTTTGTTTCACATCTATGAATTTTCATGTTTAAATATTAACAGCCTTTGTAAAAATTTTAACAAAGTTTAAAAATGTAGTTTACAACCAGAAAAGAAAATGTAGAAGAATAAATACGCGTTTGAATTTCAATTTGAAAAAGTAAAATTAACTGCTAAAATGAATGTTCACACATTGAAATAAGTGCATTTTAGGAAATGATTAACCATAGCGTTCCATCTATGAGCTTCACTGTTAATATATAAACAGTACATGTAAAAGGTGTTTCTGAGGTTGTAAAGTACTTTTCTACATGCAAATGAAATGTAGATCTGGAAATTCACAAACAGATTTCAATTTTGAAAAGCATAATATAAATGGTAAAATGAAATTACAAACATCAAAATTAAATGCTTTTTTGAGAAATGTTTAACCATGGTTTCACATCTATGAAACAGCACATGTAAAAAGTACTTTTCTACAAGAAAGCAAGACGTAGATCCGTAAATTCAGTTCTACATTTCAATTTTAAAAAGAATAACATAAAAGTTAAAATGAAACTACAAACATTAAAATACATGCTGTTTTGAGAAATGCTTAAACTTTGTTTCACATCTATGAATTTTCTTGTTTAAATATTAAAAGCCTTTGTAAAACTTTTAACAAAGTTTAAAAATGTAGTTTACAATCAGAAAAGATTATGTAGAAAAATAAACACGCGTTTACATTTCATTTTGAAAAAGTAAAATTAACTGCTAAAATGAATGTTAACACTTTGAAATAAGTGCATTTTAGGAAAAGATTAAACATAGTTTTCTATCTGTGAGCTTCATTGTTAATATATAAACAGTACATGTAAAACGTGTTTCAGAGGATGTAAAGTCCTTTTCTACATGCAAATAAAATGTAGATCTGGAAATTCACAAACAGATTTCAATTTTGAAATGCGTAAAATGAAATTACAAACATAAACATTAAATGCTTTTTTGAGAAATGTCTAACCATGGTTTCACATCTATGAAACAGCACATAATTCACTTCTACATTTTAATTTTAAAAAGAATAACATAAGTGTTAAAATTAAACTACAAATATTAAAATACGACTTTTTTGAGAAAGGTTTAAACTTTGTTTCACATCTATTAATTTTCATGTTCAAATATTAACAGCCTTTGTGAAATTTTTAACAAAGTTTAAAAATGTAGTTTACAAGCAGAAAAGAAAAGGTAGAAAATTAAATACGTGTTTAAATATCAATTTGAAAAAGTAAAATTAACTGCTAATATTAATGTTCACACATTGATATAAGTGCATTTTAGGAAATGATAGCGTTCCATCTATGAGCTTCACTGTTAATATATAAACAGTACATGTAAAAGGTGTTTCTGAGGTTGTAAAGTACTTTTCTACATGCAAATGAAATGTAGATCTGGAAATTCACAAACAGATTTTGAAAAGCATAATATAAATGGTAAACTGAAATTACAAACATAAAAATTAAATGCTTTTTTGAGAAATGTTTAACCATGGTTTCACATCTATGAAACAGCACATGTAAAAACTACTTTTCTACAAGAAAGCAAGACGTAGATCCATAAATTCACTTCTACATTTTAATTTTAAAATGAATAACATAAAAGTTATTTAAACATGAAAATTCATAGATGTGAAACAAAGTTTAAGCATTTCTCAAAACAGCATGTATTTTAATGTTTGTAGTTTCATTTTAACAGCCTTTGTAAAAATTTTAACAAAGTATAAAAATGTAGTTTACAACCAGAAAAGAAAATGTAGAAGAATAAATACGCGTTTGAAATTCAATTTGAAAAAGTAAAATTAACTGCTAAAATGAATGTTCACACATTGAAATAAGTGCATTTTAGGAAATGATTAACCATAGCGTTCCATCTATGAGCTTCACTGTTAATATATAAACAGTACATGTAAAAGGTGTTTCTGAGGTTGTAAAGTACTTTTCTACATGCAAATGAAATGTAGATCTGGAAATTCACAAACAGATTTCAATTTTGAAAAGCATAATATAAATGGTAAAATGAAATTACAAACATCAAAATTAAATGCTTTTTTGAGAAATGTCTAACCATGGTTTCACATCTATGAAACAGCACATAATTCACTTCTACATTTTAATTTTAAAAAGAATAACATAAGTGTTAAAATTAAACTACAAACATTAAAATACGACTTTTTTTACGAAACGTGTAAACTTTGCTTCTCATCTATGAATTTTGATGTTTAAAAATTAACAGCCTTTGTAAAATATTTAACAAAGTTTAAAAATGTAGTTTAAAACCAGAAAAGAAAATGTAGAAGAATCAATACGCGTTTAAATTTCAATTTGAAAAAAGTAAAATTAACTGCTAAACTGAATGTTCACACATTGAAATAAGAGCATTTTAGGGAATGATTAACCATAGTTTTCCATCTATGAGCTTCATTGTTAATAAATAAACAGTACATGTAAAACGTGTTTCTGAGGTTGTAAAGTTCTTTTCTACATGCAAATAAAATGTAGATCTCGAAATTCACAAACAGATTTCAGTATTGAAAAGAATAATATAAATGGTAAAATGAAATTACAAACATAAAAAATAAATGATTTTTGAGAAATGTTTAAACATGGTTTCACATCTATGAAACAGTACATGTAAAAAGTACTTTTCTACATGAAAGCACGATATAGATCCGTAAATTCAGTTCTACATTTCAATTTTAAAATGAATGACATAAATGTTAAAATTAAACTACAAACATTAAAATACGACTTTTTTGAGAAACGTTTAAACTTTGCTTCTCATCTATGAATTTTGATGTTTAAAAATTAACAGTCTTTGTAAAATTTTTAACAAAGTTTAAAAATGTAGTTTACAATCAGAAAAGAAAATGTAGAAAATTAAATAGGTGTTTAAATTTCAATTTCAAAAAGTAAAAATAACTGCAAAAATGAATGTTCACACATTGAGGTAAGTGCATTTTAGGAAATGATTAAACATAGGTTTCCATCTATGAGCTTCTTTGTTAATATATAAACAGTTCATGTAATACGTGTTTCAGAGGTTGTAAAGTACTTTTCTACATGCAAATAAAATGTAGATCTGGAAATTCACAAACAGATTTCAATTTTGAAAAGCATAATATAAATGGTAAAATGAAATTACAAACATAAAAATTAAATGCTTTTTTGAGAAATGTTTAACCATGGTTTCACATCTATGAAACAGCACATGTAAGAACTACTTTTCTACAAGAAAGCAAGACGTAGATCTGTAAATTCACTTCTACATTTTAATTTTAAAAAGAATGACATAAATGTTAAAATTAAACTACAAACATTAAAATACGACTTTTTTGAGAAACGTTTAAACTTTGCTTCTCATCTATGAATTGTGATGTTTAAAAATTAACAGCCGTTGTAAAATTTTTAACAAAGTTTAAAAATGTAGTTTACAAACAGAAAAGAAAATGTAGAAGAATCAATACGCGTTTAAATTTCAATTTGAAAAAAAAACTAACTGCTAAGATCAATCTTAACACATTGAAATAAGTGCATTTTAGGAAAAGATTAAACATAGTTTTCCATCTATGAGCTTCATTGTTAATATATAAACAGTACATGTAAAACGTGTTTCTGAGGTTGTAAAGTACTTTTCTACATGCAAATAAAATGTAGATCTGTAAATTCACAAACAGATTTCAATTTTGAAATGGGTAAAATGAAATTACAAACATAAAAAATAAATGATTTTTGAGAAATGTTTAAACATGGTTTCACATCTATGAAACAGCACATGGAAAAAGTACTTTTCTACAAGAAAGCAAGACGTAGATCCGTAAATTCAGTTCTACATTTCAATTTTAAAAAGAATAACATAAATGTTAAAATTAAACTACAAACATTAAAATACGACTTTTTTGAGAAACGTTTAAACTTTGCTTCTCATCTATGAATTTTGATGTTTAAAAATTAACAGCCTTTGTAAAATTTTTAACAAAGATTAAAAATGTAGTTTACAACCAGAAAAGAAAATGTAGAAAATTAAATGAGTGTTTAAATTTCAATTTGAAAAAGTAAAATTAACTGCTAAAATGAATGTTCGCACATTGAAGTAAGTGCATTTTAGGAAAAGATTAAACATAGTTTTCCATCTATGAGCTTCATTGTTAATATATAAACAGTACATGTAAAACGTGTTTCAGAGGTTGTAAAGTACTTTTCTACATGCAAATAAAATGTAGATCTGTAAATTCACAAACAGATTTCAATTTTGAAATGCGTAAAATGAAATTACAAACATAAAAATTAAATGCTTTTTTGGGAAATGTTTAACCATGGTTTCACATCTATGAAACAGCACATGTAAAAACTACTTTTCTACAAGAAAGCAAGACGTAGATCCGTAAATTCACTTCTACATTTTAATTTTAAAAAGAATAACATAAATGTTAAAATGAAACTAAAAACATTAAAATACATGCTGTTTTGAGAAATGCTTAAACTTTGTTTCACATCTATTAATTTTCATGTTTAAATATTAACAGCCTTTGTAAAATTTTTAACAAAGTTTAAAAATGTAGTTTACAACCAGAAAAGAAAATGTAGAAAAATAAATACGCGTTTACATTTCAATTTGAAACAGTAAAAATAACTGCTAAAATGAATGTAAGTGCATTTTAGGAAATGATTAAACATAGGTTTCCATCTATGAGCTTCTTTGTTAATATATAATCAGTACATGTAAAACGTGCTTCAGAGGTTGTAAAGTTCTTTTATACATGCAAATAAAATGTAGATCTCGAAATTCACAAACAGATTTCAGTATGGAAAAGAATAATATAAATGGTAAAATGAAATTACAAACATAAAAAATAAATGATTTTTGAGAAATGTTTAAACATGGTTTCACATCTATGAAACAGTACATGGAAAAATTACTTTTCTACAAGAAAGCAAGACGTAGATCCGTAAATTCAGTTCTACATTTCAATTTTAAAAAGAATAACATAAATGTTAAAATTAAACTACAAACATTAAAATACGACTTTTTTTAAGAAACGTGTAAACTTTGCTTCTCATCTATGAATTTTGATGTTTAAAAATTAACAGCCTTTGTAAAATATTTAACAAAGTTTAAAAATGTAGTTTAAAACCAGAAAAGAAAATGTAGAAGAATCAATACGCGTTTAAATTTCAATTTGAAAAAAGTAAAATTAACTGCTAAAATGAATGTTCACACATTGAAATAAGAGCATTTTAGGGAATGATTAACCATAGTTTTCCATCTATGAGCTTCATTGTTAATAAATAAACAGTACATGTAAAACGTGTTTCTGAGGTTGTAAAGTTCTTTTCTACATGCAAATAAAATGTAGATCTCGAAATTCACAAACAGATTTCAGTATTGAAAAGAATAATATAAATGGTAAAATGAAATTACAAACATAAAAAATAAATGATTTTTGAGAAATGTTTAAACATGGTTTCACATCTATGAAACAGTACATGTAAAAAGTACTTTTCTACATGAAAGCACGATATAGATCCGTAAATTCAGTTCTACATTTCAATTTTAAAATGAATAACATAAATGTTAAAATTAAACTACAAACATGAAAATACGACGTTTGTGAGAAACGTTTAAACTTTGCTTCTCATCTATGAATTTTGATGTTTAAAAATTAACAGCCTTTGTAAAATTTTTAACAAAGTTTAAAAATGTAGTTTACAACCAGAAAAGAAAATGTAGAAAATTAAATACGTGTTTAAATTTCAATTTCAAAAAGTAAAATTAACTGCTAAAATGAATGTTCACACATTGAAGTAAGTGCATTTTAGGAAATGATTAACCATAGCGTTCCATCTATGAGCTTTATTGTTAATATATAAACAATACATGTAAAACGTGTTTCAGAGGTTGTAAAGTAATTTTCTACATGCAAATAAAATGTAGATCTGGAAATTCACAAACAGATTTTAATTTTGAAAAGCAGAATATAAATGGTAAAATTAAATTACAAACATAAAAATTAAATGCTTTTTTGAGAAATGTTTAACCATGGTTTCACATCTATGAAACAGCACATGTAAAAACTACTTTTCTACAAGAAAGCAAGACGTAGATCCGTAAATTCACTTCTACATTTTAATTTTAAAAAGAATAACAAAAATGTTAAAATGAAACTAAAAACATTAAAATACATGCTGTTTTGAGAAATGCTTAAACTTTGTTTCACATCTATTAATTTTCATGTTTAAATATTAACAGCCTTTGTAAAATTTTTAACAAAGTTTAAAAATGTAGTTTACAACCAGAAAAGAAAATGTAGAAAAATAAATACGCGTTTACATTTCAATTTGAAACAGTAAAAATAACTGCTAAAATGAATGTAAGTGCATTTTAGGAAATGATTAAACATAGGTTTCCATCTATGAGCTTCTTTGTTAATATATAATCAGTACATGTAAAACGTGTTTCAGAGGTTGTAAAGTACTTTTCTACATGCAAATAAAATGTAGATCTGTAAATTCACAAACAGATTTCAATTTTGAAGTGCGTAAAATGAAATTACAAACATAAAAATTAAATGCTTTTTTTATAAATGTTTAACCATGGTTTCACATCTAAGAAACTGCACATGTAAAAACTACTTTTTACAAGAAAGCAAGACGTAGATCCGTAAATTCACTTCTACATTTTAATTTTAAAAAGAATGACATAAATGTTAAAATTAAACTACAAACATTATAATACGACTTTTTTGAGAAACGTTTAAACTTTGCTTCTCATCTATGAATTTTGATGTTTAAAAATTAACAGCCTTTGTAAAATTTTTAACAAAGGTTAAAAATGTAGTTTACAACCAGAAAAGAAAATGTAGAAAATTAAATACGTGTTTAAATTTCAATTTGAAAAAGTAAAATTAACTGCTAAAATGAATGTTCACACATTGAAATAAGTGCATTTTAGGGAATGATTAACCATAGCGTTCCATCTATGAGCTTTATTGTTAATATATAAACAGTAGATGAAAAACGTGTTTCTGAGGTTGTAAAGTTCTTTTCTACATGCAAATAAAATGTAGATCTCGAAATTCACAAACAGATTTCAGTATGGAAAAGAATAATATAAATGGTAAAATGAAATTACAAACATAAAAAATAAATGATTTTTGAGAAATGTTTAAACATGGTTTCACATCTATGAAACAGTACATGGAAAAATTACTTTTCTACAAGAAAGCAAGACGTAGATCCGTAAATTCATTTCTACATTTCAATTTTAAGAAGAATGACATAAATGTTAAAATTAAACTACAAACATGAAAATACGACGTTTGTGAGAAACGTTTAAACTTTGCTTCTCATCTATGAATTTTGATGTTTAAAAATTAACAGCCTTTGTAAAATTTTTAACAAAGTTTAAAAATGTAGTTTACAACCAGAAAAGAAAATGTAGAAAATTAAATACGTGTTTAAATTTCAATTTCAAAAAGTAAAATTAACTGCTAAAATGAATGTTCACACATTGAAATAAGAGCATTTTAGGGAATGATTAACCATAGTTTTCCATCTATGAGCTTCATTGTTAATAAATAAACAGTACATGTAAAACGTGTTTCTGAGGTTGTAAAGTTCTTTTCTACATGCAAATAAAATGTAGATCTCGAAATTCACAAACAGATTTCAGTATTGAAAAGAATAATATAAATGGTAAAATGAAATTACAAACATAAAAAATAAATGATTTTTGAGAAATGTTTAAACATGGTTTCACATCTATGAAACAGTACATGTAAAAAGTACTTTTCTACATGAAAGCACGATATAGATCCGTAAATTCAGTTCTACATTTCAATTTTAAAATGAATAACATAAATGTTAAAATTAAACTACAAACATGAAAATACGACGTTTGTGAGAAACGTTTAAACTTTGCTTCTCATCTATGAATTTTGATGTTTAAAAATTAACAGCCTTTGTAAAATTTTTAACAAAGTTTAAAAATGTAGTTTACAACCAGAAAAGAAAATGTAGAAAATTAAATACGTGTTTAAATTTCAATTTCAAAAAGTAAAATTAACTGCTAAAATGAATGTTCACACATTGAAGTAAGTGCATTTTAGGAAATGATTAACCATAGCGTTCCATCTATGAGCTTTATTGTTAATATATAAACAATACATGTAAAACGTGTTTCAGAGGTTGTAAAGTAATTTTCTACATGCAAATAAAATGTAGATCTGGAAATTCACAAACAGATTTTAATTTTGAAAAGCAGAATATAAATGGTAAAATTAAATTACAAACATAAAAATTAAATGCTTTTTTGAGAAATGTTTAACCATGGTTTCACATCTATGAAACAGCACATGTAAAAACTACTTTTCTACAAGAAAGCAAGACGTAGATCCGTAAATTCACTTCTACATTTTAATTTTAAAAAGAATAACAAAAATGTTAAAATGAAACTAAAAACATTAAAATACATGCTGTTTTGAGAAATGCTTAAACTTTGTTTCACATCTATTAATTTTCATGTTTAAATATTAACAGCCTTTGTAAAATTTTTAACAAAGTTTAAAAATGTAGTTTACAACCAGAAAAGAAAATGTAGAAAAATAAATACGCGTTTACATTTCAATTTGAAACAGTAAAAATAACTGCTAAAATGAATGTAAGTGCATTTTAGGAAATGATTAAACATAGGTTTCCATCTATGAGCTTCTTTGTTAATATATAATCAGTACATGTAAAACGTGTTTCAGAGGTTGTAAAGTACTTTTCTACATGCAAATAAAATGTAGATCTGTAAATTCACAAACAGATTTCAATTTTGAAGTGCGTAAAATGAAATTACAAACATAAAAATTAAATGCTTTTTTTATAAATGTTTAACCATGGTTTCACATCTAAGAAACTGCACATGTAAAAACTACTTTTTACAAGAAAGCAAGACGTAGATCCGTAAATTCACTTCTACATTTTAATTTTAAAAAGAATGACATAAATGTTAAAATTAAACTACAAACATTATAATACGACTTTTTTGAGAAACGTTTAAACTTTGCTTCTCATCTATGAATTTTGATGTTTAAAAATTAACAGCCTTTGTAAAATTTTTAACAAAGGTTAAAAATGTAGTTTACAACCAGAAAAGAAAATGTAGAAAATTAAATACGTGTTTAAATTTCAATTTGAAAAAGTAAAATTAACTGCTAAAATGAATGTTCACACATTGAAATAAGTGCATTTTAGGGAATGATTAACCATAGCGTTCCATCTATGAGCTTTATTGTTAATATATAAACAGTAGATGAAAAACGTGTTTCTGAGGTTGTAAAGTTCTTTTCTACATGCAAATAAAATGTAGATCTCGAAATTCACAAACAGATTTCAGTATGGAAAAGAATAATATAAATGGTAAAATGAAATTACAAACATAAAAAATAAATGATTTTTGAGAAATGTTTAAACATGGTTTCACATCTATGAAACAGTACATGGAAAAATTACTTTTCTACAAGAAAGCAAGACGTAGATCCGTAAATTCATTTCTACATTTCAATTTTAAGAAGAATGACATAAATGTTAAAATTAAACTACAAACATGAAAATACGACGTTTGTGAGAAACGTTTAAACTTTGCTTCTCATCTATGAATTTTGATGTTTAAAAATTAACAGCCTTTGTAAAATTTTTAACAAAGTTTAAAAATGTAGTTTACAACCAGAAAAGAAAATGTAGAAAATTAAATACGTGTTTAAATTTCAATTTCAAAAAGTAAAATTAACTGCTAAAATGAATGTTCACACATTGAAATAAGAGCATTTTAGGGAATGATTAACCATAGTTTTCCATCTATGAGCTTCATTGTTAATAAATAAACAGTACATGTAAAACGTGTTTCTGAGGTTGTAAAGTTCTTTTCTACATGCAAATAAAATGTAGATCTCGAAATTCACAAACAGATTTCAGTATTGAAAAGAATAATATAAATGGTAAAATGAAATTACAAACATAAAAAATAAATGATTTTTGAGAAATGTTTAAACATGGTTTCACATCTATGAAACAGTACATGTAAAAAGTACTTTTCTACATGAAAGCACGATATAGATCCGTAAATTCAGTTCTACATTTCAATTTTAAAATGAATAACATAAATGTTAAAATTAAACTACAAACATGAAAATACGACGTTTGTGAGAAACGTTTAAACTTTGCTTCTCATCTATGAATTTTGATGTTTAAAAATTAACAGCCTTTGTAAAATTTTTAACAAAGTTTAAAAATGTAGTTTACAACCAGAAAAGAAAATGTAGAAAATTAAATACGTGTTTAAATTTCAATTTCAAAAAGTAAAATTAACTGCTAAAATGAATGTTCACACATTGAAGTAAGTGCATTTTAGGAAATGATTAACCATAGCGTTCCATCTATGAGCTTTATTGTTAATATATAAACAATACATGTAAAACGTGTTTCAGAGGTTGTAAAGTAATTTTCTACATGCAAATAAAATGTAGATCTGGAAATTCACAAACAGATTTTAATTTTGAAAAGCAGAATATAAATGGTAAAATTAAATTACAAACATAAAAATTAAATGCTTTTTTGAGAAATGTTTAACCATGGTTTCACATCTATGAAACAGCACATGTAAAAACTACTTTTCTACAAGAAAGCAAGACGTAGATCCGTAAATTCACTTCTACATTTTAATTTTAAAAAGAATAACAAAAATGTTAAAATGAAACTAAAAACATTAAAATACATGCTGTTTTGAGAAATGCTTAAACTTTGTTTCACATCTATTAATTTTCATGTTTAAATATTAACAGCCTTTGTAAAATTTTTAACAAAGTTTAAAAATGTAGTTTACAACCAGAAAAGAAAATGTAGAAAAATAAATACGCGTTTACATTTCAATTTGAAACAGTAAAAATAACTGCTAAAATGAATGTAAGTGCATTTTAGGAAATGATTAAACATAGGTTTCCATCTATGAGCTTCTTTGTTAATATATAATCAGTACATGTAAAACGTGTTTCAGAGGTTGTAAAGTACTTTTCTACATGCAAATAAAATGTAGATCTGTAAATTCACAAACAGATTTCAATTTTGAAGTGCGTAAAATGAAATTACAAACATAAAAATTAAATGCTTTTTTTATAAATGTTTAACCATGGTTTCACATCTAAGAAACTGCACATGTAAAAACTACTTTTTACAAGAAAGCAAGACGTAGATCCGTAAATTCACTTCTACATTTTAATTTTAAAAAGAATGACATAAATGTTAAAATTAAACTACAAACATTATAATACGACTTTTTTGAGAAACGTTTAAACTTTGCTTCTCATCTATGAATTTTGATGTTTAAAAATTAACAGCCTTTGTAAAATTTTTAACAAAGGTTAAAAATGTAGTTTACAACCAGAAAAGAAAATGTAGAAAATTAAATACGTGTTTAAATTTCAATTTGAAAAAGTAAAATTAACTGCTAAAATGAATGTTCACACATTGAAATAAGTGCATTTTAGGGAATGATTAACCATAGCGTTCCATCTATGAGCTTTATTGTTAATATATAAACAGTAGATGAAAAACGTGTTTCTGAGGTTGTAAAGTTCTTTTCTACATGCAAATAAAATGTAGATCTCGAAATTCACAAACAGATTTCAGTATGGAAAAGAATAATATAAATGGTAAAATGAAATTACAAACATAAAAAATAAATGATTTTTGAGAAATGTTTAAACATGGTTTCACATCTATGAAACAGTACATGGAAAAATTACTTTTCTACAAGAAAGCAAGACGTAGATCCGTAAATTCATTTCTACATTTCAATTTTAAGAAGAATGACATAAATGTTAAAATTAAACTACAAACATGAAAATACGACGTTTGTGAGAAACGTTTAAACTTTGCTTCTCATCTATGAATTTTGATGTTTAAAAATTAACAGCCTTTGTAAAATTTTTAACAAAGTTTAAAAATGTAGTTTACAACCAGAAAAGAAAATGTAGAAAATTAAATACGTGTTTAAATTTCAATTTCAAAAAGTAAAATTAACTGCTAAAATGAATGTTCACACATTGAAGTAAGTGCATTTTAGGAAATGATTGACCATAGCGTTCTATCTATGAGCTTTATTGTTAATATATAAACAGTACATGTAAAACGTGTTTCAGAGGTTGTAAAGTAATTTTCTACATGCAAATAAAATGTAGATCTGGAAATTCACAAACAGATTTTAATTTTGAAAAGCATAATATAAATGGTAAAATGAAATTACAAACATAAAAATTAAATGCTTTTTTGAGAAATGATTAACCATGGTTTCACATCTATGAAACAGCACATGTAAAAACTACTTTTCTACAAGAATGCAAGACGTAGATCCATAAATTCACTTCTACATTTTAATTTTAAAAAGAATAACATAAATGTTAAAATGAAACTAAAAACATTAAAATACATGCTGTTTTGAGAAATGCTTAAACTTTGTTTCACATCTATAAATTTTCATGTTTAAATATTAACAGCCTTTGTAAAATTTTTAACAAAGTTTAAAAATGTAGTTTACAACCAGAAAAGAAAATGTAGAAGAATAAATACGCGTTTGAATTTCAATTTGAAAAAGTAAAATTAACTGCTAAAATGAAATAAGTGCATTTTAGGAAATGATTAACCATAGCGTTCCATCTATGAGCTTCACTGTTAATATATAAACAGTACATGTAAAAGGTGTTTCTGAGGTTGTAAAGTACATGCAAATAAAATGTAGATCTGGAAATTCACAAACAGATTTCAATTTTGAAAAGCATAATATAAATGGTAAAATAAAATTACAAACATCAAAATTAAATGCTTTTTTGAGAAATGTTTAACCATGGTTTCACATCTATGAAACAGCACATGTAAAAAGTACTTTTCTACAAGAAAGCAAGACGTAGATCCGTAAATTCAGTTCTACATTTCAATTTTAAAAAGAATAACATAAAAGTTAAAATGAAACTACAAACATTAAAATACATGCTGTTTTGAGAAATGCTTAAACTTTGTTTCACATCTATGAATTTTCTTGTTTAAATATTAAAAGCCTTTGTAAAACTTTTAACAAAGTTTAAAAATGTAGTTTACAATCAGAAAAGATTATGTAGAAAAATAAACACGCGTTTACATTTCATTTTGAAAAAGTAAAATTAACTGCTAAAATGAATGTTAACACTTTGAAATAAGTGCATTTTAGGAACAGATTAAACATAGTTTTCTATCTGTGAGCTTCATTGTTAATATATAAACAGTACATGTAAAACGTGTTTCAGAGGATGTAAAGTACTTTTCTACATGCAAATAAAATGTAGATCTGGAAATTCACA
Organism: Narcine bancroftii; assembly: GCF_036971445.1. Taxonomy (NCBI): domain Eukaryota; kingdom Metazoa; phylum Chordata; class Chondrichthyes; order Torpediniformes; family Narcinidae; genus Narcine; species Narcine bancroftii. The sequence continues at coordinate 52,284,106 of NC_091478.1, read as the reverse complement.
AACAGATTTCAATTTTGAAATGCGTAAAATGAAATTACAAACATAAACATTAAATGCTTTTTTGAGAAATGTCTAACCATGGTTTCACATCTATGAAACAGCACATAATTCACTTCTACATTTTAATTTTAAAAAGAATAACATAAGTGTTAAAATTAAACTACAAATATTAAAATACGACTTTTTTGAGAAAGGTTTAAACTTTGTTTCACATCTATTAATTTTCATGTTCAAATATTAACAGCCTTTGTGAAATTTTTAACAAAGTTTAAAAATGTAGTTTACAAGCAGAAAAGAAAAGGTAGAAAATTAAATACGTGTTTAAATATCAATTTGAAAAAGTAAAATTAACTGCTAATATGAATGTTCACACATTGATATAAGTGCATTTTAGGAAATGATAGTTTTCCATCTATGATCTTCATGGTTAATATATAAACAGTACATGTTAAACGTGTTTCAGAGGTTGTAAAGTACTTTTCTACATGCAAATAAAATGTAGATCTGGAAATTCACAAACAGATTTCAATTTTGAAAAGCATAATATAAATGGTAAACTGAAATTACAAACATAAAAATTAAATGCTTTTTTGAGAAATGTTTAACCATGGTTTCACATCTATGAAACAGCACATGTAAAAACTACTTTTCTACAAGAAAGCAAGACGTAGATCCATAAATTCACTTCTACATTTTAATTTTAAAATGAATAACATAAAAGTTAAAATGAAACTACAAACATTAAAATACATGCTGTTTTGAGAAATGCTTAAACTTTGTTTCACATCTATGAATTTTCATGTTTAAATATTAACAGCCTTTGTAAAAATTTTAACAAAGTATAAAAATGTAGTTTACAACCAGAAAAGAAAATGTAGAAGAATAAATACGCGTTTGAATTTCAATTTGAAAAAGTAAAATTAACTGCTAAAATGAATGTTCACACATTGAAATAAGTGCATTTTAGGATATGATTAACCATAGCGTTCCATCTATGAGCTTCACTGTTAATATATAAACAGTACATGTAAAAGGTGTTTCTGAGGTTGTAAAGTACTTTTCTACATGCAAATGAAATGTAGATCTGGAAATTCACAAACAGATTTCAATTTTGAAAACCATAATATAAATGGTAAAATGAAATTACAAACATCAAAATTAAATGCTTTTTTGAGAAATGTCTAACCATGGTTTCACATCTATGAAACAGCACATAATTCACTTCTACATTTTAATTTTAAAAAGAATAACATAAGTGTTAAAATTAAACTACAAATATTAAAATACGACTTTTTTGAGAAAGGTTTAAACTTTGTTTCACATCTATTAATTTTCATGTTCAAATATTAACAGCCTTTGTGAAATTTTTAACAAAGTTTAAAAATGTAGTTTACAAGCAGAAAAGAAAAGGTAGAAAATTAAATACGTGTTTAAATATCAATTTGAAAAAGTAAAATTAACTGCTAATATGAATCACACATTGATATAAGTGCATTTTAGGAAATGATAGCGTTCCATCTATGAGCTTCACTGTTAATATATAAACAGTACATGTAAAAGGTGTTTCTGAGGTTGTAAAGTACTTTTCTACATGCAAATGAAATGTAGATCTGGAAATTCACAAACAGATTTTGAAAAGCATAATATAAATGGTAAACTGAAATTACAAACATAAAAATTAAATGCTTTTTTGAGAAATGTTTAACCATGGTTTCACATCTATGAAACAGCACATGTAAAAACTACTTTTCTACAAGAAAGCAAGACGTAGATCCATAAATTTAATTTTAATTTTAATTTTAAAATGAATAACATAAAAGTTATTTAAACATGAAAATTCATAGATGTGAAACAAAGTTTAAGCATTTCTCAAAACAGCATGTATTTTAATGTTTGTAGTTTCATTTTAACAGCCTTTGTAAAAATTTTAACAAAGTATAAAAATGTAGTTTACAACCAGAAAAGAAAATGTAGAAGAATAAATACGCGTTTGAATTTCAATTTGAAAAAGTAAAATTAACTGCTAAAATGAATGTTCACACATTGAAATAAGTGCATTTTAGGATATGATTAACCATAGCGTTCCATCTATGAGCTTCACTGTTAATATATAAACAGTACATGTAAAAGGTGTTTCTGAGGTTGTAAAGTACTTTTCTACATGCAAATGAAATGTAGATCTGGAAATTCACAAACAGATTTCAATTTTGAAAAGCATAATATAAATGGTAAAATGAAATTACAAACATCAAAATTAAATGCTTTTTTGAGAAATGTCTAACCATGGTTTCACATCTATGAAACAGCACATAATTCACTTCTACATTTTAATTTTAAAAAGAATAACATAAGTGTTAAAATTAAACTACAAATATTAAAATACGACTTTTTTGAGAAAGGTTTAAACTTTGTTTCACATCTATTAATTTTCATGTTCAAATATTAACAGCCTTTGTGAAATTTTTAACAAAGTTTAAAAATGTAGTTTACAAGCAGAAAAGAAAAGGTAGAAAATTAAATACGTGTTTAAATATCAATTTGAAAAAGTAAAATTAACTGCTAATATGAATGTTCACACATTGATATAAGTGCATTTTAGGAAATGATTAACCATAGTTTTCCATCTATGAGCTTCATGGTTAATATATAAACAGTACATGTTAAACGTGTTTCAGAGGTTGTAAAGTACTTTTCTACATGCAAATAAAATGTAGATCTGGAAATTCACAAACAGATTTCAATTTTGAAATGCGTAAAATGAAATTACAAACATAAACATTAAATGCTTTTTTGAGAAATGTCTAACCATGGTTTCACATCTATGAAACAGCACATGTAAAAACTACTTTACTAAAAGAAAACAAGACGTAGATCCGTAAATTCACTTCTACATTTTAATTTTAAAAAGAATAACATAAGTGTTAAAATTAAACTACAAATATTAAAATACGACTTTTTTGAGAAAGGTTTAAACTTTGTTTCACATCTATTAATTTTCATGTTCAAATATTAACAGCCTTTGTGAAATTTTTAACAAAGTTTAAAAATGTAGTTTACAAGCAGAAAAGAAAAGGTAGAAAATTAAATACGTGTTTAAATATCAATTTGAAAAAGTAAAATTAACTGCTAATATGAATGTTCACACATTGAAATAAGTGCATTTTAGGAAATGATTAACCATAGCATTCCATCTATGAGCTTCACTGTTAATATATAAACAGTACATGTAAAAGGTGTTTCTGAGGTTGTAAAGTACTTTTCTACATGCAAATGAAATGTAGATCTGGAAATTCACAAACAGATTTCAATTTTGAAAAGCATAATATAAATGGTAAACTGAAATTACAAACATAAAAATTAAATGCTTTTTTGAGAAATGTTTAACCATGGTTTCACATCTATGAAACAGCACATGTAAAAACTACTTTTCTACAAGAAAGCAAGACGTAGATCCATAAATTCACTTCTACATTTTAATTTTAAAATGAATAACATAAAAGTTAAAGTGAAACTACAAACATTAAAATACATGCTGTTTTGAGAAATGCTTAAACTTTGTTTCACATCTATGAATTTTCATGTTTAAATATTAACAGCCTTTGTAAAAATTTTAACAAAGTTTAAAAATGTAGTTTACAACCAGAAAAGAAAATGTAGAAGAATAAATACGCGTTTGAATTTCAATTTGAAAAAGTAAAATTAACTGCTAAAATGAATGTTCACACATTGAAATAAGTGCATTTTAGGAAATGATTAACCATAGCGTTCCATCTATGAGCTTCACTGTTAATATATAAACAGTACATGTAAAAGGTGTTTCTGAGGTTGTAAAGTACTTTTCTACATGCAAATGAAATGTAGATCTGGAAATTCACAAACAGATTTCAATTTTGAAAAGCATAATATAAATGGTAAAATGAAATTACAAACATCAAAATTAAATGCTTTTTTGAGAAATGTTTAACCATGGTTTCACATCTATGAAACAGCACATGTAAAAAGTACTTTTCTACAAGAAAGCAAGACGTAGATCCGTAAATTCAGTTCTACATTTCAATTTTAAAAAGAATAACATAAAAGTTAAAATGAAACTACAAACATTAAAATACATGCTGTTTTGAGAAATGCTTAAACTTTGTTTCACATCTATGAATTTTCTTGTTTAAATATTAAAAGCCTTTGTAAAACTTTTAACAAAGTTTAAAAATGTAGTTTACAATCAGAAAAGATTATGTAGAAAAATAAACACGCGTTTACATTTCATTTTGAAAAAGTAAAATTAACTGCTAAAATGAATGTTAACACTTTGAAATAAGTGCATTTTAGGAAAAGATTAAACATAGTTTTCTATCTGTGAGCTTCATTGTTAATATATAAACAGTACATGTAAAACGTGTTTCAGAGGATGTAAAGTCCTTTTCTACATGCAAATAAAATGTAGATCTGGAAATTCACAAACAGATTTCAATTTTGAAATGCGTAAAATGAAATTACAAACATAAACATTAAATGCTTTTTTGAGAAATGTCTAACCATGGTTTCACATCTATGAAACAGCACATAATTCACTTCTACATTTTAATTTTAAAAAGAATAACATAAGTGTTAAAATTAAACTACAAATATTAAAATACGACTTTTTTGAGAAAGGTTTAAACTTTGTTTCACATCTATTAATTTTCATGTTCAAATATTAACAGCCTTTGTGAAATTTTTAACAAAGTTTAAAAATGTAGTTTACAAGCAGAAAAGAAAAGGTAGAAAATTAAATACGTGTTTAAATATCAATTTGAAAAAGTAAAATTAACTGCTAATATTAATGTTCACACATTGATATAAGTGCATTTTAGGAAATGATAGCGTTCCATCTATGAGCTTCACTGTTAATATATAAACAGTACATGTAAAAGGTGTTTCTGAGGTTGTAAAGTACTTTTCTACATGCAAATGAAATGTAGATCTGGAAATTCACAAACAGATTTTGAAAAGCATAATATAAATGGTAAACTGAAATTACAAACATAAAAATTAAATGCTTTTTTGAGAAATGTTTAACCATGGTTTCACATCTATGAAACAGCACATGTAAAAACTACTTTTCTACAAGAAAGCAAGACGTAGATCCATAAATTCACTTCTACATTTTAATTTTAAAATGAATAACATAAAAGTTATTTAAACATGAAAATTCATAGATGTGAAACAAAGTTTAAGCATTTCTCAAAACAGCATGTATTTTAATGTTTGTAGTTTCATTTTAACAGCCTTTGTAAAAATTTTAACAAAGTATAAAAATGTAGTTTACAACCAGAAAAGAAAATGTAGAAGAATAAATACGCGTTTGAAATTCAATTTGAAAAAGTAAAATTAACTGCTAAAATGAATGTTCACACATTGAAATAAGTGCATTTTAGGAAATGATTAACCATAGCGTTCCATCTATGAGCTTCACTGTTAATATATAAACAGTACATGTAAAAGGTGTTTCTGAGGTTGTAAAGTACTTTTCTACATGCAAATGAAATGTAGATCTGGAAATTCACAAACAGATTTCAATTTTGAAAAGCATAATATAAATGGTAAAATGAAATTACAAACATCAAAATTAAATGCTTTTTTGAGAAATGTCTAACCATGGTTTCACATCTATGAAACAGCACATAATTCACTTCTACATTTTAATTTTAAAAAGAATAACATAAGTGTTAAAATTAAACTACAAACATTAAAATACGACTTTTTTTACGAAACGTGTAAACTTTGCTTCTCATCTATGAATTTTGATGTTTAAAAATTAACAGCCTTTGTAAAATATTTAACAAAGTTTAAAAATGTAGTTTAAAACCAGAAAAGAAAATGTAGAAGAATCAATACGCGTTTAAATTTCAATTTGAAAAAAGTAAAATTAACTGCTAAAATGAATGTTCACACATTGAAATAAGAGCATTTTAGGGAATGATTAACCATAGTTTTCCATCTATGAGCTTCATTGTTAATAAATAAACAGTACATGTAAAACGTGTTTCTGAGGTTGTAAAGTTCTTTTCTACATGCAAATAAAATGTAGATCTCGAAATTCACAAACAGATTTCAGTATTGAAAAGAATAATATAAATGGTAAAATGAAATTACAAACATAAAAAATAAATGATTTTTGAGAAATGTTTAAACATGGTTTCACATCTATGAAACAGTACATGTAAAAAGTACTTTTCTACATGAAAGCACGATATAGATCCGTAAATTCAGTTCTACATTTCAATTTTAAAATGAATGACATAAATGTTAAAATTAAACTACAAACATTAAAATACGACTTTTTTGAGAAACGTTTAAACTTTGCTTCTCATCTATGAATTTTGATGTTTAAAAATTAACAGTCTTTGTAAAATTTTTAACAAAGTTTAAAAATGTAGTTTACAATCAGAAAAGAAAATGTAGAAAATTAAATAGGTGTTTAAATTTCAATTTCAAAAAGTAAAAATAACTGCAAAAATGAATGTTCACACATTGAGGTAAGTGCATTTTAGGAAATGATTAAACATAGGTTTCCATCTATGAGCTTCTTTGTTAATATATAAACAGTTCATGTAATACGTGTTTCAGAGGTTGTAAAGTACTTTTCTACATGCAAATAAAATGTAGATCTGGAAATTCACAAACAGATTTCAATTTTGAAAAGCATAATATAAATGGTAAAATGAAATTACAAACATAAAAATTAAATGCTTTTTTGAGAAATGTTTAACCATGGTTTCACATCTATGAAACAGCACATGTAAGAACTACTTTTCTACAAGAAAGCAAGACGTAGATCTGTAAATTCACTTCTACATTTTAATTTTAAAAAGAATGACATAAATGTTAAAATTAAACTACAAACATTAAAATACGACTTTTTTGAGAAACGTTTAAACTTTGCTTCTCATCTATGAATTGTGATGTTTAAAAATTAACAGCCGTTGTAAAATTTTTAACAAAGTTTAAAAATGTAGTTTACAAACAGAAAAGAAAATGTAGAAGAATCAATACGCGTTTAAATTTCAATTTGAAAAAAAAACTAACTGCTAAGATCAATCTTAACACATTGAAATAAGTGCATTTTAGGAAAAGATTAAACATAGTTTTCCATCTATGAGCTTCATTGTTAATATATAAACAGTACATGTAAAACGTGTTTCTGAGGTTGTAAAGTACTTTTCTACATGCAAATAAAATGTAGATCTGTAAATTCACAAACAGATTTCAATTTTGAAATGGGTAAAATGAAATTACAAACATAAAAAATAAATGATTTTTGAGAAATGTTTAAACATGGTTTCACATCTATGAAACAGCACATGGAAAAAGTACTTTTCTACAAGAAAGCAAGACGTAGATCCGTAAATTCAGTTCTACATTTCAATTTTAAAAAGAATAACATAAATGTTAAAATTAAACTACAAACATTAAAATACGACTTTTTTGAGAAACGTTTAAACTTTGCTTCTCATCTATGAATTTTGATGTTTAAAAATTAACAGCCTTTGTAAAATTTTTAACAAAGATTAAAAATGTAGTTTACAACCAGAAAAGAAAATGTAGAAAATTAAATGAGTGTTTAAATTTCAATTTGAAAAAGTAAAATTAACTGCTAAAATGAATGTTCGCACATTGAAGTAAGTGCATTTTAGGAAAAGATTAAACATAGTTTTCCATCTATGAGCTTCATTGTTAATATATAAACAGTACATGTAAAACGTGTTTCAGAGGTTGTAAAGTACTTTTCTACATGCAAATAAAATGTAGATCTGTAAATTCACAAACAGATTTCAATTTTGAAATGCGTAAAATGAAATTACAAACATAAAAATTAAATGCTTTTTTGGGAAATGTTTAACCATGGTTTCACATCTATGAAACAGCACATGTAAAAACTACTTTTCTACAAGAAAGCAAGACGTAGATCCGTAAATTCACTTCTACATTTTAATTTTAAAAAGAATAACATAAATGTTAAAATGAAACTAAAAACATTAAAATACATGCTGTTTTGAGAAATGCTTAAACTTTGTTTCACATCTATTAATTTTCATGTTTAAATATTAACAGCCTTTGTAAAATTTTTAACAAAGTTTAAAAATGTAGTTTACAACCAGAAAAGAAAATGTAGAAAAATAAATACGCGTTTACATTTCAATTTGAAACAGTAAAAATAACTGCTAAAATGAATGTAAGTGCATTTTAGGAAATGATTAAACATAGGTTTCCATCTATGAGCTTCTTTGTTAATATATAATCAGTACATGTAAAACGTGCTTCAGAGGTTGTAAAGTTCTTTTATACATGCAAATAAAATGTAGATCTCGAAATTCACAAACAGATTTCAGTATGGAAAAGAATAATATAAATGGTAAAATGAAATTACAAACATAAAAAATAAATGATTTTTGAGAAATGTTTAAACATGGTTTCACATCTATGAAACAGTACATGGAAAAATTACTTTTCTACAAGAAAGCAAGACGTAGATCCGTAAATTCAGTTCTACATTTCAATTTTAAAAAGAATAACATAAATGTTAAAATTAAACTACAAACATTAAAATACGACTTTTTTTAAGAAACGTGTAAACTTTGCTTCTCATCTATGAATTTTGATGTTTAAAAATTAACAGCCTTTGTAAAATATTTAACAAAGTTTAAAAATGTAGTTTAAAACCAGAAAAGAAAATGTAGAAGAATCAATACGCGTTTAAATTTCAATTTGAAAAAAGTAAAATTAACTGCTAAAATGAATGTTCACACATTGAAATAAGAGCATTTTAGGGAATGATTAACCATAGTTTTCCATCTATGAGCTTCATTGTTAATAAATAAACAGTACATGTAAAACGTGTTTCTGAGGTTGTAAAGTTCTTTTCTACATGCAAATAAAATGTAGATCTCGAAATTCACAAACAGATTTCAGTATTGAAAAGAATAATATAAATGGTAAAATGAAATTACAAACATAAAAAATAAATGATTTTTGAGAAATGTTTAAACATGGTTTCACATCTATGAAACAGTACATGTAAAAAGTACTTTTCTACATGAAAGCACGATATAGATCCGTAAATTCAGTTCTACATTTCAATTTTAAAATGAATAACATAAATGTTAAAATTAAACTACAAACATGAAAATACGACGTTTGTGAGAAACGTTTAAACTTTGCTTCTCATCTATGAATTTTGATGTTTAAAAATTAACAGCCTTTGTAAAATTTTTAACAAAGTTTAAAAATGTAGTTTACAACCAGAAAAGAAAATGTAGAAAATTAAATACGTGTTTAAATTTCAATTTCAAAAAGTAAAATTAACTGCTAAAATGAATGTTCACACATTGAAGTAAGTGCATTTTAGGAAATGATTAACCATAGCGTTCCATCTATGAGCTTTATTGTTAATATATAAACAATACATGTAAAACGTGTTTCAGAGGTTGTAAAGTAATTTTCTACATGCAAATAAAATGTAGATCTGGAAATTCACAAACAGATTTTAATTTTGAAAAGCAGAATATAAATGGTAAAATTAAATTACAAACATAAAAATTAAATGCTTTTTTGAGAAATGTTTAACCATGGTTTCACATCTATGAAACAGCACATGTAAAAACTACTTTTCTACAAGAAAGCAAGACGTAGATCCGTAAATTCACTTCTACATTTTAATTTTAAAAAGAATAACAAAAATGTTAAAATGAAACTAAAAACATTAAAATACATGCTGTTTTGAGAAATGCTTAAACTTTGTTTCACATCTATTAATTTTCATGTTTAAATATTAACAGCCTTTGTAAAATTTTTAACAAAGTTTAAAAATGTAGTTTACAACCAGAAAAGAAAATGTAGAAAAATAAATACGCGTTTACATTTCAATTTGAAACAGTAAAAATAACTGCTAAAATGAATGTAAGTGCATTTTAGGAAATGATTAAACATAGGTTTCCATCTATGAGCTTCTTTGTTAATATATAATCAGTACATGTAAAACGTGTTTCAGAGGTTGTAAAGTACTTTTCTACATGCAAATAAAATGTAGATCTGTAAATTCACAAACAGATTTCAATTTTGAAGTGCGTAAAATGAAATTACAAACATAAAAATTAAATGCTTTTTTTATAAATGTTTAACCATGGTTTCACATCTAAGAAACTGCACATGTAAAAACTACTTTTTACAAGAAAGCAAGACGTAGATCCGTAAATTCACTTCTACATTTTAATTTTAAAAAGAATGACATAAATGTTAAAATTAAACTACAAACATTATAATACGACTTTTTTGAGAAACGTTTAAACTTTGCTTCTCATCTATGAATTTTGATGTTTAAAAATTAACAGCCTTTGTAAAATTTTTAACAAAGGTTAAAAATGTAGTTTACAACCAGAAAAGAAAATGTAGAAAATTAAATACGTGTTTAAATTTCAATTTGAAAAAGTAAAATTAACTGCTAAAATGAATGTTCACACATTGAAATAAGTGCATTTTAGGGAATGATTAACCATAGCGTTCCATCTATGAGCTTTATTGTTAATATATAAACAGTAGATGAAAAACGTGTTTCTGAGGTTGTAAAGTTCTTTTCTACATGCAAATAAAATGTAGATCTCGAAATTCACAAACAGATTTCAGTATGGAAAAGAATAATATAAATGGTAAAATGAAATTACAAACATAAAAAATAAATGATTTTTGAGAAATGTTTAAACATGGTTTCACATCTATGAAACAGTACATGGAAAAATTACTTTTCTACAAGAAAGCAAGACGTAGATCCGTAAATTCATTTCTACATTTCAATTTTAAGAAGAATGACATAAATGTTAAAATTAAACTACAAACATGAAAATACGACGTTTGTGAGAAACGTTTAAACTTTGCTTCTCATCTATGAATTTTGATGTTTAAAAATTAACAGCCTTTGTAAAATTTTTAACAAAGTTTAAAAATGTAGTTTACAACCAGAAAAGAAAATGTAGAAAATTAAATACGTGTTTAAATTTCAATTTCAAAAAGTAAAATTAACTGCTAAAATGAATGTTCACACATTGAAATAAGAGCATTTTAGGGAATGATTAACCATAGTTTTCCATCTATGAGCTTCATTGTTAATAAATAAACAGTACATGTAAAACGTGTTTCTGAGGTTGTAAAGTTCTTTTCTACATGCAAATAAAATGTAGATCTCGAAATTCACAAACAGATTTCAGTATTGAAAAGAATAATATAAATGGTAAAATGAAATTACAAACATAAAAAATAAATGATTTTTGAGAAATGTTTAAACATGGTTTCACATCTATGAAACAGTACATGTAAAAAGTACTTTTCTACATGAAAGCACGATATAGATCCGTAAATTCAGTTCTACATTTCAATTTTAAAATGAATAACATAAATGTTAAAATTAAACTACAAACATGAAAATACGACGTTTGTGAGAAACGTTTAAACTTTGCTTCTCATCTATGAATTTTGATGTTTAAAAATTAACAGCCTTTGTAAAATTTTTAACAAAGTTTAAAAATGTAGTTTACAACCAGAAAAGAAAATGTAGAAAATTAAATACGTGTTTAAATTTCAATTTCAAAAAGTAAAATTAACTGCTAAAATGAATGTTCACACATTGAAGTAAGTGCATTTTAGGAAATGATTAACCATAGCGTTCCATCTATGAGCTTTATTGTTAATATATAAACAATACATGTAAAACGTGTTTCAGAGGTTGTAAAGTAATTTTCTACATGCAAATAAAATGTAGATCTGGAAATTCACAAACAGATTTTAATTTTGAAAAGCAGAATATAAATGGTAAAATTAAATTACAAACATAAAAATTAAATGCTTTTTTGAGAAATGTTTAACCATGGTTTCACATCTATGAAACAGCACATGTAAAAACTACTTTTCTACAAGAAAGCAAGACGTAGATCCGTAAATTCACTTCTACATTTTAATTTTAAAAAGAATAACAAAAATGTTAAAATGAAACTAAAAACATTAAAATACATGCTGTTTTGAGAAATGCTTAAACTTTGTTTCACATCTATTAATTTTCATGTTTAAATATTAACAGCCTTTGTAAAATTTTTAACAAAGTTTAAAAATGTAGTTTACAACCAGAAAAGAAAATGTAGAAAAATAAATACGCGTTTACATTTCAATTTGAAACAGTAAAAATAACTGCTAAAATGAATGTAAGTGCATTTTAGGAAATGATTAAACATAGGTTTCCATCTATGAGCTTCTTTGTTAATATATAATCAGTACATGTAAAACGTGTTTCAGAGGTTGTAAAGTACTTTTCTACATGCAAATAAAATGTAGATCTGTAAATTCACAAACAGATTTCAATTTTGAAGTGCGTAAAATGAAATTACAAACATAAAAATTAAATGCTTTTTTTATAAATGTTTAACCATGGTTTCACATCTAAGAAACTGCACATGTAAAAACTACTTTTTACAAGAAAGCAAGACGTAGATCCGTAAATTCACTTCTACATTTTAATTTTAAAAAGAATGACATAAATGTTAAAATTAAACTACAAACATTATAATACGACTTTTTTGAGAAACGTTTAAACTTTGCTTCTCATCTATGAATTTTGATGTTTAAAAATTAACAGCCTTTGTAAAATTTTTAACAAAGGTTAAAAATGTAGTTTACAACCAGAAAAGAAAATGTAGAAAATTAAATACGTGTTTAAATTTCAATTTGAAAAAGTAAAATTAACTGCTAAAATGAATGTTCACACATTGAAATAAGTGCATTTTAGGGAATGATTAACCATAGCGTTCCATCTATGAGCTTTATTGTTAATATATAAACAGTAGATGAAAAACGTGTTTCTGAGGTTGTAAAGTTCTTTTCTACATGCAAATAAAATGTAGATCTCGAAATTCACAAACAGATTTCAGTATGGAAAAGAATAATATAAATGGTAAAATGAAATTACAAACATAAAAAATAAATGATTTTTGAGAAATGTTTAAACATGGTTTCACATCTATGAAACAGTACATGGAAAAATTACTTTTCTACAAGAAAGCAAGACGTAGATCCGTAAATTCATTTCTACATTTCAATTTTAAGAAGAATGACATAAATGTTAAAATTAAACTACAAACATGAAAATACGACGTTTGTGAGAAACGTTTAAACTTTGCTTCTCATCTATGAATTTTGATGTTTAAAAATTAACAGCCTTTGTAAAATTTTTAACAAAGTTTAAAAATGTAGTTTACAACCAGAAAAGAAAATGTAGAAAATTAAATACGTGTTTAAATTTCAATTTCAAAAAGTAAAATTAACTGCTAAAATGAATGTTCACACATTGAAATAAGAGCATTTTAGGGAATGATTAACCATAGTTTTCCATCTATGAGCTTCATTGTTAATAAATAAACAGTACATGTAAAACGTGTTTCTGAGGTTGTAAAGTTCTTTTCTACATGCAAATAAAATGTAGATCTCGAAATTCACAAACAGATTTCAGTATTGAAAAGAATAATATAAATGGTAAAATGAAATTACAAACATAAAAAATAAATGATTTTTGAGAAATGTTTAAACATGGTTTCACATCTATGAAACAGTACATGTAAAAAGTACTTTTCTACATGAAAGCACGATATAGATCCGTAAATTCAGTTCTACATTTCAATTTTAAAATGAATAACATAAATGTTAAAATTAAACTACAAACATGAAAATACGACGTTTGTGAGAAACGTTTAAACTTTGCTTCTCATCTATGAATTTTGATGTTTAAAAATTAACAGCCTTTGTAAAATTTTTAACAAAGTTTAAAAATGTAGTTTACAACCAGAAAAGAAAATGTAGAAAATTAAATACGTGTTTAAATTTCAATTTCAAAAAGTAAAATTAACTGCTAAAATGAATGTTCACACATTGAAGTAAGTGCATTTTAGGAAATGATTAACCATAGCGTTCCATCTATGAGCTTTATTGTTAATATATAAACAATACATGTAAAACGTGTTTCAGAGGTTGTAAAGTAATTTTCTACATGCAAATAAAATGTAGATCTGGAAATTCACAAACAGATTTTAATTTTGAAAAGCAGAATATAAATGGTAAAATTAAATTACAAACATAAAAATTAAATGCTTTTTTGAGAAATGTTTAACCATGGTTTCACATCTATGAAACAGCACATGTAAAAACTACTTTTCTACAAGAAAGCAAGACGTAGATCCGTAAATTCACTTCTACATTTTAATTTTAAAAAGAATAACAAAAATGTTAAAATGAAACTAAAAACATTAAAATACATGCTGTTTTGAGAAATGCTTAAACTTTGTTTCACATCTATTAATTTTCATGTTTAAATATTAACAGCCTTTGTAAAATTTTTAACAAAGTTTAAAAATGTAGTTTACAACCAGAAAAGAAAATGTAGAAAAATAAATACGCGTTTACATTTCAATTTGAAACAGTAAAAATAACTGCTAAAATGAATGTAAGTGCATTTTAGGAAATGATTAAACATAGGTTTCCATCTATGAGCTTCTTTGTTAATATATAATCAGTACATGTAAAACGTGTTTCAGAGGTTGTAAAGTACTTTTCTACATGCAAATAAAATGTAGATCTGTAAATTCACAAACAGATTTCAATTTTGAAGTGCGTAAAATGAAATTACAAACATAAAAATTAAATGCTTTTTTTATAAATGTTTAACCATGGTTTCACATCTAAGAAACTGCACATGTAAAAACTACTTTTTACAAGAAAGCAAGACGTAGATCCGTAAATTCACTTCTACATTTTAATTTTAAAAAGAATGACATAAATGTTAAAATTAAACTACAAACATTATAATACGACTTTTTTGAGAAACGTTTAAACTTTGCTTCTCATCTATGAATTTTGATGTTTAAAAATTAACAGCCTTTGTAAAATTTTTAACAAAGGTTAAAAATGTAGTTTACAACCAGAAAAGAAAATGTAGAAAATTAAATACGTGTTTAAATTTCAATTTGAAAAAGTAAAATTAACTGCTAAAATGAATGTTCACACATTGAAATAAGTGCATTTTAGGGAATGATTAACCATAGCGTTCCATCTATGAGCTTTATTGTTAATATATAAACAGTAGATGAAAAACGTGTTTCTGAGGTTGTAAAGTTCTTTTCTACATGCAAATAAAATGTAGATCTCGAAATTCACAAACAGATTTCAGTATGGAAAAGAATAATATAAATGGTAAAATGAAATTACAAACATAAAAAATAAATGATTTTTGAGAAATGTTTAAACATGGTTTCACATCTATGAAACAGTACATGGAAAAATTACTTTTCTACAAGAAAGCAAGACGTAGATCCGTAAATTCATTTCTACATTTCAATTTTAAGAAGAATGACATAAATGTTAAAATTAAACTACAAACATGAAAATACGACGTTTGTGAGAAACGTTTAAACTTTGCTTCTCATCTATGAATTTTGATGTTTAAAAATTAACAGCCTTTGTAAAATTTTTAACAAAGTTTAAAAATGTAGTTTACAACCAGAAAAGAAAATGTAGAAAATTAAATACGTGTTTAAATTTCAATTTCAAAAAGTAAAATTAACTGCTAAAATGAATGTTCACACATTGAAGTAAGTGCATTTTAGGAAATGATTGACCATAGCGTTCTATCTATGAGCTTTATTGTTAATATATAAACAGTACATGTAAAACGTGTTTCAGAGGTTGTAAAGTAATTTTCTACATGCAAATAAAATGTAGATCTGGAAATTCACAAACAGATTTTAATTTTGAAAAGCATAATATAAATGGTAAAATGAAATTACAAACATAAAAATTAAATGCTTTTTTGAGAAATGATTAACCATGGTTTCACATCTATGAAACAGCACATGTAAAAACTACTTTTCTACAAGAATGCAAGACGTAGATCCATAAATTCACTTCTACATTTTAATTTTAAAAAGAATAACATAAATGTTAAAATGAAACTAAAAACATTAAAATACATGCTGTTTTGAGAAATGCTTAAACTTTGTTTCACATCTATAAATTTTCATGTTTAAATATTAACAGCCTTTGTAAAATTTTTAACAAAGTTTAAAAATGTAGTTTACAACCAGAAAAGAAAATGTAGAAGAATAAATACGCGTTTGAATTTCAATTTGAAAAAGTAAAATTAACTGCTAAAATGAAATAAGTGCATTTTAGGAAATGATTAACCATAGCGTTCCATCTATGAGCTTCACTGTTAATATATAAACAGTACATGTAAAAGGTGTTTCTGAGGTTGTAAAGTACATGCAAATAAAATGTAGATCTGGAAATTCACAAACAGATTTCAATTTTGAAAAGCATAATATAAATGGTAAAATAAAATTACAAACATCAAAATTAAATGCTTTTTTGAGAAATGTTTAACCATGGTTTCACATCTATGAAACAGCACATGTAAAAAGTACTTTTCTACAAGAAAGCAAGACGTAGATCCGTAAATTCAGTTCTGCATTTCAATTTTAAAAAGAATAACATAAAAGTTAAAATGAAACTACAAACATTAAAATACATGCTGTTTTGAGAAATGCTTAAACTTTGTTTCACATCTATGAATTTTCTTGTTTAAATATTAAAAGCCTTTGTAAAACTTTTAACAAAGTTTAAAAATGTAGTTTACAATCAGAAAAGATTATGTAGAAAAATAAACACGCGTTTACATTTCATTTTGAAAAAGTAAAATTAACTGCTAAAATGAATGTTAACACTTTGAAATAAGTGCATTTTAGGAAAAGATTAAACATAGTTTTCTATCTGTGAGCTTCATTGTTAATATATAAACAGTACATGTAAAACGTGTTTCAGAGGATGTAAAGTACTTTTCTACATGCAAATAAAATGTAGATCTGGAAATTCACAAACAGATTTCAATTTTGAAATGCGTAAAATGAAATTACAAACATAAACATTAAATGCTTTTTTGAGAAATGTCTAACCATGGTTTCACATCTATGAAACAGCACATAATTCACTTCTACATTTTAATTTTAAAAAGAATAACATAAGTGTTAAAATTAAACTACAAATATTAAAATACGACTTTTTTGAGAAAGGTTTAAACTTTGTTTCACATCTATTAATTTTCATGTTCAAATATTAACAGCCTTTGTGAAATTTTTAACAAAGTTTAAAAATGTAGTTTACAAGCAGAAAAGAAAAGGTAGAAAATTAAATACGTGTTTAAATATCAATTTGAAAAAGTAAAATTAACTGCTAATATGAATGTTCACACATTGATATAAGTGCATTTTAGGAAATGATAGCGTTCCATCTATGAGCTTCACTGTTAATATATAAACAGTACATGTAAAAGGTGTTTCTGAGGTTGTAAAGTACTTTTCTACATGCAAATGAAATGTAGATCTGGAAATTCACAAACAGATTTTGAAAAGCATAATATAAATGGTAAACTGAAATTACAAACATAAAAATTA
Source organism: Narcine bancroftii (assembly GCF_036971445.1). NCBI lineage: Eukaryota > Metazoa > Chordata > Chondrichthyes > Torpediniformes > Narcinidae > Narcine > Narcine bancroftii. Next base: position 52,266,593 of record NC_091478.1, on the reverse strand, counting down.
AATGCTTTTTTGAGAAATGTTTAACCATGGTTTCACATCTATGAAACAGCACATGTAAAAACTACTTTTCTACAAGAAAGCAAGACGTAGATCCATAAATTCACTTCTACATTTTAATTTTAAAATGAATAACATAAAAGTTATTTAAACATGAAAATTCATAGATGTGAAACAAAGTTTAAGCATTTCTCAAAACAGCATGTATTTTAATGTTTGTAGTTTCATTTTAACAGCCTTTGTAAAAATTTTAACAAAGTATAAAAATGTAGTTTACAACCAGAAAAGAAAATGTAGAAGAATAAATACGCGTTTGAAATTCAATTTGAAAAAGTAAAATTAACTGCTAAAATGAATGTTCACACATTGAAATAAGTGCATTTTAGGAAATGATTAACCATAGCGTTCCATCTATGAGCTTCACTGTTAATATATAAACAGTACATGTAAAAGGTGTTTCTGAGGTTGTAAAGTACTTTTCTACATGCAAATGAAATGTAGATCTGGAAATTCACAAACAGATTTCAATTTTGAAAAGCATAATATAAATGGTAAAATGAAATTACAAACATCAAAATTAAATGCTTTTTTGAGAAATGTCTAACCATGGTTTCACATCTATGAAACAGCACATAATTCACTTCTACATTTTAATTTTAAAAAGAATAACATAAGTGTTAAAATTAAACTACAAACATTAAAATACGACTTTTTTTACGAAACGTGTAAACTTTGCTTCTCATCTATGAATTTTGATGTTTAAAAATTAACAGCCTTTGTAAAATATTTAACAAAGTTTAAAAATGTAGTTTAAAACCAGAAAAGAAAATGTAGAAGAATCAATACGCGTTTAAATTTCAATTTGAAAAAAGTAAAATTAACTGCTAAAATGAATGTTCACACATTGAAATAAGAGCATTTTAGGGAATGATTAACCATAGTTTTCCATCTATGAGCTTCATTGTTAATAAATAAACAGTACATGTAAAACGTGTTTCTGAGGTTGTAAAGTTCTTTTCTACATGCAAATAAAATGTAGATCTCGAAATTCACAAACAGATTTCAGTATTGAAAAGAATAATATAAATGGTAAAATGAAATTACAAACATAAAAAATAAATGATTTTTGAGAAATGTTTAAACATGGTTTCACATCTATGAAACAGTACATGTAAAAAGTACTTTTCTACATGAAAGCACGATATAGATCCGTAAATTCAGTTCTACATTTCAATTTTAAAATGAATGACATAAATGTTAAAATTAAACTACAAACATTAAAATACGACTTTTTTGAGAAACGTTTAAACTTTGCTTCTCATCTATGAATTTTGATGTTTAAAAATTAACAGTCTTTGTAAAATTTTTAACAAAGTTTAAAAATGTAGTTTACAATCAGAAAAGAAAATGTAGAAAATTAAATAGGTGTTTAAATTTCAATTTCAAAAAGTAAAAATAACTGCAAAAATGAATGTTCACACATTGAGGTAAGTGCATTTTAGGAAATGATTAAACATAGGTTTCCATCTATGAGCTTCTTTGTTAATATATAAACAGTTCATGTAATACGTGTTTCAGAGGTTGTAAAGTACTTTTCTACATGCAAATAAAATGTAGATCTGGAAATTCACAAACAGATTTCAATTTTGAAAAGCATAATATAAATGGTAAAATGAAATTACAAACATAAAAATTAAATGCTTTTTTGAGAAATGTTTAACCATGGTTTCACATCTATGAAACAGCACATGTAAGAACTACTTTTCTACAAGAAAGCAAGACGTAGATCTGTAAATTCACTTCTACATTTTAATTTTAAAAAGAATGACATAAATGTTAAAATTAAACTACAAACATTAAAATACGACTTTTTTGAGAAACGTTTAAACTTTGCTTCTCATCTATGAATTGTGATGTTTAAAAATTAACAGCCGTTGTAAAATTTTTAACAAAGTTTAAAAATGTAGTTTACAAACAGAAAAGAAAATGTAGAAGAATCAATACGCGTTTAAATTTCAATTTGAAAAAAAAACTAACTGCTAAGATCAATCTTAACACATTGAAATAAGTGCATTTTAGGAAAAGATTAAACATAGTTTTCCATCTATGAGCTTCATTGTTAATATATAAACAGTACATGTAAAACGTGTTTCTGAGGTTGTAAAGTACTTTTCTACATGCAAATAAAATGTAGATCTGTAAATTCACAAACAGATTTCAATTTTGAAATGGGTAAAATGAAATTACAAACATAAAAAATAAATGATTTTTGAGAAATGTTTAAACATGGTTTCACATCTATGAAACAGCACATGGAAAAAGTACTTTTCTACAAGAAAGCAAGACGTAGATCCGTAAATTCAGTTCTACATTTCAATTTTAAAAAGAATAACATAAATGTTAAAATTAAACTACAAACATTAAAATACGACTTTTTTGAGAAACGTTTAAACTTTGCTTCTCATCTATGAATTTTGATGTTTAAAAATTAACAGCCTTTGTAAAATTTTTAACAAAGATTAAAAATGTAGTTTACAACCAGAAAAGAAAATGTAGAAAATTAAATGAGTGTTTAAATTTCAATTTGAAAAAGTAAAATTAACTGCTAAAATGAATGTTCGCACATTGAAGTAAGTGCATTTTAGGAAAAGATTAAACATAGTTTTCCATCTATGAGCTTCATTGTTAATATATAAACAGTACATGTAAAACGTGTTTCAGAGGTTGTAAAGTACTTTTCTACATGCAAATAAAATGTAGATCTGTAAATTCACAAACAGATTTCAATTTTGAAATGCGTAAAATGAAATTACAAACATAAAAATTAAATGCTTTTTTGGGAAAATGTTTAACCATGGTTTCACATCTATGAAACAGCACATGTAAAAACTACTTTTCTACAAGAAAGCAAGACGTAGATCTGTAAATTCACTTCTACATTTTTATTTTAAGAAGAATGACATAAATGTTAAAATTAAACTACAAACATTAAAATACGACTTTTTTGAGAAACGTTTAAACTTTGCTTCTCATCTATGAATTTTGATGTTTAAAAATTAACAGCCTTTGTAAAATATTTAACAAAGTTTAAAAATGTAGTTTAAAACCAGAAAAGAAAATGTAGAAGAATCAATACGCGTTTAAATTTCAATTTGAAAAAGTAAAATTAACTGCTAAAATGAATGTTCACACATTGAAATAAGTGCATTTTAGGAAATGATTAACCATAGTGTTCCATCTATGAGCTTTATTGTAAATATATAAACAGTAGATGAAAAACGTGTTTCTGAGGTTGTAAAGTTCTTTTATACATGCAAATAAAATGTAGATCTCGAAATTCACAAACAGATTTCAGTATTGAAAAGAATAATATAAATGGTAAAATGAAATTACAAACATAAAAAATAAATGATTTTTGAGAAATGTTTAAACATGGTTTCACATCTATGAAACAGTACATGTAAAAAGTACTTTTCTACATGAAAGCACGACATAGATCCGTAAATTCAGTTCTACATTTCAATTTTAAAATGAATAACATAAATGTTAAAATTAAACTACAAACATGAAAATACGACGTTTGTGAGAAACGTTTAAACTTTGCTTCTCATCTATGAATTTTGATGTTTAAAAATTAACAGCCTTTGTAAAATTTTTAACAAAGTTTAAAAATGTAGTTTACAACCAGAAAAGAAAATATAGAAAATTAAATACGTGTTTAAATTTCAATTTCAAAAAGTAAAATTAACTGCTAAAATGAATGTTCACACATTGAAGTAAGTGCATTTTAGGAAATGATTAACCATAGCGTTCCATCTATGAGCTTTATTGTTAATATATAAACAGTACATGTAAAACGTGTTTCAGAGGTTGTAAAGTAATTTTCTACATGCAAATAAAATGTAGATCTGGAAATTCACAAACAGATTTTAATTTTGAAAAGCAGAATATAAATGGTAAAATTAAATTACAAACATAAAAATTAAATGCTTTTTTGAGAAATGTTTAACCATGGTTTCACATCTATGAAACAGCACATGTAAGAACTACTTTTCTACAAGAAAGCAAGACGTAGATCCGTAAATTCACTTCTACATTTTAATTTTAAAAGGAATAACATAAATGTTAAAATGAAACTAAAAACATTAAAATACATGCTGTTTTGAGAAATGCTTAAACTTTGTTTCACATCTATTAATTTTCATGTTTAAATATTAACAGCCTTTGTAAAATTTTTAACAAAGTTTAAAAATGTAGTTTACAACCAGAAAAGAAAATGTAGAAAAATAAATACGCGTTTACATTTCAATTTGAAACAGTAAAAATAACTGCTAAAATGAATGTAAGTGCATTTTAGGAAATGATTAAACATAGGTTTCCATCTATGAGCTTCTTTGTTAATATATAATCAGTACATGTAAAACGTGTTTCAGAGGTTGTAAAGTACTTTTCTACATGCAAATAAAATGTAGATCTGTAAATTCACAAACAGATTTCAATTTTGAAGTGCGTAAAATGAAATTACAAACATAAAAATTAAATGCTTTTTTAATAAATGTTTAACCATGGTTTCACATCTAAGAAACTGCACATGTAAAAACAACTTTTCTACAAGAAAGCAAGACGTAGATCCGTAAATTCACTTCTACATTTTAATTTTAAAAAGAATGACATAAATGTTAAAATCAAACTACAAACATTAAAATACGACTTTTTTGAGAAACGTTTAAACTTTGCTTCTCATCTATGAATTTTGATGTTTAAAAATTAACAGCCTTTGTAAAATATTTAACAAAGTTTAAAAATGTCGTTTAAAACCAGAAAAGAAAATGTAGAAGAATCAATACACGTTTAAATTTCAATTTGAAAAAGTAAAATTAACTGCTAAAATGAATGTTCACACATTGAAATAAGAGCATTTTAGGAAATGATTAACCATAGTTTTCCATCTATGAGCTTCATTGTTAATATATAAACAGTACATGTAAAACGTGTTTCTGAGGTTGTAAAGTTCTTTTCTACATGCAAATAAAATGTAGATCTCGAAATTCACAAACAGATTTCAGTATTGAAAAGAATAATATAAATGGTAAAATGAAATTACAAACATAAAAAATAAATGATTTTTGAGAAATGTTTAAACATGGTTTCACATCTATGAAACAGCACATGTAAAAAGTACTTTTCTACATGAAAGCACGATATAGATCCGTAAATTCAGTTCTACATTTCAATTTTAAAATGAATAACATAAATGTTAAAATTAAACTACAAACATTAAAATACGACGTTTTTGAGAAACGTTTAAACTTTGCTTCTCATCTATGAATTTTGATGTTTAAAAATTAACAGCCTTTGTAAAATTTTTAACAAAGTTTAAAAATGTAGTTTACAACCAGAAAAGAAAATGTAGAAAATTAAATACGTGTTTAAATTTCAATTTCAAAAAGTAAAATTAACTGCTAAAATGAATGTTCACACATTGAAGTAAGTGCATTTTAGGAAATGATTAACCATAGCGTTCCATCTATGAGCTTTATTGTTAATATATAAACAGTACATGTAAAACGTGTTAAAGAGGTTGTAAAGTAATTTTCTACATGCAAATAAAATGTAGATCTGGAAATTCACAAACAGATTTTAATTTTGAAAAGCATAATATAAATGGTAAAATGAAATTACAAACATAAAAATTAAATGCTTTTTTGAGAAATGTTTAACCATGGTTTCACATCTATGAAACAGCACATGTAAAAACTACTTTTCTACAAGAAAGCAAGACGTAGATCCGTAAATTCACTTCTACATTTTAATTTTAAAAAGAATAACATAAATGTTAAAATGAAACTAAAAACATTAAAATACATGCTGTTTTGAGAAATGCTTAAACTTTGTTTCACATCTATTAATTTTCATGTTTAAATATTAACAGCCTTTGTAAAATTTTTAACAAAGTTTAAAAATGTAGTTTACAACCAGAAAAGAAAATGTAGAAAAATAAATACGCGTTTACATTTCAATTTGAAACAGTAAAAATAACTGCTAAAATGAATGTAAGTGCATTTTAGGAAATGATTAAACATAGGTTTCCATCTATGAGCTTCTTTGTTAATATATAATCAGTACATGTAAAACGTGCTTCAGAGGTTGTAAAGTTCTTTTATACATGCAAATAAAATGTAGATCTCGAAATTCACAAACAGATTTCAGTATGGAAAAGAATAATATAAATGGTAAAATGAAATTACAAACATAAAAAATAAATGATTTTTGAGAAATGTTTAAACATGGTTTCACATCTATGAAACAGTACATGGAAAAATTACTTTTCTACAAGAAAGCAAGACGTAGATCCGTAAATTCAGTTCTACATTTCAATTTTAAAAAGAATAACATAAATGTTAAAATTAAACTACAAACATTAAAATACGACTTTTTTTAAGAAACGTGTAAACTTTGCTTCTCATCTATGAATTTTGATGTTTAAAAATTAACAGCCTTTGTAAAATATTTAACAAAGTTTAAAAATGTAGTTTAAAACCAGAAAAGAAAATGTAGAAGAATCAATACGCGTTTAAATTTCAATTTGAAAAAAGTAAAATTAACTGCTAAAATGAATGTTCACACATTGAAATAAGAGCATTTTAGGGAATGATTAACCATAGTTTTCCATCTATGAGCTTCATTGTTAATAAATAAACAGTACATGTAAAACGTGTTTCTGAGGTTGTAAAGTTCTTTTCTACATGCAAATAAAATGTAGATCTCGAAATTCACAAACAGATTTCAGTATTGAAAAGAATAATATAAATGGTAAAATGAAATTACAAACATAAAAAATAAATGATTTTTGAGAAATGTTTAAACATGGTTTCACATCTATGAAACAGTACATGTAAAAAGTACTTTTCTACATGAAAGCACGATATAGATCCGTAAATTCAGTTCTACATTTCAATTTTAAAATGAATAACATAAATGTTAAAATTAAACTACAAACATGAAAATACGACGTTTGTGAGAAACGTTTAAACTTTGCTTCTCATCTATGAATTTTGATGTTTAAAAATTAACAGCCTTTGTAAAATTTTTAACAAAGTTTAAAAATGTAGTTTACAACCAGAAAAGAAAATGTAGAAAATTAAATACGTGTTTAAATTTCAATTTCAAAAAGTAAAATTAACTGCTAAAATGAATGTTCACACATTGAAGTAAGTGCATTTTAGGAAATGATTAACCATAGCGTTCCATCTATGAGCTTTATTGTTAATATATAAACAATACATGTAAAACGTGTTTCAGAGGTTGTAAAGTAATTTTCTATATGCAAATAAAATGTAGATCTGGAAATTCACAAACAGATTTTAATTTTGAAAAGCAGAATATAAATGGTAAAATTAAATTACAAACATAAAAATTAAATGCTTTTTTGAGAAATGTTTAACCATGGTTTCACATCTATGAAACAGCACATGTAAAAACTACTTTTCTACAAGAAAGCAAGACGTAGATCCGTAAATTCACTTCTACATTTTAATTTTAAAAAGAATAACAAAAATGTTAAAATGAAACTAAAAACATTAAAATACATGCTGTTTTGAGAAATGCTTAAACTTTGTTTCACATCTATTAATTTTCATGTTTAAATATTAACAGCCTTTGTAAAATTTTTAACAAAGTTTAAAAATGTAGTTTACAACCAGAAAAGAAAATGTAGAAAAATAAATACGCGTTTACATTTCAATTTGAAACAGTAAAAATAACTGCTAAAATGAATGTAAGTGCATTTTAGGAAATGATTAAACATAGGTTTCCATCTATGAGCTTCTTTGTTAATATATAATCAGTACATGTAAAACGTGTTTCAGAGGTTGTAAAGTACTTTTCTACATGCAAATAAAATGTAGATCTGTAAATTCACAAACAGATTTCAATTTTGAAGTGCGTAAAATGAAATTACAAACATAAAAATTAAATGCTTTTTTTATAAATGTTTAACCATGGTTTCACATCTAAGAAACTGCACATGTAAAAACTACTTTTTACAAGAAAGCAAGACGTAGATCCGTAAATTCACTTCTACATTTTAATTTTAAAAAGAATGACATAAATGTTAAAATTAAACTACAAACATTATAATACGACTTTTTTGAGAAACGTTTAAACTTTGCTTCTCATCTATGAATTTTGATGTTTAAAAATTAACAGCCTTTGTAAAATTTTTAACAAAGGTTAAAAATGTAGTTTACAACCAGAAAAGAAAATGTAGAAAATTAAATACGTGTTTAAATTTCAATTTGAAAAAGTAAAATTAACTGCTAAAATGAATGTTCACACATTGAAATAAGTGCATTTTAGGGAATGATTAACCATAGCGTTCCATCTATGAGCTTTATTGTTAATATATAAACAGTAGATGAAAAACGTGTTTCTGAGGTTGTAAAGTTCTTTTCTACATGCAAATAAAATGTAGATCTCGAAATTCACAAACAGATTTCAGTATGGAAAAGAATAATATAAATGGTAAAATGAAATTACAAACATAAAAAATAAATGATTTTTGAGAAATGTTTAAACATGGTTTCACATCTATGAAACAGTACATGGAAAAATTACTTTTCTACAAGAAAGCAAGACGTAGATCCGTAAATTCATTTCTACATTTCAATTTTAAGAAGAATGACATAAATGTTAAAATTAAACTACAAACATGAAAATACGACGTTTGTGAGAAACGTTTAAACTTTGCTTCTCATCTATGAATTTTGATGTTTAAAAATTAACAGCCTTTGTAAAATTTTTAACAAAGTTTAAAAATGTAGTTTACAACCAGAAAAGAAAATGTAGAAAATTAAATACGTGTTTAAATTTCAATTTCAAAAAGTAAAATTAACTGCTAAAATGAATGTTCACACATTGAAGTAAGTGCATTTTAGGAAATGATTGACCATAGCGTTCTATCTATGAGCTTTATTGTTAATATATAAACAGTACATGTAAAACGTGTTTCAGAGGTTGTAAAGTAATTTTCTACATGCAAATAAAATGTAGATCTGGAAATTCACAAACAGATTTTAATTTTGAAAAGCATAATATAAATGGTAAAATGAAATTACAAACATAAAAATTAAATGCTTTTTTGAGAAATGATTAACCATGGTTTCACATCTATGAAACAGCACATGTAAAAACTACTTTTCTACAAGAATGCAAGACGTAGATCCGTAAATTCACTTCTACATTTTAATTTTAAAAAGAATAACATAAATGTTAAAATGAAACTAAAAACATTAAAATACATGCTGTTTTGAGAAATGCTTAAACTTTGTTTCACATCTATAAATTTTCATGTTTAAATATTAACAGCCTTTGTAAAATTTTTAACAAAGTTTAAAAATGTAGTTTACAACCAGAAAAGAAAATGTAGAAGAATAAATACGCGTTTGAATTTCAATTTGAAAAAGTAAAATTAACTGCTAAAATGAAATAAGTGCATTTTAGGAAATGATTAACCATAGCGTTCCATCTATGAGCTTCACTGTTAATATATAAACAGTACATGTAAAAGGTGTTTCTGAGGTTGTAAAGTACATGCAAATAAAATGTAGATCTGGAAATTCACAAACAGATTTCAATTTTGAAAAGCATAATATAAATGGTAAAATGAAATTACAAACATCAAAATTAAATGCTTTTTTGAGAAATGTTTAACCATGGTTTCACATCTATGAAACAGCACATGTAAAAAGTACTTTTCTACAAGAAAGCAAGACGTAGATCCGTAAATTCAGTTCTACATTTCAATTTTAAAAAGAATAACATAAAAGTTAAAATGAAACTACAAACATTAAAATACATGCTGTTTTGAGAAATGCTTAAACTTTGTTTCACATCTATGAATTTTCTTGTTTAAATATTAAAAGCCTTTGTAAAACTTTTAACAAAGTTTAAAAATGTAGTTTACAATCAGAAAAGATTATGTAGAAAAATAAACACGCGTTTACATTTCATTTTGAAAAAGTAAAATTAACTGCTAAAATGAATGTTAACACTTTGAAATAAGTGCATTTTAGGAAAAGATTAAACATAGTTTTCTATCTGTGAGCTTCATTGTTAATATATAAACAGTACATGTAAAACGTGTTTCAGAGGATGTAAAGTACTTTTCTACATGCAAATAAAATGTAGATCTGGAAATTCACAAACAGATTTCAATTTTGAAATGCGTAAAATGAAATTACAAACATAAACATTAAATGCTTTTTTGAGAAATGTCTAACCATGGTTTCACATCTATGAAACAGCACATAATTCACTTCTACATTTTAATTTTAAAAAGAATAACATAAGTGTTAAAATTAAACTACAAATATTAAAATACAACTTTTTTGAGAAAGGTTTAAACTTTGTTTCACATCTATTAATTTTCATGTTCAAATATTAACAGCCTTTGTGAAATTTTTAACAAAGTTTAAAAATGTAGTTTACAAGCAGAAAAGAAAAGGTAGAAAATTAAATACGTGTTTAAATATCAATTTGAAAAAGTAAAATTAACTGCTAATATGAATGTTCACACATTGATATAAGTGCATTTTAGGAAATGATAGCGTTCCATCTATGAGCTTCACTGTTAATATATAAACAGTACATGTAAAAGGTGTTTCTGAGGTTGTAAAGTACTTTTCTACATGCAAATGAAATGTAGATCTGGAAATTCACAAACAGATTTTGAAAAGCATAATATAAATGGTAAACTGAAATTACAAACATAAAAATTAAATGCTTTTTTGAGAAATGTTTAACCATGGTTTCACATCTATGAAACAGCACATGTAAAAACTACTTTTCTACAAGAAAGCAACACGTAGATCCATAAATTCACTTCTACATTTTAATTTTAAAATGAATAACATAAAAGTTATTTAAACATGAAAATTCATAGATGTGAAACAAAGTTTAAGCATTTCTCAAAACAGCATGTATTTTAATGTTTGTAGTTTCATTTTAACAGCCTTTGTAAAAATTTTAACAAAGTATAAAAATGTAGTTTACAACCAGAAAAGAAAATGTGGAAGAATAAATACGCGTTTGAATTTCAATTTGAAAAAGTAAAATTAACTGCTAAAATGAATGTTCACACATTGAAATAAGTGCATTTTAGGATATGATTAACCATAGCGTTCCATCTATGAGCTTCACTGTTAATATATAAACAGTACATGTAAAAGGTGTTTCTGAGGTTGTAAAGTACTTTTCTACATGCAAATGAAATGTAGATCTGGAAATTCACAAACAGATTTCAATTTTGAAAAGCATAATATAAATGGTAAAATGAAATTACAAACATCAAAATTAAATGCTTTTTTGAGAAATGTCTAACCATGGTTTCACATCTATGAAACAGCACATAATTCACTTCTACATTTTAATTTTAAAAAGAATAACATAAGTGTTAAAATTAAACTACAAATATTAAAATACGACTTTTTTGAGAAAGGTTTAAACTTTGTTTCACATCTATTAATTTTCATGTTCAAATATTAACAGCCTTTGTGAAATTTTTAACAAAGTTTAAAAATGTAGTTTACAAGCAGAAAAGAAAAGGTAGAAAATTAAATACGTGTTTAAATATCAATTTGAAAAAGTAAAATTAACTGCTAATATGAATGTTCACACATTGATATAAGTGCATTTTAGGAAATGATTTTCCATCTATGAGCTTCATGGTTAATATATAAACAGTACATGTTAAACGTGTTTCAGAGGTTGTAAAGTACTTTTCTACATGCAAATAAAATGTAGATCTGGAAATTCACAAACAGATTTCAATTTTGAAAAGCATAATATAAATGGTAAACTGAAATTACAAACATAAAAATTAAATGCTTTTTTGAGAAATGTTTAACCATGGTTTCACATCTATGAAACAGCACATGTAAAAACTACTTTTCTACAAGAAAGCAAGACGTAGATCCGTAAATTCACTTCTACATTTTAATTTTAAAATGAATAACATAAAAGTTAAAGTGAAACTACAAACATTAAAATACATGCTGTTTTGAGAAATGCTTAAACTTTGTTTCACATCTATGAATTTTCATGTTTAAATATTAACAGCCTTTGTAAAAATTTTAACAAAGTTTAAAAATGTAGTTTACAACCAGAAAAGAAAATGTAGAAGAATAAATACGCGTTTGAATTTCAATTTGAAAAAGTAAAATTAACTGCTAAAATGAATGTTCACACATTGAAATAAGTGCATTTTAGGAAATGATTAACCATAGCGTTCCATCTATGAGCTTCACTGTTAATATATAAACAGTACATGTAAAAGGTGTTTCTGAGGTTGTAAAGTACTTTTCTACATGCAAATGAAATGTAGATCTGGAAATTCACAAACAGATTTCAATTTTGAAAAGCATAATATAAATGGTAAAATGAAATTACAAACATCAAAATTAAATGCTTTTTTGAGAAATGTTTAACCATGGTTTCACATCTATGAAACAGCACATGTAAAAAGTACTTTTCTACAAGAAAGCAAGACGTAGATCCGTAAATTCAGTTCTACATTTCAATTTTAAAAAGAATAACATAAAAGTTAAAATGAAACTACAAACATTAAAATACATGCTGTTTTGAGAAATGCTTAAACTTTGTTTCACATCTATGAATTTTCATGTTTAAATATTAACAGCCTTTGTAAAAATTTTAACAAAGTTTAAAAATGTAGTTTACAACCAGAAAAGAAAATGTAGAAGAATAAATACGCGTTTGAATTTCAATTTGAAAAAGTAAAATTAACTGCTAAAATGAAATAAGTGCATTTTAGGAAATGATTAACCATAGCGTTCCATCTATGAGCTTCACTGTTAATATATAAACAGTACATGTAAAAGGTGTTTCTGAGGTTGTAAAGTACATGCAAATAAAATGTAGATCTGGAAATTCACAAACAGATTTCAATTTTGAAAAGCATAATATAAATGGTAAAATAAAATTACAAACATAAAAATTAAATGCTTTTTTGAGAAATGTTTAACCATGGTTTCACATCTATGCAACAGCACATGTAAAAAGTATGTCAGAGGTTTTAAAAGTATTTTTATACAAGAAAGCAAAATGTAGATGGGTAAATTCACCTACATTTCAATTGTAGAAAGAATAACATAAATGTTAAAATGAAACTACAAACATAAAAATAAATGCTTTTTTGAGAAATGTTTAAACATGGTTTCACATCTATACAACAGCACATGTAAAAAGTTTGTCAGAGGTTTTAAAAGTACTTTTCTACAAGAAAGCATAATGTAGATGCGTAACGTCACTTCTACATTTCAATTTTAGAAATAATAACATAAATGTTAAAATGAAACTACAAACATTAAAATACATGCTTTTTTGTGAAATGTTTAACCTTTGTTCACATCTATGATTTTTCACGTTTAAGTATTAATAGCCTTTGTAAAACTTTTAACAACATTCAAAAATATAGTTTACAACCAGAAAAGAACATGTAGACAAAGAAATACGAGTTTATATGACAATTTCAAAAAGTATCAATAAATGCTAAAAGCAATGTCCACACATTTAAATAAATGCATTTTTGGAAATGATTAAACATACTTTTCTCATCTATGAACTTCCTTGTTAATATATAAACAGTACATGTAAAACGTTTTTCAGACGTTGTAATGTACTTTTCTACAATCAAAAAAAATGTAGATCTGGAATTTCACATCCAGATTTCAACTTTGAAAAGAATAGTATAAATGGTGACATGAAATTACAAACATAAAAATAAATGCTTTTTTGAGAAATGTTTAAACATTGTTTAACATCTATGAATTTTCACGTTTAAGCATTGATAGCCTTTGTAAAACTTTTAACAACATTCAAAAATATAGTTTACAACCAGAAAAGAACATGTAGACAAAGAAATACGTGTTTATATTACAATTTCAAAAAGTATCAATAAATGTAAAACATTTTTCAGAGGTTGTAATATACCTTTCTACAATGAAATAAAATGTAGATCTGGAAATACACATCCAGATTTCAATTTTGAAAAGAATAGTATAAATTGTCACATGAAATTACAAACATGAAAATAAATGCTTTTTTGAGAAATGTTCAAACATGGTTTCACATCTATGCAACAGCACATGTAAAAAGTATGTCAGAGGTTTTAAAAGTATTTTTATACAAGAAAGCAAAATGTAGATGGGTAAATTCACCTACATTTCAATTGTAGAAAGAATAACATAAATGTTAAAATGAAACTACAAACATTAAAATACATGCTTTTTTGAGATGTGTTTAACCTTTGTTTCACATCTATGAATTTTCACGTTTAAGCATTAATAGCCTTTGTAAAACTTTTAACAACTTTCAAAAATATAGTTTACAACCAGAAAAGAACATGAAGAAAAAGAAATGCGTGTTGATATTACAATTTCAAAACGTATCAATAAATGCTAAAATCAATGTCCACACATTGAAATAAATGCATTTTTGGAAAAGATTAAACATAGATTTCTCATCAATGTACTTCCTTGTTAAAACAGTACATGTAAAACATTTTTCAGAGGTTGTAATGTAGTTTTCTACAATCAAATAAAATGTAGATCTGGAAATTCACATCCAGATTTCAATTTTGAAAAGAATAGTATAAATGGTCACATGATATTACAAACATGAAAATAAATGCTTTTTTGAGTAAAGTTTAAACATGGTTTCACATCTATGCAACAGCACATGTAAAAAGTTTGTCAGAGGTTTTAAAAGTACTTTTCTACAAGAAAGCAAAATGTAGATGCGTAAATTCACTTCTACATTTCAATTTTAAAAAGAATAACATAAATGTTAAAATGAAACTACAAACATTAAAATACATGCTTTTTTCAGAAATGTTTAAACATGGTTTCACATCTATGCAACAGCACATGTAAAAAGTTTGTCAGAGGTTTTAAAAGTACTTTTATACAAGAAAGCAAAATGTAGATGGGTAAATTCACTTCTACATTTCAATTATAGAAAGAATAACATAAATGTTAAAATGAAACTACAAACATTAAAATACATGCTTTTTTGAGAAATGTTTAACCTTTGTTTCACATCTATGAATTTTCACGTTTAAGCATTAATAGCCTTTGTAAAACTTTTAACAACATTCAAAAATATAGTTTACAACCAGAAAAGAACATGTAGACAAAGAAATACGTGTTTATATTACAATTTCAAAAAGTATCAATAAATGCTAAAATGAATGTCCACACATTGAAATAAATGCATTTTTGGAAAAGATTAAACATAGATTTCTCATCAATGAACTTCCTTGTTAAAACAGTACATGTAAAACATTTTTCAGAGGTTGTATTGTAATTTTCTACAATCAAATAAAATGTAGATCTGGAAATTCACATCCAGATTTCAATTTTGAAAAGAATAGTATAAATGGTGACATGAAATTACAAACATAAAAATAAATGCTTTTTTGAGAAATGTTTAAACATGTTTTCACATCTGTGCAACAGCACATGTAAAAAGTTTGTCAGAGGTTTTAAAAGTACTTTTCTACAAGAAAGCAAAATGTAGGTGGATAAATTCACTTCTACATTTCAATTGTAGAAAGAATAACATAAATGTTAAAATGAAACTACAAACATAAAAATAAATGCTTTTTTGAGAAATGTTTAAACATGGTTTCACATCTATGCAACAGCACATGTAAAAAGTTTGTCAGAGGTTTTAAAAGTACTTTTATACAAGAAAGCAAAATGTAGATGGGTAAATTCACTTCTACATTTCAATTGTAGAAAGAATAACATAAATGTTAAAATGAAACTACAAACATTAAAATACATGCTTTTTTGTGAAATGTTTAACCTTTGTTTAACATCTATGAATTTTCACGTTAAAGTATTAATAGCCTTTGTAAAACTTTTAACAACATTCAAAAATATAGTTTACAACCAGAAAAGAACATGTAGACAAAGAAATACGAGTTTATATTACAATTTCAAAAAGTATCAATAAATGCTAAAGGCAATGTCCACACATTTAAATAAATGCATTTTTGGAAAAGCTTAAACATTGATTTCTCATCAATGAACTTCCTTGTTAATATATAAACAGTACATGTAAAACGTTTTTCAGAGGTTGTAATGTACTTTTCTACAATCAAATAAAATGTAGATCTGGAAATTCACATCCAGATTTCAATTTTGAAAAGAATAGTATAAATGGTCACATGAAATTACAAACATAAAAATTAAATGCTTTTTTGAGAAATGTCTAACCATGGTTTCACATCTATGAAACAGCACATGTAAAAAGTACTTTTCTACAAGAAAGCAAGACGTAGATCCGTAAATTCAGTTCTACATTTCAATTTTAAAAAGAATAACATAAAAGTTAAAATGAAACTACAAACATTAAAATACATGCTGTTTTGAGAAATGCTTAAACTTTGTTTCACATCTATGAATTTTCTTGTTTAAATATTAACAGCCTTTGTAAAACTTTTAACAAAGTTTAAAAATGTAGTTTACAATCAGAAAAGATTATGTAGAAAAATAAACACGCGTTTACATTTCATTTTGAAAAAGTAAAATTAACTGCTAAAATGAATGTTAACACTTTGAAATAAGTGCATTTTAGGAAAAGATTAAACATAGTTTTCCATCTGTGAGCTTCATTGTTAATATATAAACAGTACATGTAAAACGTGTTTCAGAGGATGTAAAGTACTTTTCTACATGCAAATAAAATGTAGATCTGGAAATTCACAAACAGATTTCAATTTTGAAATGCGTAAAATGAAATTACAAACATAAACATTAAATGCTTTTTTGAGAAATGTCTAACCATGGTTTCACATCTATGAAACAGCACATGTAAAAACTACTTTACTAAAAGAAAACAAGACGTAGATCCGTAAATTCACTTCTACATTTTAATTTTAAAAAGAATAACATAAGTGTTAAAATTAAACTACAAATATTAAAATATGACTTTTTTGAGAAAGGTTTAAACTTTGTTTCACATCTATTAATTTTCATGTTCAAATATTAACAGCCTTTGTGAAATTTTTAACAAAGTTTAAAAATGTAGTTTACAAGCAGAAAAGAAAAGGTAGAAAATTAAATACGTGTTTAAATATCAATTTGGAAAAGTAAAATTAACTGCTAATATGAATGTTCACACATTGAAATAAGTGCATTTTAGGAAATGATTAACCATAGCGTTCCATCTATGAGCTTCACTGTTAATATATAAACAGTACATGTAAAAGGTGTTTCTGAGGTTGTAAAGTACATGCAAATAAAATGTAGATCTGGAAATTCACAAACAGATTTCAATTTTGAAAAGCATAATATAAATGGTAAACTGAAATTACAAACATAAAAATTAAATGCTTTTTTGAGAAATGTTTAACCATGGTTTCACATCTATGAAACAGCACATGTAAAAACTACTTTTCTACAAGAAAGCAAGACGTAGATCCATAAATTCACTTCTACATTTTAATTTTAAAATGAATAACATAAAAGTTAAAGTGAAACTACAAACATTAAAATACATGCTGTTTTGAGAAATGCTTAAACTTTGTTTCACATCTATGAATTTTCATGTTTAAATATTAACAGCCTTTGTAAAACTTTTAACAAAGTTTAAAAATGTAGTTTACAATCAGAAAAGAATATGTAGAAGAATAAATACGCGTTTGAATTTCAATTTGAAAAAGTAAAATTAACTGCTAAAATGAAATAAGTGCATTTTAGGAAATGATTAACCATAGCGTTCCATCTATGAGCTTCACTGTTAATATATAAACAGTACATGTAAAAGGTGTTTCTGAGGTTGTAAAGTACATGCAAATAAAATGTAGATCTGGAAATTCACAAACAGATTTCAATTTTGAAAAGCATAATATAAATGGTAAAATAAAATTACAAACATAAAAATTAAATGCTTTTTTGAGAAATGTTTAACCATGGTTTCACATCTATGAAACAGCACATGTAAAAAGTACTTTTCTACAAGAAAGCAAGACGTAGATCCGTAAATTCAGTTCTACATTTCAATTTTAAAAAGAATAACATAAAAGTTAAAATGAAACTACAAACATTAAAATACATGCTGTTTTGAGAAATGCTTAAACTTTGTTTCACATCTATGAATTTTCTTGTTTAAATATTAACAGCCTTTGTAAAACTTTTAACAAAGTTTAAAAATGTAGTTTACAACCAGAAAAGAAAATGTAGAAGAATAAATACGCGTTTGAATTTCAATTTGAAAAAGTAAAATTAACTGCTAAAATGAATGTTCACACATTGAAATAAGTGCACTTTAGGAAATGATTAACCATAGCGTTCCATCTATGAGCTTCACTGTTAATATATAAACAGTACATGTAAAAGGTGTTTCTGAGGTTGTAAAGTACTTTTCTACATGCAAATGAAATGTAGATCTGGAAATTCACAAACAGATTTCAATTTTGAAAAGCATAATATAAATGGTAAAATGAAATTACAAACATCAAAATTAAATGCTTTTTTGAGAAATGTTTAACCATGGTTTCACATCTATGAAACAGCACATGTAAAAACTACTTTTCTACAAGAAAGCAAGACGTAGATCCATAAATTCACTTCTACATTTTAATTTTAAAATGAATAACATAAAAGTTAAAGTGAAACTACAAACATTAAAATACATGCTGTTTTGAGAAATGCTTAAACTTTGTTTCACATCTATGAATTTTCTTGTTTAAATATTAACAGCCTTTGTAAAACTTTTAACAAAGTTTAAAAATGTAGTTTACAACCAGAAAAGAAAATGTAGAAGAATAAATACGCGTTTGAATTTCAATTTGAAAAAGTAAAATTAACTGCTAAAATGAAATAAGTGCATTTTAGGAAATGATTAACCATAGCGTTCCATCTATGAGCTTCACTGTTAATATATAAACAGTACATGTAAAAGGTGTTTCTGAGGTTGTAAAGTACATGCAAATAAAATGTAGATCTGGAAATTCACAAACAGATTTCAATTTTGAAAAGCATAATATAAATGGTAAAATAAAATTACAAACATAAAAATTAAATGCTTTTTTGAGAAATGTTTAACCATGGTTTCACATCTATGAAACAGCACATGTAAAAAGTACTTTTCTACAAGAAAGCAAGACGTAGATCCGTAAATTCAGTTCCACATTTCAATTTTAAAAAGAATAACATAAAAGTTAAAATGAAACTACAAACATTAAAATATATGCTGTTTTGAGAAATGCTTAAACTTTGTTTCACATCTATAAATTTTCATGTTTAAATATTAACAGCCTTTGTAAAACTTTTAACAAAGTTTAAAAATGTAGTTTACAATCAGAAAAGAATATGTAGAAAAATAAACACGCGTTTACATTTCATTTTGAAAAAGTAAAATTAACTGCTAAAATGAATGTTAACACTTTGAAATAAGTGCATTTTAGGAAAAGATTAAACATAGTTTTCCATCTGTGAGCTTCATTGTTAATATATAAACAGTACATGTAAAACGTGTTTCAGAGGTTGTAAAGTACTTTTCTACATGCAAATAAAATGTAGATCTGGAAATTCACAAACAGATTTCAATTTTGAAATGCGTAAAATGAAATTACAAACATAAACATTAAATGCTTTTTTGAGAAATGTCTAACCATGGTTTCACATCTATGAAACAGCACATGTAAAAACTACTTTACTAAAAGAAAGCAAGACATAGATCCGTAAATTCAGTTCTACATTTCAATTTTAAAAAGAATAACATAAATGTTAAAATTAAACTACAAACATTAAAATACGACTTTTTTCAGAAATGTTTAAACTTTGCTTCACATCTATGAATTTTCATGTTTAAAAATTAACAGCCTTTGTAAAATTTTTAACAAAGTTTAAAAATGTAGTTTACAACCAGAAAAGAAAATGTAGAAGAATAAATACGCGTTTGAATTTCAATTTGAAAAAGTAAAATTAACTGCTAAAATGAATGTTCACACATTGAAATAAGTGCATTTTAGGAAATGATTAACCATAGCGTTCCATCTATGAGCTTCACTGTTAATATATAAACAGTACATGTAAAAGGTGTTTCTGAGGTTGTAAAGTACTTTTCTACATGCAAATGAAATGTAGATCTGGAAATTCACAAACAGATTTCAATTTTGAAAAGCATAATATAAATGGTAAAATGAAATTACAAACATCAAAATTAAATGCTTTTTTGAGAAATGTTTAACCATGGTTTCACATCTATGAAACAGCACATGTAAAAAGTACTTTTCTACAAGAAAGCAAGACGTAGATCCGTAAATTCAGTTCTACATTTCAATTTTAAAAAGAATAACATAAAAGTTAAAATGAAACTACAAACATTAAAATACATGCTGTTTTGAGAAATGCTTAAACTTTGTTTCACATCTATGAATTTTCTTGTTTAAATATTAACAGCCTTTGTAAAACTTTTAACAAAGTTTAAAAATGTAGTTTACAACCAGAAAAGAAAATGTAGAAGAATAAATACGCGTTTGAATTTCAATTTGAAAAAGTAAAATTAACTGCTAAAATGAAATAAGTGCATTTTAGGAAATGATTAACCATAGTGTTCCATCTATGAGCTTCACTGTTAATATATAAACAGTACATGTAAAAGGTGTTTCTGAGGTTGTAAAGTACATGCAAATAAAATGTAGATCTGGAAATTCACAAACAGATTTCAATTTTGAAAAGCATAATATAAATGGTAAAATAAAATTACAAACATAAAAATTAAATGCTTTTTTGAGAAATGTTTAACCATGGTTTCACATCTATGAAACAGCACATGTAAAAAGTACTTTTCTACAAGAAAGCAAGACGTAGATCCGTAAATTCAGTTCCACATTTCAATTTTAAAAAGAATAACATAAAAGTTAAAATGAAACTACAAACATTAAAATATATGCTGTTTTGAGAAATGCTTAAACTTTGTTTCACATCTATAAATTTTCATGTTTAAATATTAACAGCCTTTGTAAAACTTTTAACAAAGTTTAAAAATGTAGTTTACAATCAGAAAAGAATATGTAGAAAAATAAACACGCGTTTACATTTCATTTTGAAAAAGTAAAATTAACTGCTAAAATGAATGTTAACACTTTGAAATAAGTGCATTTTAGGAAAAGATTAAACATAGTTTTCCATCTGTGAGCTTCATTGTTAATATATAAACAGTACATGTAAAACGTGTTTCAGAGGTTGTAAAGTACTTTTCTACATGCAAATAAAATGTAGATCTGGAAATTCACAAACAGATTTCAATTTTGAAATGCGTAAAATGAAATTACAAACATAAACATTAAATGCTTTTTTGAGAAATGTCTAACCATGGTTTCACATCTATGAAACAGCACATGTAAAAACTACTTTACTAAAAGAAAGCAAGACATAGATCCGTAAATTCAGTTCTACATTTCAATTTTAAAAAGAATAACATAAATGTTAAAATTAAACTACAAACATTAAAATACGACTTTTTTCAGAAATGTTTAAACTTTGCTTCACATCTATGAATTTTCATGTTTAAAAATTAACAGCCTTTGTAAAATTTTTAACAAAGTTTAAAAATGTAGTTTACAACCAGAAAAGAAAATGTAGAAGAATAAATACGCGTTTGAATTTCAATTTGAAAAAGTAAAATTAACTGCTAAAATGAATGTTCACACATTGAAATAAGTGCATTTTAGGAAATGATTAACCATAGCGTTCCATCTATGAGCTTCACTGTTAATATATAAACAGTACATGTAAAAGGTGTTTCTGAGGTTGTAAAGTACTTTTCTACATGCAAATGAAATGTAGATCTGGAAATTCACAAACAGATTTCAATTTTGAAAAGCATAATATAAATGGTAAAATGAAATTACAAACATCAAAATTAAATGCTTTTTTGAGAAATGTTTAACCATGGTTTCACATCTATGAAACAGCACATGTAAAAAGTACTTTTCTACAAGAAAGCAAGACGTAGATCCGTAAATTCAGTTCTACATTTCAATTTTAAAAAGAATAACATAAAAGTTAAAATGAAACTACAAACATTAAAATACATGCTGTTTTGAGAAATGCTTAAACTTTGTTTCACATCTATGAATTTTCTTGTTTAAATATTAACAGCCTTTGTAAAACTTTTAACAAAGTTTAAAAATGTAGTTTACAATCAGAAAAGATTATGTAGAAAAATAAACACGCGTTTACATTTCATTTTGAAAAAGTAAAATTAACTGCTAAAATGAATGTTAACACTTTGAAATAAGTGCATTTTAGGAAAAGATTAAACATAGTTTTCCATCTGTGAGCTTCATTGTTAATATATAAACAGTACATGTAAAACGTGTTTCAGAGGATGTAAAGTACTTTTCTACATGCAAATAAAATGTAGATCTGGAAATTCACAAACAGATTTCAATTTTGAAATGCGTAAAATGAAATTACAAACATAAACATTAAATGCTTTTTTGAGAAATGTCTAACCATGGTTTCACATCTATGAAACAGCACATGTAAAAACTACTTTACTAAAAGAAAACAAGACGTAGATCCGTAAATTCACTTCTACATTTCAATTTTAAAAAGAATAACATAAGTGTTAAAATTAAACTACAAATATTAAAATACGACTTTTTTGAGAAAGGTTTAAACTTTGTTTCACATCTATTAATTTTCATGTTCAAATATTAACAGCCTTTGTGAAATTTTTAACAAAGTTTAAAAATGTAGTTTACAAGCAGAAAAGAAAAGGTAGAAAATTAAATACGTGTTTAAATATCAATTTGAAAAAGTAAAATTAACTGCTAATATGAATGTTCACACATTGAAATAAGTGCATTTTAGGAAATGATTAACCATAGCGTTCCATCTATGAGCTTCACTGTTAATATATAAACAGTACATGTAAAAGGTGTTTCTGAGGTTGTAAAGTACTTTTCTACATGCAAATGAAATGTAGATCTGGAAATTCACAAACAGATTTCAATTTTGAAAAGCATAATATAAATGGTAAACTGAAATTACAAACATAAAATTTAAATGCTTTTTTGAGAAATGTTTAACCATGGTTTCACATCTATGAAACAGCACATGTAAAAACTACTTTTCTACAAGAAAGCAAGACGTAGATCCATAAATTCACTTCTACATTTTAATTTTAAAATGAATAACATAAAAGTTAAAATGAAACTACAAACATTAAAATACATGCTGTTTTGAGAAATGCTTAAACTTTGTTTCACATCTATGAATTTTCATGTTTAAATATTAACAGCCTTTGTAAAAATTTTAACAAAGTTTAAAAATGTAGTTTACAACCAGAAAAGAAAATGTAGAAGAATAAATACGCGTTTGAATTTCAATTTGAAAAAGTAAAATTAACTGCTAAAATGAATGTTCACACATTGAAATAAGTGCATTTTAGGAAATGATTAACCATAGCGTTCCATCTATGAGCTTCACTGTTAATATATAAACAGTACATGTAAAAGGTGTTTCTGAGGTTGTAAAGTACTTTTCTACATGCAAATGAAATGTAGATCTGGAAATTCACAAACAGATTTCAATTTTGAAAAGCATAATATAAATGGTAAAATGAAATTACAAACATCAAAATTAAATGCTTTTTTGAGAAATGTTTAACCATGGTTTCACATCTATGAAACAGCACATGTAAAAAGTACTTTTCTACAAGAAAGCAAGACGTAGATCCGTAAATTCAGTTCTACATTTCAATTTTAAAAAGAATAACATAAAAGTTAAAATGAAACTACAAACATTAAAATACATGCTGTTTTGAGAAATAGTTAAACTTTGTTTCACATCTATGAATTTTCATGTTTAAATATTAACAGCCTTTGTAAAACTTTTAACAAAGTTTAAAAATGTAGTTTACAATCAGAAAAGATTATGTAGAAAATTAAACACGCGTTTACATTTCATTTTGAAAAAGTAAAATTAACTGCTAAAATGAATGTTAACACTTTGAAATAAGTGCATTTTAGGAAAAGATTAAACATAGTTTTCCATCTGTGAGCTTCATTGTTAATATATAAACAGTACATGTAAAACGTGTTTCAGAGGATGTAAAGTACTTTTCTACATGCAAATAAAATGTAGATCTGGAAATTCACAAACAGATTTCAATTTTGAAATGCGTAAAATGAAATTACAAACATAAACATTAAATGCTTTTTTGAGAAATGTCTAACCATGGTTTCACATCTATGAAACAGCACATAATTCACTTCTACATTTTAATTTTAAAAAGAATAACATAAGTGTTAAAATTAAACTACAAATATTAAAATACGACTTTTTTGAGAAAGGTTTAAACTTTGTTTCACATCTATTAATTTTCATGTTTAAATATTAACAGCCTTTGTAAAAATTTTAACAAAGTTTAAAAATGTAGTTTACAACCAGAAAAGAAAATGTAGAAGAATAAATACGCGTTTGAATTTCAATTTGAAAAAGTAAAATTAACTGCTAAAATGAAATAAGTGCATTTTAGGAAATGATTAACCATAGCGTTCCATCTATGAGCTTCACTGTTAATATATAAACAGTACATGTAAAAGGTGTTTCTGAGGTTGTAAAGTACATGCAAATAAAATGTAGATCTGGAAATTCACAAACAGATTTCAATTTTGAAAAGCATAATATAAATGGTAAACTGAAATTACAAACATAAAAATTAAATTCTTTTTTGAGAAATGTTTAACCATGGTTTCACATCTATGAAACAGCACATGTAAAAACTACTTTTCTACAAGAAAGCAAGACGTAGATCCATAAATTCACTTCTACATTTTAATTTTAAAATGAATAACATAAAAGTTAAAGTGAAACTACAAACATTAAAATACATGCTGTTTTGAGAAATGCTTAAACTTTGTTTCACATCTATGAATTTTCATGTTTAAATATTAACAGCCTTTGTAAAACTTTTAACAAAGTTTAAAAATGTAGTTTACAACCAGAAAAGAAAATGTAGAAGAATAAATACGCGTTTGAATTTCAATTTGAAAAAGTAAAATTAACTCCTAAATGAAATAAGTGCATTTTAGGAAATGATTAACCATAGCGTTCCATCTATGAGCTTCACTGTTAATATATAAACAGTACATGTAAAAGGTGTTTCTGAGGTTGTAAAGTACATGCAAATAAAATGTAGATCTGGAAATTCACAAACAGATTTCAATTTTGAAAAGCATAATATAAATGGTAAAATAAAATTACAAACATAAAAATTAAATGCTTTTTTGAGAAATGTTTAACCATGGTTTCACATCTATGAAACAGCACATGTAAAAAGTACTTTTCTACAAGAAAGCAAGACGTAGATCCGTAAATTCAGTTCCACATTTCAATTTTAAAAAGAATAACATAAAAGTTAAAATGAAACTACAAACATTAAAATATATGCTGTTTTGAGAAATGCTTAAACTTTGTTTCACATCTATAAATTTTCATGTTTAAATATTAACAGCCTTTGTAAAACTTTTAACAAAGTTTAAAAATGTAGTTTACAATCAGAAAAGAATATGTAGAAAAATAAACACGCGTTTACATTTCATTTTGAAAAAGTAAAATTAACTGCTAAAATGAATGTTAACACTTTGAAATAAGTGCATTTTAGGAAAAGATTAAACATAGTTTTCCATCTGTGAGCTTCATTGTTAATATATAAACAGTACATGTAAAACGTGTTTCAGAGGTTGTAAAGTACTTTTCTACATGCAAATAAAATGTAGATCTGGAAATTCACAAACAGATTTCAATTTTGAAATGCGTAAAATGAAATTACAAACATAAACATTAAATGCTTTTTTGAGAAATGTCTAACCATGGTTTCACATCTATGAAACAGCACATGTAAAAACTACTTTACTAAAAGAAAGCAAGACATAGATCCGTAAATTCAGTTCTACATTTCAATTTTAAAAAGAATAACATAAATGTTAAAATTAAACTACAAACATTAAAATACGACTTTTTTCAGAAATGTTTAAACTTTGCTTCACATCTATGAATTTTCATGTTTAAAAATTAACAGCCTTTGTAAAATTTTTAACAAAGTTTAAAAATGTAGTTTACAACCAGAAAAGAAAATGTAGAAGAATAAATACGCGTTTGAATTTCAATTTGAAAAAGTAAAATTAACTGCTAAAATGAATGTTCACACATTGAAATAAGTGCATTTTAGGAAATGATTAACCATAGCGTTCCATCTATGAGCTTCACTGTTAATATATAAACAGTACATGTAAAAGGTGTTTCTGAGGTTGTAAAGTACTTTTCTACATGCAAATGAAATGTAGATCTGGAAATTCACAAACAGATTTCAATTTTGAAAAGCATAATATAAATGGTAAAATGAAATTACAAACATCAAAATTAAATGCTTTTTTGAGAAATGTTTAACCATGGTTTCACATCTATGAAACAGCACATGTAAAAAGTACTTTTCTACAAGAAAGCAAGACGTAGATCCGTAAATTCAGTTCTACATTTCAATTTTAAAAAGAATAACATAAAAGTTAAAATGAAACTACAAACATTAAAATACATGCTGTTTTGAGAAATGCTTAAACTTTGTTTCACATCTATGAATTTTCTTGTTTAAATATTAACAGCCTTTGTAAAACTTTTAACAAAGTTTAAAAATGTAGTTTACAACCAGAAAAGAAAATGTAGAAGAATAAATACGCGTTTGAATTTCAATATGAAAAAGTAAAATTAACTGCTAAAATGAATGTTCACACATTGAAATAAGTGCATTTTAGGAAATGATTAACCATAGCGTTCCATCTATGAGCTTCACTGTTAATATATAAACAGTACATGTAAAAGGTGTTTCTGAGGTTGTAAAGTACTTTTCTACATGCAAATGAAATGTAGATCTGGAAATTCACAAACAGATTTCAATTTTGAAAAGCATAATATAAATGGTAAAATGAAATTACAAACATCAAAATTAAATGCTTTTTTGAGAAATGTTTAACCATGGTTTCACATCTATGAAACAGCACATGTAAAAACTACTTTTCTACAAGAAAGCAAGACGTAGATCCATAAATTCACTTCTACATTTTAATTTTAAAATGAATAACATAAAAGTTAAAGTGAAACTACAAACATTAAAATACATGCTGTTTTGAGAAATGCTTAAACTTTGTTTCACATCTATGAATTTTCTTGTTTAAATATTAACAGCCTTAGTAAAACTTTTAACAAAGTTTAAAAATGTAGTTTACAACCAGAAAAGAAAATGTAGAAGAATAAATACGCGTTTGAATTTCAATTTGAAAAAGTAAAATTAACTGCTAAAATGAAATAAGTGCATTTTAGGAAATGATTAACCATAGCGTTCCATCTATGAGCTTCACTGTTAATATATAAACAGTACATGTAAAAGGTGTTTCTGAGGTTGTAAAGTACATGCAAATAAAATGTAGATCTGGAAATTCACAAACAGATTTCAATTTTGAAAAGCATAATATAAATGGTAAAATAAAATTACAAACATAAAAATTAAATGCTTTTTTGAGAAATGTTTAACCATGGTTTCACATCTATGAAACAGCACATGTAAAAAGTACTTTTCTACAAGAAAGCAAGACGTAGATCCGTAAATTCAGTTCCACATTTCAATTTTAAAAAGAATAACATAAAAGTTAAAATGAAACTACAAACATTAAAATATATGCTGTTTTGAGAAATGCTTAAACTTTGTTTCACATCTATAAATTTTCATGTTTAAATATTAACAGCCTTTGTAAAACTTTTAACAAAGTTTAAAAATGTAGTTTACAATCAGAAAAGAATATGTAGAAAAATAAACACGCGTTTACATTTCATTTTGAAAAAGTAAAATTAACTGCTAAAATGAATGTTAACACTTTGAAATAAGTGCATTTTAGGAAAAGATTAAACATAGTTTTCCATCTGTGAGCTTCATTGTTAATATATAAACAGTACATGTAAAACGTGTTTCAGAGGTTGTAAAGTACTTTTCTACATGCAAATAAAATGTAGATCTGGAAATTCACAAACAGATTTCAATTTTGAAATGCGTAAAATGAAATTACAAACATAAACATTAAATGCTTTTTTGAGAAATGTCTAACCATGGTTTCACATCTATGAAACAGCACATGTAAAAACTACTTTACTAAAAGAAAGCAAGACATAGATCCGTAAATTCAGTTCTACATTTCAATTTTAAAAAGAATAACATAAATGTTAAAATTAAACTACAAACATTAAAATACGACTTTTTTCAGAAATGTTTAAACTTTGCTTCACATCTATGAATTTTCATGTTTAAAAATTAACAGCCTTTGTAAAATTTTTAACAAAGTTTAAAAATGTAGTTTACAACCAGAAAAGAAAATGTAGAAGAATAAATACGCGTTTGAATTTCAATTTGAAAAAGTAAAATTAACTGCTAAAATGAATGTTCACACATTGAAATAAGTGCATTTTAGGAAATGATTAACCATAGCGTTCCATCTATGAGCTTCACTGTTAATATATAAACAGTACATGTAAAAGGTGTTTCTGAGGTTGTAAAGTACTTTTCTACATGCAAATGAAATGTAGATCTGGAAATTCACAAACAGATTTCAATTTTGAAAAGCATAATATAAATGGTAAAATGAAATTACAAACATCAAAATTAAATGCTTTTTTGAGAAATGTTTAACCATGGTTTCACATCTATGAAACAGCACATGTAAAAAGTACTTTTCTACAAGAAAGCAAGACGTAGATCCGTAAATTCAGTTCTACATTTCAATTTTAAAAAGAATAACATAAAAGTTAAAATGAAACTACAAACATTAAAATACATGCTGTTTTGAGAAATGCTTAAACTTTGTTTCACATCTATGAATTTTCTTGTTTAAATATTAACAGCCTTTGTAAAACTTTTAACAAAGTTTAAAAATGTAGTTTACAATCAGAAAAGATTATGTAGAAAAATAAACACGCGTTTACATTTCATTTTGAAAAAGTAAAATTAACTGCTAAAATGAATGTTAACACTTTGAAATAAGTGCATTTTAGGAAAAGATTAAACATAGTTTTCCATCTGTGAGCTTCATTGTTAATATATAAACAGTACATGTAAAACGTGTTTCAGAGGATGTAAAGTACTTTTCTACATGCAAATAAAATGTAGATCTGGAAATTCACAAACAGATTTCAATTTTGAAATGCGTAAAATGAAATTACAAACATAAACATTAAATGCTTTTTTGAGAAATGTCTAACCATGGTTTCACATCTATGAAACAGCACATGTAAAAACTACTTTACTAAAAGAAAACAAGACGTAGATCCGTAAATTCACTTCTACATTTCAATTTTAAAAAGAATAACATAAGTGTTAAAATTAAACTACAAATATTAAAATACGACTTTTTTGAGAAAGGTTTAAACTTTGTTTCACATCTATTAATTTTCATGTTCAAATATTAACAGCCTTTGTGAAATTTTTAACAAAGTTTAAAAATGTAGTTTACAAGCAGAAAAGAAAAGGTAGAAAATTAAATACGTGTTTAAATATCAATTTGAAAAAGTAAAATTAACTGCTAATATGAATGTTCACACATTGAAATAAGTGCATTTTAGGAAATGATTAACCATAGCGTTCCATCTATGAGCTTCACTGTTAATATATAAACAGTACATGTAAAAGGTGTTTCTGAGGTTGTAAAGTACTTTTCTACATGCAAATGAAATGTAGATCTGGAAATTCACAAACAGATTTCAATTTTGAAAAGCATAATATAAATGGTAAACTGAAATTACAAACATAAAATTTAAATGCTTTTTTGAGAAATGTTTAACCATGGTTTCACATCTATGAAACAGCACATGTAAAAACTACTTTTCTACAAGAAAGCAAGACGTAGATCCATAAATTCACTTCTACATTTTAATTTTAAAATGAATAACATAAAAGTTAAAATGAAACTACAAACATTAAAATACATGCTGTTTTGAGAAATGCTTAAACTTTGTTTCACATCTATGAATTTTCATGTTTAAATATTAACAGCCTTTGTAAAAATTTTAACAAAGTTTAAAAATGTAGTTTACAACCAGAAAAGAAAATGTAGAAGAATAAATACGCGTTTGAATTTCAATTTGAAAAAGTAAAATTAACTGCTAAAATGAATGTTCACACATTGAAATAAGTGCATTTTAGGAAATGATTAACCATAGCGTTCCATCTATGAGCTTCACTGTTAATATATAAACAGTACATGTAAAAGGTGTTTCTGAGGTTGTAAAGTACTTTTCTACATGCAAATGAAATGTAGATCTGGAAATTCACAAACAGATTTCAATTTTGAAAAGCATAATATAAATGGTAAAATGAAATTACAAACATCAAAATTAAATGCTTTTTTGAGAAATGTTTAACCATGGTTTCACATCTATGAAACAGCACATGTAAAAAGTACTTTTCTACAAGAAAGCAAGACGTAGATCCGTAAATTCAGTTCTACATTTCAATTTTAAAAAGAATAACATAAAAGTTAAAATGAAACTACAAACATTAAAATACATGCTGTTTTGAGAAATAGTTAAACTTTGTTTCACATCTATGAATTTTCTTGTTTAAATATTAACAGCCTTTGTAAAACTTTTAACAAAGTTTAAAAATGTAGTTTACAATCAGAAAAGATTATGTAGAAAATTAAACACGCGTTTACATTTCATTTTGAAAAAGTAAAATTAACTGCTAAAATGAATGTTAACACTTTGAAATAAGTGCATTTTAGGAAAAGATTAAACATAGTTTTCCATCTGTGAGCTTCATTGTTAATATATAAACAGTACATGTAAAACGTGTTTCAGAGGATGTAAAGTACTTTTCTACATGCAAATAAAATGTAGATCTGGAAATTCACAAACAGATTTCAATTTTGAAATGCGTAAAATGAAATTACAAACATAAACATTAAATGCTTTTTTGAGAAATGTCTAACCATGGTTTCACATCTATGAAACAGCACATAATTCACTTCTACATTTTAATTTTAAAAAGAATAACATAAGTGTTAAAATTAAACTACAAATATTAAAATACGACTTTTTTGAGAAAGGTTTAAACTTTGTTTCACATCTATTAATTTTCATGTTTAAATATTAACAGCCTTTGTAAAAATTTTAACAAAGTTTAAAAATGTAGTTTACAACCAGAAAAGAAAATGTAGAAGAATAAATACGCGTTTGAATTTCAATTTGAAAAAGTAAAATTAACTGCTAAAATGAAATAAGTGCATTTTAGGAAATGATTAACCATAGCGTTCCATCTATGAGCTTCACTGTTAATATATAAACAGTACATGTAAAAGGTGTTTCTGAGGTTGTAAAGTACATGCAAATAAAATGTAGATCTGGAAATTCACAAACAGATTTCAATTTTGAAAAGCATAATATAAATGGTAAACTGAAATTACAAACATAAAAATTAAATTCTTTTTTGAGAAATGTTTAACCATGGTTTCACATCTATGAAACAGCACATGTAAAAACTACTTTTCTACAAGAAAGCAAGACGTAGATCCATAAATTCACTTCTACATTTTAATTTTAAAATGAATAACATAAAAGTTAAAGTGAAACTACAAACATTAAAATACATGCTGTTTTGAGAAATGCTTAAACTTTGTTTCACATCTATGAATTTTCATGTTTAAATATTAACAGCCTTTGTAAAAATTTTAACAAAGTTTAAAAATGTAGTTTACAACCAGAAAAGAAAATGTAGAAGAATAAATACGCGTTTGAATTTCAATTTGAAAAAGTAAAATTAACTGCTAAAATGAAATAAGTGCATTTTAGGAAATGATTAACCATAGCGTTCCATCTATGAGCTTCACTGTTAATATATAAACAGTACATGTAAAAGGTGTTTCTGAGGTTGTAAAGTACATGCAAATAAAATGTAGATCTGG
This sequence comes from Narcine bancroftii, assembly GCF_036971445.1. Lineage (NCBI taxonomy): Eukaryota > Metazoa > Chordata > Chondrichthyes > Torpediniformes > Narcinidae > Narcine > Narcine bancroftii. The sequence continues at coordinate 52,234,549 of NC_091478.1, read as the reverse complement.
AAATTCACAAACAGATTTCAATTTTGAAATGCGTAAAATGAAATTACAAACATAAACATTAAATGCTTTTTTGAGAAATGTCTAACCATGGTTTCACATCTATGAAACAGCACATGTAAAAACTACTTTACTAAAAGAAAACAAGACGTAGATCCGTAAATTCACTTCTACATTTCAATTTTAAAAAGAATAACATAAGTGTTAAAATTAAACTACAAATATTAAAATACGACTTTTTTGAGAAAGGTTTAAACTTTGTTTCACATCTATTAATTTTCATGTTCAAATATTAACAGCCTTTGTGAAATTTTTAACAAAGTTTAAAAATGTAGTTTACAAGCAGAAAAGAAAAGGTAGAAAATTAAATACGTGTTTAAATATCAATTTGAAAAAGTAAAATTAACTGCTAATATGAATGTTCACACATTGAAATAAGTGCATTTTAGGAAATGATTAACCATAGCGTTCCATCTATGAGCTTCACTGTTAATATATAAACAGTACATGTAAAAGGTGTTTCTGAGGTTGTAAAGTACTTTTCTACATGCAAATGAAATGTAGATCTGGAAATTCACAAACAGATTTCAATTTTGAAAAGCATAATATAAATGGTAAACTGAAATTACAAACATAAAATTTAAATGCTTTTTTGAGAAATGTTTAACCATGGTTTCACATCTATGAAACAGCACATGTAAAAACTACTTTTCTACAAGAAAGCAAGACGTAGATCCATAAATTTACTTCTACATTTTAATTTTAAAATGAATAACATAAAAGTTAAAATGAAACTACAAACATTAAAATACATGCTGTTTTGAGAAATGCTTAAACTTTGTTTCACATCTATGAATTTTCATGTTTAAATATTAACAGCCTTTGTAAAAATTTTAACAAAGTTTAAAAATGTAGTTTACAACCAGAAAAGAAAATGTAGAAGAATAAATACGCGTTTGAATTTCAATTTGAAAAAGTAAAATTAACTGCTAAAATGAATGTTCACACATTGAAATAAGTGCATTTTAGGAAATGATTAACCATAGCGTTCCATCTATGAGCTTCACTGTTAATATATAAACAGTACATGTAAAAGGTGTTTCTGAGGTTGTAAAGTACTTTTCTACATGCAAATGAAATGTAGATCTGGAAATTCACAAACAGATTTCAATTTTGAAAAGCATAATATAAATGGTAAAATGAAATTACAAACATCAAAATTAAATGCTTTTTTGAGAAATGTTTAACCATGGTTTCACATCTATGAAACAGCACATGTAAAAAGTACTTTTCTACAAGAAAGCAAGACGTAGATCCGTAAATTCAGTTCTACATTTCAATTTTAAAAAGAATAACATAAAAGTTAAAATGAAACTACAAACATTAAAATACATGCTGTTTTGAGAAATAGTTAAACTTTGTTTCACATCTATGAATTTTCTTGTTTAAATATTAACAGCCTTTGTAAAACTTTTAACAAAGTTTAAAAATGTAGTTTACAATCAGAAAAGATTATGTAGAAAATTAAACACGCGTTTACATTTCATTTTGAAAAAGTAAAATTAACTGCTAAAATGAATGTTAACACTGAAATAAGTGCATTTTAGGAAAAGATTAAACATAGTTTTCCATCTGTGAGCTTCATTGTTAATATATAAACAGTACATGTAAAACGTGTTTCAGAGGGTGTAAAGTACTTTTCTACATGCAAATAAAATGTAGATCTGGAAATTCACAAACAGATTTCAATTTTGAAATGCGTAAAATGAAATTACAAACATAAACATTAAATGCTTTTTTGAGAAATGTCTAACCATGGTTTCACATCTATGAAACAGCACATAATTCACTTCTACATTTTAATTTTAAAAAGAATAACATAAGTGTTAAAATTAAACTACAAATATTAAAATACGACTTTTTTGAGAAAGGTTTAAACTTTGTTTCACATCTATTAATTTTCATGTTTAAATATTAACAGCCTTTGTAAAAATTTTAACAAAGTTTAAAAATGTAGTTTACAACCAGAAAAGAAAATGTAGAAGAATAAATACGCGTTTGAATTTCAATTTGAAAAAGTAAAATTAACTGCTAAAATGAAATAAGTGCATTTTAGGAAATGATTAACCATAGCGTTCCATCTATGAGCTTCACTGTTAATATATAAACAGTACATGTAAAAGGTGTTTCTGAGGTTGTAAAGTACATGCAAATAAAATGTAGATCTGGAAATTCACAAACAGATTTCAATTTTGAAAAGCATAATATAAATGGTAAACTGAAATTACAAACATAAAAATTAAATTCTTTTTTGAGAAATGTTTAACCATGGTTTCACATCTATGAAACAGCACATGTAAAAACTACTTTTCTACAAGAAAGCAAGACGTAGATCCATAAATTCACTTCTACATTTTAATTTTAAAATGAATAACATAAAAGTTAAAGTGAAACTACAAACATTAAAATACATGCTGTTTTGAGAAATGCTTAAACTTTGTTTCACATCTATGAATTTTCATGTTTAAATATTAACAGCCTTTGTAAAAATTTTAACAAAGTTTAAAAATGTAGTTTACAACCAGAAAAGAAAATGTAGAAGAATAAATACGCGTTTGAATTTCAATTTGAAAAAGTAAAATTAACTGCTAAAATGAAATAAGTGCATTTTAGGAAATGATTAACCATAGCGTTCCATCTATGAGCTTCACTGTTAATATATAAACAGTACATGTAAAAGGTGTTTCTGAGGTTGTAAAGTACATGCAAATAAAATGTAGATCTGGAAATTCACAAACAGATTTCAATTTTGAAAAGCATAATATAAATGGTAAAATAAAATTACAAACATAAAAATTAAATGCTTTTTTGAGAAATGTTTAACCATGGTTTCACATCTATGAAACAGCACATGTAAAAAGTACTTTTCTACAAGAAAGCAAGACGTAGATCCGTAAATTCAGTTCCACATTTCAATTTTAAAAAGAATAACATAAAAGTTAAAATGAAACTACAAACATTAAAATATATGCTGTTTTGAGAAATGCTTAAACTTTGTTTCACATCTATAAATTTTCATGTTTAAATATTAACAGCCTTTGTAAAACTTTTAACAAAGTTTAAAAATGTAGTTTACAATCAGAAAAGAATATGTAGAAAAATAAACACGCGTTTACATTTCATTTTGAAAAAGTAAAATTAACTGCTAAAATGAATGTTAACACTTTGAAATAAGTGCATTTTAGGAAAAGATTAAACATAGTTTTCCATCTGTGAGCTTCATTGTTAATATATAAACAGTACATGTAAAACGTGTTTCAGAGGTTGTAAAGTACTTTTCTACATGCAAATAAAATGTAGATCTGGAAATTCACAAACAGATTTCAATTTTGAAATGCGTAAAATGAAATTACAAACATAAACATTAAACTTTTTTGAGAAATGTCTAACCATGGTTTCACATCTATGAAACAGCACATGTAAAAACTACTTTACTAAAAGAAAGCAAGACATAGATCCGTAAATTCAGTTCTACATTTCAATTTTAAAAAGAATAACATAAATGTTAAAATTAAACTACAAACATTAAAATACGACTTTTTTCAGAAATGTTTAAACTTTGCTTCACATCTATGAATTTTCATGTTTAAAAATTAACAGCCTTTGTAAAATTTTTAACAAAGTTTAAAAATGTAGTTTACAACCAGAAAAGAAAATGTAGAAGAATAAATACGCGTTTGAATTTCAATTTGAAAAAGTAAAATTAACTGCTAAAATGAATGTTCACACATTGAAATAAGTGCATTTTAGGAAATGATTAACCATAGCGTTCCATCTATGAGCTTCACTGTTAATATATAAACAGTACATGTAAAAGGTGTTTCTGAGGTTGTAAAGTACTTTTCTACATGCAAATGAAATGTAGATCTGGAAATTCACAAACAGATTTCAATTTTGAAAAGCATAATATAAATGGTAAAATGAAATTACAAACATCAAAATTAAATGCTTTTTTGAGAAATGTTTAACCATGGTTTCACATCTATGAAACAGCACATGTAAAAAGTACTTTTCTACAAGAAAGCAAGACGTAGATCCGTAAATTCAGTTCTACATTTCAATTTTAAAAAGAATAACATAAAAGTTAAAATGAAACTACAAACATTAAAATACATGCTGTTTTGAGAAATGCTTAAACTTTGTTTCACATCTATGAATTTTCTTGTTTAAATATTAACAGCCTTTGTAAAACTTTTAACAAAGTTTAAAAATGTAGTTTACAACCAGAAAAGAAAATGTAGAAGAATAAATACGCGTTTGAATTTCAATTTGAAAAAGTAAAATTAACTGCTAAAATGAATGTTCACACATTGAAATAAGTGCATTTTAGGAAATGATTAACCATAGCGTTCCATCTATGAGCTTCACTGTTAATATATAAACAGTACATGTAAAAGGTGTTTCTGAGGTTGTAAAGTACTTTTCTACATGCAAATGAAATGTAGATCTGGAAATTCACAAACAGATTTCAATTTTGAAAAGCATAATATAAATGGTAAAATGAAATTACAAACATCAAAATTAAATGCTTTTTTGAGAAATGTTTAACCATGGTTTCACATCTATGAAACAGCACATGTAAAAACTACTTTTCTACAAGAAAGCAAGACGTAGATCCATAAATTCACTTCTACATTTTAATTTTAAAATGAATAACATAAAAGTTAGTGAAACTACAAACATTAAAATACATGCTGTTTTGAGAAATGCTTAAACTTTGTTTCACATCTATGAATTTTCTTGTTTAAATATTAACAGCCTTTGTAAAACTTTTAACAAAGTTTAAAAATGTAGTTTACAACCAGAAAAGAAAATGTAGAAGAATAAATACGCGTTTGAATTTCAATTTGAAAAAGTAAAATTAACTGCTAAAATGAATGTTCACACATTGAAATAAGTGCATTTTAGGAAATGATTAACCATAGCGTTCCATCTATGAGCTTCACTGTTAATATATAAACAGTACATGTAAAAGGTGTTTCTGAGGTTGTAAAGTACTTTTCTACATGCAAATGAAATGTAGATCTGGAAATTCACAAACAGATTTCAATTTTGAAAAGCATAATATAAATGGTAAACTGAAATTACAAACATAAAAATTAAATGCTTTTTTGAGAAATGTTTAACCATGGTTTCACATCTATGAAACAGCACATGTAAAAACTACTTTTCTACAAGAAAGCAAGACGTAGATCCATAAATTCACTTCTACATTTTAATTTTAAAATGAATAACATAAAAGTTAAAGTGAAACTACAATCATTAAAATACATGCTGTTTTGAGAAATGCTTAAACTTTGTTTCACATCTATGAATTTTCATGTTTAAATATTAACAGCCTTTGTAAAAATTTTAACAAAGTTTAAAAATGTAGTTTACAACCAGAAAAGAAAATGTAGAAGAATAAATACGCGTTTGAATTTCAATTTGAAAAAGTAAAATTAACTGCTAAAATGAAATAAGTGCATTTTAGGAAATGATTAACCATAGCGTTCCATCTATGAGCTTCACTGTTAATATATAAACAGTACATGTAAAAGGTGTTTCTGAGGTTGTAAAGTACATGCAAATAAAATGTAGATCTGGAAATTCACAAACAGATTTCAATTTTGAAAAGCATAATATAAATGGTAAAATAAAATTACAAACATAAAAATTAAATGCTTTTTTGAGAAATGTTTAACCATGGTTTCACATCTATGAAACAGCACATGTAAAAAGTACTTTTCTACAAGAAAGCAAGACGTAGATCCGTAAATTCAGTTCCACATTTCAATTTTAAAAAGAATAACATAAAAGTTAAAATGAAACTACAAACATTAAAATATATGCTGTTTTGAGAAATGCTTAAACTTTGTTTCACATCTATAAATTTTCATGTTTAAATATTAACAGCCTTTGTAAAACTTTTAACAAAGTTTAAAAATGTAGTTTACAATCAGAAAAGAATATGTAGAAAAATAAACACGCGTTTACATTTCATTTTGAAAAAGTAAAATTAACTGCTAAAATGAATGTTAACACTTTGAAATAAGTGCATTTTAGGAAAAGATTAAACATAGTTTTCCATCTGTGAGCTTCATTGTTAATATATAAACAGTACATGTAAAACGTGTTTCAGAGGTTGTAAAGTACTTTTCTACATGCAAATAAAATGTAGATCTGGAAATTCACAAACAGATTTCAATTTTGAAATGCGTAAAATGAAATTACAAACATAAACATTAAATGCTTTTTTGAGAAATGTCTAACCATGGTTTCACATCTATGAAACAGCACATGTAAAAACTACTTTACTAAAAGAAAGCAAGACATAGATCCGTAAATTCAGTTCTACATTTCAATTTTAAAAAGAATAACATAAATGTTAAAATTAAACTACAAACATTAAAATACGACTTTTTTCAGAAATGTTTAAACTTTGCTTCACATCTATGAATTTTCATGTTTAAAAATTAACAGCCTTTGTAAAATTTTTAACAAAGTTTAAAAATGTAGTTTACAACCAGAAAAGAAAATGTAGAAGAATAAATACGCGTTTGAATTTCAATTTGAAAAAGTAAAATTAACTGCTAAAATGAATGTTCACACATTGAAATAAGTGCATTTTAGGAAATGATTAACCATAGCGTTCCATCTATGAGCTTCACTGTTAATATATAAACAGTACATGTAAAAGGTGTTTCTGAGGTTGTAAAGTACTTTTCTACATGCAAATGAAATGTAGATCTGGAAATTCACAAACAGATTTCAATTTTGAAAAGCATAATATAAATGGTAAAATGAAATTACAAACATCAAAATTAAATGCTTTTTTGAGAAATGTTTAACCATGGTTTCACATCTATGAAACAGCACATGTAAAAAGTACTTTTCTACAAGAAAGCAAGACGTAGATCCGTAAATTCAGTTCTACATTTCAATTTTAAAAAGAATAACATAAAAGTTAAAATGAAACTACAAACATTAAAATACATGCTGTTTTGAGAAATGCTTAAACTTTGTTTCACATCTATGAATTTTCTTGTTTAAATATTAACAGCCTTTGTAAAACTTTTAACAAAGTTTAAAAATGTAGTTTACAATCAGAAAAGATTATGTAGAAAAATAAACACGCGTTTACATTTCATTTTGAAAGAGTAAAATTAACTGCTAAAATGAATGTTAACACTTTGAAATAAGTGCATTTTAGGAAAAGATTAAACATAGTTTTCCATCTGTGAGCTTCATTGTTAATATATAAACAGTACATGTAAAACGTGTTTCAGAGGATGTAAAGTACTTTTCTACATGCAAATAAAATGTAGATCTGGAAATTCACAAACAGATTTCAATTTTGAAATGCGTAAAATGAAATTACAAACATAAACATTAAATGCTTTTTTGAGAAATGTCTAACCATGGTTTCACATCTATGAAACAGCACATGTAAAAACTACTTTACTAAAAGAAAACAAGACGTAGATCCGTAAATTCACTTCTACATTTCAATTTTAAAAAGAATAACATAAGTGTTAAAATTAAACTACAAATATTAAAATACGACTTTTTTGAGAAAGGTTTAAACTTTGTTTCACATCTATTAATTTTCATGTTCAAATATTAACAGCCTTTGTGAAATTTTTAACAAAGTTTAAAAATGTAGTTTACAAGCAGAAAAGAAAAGGTAGAAAATTAAATACGTGTTTAAATATCAATTTGAAAAAGTAAAATTAACTGCTAATATGAATGTTCACACATTGAAATAAGTGCATTTTAGGAAATGATTAACCATAGCGTTCCATCTATGAGCTTCACTGTTAATATATAAACAGTACATGTAAAAGGTGTTTCTGAGGTTGTAAAGTACTTTTCTACATGCAAATGAAATGTAGATCTGGAAATTCACAAACAGATTTCAATTTTGAAAAGCATAATATAAATGGTAAACTGAAATTACAAACATAAAATTTAAATGCTTTTTTGAGAAATGTTTAACCATGGTTTCACATCTATGAAACAGCACATGTAAAAACTACTTTTCTACAAGAAAGCAAGACGTAGATCCATAAATTTACTTCTACATTTTAATTTTAAAATGAATAACATAAAAGTTAAAATGAAACTACAAACATTAAAATACATGCTGTTTTGAGAAATGCTTAAACTTTGTTTCACATCTATGAATTTTCATGTTTAAATATTAACAGCCTTTGTAAAAATTTTAACAAAGTTTAAAAATGTAGTTTACAACCAGAAAAGAAAATGTAGAAGAATAAATACGCGTTTGAATTTCAATTTGAAAAAGTAAAATTAAGTGCTAAAATGAATGTTCACACATTGAAATAAGTGCATTTTAGGAAATGATTAACCATAGCGTTCCATCTATGAGCTTCACTGTTAATATATAAACAGTACATGTAAAAGGTGTTTCTGAGGTTGTAAAGTACTTTTCTACATGCAAATGAAATGTAGATCTGGAAATTCACAAACAGATTTCAATTTTGAAAAGCATAATATAAATGGTAAAATGAAATTACAAACATCAAAATTAAATGCTTTTTTGAGAAATGTTTAACCATGGTTTCACATCTATGAAACAGCACATGTAAAAAGTACTTTTCTACAAGAAAGCAAGACGTAGATCCGTAAATTCAGTTCTACATTTCAATTTTAAAAAGAATAACATAAAAGTTAAAATGAAACTACAAACATTAAAATACATGCTGTTTTGAGAAATAGTTAAACTTTGTTTCACATCTATGAATTTTCTTGTTTAAATATTAACAGCCTTTGTAAAACTTTTAACAAAGTTTAAAAATGTAGTTTACAATCAGAAAAGATTATGTAGAAAATTAAACACGCGTTTACATTTCATTTTGAAAAAGTAAAATTAACTGCTAAAATGAATGTTAACACTGAAATAAGTGCATTTTAGGAAAAGATTAAACATAGTTTTCCATCTGTGAGCTTCATTGTTAATATATAAACAGTACATGTAAAACGTGTTTCAGAGGGTGTAAAGTACTTTTCTACATGCAAATAAAATGTAGATCTGGAAATTCACAAACAGATTTCAATTTTGAAATGCGTAAAATGAAATTACAAACATAAACATTAAATGCTTTTTTGAGAAATGTCTAACCATGGTTTCACATCTATGAAACAGCACATAATTCACTTCTACATTTTAATTTTAAAAAGAATAACATAAGTGTTAAAATTAAACTACAAATATTAAAATACGACTTTTTTGAGAAAGGTTTAAACTTTGTTTCACATCTATTAATTTTCATGTTTAAATATTAACAGCCTTTGTAAAAATTTTAACAAAGTTTAAAAATGTAGTTTACAACCAGAAAAGAAAATGTAGAAGAATAAATACGCGTTTGAATTTCAATTTGAAAAAGTAAAATTAACTGCTAAAATGAAATAAGTGCATTTTAGGAAATGATTAACCATAGCGTTCCATCTATGAGCTTCACTGTTAATATATAAACAGTACATGTAAAAGGTGTTTCTGAGGTTGTAAAGTACATGCAAATAAAATGTAGATCTGGAAATTCACAAACAGATTTCAATTTTGAAAAGCATAATATAAATGGTAAACTGAAATTACAAACATAAAAATTAAATTCTTTTTTGAGAAATGTTTAACCATGGTTTCACATCTATGAAACAGCACATGTAAAAACTACTTTTCTACAAGAAAGCAAGACGTAGATCCATAAATTCACTTCTACATTTTAATTTTAAAATGAATAACATAAAAGTTAAAGTGAAACTACAAACATTAAAATACATGCTGTTTTGAGAAATGCTTAAACTTTGTTTCACATCTATGAATTTTCATGTTTAAATATTAACAGCCTTTGTAAAAATTTTAACAAAGTTTAAAAATGTAGTTTACAACCAGAAAAGAAAATGTAGAAGAATAAATACGCGTTTGAATTTCAATTTGAAAAAGTAAAATTAACTGCTAAAATGAAATAAGTGCATTTTAGGAAATGATTAACCATAGCGTTCCATCTATGAGCTTCACTGTTAATATATAAACAGTACATGTAAAAGGTGTTTCTGAGGTTGTAAAGTACATGCAAATAAAATGTAGATCTGGAAATTCACAAACAGATTTCAATTTTGAAAAGCATAATATAAATGGTAAAATAAAATTACAAACATAAAAATTAAATGCTTTTTTGAGAAATGTTTAACCATGGTTTCACATCTATGAAACAGCACATGTAAAAAGTACTTTTCTACAAGAAAGCAAGACGTAGATCCGTAAATTCAGTTCCACATTTCAATTTTAAAAAGAATAACATAAAAGTTAAAATGAAACTACAAACATTAAAATATATGCTGTTTTGAGAAATGCTTAAACTTTGTTTCACATCTATAAATTTTCATGTTTAAATATTAACAGCCTTTGTAAAACTTTTAACAAAGTTTAAAAATGTAGTTTACAATCAGAAAAGAATATGTAGAAAAATAAACACGCGTTTACATTTCATTTTGAAAAAGTAAAATTAACTGCTAAAATGAATGTTAACACTTTGAAATAAGTGCATTTTAGGAAAAGATTAAACATAGTTTTCCATCTGTGAGCTTCATTGTTAATATATAAACAGTACATGTAAAACGTGTTTCAGAGGTTGTAAAGTACTTTTCTACATGCAAATAAAATGTAGATCTGGAAATTCACAAACAGATTTCAATTTTGAAATGCGTAAAATGAAATTACAAACATAAACATTAAACTTTTTTGAGAAATGTCTAACCATGGTTTCACATCTATGAAACAGCACATGTAAAAACTACTTTACTAAAAGAAAGCAAGACATAGATCCGTAAATTCAGTTCTACATTTCAATTTTAAAAAGAATAACATAAATGTTAAAATTAAACTACAAACATTAAAATACGACTTTTTTCAGAAATGTTTAAACTTTGCTTCACATCTATGAATTTTCATGTTTAAAAATTAACAGCCTTTGTAAAATTTTTAACAAAGTTTAAAAATGTAGTTTACAACCAGAAAAGAAAATGTAGAAGAATAAATACGCGTTTGAATTTCAATTTGAAAAAGTAAAATTAACTGCTAAAATGAATGTTCACACATTGAAATAAGTGCATTTTAGGAAATGATTAACCATAGCGTTCCATCTATGAGCTTCACTGTTAATATATAAACAGTACATGTAAAAGGTGTTTCTGAGGTTGTAAAGTACTTTTCTACATGCAAATGAAATGTAGATCTGGAAATTCACAAACAGATTTCAATTTTGAAAAGCATAATATAAATGGTAAAATGAAATTACAAACATCAAAATTAAATGCTTTTTTGAGAAATGTTTAACCATGGTTTCACATCTATGAAACAGCACATGTAAAAAGTACTTTTCTACAAGAAAGCAAGACGTAGATCCGTAAATTCAGTTCTACATTTCAATTTTAAAAAGAATAACATAAAAGTTAAAATGAAACTACAAACATTAAAATACATGCTGTTTTGAGAAATGCTTAAACTTTGTTTCACATCTATGAATTTTCTTGTTTAAATATTAACAGCCTTTGTAAAACTTTTAACAAAGTTTAAAAATGTAGTTTACAACCAGAAAAGAAAATGTAGAAGAATAAATACGCGTTTGAATTTCAATTTGAAAAAGTAAAATTAACTGCTAAAATGAATGTTCACACATTGAAATAAGTGCATTTTAGGAAATGATTAACCATAGCGTTCCATCTATGAGCTTCACTGTTAATATATAAACAGTACATGTAAAAGGTGTTTCTGAGGTTGTAAAGTACTTTTCTACATGCAAATGAAATGTAGATCTGGAAATTCACAAACAGATTTCAATTTTGAAAAGCATAATATAAATGGTAAAATGAAATTACAAACATCAAAATTAAATGCTTTTTTGAGAAATGTTTAACCATGGTTTCACATCTATGAAACAGCACATGTAAAAACTACTTTTCTACAAGAAAGCAAGACGTAGATCCATAAATTCACTTCTACATTTTAATTTTAAAATGAATAACATAAAAGTTAGTGAAACTACAAACATTAAAATACATGCTGTTTTGAGAAATGCTTAAACTTTGTTTCACATCTATGAATTTTCTTGTTTAAATATTAACAGCCTTTGTAAAACTTTTAACAAAGTTTAAAAATGTAGTTTACAACCAGAAAAGAAAATGTAGAAGAATAAATACGCGTTTGAATTTCAATTTGAAAAAGTAAAATTAACTGCTAAAATGAATGTTCACACATTGAAATAAGTGCATTTTAGGAAATGATTAACCATAGCGTTCCATCTATGAGCTTCACTGTTAATATATAAACAGTACATGTAAAAGGTGTTTCTGAGGTTGTAAAGTACTTTTCTACATGCAAATGAAATGTAGATCTGGAAATTCACAAACAGATTTCAATTTTGAAAAGCATAATATAAATGGTAAACTGAAATTACAAACATAAAAATTAAATGCTTTTTTGAGAAATGTTTAACCATGGTTTCACATCTATGAAACAGCACATGTAAAAACTACTTTTCTACAAGAAAGCAAGACGTAGATCCATAAATTCACTTCTACATTTTAATTTTAAAATGAATAACATAAAAGTTAAAGTGAAACTACAATCATTAAAATACATGCTGTTTTGAGAAATGCTTAAACTTTGTTTCACATCTATGAATTTTCATGTTTAAATATTAACAGCCTTTGTAAAAATTTTAACAAAGTTTAAAAATGTAGTTTACAACCAGAAAAGAAAATGTAGAAGAATAAATACGCGTTTGAATTTCAATTTGAAAAAGTAAAATTAACTGCTAAAATGAAATAAGTGCATTTTAGGAAATGATTAACCATAGCGTTCCATCTATGAGCTTCACTGTTAATATATAAACAGTACATGTAAAAGGTGTTTCTGAGGTTGTAAAGTACATGCAAATAAAATGTAGATCTGGAAATTCACAAACAGATTTCAATTTTGAAAAGCATAATATAAATGGTAAAATAAAATTACAAACATAAAAATTAAATGCTTTTTTGAGAAATGTTTAACCATGGTTTCACATCTATGAAACAGCACATGTAAAAAGTACTTTTCTACAAGAAAGCAAGACGTAGATCCGTAAATTCAGTTCTACATTTCAATTTTAAAAAGAATAACATAAATGTTAAAATTAAACTACAAACATTAAAATACGACTTTTTTCAGAAATGTTTAAACTTTGCTTCACATCTATGAATTTTCATGTTTAAAAATTAACAGCCTTTGTAAAATTTTTAACAAAGTTTAAAAATGTAGTTTACAACCAGAAAAGAAAATGTAGAAGAATAAATACGCGTTTGAATTTCAATTTGAAAAAGTAAAATTAACTGCTAAAATGAATGTTCACACATTGAAATAAGTGCATTTTAGGAAATGATTAACCATAGCGTTCCATCTATGAGCTTCACTGTTAATATATAAACAGTACATGTAAAAGGTGTTTCTGAGGTTGTAAAGTACTTTTCTACATGCAAATGAAATGTAGATCTGGAAATTCACAAACAGATTTCAATTTTGAAAAGCATAATATAAATGGTAAAATGAAATTACAAACATCAAAATTAAATGCTTTTTTGAGAAATGTTTAACCATGGTTTCACATCTATGAAACAGCACATGTAAAAAGTACTTTTCTACAAGAAAGCAAGACGTAGATCCGTAAATTCAGTTCTACATTTCAATTTTAAAAAGAATAACATAAAAGTTAAAATGAAACTACAAACATTAAAATACATGCTGTTTTGAGAAATGCTTAAACTTTGTTTCACATCTATGAATTTTCTTGTTTAAATATTAACAGCCTTTGTAAAACTTTTAACAAAGTTTAAAAATGTAGTTTACAACCAGAAAAGAAAATGTAGAAGAATAAATACGCGTTTGAATTTCAATTTGAAAAAGTAAAATTAACTGCTAAAATGAATGTTCACACATTGAAATAAGTGCATTTTAGGAAATGATTAACCATAGCGTTCCATCTATGAGCTTCACTGTTAATATATAAACAGTACATGTAAAAGGTGTTTCTGAGGTTGTAAAGTACTTTTCTACATGCAAATGAAATGTAGATCTGGAAATTCACAAACAGATTTCAATTTTGAAAAGCATAATATAAATGGTAAAATGAAATTACAAACATCAAAATTAAATGCTTTTTTGAGAAATGTTTAACCATGGTTTCACATCTATGAAACAGCACATGTAAAAGGTACTTTTCTACAAGAAAGCAAGACGTAGATCCGTAAATTCAGTTCTACATTTCAATTTTAAAAAGAATAACATAAAAGTTAAAATGAAACTACAAACATTAAAATACATGCTGTTTTGAGAAATGCTTAAACTTTGTTTCACATCTATGAATTTTCATGTTTAAATATTAACAGCCTTTGTAAAAATTTTAACAAAGTTTAAAAATGTAGTTTACAACCAGAAAAGAAAATGTAGAAGAATAAATACGCGTTTGAATTTCAATTTGAAAAAGTAAAATTAACTGCTAAAATGAATGTTCACACATTGAAATAAGTGCATTTTAGGAAATGATTAACCATAGCGTTCCATCTATGAGCTTCACTGTTAATATATAAACAGTACATGTAAAAGGTGTTTCTGAGGTTGTAAAGTACATGCAAATAAAATGTAGATCTGGAAATTCACAAACAGATTTCAATTTTGAAAAGCATAATATAAATGGTAAAGTGAAATTACAAACATAAAAATTAAATGCTTTTTTGAGAAATGTTTAACCATGGTTTCACATCTATGAAACAGCACATGTAAAAACTACTTTTCTACAAGAAAGGAAGACGTAGATCCATAAATTCACTTCTACATTTTAATTTTAAAATGAATAACATAAAAGTTAAAATGAAACTACAAACATTAAAATACATGCTGTTTTGAGAAATGCTTAAACTTTGTTTCACATCTATGAATTTTCATGTTTAAATATTAACAGCCTTTGTAAAAATTTTAACAAAGTTTAAAAATGTAGTTTACAACCAGAAAAGAAAATGTAGAAGAATAAATACGCGTTTGAATTTCAATTTGAAAAAGTAAAATTAACTGCTAAAATGAATGTTCACACATTGAAATAAGTGCATTTTATGAAATGATTAACCATAGCGTTCCATCTATGAGCTTCACTGTTAATATATAAACAGTACATGTAAAAGGTGTTTCTGAGGTTGTAAAGTACTTTTCTACATGCAAATGAAATGTAGATCTGGAAATTCACAAACAGATTTCAATTTTGAAAAGCATAATATAAATGGTAAAATGAAATTACAAACATCAAAATTAAATGCTTTTTTGAGAAATGTTTAACCATGGTTTCACATCTATGAAACAGCACATGTAAAAAGTACTTTTCTACAAGAAAGCAAGACGTAGATCCGTAAATTCAGTTCTACATTTCAATTTTAAAAAGAATAACATAAAAGTTAAAATGAAACTACAAACATTAAAATACATGCTGTTTTGAGAAATGCTTAAACTTTGTTTCACATCTATGAATTTTCATGTTTAAATATTAACAGCCTTTGTAAAAATTTTAACAAAGTTTAAAAATGTAGTTTACAACCAGAAAAGAAAATGTAGAAGAATAAATACGCGTTTGAATTTCAATTTGAAAAAGTAAAATTAACTGCTAAAATGAAATAAGTGCATTTTAGGAAATGATTAACCATAGCGTTCCATCTATGAGCTTCACTGTTAATATATAAACAGTACATGTAAAAGGTGTTTCTGAGGTTGTAAAGTACATGCAAATAAAATGTAGATCTGGAAATTCACAAACAGATTTCAATTTTGAAAAGCATAATATAAATGGTAAAATAAAATTACAAACATAAAAATTAAATGCTTTTTTGAGAAATGTTTAACCATGGTTTCACATCTATGAAACAGCACATGTAAAAAGTACTTTTCTACAGGAAAGCAAGACGTAGATCCGTAAATTCAGTTCTACATTTCAATTTTAAAAAGAATAACATAAATGTTAAAATTAAACTACAAACATTAAAATACGACTTTTTTCAGAAATGTTTAAACTGTTTCATATCTATGAATTTTCATGTTTAAATATTAACAGCCTTTGTAAAATTTTTAACAAAGTTTAAAAATGTAGTTTACAACCAGAAAAGAAAATGTAGAAAAATAAATACGTGTTTAAATTTCAATTTGAAAAAGTAAAATTAACTGCTAAAATGAATGTTCACACATTGAAATAAGTGCATTTTAGGAAATGATTAACCATAGATTTCCATCTATGAGCTTCATGGTTAGTATATAAACAGTACATATTAAACGTGTTTCAGAGGTTGTAAAGTACTTTTCTACATGCAAATAAAATGTAGATCTGGAAATTCACAAACAGATTTCAATTTTGAAATGCGTAAAATGAAATTACAAACATAAACATTAAATGCTTTTTTGAGAAATGTCTAACCATGGTTTCACATCTATGAAACAGCACATGTAAAAAGTACTTTTCTACAAGAAAGCAAGACGTAGATCCGTAAATTCAGTTCTACATTTCAATTTTAAAAAGAATAACATAAATGTTAAAATTAAACTACAAACATTAAAATACGACTTTTTTCAGAAATGTTTTAACTGTTTCATATCTATGAATTTTCATGTTTAAATATAAACAGCCTTTGTAAAATTTTTAACAAAGTTTAAAAATGTAGTTTACAAGAAGAGAAGAAAAGGTAGAAAATTAAATACGTGTTTAAATTTCAATTTGAAAAAGTAAAATTAACTGCTAATATGAATGTTCACACATTGAAATAAGTGCATTTTAGGAAATGATTAACCATAGCGTTCCATCTATGAGCTTTATTGTTAATATATAAACAGTACATGTAAAAGGTGTTTCTGAGGTTGTAAAGTACTTTTCTACATGCAAATAAAATGTAGATCTGGAAATTCACAAACAGATTTCATTTTTGAAAAGCATAATATAAATGGTAAACTGAAATTACAAACATAAAAATTAAATGCTTTTTTGAGAAATGTCTAACCATGGTTTCACATCTATGAAACAGCACATGTAAAAACTACTTTTCTACAAGAAAGGAAGACGTAGATCCATAAATTCACTTCTACATTTTAATTTTAAAATGAATAACATAAATGTTAAAATTAAACTACAAAGATTAAAATACATGAGAAATGGTTAAACTTTGTTTCACATCTATTAATTTTCAAGTTTAAATATTAACAGCCTTTGTGAAATTTTTAACAAAGTTTAAAAATGTAGTTTACAAGCAGAAACGAAAAGGTAGAAAATTAAATACGTGTTTAAATTTCAAATTGAAAAAGTAAAATTAACTGCTAATATGAATGTTCACACATTGAAATAAGTGCATTTTAGGAAATGATTAACCATAGCGTTCCATCTATGAGCTTTATTGTTAATATATAAACAGTACATGTAAAAGGTGTTTCTGAGGTTGTAAAGTACTTTTCTACATGCAAATAAAATGTACATCTGGAAATTCACAAACAGATTTCAATTTTGAAAAGCATAATATAAATGGTAAAATGAAATTACAAACATCAAAATTAAATGCTTTTTTGAGAAATGTTTAACCATGGTTTCACATCTATGAAACAGCACATGTAAAAAGTACTTTTCTACAAGAAAGCAAGACGTAGATCCGTAAATTCAGTTCTACATTTCAATTTTAAAAAGAATAACATAAAAGTTAAAATGAAACTACAAACATTAAAATACATGCTGTTTTGAGAAATGCTTAAACTTTGTTTCACATCTATGAATTTTCATGTTTAAATATTAACAGCCTTTGTAAAAATTTTAACAAAGTTTAAAAATGTAGTTTACAACCAGAAAAGAAAATGTAGAAGAATAAATACGCGTTTGAATTTCAATTTGAAAAAGTAAAATTAACTGCTAAAATGAAATAAGTGCATTTTAGGAAATGATTAACCATAGCGTTCCATCTATGAGCTTCACTGTTAATATATAAACAGTACATGTAAAAGGTGTTTCTGAGGTTGTAAAGTACATGCAAATAAAATGTAGATCTGGAAATTCACAAACAGATTTCAATTTTGAAAAGCATAATATAAATGGTAAAATAAAATTACAAACATCAAAATTAAATGCTTTTTTGAGAAATGTTTAACCATGGTTTCACATCTATGAAACAGCACATGTAAAAAGTACTTTTCTACAAGAAAGCAAGACGTAGATCCGTAAATTCAGTTCTACATTTCAATTTTAAAAAGAATAACATAAAAGTTAAAATGAAACTACAAACATTAAAATACATGCTGTTTTGAGAAATGCTTAAACTTTGTTTCACATCTATGAATTTTCTTGTTTAAATATTAACAGCCTTTGTAAAACTTTTAACAAAGTTTAAAAATGTAGTTTACAATCAGAAAAGATTATGTAGAAAAATAAACACGCGTTTACATTTCATTTTGAAAAAGTAAAATTAACTGCTAAAATGAATGTTAACACTTTGAAATAAGTGCATTTTAGGAAAAGATTAAACATAGCTTTCTATCTGTGAGCTTCATTGTTAATATATAAACAGTACATGTAAAACGTGTTTCAGAGGATGTAAAGTACTTTTCTACATGCAAATAAAATGTAGATCTGGAAATTCACAAACAGATTTCAATTTTGAAAAGCATAATATAAATGGTAAAATGAAATTACAAACATCAAAATTAAATGCTTTTTTGAGAAATGTTTAACCATGGTTTCACATCTATGAAACAGCACATGTAAAAAGTACTTTTCTACAAGAAAGCAAGACGTAGATCCGTAAATTCAGTTCTACATTTCAATTTTAAAAAGAATAACATAAAAGTTAAAATGAAACTACAAACATTAAAATACATGCTGTTTTGAGAAATGCTTAAACTTTGTTTCACATCTATGAATTTTCATGTTTAAATATTAACAGCCTTTGTAAAAATTTTAACAAAGTTTAAAAATGTAGTTTACAACCAGAAAAGAAAATGTAGAAGAATAAATACGCGTTTGAATTTCAATTTGAAAAAGTAAAATTAACTGCTAAAATGAAATAAGTGCATTTTAGGAAATGATTAACCATAGCGTTCCATCTATGAGCTTCACTGTTAATATATAAACAGTACATGTAAAAGGTGTTTCTGAGGTTGTAAAGTACATGCAAATAAAATGTAGATCTGGAAATTCACAAACAGATTTCAATTTTGAAAAGCATAATATAAATGGTAAAATAAAATTACAAACATCAAAATTAAATGCTTTTTTGAGAAATGTTTAACCATGGTTTCACATCTATGAAACAGCACATGTAAAAAGTACTTTTCTACAAGAAAGCAAGACGTAGATCCGTAAATTCAGTTCTACATTTCAATTTTAAAAAGAATAACATAAAAGTTAAAATGAAACTACAAACATTAAAATACATGCTGTTTTGAGAAATGCTTAAACTTTGTTTCACATCTATGAATTTTCTTGTTTAAATATTAACAGCCTTTGTAAAACTTTTAACAAAGTTTAAAAATGTAGTTTACAATCAGAAAAGATTATGTAGAAAAATAAACACGCGTTTACATTTCATTTTGAAAAAGTAAAATTAACTGCTAAAATGAATGTTAACACTTTGAAATAAGTGCATTTTAGGAAAAGATTAAACATAGCTTTCTATCTGTGAGCTTCATTGTTAATATATAAACAGTACATGTAAAACGTGTTTCAGAGGATGTAAAGTACTTTTCTACATGCAAATAAAATGTAGATCTGGAAATTCACAAACAGATTTCAATTTTGAAATGCGTAAAATGAAATTACAAACATAAACATTAAATGCTTTTTTGAGAAATGTCTAACCATGGTTTCACATCTATGAAACAGCACATAATTCACTTCTACATTTTAATTTTAAAAAGAATAACATAAGTGTTAAAATTAAACTACAAATATTAAAATACGACTTTTTTGAGAAAGGTTTAAACTTTGTTTCACATCTATTAATTTTCATGTTCAAATATTAACAGCCTTTGTGAAATTTTTAACAAAGTTTAAAAATGTAGTTTACAAGCAGAAAAGAAAAGGTAGAAAATTAAATACGTGTTTAAATATCAATTTGAAAAAGTAAAATTAACTGCTAATATGAATGTTCACACATTGATATAAGTGCATTTTAGGAAATGATAGTTTTCCACCTATGAGCTTCATGGTTAATATATAAAAAGTACATGTTAAACGTGTTTCAGAGGTTGTAAAGTACTTTTCTACATGCAAATAAAATGTAGATCTGGAAATTCACAAACAGATTTCAATTTTGAAAAGCATAATATAAATGGTAAACTGAAATTACAAACATAAAAATTAAATGCTTTTTTGAGAAATGTTTAACCATGGTTTCACATCTATGAAACAGCACATGTAAAAACTACTTTTCTACAAGAAAGGAAGACGTAGATCCATAAATTCACTTCTACATTTTAATTTTAAAATGAATAACATAAAAGTTAAAATGAAACTACAAACATTAAAATACATGCTGTTTTGAGAAATGCTTAAACTTTGTTTCACATCTATGAATTTTCATGTTTAAATATTAACAGCCTTTGTAAAAATTTTAACAAAGTATAAAAATGTAGTTTACAACCAGAAAAGAAAATGTAGAAGAATAAATACGCGTTTGAATTTCAATTTGAAAAAGTAAAATTAACTGCTAAAATGAATGTTCACACATTGAAATAAGTGCATTTTAGGAAATGATTAACCATAGCGTTCCATCTATGAGCTTCACTGTTAATATATAAACAGTACATGTAAAAGGTGTTTCTGAGGTTGTAAAGTACTTTTCTACATGCAAATGAAATGTAGATCTGGAAATTCACAAACAGATTTCAATTTTGAAAAGCATAATATAAATGGTAAAATGAAATTACAAACATCAAAATTAAATGCTTTTTTGAGAAATGTCTAACCATGGTTACACATCTATGAAACAGCACATAATTCACTTCTACATTTTAATTTTAAAAAGAATAACATAAGTGTTAAAATTAAACTACAAATATTAAAATACGACTTTTTTGAGAAAGGTTTAAACTTTGTTTCACATCTATTAATTTTCATGTTCAAATATTAACAGCCTTTGTGAAATTTTTAACAAAGTTTAAAAATGTAGTTTACAAGCAGAAAAGAAAAGGTAGAAAATTAAATACGTGTTTAAATATCAATTTGAAAAAGTAAAATTAACTGCTAATATGAATGTTCACACATTGATATAAGTGCATTTTAGGAAATGATTAACCATAGTTTTCCATCTATGAGCTTCATGGTTAATATATAAACAGTACATGTTAAACGTGTTTCAGAGGTTGTAAAGTACTTTTCTACATGCAAATAAAATGTAGATCTGGAAATTCACAAACAGATTTCAATTTTGAAAAGCATAATATAAATGGTAAAGTGAAATTACAAACATAAAAATTAAATGCTTTTTTGAGAAATGTTTAACCATGGTTTCACATCTATGAAACAGCACATGTAAAAACTACTTTTCTACAAGAAAGGAAGACGTAGATCCATAAATTCACTTCTACATTTTAATTTTAAAATGAATAACATAAAAGTTAAAATGAAACTACAAACATTAAAATACATGCTGTTTTGAGAAATGCTTAAACTTTGTTTCACATCTATGAATTTTCATGTTTAAATATTAACAGCCTTTGTAAAAATTTTAACAAAGTTTAAAAATGTAGTTTACAACCAGAAAAGAAAATGTAGAAGAATAAATACGCGTTTGAATTTCAATTTGAAAAAGTAAAATTAACTGCTAAAATGAATGTTCACACATTGAAATAAGTGCATTTTAGGAAATGATTAACCATAGCGTTCCATCTATGAGCTTCACTGTTAATATATAAACAGTACATGTAAAAGGTGTTTCTGAGGTTGTAAAGTACTTTTCTACATGCAAATGAAATGTAGATCTGGAAATTCACAAACAGATTTCAATTTTGAAAAGCATAATATAAATGGTAAAATGAAATTACAAACATCAAAATTAAATGCTTTTTTGAGAAATGTTTAACCATGGTTTCACATCTATGAAACAGCACATGTAAAAAGTACTTTTCTACAAGAAAGCAAGACGTAGATCCGTAAATTCAGTTCTACATTTCAATTTTAAAAAGAATAACATAAAAGTTAAAATGAAACTACAAACATTAAAATACATGCTGTTTTGAGAAATGCTTAAACTTTGTTTCACATCTATGAATTTTCATGTTTAAATATTAACAGCCTTTGTAAAAATTTTAACAAAGTTTAAAAATGTAGTTTACAACCAGAAAAGAAAATGTAGAAGAATAAATACGCGTTTGAATTTCAATTTGAAAAAGTAAAATTAACTGCTAAAATGAAATAAGTGCATTTTAGGAAATGATTAACCATAGCGTTCCATCTATGAGCTTCACTGTTAATATATAAACAGTACATGTAAAAGGTGTTTCTGAGGTTGTAAAGTACATGCAAATAAAATGTAGATCTGGAAATTCACAAACAGATTTCAATTTTGAAAAGCATAATATAAATGGTAAAATAAAATTACAAACATAAAAATTAAATGCTTTTTTGAGAAATGTTTAACCATGGTTTCACATCTATGAAACAGCACATGTAAAAAGTACTTTTCTACAGGAAAGCAAGACGTAGATCCGTAAATTCAGTTCTACATTTCAATTTTAAAAAGAATAACATAAATGTTAAAATTAAACTACAAACATTAAAATACGACTTTTTTCAGAAATGTTTAAACTGTTTCATATCTATGAATTTTCATGTTTAAATATTAACAGCCTTTGTAAAATTTTTAACAAAGTTTAAAAATGTAGTTTACAACCAGAAAAGAAAATGTAGAAAAATAAATACGTGTTTAAATTTCAATTTGAAAAAGTAAAATTAACTGCTAAAATGAATGTTCACACATTGAAATAAGTGCATTTTAGGAAATGATTAACCATAGATTTCCATCTATGAGCTTCATGGTTAGTATATAAACAGTACATATTAAACGTGTTTCAGAGGTTGTAAAGTACTTTTCTACATGCAAATAAAATGTAGATCTGGAAATTCACAAACAGATTTCAATTTTGAAATGCGTAAAATGAAATTACAAACATAAACATTAAATGCTTTTTTGAGAAATGTCTAACCATGGTTTCACATCTATGAAACAGCACATGTAAAAAGTACTTTTCTACAAGAAAGCAAGACGTAGATCCGTAAATTCAGTTCTACATTTCAATTTTAAAAAGAATAACATAAATGTTAAAATTAAACTACAAACATTAAAATACGACTTTTTTCAGAAATGTTTTAACTGTTTCATATCTATGAATTTTCATGTTTAAATATAAACAGCCTTTGTAAAATTTTTAACAAAGTTTAAAAATGTAGTTTACAACCAGAAAAGAAAATGTAGAAAAATAAATACGTGTTTAAATTTCAATTTGAAAAAGTAAAATTAACTGCTAAAATGAATGTTAACACTTTGAAATAAGTGCATTTTAGGAAAAGATTAAACATAGTTTTCCATCTATGAGCTTCATTGTTAATATATAAACAGTACATGTAAAACGTGTTTCAGAGGTTGTAAAGTACTTTTCTACATGCAAATAAAATGTAGATCTGGAAATTCACAAACAGATTTCAATTTTGAAATGCGTAAAATGAAATTACAAACATAAACATTAAATGCTTTTTTGAGAAATGTCTAACCATGGTTTCACATCTATGAAACAGCACATGTAAAAAGTACTTTTCTACAAGAAAGCAAGACGTAGATCCGTAAATTCAGTTCTACATTTCAATTTTAAAATGAATGACATAAATGTTAAAATTAAACTACAAAGATTAAAATACATGCTGTTTTGAGAAATGCTTAAACTTTGTTTCACATCTATTAATTTCCATGTTTAAATATTAACAGCCTTTGTGAAATTTTTAACAAAGTTTAAAAATGTAGTTTACAAGAAGAGAAGAAAAGGTAGAAAATTAAATACGTGTTTAAATTTCAATTTGAAAAAGTAAAATTAACTGCTAATATGAATGTTCACACATTGAAATAAGTGCATTTTAGGAAATGATTAACCATAGCGTTCCATCTATGAGCTTTATTGTTAATATATAAACAGTACATGTAAAAGGTGTTTCTGAGGTTGTAAAGTACTTTTCTACATGCAAATAAAATGTAGATCTGGAAATTCACAAACAGATTTCATTTTTGAAAAGCATAATATAAATGGTAAACTGAAATTACAAACATAAAAATTAAATGCTTTTTTGAGAAATGTCTAACCATGGTTTCACATCTATGAAACAGCACATGTAAAAACTACTTTTCTACAAGAAAGGAAGACGTAGATCCATAAATTCACTTCTACATTTTAATTTTAAAATGAATAACATAAATGTTAAAATTAAACTACAAAGATTAAAATACATGAGAAATGGTTAAACTTTGTTTCACATCTATTAATTTTCAAGTTTAAATATTAACAGCCTTTGTGAAATTTTTAACAAAGTTTAAAAATGTAGTTTACAAGCAGAAACGAAAAGGTAGAAAATTAAATACGTGTTTAAATTTCAAATTGAAAAAGTAAAATTAACTGCTAATATGAATGTTCACACATTGAAATAAGTGCATTTTAGGAAATGATTAACCATAGCGTTCCATCTATGAGCTTTATTGTTAATATATAAACAGTACATGTAAAAGGTGTTTCTGAGGTTGTAAAGTACTTTTCTACATGCAAATAAAATGTACATCTGGAAATTCACAAACAGATTTCAATTTTGAAAAGCATAATATAAATGGTAAAATCAAATTACAAACATAAAAATTAAATGCTTTTTTGTGAAATGTTTAACCATGGTTTCACATCTATGAAACAGCACATGTAAAAACTACTTTTCTACAAGAAAGCAAGACGTAGATCCGTAAATTCAGTTCCACATTTCAATTTTAAAAAGAATAACATAAAAGTTAAAATGAAACTACAAACATTAAAATACATGCTGTTTTGAGAAATGCTTAAACTTTGTTTCACATCTATAAATTTTCTTGTTTAAATATTAACAGCCTTTGTAAAACTTTTAACAAAGTTTAAAAATGTAGTTTACAATCAGAAAAGATTATGTAGAAAAATAAACACGCGTTTACATTTCATTTTGAAAAAGTAAAATTAACTGCTAAAATGAATGTTAACACTTTGAAATAAGTGCATTTTAGGAAAAGATTAAACATAGTTTTCCATCTGTGAGCTTCATTGTTAATATATAAACAGTACATGTAAAACGTGTTTCAGAGGATGTAAAGTACTTTTCTACATGCAAATAAAATGTAGATCTGGAAATTCACAAACAGATTTCAATTTTGAAATGCGTAAAATGAAATTACAAACATAAACATTAAATGCTTTTTTGAGAAATGTCTAACCATGGTTTCACATCTATGAAACAGCACATGTAAAAACTACTTTACTAAAAGAAAACAAGACGTAGATCCGTAAATTCACTTCTACATTTTAATTTTAAAAAGAATAAAATAAGTGTTAAAATTAAACTACAAATATTAAAATACGACTTTTTTGAGAAAGGTTTAAACTTTGTTTCACATCTATTAATTTTCATGTTCAAATATTAACAGCCTTTGTGAAATTTTTAACAAAGTTTAAAAATGTAGTTTACAAGCAGAAAAGAAAAGGTAGAAAATTAAATACGTGTTTAAATATCAATTTGAAAAAGTAAAATTAACTGCTAATATGAATGTTCACACATTGATATAAGTGCATTTTAGGAAATGATTAACCATAGTTTTCCATCTATGAGCTTCATGGTTAATATATAAACAGTACATGTTAAACGTGTTTCAGAGGTTGTAAAGTACTTTTCTACATGCAAATAAAATGTAGATCTGGAAATTCACAAACAGATTTCAATTTTGAAAAGCATAATATAAATGGTAAACTGAAATTACAAACATAAAAATTAAATGCTTTTTTGAGAAATGTTTAACCATGGTTTCACATCTATGAAACAGCACATGTAAAAACTACTTTTCTACAAGAAAGGAAGACGTAGATCCATAAATTCACTTCTACATTTTAATTTTAAAATGAATAACATAAAAGTTAAAATGAAACTACAAACATTAAAATACATGCTGTTTTGAGAAATGCTTAAACTTTGTTTCACATCTATGAATTTTCATGTTTAAATATTAACAGCCTTTGTAAAAATTTTAACAAGTTTAAAAATGTAGTTTACAACCAGAAAAGAAAATGTAGAAGAATAAATACGCGTTTGAATTTCAATTTGAAAAAGTAAAATTAACTGCTAAAATGAATGTTCACACATTGAAATAAGTGCATTTTAGGAAATGATTAACCATAGCGTTCCATCTATGAGCTTCACTGTTAATATATAAACAGTACATGTAAAAGGTGTTTCTGAGGTTGTAAAGTACTTTTCTACATGCAAATGAAATGTAGATCTGGAAATTCACAAACAGATTTCAATTTTGAAAAGCATAATATAAATGGTAAACTGAAATTACAAACATAAAAATTAAATGCTTTTTTGAGAAATGTCTAACCATGGTTTCACATCTATGAAACAGCACATGTAAAAACTACTTTTCTACAAGAAAGGAAGACGTAGATCCATAAATTCACTTCTACATTTTAATTTTAAAATGAATAACATAAATGTTAAAATTAAACTACAAAGATTAAAATACATGAGAAATGGTTAAACTTTGTTTCACATCTATAAATTTTCAAGTTTAAATATTAACAGCCTTTGTGAAATTTTTAACAAAGTTTAAAAATGTAGTTTACAATCAGAAAAGAATATGTAGAAAAATAAACACGCGTTTACATTTCATTTTGAAAAAGTAAAATTAACTGCTAAAATGAATGTTAACACTTTGAAATAAGTGCATTTTAGGAAAAGATTAAACATAGTTTTCCATCTGTGAGCTTCATTGTTAATATATAAACAGTACATGTAAAACGTGTTTCAGAGGTTGTAAAGTACTTTTCTACATGCAAATAAAATGTAGATCTGGAAATTCACAAACAGATTTCAATTTTGAAATGCGTAAAATGAAATTACAAACATAAACATTAAATGCTTTTTTGAGAAATGTCTAACCATGGTTTCACATCTATGAAACAGCACATGTAAAAACTACTTTACTAAAAGAAAGCAAGACATAGATCCGTAAATTCAGTTCTACATTTCAATTTTAAAAAGAATAACATAAATGTTAAAATTAAACTACAAACATTAAAATACGACTTTTTTCAGAAATGTTTAAACTTTGCTTCACATCTATGAATTTTCATGTTTAAAAATTAACAGCCTTTGTAAAATTTTTAACAAAGTTTAAAAATGTAGTTTACAACCAGAAAAGAAAATGTAGAAGAATAAATACGCGTTTGAATTTCAATTTGAAAAAGTAAAATTAACTGCTAAAATGAATGTTCACACATTGAAATAAGTGCATTTTAGGAAATGATTAACCATAGCGTTCCATCTATGAGCTTCACTGTTAATATATAAACAGTACATGTAAAAGGTGTTTCTGAGGTTGTAAAGTACTTTTCTACATGCAAATGAAATGTAGATCTGGAAATTCACAAACAGATTTCAATTTTGAAAAGCATAATATAAATGGTAAAATGAAATTACAAACATCAAAATTAAATGCTTTTTTGAGAAATGTTTAACCATGGTTTCACATCTATGAAACAGCACATGTAAAAAGTACTTTTCTACAAGAAAGCAAGACGTAGATCCGTAAATTCAGTTCTACATTTCAATTTTAAAAAGAATAACATAAAAGTTAAAATGAAACTACAAACATTAAAATACATGCTGTTTTGAGAAATGCTTAAACTTTGTTTCACATCTATGAATTTTCAAGTTTAAATATTAACAGCCTTTGTAAAACTTTTAACAAAGTTTAAAAATGTAGTTTACAATCAGAAAAGATTATGTAGAAAAATAAACACGCGTTTACATTTCATTTTGAAAAAGTAAAATTAACTGCTAAAATGAATGTTAACACTTTGAAATAAGTGCATTTTAGGAAAAGATTAAACATAGTTTTCCATCTGTGAGCTTCATTGTTAATATATAAACAGTACATGTAAAACGTGTTTCAGAGGATGTAAAGTACTTTTCTACATGCAAATAAAATGTAGATCTGGAAATTCACAAACAGATTTCAATTTTGAAATGCGTAAAATGAAATTACAAACATAAACATTAAATGCTTTTTTGAGAAATGTCTAACCATGGTTTCACATCTATGAAACAGCACATGTAAAAACTACTTTACTAAAAGAAAACAAGACGTAGATCCGTAAATTCACTTCTACATTTTAATTTTAAAAAGAATAAAATAAGTGTTAAAATTAAACTACAAATATTAAAATACGACTTTTTTGAGAAAGGTTTAAACTTTGTTTCACATCTATTAATTTTCATGTTCAAATATTAACAGCCTTTGTGAAATTTTTAACAAAGTTTAAAAATGTAGTTTACAAGCAGAAAAGAAAAGGTAGAAAATTAAATACGTGTTTAAATATCAATTTGAAAAAGTAAAATTAACTGCTAATATGAATGTTCACACATTGATATAAGTGCATTTTAGGAAATGATTAACCATAGTTTTCCATCTATGAGCTTCATGGTTAATATATAAACAGTACATGTTAAACGTGTTTCAGAGGTTGTAAAGTACTTTTCTACATGCAAATAAAATGTAGATCTGGAAATTCACAAACAGATTTCAATTTTGAAAAGCATAATATAAATGGTAAAGTGAAATTACAAACATAAAAATTAAATGCTTTTTTGAGAAATGTTTAACCATGGTTTCACATCTATGAAACAGCACATGTAAAAAGTACTTTTCTACAAGAAAGGAAGACGTAGATCCATAAATTCACTTCTACATTTTAATTTTAAAATGAATAACATAAAAGTTAAAATGAAACTACAAACATTAAAATACATGCTGTTTTGAGAAATGCTTAAACTTTGTTTCACATCTATGAATTTTCATGTTTAAATATTAACAGCCTTTGTAAAAATTTTAACAAAGTTTAAAAATGTAGTTTACAACCAGAAAAGAAAATGTAGAAGAATAAATACGCGTTTACATTTCATTTTGAAAAAGTAAAATTAACTGCTAAAATGAATGTTAACACTTTGAAATAAGTGCATTTTAGGAAAAGATTAAACATAGTTTTCCATCTGTGAGCTTCATTGTTAATATATAAACAGTACATGTAAAACGTGTTTCAGAGGATGTAAAGTACTTTTCTACATGCAAATAAAATGTAGATCTGGAAATTCACAAACAGATTTCAATTTTGAAATGCGTAAAATGAAATTACAAACATAAACATTAAATGCTTTTTTGAGAAATGTCTAACCATGGTTTCACATCTATGAAACAGCACATGTAAAAACTACTTTACTAAAAGAAAACAAGACGTAGATCCGTAAATTCACTTCTACATTTTAATTTTAAAAAGAATAAAATAAGTGTTAAAATTAAACTACAAATATTAAAATACGACTTTTTTGAGAAAGGTTTAAACTTTGTTTCACATCTATTAATTTTCATGTTCAAATATTAACAGCCTTTGTGAAATTTTTAACAAAGTTTAAAAATGTAGTTTACAAGCAGAAAAGAAAAGGTAGAAAATTAAATACGTGTTTAAATATCAATTTGAAAAAGTAAAATTAACTGCTAATATGAATGTTCACACATTGATATAAGTGCATTTTAGGAAATGATTAACCATAGTTTTCCATCTATGAGCTTCATGGTTAATATATAAACAGTACATGTTAAACGTGTTTCAGAGGTTGTAAAGTACTTTTCTACATGCAAATAAAATGTAGATCTGGAAATTCACAAACAGATTTCAATTTTGAAAAGCATAATATAAATGGTAAACTGAAATTACAAACATAAAAATTAAATGCTTTTTTGAGAAATGTTTAACCATGGTTTCACATCTATGAAACAGCACATGTAAAAACTACATTTCTACAAGAAAGGAAGACGTAGATCCATAAATTCACTTCTACATTTTAATTTTAAAATGAATAACATAAAAGTTAAAATGAAACTACAAACATTAAAATACATGCTGTTTTGAGAAATGCTTAAACTTTGTTTCACATCTATGAATTTTCATGTTTAAATATTAACAGCCTTTGTAAAAATTTTAACAAAGTTTAAAAATGTAGTTTACAACCAGAAAAGAAAATGTAGAAGAATAAATACGCGTTTGAATTTCAATTTGAAAAAGTAAAATTAACTGCTAAAATGAATGTTCACACATTGAAATAAGTGCATTTTAGGAAATGATTAACCATAGCGTTCCATCTATGAGCTTCACTGTTAATATATAAACAGTACATGTAAAAGGTGTTTCTGAGGTTGTAAAGTACTTTTCTACATGCAAATGAAATGTAGATCTGGAAATTCACAAACAGATTTCAATTTTGAAAAGCATAATATAAATGGTAAAATGAAATTACAAACATCAAAATTAAATGCTTTTTTGAGAAATGTTTAACCATGGTTTCACATCTATGAAACAGCACATGTAAAAAGTACTTTTCTACAAGAAAGCAAGACGTAGATCCGTAAATTCAGTTCTACATTTCAATTTTAAAAAGAATAACATAAAAGTTAAAATGAAACTACAAACATTAAAATACATGCTGTTTTGAGAAATGCTTAAACTTTGTTTCACATCTATGAATTTTCATGTTTAAATATTAACAGCCTTTGTAAAAATTTTAACAAAGTTTAAAAATGTAGTTTACAACCAGAAAAGAAAATGTAGAAGAATAAATACGCGTTTGAATTTCAATTTGAAAAAGTAAAATTAACTGCTAAAATGAAATAAGTGCATTTTAGGAAATGATTAACCATAGCGTTCCATCTATGAGCTTCACTGTTAATATATAAACAGTACATGTAAAAGGTGTTTCTGAGGTTGTAAAGTACATGCAAATAAAATGTAGATCTGGAAATTCACAAACAGATTTCAATTTTGAAAAGCATAATATAAATGGTAAAATAAAATTACAAACATCAAAATTAAATGCTTTTTTGAGAAATGTTTAACCATGGTTTCACATCTATGAAACAGCACATGTAAAAAGTACTTTTCTACAAGAAAGCAAGACGTAGATCCGTAAATTCAGTTCTACATTTCAATTTTAAAAAGAATAACATAAAAGTTAAAATGAAACTACAAACATTAAAATACATGCTGTTTTGAGAAATGCTTAAACTTTGTTTCACATCTATGAATTTTCTTGTTTAAATATTAACAGCCTTTGTAAAACTTTTAACAAAGTTTAAAAATGTAGTTTACAATCAGAAAAGATTATGTAGAAAAATAAACACGCGTTTACATTTCATTTTGAAAAAGTAAAATTAACTGCTAAAATGAATGTTAACACTTTGAAATAAGTGCATTTTAGGAAAAGATTAAACATAGCTTTCTATCTGTGAGCTTCATTGTTAATATATAAACAGTACATGTAAAACGTGTTTCAGAGGATGTAAAGTACTTTTCTACATGCAAATAAAATGTAGATCTGGAAATTCACAAACAGATTTCAATTTTGAAAAGCATAATATAAATGGTAAAATGAAATTACAAACATCAAAATTAAATGCTTTTTTGAGAAATGTTTAACCATGGTTTCACATCTATGAAACAGCACATGTAAAAAGTACTTTTCTACAAGAAAGCAAGACGTAGATCCGTAAATTCAGTTCTACATTTCAATTTTAAAAAGAATAACATAAAAGTTAAAATGAAACTACAAACATTAAAATACATGCTGTTTTGAGAAATGCTTAAACTTTGTTTCACATCTATGAATTTTCATGTTTAAATATTAACAGCCTTTGTAAAAATTTTAACAAAGTTTAAAAATGTAGTTTACAACCAGAAAAGAAAATGTAGAAGAATAAATACGCGTTTGAATTTCAATTTGAAAAAGTAAAATTAACTGCTAAAATGAAATAAGTGCATTTTAGGAAATGATTAACCATAGCGTTCCATCTATGAGCTTCACTGTTAATATATAAACAGTACATGTAAAAGGTGTTTCTGAGGTTGTAAAGTACATGCAAATAAAATGTAGATCTGGAAATTCACAAACAGATTTCAATTTTGAAAAGCATAATATAAATGGTAAAATAAAATTACAAACATCAAAATTAAATGCTTTTTTGAGAAATGTTTAACCATGGTTTCACATCTATGAAACAGCACATGTAAAAAGTACTTTTCTACAAGAAAGCAAGACGTAGATCCGTAAATTCAGTTCTACATTTCAATTTTAAAAAGAATAACATAAAAGTTAAAATGAAACTACAAACATTAAAATACATGCTGTTTTGAGAAATGCTTAAACTTTGTTTCACATCTATGAATTTTCTTGTTTAAATATTAACAGCCTTTGTAAAACTTTTAACAAAGTTTAAAAATGTAGTTTACAATCAGAAAAGATTATGTAGAAAAATAAACACGCGTTTACATTTCATTTTGAAAAAGTAAAATTAACTGCTAAAATGAATGTTAACACTTTGAAATAAGTGCATTTTAGGAAAAGATTAAACATAGCTTTCTATCTGTGAGCTTCATTGTTAATATATAAACAGTACATGTAAAACGTGTTTCAGAGGATGTAAAGTACTTTTCTACATGCAAATAAAATGTAGATCTGGAAATTCACAAACAGATTTCAATTTTGAAATGCGTAAAATGAAATTACAAACATAAACATTAAATGCTTTTTTGAGAAATGTCTAACCATGGTTTCACATCTATGAAACAGCACATAATTCACTTCTACATTTTAATTTTAAAAAGAATAACATAAGTGTTAAAATTAAACTACAAATATTAAAATACGACTTTTTTGAGAAAGGTTTAAACTTTGTTTCACATCTATTAATTTTCATGTTCAAATATTAACAGCCTTTGTGAAATTTTTAACAAAGTTTAAAAATGTAGTTTACAAGCAGAAAAGAAAAGGTAGAAAATTAAATACGTGTTTAAATATCAATTTGAAAAAGTAAAATTAACTGCTAATATGAATGTTCACACATTGATATAAGTGCATTTTAGGAAATGATAGTTTTCCACCTATGAGCTTCATGGTTAATATATAAAAAGTACATGTTAAACGTGTTTCAGAGGTTGTAAAGTACTTTTCTACATGCAAATAAAATGTAGATCTGGAAATTCACAAACAGATTTCAATTTTGAAAAGCATAATATAAATGGTAAACTGAAATTACAAACATAAAAATTAAATGCTTTTTTGAGAAATGTTTAACCATGGTTTCACATCTATGAAACAGCACATGTAAAAACTACTTTTCTACAAGAAAGGAAGACGTAGATCCATAAATTCACTTCTACATTTTAATTTTAAAATGAATAACATAAAAGTTAAAATGAAACTACAAACATTAAAATACATGCTGTTTTGAGAAATGCTTAAACTTTGTTTCACATCTATGAATTTTCATGTTTAAATATTAACAGCCTTTGTAAAAATTTTAACAAAGTATAAAAATGTAGTTTACAACCAGAAAAGAAAATGTAGAAGAATAAATACGCGTTTGAATTTCAATTTGAAAAAGTAAAATTAACTGCTAAAATGAATGTTCACACATTGAAATAAGTGCATTTTAGGAAATGATTAACCATAGCGTTCCATCTATGAGCTTCACTGTTAATATATAAACAGTACATGTAAAAGGTGTTTCTGAGGTTGTAAAGTACTTTTCTACATGCAAATGAAATGTAGATCTGGAAATTCACAAACAGATTTCAATTTTGAAAAGCATAATATAAATGGTAAAATGAAATTACAAACATCAAAATTAAATGCTTTTTTGAGAAATGTCTAACCATGGTTACACATCTATGAAACAGCACATAATTCACTTCTACATTTTAATTTTAAAAAGAATAACATAAGTGTTAAAATTAAACTACAAATATTAAAATACGACTTTTTTGAGAAAGGTTTAAACTTTGTTTCACATCTATTAATTTTCATGTTCAAATATTAACAGCCTTTGTGAAATTTTTAACAAAGTTTAAAAATGTAGTTTACAAGCAGAAAAGAAAAGGTAGAAAATTAAATACGTGTTTAAATATCAATTTGAAAAAGTAAAATTAACTGCTAATATGAATGTTCACACATTGATATAAGTGCATTTTAGGAAATGATTAACCATAGTTTTCCATCTATGAGCTTCATGGTTAATATATAAACAGTACATGTTAAACGTGTTTCAGAGGTTGTAAAGTACTTTTCTACATGCAAATAAAATGTAGATCTGGAAATTCACAAACAGATTTCAATTTTGAAAAGCATAATATAAATGGTAAAGTGAAATTACAAACATAAAAATTAAATGCTTTTTTGAGAAATGTTTAACCATGGTTTCACATCTATGAAACAGCACATGTAAAAACTACTTTTCTACAAGAAAGGAAGACGTAGATCCATAAATTCACTTCTACATTTTAATTTTAAAATGAATAACATAAAAGTTAAAATGAAACTACAAACATTAAAATACATGCTGTTTTGAGAAATGCTTAAACTTTGTTTCACATCTATGAATTTTCATGTTTAAATATTAACAGCCTTTGTAAAAATTTTAACAAAGTTTAAAAATGTAGTTTACAACCAGAAAAGAAAATGTAGAAGAATAAATACGCGTTTGAATTTCAATTTGAAAAAGTAAAATTAACTGCTAAAATGAATGTTCACACATTGAAATAAGTGCATTTTAGGAAATGATTAACCATAGCGTTCCATCTATGAGCTTCACTGTTAATATATAAACAGTACATGTAAAAGGTGTTTCTGAGGTTGTAAAGTACTTTTCTACATGCAAATGAAATGTAGATCTGGAAATTCACAAACAGATTTCAATTTTGAAAAGCATAATATAAATGGTAAAATGAAATTACAAACATCAAAATTAAATGCTTTTTTGAGAAATGTTTAACCATGGTTTCACATCTATGAAACAGCACATGTAAAAAGTACTTTTCTACAAGAAAGCAAGACGTAGATCCGTAAATTCAGTTCTACATTTCAATTTTAAAAAGAATAACATAAAAGTTAAAATGAAACTACAAACATTAAAATACATGCTGTTTTGAGAAATGCTTAAACTTTGTTTCACATCTATGAATTTTCATGTTTAAATATTAACAGCCTTTGTAAAAATTTTAACAAAGTTTAAAAATGTAGTTTACAACCAGAAAAGAAAATGTAGAAGAATAAATACGCGTTTGAATTTCAATTTGAAAAAGTAAAATTAACTGCTAAAATGAAATAAGTGCATTTTAGGAAATGATTAACCATAGCGTTCCATCTATGAGCTTCACTGTTAATATATAAACAGTACATGTAAAAGGTGTTTCTGAGGTTGTAAAGTACATGCAAATAAAATGTAGATCTGGAAATTCACAAACAGATTTCAATTTTGAAAAGCATAATATAAATGGTAAAATAAAATTACAAACATAAAAATTAAATGCTTTTTTGAGAAATGTTTAACCATGGTTTCACATCTATGAAACAGCACATGTAAAAAGTACTTTTCTACAGGAAAGCAAGACGTAGATCCGTAAATTCAGTTCTACATTTCAATTTTAAAAAGAATAACATAAATGTTAAAATTAAACTACAAACATTAAAATACGACTTTTTTCAGAAATGTTTAAACTGTTTCATATCTATGAATTTTCATGTTTAAATATTAACAGCCTTTGTAAAATTTTTAACAAAGTTTAAAAATGTAGTTTACAACCAGAAAAGAAAATGTAGAAAAATAAATACGTGTTTAAATTTCAATTTGAAAAAGTAAAATTAACTGCTAAAATGAATGTTCACACATTGAAATAAGTGCATTTTAGGAAATGATTAACCATAGATTTCCATCTATGAGCTTCATGGTTAGTATATAAACAGTACATATTAAACGTGTTTCAGAGGTTGTAAAGTACTTTTCTACATGCAAATAAAATGTAGATCTGGAAATTCACAAACAGATTTCAATTTTGAAATGCGTAAAATGAAATTACAAACATAAACATTAAATGCTTTTTTGAGAAATGTCTAACCATGGTTTCACATCTATGAAACAGCACATGTAAAAAGTACTTTTCTACAAGAAAGCAAGACGTAGATCCGTAAATTCAGTTCTACATTTCAATTTTAAAAAGAATAACATAAATGTTAAAATTAAACTACAAACATTAAAATACGACTTTTTTCAGAAATGTTTTAACTGTTTCATATCTATGAATTTTCATGTTTAAATATAAACAGCCTTTGTAAAATTTTTAACAAAGTTTAAAAATGTAGTTTACAACCAGAAAAGAAAATGTAGAAAAATAAATACGTGTTTAAATTTCAATTTGAAAAAGTAAAATTAACTGCTAAAATGAATGTTAACACTTTGAAATAAGTGCATTTTTGGAAAAGATTAAACATAGTTTTCCATCTATGAGCTTCATTGTTAATATATAAACAGTACATGTAAAACGTGTTTCAGAGGTTGTAAAGTACTTTTCTACATGCAAATAAAATGTAGATCTGGAAATTCACAAACAGATTTCTCAAAAAAGCATTTATTTTCATGTTTGTAATTTCATGTGACCATTTATACTATTCTTTTCAAAATTGAAATCTGGATGTGAATTTCCAGATCTACATTTTATTTGATTGTAGAAAATTACATTACAACCTCTGAAAAATGTTTTACATGTACTGTTTTAACAAGGAAGTTCATTGATGAGAAATCTATGTTTAATCTTTAGTCATTTTACAAGTATTATTAATATTTAAACATATACGTTCATAGATGTGAAACAATGTTTAAACATTTCTGAATAATGTATTTATATTAATGCATGTAGCTTTATTTTAGAAATTATACTATGCTTTTTGAAATTGGGAATGTAGATGTGAATTTTCTTTTCTACATTTTATTTCCTTTTAGAAAAGTATTTTTACAACCTCTGACAACGTTTTACATGTGTTATCTCTATATAAAGAACGACGTTAATAGCTTAGAAAACTATGTTTAACCTTTTCCTAAAACCATTTTTTCCGTTTGCAGCTATATTAACATGAATATATAATTTTTGAAATTGATATTTAAATGTAAATTTCCTTATCTACATTTTGTTTTCTGGTTGTAAAGTATATTTTTAAACTTATTAAATCGTTTTACAAATGCTATTAATATTTCAATGTTTGAGGGCGTGTGATGGGAGAGTGTGTGGTGGATGGGTGTGTGCTGCGAGTGAGTATGGGAGAAGGTTTGTGGTGATGGGAGCGTGGTGGGAGGGTGTGTGATCCGAGGACGTGTTGGCGAAGGCGTGCGTTGAAGGGTGTGTGGTGGGAAGGCCTGTGGTGAGAGTGCGTATCGTGTGAGGCAGCGTGGGAGAAGGAATTTGCTGGAGGAATTGCGGGATGAGGGCGTGTGGTGCGAGGAAGTGTTGGAGAAGGAGTGTGATGAAGGGAGTGTGATGGGAGGGAGTGTCGTGGGAGTGTGGTGGGAGGGAGTGTTGTGTGAGGATGTGTGGGAGAAGAAGGGCGATAAAGTGAGTGTGTGGTGGGCGTGTGTTGCGAAGCAGTGTGGGAGAAGGAGTGTGGTGAAGGGTGTGCGATGGGAGGGTGTGTCGTGGGAGTTCGTGTGGTGTGAGAGAGTGTGGTGGGAGGGAGTGTTGTGTGAGGGAGTGTGGAGAGGAAATGTGATGAAGGGATTTGTGTTTGAGGGCGTGTGGTTGGAGGGAATTTTGTGCGCGTGTGTGTGTGTGAGAAGGAGTTTGCTGAAGGGTTTGTGATGGGAGGGCTTGTGTTGCGAGGGAATGTGGGGGGAGGCTAGTGGGAGAACGACTGGTGGAAAGTTGTGTTGTGTGATGGAGTGTGGGAGAGGGAATGTTGTGAAGAGAGTTTGGTTTGAGGGCTTGGGATGGAGGGCGTCTGGTGCGAGGGTGTGCGGGAGCAGGAGTGTGGTGAAGGGGTGTCATGGGTGAGCGCGCGGTGGGAATGCGTGTGGTGCGAGAAAGTATGGGTGAATGAGAGTGATAAAGAGAGTGTTGTGGGAGTGCGTGTGGTGTGATGGAGTGTGTGAGAAGGAGTGTGTTGAAGGGTGGTGGTGGGAGTGCGTGTGGTGGGTGGGCGTGTGGTGCGAGCATTGTGTGGGAGGCGTGTAGGAGAAGGAGTGTGGTGGGAGGGTCTGTGGTTGGAGTGCATGTGATGTGAGGGAGTTTGGGAGAAGGAGTATGGTTATGGGAGTGTGTTGGAAGGGCGAGTGGTGTGATGGACTGTGGGAGAAGGAGAGTGATGAAGAGAGTGTGGTGGGAGTGCGTTTGGTGTGAGGTAGTATGGGACAAGAAGTGGTTTGAAGGGTGTTTGGGGGGAGTGCGTGTGGTGCGAAGGACTGTGGGAGAAAGAGTGTGATGAAGGGAATGTGGTGGGAGGGCATGCGGAGGGAGTGCTTGTGGAGCGAGGGAGGACGAGATATGTAGTGTAGTGAACTGAGTATAGAGGGAGGGCGTGTGGTGTGTGTATACATGGGAGAAAGAGTGTGTGGGGTGAGGGCGTGTTATTCAGGGATTATGGGGAAAGGTAGTGTGTGGAGGAATGTAGGAGTAGGAGAGTGCTGGTGGGAAGGCGTGTTTTTGGTGTGAAGTCATGTGGTGCACCTTAGTGTGGTGGGATGGCGTGTGTTGCGAAGGTGTGTGGGAGAAGGAGTGTGGTGATGGGAGTGTGATGGGAGGGAGTGTTGTGTGAGGGAGTGTAATGAGGGCGTGTGGTGGGAGGGCGTTTTCTACGTGGGTGTGTGTGAGTAGTTTGCTGAAGGATTTTTGGTGGGAGGACTTGTGGTGCAAATGAATGTGGGGGAAGGCCGTGTGGGAGAACGACTGTGGTGGAAGGGCGTGTTGTGTGAGGGAGTGTGGTGGGAGGGCATCTGGTGCGAGGGATGTGTGGGAGCAGGAGTGTGGTGAAGGGATGTGATGGGAGGGACTGCAATGGGAGGGCGTTTTGAGTGAGTTACTGTGCTAGATGTAATGTGATGAAGGGCGTGTCGTGGGAGGGTGTGTAGTGACAGGGCGTGTGGTGCGAAGGAGTATGGTGGGAGAGAGTGTAGTGGGACGTCATATGGTACGTGGGAGTGCGGGAGAAGGAGTGTGATGAAGAGAGTGTGGTGGGACGGCGTGTTGTCTGAGGGAATGTGGTAGAGGGAATGTGGTGAAGGGAGTTTGGTGTGAGGGCGTGTGATGGGAGTGCGTATGGTGGAGGGAAGTGTGGAGACAGAGTTTGGAAGTGCGGTGCAAAGGCGTGTTGTGCGAGGAAGTGTGGGAGAAGAAGGGCGATAAAGTGAGTGTAGGGTGGGCGTGTGTTGCGAAGGAGTGTGGGAGAAGGAGTGTGGTGATGAGATTGTGATGGGAGGGCATGTCGTGGGAGTGCATGTGGTGTGAGGGAGTGTGGTGGGAGTGAGTGTTGTGTGAGGATGTGTGCAGAGGAAATGTGATGAAGGGAGTTGTGTTTGAGGGCGTGTGGTGGGAGGGCGTGTGGTATTGTGGGAGTGTGGGAGGAAAAGTTTGGTGGAGGGGATGTAGTTAGAGGCCGTGCTGTTGGCAGGACGTTTGATGCGAGGGAGTGTGGGAGAAGGAATGTAGTGAAGGGAGTGCGTGTGATGTGAGGGAGTGTGGTAGAAGGTGTTTGATATAGGAAGTGTGGTGGGACGGTGAGTGTTTGGAGGTCCTTTAATGCGTGGACGTGTTGGAGAAGGAATGTACTGAGGGGTGGGTGCTGGGAAAGTATGTGGTGGAAATGCATGTGGTGTGAGGAAGTATGAGAGAAGTAGAGTGATAAACGGAGTGTTGTGGGAGTGCGTGTGGTGTGAGGGAGTGTGTGAGAAGGAGTGTGTTGAAGGGTCGTGGTGGGAGTGCGTGTGGTGTGTGGGCGTGTGGTGCGACCAATGTGGTGGGAGGCGTGTAGGAGATGGAGTGTGGTGGGAGGGTCTGTGGTTGGAGTGCATGTGATGTGAGGGAATGTGGGAGAAGGGTGTGGTAATGGGAGTGTGTTGGAAGGGTGTGTGGTGCGAGGGAATGTGGGAGAAGGATAGTAATTAAGGGAGTGTGGTGGGAGTGCGTGTGGTGTGAGATATTGTGGGAGAAGAAGTGTTTTGAAGTGTGTGTGGTAGGAGTGCGTGTGGTGTGAGGGGTTTTGTGAGAAGGAGTGTTGTAAAGGGAGTGTGCGTGTGGTTCGAGGGACTGTGGGAGAAAGAGAATGATGAAGGGAATGTGGTGGGAACGCGTGCAGAGCGATTGTTTGTGGAGTGCGGGATTATGAGAGAAGTGGTGTGTTGAACTGAGTATAGAGGGAGTGTGTGTGGTGAGAGGGCGTGTCATTCGAGGGATTATGGGGAAAAGTAGTGTGGGGAGGAATGTGGGAGAAGGAGGGAGGTGCGGAGAGGGCGTGTGCTGGGAGTGTTTGTGGTGTGAAGGCATGTGGTGTGAGTTAGTGTGGTGGTAGGGCATGTGGTGCGAAGGAGTGTTGGAGAAGGAGTGTGGTGAAGGGAATGTGATGGGTGGGCGTGTCGTGGAAGTACGTGTGGTGTGAGGGATTGTGGTGGTAGGGAGTGCTGTGTGAGGAAGTGTGGAGAGGAAATGTGATGAAGGGAGTTGTGTATGAGGGCATGTGGTTGGAGGGCATTTTGTGCGTGGTGTGTGTGGGAAGGAGTGTGCTGAAGGCTTTGTGGTAGGAGGGCATGTGGTGCGAGTCAGTATGGGAGGAGTGAGATGCAAGGAGTTTGGTGGGAGGGACTGTGGTGGGCGTGCGTGTGGTATGGGGGAGTGTGAGAGAAACACTTTGGTGGAGGGGATCTAGTTGGAGGCCGTGCTGTTGGGAGGATGTTTGATGCGAGGGAGTATGGGAGAAGGAATGTAGTGAAGGGAGTGCATGTAGTGTGAGGGAGTGTGGTAGAAGTTGTTTGATGTAGGAAGAGTGGTGGGATGGAAAGTGTTTTGAGGAACATTAATGCCTGGGCGAGTAGGAGAATAGTGTAGCGAGGGCTGTGTGCTGGGAAAGTATGTGGTGAGAATGTGTGTGGTGTGAGGAAGTATGAGAGAAGGAGAGTGGTGAAGGGAGTGTGGTGGGAGTGCGTGTGGTGTTAGGTAGTGTGGGAGAAGAAGTGTTTTGAAGGGTGTGCGGTGGGAGTGCATGTGTTGTGAGGGAGTTTGGGAGAAGGAGTGTTGTAAAGGGAGTGTGTTGGAAGTGCGTATGGTTCGAGGGACTGTGGGAAAAAGAGTGTGATGAAGGGAATGTGGTGGGAGGGTGTTCGGAAGGAGTTCTTGTGGAGCGAGGGAGGATGAGAGAAGTAGTGTGGTGAACTGAGTATAGAGGGAGGGCGTGTGGTGCGGGTATACATGGTAGAAAGAGTGTGTGGTGAGAGGGAGTGTCGTTCGAGGGATTATGGGGAAAGGTAGTATGGGGAAAAATGTGGGAGAAGGAGGGTGGTGGTGGGAGGACGTGTTTCTGGTGTGAAGTCATGTGGTGCGAATTAGTGTGTTGGCATGGCATGTGTTGCAAAGGAGAGTGGGATAAGGAGTGTGGTGAATGGAGTGTGATGGGAGGGAGTGTTGTGTGAGGGAGTGTGGAGAGGAAATGTGATGAGGGCCTGTGGTGGGTTGGCATTATGTTCGTGGGTGTGTGTGAGTAGTTTGCTGAAGGGTTTGTGGTGGGAGGGCTTGTGGTGCAAAGTAATGTGGGGGGAGGTCATGTGGGAGAACGACTGTGGTGGAAGGAAGAGTTGAGTGAGGGAGTGTGGGAGAGGGAATAAAGTGAAGGGCTGCGTGTGGTGGGAGGGCGTGTGGTGGGAGGGCATCTGATGTGAGTGCAGAGAAGGGGTGTGATGGGAGAACGTGTGGTGGGTGTGCGTGTGGTCGGAGGGAGTGCAGTGGGAGGGCATGTTGTGTGAGTCACTGTGGGAGATGTTGTGTGATGAAGGGAATGTCATGGGAGTGTGTGTGGTGGCTGGGCGTGTGGTCCGAAGGAGTGTGGTGGGAGGGAGTGTAGTGGGACGTTGTATGGTACGTGGGAGTGTGGGAGAAGGAGTGCGATGAAGAGAGTGTGGATGGAGGGCATGTTGTGTGAGGGAATGTGGGAGAGGGACTGGGGTGAAGGGACTTTGGTGTGAGGGCGTGTTATGGGAGGGTGTATGGTGGAGGGGAGTGTGGAGACAGAGTTTGGTGGAGGAAGTGCGGTGCGAGGGTGTGTGGTGCGAGGAAGTGTGGGAGAAGAAGGGCGATAAAGGGAGTATGGGGAGAGCGTGTGTTGTGAAAGGGTGTGGGAGAAGGAGTTTGGTGCAGGGAGTGTGATGGGAGGGTGTGTAGTTGGTGTGCGTGTGGTGTGAGGGAGTGTGGTGGGAGGGAGTGTTGTGTGAGGGAGTGTGGAGAGGAAATGTGATGAAGGGAGTTGTGTTTGAGGGTGTGTGGTTGGAGGGCGTTTTGTGCGTGTGTGTATGTGAGAAGGAGTTTGCTGAAGGGTTTGTGGTGGGAGGGCGTGTGTTGCAAAGGAATGTGGGGGGAGGCCGTGTAGGAGAACGAATGTGGTCAAATGGTGTGTTGTGTGAGGGAGTGTGGGAGAGGGAATGTAGTGAAGGGAGTTTGGTTTGAGGGCTTGGGGTGGAGGGCGTCTGGCGCGAGAGAATTCATGAGCAGGAATGTGGTGAAGGGGTGTGATGGGAGAGCGTGTGTTGGAAGTGTGTGTGGTGGAGGGCGTGCAGTGGGAGGGCGTGTTGTGTGAGTTACTGTGCGAGATGTAATGTGATGAAGAGCATATCGTGGGAGGGTGTGTAGTGACAGGGCATGTGGTGCGAAGAAGTGTGGTGGGACGGTGTGTAGTTGGACATCGTATGGTACATGGGAGTGTGGGAGAAGGAGTGTGATGTAAAGAGTGTGGTGGAAGGACCTGTAGTGCGAGGGAAAGTGTTAGAGGGAATGTGGTGAAGTGTGTTTGGTGTGAGGGCGTGTGATGGGAGGGCGTATTGTGGAGGGGATTGTGGAGACGGAATTTGGAAGTGCGGTGTGAGGGCGTGTTGTGCGAGTAAGTGTGGGAGAAGAAGGGCGATAAAGTGAGTGTGGGGTGGGCGTGTGTTGAAGAAGGAGTGTGGGAGAAGGAGTGTGGTGAAGGGATTGTGATGAGCGGGTGTGTCATGGGAGTGCTTGTGCTGTGAGGGAGTGTGGTAGAAGGAGTTTGATGTAGGAAGTGTGGTGGGACGGCGAGTGTTTGGAGGACCATTAATGCATGGGCATGTAGGAGAAGGAGTGTACCGAGGGGTGTGTGATGGGCAAGCATGTGGTGGGAATGCGTGTGGTGTGAGGAAGTATGAGAGAAGGGGAGTGATAAAGGGAGTGTTCTGGGAGTGCGTGTGGTGTGAGGTAGTGTGGGAGAAGAAGTGTTTTGAAGCGTGTGTGGTGGGAGTGCGTGTGGTGTGAGGGAGTTTGGGAGAAGGAGTATTGTAAAGGGAGTGTGTTGAATGTGGGTGTGGTTCGAGAGACTGTGGGAAAAAGAATGTGTTGAAGGGAATGTGGTGGGAGGGCGAGCGGAGGGAGTGCTTATGGAGCAAGGGAGGACGAGAGATGTAGTGTGGTGAACTGAGTATTAAGGGAGGGCATGTGGTGCGAGTATGCATGGGAGGAAAAGTGTGTGGTGAGAGGGCGTGTCGTTCGAGGGATTATGGGGAAATGTAGTGTGGGGAGGAATGTGGGAGAAGGAGGGTGGTGTTGGAGGATGTGTTTCTGGTGTGAAGTCATGTGGTGCGAATTAGTGTGTTGGCATGGCGTGTGTTGCGAAGGAGTCTGGAAGAAGGAGTGTGGTGAAGGGAGTGTGATGGGAGGGAGTGTTGTGTGAGGGAGTGTGGAGAGGAAATGTGATGAGGGCGTGTGGTGGGTTGGTGTTTTGTACGTGGGTGTTTGTGAGTAGTTTGCTGAAGGGTTTGTGGTGGGAGGGCTTGTAGTGCAAAGTAATGTGGGGGGAGGCTGTGTGGGAGAACGACTGTGATGGAAGGGCAGAAGGGCGTGTTGTGTGAGGGAGCGTGCGAGAGGGAATGTAGTGAAGGGAGTTTGGTTTGACGGCGTGTGGTGGGAGGGCGTCTGGTGCGAGGGAATGTGGGAGCAGGAGCGATGAGAAGGGGTGTGATGGGAGAACGTGTGGTGGGAGTGCGTGTGGTTGGAGGGAGTGCAGTAGGAGGGCGTGTTGTGTGAGTTACTGTGGGAGATGTTGTGTGATGAAGGGAGTGTAGTGGGTGTGTGTGTGGTGGCAGGGCGCGTGGTACGAAGGAGTGTAGTGGGAGGGAGTGTAGTGGGACTTCGTATGGTACGTGGGAGTTTGGGAGAAGGAGTGTGATGAAGAGAGTGTGGTGGGAGGGCGTGTTCTGCGAGAGAATGTAGGAGAGGGACTGTGGTGAAGGG
Source organism: Narcine bancroftii (assembly GCF_036971445.1). Lineage (NCBI taxonomy): Eukaryota > Metazoa > Chordata > Chondrichthyes > Torpediniformes > Narcinidae > Narcine > Narcine bancroftii. The sequence continues at coordinate 52,189,812 of NC_091478.1, read as the reverse complement.
AGTTTGGTATGAGGGCGTTTGATGGGAGGGCGTATGGTGGGGGGGAGTGTGGGAGACAGAGTTTGGTGGAAGAAGTGCGGTGCGTGGGCTTGTGTTGCGAGGAAATGTGGGAGAAGAAGGGCAATAATGTGAGAGTGGGGAGGGCATGTGTTGCGAAGAGAGTGTGGGAGAAGGAGTGTGGTGAAGGGAGTGAGATGGGAGGGTGTGTCGTGGGAGTGCGTGTGGTGTGAGGGAGTGTAATGGGAGGGAGTGTTGTGTGAGGGAGTGTGGGGAGGAAATGTGATGAAGGGAGTAGTTTTTGAGGGCGTGTGGTTGGAGGGCGTTTTGTATGTGGGTGTGCTTGAGAAGGAGTTTGCTGAAGGATTTATGATAGGAGGGCATGTAGTGCGAGTAAATATGGGAGGAATGAGATGAAGGGAGTTTGGTGGGAGCGACTGTGGTGGGAGTGCGTGTGGTATTGTGGGAGTGTGGGAGGAAAGGTTTGGTGGAGGGGATGTAGTTGGAGGCCGTGCTGTTGGCAGGACGTTTGACGCGAGGGAGTGTGGGAGAAGGAATGTAGTGAAGGGAGTGCGTGTGGTGTGAGGGATTGTGGTAGAAGGTGTTTGATATAGGAAGTGTGGTGGGACGGTGAGTGTTTGGAGGACCATTAATGCATGGACGTGTTGGAGAAGGAGTGTACCGAGGGGTGGGTGCTGGGAAAGCATGTGGTGGGAATGCGTGTGGTGTGAAGAAGTATGAGAGAAGCAGAGTGATAAACGGAGTGTTGTGGGAGTGCGTGTGGTGTGAGGGAGTGTGTGAGAAGGAGTGTGTTGAAGGGTGGTGGTGGGAGTGCGTGTGGTGTGTGGGCGTGTGGTGCAACCAATGTGGTGGGAGGCGTGTAGGAGATGGAGTGTGGTGGGAGGGTCTGTGCTTGGAGTGCATGTGATGTGAGGTAGTCTGGGAGAAGAGTGTGTTTATGGGAGTGTGTTGGAAGGGTGTGTGGTGCGAGGGAATGTCGGAGAAGGATCGTAATTAAGGGAGTATGGTGGGAGTGCGTGTGGTGTGAGATATTGTGGGAGAATAAGTGTTTTGAAGTGTGTGTGGTAGGAGTGAGTGTGGTGTGAGGGGGTTTGTGAGAAAAAGTGTTGTAAAGGGAGTGTGCGTGTGGTTCGATGGACTGTGGGAGAAAGAGAATGATGAAGGGAATGTGGTGGGAACGCGTGCAGAGTGATTGTTTGTGGAGCGCGGTATTATGAGAGAAGTGGTGTGTTGAACTGAGTATAGAGGGAGTGTGTGTGGTGCGATTATACATGGTAGAAAGAGTGTGTGGTGAGAGGGCGTGTCGTTCGAGGGATTATGGGGAAAGGTAGTATGGGGAAAAATGTGGGAGAAGGAGGATGGTGGTGGGAGGACGTGTTTCTGGTGTGAAGTCATGTGGTGCGAATTAGTGTGTTGGCATGGCATGTGTTGCAAAGGAGTGTGGGATAAGGAGTGTGGTGAATGGAGTGTGATGGGAGGGAGTGTTGTGTGAGGGAGTGTGGAGAGGAAATGTGATGAGGGCCTGTGGTGGGTTGGCATTTTGTTCGTGGGTGTGTGTGAGTAGTTTGCTGAAGGGTTTGTGGTGGGAGGGCTTGTGGTGCAAAGTAATGTGGGGGGTGGTCATGTGGGAGAACGACTGTGGTGGAAGGAAGAGTTGAGTGAGGGAGTGTGGGAGACAAAATGTAGTGAAGGGAGTTTGGTTTGATGGCGTGTGGTGGGAGGGCATCTGATGTGAGTGCAGAGAAGGGGTGTGATGGGAGAACGTGTGGTGGGTGTGCGTGTGGTTGGAGGGAGTGCAGTGGGAGGGCATGTTGTGTGAGTCACTGTGGGAGATGTTGTGTGATGAAGGGAATGTCATGGGAATGTGTGTGGTGGCTGGGCGTGTGGTCCGAAGGAGTGTGGTGGGATGGAGTGTAGTGGGACATCGTATGGTACGTGGGAGTGTGGGAGAAGGAGTGTTATGAAAAGAGTGTGGTGGAAGGACGTGTAGTGCGAGGGAAAGTGTTAGAGGGAATGTGGTGAAGGGTGTTTGGTGTGAGGGCGTGTGATGGGAGGGCGTATTGTGGAGGGGATTGTGGAGACGGAATTTGGAAGTGCGGTACGAGGGCGTGTTCTGCGAGGAAGTGTGGGAGAAGACAGGCGATAAAGTGAGTGTGGGGTGGGCGTGTGTTGAAGAAGGAGTGTGGGAGAAGGAGTGTGGTGAAGGGATTGTGATGAGCGGGTGTGTCATGGGAGTGCTTGTGCTGTGAGGGAGTGTGGTAGAAGGAGTTTGATGTAGGAAGTGTGGTGGGACGGCGAGTGTTTGGAGGACCATTAATGCATGGGCATGTAGGAGAAGGAATGTACCGAGGGGTGTGTGATGGGCAAGCATGTGGGGGGAATGCGTGTGGTGTGAGGAAGTATGAGAGAAGGCGAGTGATAAAGGGGGTGTTCTGGGAGTGCGTGTGGTGTGAGATAGTGTGGGAGAAGAAGTGTTTTGAAGCGTGTGTGGTGGGAGTGCGTGTGGTGTGAGGGAGTTTGGGAGAAGGAGTATTGTAAAGGGAGTGTGTTGAATGTGGGTGTGGTTCGAGGGACTGTGGGAAAAAGATTGTGTTGAAGGGAATGTGGTGGGAGGGCGAGCAGAGGGAATGGTTGTGGAGCAAGGGAGGACGAGAGATGTAGTGTGGTGAACTGAGTATTAAGGGAGGGCATGTGGTGCGAGTATACATGGGAGGAAAAGTGTGTGGTGAGAGGGCGTGTCGTTCGAGGGATTATGGGGAAATGTAGTGTGGGGAGGAATGTGGGAGAAGGAGGGTGGTGGTGGAGGACGTGTTTCTGGTGTGAAGTCATGTGGTGCGAATTAGTGTGTTGGCATGGCGTGTGTTGCGAAGGAGTCTGGAAGAAGGAGTGTGGTGAAGGGAGTGTGATGGGAGGGAGTGTTGTGTGAGGGAGTGTGGAGAGGAAATGTGATGGGGGCGTGTGGTGGGTTGGTGTTTTGTACGTGGGTGTGTGTGAGTAGTTTGCTGAAGGGTTTGTGGTGGGAGGGCTTGTAGTGCAAAGTAATGTGGGGGGAGGCTGTGTGGGAGAACGACTGTGGTGGAAGGGCAGAAGGGCGTGTTGTGTGAGGGAGTGTGCGAGAGGGAATGTAGTGAAGGGAGTTTGGTTTGACGGCGTGTGGTGGGAGGGCGTCTGGTGCGAGGGACTGTGGGAGCAGGAGCGATGAGAAGGGGTGTGATGGGAGAACGTGTGGTGGGAGTGCGTGTGGTTGGAGGGAGTGCAGTAGGAGGGCGTGTTGTGTGAGTTACTGTGGGAGATGTTGTGTGATGAAGGGAGTGTCGTGGGTGTGTGTGTGGTGGCAGGGCGCGTGGTCCGAAGGAGTGTGGTGGGAGGGAGAGTAGTGGGACTTTGTATGGTACGTGGGAGTTTGGGAGAAGGAGTGTGATGAAGAGAGTGTGGTGGGAGGGCGTGTTCTGCGAGAGAATGTAGGAGAGGGACTGTGGTAAAGGGAGTTTGGTGTGAGGGCGTTTGATGGGAGGGTGTATGTTGGAGGGGAGTGTGGGAGACAGAGTTTGGTGGAAGAAGTGCGGTGCGAGGGCTTGTGTTGCGAGGAAGTGTGGGAGAAGTAGGGCGATAAAGTGAGAGTGGGGAGGGCATGTGTTGCGAAGAGAGTGTGGGAGAAGGAGTGTGGTGAAGGGAGTGAGATGGGAGGGTGTGTCGTGGGAGTGCGTGTGGTGTGAGGGACTGTAATGGGAGGGAGTGTTGTATGAGGGAGTGTGGGGATGAAATGTGATGAAGTGTGTTGTTTTTGAGGGCGTGTGGTTGGAGGGCGTTTTGTATGTGGGTGTGCTTGAGAAGGAGTTTGCTGAAGGATTTATGATAGGAGGGCATGTAGTGCGAGTAAATATGGCGGAAAGAGATGAAGGGAGTTTGGTGGGAGCGACTGTGGTGGGAGAGCGTGTGGTATTGTGGGAGTGTGGGAGGAAAGGTTTGGTGGAGGGGATGTAGTGATGTAGTTGGAGGCCGTGCTGTTGGCAGGACGTTTGACGCAAGGGAGTGTGGGAGAAGGAATGTAGTGAAGGGAGTGCGTGTGGTGTGAGGGAGTGTGGTAGAAGGTGTTTGATATAGGAAGTGTGGTGGGACGGTGAGTGTTTGGAGGACCATTAAAGCGTGGACGTGTTGGAGAAGAAGTGTACCGAGGGGTGGGTGCTGGGAAAGCATGTGGTGGGAATGCATGTGGTGTGAGGGAGTGTGTGAGAAGGAGTGTGTTTAAGGGTGGTGGTGGGATTGCGTGTGGTGTGTCGGTGTGTGGTGCGACCAATGTGGTGGGAGGCGTGTAGGAGATGGAGTGTGGTGGGAGGGTCTGTGCTTGGAGTGCATGTGATGTGAGGGAGTCTGGGAGAAGAGTGTGGTTATGGGAGTGTGTTGGAATGGTGTGTGGTGCGAGGGAATGTAGGAGAAGGATCGTAATTAAGGGAGTATGGTGGAAGTGCGTGTGGTGTGAGATATTGTGGGAGAATAAGTGTTTCGAAGTGTGTGTGGTAGGAATGCGTGTGGTGTGAGGGGGTTTGTGAGAAGGTGTGTTGTAAAGGGAGTGTGCGTGTGGTTCGATGGACTGTGGGAGAAAGAGAATGATGAAGGGAATGTGGTGGGAACGCGTGCAGAGTGATTGTTTGCGGAGCGCGGGATTATGAGAGAAGTGGTGTGTTGAACTGAGTATAGAGGGAGTGTGTGTGGTGAGAGGGCGTGTCATTCGAGCGATTATGGGGAAAAGTAGTGTGGGGAGGAATGTGGTAGAAGGAGGGAGGTGCGGAGAGGGCGTGTGCTGGGAGTGTTTGTGGTGTGAAGGCATGTGGTGCGAGTTAGTGTGGTGGGTGGGCGTGTGGTGCAAAGGAGTTTTGGAGAAGAAGTGTGTTGAAGGGTGTTTGTGGAGCGAGGGAGTATGAGAGAAGTGGTGTGTTGAACTGAGTATAGAGGGAGTGTGTGTGGTGCGATTATACATGGTAGAAAGAGTGTGTGGTGAGAGGGCGTGTCGTTCGAGGGATTATGGGGAAAGGTAGTATGGGGAAAAATGTGGGAGAAGGAGGATGGTGGTGGGAGGACGTGTTTCTGGTGTGAAGTCATGTGGTGCGAATTAGTGTGTTGGCATGGCATGTGTTGCAAAGGAGTGTGGGATAAGGAGTGTGGTGAATGGAGTGTGATGGGAGAGAGTGTTGTGTGAGGGAGTGTGGAGAGGAAATGTGATGAGGGCCTGTGGTGGGTTGGCATTTTGTTCGTGGGTGTGTGTGAGTAGTTTGCTGAAGGGTTTGTGGTGGGAGGGCTTGTGGTGCAAAGTAATGTGGGGGGAGGTCATGTGGGAGAACGACTGTGGTGGAAGGAAGAGTTGAGTGAGGGAGTGTGGGAGAGGGAATGTAGTGAAGGGCGTTTGGTTTGACTGCGTGTGGTGGGAGGGCGTCTGGTGTGAGGTAGTGTGGGAGAAGAACTGTTTTGAAGCATGTGTGGTGGGAGTGCATGTGGTGTGAGGGAGTTTGGGAGAAGGTGTGTTGGAAAAGGAGTGTGTTGAATGTGCGTGTGGTTCGAGGGACTACGGGAAAAAGAGTGTGTTGAAGGGAATGTGGTGGGAGGGCGAGCAGAGGGAATGGTTGTGGAGCGAGGGAGTACAAGATATGTAGTGTGGTGAACTGAGTATAGAGGGAGGGCATGTTGTGCGAGTATACATGGGAGGAAGAGTGTGTGGTGAGAGGGCGTGTCGTTCGATGGATTATGGGGAAAGTTAGAGTGGGGAGGAATGTGGCAGATGGAGGGTGGTTGTGGGATGACATGTTTCTGGTGTGAAGTCATGTGGTGCGAATTAGTGTGTTGGCATGGCGTGTGTTGCGAAGGACTTTGGGAGAAGGAATGTTGTGAAGGGAGTGTGATGGGAGGGAGTGTTGTGTGAGGGAGTGTGGAGAAGAAATGTGATGAGGGCGTGTGGTGGGTTGGCGTTTTGAACGTGGGTGTGTGTGAGTAGTTTGCTGAAGGGTTTGTGGTGGGAGGGCTTGTGGTGCAAAGTAATGTGGGGGGAGGTCATGTGGGAGAACGACTGTGGTGGAAGGGCGTGTTGTGTGAGGGAGTGTGCGAGACAAAATGTAGTGAAGGGAGTTTGGTTTGATGGCGTGTGGTGGGAGGGCATCTGATGTGAGTGCAGAGAAGGGGTGTGATGGGAGAACGTGTGGTGGGTGTGCGTGTGGTCGGAGGGAGTGCAGTGGGAGGGCATGTTGTGTGAGTCACTGTGGGAGATGTTGTGTGATGAAGGGAATGTCATGGGAGTGTGTGTGGTGGCTGGGCGTGTGGTCCGAAGGAGTGTGGTGGGAGGGAGTGTAGTGGGACGTTGTATGGTATGTTGGAGTGTGGGAGAAGGAGTGCGATGAAGAGAGTGTGGATGGAGGGCATGTTGTGCGAGAGAATGTGGGAGAGGGACTGGGGTGAAGGGACTTTGCTGTGAGGATGTGTTATGGGAAGGTGTATGGTGGAGGGGAGTGTGGAGACAGAGTTTGGTGGAGGAAGTGCGGTGCGAGGGTGTGTGGTGTGAGGAAGTGTGGGAGAAGAAGGGCGATAAAGGGAGTATGGGGAGAGCGTGTGTTGTGAAAGGGTGTGGGAGAAGGAGTTTGGTGCAGGGAGTGTGATGGGAGGGTGTGTAGTTGGTGTGCGTGTGGTATGAGGGAGTGTGGTGGGAGGGAGTGTTGTGTGAGGGAGTGTGGAGAGGAAATGTGATGAAGGGAGTTGTGTTTGAGGGTGTGTGGTTGGAGGGCCTTTTGTGCGTGTGTGTTTGTGAGAAGGAGTTTGCTGAAGGGTTTGTGGTGGGAGGGCGTGTGTTGCAATGGAATGTGGGGGGAGGCCGTATAGGAGAACGACTGTGGTCAAAGGGTGTGTTGTGTGAGGGAGTGTGGGAGAGGGAATGTAGTGAAGGGAGTTTGGTTTGAGGGCTTGGGGTGGAGGGCGTCTGGCGCGAGAGAATTCATGAGCAGGAATGTGGTGAAGGGGTGTGATGGGAGAGCGTGTGTTGGAAGTGTGTGTGGTGGAGGGTGTGCAGTGGGAGGGCGTGTTGTGTGAGTTACTGTGCGAGATGTAATGTGATGAAGAGCATATCGTGGGAGGGTGTGTAGTGACAGGGCGTGTGGTGCGAAGAAGTGTGGTCAAGGATTGAGGTTTTTGATTGGGGAAAAGCTAGATTTGAGGAGATGCGAAAGGACTTGCAGGGTGTGGATTGGGACAATTTGTTTTATGGGCAGGATGTAGTAGAGAGATGGAAGTCTTTTAAAGATCAGATTTTGAGAGTGCAAAAGCTTTATGTTCCTGTTAGGTTAAAAGGAGGGGCAAAAGGTTTGAGAGAGCCGTGGTTTTCAAGGAATATTGGAAACTTGGTTCGAAGAAAAAGGGAGGCGTACATTAGATATAAGAAGCATGTAGTTAAGGAGATGTTTGAAAGATACATTGAATGTAAGAGGAATCTTAAGAGAGGAATTAGGAAAGCTAAAAGAAGGTATGAGAAAACTATGGCAAGCAGGGTGAAAACTAATCCAAAAGAGTTCTACAAATATGTTAATGGTAAGAGGAAAGCTAGAGACAATATTGGTCCCTTAGAAAATCAGAGTGGAAAACTGTGTGTGGAACCTAGAGAAATGGGGGAGATATTGAACAGTTTCTTTTCTTCGGTATTCACTAAGGAGAAGGATATTGGGAGATGTGGGATAAAAAAAGCAAATTGGGTAAATATGGGGAATATAGAGATTACAAAAGGTGTAGTTTTAAGGCTTTTGAAAAATATAAAGGTGGATAAGTCTCCGGGACCAGACGGGATCTTCCCCAGGACATTGAGAGAAGTGAAGGAGGAAATAGCAGAGGCTCTGGCGGTAATGTTTCGAATGTCATTAGATATGGGGATAGTGCCGGAGGATTGGCGCATTGCGCATGTGGTTCCGTTATTTAAAAAGGGTACGTGAATAGGGTGGTGAAGAAGGCTTTTAGTATGCTGGCCTTTATCAATCATTGCATGGAATATAGGAGTTGGGAGGTGATGTTGAGATTGTATAAGAAGTTGGTGCGGCCTAATTTGGAGTTCTGTGTGCAGTTCTGGTCGCCTAATTATAGGAAGGATATAAACAGAGTGGAGAGAGTGCAGAGAAGGTTTACCAGAATGTTGCCTGGGTTTAAGCATCTGGAGTATGGGGAGAGATTGGACAGATTGGGTCTTTATTCTTTGGAGCGTAGAAGGTTGAGAGGGGATTTGATAGAAGTATTTAAGATTATGAAAGGGATAGACAGAGTGGATGTGGATAGACTATTTCCATTAAAAGGAGGAAAGATTAAAACAAGAGGACATGAGTTAAGAATTAAGGGGCAGAGGTTTAGAGGTAACATGAAGGGGAACTTCTTTACTCAGAGAGTGGTAGCTGTGTGGAATGATCTTCCGGGAGAAATAGTGGCGGCGGAGTCAATTGTATTATTTAAGAAAAGGTTGGACAGGTATATGGATGAGAGGAAGATGGAGGGTTATGGGCATTGTGGAGGGAGGTGGGATTAGAAAGGGGTGTTTGGTTCGGTGCGGACTAGAAGGGCCTAATGGCCTGTTTCCGTGCTGTAATTGTTATGTTATGTTATGTTATGGGAGGGTGTGTAGTGGGACATCGTATGGTACGTGGGAGTGTGGGAGAAGGAGTGTGATGAAAAGAGTGTGGTGGAAGGGCGTGTTGTGCTAGGGAAAGTGTTAGAGGGAATGTGGTGAAGGGTGTTTGGTGTGAGGGCGTGTGATGGGAGGGCGTATTGTGGAGAGGATTGTGGAGACGGAATTTGGAAGTGCTGTACGAGGGCGTGTTGTGCGAGGAAGTGTGGGAGAAGAAGGGAGATAAAGTGAGTGTGGGGTGGGCGTGTGTTGAAGAAGGAGTGTGGGAGAAGGAGTGTGGTGAAGGGATTGTGATGAGCGGGTGTGTCATGGGAGTGCTTGTGCTGTGAGGGAGTGTGGTAGAAGGAGTTTGATGTAGGAAGTGTGGTGGGACGGCGAGTGTTTGGAGGACCATTAATGCATGGGCATGTAGGAGAAGGAGTGTACCGAGGGGTGTGTGATGGGCAAGCATGTGGTGGGAATGCGTGTGGTGTGAGGAAGTATGAGAGAAGGCGAGTGATAAAGGGAGTGTTCTGGGAGTGCGTGTGGTGTGAGGGAGTTTGGGAGAAGGAGTATTGTAAAGGGAGTGTGTTGAATGTGGGTGTGGTTCGAGGGACTGTGGGAAAAAGAATGTGTTGAAGGGAATGTGGTGGGAGGGCGAGCGGAGGGAGTGCTTGTGGAGCAAGGGAGGACGAGAGATGTAGTGTGGTGAACTGAGTATTAAGGGAGGGCATGTGGTGCGAGTATACATGGGAGGAAAAGTGTGTGGTGAGAGGGCGTGTCGTTCGAGGGATTATGGGGAAATGTAGTGTGGGGAGAAATGTGGGAGAAGGAGGGTGGTGGTGGAGGACGTGTTTCTGGTGTGAAGTCATGTGGTGCGAATTAGTGTGTTGGCATGGCGTGTGTTGCGAAGGAGTCTGGAAGAAGGAGTGTGGTGAAGGGAGTGTGATGGGAGGTAGTGTTGTGTGAGGGTGTGTGGAGAGGAAATGTGATGAGGGCGTGTGGTGGGTTGGTGTTTTGTACGTGGGTGTGTGTGAGTAGTTTGCTGAAGGGTTTGTGGTGGGAGGGCTTGTAGTGCAAAGTAATGTGGGGGGAGGCTGTGTGGGAGAACGACTGTGGTGGAAGGGCAGAAGGGCGTGTTGTGTGAGGGAGCGTGCGAGAGGGAATGTAGTGAAGGGAGTTTGGTTTGACGGCGTGTGGTGGGAGGGCGTCTGGTGCGAGGGAATGTGGGAGCAGGAGCGATGAGAAGGGGTGTGATGGGAGAACGTGTGGTGGGAGTGCGTGTGGTTGGAGGGAGTGCAGTAGGAGGGCGTGTTGTGTGAGTTACTGTGGGAGATGTTGTGTGATGAAGGGAGTGTAGTGGGTGTGTGTGTGGTGGCAGGGCGCGTGGTACGAAGGAGTGTAGTGGGAGGGAGTGTAGTGGGACTTCGTATGGTACGTGGGAGTTTGGGAGAAGGAGTGTGATGAAGAGAGTGTGGTGGGAGGGCGTGTTCTGCGAGAGAATGTAGGAGAGGGACTGTGGTGAAGGGAGTTTGGTATGAGGGCGTTTGATGGGAGGGCGTATGGTGGGGGGGAGTGTGGGAGACAGAGTTTGGTGGAAGAAGTGCGGTGCGTGGGCTTGTGTTGCGAGGAAATGTGGGAAAAAAGGGCAATAATGTGAGAGTGGGGAGGGCATGTGTTGCGAAGAGAGTGTGGGAGAAGGAGTGTGGTGAAGGGAGTGAGATGGGAGGGTGTGTCGTGGGAGTGCGTGTGGTGTGAGGGAGTGTAATGGGAGGGAGTGTTGTGTGAGGGAGTGTGGGGAGGAAATGTGATGAAGGGAGTTGTTTTTGAGGGCGTGTGGTTGGAGGGCGTTTTGTATGTGGGTATGCTTGAGAAGGAGTTTGCTGAAGGATTTATGATAGGAGGGCATGTAGTGCGAGTAAATATGGGAGGAATGAGATGAAGGGAGTTTGGTGGGAGCGACTGTGGTGGGAGTGCGTGTGGTATTGTGGGAGTGTGGGAGGAAAGGTTTGGTGGAGGGGATGTAGTTGGAGGCCGTGCTGTTGGCAGGACGTTTGACGCGAGGGAGTGTGGGAGAAGGAATGTAGTGAAGGGAGTGCGTGTGGTGTGAGGGAGTGTGGTAGAAGGTGTTTGATATAGGAAGTGTGGTGGGACGGTGAGTGTTTGGAGGACCATTAATGCATGGACGTGTTGGAGAAGGAGTGTACCGAGGGGTGGGTGCTGGGAAAGCATGTGGTGGGAATGCGTGTGGTGTGAAGAAGTATGAGAGAAGCAGAGTGATAAACGGAGTGTTGTGGGAGTGCGTGTGGTGTGAGGGAGTGTGTGAGAAGGAGTGTGTTGAAGGGTGGTGGTGGGAGTGCGTGTGGTGTGTGGGCGTGTGGTGCAACCAATGTGGTGGGAGGCGTGTAGGAGATGGAGTGTGGTGGGAGGGTCTGTGCTTGGAGTGCATGTGATGTGAGGTAGTCTGGGAGAAGAGTGTGTTTATGGGAGTGTGTTGGAAGGGTGTGTGGTGCGAGGGAATGTCGGAGAAGGATCGTAATTAAGGGAGTATGGTGGGAGTGCGTGTGGTGTGAGATATTGTGGGAGAATAAGTGTTTTGAAGTGTGTGTGGTAGGAGTGAGTGTGGTGTGAGGGGGTTTGTGAGAAAAAGTGTTGTAAAGGGAGTGTGCGTGTGGTTCGATGGACTGTGGGAGAAAGAGAATGATGAAGGGAATGTGGTGGGAACGCGTGCAGAGTGATTGTTTGTGGAGCGCGGTATTATGAGAGAAGTGGTGTGTTGAACTGAGTATAGAGGGAGTGTGTGTGGTGCGATTATACATGGTAGAAAGAGTGTGTGGTGAGAGGGCGTGTCGTTCGAGGGATTATGGGGAAAGGTAGTATGGGGAAAAATGTGGGAGAAGGAGGATGGTGGTGGGAGGACGTGTTTCTGGTGTGAAGTCATGTGGTGCGAATTAGTGTGTTGGCATGGCATGTGTTGCAAAGGAGTGTGGGATAAGGAGTGTGGTGAATGGAGTGTGATGGGAGGGAGTGTTGTGTGAGGGAGTGTGGAGAGGAAATGTGATGAGGGCCTGTGGTGGGTTGGCATTTTGTTCGTGGGTGTGTGTGAGTAGTTTGCTGAAGGGTTTGTGGTGGGAGGGCTTGTGGTGCAAAGTAATGTGGGGGGTGGTCATGTGGGAGAACGACTGTGGTGGAAGGAAGAGTTGAGTGAGGGAGTGTGGGAGACAAAATGTAGTGAAGGGAGTTTGGTTTGATGGCGTGTGGTGGGAGGGCATCTGATGTGAGTGCAGAGAAGGGGTGTGATGGGAGAACGTGTGGTGGGTGTGCGTGTGGTCGGAGGGAGTGCAGTGGGAGGGCATGTTGTGTGAGTCACTGTGGGAGATGTTGTGTGATGAAGGGAATGTCATGGGAATGTGTGTGGTGGCTGGGCGTGTGGTCCGAAGGAGTGTGGTGGGATGGAGTGTAGTCGGACATCGTATGGTACGTGGGAGTGTGGGAGAAGGAGTGTTATGAAAAGAGTGTGGTGGAAGGACGTGTAGTGCGAGGGAAAGTGTTAGAGGGAATGTGGTGAAGGGTATTTGGTGTGAGGGCGTGTGATGGGAGGGCGTATTGTGGAGGGGATTGTGGAGACGGAATTTGGAAGTGCGGTACGAGGGCGTGTTGTGCGAGGAAGTGTGGGAGAAGACAGGCGATAAAGTGAGTGTGGGGTGGGCGTGTGTTGAAGAAGGAGTGTGGGAGAAGGAGTGTGGTGAAGGGATTGTGATGAGCGGGTGTGTCATGGGAGTGCTTGTGCTGTGAGGGAGTGTGGTAGAAGGAGTTTGATGTAGGAAGTGTGGTGGGACGGCGAGTGTTTGGAGGACCATTAATGCATGGGCATGTAGGAGAAGGAGTGTACCGAGGGGTGTGTGATGGGCAAGCATGTGGGGGGAATGCGTGTGGTGTGAGGAAGTATGAGAGAAGGCGAGTGATAAAGGGGGTGTTCTGGGAGTGCGTGTGGTGTGAGATAGTGTGGGAGAAGAAGTGTTTTGAAGCGTGTGTGGTGGGAGTGCGTGTGGTGTGAGGGAGTTTGGGAGAAGGAGTATTGTAAAGGGAGTGTGTTGAATGTGGGTGTGGTTCGAGGGACTGTGGGAAAAAGATTGTGTTGAAGGGAATGTGGTGGGAGGGCGAGCAGAGGGAATGGTTGTGGAGCAAGGGAGGACGAGAGATGTAGTGTGGTGAACTGAGTATTAAGGGAGGGCATGTGGTGCGAGTATACATGGGAGGAAAAGTGTGTGGTGAGAGGGCGTGTCGTTCGAGGGATTATGGGGAAATGTAGTGTGGGGAGGAATGTGGGAGAAGGAGGGTGGTGGTGGAGGACGTGTTTCTGGTGTGAAGTCATGTGGTGCGAATTAGTGTGTTGGCATGGCGTGTGTTGCGAAGGAGTCTGGAAGAAGGAGTGTGGTGAAGGGAGTGTGATGGGAGGGAGTGTTGTGTGAGGGAGTGTGGAGAGGAAATGTGATGAGGGCGTGTGGTGGGTTGGTGTTTTGTACGTGGGTGTGTGTGAGTAGTTTGCTGAAGGGTTTGTGGTGGGAGGGCTTGTAGTGCAAAGTAATGTGGGGGGAGGCTGTGTGGGAGAACGACTGTGGTGGAAGGGCAGAAGGGCGTGTTGTGTGAGGGAGTGTGCGAGAGGGAATGTAGTGAAGGGAGTTTGGTTTGACGGCGTGTGGTGGGAGGGCGTCTGGTGCGAGGGACTGTGGGAGCAGGAGCGATGAGAAGGGGTGTGATGGGAGAACGTGTGGTGGGAGTGCGTGTGGTTGGAGGGAGTGCAGTAGGAGGGCGTGTTGTGTGAGTTACTGTGGGAGATGTTGTGTGATGAAGGGAGTGTCGTGGGTGTGTGTGTGGTGGCAGGGCGCGTGGTCCGAAGGAGTGTGGTGGGAGGGAGAGTAGTGGGACTTTGTATGGTACGTGGGAGTTTGGGAGAAGGAGTGTGATGAAGAGAGTGTGGTGGGAGGGCGTGTTCTGCGAGAGAATGTAGGAGAGGGACTGTGGTAAAGGGAGTTTGGTGTGAGGGCGTTTGATGGGAGGGTGTATGTTGGAGGGGAGTGTGGGAGACAGAGTTTGGTGGAAGAAGTGCGGTGCGAGGGCTTGTGTTGCGAGGAAGTGTGGGAGAAGTAGGGCGATAAAGTGAGAGTGGGGAGGGCATGTGTTGCGAAGAGAGTGTGGGAGAAGGAGTGTGGTGAAGGGAGTGAGATGGGAGGGTGTGTCGTGGGAGTGCGTGTGGTGTGAGGGACTGTAATGGGAGGGAGTGTTGTATGAGGGAGTGTGGGGATGAAATGTGATGAAGTGTGTTGTTTTTGAGGGCGTGTGGTTGGAGGGCGTTTTGTATTTGGGTGTGCTTGAGAAGGAGTTTGCTGAAGGATTTATGATAGGAGGGCATGTAGTGCGAGTAAATATGGCGGAAAGAGATGAAGGGAGTTTGGTGGGAGCGACTGTGGTGGGAGAGCGTGTGGTATTGTGGGAGTGTGGGAGGAAAGGTTTGGTGGAGGGGATGTAGTGATGTAGTTGGAGGCCGTGCTGTTGGCAGGACGTTTGACGCAAGGGAGTGTGGGAGAAGGAATGTAGTGAAGGGAGTGCGTGTGGTGTGAGGGAGTGTGGTAGAAGGTGTTTGATATAGGAAGTGTGGTGGGACGGTGAGTGTTTGGAGGACCATTAAAGCGTGGACGTGTTGGAGAAGAAGTGTACCGAGGGGTGGGTGCTGGGAAAGCATGTGGTGGGAATGCATGTGGTGTGAGGGAGTGTGTGAGAAGGAGTGTGTTTAAGGGTGGTGGTGGGATTGCGTGTGGTGTGTCGGTGTGTGGTGCGACCAATGTGGTGGGAGGCGTGTAGGAGATGGAGTGTGGTGGGAGGGTCTGTGCTTGGAGTGCATGTGATGTGAGGGAGTCTGGGAGAAGAGTGTGGTTATGGGAGTGTGTTGGAATGGTGTGTGGTGCGAGGGAATGTAGGAGAAGGATCGTAATTAAGGGAGTATGGTGGAAGTGCGTGTGGTGTGAGATATTGTGGGAGAATAAGTGTTTCGAAGTGTGTGTGGTAGGAATGCGTGTGGTGTGAGGGGGTTTGTGAGAAGGTGTGTTGTAAAGGGAGTGTGCGTGTGGTTCGATGGACTGTGGGAGAAAGAGAATGATGAAGGGAATGTGGTGGGAACGCGTGCAGAGTGATTGTTTGCGGAGCGCGGGATTATGAGAGAAGTGGTGTGTTGAACTGAGTATAGAGGGAGTGTGTGTGGTGAGAGGGCGTGTCATTCGAGCGATTATGGGGAAAAGTAGTGTGGGGAGGAATGTGGTAGAAGGAGGGAGGTGCGGAGAGGGCGTGTGCTGGGAGTGTTTGTGGTGTGAAGGCATGTGGTGCGAGTTAGTGTGGTGGGTGGGCGTGTGGTGCAAAGGAGTTTTGGAGAAGAAGTGTGTTGAAGGGTGTTTGTGGAGCGAGGGAGTATGAGAGAAGTGGTGTGTTGAACTGAGTATAGAGGGAGTGTGTGTGGTGCGATTATACATGGTAGAAAGAGTGTGTGGTGAGAGGGCGTGTCGTTCGAGGGATTATGGGGAAAGGTAGTATGGGGAAAAATGTGGGAGAAGGAGGATGGTGGTGGGAGGACGTGTTTCTGGTGTGAAGTCATGTGGTGCGAATTAGTGTGTTGGCATGGCATGTGTTGCAAAGGAGTGTGGGATAAGGAGTGTGGTGAATGGAGTGTGATGGGAGAGAGTGTTGTGTGAGGGAGTGTGGAGAGGAAATGTGATGAGGGCCTGTGGTGGGTTGGCATTTTGTTCGTGGGTGTGTGTGAGTAGTTTGCTGAAGGGTTTGTGGTGGGAGGGCTTGTGGTGCAAAGTAATGTGGGGGGAGGTCATGTGGGAGAACGACTGTGGTGGAAGGAAGAGTTGAGTGAGGGAGTGTGGGAGAGGGAATGTAGTGAAGGGCGTTTGGTTTGACTGCGTGTGGTGGGAGGGCGTCTGGTGTGAGGTAGTGTGGGAGAAGAACTGTTTTGAAGCATGTGTGGTGGGAGTGCATGTGGTGTGAGGGAGTTTGGGAGAAGGTGTGTTGGAAAAGGAGTGTGTTGAATGTGCGTGTGGTTCGAGGGACTACGGGAAAAAGAGTGTGTTGAAGGGAATGTGGTGGGAGGGCGAGCAGAGGGAATGGTTGTGGAGCGAGGGAATACAAGATATGTAGTGTGGTGAACTGAGTATAGAGGGAGGGCATGTTGTGCGAGTATACATGGGAGGAAGAGTGTGTGGTGAGAGGGCGTGTCGTTCGATGGATTATGGGGAAAGTTAGAGTGGGGAGGAATGTGGCAGATGGAGGGTGGTTGTGGGATGACATGTTTCTGGTGTGAAGTCATGTGGTGCGAATTAGTGTGTTGGCATGGCGTGTGTTGCGAAGGACTTTGGGAGAAGGAATGTTGTGAAGGGAGTGTGATGGGAGGGAGTGTTGTGTGAGGGAGTGTGGAGAAGAAATGTGATGAGGGCGTGTGGTGGGTTGGCGTTTTGAACGTGGGTGTGTGTGAGTAGTTTGCTGAAGGGTTTGTGGTGGGAGGGCTTGTGGTGCAAAGTAATGTGGGGGGAGGTCATGTGGGAGAACGACTGTGGTGGAAGGGCGTGTTGTGTGAGGGAGTGTGCGAGACAAAATGTAGTGAAGGGAGTTTGGTTTGATGGCGTGTGGTGGGAGGGCATCTGATGTGAGTGCAGAGAAGGGGTGTGATGGGAGAACGTGTGGTGGGTGTGCGTGTGGTCGGAGGGAGTGCAGTGGGAGGGCATGTTGTGTGAGTCACTGTGGGAGATGTTGTGTGATGAAGGGAATGTCATGGGAGTGTGTGTGGTGGCTGGGCGTGTGGTCCGAAGGAGTGTGGTGGGAGGGAGTGTAGTGGGACGTTGTATGGTATGTTGGAGTGTGGGAGAAGGAGTGCGATGAAGAGAGTGTGGATGGAGGGCATGTTGTGCGAGAGAATGTGGGAGAGGGACTGGGGTGAAGGGACTTTGCTGTGAGGATGTGTTATGGGAGGGTGTATGGTGGAGGGGAGTGTGGAGACAGAGTTTGGTGGAGGAAGTGCGGTGCGAGGGTGTGTGGTGTGAGGAAGTGTGGGAGAAGAAGGGCGATAAAGGGAGTATGGGGAGAGCGTGTGTTGTGAAAGGGTGTGGGAGAAGGAGTTTGGTGCAGGGAGTGTGATGGGAGGGTGTGTAGTTGGTGTGCGTGTGGTGTGAGGGAGTGTGGTGGGAGGGAGTGTTGTGTGAGGGAGTGTGGAGAGGAAATGTGATGAAGGGAGTTGTGTTTGAGGGTGTGTGGTTGGAGGGCCTTTTGTGCGTGTGTGTTTGTGAGAAGGAGTTTGCTGAAGGGTTTGTGGTGGGAGGGCGTGTGTTGCAATGGAATGTGGGGGGAGGCCGTATAGGAGAACGACTGTGGTCAAAGGGTGTGTTGTGTGAGGGAGTGTGGGAGAGGGAATGTAGTGAAGGGAGTTTGGTTTGAGGGCTTGGGGTGGAGGGCGTCTGGCGCGAGAGAATTCATGAGCAGGAATGTGGTGAAGGGGTGTGATGGGAGAGCGTGTGTTGGAAGTGTGTGTGGTGGAGGGTGTCCAGTGGGAGGGCGTGTTGTGTGAGTTACTGTGCGAGATGTAATGTGATGAAGAGCATATCGTGGGAGGGTGTGTAGTGACAGGGCATGTGGTGCGAAGAAGTGTGGTCAAGGATTGAGGTTTTTGATTGGGGAAAAGCTAGATTTGAGGAGATGCGAAAGGACTTGCAGGGTGTGGATTGGGACAATTTGTTTTATGGGCAGGATGTAGTAGAGAGATGGAAGTCTTTTAAAGATCAGATTTTGAGAGTGCAAAAGCTTTATGTTCCTGTTAGGTTAAAAGGAGGGGCAAAAGGTTTGAGAGAGCCGTGGTTTTCAAGGAATATTGGAAACTTGGTTCGAAGAAAAAGGGAGGCGTACATTAGATATAAGAAGCATGGAGTTAAGGAGATGTTTGAAAGATACATTGAATGTAAGAGGAATCTTAAGAGAGGAATTAGGAAAGCTAAAAGAAGGTATGAGAAAACTATGTCAAGCAGGGTGAAAACTAATCCAAAAGAGTTCTACAAATATGTTAATGGTAAGAGGAAAGCTAGAGACAATATTGGTCCCTTAGAAAATCAGAGTGGAAAACTGTGTGTGGAACCTAGAGAAATGGGGGAGATATTGAACAGTTTCTTTTCTTCGGTATTCACTAAGGAGAAGGATATTGGGAGATGTGGGATAAAAAAAGCAAATTGGGTAAATATGGGGAATATAGAGATTACAAAAGGTGTAGTTTTAAGGCTTTTGAAAAATATAAAGGTGGATAAGTCTCCGGGACCAGACGGGATCTTCCCCAGGACATTGAGAGAAGTGAAGGAGGAAATAGCAGAGGCTCTGGCGGTAATGTTTCGAATGTCATTAGATATGGGGATAGTGCCGGAGGATTGGCGCATTGCGCATGTGGTTCCGTTATTTAAAAAGGGTACGTGAATAGGGTGGTGAAGAAGGCTTTTAGTATGCTGGCCTTTATCAATCATTGCATGGAATATAGGAGTTGGGAGGTGATGTTGAGATTGTATAAGAAGTTGGTGCGGCCTAATTTGGAGTTCTGTGTGCAGTTCTGGTCGCCTAATTATAGGAAGGATATAAACAGAGTGGAGAGAGTGCAGAGAAGGTTTACCAGAATGTTGCCTGGGTTTAAGCATCTGGAGTATGGGGAGAGATTGGACAGATTGGGTCTTTATTCTTTGGAGCGTAGAAGGTTGAGAGGGGATTTGATAGAAGTATTTAAGATTATGAAAGGGATAGACAGAGTGGATGTGGATAGACTATTTCCATTAAGAGGAGGAAAGATTAAAACAAGAGGACATGAGTTAAGAATTAAGGGGCAGAGGTTTAGAGGTAACATGAAGGGGAACTTCTTTACTCAGAGAGTGGTAGCTGTGTGGAATGATCTTCCGGGAGAAATAGTGGCGGCGGAGTCAATTGTATTATTTAAGAAAAGGTTGGACAGGTATATGGATGAGAGGAAGATGGAGGGTTATGGGCATTGTGGAGGGAGGTGGGATTAGAAAGGGGTGTTTGGTTCGGTGCGGACTAGAAGGGCCTAATGGCCTGTTTCCGTGCTGTAATTGTTATGTTGTGTTATGTTATGGGAGGGTGTGTAGTGGGACATCGTATGGTACGTGGGAGTGTGGGAGAAGGAGTGTGATGAAAAGAGTGTGGTGGAAGGGCGTGTTGTGCTAGGGAAAGTGTTAGAGGGAATGTGGTGAAGGGTGTTTGGTGTGAGGGCGTGTGATGGGAGGGCGTATTGTGGAGAGGATTGTGGAGACGGAATTTGGAAGTGCTGTACGAGGGCGTGTTGTGCGAGGAAGTGTGGGAGAAGAAGGGAGATAAAGTGAGTGTGGGGTGGGCGTGTGTTGAAGAAGGAGTGTGGGAGAAGGAGTGTGGTGAAGGGATTGTGATGAGCGGGTGTGTCATGGGAGTGCTTGTGCTGTGAGGGAGTGTGGTAGAAGGAGTTTGATGTAGGAAGTGTGGTGGGACGGCGAGTGTTTGGAGGACCATTAATGCATGGGCATGTAGGAGAAGGAGTGTACCGAGGGGTGTGTGATGGGCAAGCATGTGGTGGGAATGCGTGTGGTGTGAGGAAGTATGAGAGAAGGCGAGTGATAAAGGGAGTGTTCTGGGAGTGCGTGTGGTGTGAGGGAGTTTGGGAGAAGGAGTATTGTAAAGGGAGTGTGTTGAATGTGGGTGTGGTTCGAGGGACTGTGGGAAAAAGAATGTGTTGAAGGGAATGTGGTGGGAGGGCGAGCGGAGGGAGTGCTTGTGGAGCAAGGGAGGACGAGAGATGTAGTGTGGTGAACTGAGTATTAAGGGAGGGCATGTGGTGCGAGTATACATGGGAGGAAGAGTGTGTGGTGAGAGGGCGTGTCGTTCGAGGGATTATGGGGAAATGTAGTGTGGAGAGAAATGTGGGAGAAGGAGGGTGGTGGTGGAGGACGTGTTTCTGGTGTGAAGTCATGTGGTGCGAATTAGTGTGTTGGCATGGCGTGTGTTGCGAAGGAGTCTGGAAGAAGGAGTGTGGTGAAGGGAGTGTGATGGGAGGTAGTGTTGTGTGAGGGTGTGTGGAGAGGAAATGTGATGAGGGCGTGTGGTGGGTTGGTGTTTTGTACGTGGGTGTGTGTGAGTAGTTTGCTGAAGGGTTTGTGGTGGGAGGGCTTGTAGTGCAAAGTAATGTGGGGGGAGGCTGTGTGGGAGAACGACTGTGGTGGAAGGGCAGAAGGGCGTGTTGTGTGAGGGAGTGTGCGAGAGGGAATGTAGTGAAGGGAGTTTGGTTTGACGGCGTGTGGTGGGAGGGCGTCTGGTGCGAGGGAATGTGGGACCAGGAGCGATGAGAAGGGGTGTGATGGGAGAACGTGTGGTGGGAGTGCGTGTGGTTGGAGGGAGTGCAGTAGGAGGGCCTGTTGTGTGAGTTACTGTGGGAGATGTTGTGTGATGAAGGGAGTGTCGTGGGTGTGTGTGTGGTGGCAGGGCGCGTGGTCCGAAGGAGTGTGGTGGGAGGGAGTGTAGTGGGACTTCGTATGGTACGTGGGAGTTTGGGAGAAGGAGTGTGATGAAGAGAGTGTGGTGGGAGGGCGTGTTCTGCGAGAGAATGTCGGAGAGGGACTGTGGTGAAGGGTGTTTGGTGTGAGGGCGTTTGATGGGAGGGTGTATGGTGGAGGGGAGTGTGGTAGAAAGAGTTTGGTGGAAGAAGTGCGGTGCGAGAGCTTGTGTTGCGAGGAAGTGTGGGAGAAGAAGGGCGATAAAGTGAGAGTGGGGAGGGCATGTGTTGCGAAGAGATTGTGGGAGAAGGAGTGTTGTGAAGGGAGTGAGATGGGAGGGTGTGTCATGGGAGTGCGTGTGGTGTCAGGGAGTGTAATGGGAGGGAGTGTTGTGTGAGGGAGTGTGGGGAGGAAATGTGATGAAGGGAGTTGTTTTTGAGGGCGTGTGGTTGGAGGGCGTTTTGTATGAGGGTGTGCTTGAGAAGGAGTTTGCTGAAGGATTTATGATAGGAGGGCATGTAGTGCGAGTAAATATGGGAGGAATGAGATGAAGGGAGTTTGGTGGGAGCGACTGTGGTGGGAGTGCATGTGGTATTGTGGGAGTGTGGGAGGAAAGGTTTGGTGGAGGGGATGTAGTTGGAGGCTGTGCTGTTGGCAGGACGTTTGACGCGAGGGAGTGTGGGAGAAGGAATGTAGTGAAGGGAGTGTGTGTGGTGTGAGGGAGTGTGGTAGAAGGTGTTTGATATAGGAAGTGTGGTGGGACGGTGAGTGTTTGGAGGACCATTAATGCGTGGACGTGTTGGAGAAGGAGTGTACCGAGGGGTGGGTGCTGGGAAAGCATGTGGTGGGAATGCATGTGGTGTGAGGAAGTATGAGAGAAGCAGAGTGATAAACGGAATGTTGTGGGAGTGCGTGTGGTGTGAGGGAGTGTGTGAGAAGGAGTGTGTTGAAGGGTGTTTGTGGGAGTGCGTGTGGTGTGTGGGCGTGTGGTGCGACCAATGTGGTGGGAGGCGTGTAGGAGATGGAGTGTGGTGGGAGGGTCTGTGCTTGGAGTGCATGTGATGTGAGGGAGTCTGGGAGAAGAGTGTGGTTATGGGAGTGTGTTGGAAGGGTGTGTGGTGCGAGGGAATGTAGGAGAAGGATCGTAATTAAGGGAGTATGGTGGGAGTGCGTGTGGTGTGAGATATTGTGGGAGAATAAGTGTTTTGAAGTGTGTGTGGTAGGAGTACGTGTGGTGTGAGGGGGTTTGTGAGAGGGAGTGTTGTAAAGGGAGTGTGCGTGTGGTTCGATGGACTGTGGGAGAAAGAGAATGATGAAGGGAATGTGGTGGGAATGCGTGCAGAGTGATTGTTTGTGGAGCGCGGGATTATGAGAGAAGTGGTGTGTTGAACTGAGTTTAGAGGGAGTGTGTGTGGTGATAGGGCGTGTCGTTCGAGCGATTATGGGGAAAAGTAGTGTGGGGAGGAATGTGGTAGAAGGAGGGAGGTGCGGAGAGGGCGTGTGCTGGGAGTGTTTGTGGTGTGAAGGCATGTGGTGCGAGTTAGTGTGGTGCATGGGCGTGTGGTGCGAAGGAGTTTTGGAGAAGAAGAGTGTTGAAGGGTGTTTGTGGAGCGAGGGAGTATGAGAGAAGTGGTGTGTTGAACTGAGTATAGAGGGAGTGTGTGTGGTGCGATTATACATGGTAGAAAGAGTGTGTGGTGAGAGGGCGTGTCGATCGAGGGATTATGGGGAAAGGTAGTATGGGGAAAAATGTGGGAGAAGGAGGATGGTGGTGGGAGGACGTGTTTCTGGTGTGAAGACATGTGGTGCGAATTAGTGTGTTGGCATGGCATGTGTTGCAAAGGAGTGTGGGATAAGGAGTGTGGTGAATGGAGTGTTGAGTGAGGGAGTGTGGAGAGGAAATGTGATGAGGGCCTGTGGTGGGTTGGCATTTTGTTCGTGGTTGTGTGTGAGTAGTTTGCTGAAGGGTTTGTGGTGGGAGGGCGAGTGGTGCAAAGTAATGTGGGGGGTGGTCATGTGGAAGAACGACTGTGCTGGAAGGAAGAGTTGAGTGAGGGAGTGTGGGTGAGGGAATGTAGTGAAGGGCGTTTGGTTTGACTGCGTGTGGTGGGAGGGCGTCTGGTGTGAGGTAGTGTGGGAGAAGAAGTGTTTTGAAGCGTGTGTGGTGGGAGTGCATGTGGGGTGAGGGAGTTTGGGAGAAGGAGTTTTGTAAAAGGAGTGTGTTGAATGTGCATGTGGTTCGAGGGACTACGGGAAAAAGAGTGTGTTGAAGGTAATGTGGTGGGAGGGCGAGCAGAGGGAATTGTTGTGGAGCGAGGGAGTACAAGATATGTAGTGTGGTGAACTGAGTATAGAGGGAGGGCGTATTGTGCGAGTATGCATGGGAGGAAGAGTGTGTGGCGAGAGGGCGTGTCGTTCGAGGGATTATGGGGAAAGGTAGAGTGGGGAGGAATGTGGCAGAAGGAGGGTGGTCGTGGGACGACATGTTTCTGGTGTGAAGTCATGTGGTGCGAATTAGTGTGTTGGCATGGCGTGTGTTGCGAAGGACTGTGGGAGAAGGAATGTTGTGAAGGGAGTGTGATGGGAGGGAGTGTTGTGTGAGGGAGTGTGGTGGGTTGGCGTTTTGAACGTGGGTGTGTGTGAGTAGTTTGCTGAAGGGTTTGTGGTGGGAGGGCTTTTAGTGCAAAGTAATGTGGAGAGAGGATGTGTGGGAGAACGTCTGTGGTGGAAGGGCGTGATGTGTGAGGGAGTGTGCGAGACAAAATGTAGTGAAGGGAGTTTGGTTTGATGGCGTGTGGTGGGAGGGCATCTGATGTGAGTGCAGAGAAGGGGTGTGATGGGAGAACGTGTGGTGGGTGTGCGTGTGGTCGGAGGGAGTGCAGTGGGAGGGCATGTTGTGTGAGTCACTGTGGGAGATGTTGTGTGATGAAGGGAATGTCATGGGAGTGTGTGTGGAGGCTGGGCGTGTGGTCCGAAGGAGTGTGGTGGGAGGGAGTGTAGTGGGACGTTTTATGGTACGTGGGAGTGTGGGAGAAGGAGTGCGATGAAGAGAGTGTGGATGGAGGGCATGTTGTGTGTGAGAATGTGGGAGAGGGACTGGGGTGAAGGGACTTTGGTGTGAGGGCGTGTTATGGGAGGGTGTATGGTGGAGGGGAGTGTGGAGACAGAGTTTGGTGGAGGAAGTGTGGTGCGAGGAAGTGTCGGAGAAGAAGGGCGATAAAGGGAGTATGGGGAGAGCGTGTGTTGTGAAAGGGTGTGAGAGAAGGAGTTTGGTGCAGGGAGTGGAATGGGAGGGTGTGTAGTTGGTGTGCGTGTGGTGTGAGGGAGTGTGGTGGGAGGGAGTGTTGTGTGAGGGAGTGTGGAGAGGAAATGTGATGAAGGGAGTTGTGTTTGAGGGTGTGTGGTTGGAGGGCGTTTTGTGCGTGTGTGTATGTGAGAAGGAGTTTGCTGAAGGGTTTGTGGTGGGAGGGCGTGTGTTGCAAAGGAATGTGGGGGGAGGCCGTGTAGAAGAATGACTGTGGTCAAAGGGTGTGTTGTGTGAGGGAGTGTGGGAGAGGGAATGTAGTGCAGGGAGTTTGGTTTGAGGGCTTGGGGTGGAGGGTGTCTGGCGCGAGAGAATTCATGAGCAGGAATGTGGTGAAGGGGTGTGATGGGAGAGTGTGTGTTGGAAGTGTGTGTGGTGGAGGGCGTGCAGTGTGAGGGCGTGTTGTGTGAGTTACTGTGCGAGATGTAATGTGATGAAGAGCATATCGTGGGAGGGTGTGTAGTGACAAGGCGTGTGCTGCGAATAAGTGTGGAGGGTGTGTAGTGGGAAATCGTATGGTACGTGGCAGTGTGGGAGAAGGAGTGTGATGAAAAGAGTGTGGTGGAAGGGCGTGTTGTGCGAGGGAATGTGTTAGAGGGAATGTGGTGAAGGGTGTTTGGTGTGAGGGCGTACGATGGGAGGGCGTATTGTGGAGGGGATTGTGGAGACGGAATATGGAAGTGCGGTGCAAGGGCGTGTTGTGCGAGAAAGTGTGGGAGAAGAAGGGCGATAAAGTGAGTGTGGGGTGGGCGTGTGTTGAAGAAGGAGTGTGGGAGAAGGAGTGTGGTGAAGGGATTGTGATGAGCGGGTGTGTCATGGGAGTGCTTGTGCTGTGAGGGAGTGTGGTAGATGGATTTTGATGTAGGAAGTGTGGTGGGAAGGCGAGTGTTTGGAGGACCATTAATGCATGGGCATGTAGGAGAAGGAGTGTACCGAGGGGTGTGTGATGGGCAAGCATGTGGTGGGAATGCGTGTGGTGTGAGGAAGTATGAGAGAAAGCGAGTGATAAAGGGAGTGTTCTGGGAGTGCGTGTGGTGTGAGGTAGTGTGGGAGAAGAAGTGTTTTGGAGCGTGTGTGGTGGGAGTGCGTGTGGTGTGATGGAGTTTGGGAGAAGGAGTATTGTAAAGGGAGAGTGTTGAATGTGGGTGTGGTTCGAGGGACTGTGGGAAAAAGAATGTGTTGAAGGGAATGTGGTGGGAGGGCGAGCGGAGGGAGTGCTTGTGGAGCAAGGGAGGACGAGAGATGTAGTGTGGTGAACTGAGTATTAAAGGAGGGCATGTGGTGCGAGTATACATGGGAGGAAAAGTGTGTGGTGAGAGGGCGTGTCATTCGAGGGATTATGGGGAAATGTAGTGTGGGGAGGAATGTGGGAGAAGGAGGGTGGTGGTGGAGGACGTGTTTCTGGTGTGAAGTCATGTGGTGCGAATTAGTGTGTTGGCATGGCGTGTGTTGCGAAGGAGTCTGGAAGAAGGAGTGTGTTGAAGGGAGTGTGATGGGAGGGAGCGTTGTGTGAGGGAGTGTGGAGAGAATATGTGATGAGGGCGTGTGGTGGGTTGGTGTTTTGTACGTGGGTGTGTGTGAGTAGTTTGCTGAAGGGTTTGTGGTGGGAGGGCTTGTAGTGGAAAGTAATGTGGGGGGAGGCTGTGTGGGAGAACGATGTGGTGGAAGGGCAGAAGGGCGTGTTGTGTGAGGGAGTGTGCGAGAGGGAATGTAGTGAAGGGAGTTCGGTTTGACGGCGTGTGGTGGGAGGGCGTCTGGTGCGAGGGAATGTGGGAGCAGGAGCGATGAGAAGGGGTGTGATGGGAGAATGTGTGGTGGGAGTGCGTGTGGTTGGAGGGAGTGCAGTAGGAGGGCGTGTTGTGTCAGTTACTGTGGGAGATGTTGTGTGATGAAGGGAGTGTCGTGGGTGTGTGTGTGGTGGCAGGGCGCGTGGTCCGAAGAAGTGTGGTGGGAGGGAGAGTAGTGGGACTTCGTATGGTACGTGGGAGTTTGGGAGAAGGAGTGTGATGAAGAGAGTGTGGTGGGAGGGTGTGTTCTGCGAGAGAATGTAGGAGAGGGACTGTGGTGAAGGGAGTTTGGTGTGAGGGCGTTTGATGGGAGGGCGTATGGTGGAGGGGAGTGTGGGAGACAGAGTTTGGTGGAAGAAGTGCGGTGTGAGGGCTTGTCTTGCGAGGAAGTGTGGGAGAAGAAGGGCGATAAAGTGAGAGTGGGGAGGGCATGTATTGCGAAGAGAGTGTGGGAGAAGGAGTGTGGTGAAGGGAGTGAGATGGGAGGGTGTGTTGTGGGAGTGCGTGTGGTGTGAGGGAGTGTAATGGGAGGGAGTGTTGTGTGAGGGAGTGTGGGGAGGAAATGTGATGAAGGGAGTTGTTTTTGAGGGCGTGTGGTTGGAGGGCGTATTGTACGTGGGTGTGCTTGAGAAGGAGTTTGCTGAAGGATTTATGATAGGAGCGCATGTAGTGCGAGTAAATATGGGAGGAATGAGATGAAGGGAGTTTGGTGGGAGCGACTGTGGTGGGAGTGCGTGTGGTATTGTGGGAGTGTGGGAGGAAAGGTTTGGTGGAGGGGATGTAGTTGGAGGCCGTGCTGTTGGCAGGACGTTTGACGTGAGGGAGTGTGGGAGAAGGAATGTAGTGAAGGGAGTGCGTGTGGTGTGAGGGAGTGTGGTAGAAGGAGTTTGATGTAGGAAGTGTGGTGGGACGGCGAGTGTTTGGAGGACCATTAATGCATGGGCATGTAGGAGAAGGAGTGTACCGAGGGGTGTGTGATGGGCAAGCATGTGGTGGGAATGCGTGTGGTGTGAGGAAGTATGAGAGAAGGCGAGTGATAAAGAGAGTGTTCTGGGAGTGCGTGTGGTGTGAGGGAGTTTGGTAGAAGGAGTATTGTAAAGGGAGTGTGTTGAATGTGGGTGTGGTTCGAGGGACTGTGGGAAAAAGAATGTGTTGAAGGGAATGTGGTGGGAGGGCGAGCGGAGGGAGTGCTTGTGGAGCAAGGGAGGACGAGAGATGTAGTGTGGTGAACTGAGTATTAAGGGAGGGCATGTGGTGCGAGTATACATGGGAGGAAAAGTGTGTGGTGAGAGGGCGTGTCGTTCGAGGGATTATGGGGAAATGTAGTGTGGGGAGGAATGTGGGAGAAGGAGGGTGGTGGTGGAGGACGTGTTTCTGGTGTGAAGTCATGTGGTGCGAATTAGTGTGTTGGCATGGCGTGTGTTGCGAAGGAGTCTGGAAGAAGGAGTGTGGTGAAGGGAGTGTGTTGGGAGGGAGCGTTGTGTGAGGGAGTGTGGAGAGAATATGTGATGAGGGCGTGTGGTGGGTTGGTGTTTTGTACGTGGGTGTGTGTGAGTAGTTTGCTGAAGGGTATGTGGTGGGAGGGCTTTTAGTGCAAAGTAATGTGGGGGGAGGCTGTGTGGGAGAACGACTGTGGTGGAAGGGCAGAAGGGCGTGTTGTGTGAGGGAGTGTGCGAGAGGGAATGTAGTGAAGGGAGTTTGGTTTGACGGCGTGTGGTGGGAGGGCGTCTGGTGCGAGGGAATGTGGGAGCAGGAGCGATGAGAAGGGGTGTGATGGGAGAACGTGTGGTGGGAGTGCGTGTGGTTGGAGGGAGTGCAGTAGGAGGGCGTGTTGTGTGAGTTACTGTGGGAGATGTTGTGTGATGAAGGGAGTGTCGTGGGTGTGTGTGTGGTGGCAGGGCGCGTGGTCCGAAGGAGTGTGGTGGGAGGGAGTGTAGTGGGACTTCATATGGTACGTAGGAGTTTGGGAGAAGGAGTGTGATGAAGAGAGTGTGGTGGGAGGGCGTGTTCTGCGAGAGAATGTAGGAGAGGGACTGTGGTGAAGGGAGTTTGGTGTGAGGGCGTTTGATGGGAGGGCGTATGGTGGAGGGGAGTGTGGGAGACAGAGTTTGGTGGAAGAAGTGCGGTGCGAGGGCTTGTGTTGCGAGGAAGTTTGGGCGAAGAAGGGCGATAAAGTGAGAGTGGGGAGGGCATGTGTTGCGAGGAGAGTGTGGGAGAAGGAATGTGGTGAAGGGAGTTAGATGGGAGGGTGTGTCGTGGGAGTGCGTGTGGTGTGAGGGAGTGTAATGGGAGGGAGTGTTGTGTGAGGGAGTGTGTGGAGGAAATGTGATGAAGGGAGTTGTTTTTGAGGGCGTGTGGTTGGAGGGCGTTTTGTATGTGGGTGTGCTTGAGAAGGAGTTTGCTGAAGGATTTATGATAGGAGGGCATGTAGTGCGAGTAAATTTGGGAGGAATGAGATGAAGGGAGTTTGGTGGGAGCGACTGTGGTGGGAGTGCATGTGGTATTGTGGGAGTGTGGGAGGAAAGGATTGGTGGAGGGGATATAGTTGGAGGCCGTGCTGTTGGCAGGACATTTGTCGCGAGGGAGTGTGGGAGAAGGAATGTAGTGAAGGGAGTGTGTGTGGTGTGAGGGAGTGTGGTAGAAGGTGTTTGATATAGGAAGTGTGGTGGGACGGTGAGTGTTTGGAGGACCATTAATGCGTGGACGTGTTGAAGAAGGAGTGTACCGAGGGGTGGGTACTGGGAAAGCATGTGGTGGGAATGTGTGTGGTGTGAGGAAGTATGAGAGGAGCAGAGTGATAAACGGAGTGTTGTGGGAGTGCGTGTGGTGTGAGGGAGTGTGTGAGAAGGAGTGTGTTGAAGGGTGGTGGTGGGAGTGCGTGTGGTGTGTGGGCGTGTGGTGCGACCAATGTGGTGGGAGGCGTGTAGGAGATGGAGTGTGGTGGGAGGGTCTGTGCTTGGAGTGCATGTGATGTGAGGGAGTCTGGGAGAAGAGTGTGGTTATGGGAGTGTGTTGGAAGGGTGTGTGGTGCGAGGGAATGTAGGAGAAGGATCGTAATTAAGGGAGTATGGTGGGAGTGCGTGTGGTGTGAGATATTGTGGGAGAATAAGTGTTTTGAAGTGTGTGTGGTCGGAGTGCGTGTGGTGTGAGGGGGTTTGTGAGAAGGAGTGTTATAAAGGGAGTGTGCGTGTGGTTCGATGGACTGTGGGAGAAAGAGAATGATGAAGGGAATGTGGTGGGAACGCGTGCAGAGTGATTGTTTGTGGAGCGCAGGATTATGAGAGAAGTGGTGTGTTGAACTGAGTATAGAGGGATTGTGTGTGGTGAGAGGCCGTGTCGTTCGAGCGATTATGGGGAAAAGTAGTGTGGGGAGGAATGTGGTAGAAGGAGGGTGGTGCGGAGAGGGCGTGTGCTGGGAGTGTTTGTGGTGTGAAGGCATGTGGTGCGAGTTAGTGTGGTGGGTGGGCGTGTGGTGCGAAGGAGTTTTGGAGAAGAAGTGTGTTGAAGGGTGTTTGTGGAGCGAGGGAGTATGAGAGAAGTGGTGTGTTGAACTGAGTATAGAGGGAGTGTGTGTGGTGCGATTATACATGGTAGAAAGAGTGTGTGGTGAGAGGGCGTGTCGTTCGAGGGATTATGGGGAAAGGTAGAATGGGGAAAAATGTGGGAGAAGGAGGATGGTGGTGGGAGGACGTGTTTCTGGTGTGAAGTCATGTGGTGCGAATTAGTGTGTTGGCATGGCATGTGTTGCAAAGGAGTGTGGGATAAGGAGTGTGGTGAATGGAGTGTGATGGGAGGGAGTGTTGAGTGAGGGAGTGTGGAGAGGAAATGTGATGAGGGCCTGTGGTGGGTTGGCATTTTGTTCGTGGGTGTGTGTGAGTAGTTTGCTGAAGGGTTTGTGGTGGGAGGGCTTGTGGTGCAAAGTAATGTGGGGGGAGGTCATGTGGGAGAACGACTGTGGTGGAAGGAAGAGTTGAGTGAGGGAGTGTGGGAGAGGGAATGTAGTGAAGGGCGTTTGGTTTGACTGCGTGTGGTGGGAGGGCGTCTGATGTGATGTAGTGTGGGAGAAGAAGTGTTTTGAAGCGTGTCTGGTGGGAGTGCATGTGGGGTGAGGGAGTTTGGGAGAAGGAGTGTTGTAAAAGGAGTGTGTTGAATGTGCGTGTGGTGCGAGGGACTACGGGAAAAAGATTGTGTTGAAGGGAATGTGGTGGAAGGGCGTGCAGAGGGAATGGTTGTGGAGCGAGCGAGTACAAGATATGTAATGTGGTGAACTGAGTATAGAGGGAGGGCGTGTTGTGCGAGGGATTATGGGGAAAGGTAAAGTGCGGAGGAATGTGGCAGAAGGAGGGTGGTGGTGGGAAGACATGTTTCTGGTGTGAAGTCATGTGGTGCGAATTAGTGTGTTGGCATGGCATGTGTTGCGAAGGACTGTGGGAGAAGGAATGTTGTGAAGGGAGTGTGATGGGAGGGAGTGTTGTGTGAGGGAGTGTGGAGAAGAAATGTGATGAGGGCGTGTGGTGGGTTGGCGTTTTGAACGTGGGTGTGTGTGAGTAGTTTGCTGAAGGGTTTGTGGTGGGAGGGCTTTTAGTTCAAAGTAATGTGGGGAGAGGATGTGTGGGAGAACGTCTGTGGTGGAAGGGCGTGTTGTGTGAGGGAGTGTGCGAGACAAAATGTAGTGAAGGGAGTTTGGTTTGATGGCGTGTGGTGGGAGGGCATCTGATGTGAGTGCAGAGAAGGGGTGTGATGGGAGAACGTGTGGTGGGTGTGCGTGTGGTCGGAGGGAGTGCAGTGGGAGGGCATGTTGTGTGAGTCACTGTGGGAGATGTTGTGTGATGAAGGGAATGTCATGGGAGTGTGTGTGGTGGCTGGGCGTGTGGTCCGAAGGAGTGTGGTGGGAGCGAGTGTAGTGGGACGTTGTATGGTACGTGGGAGTGTGGGAGAAGGAGTGCGATGAAGAGAGTGTGGATGGAGGGCATGTTGTGCGAGAGAATGTGGGAGAGGGACTGGGGTGAAGGGACTTTGCTGTGAGGATGTGTTATGGGAGGGTGTATGGTGGAGGGGAGTGTGGAGACAGAGTTTGGTGGAGGAAGTGCGGTGCGAGGGTGTGTGGTGTGAGGAAGTGTGGGAGAAGAAGGGCGATAAAGGGAGTATGGGGAGAGCGTGTGTTGTGAAAGGGTGTGGGAGAAGGAGTTTGGTGCAGGGAGTGTGATGGGAGGGTGTGTAGTTGGTGTGCGTGTGGTGTGAGGGAGTGTGGTGGGAGGGAGTGTTGTGTGAGGGAGTGTGGAGAGGAAATGTGATGAAGGGAGTTGTGTTTGAGGGTGTGTGGTTGGAGGGCCTTTTGTGCGTGTGTGTTTGTGAGAAGGAGTTTGCTGAAGGGTTTGTGGTGGGAGGGCGTGTGTTGCAATGGAATGTGGGGGGAGGCCGTATAGGAGAACGACTGTGGTCAAAGGGTGTGTTGTGTGAGGGAGTGTGGGAGAGGGAATGTAGTGAAGGGAGTTTGGTTTGAGGGCTTGGGGTGGAGGGCGTCTGGCGCGAGAGAATTCATGAGCAGGAATGTGGTGAAGGGGTGTGATGGGAGAGCGTGTGTTGGAAGTGTGTGTGGTGGAGGGTGTCCAGTGGGAGGGCGTGTTGTGTGAGTTACTGTGCGAGATGTAATGTGATGAAGAGCATATCGTGGGAGGGTGTGTAGTGACAGGGCATGTGGTGCGAAGAAGTGTGGTCAAGGATTGAGGTTTTTGATTGGGGAAAAGCTAGATTTGAGGAGATGCGAAAGGACTTGCAGGGTGTGGATTGGGACAATTTGTTTTATGGGCAGGATGTAGTAGAGAGATGGAAGTCTTTTAAAGATCAGATTTTGAGAGTGCAAAAGCTTTATGTTCCTGTTAGGTTAAAAGGAGGGGCAAAAGGTTTGAGAGAGCCGTGGTTTTCAAGGAATATTGGAAACTTGGTTCGAAGAAAAAGGGAGGCGTACATTAGATATAAGAAGCATGGAGTTAAGGAGATGTTTGAAAGATACATTGAATGTAAGAGGAATCTTAAGAGAGGAATTAGGAAAGCTAAAAGAAGGTATGAGAAAACTATGTCAAGCAGGGTGAAAACTAATCCAAAAGAGTTCTACAAATATGTTAATGGTAAGAGGAAAGCTAGAGACAATATTGGTCCCTTAGAAAATCAGAGTGGAAAACTGTGTGTGGAACCTAGAGAAATGGGGGAGATATTGAACAGTTTCTTTTCTTCGGTATTCACTAAGGAGAAGGATATTGGGAGATGTGGGATAAAAAAAGCAAATTGGGTAAATATGGGGAATATAGAGATTACAAAAGGTGTAGTTTTAAGGCTTTTGAAAAATATAAAGGTGGATAAGTCTCCGGGACCAGACGGGATCTTCCCCAGGACATTGAGAGAAGTGAAGGAGGAAATAGCAGAGGCTCTGGCGGTAATGTTTCGAATGTCATTAGATATGGGGATAGTGCCGGAGGATTGGCGCATTGCGCATGTGGTTCCGTTATTTAAAAAGGGTACGTGAATAGGGTGGTGAAGAAGGCTTTTAGTATGCTGGCCTTTATCAATCATTGCATGGAATATAGGAGTTGGGAGGTGATGTTGAGATTGTATAAGAAGTTGGTGCGGCCTAATTTGGAGTTCTGTGTGCAGTTCTGGTCGCCTAATTATAGGAAGGATATAAACAGAGTGGAGAGAGTGCAGAGAAGGTTTACCAGAATGTTGCCTGGGTTTAAGCATCTGGAGTATGGGGAGAGATTGGACAGATTGGGTCTTTATTCTTTGGAGCGTAGAAGGTTGAGAGGGGATTTGATAGAAGTATTTAAGATTATGAAAGGGATAGACAGAGTGGATGTGGATAGACTATTTCCATTAAGAGGAGGAAAGATTAAAACAAGAGGACATGAGTTAAGAATTAAGGGGCAGAGGTTTAGAGGTAACATGAAGGGGAACTTCTTTACTCAGAGAGTGGTAGCTGTGTGGAATGATCTTCCGGGAGAAATAGTGGCGGCGGAGTCAATTGTATTATTTAAGAAAAGGTTGGACAGGTATATGGATGAGAGGAAGATGGAGGGTTATGGGCATTGTGGAGGGAGGTGGGATTAGAAAGGGGTGTTTGGTTCGGTGCGGACTAGAAGGGCCTAATGGCCTGTTTCCGTGCTGTAATTGTTATGTTGTGTTATGTTATGGGAGGGTGTGTAGTGGGACATCGTATGGTACGTGGGAGTGTGGGAGAAGGAGTGTGATGAAAAGAGTGTGGTGGAAGGGCGTGTTGTGCTAGGGAAAGTGTTAGAGGGAATGTGGTGAAGGGTGTTTGGTGTGAGGGCGTGTGATGGGAGGGCGTATTGTGGAGAGGATTGTGGAGACGGAATTTGGAAGTGCTGTACGAGGGCGTGTTGTGCGAGGAAGTGTGGGAGAAGAAGGGAGATAAAGTGAGTGTGGGGTGGGCGTGTGTTGAAGAAGGAGTGTGGGAGAAGGAGTGTGGTGAAGGGATTGTGATGAGCGGGTGTGTCATGGGAGTGCTTGTGCTGTGAGGGAGTGTGGTAGAAGGAGTTTGATGTAGGAAGTGTGGTGGGACGGCGAGTGTTTGGAGGACCATTAATGCATGGGCATGTAGGAGAAGGAGTGTACCGAGGGGTGTGTGATGGGCAAGCATGTGGTGGGAATGCGTGTGGTGTGAGGAAGTATGAGAGAAGGCGAGTGATAAAGGGAGTGTTCTGGGAGTGCGTGTGGTGTGAGGGAGTTTGGGAGAAGGAGTATTGTAAAGGGAGTGTGTTGAATGTGGGTGTGGTTCGAGGGACTGTGGGAAAAAGAATGTGTTGAAGGGAATGTGGTGGGAGGGCGAGCGGAGGGAGTGCTTGTGGAGCAAGGGAGGACGAGAGATGTAGTGTGGTGAACTGAGTATTAAGGGAGGGCATGTGGTGCGAGTATACATGGGAGGAAGAGTGTGTGGTGAGAGGGCGTGTCGTTCGAGGGATTATGGGGAAATGTAGTGTGGAGAGAAATGTGGGAGAAGGAGGGTGGTGGTGGAGGACGTGTTTCTGGTGTGAAGTCATGTGGTGCGAATTAGTGTGTTGGCATGGCGTGTGTTGCGAAGGAGTCTGGAAGAAGGAGTGTGGTGAAGGGAGTGTGATGGGAGGTAGTGTTGTGTGAGGGTGTGTGGAGAGGAAATGTGATGAGGGCGTGTGGTGGGTTGGTGTTTTGTACGTGGGTGTGTGTGAGTAGTTTGCTGAAGGGTTTGTGGTGGGAGGGCTTGTAGTGCAAAGTAATGTGGGGGGAGGCTGTGTGGGAGAACGACTGTGGTGGAAGGGCAGAAGGGCGTGTTGTGTGAGGGAGTGTGCGAGAGGGAATGTAGTGAAGGGAGTTTGGTTTGACGGCGTGTGGTGGGAGGGCGTCTGGTGCGAGGGAATGTGGGACCAGGAGCGATGAGAAGGGGTGTGATGGGAGAACGTGTGGTGGGAGTGCGTGTGGTTGGAGGGAGTGCAGTAGGAGGGCCTGTTGTGTGAGTTACTGTGGGAGATGTTGTGTGATGAAGGGAGTGTCGTGGGTGTGTGTGTGGTGGCAGGGCGCGTGGTCCGAAGGAGTGTGGTGGGAGGGAGTGTAGTGGGACTTCGTATGGTACGTGGGAGTTTGGGAGAAGGAGTGTGATGAAGAGAGTGTGGTGGGAGGGCGTGTTCTGCGAGAGAATGTCGGAGAGGGACTGTGGTGAAGGGTGTTTGGTGTGAGGGCGTTTGATGGGAGGGTGTATGGTGGAGGGGAGTGTGGTAGAAAGAGTTTGGTGGAAGAAGTGCGGTGCGAGAGCTTGTGTTGCGAGGAAGTGTGGGAGAAGAAGGGCGATAAAGTGAGAGTGGGGAGGGCATGTGTTGCGAAGAGATTGTGGGAGAAGGAGTGTTGTGAAGGGAGTGAGATGGGAGGGTGTGTCATGGGAGTGCGTGTGGTGTCAGGGAGTGTAATGGGAGGGAGTGTTGTGTGAGGGAGTGTGGGGAGGAAATGTGATGAAGGGAGTTGTTTTTGAGGGCGTGTGGTTGGAGGGCGTTTTGTATGAGGGTGTGCTTGAGAAGGAGTTTGCTGAAGGATTTATGATAGGAGGGCATGTAGTGCGAGTAAATATGGGAGGAATGAGATGAAGGGAGTTTGGTGGGAGCGACTGTGGTGGGAGTGCATGTGGTATTGTGGGAGTGTGGGAGGAAAGGTTTGGTGGAGGGGATGTAGTTGGAGGCTGTGCTGTTGGCAGGACGTTTGACGCGAGGGAGTGTGGGAGAAGGAATGTAGTGAAGGGAGTGTGTGTGGTGTGAGGGAGTGTGGTAGAAGGTGTTTGATATAGGAAGTGTGGTGGGACGGTGAGTGTTTGGAGGACCATTAATGCGTGGACGTGTTGGAGAAGGAGTGTACCGAGGGGTGGGTGCTGGGAAAGCATGTGGTGGGAATGCATGTGGTGTGAGGAAGTATGAGAGAAGCAGAGTGATAAACGGAATGTTGTGGGAGTGCGTGTGGTGTGAGGGAGTGTGTGAGAAGGAGTGTGTTGAAGGGTGTTTGTGGGAGTGCGTGTGGTGTGTGGGCGTGTGGTGCGACCAATGTGGTGGGAGGCGTGTAGGAGATGGAGTGTGGTGGGAGGGTCTGTGCTTGGAGTGCATGTGATGTGAGGGAGTCTGGGAGAAGAGTGTGGTTATGGGAGTGTGTTGGAAGGGTGTGTGGTGCGAGGGAATGTAGGAGAAGGATCGTAATTAAGGGAGTATGGTGGGAGTGCGTGTGGTGTGAGATATTGTGGGAGAATAAGTGTTTTGAAGTGTGTGTGGTAGGAGTACGTGTGGTGTGAGGGGGTTTGTGAGAGGGAGTGTTGTAAAGGGAGTGTGCGTGTGGTTCGATGGACTGTGGGAGAAAGAGAATGATGAAGGGAATGTGGTGGGAATGCGTGCAGAGTGATTGTTTGTGGAGCGCGGGATTATGAGAGAAGTGGTGTGTTGAACTGAGTTTAGAGGGAGTGTGTGTGGTGATAGGGCGTGTCGTTCGAGCGATTATGGGGAAAAGTAGTGTGGGGAGGAATGTGGTAGAAGGAGGGAGGTGCGGAGAGGGCGTGTGCTGGGAGTGTTTGTGGTGTGAAGGCATGTGGTGCGAGTTAGTGTGGTGCATGGGCGTGTGGTGCGAAGGAGTTTTGGAGAAGAAGAGTGTTGAAGGGTGTTTGTGGAGCGAGGGAGTATGAGAGAAGTGGTGTGTTGAACTGAGTATAGAGGGAGTGTGTGTGGTGCGATTATACATGGTAGAAAGAGTGTGTGGTGAGAGGGCGTGTCGATCGAGGGATTATGGGGAAAGGTAGTATGGGGAAAAATGTGGGAGAAGGAGGATGGTGGTGGGAGGACGTGTTTCTGGTGTGAAGACATGTGGTGCGAATTAGTGTGTTGGCATGGCATGTGTTGCAAAGGAGTGTGGGATAAGGAGTGTGGTGAATGGAGTGTTGAGTGAGGGAGTGTGGAGAGGAAATGTGATGAGGGCCTGTGGTGGGTTGGCATTTTGTTCGTGGTTGTGTGTGAGTAGTTTGCTGAAGGGTTTGTGGTGGGAGGGCGAGTGGTGCAAAGTAATGTGGGGGGTGGTCATGTGGAAGAACGACTGTGCTGGAAGGAAGAGTTGAGTGAGGGAGTGTGGGTGAGGGAATGTAGTGAAGGGCGTTTGGTTTGACTGCGTGTGGTGGGAGGGCGTCTGGTGTGAGGTAGTGTGGGAGAAGAAGTGTTTTGAAGCGTGTGTGGTGGGAGTGCATGTGGGGTGAGGGAGTTTGGGAGAAGGAGTTTTGTAAAAGGAGTGTGTTGAATGTGCATGTGGTTCGAGGGACTACGGGAAAAAGAGTGTGTTGAAGGTAATGTGGTGGGAGGGCGAGCAGAGGGAATTGTTGTGGAGCGAGGGAGTACAAGATATGTAGTGTGGTGAACTGAGTATAGAGGGAGGGCGTATTGTGCGAGTATGCATGGGAGGAAGAGTGTGTGGCGAGAGGGCGTGTCGTTCGAGGGATTATGGGGAAAGGTAGAGTGGGGAGGAATGTGGCAGAAGGAGGGTGGTCGTGGGACGACATGTTTCTGGTGTGAAGTCATGTGGTGCGAATTAGTGTGTTGGCATGGCGTGTGTTGCGAAGGACTGTGGGAGAAGGAATGTTGTGAAGGGAGTGTGATGGGAGGGAGTGTTGTGTGAGGGAGTGTGGTGGGTTGGCGTTTTGAACGTGGGTGTGTGTGAGTAGTTTGCTGAAGGGTTTGTGGTGGGAGGGCTTTTAGTGCAAAGTAATGTGGAGAGAGGATGTGTGGGAGAACGTCTGTGGTGGAAGGGCGTGATGTGTGAGGGAGTGTGCGAGACAAAATGTAGTGAAGGGAGTTTGGTTTGATGGCGTGTGGTGGGAGGGCATCTGATGTG
Organism: Narcine bancroftii; assembly: GCF_036971445.1. Classification (NCBI taxonomy): domain Eukaryota; kingdom Metazoa; phylum Chordata; class Chondrichthyes; order Torpediniformes; family Narcinidae; genus Narcine; species Narcine bancroftii. The sequence continues at coordinate 52,153,140 of NC_091478.1, read as the reverse complement.
AGTGCAGAGAAGGGGTGTGATGGGAGAACGTGTGGTGGGTGTGCGTGTGGTCGGAGGGAGTGCAGTGGGAGGGCATGTTGTGTGAGTCACTGTGGGAGATGTTGTGTGATGAAGGGAATGTCATGGGAGTGTGTGTGGAGGCTGGGCGTGTGGTCCGAAGGAGTGTGGTGGGAGGGAGTGTAGTGGGACGTTTTATGGTACGTGGGAGTGTGGGAGAAGGAGTGCGATGAAGAGAGTGTGGATGGAGGGCATGTTGTGTGTGAGAATGTGGGAGAGGGACTGGGGTGAAGGGACTTTGGTGTGAGGGCGTGTTATGGGAGGGTGTATGGTGGAGGGGAGTGTGGAGACAGAGTTTGGTGGAGGAAGTGTGGTGCGAGGAAGTGTCGGAGAAGAAGGGCGATAAAGGGAGTATGGGGAGAGCGTGTGTTGTGAAAGGGTGTGAGAGAAGGAGTTTGGTGCAGGGAGTGGAATGGGAGGGTGTGTAGTTGGTGTGCGTGTGGTGTGAGGGAGTGTGGTGGGAGGGAGTGTTGTGTGAGGGAGTGTGGAGAGGAAATGTGATGAAGGGAGTTGTGTTTGAGGGTGTGTGGTTGGAGGGCGTTTTGTGCGTGTGTGTATGTGAGAAGGAGTTTGCTGAAGGGTTTGTGGTGGGAGGGCGTGTGTTGCAAAGGAATGTGGGGGGAGGCCGTGTAGAAGAATGACTGTGGTCAAAGGGTGTGTTGTGTGAGGGAGTGTGGGAGAGGGAATGTAGTGCAGGGAGTTTGGTTTGAGGGCTTGGGGTGGAGGGCGTCTGGCGCGAGAGAATTCATGAGCAGGAATGTGGTGAAGGGGTGTGATGGGAGAGTGTGTGTTGGAAGTGTGTGTGGTGGAGGGCGTGCAGTGTGAGGGCGTGTTGTGTGAGTTACTGTGCGAGATGTAATGTGATGAAGAGCATATCGTGGGAGGGTGTGTAGTGACAAGGCGTGTGCTGCGAATAAGTGTGGAGGGTGTGTAGTGGGAAATCGTATGGTACGTGGCAGTGTGGGAGAAGGAGTGTGATGAAAAGAGTGTGGTGGAAGGGCGTGTTGTGCGAGGGAATGTGTTAGAGGGAATGTGGTGAAGGGTGTTTGGTGTGAGGGCGTACGATGGGAGGGCGTATTGTGGAGGGGATTGTGGAGACGGAATATGGAAGTGCGGTGCAAGGGCGTGTTGTGCGAGAAAGTGTGGGAGAAGAAGGGCGATAAAGTGAGTGTGGGGTGGGCGTGTGTTGAAGAAGGAGTGTGGGAGAAGGAGTGTGGTGAAGGGATTGTGATGAGCGGGTGTGTCATGGGAGTGCTTGTGCTGTGAGGGAGTGTGGTAGATGGATTTTGATGTAGGAAGTGTGGTGGGAAGGCGAGTGTTTGGAGGACCATTAATGCATGGGCATGTAGGAGAAGGAGTGTACCGAGGGGTGTGTGATGGGCAAGCATGTGGTGGGAATGCGTGTGGTGTGAGGAAGTATGAGAGAAAGCGAGTGATAAAGGGAGTGTTCTGGGAGTGCGTGTGGTGTGAGGTAGTGTGGGAGAAGAAGTGTTTTGGAGCGTGTGTGGTGGGAGTGCGTGTGGTGTGATGGAGTTTGGGAGAAGGAGTATTGTAAAGGGAGAGTGTTGAATGTGGGTGTGGTTCGAGGGACTGTGGGAAAAAGAATGTGTTGAAGGGAATGTGGTGGGAGGGCGAGCGGAGGGAGTGCTTGTGGAGCAAGGGAGGACGAGAGATGTAGTGTGGTGAACTGAGTATTAAAGGAGGGCATGTGGTGCGAGTATACATGGGAGGAAAAGTGTGTGGTGAGAGGGCGTGTCATTCGAGGGATTATGGGGAAATGTAGTGTGGGGAGGAATGTGGGAGAAGGAGGGTGGTGGTGGAGGACGTGTTTCTGGTGTGAAGTCATGTGGTGCGAATTAGTGTGTTGGCATGGCGTGTGTTGCGAAGGAGTCTGGAAGAAGGAGTGTGTTGAAGGGAGTGTGATGGGAGGGAGCGTTGTGTGAGGGAGTGTGGAGAGAATATGTGATGAGGGCGTGTGGTGGGTTGGTGTTTTGTACGTGGGTGTGTGTGAGTAGTTTGCTGAAGGGTTTGTGGTGGGAGGGCTTGTAGTGGAAAGTAATGTGGGGGGAGGCTGTGTGGGAGAACGATGTGGTGGAAGGGCAGAAGGGCGTGTTGTGTGAGGGAGTGTGCGAGAGGGAATGTAGTGAAGGGAGTTCGGTTTGACGGCGTGTGGTGGGAGGGCGTCTGGTGCGAGGGAATGTGGGAGCAGGAGCGATGAGAAGGGGTGTGATGGGAGAATGTGTGGTGGGAGTGCGTGTGGTTGGAGGGAGTGCAGTAGGAGGGCGTGTTGTGTCAGTTACTGTGGGAGATGTTGTGTGATGAAGGGAGTGTCGTGGGTGTGTGTGTGGTGGCAGGGCGCGTGGTCCGAAGAAGTGTGGTGGGAGGGAGCGTAGTGGGACTTCGTATGGTACGTGGGAGTTTGGGAGAAGGAGTGTGATGAAGAGAGTGTGGTGGGAGGGTGTGTTCTGCGAGAGAATGTAGGAGAGGGACTGTGGTGAAGGGAGTTTGGTGTGAGGGCGTTTGATGGGAGGGCGTATGGTGGAGGGGAGTGTGGGAGACAGAGTTTGGTGGAAGAAGTGCGGTGTGAGGGCTTGTCTTGCGAGGAAGTGTGGGAGAAGAAGGGCGATAAAGTGAGAGTGGGGAGGGCATGTATTGCGAAGAGAGTGTGGGAGAAGGAGTGTGGTGAAGGGAGTGAGATGGGAGGGTGTGTTGTGGGAGTGCGTGTGGTGTGAGGGAGTGTAATGGGAGGGAGTGTTGTGTGAGGGAGTGTGGGGAGGAAATGTGATGAAGGGAGTTGTTTTTGAGGGCGTGTGGTTGGAGGGCGTATTGTACGTGGGTGTGCTTGAGAAGGAGTTTGCTGAAGGATTTATGATAGGAGCGCATGTAGTGCGAGTAAATATGGGAGGAATGAGATGAAGGGAGTTTGGTGGGAGCGACTGTGGTGGGAGTGCGTGTGGTATTGTGGGAGTGTGGGAGGAAAGGTTTGGTGGAGGGGATGTAGTTGGAGGCCGTGCTGTTGGCAGGACGTTTGACGTGAGGGAGTGTGGGAGAAGGAATGTAGTGAAGGGAGTGCGTGTGGTGTGAGGGAGTGTGGTAGAAGGAGTTTGATGTAGGAAGTGTGGTGGGACGGCGAGTGTTTGGAGGACCATTAATGCATGGGCATGTAGGAGAAGGAGTGTACCGAGGGGTGTGTGATGGGCAAGCATGTGGTGGGAATGCGTGTGGTGTGAGGAAGTATGAGAGAAGGCGAGTGATAAAGAGAGTGTTCTGGGAGTGCGTGTGGTGTGAGGGAGTTTGGTAGAAGGAGTATTGTAAAGGGAGTGTGTTGAATGTGGGTGTGGTTCGAGGGACTGTGGGAAAAAGAATGTGTTGAAGGGAATGTGGTGGGAGGGCGAGCGGAGGGAGTGCTTGTGGAGCAAGGGAGGACGAGAGATGTAGTGTGGTGAACTGAGTATTAAGGGAGGGCATGTGGTGCGAGTATACATGGGAGGAAAAGTGTGTGGTGAGAGGGCGTGTCGTTCGAGGGATTATGGGGAAATGTAGTGTGGGGAGGAATGTGGGAGAAGGAGGGTGGTGGTGGAGGACGTGTTTCTGGTGTGAAGTCATGTGGTGCGAATTAGTGTGTTGGCATGGCGTGTGTTGCGAAGGAGTCTGGAAGAAGGAGTGTGGTGAAGGGAGTGTGTTGGGAGGGAGCGTTGTGTGAGGGAGTGTGGAGAGAATATGTGATGAGGGCGTGTGGTGGGTTGGTGTTTTGTACGTGGGTGTGTGTGAGTAGTTTGCTGAAGGGTATGTGGTGGGAGGGCTTTTAGTGCAAAGTAATGTGGGGGGAGGCTGTGTGGGAGAACGACTGTGGTGGAAGGGCAGAAGGGCGTGTTGTGTGAGGGAGTGTGCGAGAGGGAATGTAGTGAAGGGAGTTTGGTTTGACGGCGTGTGGTGGGAGGGCGTCTGGTGCGAGGGAATGTGGGAGCAGGAGCGATGAGAAGGGGTGTGATGGGAGAACGTGTGGTGGGAGTGCGTGTGGTTGGAGGGAGTGCAGTAGGAGGGCGTGTTGTGTGAGTTACTGTGGGAGATGTTGTGTGATGAAGGGAGTGTCGTGGGTGTGTGTGTGGTGGCAGGGCGCGTGGTCCGAAGGAGTGTGGTGGGAGGGAGTGTAGTGGGACTTCATATGGTACGTAGGAGTTTGGGAGAAGGAGTGTGATGAAGAGAGTGTGGTGGGAGGGCGTGTTCTGCGAGAGAATGTAGGAGAGGGACTGTGGTGAAGGGAGTTTGGTGTGAGGGCGTTTGATGGGAGGGCGTATGGTGGAGGGGAGTGTGGGAGACAGAGTTTGGTGGAAGAAGTGCGGTGCGAGGGCTTGTGTTGCGAGGAAGTTTGGGCGAAGAAGGGCGATAAAGTGAGAGTGGGGAGGGCATGTGTTGCGAGGAGAGTGTGGGAGAAGGAATGTGGTGAAGGGAGTTAGATGGGAGGGTGTGTCGTGGGAGTGCGTGTGGTGTGAGGGAGTGTAATGGGAGGGAGTGTTGTGTGAGGGAGTGTGTGGAGGAAATGTGATGAAGGGAGTTGTTTTTGAGGGCGTGTGGTTGGAGGGCGTTTTGTATGTGGGTGTGCTTGAGAAGGAGTTTGCTGAAGGATTTATGATAGGAGGGCATGTAGTGCGAGTAAATTTGGGAGGAATGAGATGAAGGGAGTTTGGTGGGAGCGACTGTGGTGGGAGTGCATGTGGTATTGTGGGAGTGTGGGAGGAAAGGATTGGTGGAGGGGATATAGTTGGAGGCCGTGCTGTTGGCAGGACATTTGTCGCGAGGGAGTGTGGGAGAAGGAATGTAGTGAAGGGAGTGTGTGTGGTGTGAGGGAGTGTGGTAGAAGGTGTTTGATATAGGAAGTGTGGTGGGACGGTGAGTGTTTGGAGGACCATTAATGCGTGGACGTGTTGAAGAAGGAGTGTACCGAGGGGTGGGTACTGGGAAAGCATGTGGTGGGAATGTGTGTGGTGTGAGGAAGTATGAGAGGAGCAGAGTGATAAACGGAGTGTTGTGGGAGTGCGTGTGGTGTGAGGGAGTGTGTGAGAAGGAGTGTGTTGAAGGGTGGTGGTGGGAGTGCGTGTGGTGTGTGGGCGTGTGGTGCGACCAATGTGGTGGGAGGCGTGTAGGAGATGGAGTGTGGTGGGAGGGTCTGTGCTTGGAGTGCATGTGATGTGAGGGAGTCTGGGAGAAGAGTGTGGTTATGGGAGTGTGTTGGAAGGGTGTGTGGTGCGAGGGAATGTAGGAGAAGGATCGTAATTAAGGGAGTATGGTGGGAGTGCGTGTGATGTGAGATATTGTGGGAGAATAAGTGTTTTGAAGTGTGTGTGGTCGGAGTGCGTGTGGTGTGAGGGGGTTTGTGAGAAGGAGTGTTATAAAGGGAGTGTGCGTGTGGTTCGATGGACTGTGGGAGAAAGAGAATGATGAAGGGAATGTGGTGGGAACGCGTGCAGAGTGATTGTTTGTGGAGCGCAGGATTATGAGAGAAGTGGTGTGTTGAACTGAGTATAGAGGGATTGTGTGTGGTGAGAGGCCGTGTCGTTCGAGCGATTATGGGGAAAAGTAGTGTGGGGAGGAATGTGGTAGAAGGAGGGTGGTGCGGAGAGGGCGTGTGCTGGGAGTGTTTGTGGTGTGAAGGCATGTGGTGCGAGTTAGTGTGGTGGGTGGGCGTGTGGTGCGAAGGAGTTTTGGAGAAGAAGTGTGTTGAAGGGTGTTTGTGGAGCGAGGGAGTATGAGAGAAGTGGTGTGTTGAACTGAGTATAGAGGGAGTGTGTGTGGTGCGATTATACATGGTAGAAAGAGTGTGTGGTGAGAGGGCGTGTCGTTCGAGGGATTATGGGGAAAGGTAGAATGGGGAAAAATGTGGGAGAAGGAGGATGGTGGTGGGAGGACGTGTTTCTGGTGTGAAGTCATGTGGTGCGAATTAGTGTGTTGGCATGGCATGTGTTGCAAAGGAGTGTGGGATAAGGAGTGTGGTGAATGGAGTGTGATGGGAGGGAGTGTTGAGTGAGGGAGTGTGGAGAGGAAATGTGATGAGGGCCTGTGGTGGGTTGGCATTTTGTTCGTGGGTGTGTGTGAGTAGTTTGCTGAAGGGTTTGTGGTGGGAGGGCTTGTGGTGCAAAGTAATGTGGGGGGAGGTCATGTGGGAGAACGACTGTGGTGGAAGGAAGAGTTGAGTGAGGGAGTGTGGGAGAGGGAATGTAGTGAAGGGCGTTTGGTTTGACTGCGTGTGGTGGGAGGGCGTCTGATGTGATGTAGTGTGGGAGAAGAAGTGTTTTGAAGCGTGTCTGGTGGGAGTGCATGTGGGGTGAGGGAGTTTGGGAGAAGGAGTGTTGTAAAAGGAGTGTGTTGAATGTGCGTGTGGTGCGAGGGACTACGGGAAAAAGATTGTGTTGAAGGGAATGTGGTGGAAGGGCGTGCAGAGGGAATGGTTGTGGAGCGAGGGAGTACAAGATATGTAATGTGGTGAACTGAGTATAGAGGGAGGGCGTGTTGTGCGAGGGATTATGGGGAAAGGTAAAGTGCGGAGGAATGTGGCAGAAGGAGGGTGGTGGTGGGAAGACATGTTTCTGGTGTGAAGTCATGTGGTGCGAATTAGTGTGTTGGCATGGCATGTGTTGCGAAGGACTGTGGGAGAAGGAATGTTGTGAAGGGAGTGTGATGGGAGGGAGTGTTGTGTGAGGGAGTGTGGAGAAGAAATGTGATGAGGGCGTGTGGTGGGTTGGCGTTTTGAACGTGGGTGTGTGTGAGTAGTTTGCTGAAGGGTTTGTGGTGGGAGGGCTTTTAGTTCAAAGTAATGTGGGGAGAGGATGTGTGGGAGAACGTCTGTGGTGGAAGGGCGTGTTGTGTGAGGGAGTGTGCGAGACAAAATGTAGTGAAGGGAGTTTGGTTTGATGGCGTGTGGTGGGAGGGCATCTGATGTGAGTGCAGAGAAGGGGTGTGATGGGAGAACGTGTGGTGGGTGTGCGTGTGGTCGGAGGGAGTGCAGTGGGAGGGCATGTTGTGTGAGTCACTGTGGGAGATGTTGTGTGATGAAGGGAATGTCATGGGAGTGTGTGTGGTGGCTGGGCGTGTGGTCCGAAGGAGTGTGGTGGGAGCGAGTGTAGTGGGACGTTGTATGGTACGTGGGAGTGTGGGAGAAGGAGTGCGATGAAGAGAGTGTGGATGGAGGGCATGTTGTGCGAGAGAATGTGGGAGAGGGACTGGGGTGAAGGGACTTTGGTATGAGGGCGTGTTATGGGAGGGTGTATGGTGGAGGGGAGTGTGGAGACAGAGTTTGGTGGAGGAAGTGCGGTGCGAGGGTGTGTGGTGCGAGGAAGTGTGGGAGAAGAAGGGCGATAAAGGGAGTATGGGGAGAGCGTGTGTTGTGAAAGGGTGTGGGAGAAGGAGTTTGGTGCAGGGAGTGTGATGGGAGGGTGTATAGTTGGTGTGCGTGTGGTGTGAGGGAGTGTGGTGGGATGGAGTGTTGTGTGAGGGAGTGTGGAGAGGAAATGTGATGAAGGGAGTTGTGTTTGAGGGTGTGTGGTTGGAGGGCGTTTTGTGCGTGTGTGTATGTGAGAAGGAGTTTGCTGAAGGGTTTGTGGTGGGAGGGCGTGCGTTGCAAAGGAATGTGGGGGGAGGCCGTGTATGAGAACGACTGTGGTCAAAGGGTGTGTTGTGTGAGGGAGTGTGGGAGAGGGAATGTATTGAAGGGAGTTTGGTTTGAGGGCTTGGGGTGGAGGGCGTCTGGCGCGAGAGAATTCATGAGCAGGAATGTGGTGAAGGGGTGTGATGGGAGAGCGTGTGTTGGAAGTGTGTGTGGTGGAGGGCGTGCAGTGGGAGGGCGTGTTGTGTGAGTTACTGTGCGAGATGTAATGTGATGAAGAGCATATCGTGGGAGGGTGTGTAGTGACAGGGCGTGTGCTGCGAAGAAGTGTGGAGGGTGTGTAGTGGGAAATCGTATGGTACGTGGCAGTGTGGGAGAAGGAGTGTGATGAAAAGAGTGTGGTGGAAGGGCGTGTTGTGCGAGGGAAAGTGTTAGAGGGAATGTGGTGAAGGGTGTTTGGTGTGAGGGCGTAAGATGGGAGGGCGTATTGTGGAGGGGATTGTGGAGACGGAATTTGGAAGTGCGGTGCGAGGGCGTGTTGTGCGAGAAAGTGTGGGAGAAGAAGGGCGATAAAGTGAGTGTGGGGTGGGCGTGTGTTGAAGAAGGAGTGTGGGAGAAGGAGTGTGGTGAAGGGATTGTGATGAGCGGGTGTGTCATGGGAGTGCTTGTGCTCTGAGGGAGTGTGGTAGAAGGAGTTTGATGTAGGAAGTGTGGTGGGACGGCAAGTGTTTGGAGGACCATTAATGCATGGGCATGTAGGAGAAGGAGTGTACCGAGGGGTGTGTGATGGGCAAGCATGTGGTGGGAATGCGTGTGGTGTGAGGAAGTATGAGAGAAGGCGAGTGATAAAGGGAGTGTTCTGGGAGTGCGTGTGGTGTGAGGTAGTGTGGGAGAAGAAGTGTTTTGAAGCATGTGTGGTGGGAGTGCGTGTGGTGTGAGGGAGTTTGGGAGAAGGAGTATTGTAAAGGGAGTGTGTTGAATGTGGGTGTGGTTCGAGGGACTGTGGGAAAAAGAATGTGTTGAAGGGAATGTGGTGGGAGGGCGAGCGGAGGGAGTGCTTGTGGAGCAAGGGAGGACGAGAGATGTAGTGTGGTGAACTGAGTATTAAGGGAGGGCATGTGGTGCGAGTATACATGGGAGGAAAAGTGTGTGGTGAGAGGGCGTGTCATTCGAGGGATTATGGGGAAATGTAGTGTGGGGAGGAATGTGGGAGAAGGAGGGTGGTGGTGGAGGACGTGTTTCTGGTGTGAAGTCATGTGGTGCGAATTAGTGTGTTGGCATGGCGTGTGTTGCGAAGGAGTCTGGAAGAAGGAGTGTGGTGAAGGGAGTGTGATGGGAGGGAGTGTTGAGTGAGGGAGGTGGAGAGGAAATGTGATGAGGGCCTGTGGTGGGTTGGCATTTTGTTCGTGGGTGTGTGTGAGTAGTTTGCTGAAGGGTTTGTGGTGGGAGTGCTTGTGGTGCAAAGTAATGTGGGGGGAGGTCATGTGGGAGAACGACTGTGGTGGAAGGAAGAGTTGAGTGAGGGAGTGTGGGAGAGGGAATGTAGAGAAGGGCGTTTGGTTTGACTGCGTGTGGTGGGAGGGCGTCTGGTGTGAGGTAGTGTGGGAGAAGAAGTGTTTTGAAGCGTGTGTGGTGGGAGTGCATGTGGGGTGAGGGAGTTTGGGAGAAGGAGTGTTGTAAAAGGAGTGTGTTGAATGTGCGTGTGGTTCGAGGGACTACGGGAAAAAGATTGTGTTGAAGGGAATGTGGTGGAAGGGCGTGCAGAGGGAATGGTTGTGGAGCGAGGGAGTACAAGATATGTAATGTGGTGAACTGAGTATAGAGGGAGGGCGTGTTGTGCGAGTATCCATGGGAGGAAGAGTGTGTGGTGAGAGGGCGTGTCGTTCGAGGGATTATGGGGAAAGGTAAAGTGCGGAGGAATGTGGCAGAAGGAGGGTGGTGGTGGGAAGACATGTTTCTGGTGTGAAGTCATGTGGTGCGAATTAGTGTGTTGGCATGGCATGTGTTGCGAAGGACTGTGGGAGAAGGAATGTTCTGAAGGGAGTGTGATGGGAGGGAGTGTTGTGTGAGGGAGTGTGGAGAAGAAATGTGATGAGGGCGTGTGGTGGGTTGGCGTTTTGAACGTGGGTGTGTGTGAGTAGTTTGCTGAAGGGTTTGTGGTGGGAGGGCTTTTAGTGCAAAGTAATGTGGGGAGAGGATGTGTGGGAGAACGTCTGTGGTGGAAGGGCGTGTTGTGTGAGGGAGTGTGCGAGACAAAATGTAGTGAAGGGAGTTTGGTTTGATGGCGTGTGGTGGGAGGGCATCTGATGTGAGTGCAGAGAAGGGGTGTGATGGGAGAACGTGTGGTGGGTGTGCGTGTGGTCGGAGGGAGTGCAGTGGGAGGGCATGTTGTGTGAGTCACTGTGGGAGATGTTGTGTGATGAAGGGAATGTCATGGGAGTGTGTGTGGTGGCTGGGCGTGTGGTCCGAAGGAGTGTGGTGGGAGGGAGTGTAGTGGGACGTTGTATGGTACGTGGGAGTGTGGGAGAAGGACTGCGATGAAGAGAGTGTGGATGGAGGGCATGTTGTGCGAGAGAATGTGGGAGAGGGACTGGGGTCAAGGGACTTTGGTATGAGGGCGTGTTATGGGAGGGTGTATGGTGGAGGGGAGTGTGGAGACAGAGTTTGGTGGAGGAAGTGCGGTGCGAGGGTGTGTGGTGTGAGGAAGTGTGGGAGAAGAAGGGCGATAAAGGGAGTATGGGGAGAGCGTGTGCTGTGAAAGGGTGTGGGAGAAGGAGTTTGGTGCAGGGAGTGTGATGGGAGGGTGTATAGTTGGTGTGCGTGTGGTGTGAGGGAGTGTGGTGGGATGGAGTGTTGTGTGAGGGAGTGTGGAGAGGAAATGTGATGAAGGGAGTTGTGTTTGAGGGTGTGTGGTTGGAGGGCGTTTTGTGCGTGTGTGTATGTGAGAAGGAGTTTGCTGAAGGGTTTGTGGTGGGAGGGCGTGTGTTGCAAAGGAATGTGGGGGGAGGCCGTGTATGAGAACGACTGTGGTCAAAGGTTGTGTTGTGTGAGGGAGTGTGGGAGAGGGAATGTATTGAAGGGAGTTTGGTTTGAGGTCTTGGGGTGGAGGGCGTCTGGCGCGAGAGAATTCATGAGCAGGAATGTGGTGAAGGGGTGTGATGGGAGAGCGTGTGTTGGAAGTGTGTGTGGTGGAGGGCGTGCAGTGTGAGGGCGTGTTGTGTGAGTTACTGTGCGAGATGTAATTTGATGAAGAGCATATCGTGGGAGGGTGTGTAGTGACAGGGCGTGTGCTGCGAAGAAGTGTGGAGGGTGTGTAGTGGGAAATTGTATGGTACGTGGCAGTGTGGGAGAAGGAGTGTGATGAAAAGAGTGTGGTGGAAGGGCGTGTTGTGCGAGGGAAAGTGTTAGAGGGAATGTGGTGAAGGGTGTTTGGTGTGAGGGCGTAAGATGGGAGGGCGTATTGTGGAGGGGATTGTGGAGACGGAATTTGGAAGTGCGGTGCGAGGGCGTGTTGTGCGAGAAAGTGTGGGAGAAGAAGGGCGATAAAGTGAGTGTGGGGTGGGCGTGTGTTGAAGAAGGAGTGTGGGAGAAGGAGTGTGGTGAAGGGATTGTGATGAGCGGGTGTGTCATGGGAGTGCTTGTGCTGTGAGGGAGTGTGGTAGAAGGAGTTTGATGTAGGAAGTGTGGTGGGACGGCGAGTGTTTGGAGGACCATTAATGCATGGGCATGTAGGAGAAGGAGTGTACCGAGGGGTGTGTGATGGGCAAGCATGTGGTGGGAATGCGTGTGATGTGAGGAAGTATGAGAGAAGGCGAGTGATAAAGGGAGTGTTCTGGGAGTGCGTGTGGTGTGAGGTAGTGTGGGAGAAGAAGTGTTTTGAAGCGTGTGTGGTGGGAGTGCGTGTGGTGTGAGGGAGTTTGGGAGAAGGAGTATTGTAAAGGGAGTGTGTTGAATGTGGGTGTGGTTCGAGGGACTGTGGGAAAAAGAATGTGTTGAAGGGAATGTGGTGGGAGGGCGAGCGGAGGGAGTGCTTGTGGAGCAAGGGAGGACGAGAGATGTAGTGTGGTGAACTGAGTATTAAGGGATGGCATGTGGTGCGAGTATACATGGGAGGAAAAGTGTGTGGTGAGAGGGCGTGTCATTCGAGGGATTATGGGGAAATGTAGTGTGGGGAGGAATGTAGGAGAAGGAGGGTGGTGGTGGAGGACGTGTTTCTGGTGTGAAGTCATGTGGTGCGAATTAGTGTGTTGGCATGGCGTGTGTTGCGAAGGAGTCTGGAAGAAGGAGTGTGGTGAAGGGAGTGTGATGGGAGGGAGTGTTGTGTGAGGGAGTGTGAAGAGGAAATGTGAAGAGGGCGTGTGGTGGGTTGGTGTTTTGTACGTGGGTGTGTGTGAGTAGTTTGCTGAAGGGTTTGTGGTGGGAGGGCTTGTAGTGCAAAGTAATGTGGGGGGAGGCTGTGTGGGAGAACGATGTGGTGGAAGGGCAGAAGGGCGTGTTGTGTGAGGGAGTGTGCGAGAGGGAATGTAGTGAAGGGAGTTCGGTTTGATGGCGTGTGGTGGGAGGGCGTCTGGTGCGAGGGAATGTGGGAGCAGGAGCGATGAGAAGGGGTGTGATGGGAGAATGTGTGGTGTGAGTGTGTGTGGTTGGAGGGAGTGCAGTAGGAGGGCGTGTTGTGTCAGTTACTGTGGGAGATGTTGTGTGATGAAGGGAGTGTCGTGGGTGTGTGTGTGATGGCAGGGCGCGTGGTCCGAAGGAGTGTGGTGGGAGGGAGAGTAGTGGGACTTCGTATGGTACGTGGGAGTTTGGGAGAAGGAGTGTGATGAAGAGAGTGTGGTGGGAGGGTGTGTTCTGCGAGAGAATGTAGGAGAGGGACTGTGGTGTAGGGAGACAGAGTTTGGTGGAAGAAGTGCGGTGTGCGGGCTTGTCTTGCGAGGAAGTGTGGGAGAAGAAGGGCGATAAAGTGAGAGTGGGGAGGGCATGTATTGCGAAGGGAGTGTGGGAGAAGGAGTGTGGTGAAGGGAGTGAGATGGGAGGGTGTGTCGTGGGAGTGCGTGTGGTGTGAGGGAGTGTAATGGGAGGGAGTGTTGTGTGAGGGAGTGTGGGGAGGAAATGTGATGAAGGGAGTTGTTTTTGAGGGCGTGTGGTTGGAGGGCGTATTGTATGTGGGTGTGCTTGAGAAGGAGTTTGCTGAAGGATTTATGATAGGAGGGCATGCAGTGCGAGTAAATATGGGAGGAATGAGATGAAGGGAGTTTGGTGGGAGCGACTGTGGTGGGAGTGCGTGTGGTATTGTGGCAGTGTGGGAGGAAAGGTTTGGTGGAGGGGATGTAGTTGGAGGCCGTGCTGTTGGCAGGACGTTTGACGTGAGGGAGTGTGGGAGAAGGAATGTAGTGAAGGGAGTGCGTGTGGTGTGAGGGAGTGTGGTAGAAGGAGTTTGATGTAGGAAGTGTGGTGGGACGGCGAGTGTTTGGAGGACCATTAATGCATGGGCATGTAGGAGAAGGAGTGTACCGAGGGGTGTGTGATGGGCAAGCATGTGGTGGGAATGCGTGTGGTGTGAGGAAGTATGAGAGAAGGCGAGTGATAAAGAGAGTGTTCTGGGAGTGCGTGTGGTGTGAGGGAGTTTGGGAGAAGGAGTATTGTAAAGGGAGTGTGTTGAATGTGGGTGTGGTTCGAGGGACTGTGGGAAAAAGAATGTGTTGAAGGGAATGTGGTGGGAGGGCGAGCGGAGGGAGTGCTTGTGGAGCAAGGGAGGACGAGAGATGTAGTGTGGTGAACTGAGTATTAAGGGAGGGCATGTGGTGCGAGTATACATGGGAGGAAAAGTGTGTGGTGAGAGGGCGTGTCATTCGAGGGATTATGGGGAAATGTAGTGTGGGGAGGAATGTGGGAGAAGGAGGGTGGTGGTGGAGGACGTGTTTCTGGTGTGAAGTCATGTGGTGCGAATTAGTGTGTTGGCATGGCGTGTGTTGCGAAGGAGTCTGGAAGAAGGAGTGTGGTGAAGGGAGTGTGATGGGAGGGAGTGTTGTGTGAGGGAGTGTGGAGAGGAAATGTGATGAGGGCGTGTGGTGGGTTGGTGTTTTGTACGTGGGTGTGTGTGTGTAGTTTGCTGAAGGGTATGTGGTGGGAGGGCTTGTAGTGCAAAGTAATGTGGGGGGAGGCTGTGTGGGAGAATGACTGTGGTGGAAGGGCAGAAGGGCGTGTTGTGTGAGGGAGTGTGCGAGAGGGAATGTAGTGAAGGGAGTTTGGTTTGACGGCGTGTGGTGGGAGGGCGTCTGGTGCGAGGGACTGTGGGAGCAGGAGCGATGAGAAGGGGTGTGATGGGAGAACGTGTGGTGGGAGTGCGTGTGGTTGGAGGGAGTGCAGTAGGAGGGCTTGTTGTGTGAGTTACTGTGGGAGATGTTGTGTGATGAAGGGAGTGTCGTGGGTGTGTGTGTGGTGGCAGGGCGCGTGGTCCGAAGGAGTGTGGTGGGAGGGAGTGTAGTGGGACTTCGTATGGTACGTGGGAGTTTGGGAGAAGGAGTGTGATGAAGAGAGTGTGGTGGGAGGGCGTGTTCTGCGAGAGAATGTAGGAGAGGGACTGTGGTGAAGGGAGTTTGGTGTGAGGGCGTTTGATGGGAGGGCGTATGGTGGAGGGGAGTGTGGGAGACAGAGTTTGGTGGAAGAAGTGCGGTGCGAGGGCTTGTGTTGCGAGGAAGTGTGGGAGAAGAATGGCGATAAAGTGAGAGTGGGGAGGGCATGTGTTGCGAGGAGAGTGTGGGAGAAGGAATGTGGTGAAGGGAGTGAGATGGGAGGGTGTGTCGTGGGAGTGCGTGTGGTGTGAGGGAGTGTAATGGGAGGGAGTGTTGTGTGAGGGAGTGTGTGGAGGAAATGTGATGAAGGGAGTTGTTTTTGAGGGCGTGTGGTTGGAGGGTGTTTTGTATGTGGGTGTGCTTGAGAAGGAGTTTGCTGAAGGATTTATGATAGGAGGGCATGTAGTGCGAATAAATTTGGGAGGAATGAGATGAAGGGAGTTTGGTGGGAGCGACTGTGGTGGGAGTGCATGTGGTATTGTGGGAGTGTGGGAGGAAAGGATTGCTGGAGGGGATGTAGTTGGAGGCCGTGCTGTTGGCAGGACATTTGTCGCGAGGGAGTGTGGGAGAAGGAATGTAGTGAAGGGAGTGTGTGTGGTGTGAGGGAGTGTGGTAGAAGGTGTTTGATATAGGAAGTGTGGTGGGACGGTGAGTGTTTGGAGGACCATTAATGCGTGGACGTGTTGGAGAAGGAGTGTACCGAGGGGTGGGTACTGGGAAAGCATGTGGTGGGAATGTGTGTGGTGTGAGGAAGTATGAGAGGAGCAGAGTGATAAACGGAGTGTTGTGGGAGTGCGTGTGGTGTGAGGGAGTGTGTGAGAAGGAGTGTGTTGAAGGGTGGTGGTTGGAGTGCGTGTGGTGTGTGGGCGTGTGGTGCGACCAATGTGGTGGGAGGCGTGTAGGAGATGGAGTGTGGTGGGAGCGTCTGTGCTTGGAGTGCATGTGATGTGAGGGAGTCTGGGAGAAGAGTGTGGTTATGGGAGTGTGTTGGAAGGGTGTGTGGTGCGAGGGAATGTAGGAGAAGGATCGTAATTAAGGGAGTATGGTGGGAGTGCGTGTGGTGTGAGATATTGTGGGAGAATAAGTGTTTTGAAGTGTGTGTGGTAGGAGTGCGTGTGGTGTGAGGGGGTTTGTGAGAAGGAGTGTTATAAAGGGAGTGTGCGTGTGGTTCGATGGACTGTGGGAGAAAGAGAATGATGAAGGGAATGTGGTGGGAACGCGTGCAGAGTGATTGTTTGTGGAGCGCGGGATTATGAGAGAAGTGGTGTGTTGAACTGAGTATAGAGGGATTGTGTGTGGTGAGAGGCCGTGTCGTTCGAGCGATTATGGGGAAAAGTAGTGTGGGGAGGAATGTGGTAGAAGGAGGGAGGTGCGGAGAGGGCGTGTGCTGGGAGTGTTTGTGGTGTGAAGGCATGTGGTGCGAGTTAGTGTGGTGGGTGGGCGTGTGGTGCGAAGGAGTTTTGGAGAAGAAGTGTGTTGAAGGGTGTTTGTGGAGCGAGGGAGTATGAGAGAAGTGGTGTGTTGAACTGAGTATAGAGGGAGTGTGTGTGGTGCGATTATACATGGTAGAAAGAGTGTGTGGTGAGAGGGCGTGTCGTTCGAGGGATTATGGGGAAAGGTAGTATGGGGAAAAATGTGGGAGAAGGAGGGTGGTGGTGGGAGGACGTATTTCTGGTGTGAAGTCATGTGGTGCGAATTAGTGTGTTGGCATGGCATGTGTTGCAAAGGAGTGTGGGATAAGGAGTGTGGTGAATGGAGTGTGATGGGAGGGAGTGTTGTGTGAGGGAGTTTGGAGAGGAAATGTGATGAGGGCCTGTGGTGGGTTGGCATTTTGTTCGTGGGTGTGTGTGAGTAGTTTGCTGAAGGGTTTGTGGTGGGAGGGCTTGTGGTGCAAAGTAATGTGGGGGGAGGTCATGTGGGAGAACGACTGTGGTGGAAGGAGTAGTTGAGTGAGGGAGTGTGGGAAAGGGAATGTAGTGAAGGGTGTTTGGTTTGACTGCATGTAGTGGGAGGGCGCCTGGTGTGAGGTAGTGTGGGAGAAGAAGTGTTTTGAAGCGTGTGTGGTGGGAGTGCATGTGGTGTGAGGGAGTTTGGGAGAAGGAGTGTTGTAAAAGGAGTGTGTTGAATGTGCGTGTGGTTCGAGGGACTACGGGAAAAAGAGTGTGTTGAAGGGAATGTGGTGGGAGGGCGAGCAGAGGGAATGGTTGTGGAGCGAGGCAGTACAAGATATGTAGTGTGGTGAACTGAGTATAGAGGGAGGGCGTGTTGTGCGAGTATACATGGGAGGAAGAGTGTGTGGTGAGAGGGCGTATCGTTCGAGGGATTATGGGGAAAGGTAGAGTGCGGAGGAATGTGGCAGAAGGAGGGTGGTGGTGGGACGACATGTTTCTGGTGTGAAGTCATGTGGTGCGAATTAGTGTGTTGGTATGGCGTGTGTTGCGAAGGACTGTGGGAGAAGGAATGTTGTGAAGGGAGTGTGATGGGAGGGAGTGTTGTGTGAGGGAGTGTGGAGAAGAAATGTGATGAGGGCGTTTGGTGGGTTGGTGTTTTGAACGTGGGTGTGTGTGAGTAGTTTGCTGAAGGGTTTGTGGTGGGAGGCTTTTAGAGCAAAGTAATGTGGGGAGAGGATGTGTGGGACAACGTCTGTGGTGGAAGGGCGTGTTGTGTGAGGGAGTGTGCGAGACAAAATGTAGTGAAGGGAGTTTGGTTTGATGGCGTGTGGTGGGAGGGCATCTGATGTGAGTGCAGAGAAGGGGTGTGATGGGAGAACGTGTGGTGGGTGTGCGTGTGGTCGGAGGGAGTGCAGTGGGAGGGCATGTTGTCTGAGTCACTGTGGGAGATGTTGTGTGATGAAGGGAATGTCATGGGAGTGTGTGTGGAGGCTGGGCGTGTGGTCCGAAGGAGTGTGGTGGGAGGGAGTGTAGTGGGACGTTGTATGGTACGTGGGAGTGTGGGAGAAGGATTGCGATGAAGAGAGTGTGGATGGAGGGCATGTTGTGCGTGAGAATGTGGGAGAGGGACTGGGGTTAAGGGACTTTGGTGTGAGGGCGTGTTATGGGAGGGTGTATGGTGAAGCGGAGTGTGGAGACAGAGTTTGGTGGAGGAAGTGCGGTGCGAGGGTGTGTGGTGCGAGGAAGTGTCGGAGAAGAAGGGCGATAAAGGGAGTATGGGGAGAGCGTGTGTTGTGTAAGGTTGTGGGAGAAGGAGTTTGGTGCAGGGAGTGTGATGGGAGGGTGTGTAGTTGGTGTGCGTGTGGTGTGAGGGAGTGGTGGGAGGGAGTGTTGTGTGAGGGAGTGTGGAGAGGAAATGTGATGAAGGGAGTTGTGTTTGAGGGTGTGTGGTTGGAGGGCGTTTTGTGCGTGTGTGTATGTGAGAAGGAGTTTGCTGAAGGGTTTGTGGTGGGAGGGCGTGTGTTGCAAAGGAATGTGGGGGGAGGCCGTGTAGGAGAACGACTGTGGTCAAAGGGTGCGTTTTGTGAGGGAGTGTGGGAGAGGGAATGTAGTGAAGGGAGTTTGGTTTGAGGGCTTGGGGTGGAGGGCGTCTGGCGCGAGAGAATTCATGAGCAGGAATGTGGTGAAGGGGTGTGATGGGAGAGCGTGTGTTGGAAGTGTGTGTGGTGGAGGGCGTGCAGTGGGAGGGTGTGTTGTGTGAGTTACTGTGCGAGATGTAATGTGATGAAGAGCATATCGTGGGAGGGTGTGTAGTGACAGGGCGTGTGGTGCGAAGAAGTGTGGTGGGAGGGTGTGTAGTGGGACATCGTATGGTACGTGGGAGTGTGGGAGAAGGAGTGTGATGAAAAGAGTGTGGTGGAAGGGCGTGTTGTGCGAGGGAAAGTTTTAGAGGGAATGTGGTGAAAGGTGTTTGGTGTGAGGGCGTGTGATGGGAGGGCGTATTGTGGAGGGGATTGTGGAGACGGAATTTGGAAGTGCGGTGCGAGGGCGTGTTGTGCGAGGATGTGTGTGAGAAGAAGGGCGATAAAGTGAGTGTGGGGTGGGCGTGTGTTGAAGAAGGAGTGTGGGAGAAGGAGTGTGGTGAAGGGATTGTGATGAGCGGGTGTGTCATGGGAGTGCTTGTGCTGTGAGGGAGTGTGGTAGAAGGAGTTTGATGTAGGAAGTGTGGTGCGGCGGCGAGTGTTTGGAGGACCATTAATGCATGGACATGTAGGAGAAGGAGTGTACCGAGGGGTGTGTGATGGGCAAGCATGTGGTGGGAATGCGTGTGGTGTGAGGAAGTATGAGAGAAGGCGAGTGATAAAGGGAGTGTCTGGGAGTACGTGTGGTGTGAGGTAGTGTGGGAGAAGAAGTGTTTTGAAGCGTGTGTGGTGGGAGTGCGTGTGGTGTGAGGGAGTTTGGGAGAAGGAGTATTGTAAAGGGAGTGTGTTGAATGTGGGTGTGGTTCGAGGGACTGTGGGAAAAAGAATGTGTTGAAGGGAATGTGGTGGGAGGGCAAGCGGAGGGAGTGCTTGTGCAGCAAGGGAGGACGAGAGATGTAGTGTGGTGAACTGAGTATTAAGGGAGGGCATGTGGTGCGAGTATACATGGGAGGAAAAGTGTGTGGTGAGAGGGCATGTCGTTCGAGGGATTATGGGGAAATGTAGTGTGGGGAGGAATGTGGGAGAAGGAGGGTGGTGGTGGAGGACGTGTTTCTGGTGTGAAGTCATGTGGTGCGAATTAGTGTGTTGGCATGGCGTGTGTTGCGAAGGAGTCTGGAAGAAGGAGTGTGGTGAAGGGAGTGTGATGGGAGGGAGTGTTGTGTGAGGGAGTGTGGAGAGGAAATGTGATGAGGGCGTGTGGTGGGTTGGTGTTTTGTACGTGGGTGTGTGTGTGTAGTTTGCTGAAGGGTATGTGGTGGGAGGGCTTGTAGTGCAAAGTAATGTGGGGGGAGGCTGTGTGGGAGAATGACTGTGGTGGAAGGGCAGAAGGGCGTGTTGTGTGAGGGAGTGTGCGAGAGGGAATGTAGTGAAGGGAGTTTGGTTTGACGGCGTGTGGTGGGAGGGCGTCTGGTGCGAGGGACTGTGGGAGCAGGAGCGATGAGAAGGGGTGTGATGGGAGAACGTGTGGTGGGAGTGCGTGTGGTTGGAGGGAGTGCAGTAGGAGGGCTTGTTGTGTGAGTTACTGTGGGAGATGTTGTGTGATGAAGGGAGTGTCGTGGGTGTGTGTGTGGTGGCAGGGCGCGTGGTCCGAAGGAGTGTGGTGGGAGGGAGTGTAGTGGGACTTCGTATGGTACGTGGGAGTTTGGGAGAAGGAGTGTGATGAAGAGAGTGTGGTGGGAGGGCGTGTTCTGCGAGAGAATGTAGGAGAGGGACTGTGGTGAAGGGAGTTTGGTGTGAGGGCGTTTGATGGGAGGGCGTATGGTGGAGGGGAGTGTGGGAGACAGAGTTTGGTGGAAGAAGTGCGGTGCGAGGGCTTGTGTTGCGAGGAAGTGTGGGAGAAGAATGGCGATAAAGTGAGAGTGGGGAGGGCATGTGTTGCGAGGAGAGTGTGGGAGAAGGAATGTGGTGAAGGGAGTGAGATGGGAGGGTGTGTCGTGGGAGTGCGTGTGGTGTGAGGGAGTGTAATGGGAGGGAGTGTTGTGTGAGGGAGTGTGTGGAGGAAATGTGATGAAGGGAGTTGTTTTTGAGGGCGTGTGGTTGGAGGGTGTTTTGTATGTGGGTGTGCTTGAGAAGGAGTTTGCTGAAGGATTTATGATAGGAGGGCATGTAGTGCGAATAAATTTGGGAGGAATGAGATGAAGGGAGTTTGGTGGGAGCGACTGTGGTGGGAGTGCATGTGGTATTGTGGGAGTGTGGGAGGAAAGGATTGCTGGAGGGGATGTAGTTGGAGGCCGTGCTGTTGGCAGGACATTTGTCGCGAGGGAGTGTGGGAGAAGGAATGTAGTGAAGGGAGTGTGTGTGGTGTGAGGGAGTGTGGTAGAAGGTGTTTGATATAGGAAGTGTGGTGGGACGGTGAGTGTTTGGAGGACCATTAATGCGTGGACGTGTTGGAGAAGGAGTGTACCGAGGGGTGGGTACTGGGAAAGCATGTGGTGGGAATGTGTGTGGTGTGAGGAAGTATGAGAGGAGCAGAGTGATAAACGGAGTGTTGTGGGAGTGCGTGTGGTGTGAGGGAGTGTGTGAGAAGGAGTGTGTTGAAGGGTGGTGGTTGGAGTGCGTGTGGTGTGTGGGCGTGTGGTGCGACCAATGTGGTGGGAGGCGTGTAGGAGATGGAGTGTGGTGGGAGCGTCTGTGCTTGGAGTGCATGTGATGTGAGGGAGTCTGGGAGAAGAGTGTGGTTATGGGAGTGTGTTGGAAGGGTGTGTGGTGCGAGGGAATGTAGGAGAAGGATCGTAATTAAGGGAGTATGGTGGGAGTGCGTGTGGTGTGAGATATTGTGGGAGAATAAGTGTTTTGAAGTGTGTGTGGTAGGAGTGCGTGTGGTGTGAGGGGGTTTGTGAGAAGGAGTGTTATAAAGGGAGTGTGCGTGTGGTTCGATGGACTGTGGGAGAAAGAGAATGATGAAGGGAATGTGGTGGGAACGCGTGCAGAGTGATTGTTTGTGGAGCGCGGGATTATGAGAGAAGTGGTGTGTTGAACTGAGTATAGAGGGATTGTGTGTGGTGAGAGGCCGTGTCGTTCGAGCGATTATGGGGAAAAGTAGTGTGGGGAGGAATGTGGTAGAAGGAGGGAGGTGCGGAGAGGGCGTGTGCTGGGAGTGTTTGTGGTGTGAAGGCATGTGGTGCGAGTTAGTGTGGTGGGTGGGCGTGTGGTGCGAAGGAGTTTTGGAGAAGAAGTGTGTTGAAGGGTGTTTGTGGAGCGAGGGAGTATGAGAGAAGTGGTGTGTTGAACTGAGTATAGAGGGAGTGTGTGTGGTGCGATTATACATGGTAGAAAGAGTGTGTGGTGAGAGGGCGTGTCGTTCGAGGGATTATGGGGAAAGGTAGTATGGGGAAAAATGTGGGAGAAGGAGGATGGTGGTGGGAGGACGTGTTTCTGGTGTGAAGTCATGTGGTGCGAATTAGTGTGTTGGCATGGCATGTGTTGCAAAGGAGTGTGGGATAAGGAGTGTGGTGAATGGAGTGTGATGGGAGGGAGTGTTGTGTGAGGGAGTGTGGAGAGGAAATGTGATGAGGGCCTGTGGTGGGTTGGCATTTTGTTCGTGGGTGTGTGTGAGTAGTTTGCTGAAGGGTTTGTGGTGGGAGGGCTTGTGGTGCAAAGTAATGTGGGGGGAGGTCATGTGGGAGAACGACTGTGGTGGAAGGAAGAGTTGAGTGAGGGAGTGTGGGAGAGGGAATGTAGTGAAGGGCGTTTGGTTTGACTGCGTGTGGTGGGAGGGCGTCTTGTGTGAGGTAGTGTGGGAGAAGAAGTGTTTTGAAGCGTGTGTGGTGGGAGTGCATGTGGTGTGAGGGAGTTTGGGAGAAGGAGTGTTGTAAAAGGAGTGTGTTGAATGTGCGTGTGGTTCGAGGGACTACGGGAAAAAGAGTGTGTTGAAGGGAATGTGGTGGAAGGGCGTGCAGAGGGAATGGTTGTGGAGTGAGGGAGTACAAGATATGTAGTGTGGTGAACTGAGTATAGAGGGAGGGCGTGTTGTCCATGGGAGGAAGAGTGTGTGGTGAGAGGGCGTGTCGTTCGAGGGATTATGGGGAAAGGTAGAGTGCGGAGGAATGTGGCAGAAGGAGGGTGGTGGTGGGACGACATGTTTCTGGTGTGAAGTCATGTGGTGCGAATTAGTGTGTTGGCATGGCGTGTGTTGCGAAGGACTGTGGGAGAAGGAATGTTGTGAAGGGAGTGTGATGGGAGGGAGTGTTGTGTGAGGGAGTGTGGAGAAGAAATGTGATGACGGCGTGGGGTGGGTTGGAGTTTTGAACGTGGGTGTGGGTGAGTAGTTTGCTGAAGGGTTTGTGGTGGGAGGGCTTTTAGTGCAAAGTAATGTGGGGAGAGGATGTGTGGGAGAACGTCTGTGGTGGAAGGGCGTGTTGTGTGAGGGAGTGTGCGAGACAAAATGTAGTGAAGGGAGTTTGGTTTGATGGCGTGTGGTGGGAGGGCATCTGATGTGAGTGCAGAGAAGGGGTGTGATGGGAGAACGTGTGGTGGGTGTGCGTGTGGTCGGAGGGAGTGCAGTGGGAGGGCGTGTTGTGTGAGTCACTGTGGGAGATGTTGTGTGATGAAGGGAATGTCATGGGAGTGTGTGTGGTGGCTGGGCGTGTGGTCCGAAGGAGTGTGGTGGGAGTTAGTGTAGTGGGACGTTGTATGGTACGTGGGAGTGTGCGAGAAGGAGTGCGATGAAGAGAGTGTGGATGGAGGGCTTGTTGTGCGAGAGAATGTGGGAGAGGGACTGGGGTGAAGGGACTTTGGTATGAGGGCGTGTTATGGGAGGGTGTAAGGTGGAGGGGAGTGTGGAGACAGAGTTTGGTGGAGGAAGTGCGGTGCGAGGGTGTGTGGTGCGAGGAAGTGTGGGAGAAGAAGGGCGATAAAGGGAGTATGGGGAGAGCGTGTGTTGTGAAAGGGTGTGGGAGAAGGAGTTTGGTGCAGGGAGTGTGATGGGAGGGTGTGTAGTTGGTGTGCGTGTGTTGTGAGGGAGTGTGGTGGGAGGGAGTGTTGTGTGAGGGAGTGTGGAGAGGAAATGTGATGAAGGGAGTTGTGTTTGAGGGTGTGTGGTTGGAGGGCGTTTTGTGCGTGTGTGTATGTGAGAAGGAGTTTGCTGAAGGGTTTGTGCTGGGAGGGAGTGTGTTGCAAAGGAATGTGGGGGGAGGCCGTGTAGGAGAACGACTGTGGTCAAAGGGTGTGTTTTGTGAGGGAGTGTGGGAGAGGGAATGTAGTGAAGGGAGTTTGGTTTGAGTGCTTGGGGTGGAGGGCGTCTGGCGTGAGAGAATTCATGAGCAGGTATGTGGTGAAGGGGTGTGATGGGAGAGCGTGTTTTGGAAGTGTGTGTGGAGGAGGGCGTGCAGTGGGAGGGCGTGTTGTGTGAGTTACTGTGCGAGATGTAATGTGATGAAGAGCATATCGTGGGAGGGTGTGCAGTGACAGGGCGTGTGGTGCGAAGAAGTGTGTTGGCATGGCATGTGTTGCGAAGGAGTATGGAAGAAGGAGTGTGGTGAAGGGAGTGTGATGGGAGGGAGTGTTATGTGAGGGAGTGTGGAGAGGAAATGTGATGAGGGCGTGTGGTGGGTTGGAGTTTTGTACGTGGGTGTGTGTGAGTAGTTTGCTGAAGGGTATGTGGTGGGAGGGCTTGTAGTGCAAAGTAATGTGGGGGGAGGCTGTGTGGGAGAACGACTGTGGTGGAAGGGCAGAAGGGCGTGTTGTGTGAGGGAGTGTGCGAGAGGGAATGTAGTGAAGGGAGTTTGGTTTGACGGCGTGTGGTGGGAGGGCGTCTGGTGCGAGGGAATGTGGGAGCAGGAGCGATGAGAAGGGGTGTGATGGGAGAACGTGTGGTGGGAGTGCGTGTGGTTGGAGGGAGTGCAGTAGGAGGGCGTGTTGTGTGAGTTACTGTGGGAGATGTTGTGTGATGAAGGGAGTGTCGTGGGTGTGTGTGTGGTGGCAGGGCGCGTGGTCCGAAGGAGTGTGGTGGGAGGGAGTGTAGTGGGACTTCATATGGTACGTAGGAGTTTGGGAGAAGGAGTGTGATGAAGAGAGTGTGGTGGGAGGGCGTGTTCTGCGAGAGAATGTAGGAGAGGGACTGTGGTGAAGGGAGTTTGGTGTGAGGGCGTTTGATGGGAGGGCGTATAGTGGAGGGGAGTGTGGGAGACAGAGTTTGGTGGAAGAAGTGCGGTGCGAGGGCTTGTGTTGCGAGGAAGTGTGGGAGAAGAAGGGCGATAAAGTGAGAGTGGGGAGGGCATGTGTTGCGAAGAGAGTGTGGGAGAAGGAGTGTGGTGAAGGGAGTGAGATGGGAGGGTGTGTCGTGGGAGTGCGTGTGGTGTGAGGGAGTGTAGTGGGAGGGAGTGTTGTGTGAGGGAGTGTGTGGAGGAAATGTGATGAAGGGAGTTGTTTTTGAGGGCGTGTGGTTGGAGGGCATTTTGTATGTGGGTGTGCTTGAGAAGGAGTTTGCTGAAGGATTTATGATAGGAGGACATGTAGTACGAGTAAATTTGGGAGGAATGAGATGAAGGGAGTTTGGTGGGAGCGACTGTGGTGGGAGTGCATGTGGTATTGTGGGAGTGTGGGAGGAAAGGTTTGGTGGAGGGGATGTAGTTGGAGTCCGTGCTGTTGGCAGGACGTTTGACACGAGGGAGTGTGGGAGAAGGAATGTAGTGAAGGGAGTGTGTGTGGTGTGAGGGAGTGTGGTAGAAGGTGTTTGATATAGGAAGTGTGGTGGGACGGTGAGTGTTTGGAGGACCATTAATGCGTGGACGTGTTGGAGAAGGAGTGTACCGAGGGGTGGGTGCTGGGAAAGCATGTGGTGGAAATGCGTGTGGTGTGAGGAAGTATGAGAGAAGCAAAGTGATAAACGGAGTGTTGTGGGAATGCGTGTGGTGTGAGGGAGTGTGTGAGAAGGAGTGTGTTGAAGGGTGGTGGTGGGAGTGCGTGTGGTGTGTGGGCGTGTGGTGCGACCAATGTGGTGGGAGGCGTGTAGGCGATGGAATGTGGTGGGAGGGTCTGTGCTTGGAGTGCATGTGATGTGAGGGAGTCTGGGTGAAGTGTGTGGTTATGGGAGTGTGTTGGAAGGGTGTGTGGTGCGAGGGAATGTAGGAGAAGGATCGTAATTAAGGGTGTATGGTGGGAGTGCGTGTGGTGTGAGAAATTGTGGGAGAATAAGTGTTTTGAAGTGTGTGTGGTAGGAGTGCGTGTGGTGTGAGGGGGTTTGTGAGAAGGAGTGTTGTAAAGGGAGTGTGCGTGTGATTCGATGGACTGTGGGAGAAAGAGAATGATGAAGGGAATGTGGTGGGAACACGTGCAGAGTGATAGTTTGTGGAGCGCGGGATTATGAGAGAAGTGGTGTGTTGAACTGAGTATAGAGGGAGTGTGTGTGGTGAGAGGGCGTGTCGTTCGAGCGATTATTGGGAAAAGTTGTGTGGGGAGGAATGTCGTAGAAGGAGGGAGGTGCGGAGAGGGCGTGTGCTGGGAGTGTTTGTGGTGTGAAGGCATGTGGTGCGAGTTAGTGTGGTGGGTGGGCGTGTGGTGCGAAGGAGTTTTGTAGAAGAAGTGTGTTGAAGGGTGTTTGTGGAGCGAGGGAGTATGAGAGAAGTGGTGTGTTTAACTGAGTATAGAGGGAGTGTGTGTGGTGCGATTATACATGGTAGAAAGAGTGTGTGGTGAGAGGGCGTGTCGTTCGAGGGATTATGGGGAAAGGTAGTATGGGGAAAAATGTGGGAGAAGGAGGGTGGTGGTGGGAGGACGTATTTCTGGTGTGAAGTCATGTGGTGCGAATTAGTGTGTTGGCATGGCATGTGTTGCAAAGGAGTGTGGGATAAGGAGTGTGGTGAATGGAGTGTGATGGGAGGGAGTGTTGTGTGAGGGAGTTTGGAGAGGAAATGTGATGAGGGCCTGTGGTGGGTTGGCATTTTGTTCGTGGGTGTGTGTGAGTAGTTTGCTGAAGGGTTTGTGGTGGGAGGGCTTGTGGTGCAAAGTAATGTGGGGGGAGGTCATGTGGGAGAACGACTGTGGTGGAAGGAGTAGTTGAGTGAGGGAGTGTGGGAAAGGGAATGTAGTGAAGGGTGTTTGGTTTGACTGCATGTAGTGGGAGGGCGCCTGGTGTGAGGTAGTGTGGGAGAAGAAGTGTTTTGAAGCGTGTGTGGTGGGAGTGCATGTGGTGTGAGGGAGTTTGGGAGAAGGAGTGTTGTAAAAGGAGTGTGTTGAATGTGCGTGTGGTTCGAGGGACTACGGGAAAAAGAGTGTGTTGAAGGGAATGTGGTGGGAGGGCGAGCAGAGGGAATGGTTGTGGAGCGAGGCAGTACAAGATATGTAGTGTGGTGAACTGAGTATAGAGGGAGGGCGTGTTGTGCGAGTATACATGGGAGGAAGAGTGTGTGGTGAGAGGGCGTATCGTTCGAGGGATTATGGGGAAAGGTAGAGTGCGGAGGAATGTGGCAGAAGGAGGGTGGTGGTGGGACGACATGTTTCTGGTGTGAAGTCATGTGGTGCGAATTAGTGTGTTGGTATGGCGTGTGTTGCGAAGGACTGTGGGAGAAGGAATGTTGTGAAGGGAGTGTGATGGGAGGGAGTGTTGTGTGAGGGAGTGTGGAGAAGAAATGTGATGAGGGCGTTTGGTGGGTTGGTGTTTTGAACGTGGGTGTGTGTGAGTAGTTTGCTGAAGGGTTTGTGGTGGGAGGCTTTTAGAGCAAAGTAATGTGGGGAGAGGATGTGTGGGACAACGTCTGTGGTGGAAGGGCGTGTTGTGTGAGGGAGTGTGCGAGACAAAATGTAGTGAAGGGAGTTTGGTTTGATGGCGTGTGGTGGGAGGGCATCTGATGTGAGTGCAGAGAAGGGGTGTGATGGGAGAACGTGTGGTGGGTGTGCGTGTGGTCGGAGGGAGTGCAGTGGGAGGGCATGTTGTCTGAGTCACTGTGGGAGATGTTGTGTGATGAAGGGAATGTCATGGGAGTGTGTGTGGAGGCTGGGCGTGTGGTCCGAAGGAGTGTGGTGGGAGGGAGTGTAGTGGGACGTTGTATGGTACGTGGGAGTGTGGGAGAAGGATTGCGATGAAGAGAGTGTGGATGGAGGGCATGTTGTGCGTGAGAATGTGGGAGAGGGACTGGGGTTAAGGGACTTTGGTGTGAGGGCGTGTTATGGGAGGGTGTATGGTGAAGCGGAGTGTGGAGACAGAGTTTGGTGGAGGAAGTGCGGTGCGAGGGTGTGTGGTGCGAGGAAGTGTCGGAGAAGAAGGGCGATAAAGGGAGTATGGGGAGAGCGTGTGTTGTGTAAGGTTGTGGGAGAAGGAGTTTGGTGCAGGGAGTGTGATGGGAGGGTGTGTAGTTGGTGTGCGTGTGGTGTGAGGGAGTGGTGGGAGGGAGTGTTGTGTGAGGGAGTGTGGAGAGGAAATGTGATGAAGGGAGTTGTGTTTGAGGGTGTGTGGTTGGAGGGCGTTTTGTGCGTGTGTGTATGTGAGAAGGAGTTTGCTGAAGGGTTTGTGGTGGGAGGGCGTGTGTTGCAAAGGAATGTGGGGGGAGGCCGTGTAGGAGAACGACTGTGGTCAAAGGGTGCGTTTTGTGAGGGAGTGTGGGAGAGGGAATGTAGTGAAGGGAGTTTGGTTTGAGGGCTTGGGGTGGAGGGCGTCTGGCGCGAGAGAATTCATGAGCAGGAATGTGGTGAAGGGGTGTGATGGGAGAGCGTGTGTTGGAAGTGTGTGTGGTGGAGGGCGTGCAGTGGGAGGGTGTGTTGTGTGAGTTACTGTGCGAGATGTAATGTGATGAAGAGCATATCGTGGGAGGGTGTGTAGTGACAGGGCGTGTGGTGCGAAGAAGTGTGGTGGGAGGGTGTGTAGTGGGACATCGTATGGTACGTGGGAGTGTGGGAGAAGGAGTGTGATGAAAAGAGTGTGGTGGAAGGGCGTGTTGTGCGAGGGAAAGTTTTAGAGGGAATGTGGTGAAAGGTGTTTGGTGTGAGGGCGTGTGATGGGAGGGCGTATTGTGGAGGGGATTGTGGAGACGGAATTTGGAAGTGCGGTGCGAGGGCGTGTTGTGCGAGGATGTGTGTGAGAAGAAGGGCGATAAAGTGAGTGTGGGGTGGGCGTGTGTTGAAGAAGGAGTGTGGGAGAAGGAGTGTGGTGAAGGGATTGTGATGAGCGGGTGTGTCATGGGAGTGCTTGTGCTGTGAGGGAGTGTGGTAGAAGGAGTTTGATGTAGGAAGTGTGGTGCGGCGGCGAGTGTTTGGAGGACCATTAATGCATGGACATGTAGGAGAAGGAGTGTACCGAGGGGTGTGTGATGGGCAAGCATGTGGTGGGAATGCGTGTGGTGTGAGGAAGTATGAGAGAAGGCGAGTGATAAAGGGAGTGTCTGGGAGTACGTGTGGTGTGAGGTAGTGTGGGAGAAGAAGTGTTTTGAAGCGTGTGTGGTGGGAGTGCGTGTGGTGTGAGGGAGTTTGGGAGAAGGAGTATTGTAAAGGGAGTGTGTTGAATGTGGGTGTGGTTCGAGGGACTGTGGGAAAAAGAATGTGTTGAAGGGAATGTGGTGGGAGGGCAAGCGGAGGGAGTGCTTGTGCAGCAAGGGAGGACGAGAGATGTAGTGTGGTGAACTGAGTATTAAGGGAGGGCATGTGGTGCGAGTATACATGGGAGGAAAAGTGTGTGGTGAGAGGGCATGTCGTTCGAGGGATTATGGGGAAATGTAGTGTGGGGAGGAATGTGGGAGAAGGAGGGTGGTGGTGGAGGACGTGTTTCTGGTGTGAAGTCATGTGGTGCGAATTAGTGTGTTGGCATGGCGTGTGTTGCGAAGGAGTCTGGAAGAAGGAGTGTGGTGAAGGGAGTGTGATGGGAGGGAGTGTTGTGTGAGGGAGTGTGGAGAGGAAATGTGATGAGGGCGTGTGGTGGGTTGGTGTTTTCTACGTGGGTGTGTGTGAGTAGTTTGCTGAAGGGTTTGTGGTGGGAGGGCTTGTAGTGCAAAGTAATGTGAGGGGAGTCTGTGTGGGAGAACGACTGTGGTGGAAGGGCAGAAGGGCGTGTTGTGTGAGGGAGTGTGCGAGAGGGAATGTAGTGAAGGGAGTTTGCTTTGACGGCGTGTGGTGGGAGGGCGTCTGGTGCGAGGGAATGTGGGAGCAGGAGCGATGAGAAGGGGTGTGATGGGAGAACATGTGGTGGGAGTGCGTGTGGTTGGAGGGAGTGCAGTAGGAGGGCGTGTTGTGTGAGTTACTGTGGGAGATGTTGTGTGATGAAGGGAGTGTCGTGGGTGTGTGTGTGGTGGCAGGGCGCGTGGTCCGAAGGAGTGTGGTGGGAGGGAGTGTAGTGGGACTTCGTATGGTACGTGGGAGTTTGGGAGAAGGAGTGTGATGAAGAGAGTGTGGTGGGAGGGCGTGTTCTGCAAGAGAATGTAGGAGAGGGACTGTGGTGAATGGAGTTTGGTGTGAGGGCGTTTGATGGGAGGGCGTATGGTGGAGGGGAGTGTGGGAGACAGAGTTTGATGGAAGAAGTGCGGTGCGAGGGCTTGTGGTGCAAAGTGTGGGAGAAGAAGGGCGATAAAGTGAGAGTAGGGAGGGCATGTCTTGCAAAGAGAGTGTGGGGGAAGGAGTGTGGTGAAGGGAGTGAGATGGGAGGGTGTGTCGTGGGAGTGCGTGTGGTGTGAGGGAGTGTAATGGGAGGGAGTGTTGTGTGAGGAAGTGTGGGGAGGAAATGTGATGAAGGGAGTTGTTTTTGAGGGCGCGTGGTCTGAGGGTGTTTTGTATGTGGGTGTGCTTGAGAAGGAGTTTGCTGAAGGATTTATAATAGGAGGGCATGTAGTGCGAGTAAATATGGGAGGAATGAGATGAAGGGAGTTTGGTGGGAGCGACTGTGGTGGGAGTGCGTGTGGTATTGTGGGAGTGTGGGAGGAAAGGTTTGGTGGAGGGGATGTAGTTGGAGGCCGTGCTGTTGGCAGGACGTTTGACGCGAGGGAGTGTGGGAGAAGGAATGTAGTGAAGGGAGTGCGTGTGGTGTGAGGGAGTGTGGTAGAAGTTGTTTGATATAGGAAGTGTGGTGGGACGGTGAGTGTTTGGAGGACCATTAATGCGTGGACGTGTTGGAGAAGGAGTGTACCGAGGGGTGGGTGCTGGGAAAGCATGTGGTGGGAATGCGTGTGGTGTGAGGAAGTATGAGAGAAGCAGAGTGATAAACGGAGTGTTGTGGGAGTGCGTGTGGTGTGAGGGAGTGTGTGAGAAGGGGTGTGTTGAAGGGTGGTGGTGGGAGTGCGTGTGGTGTGTGGGCGTGTGGTGCGACCAATGTGGTGGGAGGCGTGTAGGAGATGGAGTGTGGTGGGAGGGTCTGTGCTTGGAGTGCATGTGATGTGAGGGAGTCTGGGAGAAGAGTGTGGTTATGGGAGTGTGTTGAAAGGGTGTGTGGTGCGAGGGAATGTAGGAGAAGGATCGTAATTAAGGGAGTATGGTGGGAGTGCGTGTGGTGTGAGATATTGTGGGAGAATAAGTGTTTTGAAGTGTGTGTGGTAGGAGTGCGTGTGTTGTGAGGGGGTTTATGAGAAGGAGTGTTGTAAAGGGAGTGTGCGTGTGGTTCGATGGACTGTGGGAGAAAGAGAATGATGAAGGGAATGTGGTGGGAACGCGTGCAGAGTGATTGTTTGTGGAGCGCGGGATTATGGGAGAAGTCGTGTGTTGAACTGAGTATAGAGGGAGTGTGTTTGGTGAGAGGGCGTGTCGTTCGAGCGATTATGGGGAAATGTAGTGTGGGGAGGAATGTGGTAGAAGGAGGGAGGTGCGGAGAGGGCGTGTGCTGGGAGTGTTTGTGGTGTGAAGGCATGTGGTGCGAGTTAGTGTGGTGGGTGGGCGTGTGGTGCGAAGGAGTTTTGGAGAAGAAGTGTGTTGAAGTGTGTTTGTGGAGCGAGGGAGTATGAGAGAAGTGGTGTGTTGAACTGAGTATAGAGGGAGTGTGTGTGGTGCGATTATACATGGGAGAAAGAGTGCGTAGTGAGAGGGCGCGTTGTTTGAGGGATTATGGGGAAAAGTAGTGTGGGGTGGAATGTGGGATAAGGAGTGTGGTGGGGGGAGTGCGTGTGCTGCGAATGTTTGTGGTATGAAGGCATGTGTTGAGATTTAGTGTGGTGGGTGGGCGTGTGGTGCAAAGGAGTGTGCTGAAGAGTTTGTCGTTGGAAGGTGTGTGGTGCTAGGGCGTGTGGTTCGCCAGATTGTGGTGGGAGAGCCTGTGGGAGATCGAGTGTGGAGGGAGGGCGTGTGGTGTGAAGGATTGTGGGAGAAGGATTTTTATGAAGGGAGTGTGGTGGGAGGGACTGTGGTGGGAGTGCATGGGTGTGTGGGAGAACCAGTTTGGTGGAGGTGATCTAGTGGGACGCCATGTTGTTGGGGGGGGGCGTGTGATGCGAGGGAGTGTGGGAGAAGGAGAGTAGTGAATGGAGTGCAGTAGGAGGGATTGTGGTGGGAATTCGTGTGGTGGGGTGGGTGTGGTTGAAGCAGTTTGATGTAGGAAGTGTGGTGGAACGGCTAGTGTTTGGAGTACCATTAATGTATGGGCGTGTGGGAGAAGGAGTGCTTTGTGGGTTGTGTGGTGGGAGAGCATGTGGTCGGAATGTGTGGGTGCGAGGAAGTATGGGAGAAGGAGGGTGGTGTGGGGGCATGTGCTGCATGGGTGTGTGGTGAAAGCTAGTGTGGTGAGGAGTGTGTGAGATGTTGTGCTGTGAAGGGACTGTAGCGTGTGGTGAGAGTTCGTGTTGTTCGAGGGAGTTAGGGGAAAGTTATTGTGTGGAGAAATGTGAGAGAACTAGTCTGATGGTGGGAGTGCGTGTGCTTGGAGGGCGTGTGGTGGGAAAGCATATGGTGCGAGGGAGTGTGGGTGTAGGAGTGTGATGAAGGCAGTGGGGTGGGTGGGTGTATTGTGCGAGGGAGTGTGTAAGAAGGAGTGTGGGAGAAGGAATGTTGTGAAGGGAGTGTGATGGGAGGGAGTGTTGTGTGAGGGAGTGTGGAGAAGAAATGTGATGAGGGCATGTGGTGGATTGGCGTTTTGAACGTAGGTGTGTGTGAGTAGTTTGCTGAAGGGTTTGTGGTGGGAGGGCTTTTAGTGCAAAGTAATGTGGGGAGAGGCTGTGTGGTAGAACGACTGTCGTGGAAGGGCGTGTTGTGTGAGGGAGTGTGCGAGACAAAATGTAGTGAAGGGAGTTTGGTTTGACGGCATGTGGTGGGAGGGCATCTGGTGTGAGGGAATATGGCAGCAGGAGCGCAGAGAAGGGGTGTGATGGGAGAACGTGTGGTGGGAGTGCGTGTGGTCGGAGGGAGTGCAGTGGGAGAGCATATTGTGTGAGTTACTGTGGGAGATGTTGTGTGATGAAGGGAGTGTCGTGGGAGTGTGTGTGGTGGCAGGGCGTGTGGTCCGAAGGAGTGTGGTGGGAGGGAGTGTAGTGGGACGTCGTATGTTACGTGGGAGTGTGGGAGAAGGAGTGTGGTGAAGGGAGTGAGATGGGAGGGAGTGTTGTGTGAGGGAGTGTGGGGAGGAAATGTGATGAAGGGAGTTGTGTTTGCAGGCGTGTGTTTGGAGGGCGTATTGTGCGTTGGTGTGCTTGAGAAGGAGTTTGCTGAAGGATTTATGATAGGAGGGCATGTAGTGCGAGTAAATGTGGGAGGAATGAGATGAAGGGAGTTTGGTGGGAGCGACTGTGGTGGGAATGCGTGTGGTATTGTGGGACTGTGGGAGGAACAGTTTGGTGGAGGGGACGTAGTTGGAGGCCGTGCTGTTTGCAGGACGTTTGATGTGAGGGCGTGCGGGAGAAGGAATGTAGTGAAGGGAGTGCTTGTGGTGTGAGGGAGTGTGGTAGAAGGTGTTTGACATAGGAAGTGTGGTGGGATGGCAAGTGTTTGGAGGACCATTAATGCATGGACGTGTTGGAGAAGGAGTCTACCGAGGGGTGGGTGCTTGGAAAGCATGTGAGGGGAATGCATGTGGTGTGAGGAAGTATGAGAGAAGGAGAGTGATAAACGGAGTGTTGTGGGAGTCTGTGTGGTGTGAGGGAGTGTGTGAGAAGGAGTGTGTTGAAGGGTGGTGGTGGGAGTGCGTGTGGTGTGTGGGCGTGTGGTGCGACAAATGTGGTGGGAGGCGTTTAGGAGAAGGAGTGTGATGGAAGGGTCTGTGGTTGGAGTGCATGTGATGTGAGGGAGTTTGGGAGAAGAGTGTGGTTATGGGAGTGTGTTGGAAGGGCATGTGGTGCGAGGGAATGTGGGAGAAGGAGAGTGATGAAGGGAGTGTGGTGGGAGTGCGTGTGGTGTGAGATTTTGTGGGAGAAGAAGTGTTTTGAAGTGTGTGTGGTATGAGTGCGTGTGGTGTGAGGGGGTTTGTGAGAAGGATTGTTTTAAATGGAGTGTGCGTGTGGTTCAAGGGACTGTGGGAGAAAGAGAGTGATGAAGGGACTGTGGTGGGAACGCGTGCGGCGTGATTGTATGTGGAGCGAGGGAGTATGAGAGAAGTGGTTTGGTGAACTGAGTATAGAGGGAGTGTGTGTGGTGCGAGTATACATTGGAGAAAGAGTACGTAGTGAGAGGGCGCGTCATTCGAGGGATTATGGGGAAAAGTAGTGTGGGGAGGAATGTGGGATAAGGAGCGTGGTGGGGGAGTGTGCTGGGAATGTTTGTGGTATGAAGGCATGTGTTGCGATTTAGTATGATGGGAGGGTATGTGGTGCGAAGGAGTGTGCTGAAGAGTTTGTTGTTGGAAGGCGTGTGGTGCTAGGGCGTGTGGTTCACCAGATTGTGCTGGGAGGGCCTGTGGGAGATGGAGTGTGGTGGGAGTGAGTGTGGTGTGAGGGCGTGTGGTGTGAAGGATTGTGGGAGAAGGATTTTTATGAAGGGAGTGTGGTGGAGGGACTGTGTTGGGAGTGCGTGTGGTATGGGGGTGTGTGGGAGAACCAGTTTGGTGGAGGGGATCGAGTGGGAGGCCATGTTGTTGGGGGGACGTTTGATGCGAGGGAGTGTGGGAGAAGGAGAGAAGTGAAGGGAGTGCAGTAGGAGGGATTGTGGTGGGAATTCGTGTGGTGCGAGGGGGTGTGGTAGAAGCAGTTTGATGTAGGAAGTGTGATGGCACGGCTAGTGTTTGGAGGACCAATAATGCATGGGCGTGTGGAAGAAGGAGTGTACTGTGTGGTGTGTGGTGGGAGAGCACGTGGTCGGAATGTGTGTGGTGCGAGGTAGTATGGGAGAAGGAGAGTGGTGTGGGGGCATGTGCTCCATGGGTGTGTGGTGAAAGCTAGTGTTGTGAGGAGTGTGGGAGATGTAGTGTTGTGAAGGGACTGTGGCGTGTCGTGAGAATTCGTGTTGTTCGAGGGAGTTAGGGGAAAGTTATTGTGTGGAGAAATGTGGGAGAACTACTCTGGTGGTGGGAGTGCTTGTGCTTGGAGGGCATGTGGTGGGAAAGCATATGGTGCAAGGGAGTGTGGGAGTAGGAGTGTGATGAAGGCAGTGTGGTGGGAGGGTGTATTGTGCGAGGGAGTGTGTGAGAAGGAGTGTGTTGAAGGGTGTGTGGTGGGACTACGTGTGGTGGGTGGGCATGTGGTGCGAGGAAAGTGGTGGGAGGCATTTTGGAGAAGGAGTGTGGTGGGAGGGTCTGTGTTGGAAGGGCGTGTGGTGCGAGCGACAGTGGGAGAAAGAGTTTGATGAAGCGAATGTGGTGGGAACGCGTGCGGAGGGAGTGCTTGTGGAGCGAGGGAGTATGTGAGAAGTCGTGTGGTGAACTGAGTATAGAGGGAGTGTGTGTGGTGAGAGGGCATGTCGTTCTAGGGATTTTGGGGAAAAGTAGTGTGGGGAGGAATGTGGGAAAAGGAGGGAGGTGCGGAGAGGGCGTGTGCTGGGACTGTTTGTTGTGTGAAGGCATGTGGTGTGAGTTAGTGTGGTGGGAGGGCGTGTGGTGTGAAGGAGTGTTGGAGAAGGTGTGTGGTGAAGGGAATGTGATGGGTGGGCATGTCGTGGAAGTGCGTGTGGTGTGAGGGAGTGTGGTGGGAGGGAGTGTTGTGAGAGGAAGTGTGGAGAGGAAATGTGATGAAGGGTGTTGTGTTTGAGGGCGTGTGGTTGGAGGGCGTTTTGTGCGTGGGTGTGTGTGAGAAGGAGTGTGCTGAAGGCTTTGTGGTAGGAGGGCATGTGGTGCGAGTCAGTGTGGGAGGAGTGAGATGAAAGGAGTTTGGTGGGAGGGACTGTGGTGGGAGTGCGTGTGGTATGGGGGAGTGTGAGAGAAACAATTTGGTGGAGGGGATCTAGTTGGAGGTCATGCTGTTGGGAGGACGTTTGATGCAAGGGAGTGCGGGAGAAGGAATGTAGTGAAGGGAGTGCGTGTGGTGTGAGGGAGTGTGGTAGAAGGAGTTTGCTGTAGGAAGTGTGGTGGGACGGCGAGTGTTTTGAGGACCATTAATGCATGGGCGAGTAGGAGAAGGATTGTACCGAGGGGTGTGCTGGGAAAGTATGTGGTGGGAATTCGTGTGGTGTGAGGAAGTATGAGAGAAGGAGAGTGATGAAGGGAGTGTGGTGGGAGGGCGTGTGGTGCGAAGGAGTGTGCTGAAGAGTTTGTTGTTGGAAGGCGTGTGGTGCTAGGGCGTGTGGTTCGCCAGATTGTGGTGGGAGGGCCTGTGGGAGATGGAGTGTGGTGGGAGTGAGTGTGGTGTGAGGGCGTGTGGTGTGAAGGATTGTGGGAGAAGGATTTTTATGAAGGGAGTGTGGTGGGAGGGACTGTGTTGGGAGTGCGTGTGGTATGGGGGAGTGTGGGAGAAACTGTTTGGTGGAGGGGATCTAGTTGGAGACCGTGCTGTTGGGAGGACGTTTGATGCGAGGGAGTGCGGGAGAAGGAATATACTGAAGGGAGTGCTTGTGGTGTGAGGGAGTGTGGTAGAGGAGTTTGATGTAGGAAGTGTGGTGGAACGGCGAGTGTTTGGAGGACCATTAATGCGTGGGCGTGTAGGAGAAGGAGTGTACCGAGGGGTGTGTGTGGGAAAGCATGTGGTGGGAATGCGTGTGGTGTGAGGAAGTATGAGAGAAGGAGAGTGATAAAGGGAGTGTTGTGGGAGTGCGTGTGGTGTGAGGTAGTGTGGGAGAAGAAGTGTTTTGAAGCGTTTGTGGTGGGAGTGCGTGTGGTGTGACGGAGTTTGGGAGAAGGAGTGTTGTAAAGGGAGTGTGTTGGAAGTGCGTGTGGTTTGAGGGACTGTGGGAAAAAGAGTATGTTGAAGGGAATGTGGTGGGAGGGCGAGTGGAGGGGGTGCTTGTGGAGCGAGGGAGGACGAGAGATGTAGTGTGGTGAACTGAGTATAAAGGGAGGGCGTGTGGTGTGAGTATACATGGGAGGAAGAGTGTGTGATGAGAGGGCGTGTCGTTCGTGGGACTATGGGGAAAGGTAGTGTGGGGAGGAATGTGGGAGAAGGATGGTGGTGGTGGGACGACGTGTTTCTGGTGTTAAGTCATGTGGTGCGAATTAGTGTGTTGGCAAGGCATGTGTTGCGAAGGAGTGTGGGAGATGGAGTGTGGTGAAGGGAGTGTGGTGGGTGGGAGTGTTGTGTGAGGGAGTGTGGAGAAGAAATGTGATGAAGGGAGTTTTGTTTGAGGCCGTGTGGTTGGAGGGCGTTTTGTATGTGGGTGTGTGTGGGAAGTAGTTTCCTGAAGGGTTTGTGGTGGGAGGGCTTGTAGTGCAAAGTAATGTGGGGGGAGGCTGTGTGGGAGAACGACTGTGGTGGAAGGGCATGTTGTGTGAGGGAGTGTGCAAGAGGGAATGTAGTGAAGGGAGTTTGGTTTGACGGCGTGTGGTGGGAGGGCGCCTGGTGCGAGGGAATGTGGGAATGTGGGAGCAGGAGTGCGGAGAAGGGGTGTGATGGGAGAACGTGTAGTGGGAGTGCATGTGGTGGGAGGGAGTGCAATGGGAGGGCGTGTAGTGTGAGTTATTGTGGGAGATGTAGTGTGGTGAGGGAGTGTCGTGGGGGTGGGTGTGTGGTGGCAGGGCGTGTGGTGCGAAGGAGTGTGGTGGGAGGGAGTGTAGTGGGACATCGTATGGTACGTGGGAGTGTGAAAGAAGGAATGTGATGAAGAGAGTGTGGTGGAAGGGCGTGTTTTGCGAGGGAAAGTGAGAGAGGGAATGTGGTGAAGGGTGTTTGGTGTGAGGGCGTGTGATGGGAGTTCGTATGGTGGAGGTGTGTGTGGGAGACGGAGTTTTGTGGAGGAAATGAGGTGCGAGGGCTTGTGGTGCGCCGAAGTGTGGGAGAAGAAGGGCGATAAAGTGAGAGTGCAGAGGGTGTGTGTTGCGAAGAGAGTGTGGGAGAAGGAGTGTGGTGAAGAGAGTGTGATGGGAGGGCGTGTCATGGGAGTGCGTGTGGTATGAGGGAGTGTGATGGGAGGGAGTGTTGTGTGAGGGAGTGTGGAGAGGAAATGTGATGAAGGGAGTTTTGTTTGAGGGCGTGTGGTTGGAGGGCGTTTTGTATGTGGGTGTATGTGGGAAGTAGTTTCCTGAAGGGTTTGTGGTGGGAAGGCTTGTAGTGCAAAGTAATGTGGGGGGAGGCTGTGTGGGAGAACGACTGTGGTGGAAGGGCATGTTGTTTGAGGGAGTGTGCGAGAGGGAATGTAGTTTGGTTTGACGGCGTGTGGTGGGAGGGCGCCTGGTGCGAGGGAATGTGGGAATGTGGGAGCAGGAGTGCGGAGAAGGGGTGTGATGGGAGAACGTGTGGTGGGAGTGCATGTGGTGGGAGGGAGTGCAGTGGGAGGGCGTGTTGTGTGAGTTATTGTGGGAGATGTAGTGTGGTGAGGGAGTGTCGTGGGGGGGTGTGTGGTGGCAGGGCATGTGGTGCGAAGGAGTGTGGTGGGAGGGAGTGTAGTGGGATGTCGTATGGTACGTGGGAGTGTGAAAGAAGGAATGTGATGAAGAGAGTGTGGTGGAAGGGCGTGTTTTGCGAGGGAAAGTGAGAGAGGGAATGTGGTGAAGGGTGTTTGGTGTGAGGGCGTGTGATGGGAGTTCGTATGGTGGAGGTGTGTGTGGGAGACGGAGTTTTGTGGAGGAAATGAGGTGCGAGGGCTTGTGGTGCGCCGAAGTGTGGGAGAAGAAGGGCGATAAAGTGAGAGTGCAGAGGGTGTGTGTTGCGAAGAGAGTGTGGGAGAAGGAGTGTGGTGAAGGGAGTGTGATGGGAGGGCGTGTCGTGGGAGTGCGTGTGGTATGAGGGAGTGTGATGGGAGGGAGTGTTGTGTGAGGTTGTGTGGAGAGGAAATGTGATGAAGGGAGTTTTGTTTGAGGGCGTGTGGTTGGAGGGCGTGTTGTATGTGGGTGTGTGTGGGAAGTAGTTTGCTGAAGGGTTTGTGGTGGGAGGACTTGTGATGCAAAGGAATGTGGGGGAGGCCATGTGGGAGAACGACTGTGTTGGAAGGGCGTGTTGTGTGAAGGAATGTGGTGGGAGGGCATCTGGTGCGAGAAATGTGTGGGAGCAGGAGTGTGTGAGAAGGAGTGTGTTGAAGGGTGGTGGTGGGAGTGCGTGTGGTGGGTGGGCGTGTGGTGCGAGCAATGTGGTGGAAGGCGTGTAGGAGGAGTGTGGTGGGAGGGTATGTGGTTGGAGTGCATGTGATGTGAGGGAGTTTGGGAGAAGAGTATGGTTATGGAATGTGTTGGAAGGGCGTGTGGTGTGAGGGTTTGTGGGAGAAGGATAGTGATGAAGACAGTGTGGTGGGAGTGCGTGTGCTGTGAGATATTGTGGGAGAAGAAGTGTTTTGATGTGTTTGTGGTAGGAGTGCGTGTGGTGTGAGGGGGTTTGGGAGAAGGAGTGTTGTAAAGGGAGTGTGTTGGAACTGCGTGTGGTTCGAGGGACTGTGGGAGAAAGAGAGTGATGAAGGGAATGTGGTGGCAACGCGTGCGGAGGGAGTGTTTGTGGAGCGAGGGAGTATGAGAGAAGTGGTGTGGTTAACTGAGTGTAGAGGGAGTGCGTGTGGTGAGAATATACATGGGGAAAGAGTGCGTAGTGAGAGGGCACGTCGTTCGAGGGATTATGGGGTAAAGTAGTGTGGGGAGGAATGTGGGATAAGGAGGGAGGTGCGGAGAGGGCGTCTGCTGGGAGTGTTTGTGGTGTGAAGGTATGTGGTGCGAGTTAGTGTGGTGGGAGGGCGTGTGGTGTGAAGGAGTGTTGGAGAAGGAGTGTGGTGAAGGGAATGTGACGGGTGGGCATGTTGTGGAAGTGCCAGTGGTGTGAGGGAGTGTGGTGTGAGGGAGTGTTGTGTGAGGAAG
Source organism: Narcine bancroftii (assembly GCF_036971445.1). Classification (NCBI taxonomy): domain Eukaryota; kingdom Metazoa; phylum Chordata; class Chondrichthyes; order Torpediniformes; family Narcinidae; genus Narcine; species Narcine bancroftii. Next base: position 52,114,135 of record NC_091478.1, on the reverse strand, counting down.
TGTGGAGAGGAAATGTGATGAAGGATGGGTGTGTGTGAGAAGGAGTGTGCTGAAGGGTTTGTGGTAGAAGGGCTTGTGGTGCGAGTCAGTGTGGGAGGAGTGAGATGAAGGGAGTTTGGTGGGAGGGACTGTAGTGGGAGTGTGTGTTGTATGGGGGAGTGTGAGAGAAACAATTTGGTGGAGGGGAATCTAGTTGGAGGCAGTGCTGTTGGGAGGACGTTTGATGCGAGGGAGTGCGGGCGAAGGAATGTCGTGAAGGGAGTGCGTGTGGTGTGAGGGAGTGTGGAAGAAGAAGTTTGATGTAGAAAGTGTGGTGGGACGGCGACTGTTTGGAGGATCATTAATGCCTGGGTGAGTAGGAGAAGGAGTGTACTGAGGGGTGTGTGATGGGAAAGCATGTGGTGGGAATGCGTGTGGTGCGAGGAAGTATGGGAGAAGTATAGTGATAAAGGGAGTGTTGTGGGAGTGCCATGTGACGCGATGGAGTGTGTTAGAACCAGTGTGGTTAAGGGAGTGTGATGGGAGGGAGTGTGATGGGAGGGAGTGAGATGATAGTTAGTGTGGAGAGGAGAGGAATCTGGGAGAAGGAGTTTGATGAAGGGAGTGTGGTGCGAAGTTGTGTCGTGCGAGGGAGTGTGTGAGAAAGAGTGTATTGAAGGGTGTGTGGTGAGGGGCATCCGGTGGGATGGCGTGAGGTGTGAGGGAATGTGGTGGGAAGCGGAATTTGGAAGGAGTGTGGTGGGAGTGCGTGTGCTGCGAGGGAGTGTTGTGAAAGTTAGTTTGGTGAGCAATGTAGGAGAAGGCGTGTGTTGAAGGGTGACATCCTAATTATCTCTGTTAATGGCCCCACTATCTGTCCACAAGCCTCCCTGAGTTTCCTAGGGAATATTTTGTCCGGTCCCGGAGATTTATCCACCTTTATCTTTTTCAACACAGCCATCACTACCTCCTCAGTTTTCTTTATATGCTTCATGACCTCCCCACTATTTTTCTTTACTTCAACTCGTTCAATATTTTTTTCCCTCATGAATACCGAGGCAAAGAATTCATCAAAATTTCCCCCATTTCATCTGACTTCTCACTCAGCCTACCCTCGCTATCTACAAGAGGTCCAATTTTATCCCTCACTAATCTTTTACTTTCAATGTACCTATAGAAACCCTTTGGATTTATTTTTACTCTGTCTGCCAAAGCCTCTTCGTGCCTTTTTTTGGCCTTTCTAATTTCTTTCTTAAGATTCCTTCTGCACTTCTTGTAGTCCACCTTCAAACTCTCAGCTCCCTGCTCTTTATACCTCTTGTACACCTACCTTTTTCTCCTAACCAAGTTTCCAATATTCCTCGAAAACCAAGCCTCCCTATGACTTCCAGCCTTTCCTTTGATCCTCACTGCGACATAACTACTCTGTACCCGCAAAATTTCGTTTTTGAATATCCTCCATTTTTCATTTACATCCTTACCTGAAAATATCCTGTCCCACTCAATACTCCCCAAATCCTTTCTTATTCCTTCGAAATTTGCTCTTCTCCAATCCAGAACCTCAACTTTAGGCCCCTCCTTGCTCTTCCCTAAAACTACCCGAAAACTAACAGAGTTATGATCACTAGACCCAATTTGTTCTCCAACATTAATGTCCGATACCTGACCTAGCTCATTCCATAACAGGAGATCTAGTATTACACCGTCCCGAATCGGTTCTTCTACTAATTGATTTAGAAAACAATCTTGAACACATTTAACAAACTCTAGCCCATCCAGCCCTCTAACTGTATGGGTATCCCAATCAATGTGAGGGAAGTTAAAATCTCCCATGATCACTACCTTATGATTCTCACACATATACGTTATCTCCCTACAAATTTGTTCCTCTAATTTTCTTAGCCCTTTTGGTGGTCTGTAATACACCCCTATTACCACCCTCATGCCTCCTTCACCCCTCAATTCCACCCAAACAGCCTCACTGGATGATCTCTCCAGACCATCCTGCCACTTCACGGCAGTAATGCCCTCCTTAACAAGCAGAGCAACTCCTTCCCCTTTTTTACCCCCTGCTCTATCACATCTAAAACAAATGTATCCTGGAATATTAAGTTGCCAGTCCTGCCCCTCCTGTAGCCAGGTCTCACTAATTGCCACAATATCATGACCCCAAGTATCTGTCCATGCTCCAAGCTCATCTACCTTGTTCACTATGCTTGTGGCATTAAAATATATGAATTTCAGAGAATGACCCTCACCCATATTGTCTTTTCTACCTTTTATCCTAATCTTCATCCTACCTTTGTTATCGTTATTATTCCTATCTAGGTGTCATGCTCCCTTGATACTGCACTCACATTCTGTTCCCCATCCCCCTGCCAAACTAGCTTAAACCTTCCCCCACAGCTCTAGCAAATCTTATTTTATTTTATTGTATTGTATTGTATTGTATATGTTGAACGTTAAATGGGTTGGATGGGGGTGGGAAGGGGGGAGGGAAGGGATGGGGAATAAAGGGGAGAAAATGCCACTGTGTATATTTAAGAGGGAAATGTTTGTATGTATTTTGATTGATATAGTTCACAGTGTGAAAAATAAATAAAAAAATTTAAAAACATGGTCATTATTAGTCAGTTTTGATCACTTGTTTCTTATGTTGATCAAGGAGTTGTCGATGTAGTTTCATTTTCTTTCCTTTTTTGTGCTGACATGTAAACAGATCATTTGTTATGTGCTTTTCTTACATGTATGTAAGTTCACATCTTAAACTTGAAAAATATTTTAAAAAAAAAGAAAGAACAATTCAGAGGAGTTGCAGGTGTTGTGTTTGAAGGAGGTTTATTGTGTCCCAGGAAGGCTGAGGGTTCATTCTCCATCAGGGAAGGAGGGGAGGGGAGGGGAGAGGGATGGAGAGAGTGCGTTCCTGTCCTGTGGAATCTTCTGTCTCTCTCACTACTTGAAACAGCAGTAACGATGGCCTGAATCTAGGCATACGCCTTTCACCAATTGCAGCATGGTGCAGGGGGTCCGTCGGCACTCACCCCCGATCCACTCACACCTGACCAAACGGGCCCCTGTGGAGAGATGGGAGAGTGGGGGGGGGGTCGAAGAGAGATGGGGGAGGGAGAGGCAGAAAGGAGGGGAGAGAGGGAGAGAGAGAGAGAGAGAGGGAGAGAGAGAGAGAGAGAGAGAATGGGGAGAGATGGGTAAGTGAAGGGGATAGAGGTGAGGGAGAGAAAGAGGAGGGATGGGAAGGAAAGGGGTGAGAGAGAGAGGGGCAAAAGAAGAGAGGAGAGATAGGGGAAAGAGAGGAGAGGAAGTAGATGGAGAGAGAGGAGGAAGATTAGAGAGAAAGGTGAGGGAGAGAGTGGGGAGAGATGGGAGGGTGGAGAAAGAGGGGGAGAGGATGGAAACAGGATGGGATGAGAGGATAGGGAGAGAAGGGGAAAGGGGGTAGGGAGAGGGGAGACAGGGAGGAAAGGGGGTAAAGAGGGGAGTGAATGAGACAGGGGGAGAGAGTGGACAGGAAGGGAGAGAGAGGGGATACAGTGAGCGAGGGGGAGAGAGAAAGAGGGGGAGGGATGACAGGTGATGCTGATGTGCTTGTTATTTCTACCCCTCGTTCTACCCTCTCTCCAATCTCTCTCCCCTCCCCCTTCCCTCTCTCCCACACCCAACTTTCTCCATTTTTCTCTCTCCTCCCTCTCCACCACAACATGGGGCCCCGGGCTGGTGGTAGATGGAGGTTAGGTCCCTATTAGAGACTCTCCGTACAGGACCCAAATGTTAGATCTGCCCCTGTGTGGTGGTCACAATTGGACATGAGGCTGGGCAGAGGAGCAAGACCTCATAGGACCAGGGCTACTATGTTCATTGCAAGCCCTTTTTCTCTCCCTCTCCCTCTTCCATTTTCTCTCCTCCTCAGTCCCCATTTCACCCCCTCTCCCTGTCTCCCCATTTTCTCTCCTCTTCACTGTCTCCATTTCATCCACTTCTCTCCTCACCTCTACTCCCTCTCTCCCTGTCTCCCCCTCTCCCCCTCCTCTCTTCCTCTCTCTCCCCTCTCCCTCTCTCTCTCTCTGCCTCTCTCACCCCCTCTCCTCTCTCTCCACCTCTGTCCCCCTCTGTCCCCTTTTTCTCTCCTCCTCACTAGCCCCCCTTTCACCCCCTCTCTTCCCAGCTCTCCTTCCCCCTCTCCCTGTCTCCACCTCTCACTTTTCTCTCCCTCTCACTTTTCTCTCCCTCTCACTATCCTCATTTCTCTTTCTCTCCTCTCCCTACATCTCTCACCGTCCTTCCCCTTCTCTTCCACCCCTTCCATTAACCACCTTTCCCCCCCCCCCCCACTCTTTCCCACCTCTCTCCCCGGTCTCCCCCACCTCTTCACTCTCTCTATTCCCAATCTCTCTCCCCATTTCTTTCCCTCCTTTCCCTCGCTCTCCTCTCTCTCCCCCACTCTTTCACTTTCTCTCCCCTCTCCCTTTCACCCACTCTCTCCCCTCCTCTGCTCTCTCCTTTTCTCTACCATTCCCTCTTTCCTCTCCCCCTCCCTCTCACCACCTTTTTCTCCAGTCTCTGCTACCTCTCCTCTCCCCACCCTCTTCTCCCTTCTCTCCCTCTCTCTCCGCATCCCTCCACTCTCTCCCATCTCTCTCCCCACTCCTCCCTCTCCCTCCACCTCTCCCCTCTCCTTCCTCTCTTTCCCTCTCTCTCTCCCTCACCCTCTTTGCCACTCATTGTTGAACAATGAACCCCGCACACCTCTCCACTCACCTCTTTCTTTCTACAACTCTCTCCCCCCCTCTCTCTCTGCCGATTCTCTCCCCACTTCTCTCATCCTCCCCCCCCCCCACAACCTCTCACTGTCGAACATTGAACCCTGCACCCTCCACTCCCAGATCACTTACAGCTCGACTTGAAGCTGGCGGAGAGTAGGAGTAGAGAGCACAGGATCAATAGGGCAACACCTTTGGGTGCCATAGCCAGCAAATCGATCAGGTGCTGCCTGTCCACTGCCTGTAGACGAGTGAGTGTTCCCATGGGTGGAATGCTGGCTATGTTCAGGGCAAGGGGAACCTCAGCCAAAAACCACCCTCGCTCCACCCCTCCTCCTGCCTCCATTGCCCTGTCTCCTCCCTCTCGAGAATTCTGTCTCCAAATTTTTATTGAATGTCCACTGCAGTTCGTTCCACACTGTGTGAAGATATTCTCCCTGAACATCTCCCCATTAACCTATGTCCTCTGTCTGAATATCAACTGAGCACAGGGGAAAGAGCCTACCAACATTAACTCTGTCCATACCCCTCATAATTTTAAATATGTCTATCAAATCTCCCCTCATTGTTCTGTGCTCCAGGGCATAAAGTAAATTTTCTCGGCACTCTTTCTATCTTAATAATATCCTTCCTGTAGTTAGGTGACCAAATTTGACTCACCAATGTCTTATACAATTTTACTATAACATCCCAACACCTATACTCATTACTTTGATTTATGAAGGCCAATCTGCCAAAAAGCTCTCTTCACAACCCTGTCGACCTGTGACACCACTTTCAGGGAAATGTTCCCAGATCCCTCTGTTCTACTGCACCCCTCAGTGCCCGACCATTCATCCTCGATGTCCCACCTTGGTTTGTCCTTCCAAATAGCAGCACCTCACACTTCTCTGCATTAAATTCCATCTGTCATTTTTCAGCTCATTTTTCCAGCTGGTCCAGGTCCAAGCTACGAAAACCACTTTTTCTGTCCACAACACCTCCGATCTCTGTGTCATCAGCAAACATGCTGATCCAATTTACCACATTATCATTGATATAGATGACAAACAGCAATGAGGCCTCCAGTCTGAGAAAGAATCATCCACCACTATTCTCTGGCTTCTCCTGTCCAGTTATTGTCAAATCTATTTCACTACATACCATAAATATTTAATGTCTGAACATTCTTGACTGACCACCCACGTGGGACCTTGTCAAAGACCTTACTGAAGTCCATGGAGACAACATCCACAGCCATTCCTTCAAATTTCCTCATACCTCCACAAAAAACTCTCATATAATTGGTTAGTTATTGAACATTCCTGCACAGTATAGACCCTTTGGCCCACAATGTTGTTCTGATGTCTATAAATCTACTCAACTACTTCCCCTTCCCTCCCTCACACCCAAAACCCTCCATCTCACTTACATCCATGTGTCTGTCTGAGCCTTTTAAATGTCCCCTGTTGTACCAGCCTCCACCACCATGCATTCCAGGCACCCACCACTCTGTGGAAATAAAACCTGCCCCAAAGTTTTCCTTCCTTTACCTTGGACAGATTTCCTCTGGTGTTTTCTGCTCCCACCCTTATCTATGCCTCTTGTAGACCTCTATAAAGTCACCTCTCATCCTTTGCTCCAAAGAGAAAAGCCCCCCAGCTCTGCTATCCTTACCTCATGAGACAAGTTCTCCAATCCAGGCAGCATCCAGGTAAATCTCCTCCGCACCCTCTCCATAGCTTCCTCTTCCTTCCAAAATGAGATGACCAGAACTGAGAACAATATTGCAGCAGAGATTTGTGGTGTTGCAACATGTCTCGAAATCAGTTCCTCAACTAATGAAGTCCAACATCCCATAGGCTTTCTTAACTATCCTATCAACCTGCATGGCAACCTTAATAGATATAACCCAAACCCTTACCCTCTGATTTTCTTCCATCCATGTGTCTAAGAGTTTCTTAAATGTCCCTAATGTTCCAACCTCTACCACCATCCCTGGCAAGGCATTCCAGGCACCCACTATCCCCTACTATACCCCTGACATGTGAGGGGTTGCATTTTTGGAAGAACAAAGTCGGGCACAATCGGTAAACAGTTGGGCACTAAGGGCTGCAGTTGAATAGAGGGATCTGGGAACACAGGTACATAATTCCCTGAAAGTGAAAGTAGCGTCACAAGTAGAGAGGGTTGTAAAGTGAGCTTTTGGTAGACTAGCCTTCATAAATCAAAATAATGAGTATAGGAGTTGGGATGTTATAGTAAATTTGTATAAGACATTGATGAGGCCAAATTTGGAGTAATGTGTGCAGTTTTGGTCACCGAGCTATCAATAAGACAGAAAGAGGGCAGAAAAGATTAACTAGGATGTTCAGACTTCAGGAACTAAGTCACAGGGAAAGGAGAAACACGTTAGACTTTATTCCCTGGAGCGTAGAAGAATGAGGGGAGATTTGATAGATGTATTTAAAATTATTAGGGGGATAGGGTAAATGTAGGTAGGCTTTTTCCACTGAAGATAGGTGAGATACAAACCAGAAGTAATGGGTTATGGGTGAAAGGGAAATAGTTGACGGGGAATATTAGAATTCAAACAACATTAAAGCACAGTATAGGCCCTTCAGCCCTTGATGTTGTGCAGACCTCGATATAACAACCCCAAAATGACTAAACTCTTCCTAGCCTGTAACCCTCTTTTTTCCACATGCCTGTCAAAGTGTTTCTTAAAAGCCCCTATTGAACCAGCCTTCACCAAGATATCATTCATAGACCATTAATCAGTAACATCAGTCCCTGCTCAGGGAATATGGTGTTCCTCATATTCCTGTGGTCCAGTGGCAGACGCCTCAATGTCTCCCTTCTCCTGCAGCACCCTGGGTCACTGACGCCTCCCCACGAACATAATCATATATCATTGACGGAGAGAATGAGAGATTCCTAATCAACCTTCCCCACATTTCCCCCCCCCCCCCCACACACCTTGCACAACATGGCAGTGACTGCTGCAGACCTGGTGTCTGTGGGATCTTCCTGTCCTCCTTCCCTTCAATGACCTGTGAGTGGTGCCAAGGGTTGGGTGAGGGGTTTTAGTGTTCAACTGTTGGGCAGAAAGGAGAGAGGGGGAGAGACAGGAAGAGAGGTGAAGAGGGAGAGTGAGAGGTGGAGATAAGGAGATAGGTGGAGCAAAGCAGAGGGTGGAAAGAGAGGGAGAAAAAGAGAGGTGAGAGAGATGGGGAAAGAGAGCGAGAGGGGAGAGAGAGGGAGAGGGGAAAGAGGAGGGGAAAAAAAGGGTGTGAGAGGGGGAGATAGGGAGGGGGAGAGGTGGAAGGGTAAAAGGGGAGAGGAGAGGGAGGAGGAGAGAGAGATGGGGAATAGGAAGAGAGGGGGAATGGGAGGAGTGGGAGGAGAGAGAGGGGGAATGGGAGGAGAGGGTGGAGAGGGGGAATGGGAGGAGAGGGAGGGGAAAGGTAGGAGGGAGGAGGAGAGGGAGGGGAGAGAGAGATGAGGGAGGGGGTGGAGAGGAGAGGGAGGGAGGAGGAGAGAAAGGGAGGGGAGAGAGAGAGGGGGAATGGAAGAAGGAGGGGAGAGAGAGGGGGATGAGATAGGAGGGAGGGGAGTGGAAAGGGAGGGAGGGAGAGGGAGGGGAGAGAGCAGGAGTGGTGGGAGAAGGGAGAGGGAGGAGAGGGAGAAGGGGAGTGGGGAGGGAGGAGAGTGAAGGGGAGGCAGGGAGTGGGAGGAAAGGGAGGGGAGAGAGAAGGGGAGAGTGGAGGGTTGGGAGGAGAGTGGTAGGAGGGGGAGGAGGGAGGGGAGGGAGGGTAAGAATGAGGGGAGGGAGAGAGGGGGAGAGGGGGGAATGGGAGGAGGGAGGGGGAGTGGAGAGGAAGGCAGAGTGGGAGGAGAGGGAGAAGGGGAGTGGGGAAGAGAGAGGGGAGGGAGAGGAGAGAGTGGGAGGAAAGGGGAGGGAGGAGAGTGGGAGGAGGGAACAGGAGAGAGGGAGAGGGAGGGGAGGGAGGATAAGTGGGAGGAGAGAGAGTGGGGAGGAAAGAGAGAGGGGAGGAATGGGAGGAGGGAGCAGGAGTGAAGGAGAGGAAGGGGGTGTGGGAAGAGAGTGAGGTGGAGGAAGGGGAGTGGAAGGGGAGGGGATGGAGGAAAGGAAGAGGAGAAAGAGGAGGGAGGGGAGAGAGGGGAGGGAGTGGGGAAGAGAGAGGGGAGGGAGAGGAGAGAGTGGGAGGAGAGGAAGGGGAGAGAGGAGAGTGGGAGGAGGGAACAGGAGGGAGGGTAGGGAGAAGAGGAGAGAGAGTGGGGAGGGAGGGAAGAGAGAGGGGAGGAATGGGAGGAGGGAGCGGGAGTAGAGAGGAAGGGGATGTGGGAAGAGAGGGAGGGGGAGAGAGAGGGGAAAGAAGGGAGGAGAGGGGTGAGACAAGAGGGGAGAGGGGAGGGGAGGGGGAGTGGGAGGGGAGAGAGGGAGTGAGGGGGAGAGAGGGAGTGAGGGCAGAGAGGCAGAATGGGAGGAGGGAGGGGGAGTGGAAGGAGAGGGAGTTCAGAGAGGGAGTGGGAGAAAGTGAAATGAAGGAAGGAGAGGGAGGAGCAGAGAGGAGATGGTGGGGTGTGAAGGGAGGGAGGAGGGGAGAGAGAGGTGGAGGAAGGGGAGTGGAAGGGGAGGGGATGGAGGAGAGGGAGAGGAGAAAGAGAAGGAGGGAGGGGAGAGAAGTGAGAGAGGGGAGGGAGGGGAAGTTGAAGGAGGGAGAGGGGAAGGGAGGAGAGGGAGCGGGAGAAAGGGGAGGGAGAGGGGGTTGGGGGAGAGGCAGAGGAAGGCGAGGGGAGGAGTGGAAGGGGAGGGAGGAGAGAGAGTTGAGGAAGGGGAGAGAGAGAGGCACAATGGGAGGAGAGTGACGGGGAAGGAGGGGGAGATAGGGGGAATGGGAGAGGGAGGAGGAGGGGAGAGAGGGGTGAATGGGAGGAGAGGGAGGGTAGATAGGTGGAATGGGAGGAGAGGGAGGGGAGACAGAGGGGAGGGAGTGGGAGTGGAAGGAGAGGGGAGAGGCAGTGGAGAAAAGGGAGGAGAGTGAAGGGGAGGGAGAGATGGGGAGTGGGAGGAGGGAGGGGAGAGATAGGAGGGAGGGGAGAGATAGAGGAGGGAAGGAGTGGGAATGGGAGTAGAGGGAGAGGAGGGGAGGGAGGGGGAGAAAGGGAAGGGAGAGATGAGGAGTGGGAGGAGAGAGATAGAGGAGGGAGGGCAGGGAGGGGAAGGAGAGGGAATAGTAGAGGGAGGGGAGGGGAGGGGAGGGGGAGTGGGAGGAGAGTGAGGGAGAGAGAAGGGAGAGAGGGGAGAGAAGGGGAGTGGGAGCAGAGGGAGAGGAGAGAGGGAGGGAGAGGAGAGGGAGAGGGGAGTGGAAGGAGAGAGGGAAGGGTAAGAAGGTGAGTTGGAGGAGAGGGAGGGGGAGAGAGAAGGGAGAGAGGAGAGGGGAAGGAGAAAGGGAGTGAGTAGGGAGGGAGGGTAAGAATGCGGGGAGGGAGAGAGAAGAAGGGTAGAGAGGGGGAGTGGGAGGATAGTGGGGAAATAGAGGGGGGAAAAGGGGAGTGGAGAAGAGGGTGAGAGAGGGGGAGGGAGGGGAGGGCCCAGCTCTGCATGTGCAATGGAGTTAAAATGCATTCTAATAATTTTTATTCACAAATCTGTATTTGTGAATTTTATCTCAATTAGTTGTTTGTATTGACTTATTTTAATAATGATTCCAGTGGGAACGGTTTTGGTGCAGCACCTCTTCTGTACAACCACTCCCTTCCCCTCCTGTTTTTTGAATATTTATAATTTTCCAGACTTGAACTCAGTTTTCAACATTTTTAATGTCAGTGTTTACAGATCAGCATCAACTTCAGCTTATCCATATCTATTTTATACAGATTCCTCTGCCAAGTCCATTTATCCCCTCCCCTTCCCCCCACCTTTCCTCCCCCTCCCACCCCCCATTCCCTTGACATATAACACAATGCTTAACTAATCAAAACACATGCAGGACATTAAAAGCACTTACAACAAGGAGTAAATCATATTGGGGAGTCAAATGTTGGTCACGGCGCAGTGGCCTGAGTTCAGGCCAATTTCATTTCTTGATTTTACCTGGCTGAAATGAGATGGACCACCCCCCACCATCCCCACCCTCCGACCCAAGCTTGAGGAGGAAGCAGGGAAGGCATAGGAATGGGGTACAGTGATCCTCTTTACAACCATGCTCTTAGAAAGTTGAAGTACAGTTGCCAGATTTTTTGGAAAGTTATAGGTGATTTTCTCCAGGGGAACACAGCCTTGCATCTCCTTGCTCCACTGCACAATACTCAAACCAGAGTCGGACTTCCAGGGAACTTCTGTGCACTTCCTGGATACTGCCAATACGATCATTCCAAATTGAATTTGGAATTTGGACAGCTGCAATATCTTATGTCCATTATGTTACCCAACTCCTGTTCCTGTGGGAATTCCTTACCTATAATTTTCCCTAGGACTTCACCTAGTTCCACCCAAAATGGCCTCACCTTGGTACATGTCCAGGTCACGTACACAAAGGTTCCTGTCTCAATGCTGCATCTAAAATATTGGTCTATAATTCAGGTTTAGATCTGTTTAATTGTTGCAGCGTCAGGTACAGCTGGTGCAGAAAATTTTACTGCACCAGCCTGTACCGCGCATTAATGCTGATTGGAGCAGCACAGCCCATCAATCATTATTCCTGAGTTCAAATGTTGGTCACGGCGCAGTGGCCTGAGTTCAGGCCAATTTCATTTCTTGATTTTACCTGGCTGAAATGAGATGGACTGCAACCTTCTGAAAACCTTCTTTGGGTCCTTCTGCTTGGAGCAGAAAATACATTGCCGAGATTAACGTCCATGCATTCCCCTTCGAACCAGGGTCTCTATATGACTACACGCTGGTAGGACCATGATTGGACCTTGGTCCTGTAGAAAAGATCTTAGAAAGAAGCAGTGGAACGTCCTATTTGATAAATCATACTTCTGCCTAAGTTGTTCAAATAACATTAGCTGCTCCACTTATAACGGTCCTCTACACACCTGATGCCATTTCAACACCAGGTGTCCAGGGTCTTGTTACCTATCATAAAAGGTATTAATCAATTTGGAGTCAGGGGTGTTTTTGGGGACAGCCTCACTTTTATTCCTAAATCTTGGTTAATGTTATTCCAAATGCAGATAATTTGTTTCAATATGGGCTCTCTGTTTTCCCAGATTACACTTTGGCATCCCATTTATACATAAAATCCATGGCCACCTTCTCACCCACCAAGTGCAAACCAATTTGTGCCCAAGATGGTACCTTTCCTCCTCCAAAGAGTGAAGCGACGTATCTCGACTGGGATGCCCACTAGTATTTTTTGCAGTTCAGCATTCGTAATCCACACAGACTGTAATCCCAGGTCAATTTCTCCACAGAGACCCCACCCCCTCCATAAATGGCATAATTTTGCTCTTATCCCAATTAATCTTATACCCAGAGATGTCCCCATAGTCCTCCAGAGTTGAGCGCAGTTTGGACAATGAGTTTACTAGGTCTGTCAGATATACCAACACATCATCAGTAAATGAGATGATCTTGTGTTTTTCCCAGCCTACTTTAAAGCCTTTAATGTCTGGATCCTGACGAATGATTTCAGCCAACGGTTCCATAGCCAGTAGGAACAGAGCTGGAGATAGTGAACACCCCTGTCTACTAGGTCTTGTCAGCGGGAAGGCTGAGGAAATTTGTCCGTTGGTCACAACTTTCGCCTTGGGTGCATGATATAGCGCCCATATCCAATTAATAAAAGTCAGCCCTAACTCCAATTTCTCCAGCACTTTGAATAAAAAGTCCCACTCCAGTCTGTCAAATGCCTTCTCTGCATCCAAGGGCATGGCCAGACCCCTCTCATTTTTGGTTTGTGCCAGGTGTATTACACTCAACAGTCGACCAAAGCTATCTGCTGTCTGTCTTTTTGGTACCAGTCCCACTTGATCTTTGTTTATTAATTTGGCAAATACTTTGCCCACCTATTTGCCAGGGCTTTGGCTATTAGCTAATAATCTTTATTTATTATCAAAATAGGCCTATAAGAAGATGGCAACAGCAGATCTTTGTCTTTCTATAGATCATCATTCTAATTGCTGTTGAGAAAGATTCCAGGAACATATGGGTCTCCATTGCATGACCTACCACCTCCAAAAAGAGAGGTATTAGTAAATTCCTTGTAGAATTCAGGTGGAAACCCATCATCCCCTGGAGACTTGTAAGTTTGTAATGAATTTAATGATTCTCTATCTCATCTTCTGTGAAAGGACAATCAAGGCCTTCCTGCTCTTCTTGATCCAAATTTGGCAACTTTATCTTCAACAAGAACTCGCCAATTTTGTCCATCCTCCCCATCAATTCTGATTTATAGAAACTTTTCTAATATTTCTTAAAGGTGTCATTAATTTCCCTTGGTTAATAGGAGACCCTGTCCTTTCCAGTTTGTACCACATTGATTGTCCTTAAGGTCTGCTCTGTCGTCAACTGCCAAGTGAGGACTTTATGGGCTCTCTTATCCAATTCATAATATTTTTGCCTTGGCCATAATATGGTCTGTTCTATACTATACATTTGAAGTGTGTTATATTTCAGCTTCATGTTTGTTAAAACCCTGTACTGATCTTTTTTTTAAATTTTTTTATTTTTCACACTATGAACCATATCAATCAAAATACACACAAACATTTCCCTCTTAAATATACACAGTGGCAATTTCTCCCCTTTCATCCCCCTCTCTTCCCTCCCTCCTTCCCACCCTCCTCCAAACCCATTAAACATTCAACATATACAATAAAACCATTAAACAATGTCATCACACAATGAAAATAAACAAGAAAATTGTGTCATCTACTTTTACACACTAGATAAGGTCATTTTGTCTTCTTCTCATAGGGGGTGGAGGTCCACAGTGGGCCCTCTCTGTTGTGTTCCATGTACAGTTCCCAAATTTGTTCAAATAATGTGACTTTATTTTTTAAATAATGTGTTATTTTTTCCAATGGAATATATTTATTCATTTCTATGTACCATTGCTGTACTCTCAGGCTCTCTTCTGATTTCCAAGTTGACATTATACATTTTTTTGCTACAGCTAAGGCGATCATAACAAATCTTTTTTTGTGCTTCATCCAGTTTCTTTACTTCTTGTATTACTTAGAAGAAAGATCTCTGGATTTTTTGGTATGTTGCTTTTTGTGATTTTATTTAATACCTGATTTAGATCTTCCCAAAACTTTTTCACTTTCTCACATGCCCAAATTGCATGTACTGTTATTCCCGTTGCCTTCTTACAGCAAAAACATTTATCTGATAATGTTGGATCCCATTTATTTAACTTTTGGGGCATGATATATAGCCTGTGTAACCAATTATATTGTATCATGTGTAACCTCATGTTTATTATATTTTTCATAGTTCCAGAGCATAACTTTTCCCATATTTCATTTTTTATCTTTATGTTTAAATCTTTTTCCCACTTTTGTTTGGGTTTATAGCTTATTTCATCATTTTCCTTATCTTGAAGCTTGATGTACATGTTTGTTATAAATCTTTTTATTATTGTTGTTTCTGTAATCAAATATTCAAAGCTGCTTCCTTCTGGTAATCTCACTCTGCTTCCCAATTTGTCCTTTAAGTAGGCTTTCAGTTGGTGGTATGCAAACATTGTACCATGAGTTATTCCATATTTATACTTCATTTGTTCAAATGATAATTAATTATTTCCCAAAATAACAATTTTCTATTCTTTTAAATCCCTTTCTCTCCCATTCTCTGAAGGAAAGGTTATCTATTGTGAAAGGTATTAGTTGATTTTGCGTCAATAATAATTTTGGTAGTTGGTAATTTGTTTTTTTTCCTTTCTATGTGAATCTTATTCCAAATGTTGAGTAAATGGTGCAGTACTGGTGAGCTTCTATATTGCACCAGTTTTTCATCCCACTTATAACGTATATGTTCTGATACCTTCTTCCCTATTTTATCCAGCTCTATCTTGGTCCAATCTGGTTTTTCCCTTGTTTGATGAAAATCTGATAGATACCTTAATTGTGCTGCTCTATAATAATTTTTAAAGTTTGGTAGCTGCAAACCACCTTGTTTGTACCATTCTGTTAATTTATCTAGCGCTATCCTCGGCTTCCCCCATTCCCAAAAGAATTTCCTTATTATTCTCTTTAGTTCATTGAAGAATTTCTCTGTTAAGGGAATTGGTAACCGTACTGATCTCCTGAGCCCAATTTTTGAATATCCTTTTCCAGACGAGCAATATGCTTTGAGGGTTTCATAAGAGGAATTTATCTGGAGTAGAGGTACAGTTGGCCTTGCAGAACATATTTATCTGTGTTCTTATAAAACTTCCTTAACAGCAACACATTAAGATGCCATCTGTACACGATATCCGGCCTGTCGGGCATCTCAATCGTAATTATCAGGGGCGAGTGATCTGAGAGAAATCTTGCTGCATACATGGGCTGAAGCTAAGAAAAAATCTATTCTAGAGCAGGAGTCATGTTGCCTTGAGTCGAAGGAATAGTCCCTCTCCCTCAGATGCTTCCACCTCCACACATCTATCAAATTCAACTCCTTCATACTAGTGGTGAGTGCTGCTTTTGTTTTCACTATTTTCTTTGTTGACTTGTCCAAGACAGGATCCAGACAGAAATTAAAATCTCCCCCAACTAAGATGTTCTCCCTTCCCTCTGCCAATCTCAGGAAAATATCCTGCATAAACTTTTAAACATCAAAATTAGGGGCATACACATTTACTAAGGTACAGGATTCTGAATATATCTGACAGTGCACCAATACAAATCTACCTGCTTTATCTGCAGTAACACTCTGCACTCTCACCGGAACACTCTCACCTAGCAGAATTGCCACCCCCATTGCCTTTGAACCAAAAGAGGAGGCTATTATCTGGCCCACCAATCATCTTTTTAATTTTTGATGTTCTTGTTCCGTAAGTGGGTTTCTTGAAGGAAGGCCAGGTCTCCTCTCATTTTCTTAATGTGTGTCAAGACCCTTTTTCTCTTGACCTCTACGTTTAGACCATTGGCATTAAAACTAACACACTTTATGCTCTAAGCCATTGCTCCAAGGATTATCAGAACCATACTCATTCCACACCTTTGCTGCCCAAAGTTCCCGTCCCATCCAACCGATTACCTTCGATGATCTCTCCTATCATCAGACCCGTGATAAACCCTGAGAAAGATAAAGACTCAAAAGTTCAACAAAGGGAAAATAAAAAAAGACACAACTTTGATAAAAAAACTATACTAAAACAGCCAGCTAACCCCAGATAGTTCCCCCACTTCGATCCACACTCCATACCTTGCCCCTCCCCCCTTTCCCACCTTAGGTGACCATTTCCCTTAATTTGTCATCACCCCTCTCAATACAATAGGACGTGCGCCTTGTGCCCATTCTCCCCCTCCTCTCATCTCCTCCTGAGTGCCCCATATCTGTTTTTCCCCTTATTACTTCATGTATACCTTTTCCCCTTTCCTATCAACCCTGTAATTATACATATTTGTGCCTGTTCCCATTCATAGCAAATTCTAACTTTGCCACAGTTTGTTCTCCATTTTGACTTTTACTTTTCTATCTTCCCCCAGGGCATTGGTAACTCCTCAGTGAATTCATGTGCCTTTCCCAGCTTAGATAAAAAACCCTGGCAGAACCACTTTCAGGGTGGCTGGGTATCTCAACACACCAGCCTTTTAACTGGTTTAAATTCTTTTCTGGACTTTAAGAGATAATATCGGGGTAGAAAAATACTTTACACCCCTCTATTTCATTGGGACTCCCCTCTTTCTTGCGTCTTGGTACCGCAGTAGGTTTACCAAGACTGAGTGGGGTATCAGAAGGGGGGATCGGTGTGGCCTCTCTATACCTGCCCTTTCACCCAGCATGCCCCTGCCCAATATTTCAGGGATCCAGCTCTGAAAACTGTTCACTGGGTTTCTCCTCCTTTAGCCCTACTCCCTTTCTGTTGTTTCTTCAGATGTTCTCTAGCGAGTCCAGTTTACTCCAGATGTGCTCCCTCTCTCCCATAAGCAGATCCAGCTTCTCCTCTAAGCAGTTCATCCTGCCCTGACTCCCCCACCCACCCTGTCCTCAGCCTCATTCATCCTCCCCATTAAGCCTAAGAGGGCATCCTGTACTTGACCTAATTTCCCCCCATGGTCTGGCCACTGCTTTGAATAGTCTGTCTTCCCTGAGGCTCAATGCCTGCATCACGTCCCACAGAGAGGGCTCTGAGCCTCCACCCACCCCACTTGCTTTGTGTCATGGGTGAGTCTCTTCCCAGCCTCCTGGCCTCACAAAGTTTTCCTCCACTATCGCCGCTGTCGACCTTGTCACCACAGCGGTACTCCCCTCATTGTCCTCGTCGCAAAAGCTCGTCGCATAATCCGACCCGATGCACCGGGCTCCAACTTGGCTCTTCAGCTCTGCTTCCCAGCCCCTTCGCCTCACGACCGCCGCGTTCACCGCCCACGGCTTGAGTATCGCACATAGCGCGAACTCTCCAGACCTGGTGGGTACACTTCACTGGGCTCTTGCCGGCCGGTGGTTGATTTGAGGCAGCGCTCCCTCCTTGGTCGCCACTCTCCTGTCTGGTGGGCTGCTCCACTTGAACGCCGACTTCCCCTTGAAGCGGCCCCGCCATTTTTGTCACTCTGCTGGGTCTGGTGTCCTCCCATACAAACCACCCACAAGTATTTTGACTACATTTAAAGACTTTTTTCTTATTTTATTTTCTTGGAGATCTGAGAGCTCCGGGGTCCTGCTTCCACTTACTCTCCCCGCATCACCACAATCTCTCCCCTCCTGTTCTTCACTTTTTCGGTTGCCCCGAGACGGAGTAAAGGTGCCGAAAGACCAGAGGAATTGATGTGTTGTATAGTCTTATCCAGGGAGTGAATAAATGCTGGAAAACAATTCCAGTTGAGTAGTTCCTTTTACACATTTGAGTCCTATTCCACCTGGGGGGGCCCAGACTCTCCCCTGGGACAAGAACCCACAACCATTTGGAGACCCATCCAGCACCAGGAGGGCTTCCACGTGGGACGTCCAAGATTAGGTGCTTCTGCACCATCTCAGGCTATGAGTTAAGCCACATCCTGTCTAGCGGGTCCCTGCGAAGACCCAGGATCTGGAGGTGGAGGGTTGCCCAGGTAACAGCAGGCTTCAGGGCAGCCAAGGCTGGAACGTCGTGATGGCCCCGGACTTGTGGCTGAAGGTTAGGTCTCAATTAAAGACACTCCATTCGGGACCCTGACATTGGATCTGCCCCTCTGAGGCGGTCACCACGGTCATGAGGCTGGGCGAAGGAGCAAGGCCTCACGGGGCCAGGCTAGGCTGGCCAGACGTCCGGTTTTAGGCTGGACACTCCAGCTTTTGAACCCTCTGTCCTCCGTCCAGTGCCGAACATTAATTTGTCCTCCATCCGGGCGTGCAGGTCCAACACCCCTAAATAGAGGACAAATTAAGTAGCAGAAAGGCCACACATCTTCTCGCATGAGGTCCAACTCCCAAGCACAATGAGGGTTAGAAACAGAAGTACCTTCACAGAAATTGCTCGAGACAAAAATTGAGAACAAAGAACATTTATTTTACAACAATGCAAAGTTGGGTGCTTCCCCTTACCCTGGGAATACACACATACACTGGGGCTCACCCAACTTTTATACAATTGATTTCAGTATAGGAATACCCTCCCCCTTACATTCTTCTGCCTCCTGGATAGGTTTGGCATTAGGCAATCCTGCCTGCCTACGTGCTGTTTCTGTGAACTTGGAGGACCAGGGGGTATCCTGTCGGTGTCTCATCATGTCATTATCCTCATTGTCCTTATTCACAAACCTGTCTTTGTTCTAATTTACACCTTCCCGACCCTCAGGGCTACAACCTCTTCACATGTAGAACTTGCTATACTATCTAGGGCTACTAATTACATATGCAAAACCTGCTAATTCTAGGTCTAGAAGACCCTTATCTTATTCAGACTAACCTTACTTCCTACATTCTAATATCTATTCTTATCCTATTCTTACTGGCTTTATTCATTACACATATATCTATACTAGTTTCCTCATCTTCATATTTTTATATCAGTTTTTGCTCATCTCTCACAATCTTCACTCTTCTTTTAGATCAGTGTTACTCATCTCTCACATCCTCACTTTTCTTTTAGATCAGTGTTACTCATCTCTCACAATCCTCACTTTTCTTTTAGATCAGTGTTACTCATCTCTCACAATCCTCACTTTTCTTTTAGCTACGCTTCGTGACTTCTCAACTGGAATATATTACTTGCAAACTTGGTCTTTTTTTTCCCAGCAGGTCAGTAAACGAACTGCAGTCTCAGCATCATCAGACAGAATTAGGGAAACATACATCCTTTGGGTTAAAATGTTCTGATGAGGGGTTCGATGAATCAAATACTGCACAAAAGTCTTTAGGTAGGGGAGCACCATAATGGACAGAATAGCGAGTCCAGCTGCTATAAGGGCAGTGGGTATCAGATTCCAGTTACCAATAAAAAGTCTAGTCCATCCCATCTTTTTACCAATAAAAAGTCTAGTCCATCCCATCTTCCCATGCCCAGGTTCATTTTCAAACTCCTGAAGAAGTGTCTTTAACCGCCTGACCGTTGTGAGCTTTGTCATTAACCAGTCTTTCACAAACGCTGCCTTCAGCAGCCAACGAGGAATCGAGAGCCAGGCGGTTTTGTTGAACTGTGGCTCGTATCTGTCGTTTTTCTTCAGCCCCTAAATTCAGGGCCATTGCTGTCTGTTTGGTGATGATCTCCAAGGCTGCCTGGAGTCTGATTAAACGATTTAAATCCCAAGCAGCTTTAGCATTCTGTAGCAGCTTACATCGTTTACAACTGGAACACCCCTTAACGAGGTGGTGCTTAACATTCCAAATGTCTGTGAGACCCAAAGGATGTTTGACAGGAGACCAAGTTGGGGAGGGTTGTTTCTTATCATTTAACCTGTAAATTGCAGCTTGTCTGCGAACATTAGCATAAGTATCATTGAACCTGTGAGTCCAAGCCTGTCTGTGTACATTAGCATATGTATTAACTCTATCTCTGCTGCATGCACAATCCTGACTAACATTCTGTCTGTCTTTGTCCCACCATCTGCTTTGTGCTATCCCTTTAAAACTCCACTTTTTAATACCTGTGAAGGCTAAAATACAAATCAAATCTACTCCTCTAAAGCTGTTCAGTTCCCCTGGTCCATGTTGGAATCCTATGTTAACCCATACCCCACTATTACTATACTTTATATCTATGCCCTGTCTACATTCTAAAGCTAAATAATTGTCACCTCTGCTACCCCTATTCCAGTAGGACTTAATACATCGTGAGTAATTTAGTGATGTTCCAAAAACAGAGAACCAACAAGTAAAAAATACAGTAAATGGTAAAAACAACATTACAGAACATTTTCCCAGCGTAGTGTAACTTTCAGATCAGAAGGATGAAGGACAGCATGCCAGGTGGAGGGTAGATTATTGATATCGTTAGTCTGTGGTTCAGTAGCTGGTTTAATTCGTTGGATGTGGCTCCATCCTTTTCCTTTCGTTCGCACGGCAGTGTCTGTAATCAAAAGTACACAATAGGGGCCATCCCAGACAGGTTTCAGTTGGTGATCTTGCCATGCTTTTACATATACCCAATCACCCGGTTTAATAGAATGAATAGGATACTCCAGGGGTGGAGTTTGAGCTAATAAACCCTTCTGTCTTAAGCCATGGAGAGAAGTAGAAAGTCCGTGTAAATATTTAGATATATATTGGTCATTAGCCTCACGGATAGGGGTATCAGTATGGAATCCCATGTAAGGAAGACCAAACATCATTTCATATGGTGAGACAGCAAGGTCCTTACGAGGGGCTGTGCGAGTCCTAATTAGAGCTAAGGGTAAACATTTAATCCAGGAGAGGCCAGTTTCCTCATGAAGTCGAGTGAGCTGATTTTTCAAGGTCTGATTCATTCGTTCAACACGACCTGAGCTCTGGGGGTGCCATGGGGTATGTAGCTGCCAGTCTATTCCCAGTCTTTTGCACACACCCTGGAGTACCTGAGAGGTAAAATGTGTACCTCGATCCGAGTCAATGGTTTGAATCATACCATATCGTGGAATCACAGACTCCATTAGTATCCTGATAACAGTGCTGGCATGATCATTAGGGGTCGGGAAAGCCTCAACCCATCGTGTGAAATGATCTACCATCACCAGGAGGTATTTGTAAATTCCTATCTTAGGTAATTCTGTAAAGTCAATTTGTATCTGTTGAAACGGGCGTACAGCTATATCGCGACCGCCAGGCATTACCTGGCGCATAGATTTCTTATTTACTTTCTGACAGATTGAATAACCCCGAGTACTTTGTTTGGATATTGTATATATGCCTGAGCAATAAAAGGACCGTACAAATGTATCCACAAGTGCCTGTGTTCCCCAGTGTGTCTGTTAGTGTATCTGATCAAAAATTTGCCGACCCAAGGCTTTGTTCAGCACTTGACGTCCTTCTGCCGTCCACCACAACCCATCGGCAGTTTGACGCATTCCCTGGACTTTCATAGAAACCTCCTCTTCCCGTGAAAAGATGGGAGTCTTTTTAACTTCTAGTGGGGTGGGCAGTAACAGCTGCATGTCTATTTTCTCTGCGAGTGCAGCCTGTTTGGCAGCTGCATCTGCCTGTCTGTTCCCCCGGGCTTCAGGACTGTCACCACTTTGATGGCTTTGTACATGTACTACAGCTATTTCCTCAGGTAATGTAAGAGCATCCAGGGATTGGACAATTAAGTTTTCATGGATCAACTTTTGTCCTTTTCCAGTTATCATTCCCCGCTCTTTCCAGATTTTCCCAAAGGTGTGTACTACACCAAAAGCATACTTTGAGTCCGTGTAGATAGTGCCCACCTTGTTCTCTAGACCCTGGAGTGCTCTACAGAGGGCATACAATTCACAAGATTGTGCTGACCAATGACCGGGGAGGCGACCGGCTTCAATCACCACTCCTTCTTTCCCATCCACTACACTATACCCGCTATAGTGAGTGCCATCAATGCAATGGGAAGATCCATCAATAAACCACCTTTCACCCTCTTGTAAAGGCTCATCACTTAAATCCTCTCTAATTTTGGTCTGTAAATCTATTACCTCTAAACATACATGCTTTAATTCATTTATGGTATTGTCAGAATTTGGAGAAACCAAGAAAGCTGCTGGATTGTGTTCTTTATTCATAATCAGGGTCAAATCATCCCTATCCATTAGGATCGCTTCATACTTTAAAATTCTAGAGTCTGTGAGGCACCTTCCAGCACGCTGTAAGAGAATATTGCGGACTGTGTGAGGGGTGTGAACCATCATCGGGGCACCAAATGTAATCTTTCGTCCTTCCTCAACTAAAATAGCAGTGGCTGCGATGGCTTGCACACATTCTGGCCAACCACGACAAACGGGGTCTAAAACTTTTGACAGAAAAGCAACTGGCTGTCTATAGCCTGCCCTCTCTTGTGTTAGTACTCCGGTGGCTACACCTCCTTTCGCATTGGTATATTGGTCAAGTGGCTTATTTAGATCGGGTAATGCCAACACACGGGACACTAATAAGGCTCTGTTTCACCAAGTTAAAATCTTTAATCTCTTCCTCTGTCCAGACAACAGCTTTGCCCCCTAGAATCGCAAGTTTATCATAGAGAAATCTGACCAGGCTAGAATAATTTTCAATCCAGATTCTACAGTATCCCACTAAACCAAGAAATTTCCTAAGTTCTTGGGCATTCATGGGAGGGTGAATCTGTAGAATACCATGTATCCTTTCTGGACTTATTTTCCTAGTTCCCTGACTTACCAGATGACCTAAGTATTTAACTTCTGATTGAACAAATTGTAATTTGGATTCGCTCACCCTAAGACCCTTATTCTCCAGAAAATTCAAAAGTTCAACAGTATACTGTTTAACTGATTCGTACGTTTTTCCCATAATTAACAAATCATCAACATATTGTATCAACTGACAATTTGTTCTAAGACCTGACCGAATAAATTTGGTGATTCTGTAAAGCCCTGGGGAAGGAAAGTCTATCGGTATTGATTCTTACGTCCAGTAAAAGGATTTTCCCATTCAAAGGCAAACAAGTCTCTGCTCTCTGTTGCTAATGGACAGGTCCAGAATGCATCTTTGAGGTCAATCACACTAAACCATTTACTATGTGGATCGATTTTACCCATTATTGTATAGGGATTAGGTACAACCGGGTGACAGGTGAGAATAATTTTGTTCGGCTCCCTCAAGTCCTGCACTAATCGATAGGTACTGTCTGGTTTTTGGACAGGTAAAATTGCGGTATTAAAAGGTGACATACAAGGTTCGAGTATCCCATCTTTCACCAACTGGTCAATTATTGGCTTCAGCCCCTTTCGGCCAGCTATAGGAATTGGATACTGTTTTCGCCTAATTACTTGTTCAGAATCTTTTAAAGTAACTTGCAGGGGAGGAATATCTAACACTCCTCTATTGCCTCTTTCTGCCCATACTCCAGGATTTATTAGTTCTCAGTCTTCCTCGCTTAATACATACAATTGAACCCCGACACCCAATTCCTGTGGTCTGATGCCGATGGCCAATTGGTCCTGTAAATCTCGTCCTAACAAACAAACTCCAGCTTGGGGAACTAGTAAAATAACTCTGTTATTACCTTTTCTCCCATTTGTATTCTTACATCTCTTAATACAGGGACTGTAAAGTCTCTTCCTCCTACTCCCGAAACTATCACTGTCCCCTCTATCCTAACACCCTCGGATGGTTGTAAAATACTAGACCGGGCTGCCCCAGAATCTACTAAAAATACCACCTTGTGGGGTCCTATGCTTAAATTTACCAATGGTTCTCCGTGCAGCCCCACGGTGTGCATTGACTGAGAACCATGACTCCCCTATTCATAATCTGCTTCCATCAGGGCGTATGATCGCATCTCCCTGGCTCGCATTGGGCATTCTCTCTTAAAGTGTCCCTCCTTTTTACAATGATAACAAACTAATGCTCCCGTTTCCCAATTTCTACCTGGGTCTCCACAGGGTCCCGGGACTGGTCGTCGTCCCCGGAATCCTCCTCTACTCCTCCATTTACTCTGGTCCCTACTTCCCCACCCCTGGCTCTCCTCCCAACGTCCAGGAGCTGGCACACAGTTCATACCCTTTTCTTGTTGTTCCTCCATGACTCCCTTGACTGCTTGCATCAAAATCTTACCCTTTCCTTTCTGCTTATCCTCAGACCTCTGGACAAATGCTCTTTGTGCGATCTGTAGAAGCTGGGTTATTCCCTGCTCATGCAAATTCTCATTCTTCTGTAATTTCCTTCTAATGTCTGGGGCTGAGTTCGTAACGAAACCCGTTAATACTAATTGTTCACCTGCTGGGGATTCTATGTCCAGACCCCCATATTGCTGTATGGCCATTCGCAATCTATTCAGGAATGCAGAGGGGGTCTCCTCAGGACCTTGGAGAACCTCAAATGCTTTCTTAAAATTCTGTCCCTTTGGGACAGATTCCTTGATTCCTTTTATCGGATTAACCCTATATTCTTCCATTAATATGTGACCATCAGTAGTATTCTGATCCCAATTTGGTTTCACCAGGGGAAATTTAGCTTCTCCAGGTATCACCTCTGGTCCCCCTTTATGTTCCCTATCCTAGACTCTAATCCCTGCCTGGCGAATCATTCCACGCTCATCCAAAGTAAATAGCGTTTTAAAGATAGATGTTAACTCATCCCAGGTATATGTATTTGGTCCCAAAAATTGATCTAATTGTTCAGCACATCCTTGAGGATCTTCTATCAGGGAGATAATTTCTCTCTTAAAGTTACACACCTCTGTACTGGTCAGGGGCACATTTACGAAACCAAGACCCTCTCCCAAGGGAACTTCCCGCAGAGGTCTCATCCAGTTAGTTTCTGGCTTATTATGTCTAGGTTCCTGCTCTCTGGGAAATGAATCAAAGGGTTCTGCCCTTTCTTCCCGGAGGGTCTCACACTGTTCTGAATTAAAGTCGCCTCTCTCTCTTGTCAATAGAGGTGACCCGTTGTGAATGGGTCATCACACCACCCCTACTTTCTTCTCTTTTCTCTAACTGTGGGGGAGGAGGGGAAGGTGCAGAAGGGTAGAGTATAGGAGGGGGGCAGAAAGATAGGAGCCAGCATAGGAGGAACATAAGGTGTTTCAGGGACAAAAGGTTCCTTATCTTTTTTGTCCTTGCATACCTTTTCATTCAAAACCAGTTGATCAAACGATCCCCTGAGCCAGCAGGCTGCATATTCCCTGCTCTCAAGATTATCTCTTTGGTTTTGATAGAGCCAGATGTTCAATGCTTGACACATCCAGTCATCCTCGGATCCGAGCTTTGGTCAATATACTGAACTCCATTTTATCGGACTTTTAACCCATTCCAAACAGCAATACCTGACAATGGTCAGTTTGTCTTTCTCACGGGTTCTCCCCACACCCCAATCAGATAACATTAATCCTAACGGACTTTGCTTGGTTATCTGATCCTCCCATCCTTCATTAGGACTCTCTTCCTTACTACTCACACCTCCCATACTAACAGGTAAGTAAAATTACTCTTACCGAGATCCAGTAGCTAGTTCTAGCGTGCTTCCTTAACATCCTCTCGTTGTTTGTTCTCAATGCCTCTTCTCAGATATCACTCACTTCATCCACTGACCAGTCACCCTTCGTCCGTGAGTCCAGCTGAATCAGCTGGGGTGCACCTACCCCCGTCGTTGGGCACTCTGTCAGTGGAGGGAGTGGGATCCCGGACGAGTCCCCATTTGTTAGAAACAGAAGTACCTTCACAGAAATTGCTCGAGACAAAAATTGAGAACAAAGAACATTTATTATACAACAATGCAAAGTTGGGTGCTTCCCCTTATCCTGGGAATACACACATACACTGGGGCTCACCCAACTTTTATACAGTTGATTTCAGTGTAGCAATACCCTCCCCCTTACATTCTTCTGCCTCCTGGATAGGTTTGGCATTAGGCAATCCTGCCTGCCTACGTGCTGTTTCTGTGAACTTGGAGGACCAGGGGGTATCCTGTCGGTGTCTCATCATGTCATTATCCTCATTGTCCTTATTCACAAACCTGTCTTTGTTCTAATTTACACCTTCCCGACCCTCAGGGCTACAACCTCTTCATATGTAGAACTTGCTAATACTGTCTAGGGCTTACTAATTACACATGCAAAACCTGTTAATTCTATCTAGGTCTAGAAGACCCTTATCTTATTCAGACTAACTTTACTTCCTACATTCTATTATCTATTATCTATCCTTATCTTATTCATGCTGGTGAACTTGCTGATTCTGTCTAAAAGGCTAGGAGACCCTTATCTAACTTTACTTCCTACATTCTAATATCTATTCTTATCCTATTCTTACTGGCTTTACTCATTACACATATATCTATACTAGTTTCCTCATCTTCATATTTTTATATTAGTTTTTGCTCATCTCTCACAGGGGGAATGTGTGATGGTGATGCCTTCTCCCAACCCCCTGCCCCCGCAACACCTCCAAACCCTCACACCCACCACCACCGAGAGAGTTTATGACACTGACCCTGCATGTCCTCACTTTAGTAAGTTTAAAATGCCCACCCGGCGACAGGACTGCAGAGGATATCGCATCCCCTCTCTCTCTCTCCCCCCTCTCTCCCCCCTCCCTCTATCCCCTCCCCCTCTCTCCTCCCTCTCTCTGCCATCCCCCCCATTCTCTCACCCCTACCCCTCTCCCGTCCCCTCATTCCCCTCCCCATCTCTACCCTCCGATCACTTTCACCCTCCCCTCTCACCTCCCCCTCTCTCCCCTCCCCTCTACTCTATTTCACCCCTCCCCTCTCTCCATTCCCCTCCCCCTCTCTCCCCTCCACTCCCCTCTCCCCCTCCACTCCCCTCTCCCCCCTCCACTCCCCTCTCCCTCCCTCCACTCCTGTCTCCCCTCCTCTCCCTGCCTCCTCTCCTTTCCCCCTCCCCTCCTCTCTCCCTCCCTTCTGTCACCTCCCCCTCTTTCCCCTCCCTCTCTCCCCTCCCTCTCTCCCCTCCCCTCCCCTATCTCCCCTGCCCTCTCTCCCCTGTTCCCCTCTCTCCCCACCCCATAGCTCCCTTCCCCTCTTTGCCCTCTGCCTCTCTATCCCCTCCCCCTCTCTCCAGTACTGACAGCTATATTCATCCAACGACCCACTAGTGCCCTAAATTTTATCCATCTCGACACAGAGTTTCTATGGTTTGTTCTAGATTAAAACAAGATGCTACAAGTTGCTGTAAAATAACCCTAAATGTATTCATAAATTAATATAAAGATTTCAAATTGCACGTGCTCCCCGGTCTGTGCACTCCGATAATTTTAGGATTTGATTTCCAGTGTGTAATGGTATGGATTGTATATACTCATTGGCCGGTAAAGGCACGGGGTGGCACTCTCCCCTGATGACACTCTCCCCTGGACTCCTCCCCTGTGGCCTAGGCCAAAATGGTTGAGACACCTCTCCCTTCCTTGCACTTGCTTGGATCGTGATCACTGCACTAGCTTGGATCGGGCCAGCGCAAGTCTTATGTACAATAAAGGCCCTTAGTCATTGTCTTTGTAATTATTGGGGCCAAAATCAACGAGGAATTCTCCCGTTACCTCCTGGTGTCTAGAAAACAGCAGCCAGTATAAGAGTTCGTCCGAGCCCTGATCACAATGGGAAAAAACTGTTTGGGGAACCCCACAGTACTTGTGCTGGGAGCCCAGTGTGTGAAAGACCTAACCAGGACGCTTGCGTGTTGGGATTGAGGTCGGACTATATCCTACAACATGTCCTCGAGGAAGATCAACTCCCATTGAACTGGGCGATTCAACTGGCCAGGACTTTAGACTTGGCCCAGCGCCACGCGGAGTTGATCATGGGCAGAAGCGGGCCTGTCCAGTATGCGCTGCTGCAAGGGCCACCACACTGGGAGTTGGTGTTGGGGACGGCCGACCCGACCACGGCTGCAGTGGTGCCAGGATCTACAAGATGCCACTTCTGTGAGCAGGCAAGACATCTATGACATCTCTGCCCCGCAAAAGGAGCTACCTGCTTGGGCTGCAGGAAAAACAAATCTACAGGTCCAGAGCCCCATCCCAAAGCAACACAGCATGTATAGCTGAGGAGCTTCCAGTGTCGGCCACGTGCACGATAAAGTGGGCGCCATCTTACTCACTCCTGCCCCCATCCTCTACACAGTGGCAGCCCTCATCAACGATATCACTTCCGCCCCCGACGACACCACTTCTGCCTTCTTCATTGACGTTAGCAGCGTGATGAACATTGGGCCTCCCCATCAACGATGAAGATGAAGCGCCCATCCTGGCATCGATCACCTTGGACCAAGCCAGCCCTCACCCGATCACAAACTCCATGATGCAGATTGAGGTGAATGGGCACGTCGAACTGCCTCTTCGACAGTGGCAATACTGAAAGTTTTATCCATCCTGAGGTGGCCCATAGATTCTCGATACCCATTTGGCCGATGACCGGATCGGTGTCAATGGTGGCAAAAGACCAGCGGATATGTATCCATAGGTACTGTGTGGCATCTTTGACGTGGGGGAAGTGGGTGAATATTATAGTGATTTCTTGCTGTTGGTCATGCTCCAGCTCTGTGCACCGATCCTCCTGGGCCTCGACTTCCAGAGTCAGTTCAAGAGCGTGATGATGGCGTTCAGGGGCCCCCAACCACCGCTCACCATTTACAACCCACAGTTTATGGACCCCCCTCCCAATCGAGTTCGCAGCCTCCTGCACCGACCTGCAAGCCTCACCTCACTGAGGGTGGCCCCTCCGTCACTATTTGTGAACCTCACCCTGGACTGTAAACCGATTGCCACCAAGAGTAGGCGCTACAGGACTGAGGATATTGTGTTCATCCAGACCGAGGTTCAGTGACTCTTAGCAGAGGGGATCATTGCTCCTAGCTCCAGCCCCTGGAGGGCATAGGTCTTACTGGTCAGAGGGACAGGCAAGTCCCAGATGGTGATTGACTATAGTCAAGCCATCAACCACTTTACCCAGTTGGATGCGTACCCTCTACTCCGGATAGCCGACTTAGTCAACAAGGTTGCACAATACAGAGTCTTTTTGACCATTAACCTCAAGTCGACTTACCATCAACTCCCCTTTCGCCTAAGTGACCGGCTCTTCACGGGCTTCGAGGCCGACGACAAACTTTTTCACTTCCTTTGGGTGCCTTTCGGTGTTACTAACGGTGTCTCTGCTTTTCAGAGGGTCATGAGGAGCACAAGCTGATGGCAACGTTCCCATACCTTGACAATGTCACCATCTGCGGCCATGACCAGCAGGACTACGACGTGAATCTCACAAAGTTCATACATACGGCCAAGACTCTCAACTTGACGTACAATAAAGACAAGTGTGTGTTCAACACAGACCGCCTGGCCCTCCTCAGATGTGTTGTGGCACATGGTGTCATTGACCCGCACCTTGACCACATGCGACCCCATATGGAGCTCCCAGTCCCAAACACCCTAAAGGTGCTGAAGATGAGCCTGGGGCAGTTTTCCTATTATGCACAATGGGTGCCCAATTACGCCGATAAAGCCCATCCTCTGATTAAGTCCACAACTTTTCCGTTATCGACAGAAGCCCAAGCTGCATTCTTCCAGATCCGAGGAGACATTGCAAAGGCCACAAAGCATGCTGTGCATGAATCCATCCCTTTTCAGGTGGAGAGTGATGCCTCTGATTTTGCATTGGCCGCCACTTGTGCTGGCCTAGATCCAAGCTAGGGTAGTGCAGGGAAGGGAGAGGACTAGGCCACAGGCAGGCAGGCCAGTAGCGTTTTTCTCCCATATCCTGCACGGTCCTGAGGTACGTCCCTCCTCGGTTGAGAAGGAGGCCCAAGTGATCGTTGAGGTGGTGCACCACTGGTGACTTTATCTGGCCGGTAAACGTTTTACCCTGCTGACAGACCAGAGGGCTGTAGCCTTCATGTTTAATACTAAACAGCGGGGTAAGATCAAAAATGACAAATTCTTATGTGGAGGATCGAGCTCTCCACCTAAAACTATGACATCTTGTTCCGACCACGTAAACTCAACGATTCCCCAGACGGCCTATCCTGGGTGATGTGAGCCAACATGCATCTCGACCGTCTCCAGACCCTCCACAACAATATGTGCCACCCCGCAGTCACAAGGTTATACCACTTCATCAAGGGTTGGAATGTTCCGTACTCCGTTGAGGACATCCGGTCCATGTCCAAATGCTGCCAGAATGTAAGCCGCAGTTCTACCGACCCAAAAAGGCACATCTCATTAAAGCCACTACAAATAGGAACGCCTACTTCCTCACAGTGGTGGACGAGTTCTCCAGGTTCCCCTTTGCTACTCCCTACCCGGATATGACCTCAGCGACGGTAATCAAGGCACTGCGCAGTATCTTCATCCTGTTCGGGTACCTCAAGTACATCCATAGTGATCGGGGGACCTTATTCATGAGTGAGGAACTGCGACAGTACTTCCTGGCCAGAGGCATAGCCACCAGCAGGACCACCAACTATAACCCAAGGGTAATGGCCAGGTGGAAAGGGAGAAAGCCACCATCTGGAAGACAGTACTCCTGGTCCTTAGTTCCAAAAATGTGTCCTGCTGGCAGGACGTTTTGCCCGAAGTGCTCTACACCATCCGATCACTCCTGTGCACTGCAACTAGCACCACCCCATATGAACGGTGTTTGCTTTCCCTAGGAGATTGGCGGATGGTGCCTCCATTCCTCCTTGGCTGGCAACCCCAGGGCCTGTCCTACTATAGAGACACTGGTGGAAACGGTACACCTCATACACACCAACCCGCAATACGCATTTGTGAGATACCCCAATGACCATGAGGACACTGTGCCTATCCAAGATCTGGTAAGGGCCAAAGATCCTGAAACTGCCCTGCTCACCACTGACCATCCCACGGAGCACACCACCCCACACAGGAGTGCAATACTGGAGGCCGAGCCACCTGGCTCTCCTCTCCAGGAGTCAGTCCTCTGGGAGATATCAAACCACCCACCTCCCCTGCCCCGCACAATCATCACCCTGACCCAAACTATTCCACCCCTGTCCCCCTGGGACTGCTTCCCCTCCCAAACAGCAGAGCACAGACACGCCTGCCCCCCATCGGTCCCACGGAAGGAGGAAGTCGCCAGTGCAACTGAACCTCTAGTTAGACAATTTTTTTGTTGTGTGTTGTCTGTCGGTCCCACCTCAAAAAGAGGGGAGGGGGGTTCTGTTTAAAAAGTGGGGGTGAATGTAATGGTATGAATTGTATATACTCATTGGCTGGTAAAGGCAAGAGCTGGCCCGCCTCCTGATGATACTCTCCCCTGGACTCCTCCCCTGTGGCCTAGTCCTCTCCCTTCCCTGCACTACCCTAGCTTGGATCTAGGCCAGCACAAGTCTTATGTACAATAAAACCTATCGTTCCCCTCAGTCTTTGTCTTTGTAATTATTGGGGCAACTGGTAGTGCCCAACACAGTGCTAGATGAAAAGTATCATATTGGCGTTTAACGGCCCATTACCATCAATCACTGTACCCCGAGGATGTTCGTGGGTTATCGACTCTAAAGATTACCAATCTAACCCCGGATTGTAAGCCGATAGCTACAAAGAGTAGGTGCTATAACAAAGAGGACAGACTCTTTATTAAGAACGAGGTGAGACAGTTGTGGTCATCAAAAATGACGTGAAACCTAGAATGGACGTGAACTACAGGCAAGCTATAAACAGATTTACACAAGTAGATGCTTATCCCTTGCCTCATATCTCAGACATGGTAAACCAGATTGCACAGTTCAAAATATATTCTACAATTGAGCTGAAATCAGATTCTCATCAGGTGCCTATTCACAAAGATGAAAGGCAGTTTACCACTTTTGAGGCAGAGGGCAAACTTTTCCAGTTTAAAAGAGTCCTTTTTGGAGTTACCCATCACATATTCCCTCTCTTCTCCCCACTTTCCCCTCCTCACCTGACTCTTTTTCAACCCCACTCCCCCTCTCATTCCACTCTCTCCCTATTTTCTCTTCCCCCTCAACCCTTCCTCACCTACTCTCCCCCTCACTCCCCCACTCACACCCTGTCTCCCTCTTTCCCCATTCTTTCTTGCCCCTTTCTCCCCCTCACTTTTTCACCTCTCCCCCACCCACCCTTCTCTACACCACTCTTTGATCACGCCTCTCTCCCCCTTTCTCTCCCCCTTTCCCCTGTCCAATGCTCTCTCTCCCCCTCTCACACATCCTCTCCTCCCTGTTTCTCCCTCCCCCTCTCCACCTCTTTCCCCATTTCACTCTCTGCCCCCTTCACCTTTCTCCTCACCACTCCCCTTTCTCACCATCACTCTCCCCTCTCCTCAATGTCCTTCTCTCCCACCTCTCTCCCATCTCCCCTTCCCTCCCACTCCTCCTCTCTACTCGCTATCTCCCTTCATCACCCCCTCTGTCCCTCCTCTCCCCATCACTCACCCTCTCCTCACTCAGTCCTTCTCTCCCCCCTACACCCCTCACCACCCCCGCTGTCCCTCCCCTTCTTGCCCCCTCTGTTTGCCCCAGTCTCTTCCCACCCTCTCTCCCTCCTCTCATTCTCTCTCCACCTCGTCCCACTCTCCATTCTCTCTATTCCCTCTCTCCTCATCACTCCTCTTTCCACCCTCTTTGCCCTTTCCCCTCTGCCTCATATCCTTTCTTCCTCTTTCCAACCCTTTTTTCTCTCCCCCTTCCTCTTCTCTCTCCATCCTCTCTGTCTCCTCTCCCCCCTCACTGGTCCCTCTTTCCACCTCTCTCCCCTTCTCCCTACCCATCACTCTCCCTCCCTGCTCTCCCCTCTCCCCTCAAATTTTCCCCCCTCTGATCCCCCTCTCCAACCTCTTTCTCCCCTCTCTCTCTCCATACTCAGACACCCTCCACCTCTCTCTTCGCCACTCTTATCCTCCTCTCACACCCCCTCTCACTCCCCTCTCTGATCCCTTTCTCCAACCTGATCTTTCCCCTTCTCTACCCCTTTTATGCCTTTTCTATCCTTCCCCGTCTCTTTCCCCCATTCCCCCCTCCCCATTTCTCCACCTCTCTCAACCCCTTCTCCACATTTCGCACCTCTCACATCTTTCTTTTTCCATTCCTTCCATCTCTTTCAGCCCTCACACTTTCCCCCCTCTTGGACTCTTCTCTTTCCCCTATGTTCTTTCTCCCCTCGCTCTTTCCCCTTCTCTCTCCCTCCCTCCAGATTTTAGATTTTATTATTTTAGATTTATTGTTGGAGGGCATATATGATATCACATACAATCCTGAGTTCTTCCTGGCCTGATCTAAAACCCTTGATGTCTGGATCCTGGTGAATGGCTTCAGCCAGTGGTTCCTTGTCTAGTACGAACAGAGCTGGAGACAATGGGCATCCTTGTCTTCTTGATGTTGTCAGTGGGAAAGCTGGAGAAATTTGTCCATTGGTCCCAACTTTCACCTTGGGTCTTATCCAATTTATAAAATTTGGCCCTTATCCAATTATAAAAGTTGGCCCCAACCCCAACATTTCCAGCACTTTGAATAAGAGATCCCACTCCAATCCGTCAAATGCCTTTTCCACATCCAGGGTCACAGCCGGGCCCCTCTCATTTCTAGCTTGTGCCAGATGCATCATACTCAACAGTCTGCCAATGTTGTGTCCCATCTGTCTTTTTCTGTACAAAGCCACTTGGTATTTATTTATTAGCTTTGGCAGATGTTTTGCCAATCTACTTGTCAGGGCTTTGGCCAGAATCTTATAGTCTTTGTCCTTTTTAAGTATCATTGTAATGTCTCCAGTCGAAAAAAGATTCTGGGAGGGTATGAGTCTCTATTGCCTGGTCCACCACCTCCATATAGAGAGGCATCAATAAATCCTTAAATTCCTTATAAAACTCAGGTTGAATCCTATCCTCCTCTGGAGACTTGTTAGTCTGCAGCAAATTTCATGCTTTCTCTAACTCTTCTTCCATCTAGGCCTTCCTGTTCTTCTGGTTCTAAATTTGGTAACTCTAATTTAGATAGGAACTCGCTGACTTTATCAGACCTCCTGTCAATTCTGATTTATATAAATCAGAGGTCCCATTAATCTCTTTTGGTCTATGGGTAATCCAATTTGTATCGCATTGATCATCCTTAAGGCCTATTCTGTCCTCAACTGCCAAGAGAGGACTTTATGGGCTCTCTCTCCCAATTCATAGTATTTTTGTTTTGACCGCATTATGGTCTTTTCCATACTATGTGTTTGGAGCGTATTGTATTTCAGTTTTTTAAAATTTGTTAGAGTATTGTAATGGTCCTCTGAACCCAATTTTTGGAAATCCTTTTCTAGACAAATAATTTCCTGCTCCAATTCATCCACCTCCCTCATATTTTTTTATTGTTTTGGTGTATCCAATTGTTTGCGCTCTTAAATATGCTTTGACATTATCCCATTAGAGGTACAATTGGTCTCGCAGAACATGTCTCTCTGCGCTCTTATAAAGCTACAAAACTCTAGCTTCTTTAACAGAAATGCATTAAAATGCCACCTGTTTATCATATCTTACTGATCTGGCATTTCTATTGTTAATGTCAGGGGTGAGTGATCTGAGAGAAGTCTTGCTGTGTACTCAGCCTCCATGATCCTACCCTCTACATGGGCTGAAGCCAAGAAAAAAAAATCTATTCGAGAGTAGGAGTCATGTTGTCTTGAGTTGAAGGAATAATCCCTCTCCCTCAGATGTTTCCAATTCCACACATCTTACAAGTTCAGCTCTTCATACTGCCAATGGTTTAAGTATAGTCGTAATGATTGCTGTCGACAAAGATTTCGGGAGGGGATGGATCTATGTTGCCTGGTCAACCACTGCCTTTGTTTTAGTTAGTTACTTTGTTAACTTTGTCTAAGACAGGATCCAGACAAAAATTAAAATCTCCTCCAATCAGGATGTTCTTCTTTCCCTCTGACAATCTTAGGAAAATGTTCTGTATGAACATTTTGTCATCAAAGTTGGGGGCATACACGTTTACTAAGGTCCAGGATTCTGAATATATCTGGCAGTGTACCATTACAATCTTCCTGTTCTGTGTCTGTTCACATTCTCACTCTCACTGGAACTCTCTTCCCTATCAGAATTGCCACCTCCCCCCCCACCACCACCCACCTTTCATTTGAACTGAACGAGGAGGATATTACCTGGCCATTTTTAGTTTTTGGTGTTCCTGCTCTATTAATTATGTTGGTTGGCAAAAGGCCTGATCCATTCCCTTTTTTTAAAATGTGTGCCAAGACTCTTTTCCTCTTCATTGATCCATTCAAGCCGTTAATGTTAAAACTAAGGTACTTTATTCTCTTAGCCGTTGCCCCAGAGACTCCCAGACTAGTCCCCATGCCTCCACCACCCCATATACATCCCAGAGCTCTCCCTTTTCCCTTCTCATTTCACATGCATTTTTATATACCCAATATTTATCCATCTTTACACCAAAATGCATAATATTCTCCAGTAATATGTTTGTTTCCATTCTTACTCTTGTTCTTCTTTCCCCCACCTCCTTTGAGTGCAGGTAATTCCTCAGCAAACTACTGTCTTTCCTCACTCTGCCAAAAAAATTCCTCCCCCCCCCACCCCCCCCCCCCGCCCCCGCAATACCATTTGCAGGGTGGCTGGTTATCTCAGGATGCACTCATATCCTTTCTGCTTCACCAGCCTTTTGACTGGCTCAAACTCTTTGGTGCACTTTAAGATCACTGCACTGATATCAGGGTAGAAGAATACCTTAGATCCTTCTATTTCCATCACTCCCCCCTCCTTCTTGCACTGGCCACCGCCATTCCTAACATTTTTCTCTGTCATGTAATGTAGCAGATTCACCAGGAGTGAATGGGGTTTCTGCCTGGGGCCTGGCTTCATAATAGGTGACCAATGTGACCTCTCCACCTTCACCCTATCCCCAGTACTTCAGGGATCCAGCTTTGGAAGAAATCCATAAGAGTTTCCCTGCAGTGTCTTCTTTCATTCCCACTACTTTTATGTTAATTCTGCAACCGTGGTTTTCTAGGGTGCCCAACTTGTCCTAAATGCATTCTCTCTCCCTTAACAGTGCATCCAGCTCATCTTCTAGCCTCACTTTCTCCAACCCTGTCCTCAACTTCTGTCCTACCCGATAATCCTGAGAGGGCTTCCTGAATTTTATCCAATGCTTTCCCCATATCCTGGGCTCTTGTCCACAGCTTGAAAGAGTCTATCTTCCATGAGGCTCGGGGTCTCCAGTACATCTTGCAAGGAGGGCTTCATGTCCTCCCCATCCCTCTCTGGAAAGACTTTTCCAGGCCTCGTGGTATTGTCCTCCAGCACTGATTCTGCTCTGTGCCGTCGCAGTCCCCCTACTCCTCGTTGCTCTCGCCACTCGTACGCATCACATCTCCCGACCCAATGCTAGACCTCGTCAGACTCACTACCTCCTGGTTCTGCTCCTCTCCCATGTTTCCCCGCCTTTCTGCCCTGCTGCCGCTGCTCGCACTGGCCATGGTGACGCGAGGACGCCCGACCCGATGCTCCCACTGTGATGGGGGTTCTGAATCCCTCCCTAATTGTCAGACTCTGGCTTTACCCTCCCCTCATTTTGGTCTATGTGTCGTCTGAGTTCAGCATGCTCATTGAATGAAGTGATAGGAGAAGGTATTCGGTTTCACAATCAGTTTATTACATAGCAAAAGAATAAAGCTTAACAGAGCTCTGGTTCAGTCGTTAGTTCATAGTTCACCTTCTCGGTGAGCTATTCACCAAGACTGACTCCTACTGTCCAGTCTCTTCTGTTTATATTAGATCAACATTGTTACACTGAACAAAAGTTGGCTTTCTTTGATAGGCTCCTTGCCTAAAATTAATCCCAAGCAATTTCCTGCTCTGCAATTAAGTATAGTGTAGCCCTCCCGTCTTACTCTCCAAGGCCAGAACATTCTGTTGTTTTAGTGTAACCTTGGGGAAGAAAGTATTTTTTCTCTTTGTATTTGGAGGCAGCAAATTCTACACATTTTCTACTTTTCTACATACTGTGGCTGTTACTTAATTGCATTAATATTTCCTTTAAACAGTATAATTGAAGTAAATAGTAAATTGTTACATAGTAATGGATTAATGAATACATAATGAATAGTACATAGGCATATTTTCCATGATTACTTAACCCCTTGGTTCCAACAATTCCCCCTTTTGGTCTCATTAAAATGAGACCAACCAATTAACCTTCTCCCTCGTATTTTAAAGCGAGTAATTTGGATCAAATTCCTACTAACTTAGTACGATCCTCTACTTCAGCAATCAAACCTGTTACTGTGGCAATCAGCCTTCTAACTCTAATTCCCAATATAAATCGTTCTCCCGCTGCGCACGTAAAATTTCCCTGCCTTCTATTTGTATCCCGTATACCTCACGACACGATGCCCTTGTGCTGTGTTAATGTCAGTGTTAGTAATATTGCTCTGACTAAAACTACTACTGTCAGTACCAATGGTATTACAATCCACTGCGCCATTCTGTCCTCTTCAATATAGATGTATCACTTCAAATACTGATATACAGTAACCGTAATCCAATAGTCTCTTTAGAACCCATAGAAGTTCTTAATCTATAGTTTCTTCACAGGGTCTCAGACATCTCCGTTCGAATCTGTTCCAGTGTCCGTGTAGGTGGGTCCATTGCTGCACATTGACTCCAATGATACCAAGTCTCTCCTTTGCCTTGTAGTCGAACTGCGTGGGATGTTCTTTGCACCACTCTGTAGGGCCCTGTCCACCTGGGCTCTGACCACTTTCTCTTGATCACCTTCAGCAGAACCCACTCAGCAATGGATGGTATCGGGGTTTCACCTTTTCATTCGGTACTTGCAACCTGTTGTGAAAAAGCTGATACCAGAGCCGTTAGTTTATCATAATAAAGCTTACATCTCATTGGGCTTACCTCTTCCTTCGTGGTCTGAATCCCAGCTCCAGGTCCCGGAAACTGGTGCCCCGTTTGTAGTTCATATGGAGTAAATCCTGTCACAGAACTTACTGAACTCCTTATTGACATCAATGCCAGGGCAGCGCATCCACCCAATTTAATTTGGTCCGTGCCTGAACTTTCCCGATCTTACCTTTTATTGTTTGGTTCATCCTCTCCACTTTTCCTTGGATGATACACCAAAGGCATGTTTTAACCCCAACATCACTTCTACCTCCTGTAAATCTTTACTCTTAAAATGAGTCCCATTATCTGACCTAATCTTTCTAGGAAATCCGTGTATAGGAATATACTGGTTGATTAGGAACTTAATTACCATCTTTGCATCTTCTCTTTTGGCAGGGATTGCCTCCGGCCAACCTGTATACACATCTACTGCTACTAAGAGGTATCGATATCCCCTTAACCTCTCAATCATGTCTGTGTAATCAATTACAATTTCCTGCCCTAGTAAATTAGGCAATGGAAACTGTCCTTCGTGAGGTTTCACAGTCGCCTTGACATTATATGTCATACATATCTTACACTCTCGGATGTGATTCTCCACCATCGCCAGCTGGAAGGGGTGCCACCAATGTATCAAATACCTTATCATCTGTTTCTTCCCACAGTGGGTTAACCCATGTGCCTCCTCCAGGAGGGGTTTCATGAGTCCAGATGGTAATACTGGCCTACCGTCCATTGATCTCCACAGTCCCTGATCTTCGGTTGCCCCCCTTTCTTTCCATATCATCAATTCCTGGGGTGATGCCTTCACTTGTTCCTGAATTATTACTTCTACCTCACAATGTGCCATTCTCTCTGCTTGCATCATAATAAACTGAGGGCCGTACCCTGCTGCCCTTTTTGCAGCCATATCCACTTCCTGATTTCCCCGAGCTACCATCGTATCTGTTTTATCATGACCTTTACATTTAATAACTGCTATTGGCCTTGGTTTCAGGAGGGCCTCAGCCAATTTCCTAACATCCTTCTTGTGTTTAATTGGGGTCCTTGCTACTGTTAAAAACCCACTTCTAATCCATTGACTAAGCTCAACCTGTATTGTCCCTACCACATATGCCGAATCTGTATATATATTTACCTCCTTTCCTTCTGCCCATTCTAATGCTGCTATCATTCCCTGTAGTTCGGCCAGTTGTGCTGACTCCTTCCCTCTCACTGTCCCTGTAATAATTTCTTCAAATCCTTCTGTAGTTTTCCGTACTACCACATAGGCGGCTTTTAATCCGTCTGTGGTGTGTCTGTAACAACAACCATCTGTAAATAGGGTTTCGTCTGGCTCTCTCAAGGGTGTAGCCTGTAAATCAGGTCTTATTTTTAACATCCCTTAGTACCCTCTTTTCACAACAATGTGGTTCTCCCTCTCCCATATTTTCTCCCATGTTAATGCCTTCATGGGTAAACGTAATATTTGGAGCATTCAAAATCTTTTCCAGTCTTGTCTGCCTCAGTGACGTCATTGTAAACGCTGTCGAGCTCACAAATGCCACAATACTGTGTGTGTTGATACCGTCAGGGCATGTCCCATCACTATGTGTGCCACCTTTTGTAAAATTTTTGCTACCCCTACTGTATGTCTCATACATGGTGGGTGTCTGTCTTCAGTCAGATCCAGTGTGATACTCACATAC
Source organism: Narcine bancroftii (assembly GCF_036971445.1). NCBI lineage: Eukaryota > Metazoa > Chordata > Chondrichthyes > Torpediniformes > Narcinidae > Narcine > Narcine bancroftii. Next base: position 52,074,605 of record NC_091478.1, on the reverse strand, counting down.
ATGAGCACACATCTTCCGCCCCCTTTTTTCTGAAAAAGGACACCATTAATTGTGTGTGCTTTTTCAGAAACATCCAAAAAGAAAGGGTCTCTATAATTTGGAATCGCTAAAACTATAGCGGTAGTAAGAGCTTGCTTAAGTAGAATAAAACTCATCTCAGCCTGTGCAGTCCAATCCAGTGCAGCCCCCAGATTCCTCATCCCCTGCTCATTCACCAAAGTTCGCAGTGGATGTGTCAACTCACCATACGATGGGATAAACTGCCTACTATAACCCGTCAAGCCCAAAAACGAAAGCATTTCCTTAACTGTCTTTGGTTTTGGATGATGTAGTATTGTTGTTCGATGTACAGGGGATATTCCTGTACCTTTCGCTGAGACCATTCTTCCTAAAAAGGAGACCACTTGTCTGCAACATTGCAACTTTAAACGAGCCTTTAAAACCTGCCTTGAACAGCTGCATTAGCAGGAGCCTTGTGGCCTCCAAACAGGAGACATGATCAGGTGCTGCCAATAAGATGTCATCTACGTACTGGATCAGAATTAACCCACCTGGCAGTACTAGCCCCCCCTAGCTGTTCTTTCAAAACCTGATTGAAAATCCCTGGGGATAAGATAAAGCCCTGCGGGAGTCGAGTATAACGTAACTTTATACCTCTATACGTAAAGGAAAACACATCTCTTAATTGTTCTGCCAGCGGCAAACAAAAGAAAGCATTTGCTAAATCTATACAAGAGAACCACTTGTGGTCAGGGGTAAAAGCAGTCATGGCGGTATATGGGTTTGGTACCGGAACTGTGGGTGTTCGCACAATACCATTGATGCGCCTTAAGTCATGGGCCATCTGATATTTGCCCGTGTCCTGTTTCGGAACAGGTAAGATGGGAGTATTCCAACTCGAACACGAATGCTCCAACACCCCTGAATACATTAGGCCATCAATGGTATCTGCCAGACACACCTCAGCCTCGGGTTTATGGGGATACTTTGTCTGCCAAATGGGAGTATAATCTGAAAGTTCAAAGGTTATGGGATCAACATGCTGGCAAAAACCCACGTCTGCTGGTCCCACTGACAAAAGGTCCTCAGGGAGAGAATCTAACATAGGGGCAGAGTTGGGATGATCCATCCTTTCTCTACCATGAAAGCGTTCAATCTGTCTATGCTCAAAGAGATCATTTGAAGGGTACAAAATCCTGTTCACCTGACCAGATGGAGAAAACTGCACTGTCGGTATTTGAGTATCGGACCAGTCCCTCAAGGACATCAAGTTCCGACACATTGGTCCCAAATCTTTTGCCTGGTGATTAGTGCCAATTGCAAGAGTGACATGAGGAATGGCCTCACCGGCCATCCCATATCACTCAAGCTGCTCAGATGTCAGTGCAACTGTAGCGGCCACTCCTTCCTTTCCTAACACTATGTAGTCCAAATTAATTTCCTATTGCATGCCCTCTACCTCTTCATAAAAGGCATGCTGATAAATTTCATCCCCGTCTCTATCGTAAAAGAGGGTAACATGGAGGGGGTCCGAGGGAGGGGTATACGGGTGTATTGTCTGGATCCACGGCTTCCATTGATTATAAAGCTTTAACAGCCCTCCCTTCTGTGGGTCCTCCGGTTCCAGCAGTCCCCAGTAAATGTCGGCCCACAGTCCCTCAGACGAGGATCCTCCAGCTGCTGACAACAACATTTGAGAACCAGAACGAAGCGCAGTTAATGAACAGTTCACTGAATATCCATTTGGAAAGGTGACCTCTATTCCACTGGGTCCGCAAAGGACCGATGCTCCACACCTGATCACCAGATCTCTGCCCAAAAGATTAGTACGGCACATTGCTGACAGAATATATTGATGTGCGAAAGTCTGTCCTGCCACAGAACTGACTAGTGGTGTAGAAAATGGCAGATTTTCTGGTGTACCAGAGAACCCTATCAACTGGATGCTAAGGGATGATTTTTTAGATTGAAACTCAGCGCTGATAAGTGTTGAAAATCTGGCACCGGCATCTACTAAAAAGGATACTTCTGTGTCCATCACTTTTATCTGCAGGAAGGGGTCTGCCAACCCAGCCTGCTCCTGGGTGCTCAGGCCCCATCACTGCTGGCACCATTGCTCCTCCTCCTTTAGCAATGGGAATTGTCCTGTCGGAGCTATAGCCACATGGGGTGCTTGATGTACCGGAGGTGGTACTGATGATTTCTGGGGCTGTACCCAAGGTTCATATTGTAGCGGTCTATATTCCCTTCCGCATATTAGGGGGCACTCTCTTTTCCAGTGTCCTGGTTGACCACATCTAAAACATACGGATGGCGGCATTCGTGGAACACCCCGACGTCTCCCTCTTTCTCGGAATCCCCCCATTGGACCCCCAGTCCGGTTCCCATAGGTGGAACCTGATGGCCAAATTGGGGCTGGGTGCCAATACGTATTATTCCCTTGTGGTGGTTGCGGTGGCTGCTGAATCATCTGGTTTGCACTTTTTGAGGGATTTTTTTGTCTCGTTGGCCTTTTTCCTCGCCTCTTCCAATTGGAGCTTAAGTAGCTTCACTTGAGCAGACTCCATACTTTGTTTGTCCTCCTCTTGCTTAGCCCTATAACGCCTCATATGATGGGTCAAATGCTTTTCCCATTGCTCAGTCGAGCAACCAGGAATATCAGGGTTATTCTCTAACGCCTCCCTGACTACAGCTGGCAACCTGCTCATTACGGCAGACCTAAATAGTGTAGTTTGCAAGGGTTCTGTGGCAGGGTGTACTCCAGCTTTATCTTTCCAAGTCTCTTTACACTGATTCAAAAAGGTCCAGCATTTTGAATAAGAGATCCCATTCCAATCCGTCAGATACCTTTTCCACATCCAGGGTCACAGCCGGGCCCCTCTCATTTCTAGCTTGTGCCAGATGCATCATACTCAACAGTCTGCCAATGTTGTTTCCCATCTGTCTTTTTCTGTACAAAGCCACTTGGTATTTATTTATTAGCTTTGGCAGATGTTTTGCCAATCTACTTGTCAGGGCTTTGGCCAGAATCTTATAGTCTTTGTCCTTTTTAAGTATCATTGTAATGTCTCCAGTCGAAGAAAGATTCTGGGAGGGTATGAGTCTCTATTGCCTGGTCCACCACCTCCATATAGAGAGGCATCAATAAATCCTTATATTCCTTATAAAACTCAGGTTGAATCCTATCCTCCTCTGGAGACTTGTTAGTCTGCAGCAAATTTCATGCTTTCTCTAACTCTTCTTCCATCTAGGCCTTCCTGTTCTTCTGGTTCTAAATTTGGTAACTCTAATTTAGATAGGAACTCGCTGACTTTATCAGACCTCCTGTCAATTCTGATTTATATAAATCAGAGGTCCCATTAATCTCTTTTGGTCTATGGGTAATCCAATTTGTATCGCATTGATCATCCTTAAGGCCTATTCTGTCCTCAACTGCCAAGAGAGGACTTTATGGGCTCTCTCTCCCAATTCATAGTATTTTTGTTTTGACCGCATTATGGTCTTTTCCATACTATGTGTTTGGAGCATATTGTATTTCAGTTTTTTAAAATTTGTTAGAGTATTGTAATGGTCCTCTGAACCCAATTTTTGGAAATCCTTTTCTAGACAAATATGTCCCTCATATTTTTTTATTGTTTTGGTGTATCCAATTGTTTGCGCTCTTAAATATGCTTTGACATTATCCCATTAGAGGTACAATTGGTCTCGCAGAACATGTCTCTCTGCGCTCTTATAAAGCTACAAAACTCTAGCTTCTTTAACAGAAATGCATTAAAATGCCACCTGTTTATCATATCTTACTGATCTGGCATTTCTATTGTTAATGTCAGGGGTGAATGATCTGAGAGAAGTCTTGCTGTGTACTCAGCCTCCATGATCCTACCCTCTACATGGGCTGAAGCCAAGAAAAAAAAATCTATTCGAGAGTAGGAGTCATGTTGTCTTGAGTTGAAGGAATAATCCCTCTCCCTCAGATGTTTCCAATTCCACACATCTTACAAGTTCAGCTCTTCATACTGCCAATGGTTTAAGTATAGTCGTAATGATTGCTGTCGACAAAGATTTCGGGAGGGGATGGATCTATGTTGCCTGGTCAACCACTGCCTTTGTTTTAGTTAGTTACTTTGTTAACTTTGTCTAAGACAGGATCCAGACAAAAATTAAAATCTCCTCCAATCAGGATGTTCTTCTTTCCCTCTGACAATCTTAGGAAAATGTTCTGTATGAACATTTTGTCATCAAAGTTGGGGGCATACACGTTTACTAAGGTCCAGGATTCTGAATATATCTGGCAGTGTACCATTACAATCTTCCTGTTCTGTGTCTGTTCACATTCTCACTCTCACTGGAACTCTCTTCCCTATCAGAATTGCCACCTCCCCCCCCACCACCACCCACCTTTCATTTGAACTGAACGAGGAGGATATTACCTGGCCATTTTTAGTTTTTGGTGTTCCTGCTCTATTAATTATGTTGGTTGGCAAAAGGCCTGATCCATTCCCTTTTTTTAAAATGTGTGCCAAGACTCTTTTCCTCTTCATCGATCCGTTCAAGCCATTAATGTTAAAACTAAGGTACTTTATTCTCTTAGCCATAGCCTCAGAGACTCCCAGACTAGTCCCCATGCCTCCACCACCCCATATCCATCCCAGAGCTCTCCCTTTTCCCTTCTCGTTTCACATGCATTTTTATATACCCAATATTTATCCATCTTTACACCAAAATGCATAACATTCTCCAGTAATATGTTTGTTTCCATTCTTACTCTTGTTCTTCTTTCCCCCACCTCCTCTGAGTGCAGGTAATTCCTCAGCAAACTACTGTCTTTCCTCACTCTGCCAAAAAAATTCCTCCTCCCCCCCCACAATACCATTTGCAGAGTGGCTGGTTATCTCAGGATGCACTCATATCCTTTCTGCTTCACCAGCCTTTTGTGTTAATTCTGCAACCGTGGTTTTCTCTGGGGCCCAACTTATCCTAAATGTATTCCCTCTCCCTTAACAGTGCATCCAGCTCATCTTCTAGCCTCACTTTCTCCCACCCTGTCCTCAACTTCTGTCCAACCCGATAATCCTGAGTAAAATCGAGCTGGCTTATTCTTAGACTTATGGATGCTATAAACAAACTTAAACTGTATCAAAGAGTGTTGAGCACATATTGAAGTATTCACTAATTGGAGAATTTTCACCCATGTCTCTTGAGGTAAAGGGATCTGAAGTTTTCTTTCCCATTCATTCTTAATTTTATCAAATATCACTGGATGTATTTTCAGGATCAAATCATAAATTTTTGCTATTAAACTCTTCTAAAAAGGGTTTAAACATAAAATTTTATCAGTAGCTTCAGTCTGATGGAGTATCCAAAAAGTCAATAAAGTAACATTTAAAAAGTTGCTGATCTGTAGATATCCGAAAAAAATGTAATCTCAGCAAATTCTATTTATTAGGCCACTGTTCAAAAGACATGAAACAGTTATCCATAAATAAATCGTGAAAACATACAATTTCCTTCATGTTCCATAAAAGAAAAGCTTGATCAATTCGAGATGGTTGGAAGAAAAAATTAGATAGAATAGAACTTAATGAGATAAATTTGTTCAATCCAAAACATTACAAAATGGAAACCATATTCCTATTGAGTGTTTAATTATTGGATTCATCATTTGTTTATTTAATTTAGTGAGTGCATAGGGAACGTAGCCCCTAAAATAGAAGCTAATGAGAACACCTGCACAAACCCGCACTCAAGACTCACCCATCATGGACATTGAATTTCATCCAAACCTTGTGTCCAGAAAATTATTTACTGTGTGGCGACCAACATGTTTGGTGTTCAGGTGAATCGGTTCCAATTGTAATGCACGTGTGATCAGAGCAGCCTGCACCAAAGATGGTACCGGGGGCCAACCTCAAGGGACGGTGCTTGGTGCATGCCAAAACTTTTCAGAATCTGCCTCTGAAAAGGTAGCTCAAGCTACCTGCTCCCCATCTGAACTCTATTCACCTGTATCCTGGTGGAAATCTCCTCAATAGTGGAGCCACAGTTCTCCACGGCCAAGCTAAAGCATGGGGTAAGGCACCACATTCTGACCAAGGATCCCCGCTCCATGCCAGATCACGTCAACTCCCTCCCGAGAAACTCAGCCTGGTGAAGGAGTTTAAAAAGATGAGAGAGCTGGGGATTGTGTGAAGCCCCAACAGTCCCTGGGCCTCTCCCCTCCACATGGCACCCAAATCAGCAGAGGGTTGGAGACCATGTGGGGACTACCGCCACCTCAACAAGGCCACCATGCCTGATAGATATCCTATGCCCCACATCCAAGACTTTGCTGCCATCCTGCTCAGGGCATGGGTCTTCTCCAAGGTAGACCTCATCCAGGGGTACCATCAAATCCTAGTTCACTCCAGGACGTCCCCAAGACCACGATCATAACCCCCTTTGATTTGTTAAAATTCCTGCACATGCCCTTCAGTCTAAAGAATACGGCACAAACTTTCAGTGGCTGATGGGTGCAGTGGGCCAGGACTTCCCATTTGTGTTCATCTATTTGTATGATATCCTCGTCACCAGCTGCAGCCACAAAGACCACATCACCCACCTGAGACAACTGTGCATCTGCCTGAGTGATTTCGGGCTGATGATCAACCTCACTAAGTGTCAGTTCAGTCTGGATACCATTGACTTCCTGGGGCAGAGGATAAACAGGCACGGGGCCTCACTCCTCCCTGAGAAGGTTGAGACAGTCTGGTACGTCACCAAAATGATAAATGTTTACCACAAGTTCATACCGACAGTGGCTCACATCTCTTTGAGCAAGGCAAAAGTCATTGCTTGGGACAAGGAGTCCTCCAAGACATTCCAGAGGGCCAAAGATGCGCTGACCAATGCCACCCACCAGGTCCACCCCAGACTGGAGGCACCTACCGCTCTAACTGTCAATGCTTTTAGTGGACGTGCTAGAACAACTCAACGAGGGCCAGTGACAACCCCTGGCCTTTTTCAGCAGGCACCCCCACCCCAGAACTCAAATACAGTGCTTTTGACTAGGAGCAGTTAGCGCTATGCCTGGTGGTAAGACATTTCTGTTACTTTTTGGAAGGCGGCAATTCAGGGTTAACTGACCACACGCACTGACTTTCACCTTCCATAAGATATTGAACCTGTGGTCAGCCCTACAGCAGAGACTCTTGTCCTATGTGTCTGAATTTAACATGGACATGAAAGTGTGTGTGTGTGTGTGTGTGTGTGTCTGTGTGTGTGAGAGAGTTTGTGTGTGTGTGTATATATGAGTGAGAGTGTGTGTATCTATGTGTGTGTGTGTTCATTGAAGATGGTTCTTTTTCACTGTCCAGTCACTGTTCACTTCTCCCCACGATCGAGTCAATACATGTCCTGTAGCAAGGGGTTGATTACATGGTCCTCACCAAAGTGCAGCAGCAGGACCCTGAGATCCCTGCTTACACGACAGCCGTCTCCAGTCTCAGGGTGGAGGACGTCCCTGTTGGCCCAGGTAACCTGACACTGCTGTGGGATGTTTCTACCAGCAGCCCCCACCCCATCGTCTCAAGGCCATCCACAACCTGGTACACCCCGCCATCCATGCCATGATCAAAATGGTGGCCAACAGGTTTGTCTGGCAAGGTCTACGTAAACAGGTCAGCCAGTCGGCTAGGACTTGCACGAACTGTCAGTCCTCCAAAGTTCAGCTCCACACCAGAGCAACCACAGACGTTTGAACCGCACAGGTTCAGCTACATGCACAGTGGGAAGACTGGGAACTCTGGCAGGAACACTAGCCATCTCGAGGTTGGCGCTCTGATGACACAGGGCCCTGACGTCAGGGCCTGGGGCCCATATTAGCAGAGCTGCCAGAGCAATAAATTTGTCTTCGATTTTGATTCCAAGTGTCTTCCTTCCACACTCGCTGTAGCACGTACGCTACAAAAGTAAACTTTTATTGAGATTCAATTTAAAGCCAGTGTTATGAGCCCAAAGAACTCAAAAACCAGCAGCAACAGAAATTGACCAAGATAATGGCTACTTAAATAAAACTGCTTTTATTTCCTTAATTCAGAATAATAAGATCAATGTTCAATTAAGTTATTTAACTTAATCCCCTCCTAATTCAGTGTGTGCGTGTGTGTGTGTGAAAGAAAGTGTGTGTGTGTGTGTATATATGAGTGAGAGTGTGTGTATCTATGTGTGTGTGTGTTCATTGAAGATGGTTCTTTTTCACTGTCCAGTCACTGTTCATTTCTCCAAGTTCATTGGTATCAGACCGTTTTCAGCACTGTGCACAGAATTAAACAGGCATTACATTCAACTGGCTTTGGTGCCTCAACTTAAATTGTTACCAGACAGGAAGGTCTTTGGTGGGTACAGAGAGAGGATTGTTGTTTGTTGGACATGCAAACTGATTTCCTTCAATAAGCAACCAAAGGGTATTTCCAAAGAAATGTGCCTTCTTCCAGATTACTGCCAAAAGTTCTTCTTTTCCCCTATTTCAGGAGAAACACTACAACCAGCCACTACTGAGATGTCAAATAGGCTGAACTCAGGACTCAAAACCCATCTTGAAATGAGGTCTTCAGCACCTTTCATTTTCCCAGCCTTCACTGCCTGCTGCAGCTTTTTATCTCCCTCACTCTCTTTCTGGCTCCGTTTCTGTTTCTGTCATGTGATGTTTGCTTGCGAAAAGTGCCCTAAACTACCTAATCTTATTTCCGCTTTATAAACATATATTATATTAACTTATTCTGTTATACCAGAAAAATGACTAAACTGAACAAGTAGTAACAGTTCTGCAGGGATAGATTTCTCAGAGTAAGAAGTTTACAGTAACAAGTCATTTGCATATGGTGAGACTTTATGTATCCCATCCCCTCGAGCGATTACCAGGGGTTCCAGGACGATGTGAAATAATAAACGGCTCAAAGGACAACCATGTCTAGTACCTTAAGCCTAAAAAAAAGGGGGATCTCTGATTATTATTGGACAAAGAAGCCAAAGGCGAGTGCTATATTAGTTTTATGCAAGAGATGAATTTTGGACTAAAATTAAATGTTTCAAGCATATTAAATTAATATTCCCATTCAACTCTGTCGAATGCCTTCTCAGCATCAAGGGAGATAACACATTCTGGAATTTTAGATGAAGGAGAATGTACAATATTGTCAGACGTACATCTATTCTTAATAAAACCTGTTTGATCTGTATGTACCAACTGAGGTAAATTAGTAACTGAGGTAACTGAGGCTAATCTATTTGCCAATACTTTAGCCAAATTTCAACTAAATTCAAGTCTTTCATCAAACCTCCCATTTGTGTCGCCGTCTTTGATTTTCTTATACTTTTCAGTGATCTATCCAGTAATGGATCCAAAGCACAATTAAAATCCCCTCCAATCAAAATATTTTCATTGGCCTGATTTAATGTTAAGAAAGCCTCAGATATAAATCGATCATCATCCACATTAGATGCATAAATATTCAACAATGTCCATGGTTCTGCAAAATTTTTACAATTCACCATCAAAACCCTACCAGCAATCTCCGTAAATGATTCCAACTCAAATCATAGTTTCTTACAAATCAGAATCACTACACCCCTTGTTTTAGAATTAAAAGAAGCAATCAAATATCCAATCCAATCTCTCTTCAATTTTAAATGTTCTTTTTCAGTTCTTTTTCAGTGTGTTTCTTGTAAAAAGACAATATCAACTTTCAAATTAAGATGGTCTGATAAAATTAAATATTTAGGGGTAACTGTGAATGCAAATTATCAATCTTTATATAAATTAAATTATGTACCTTTATTGAAAAAGATTAAAATGGATTTGATTAAATGGAAAGATCTTGCATTAACATTGTAAATTGTCAAGTAAATTGTATTAAAATTAATATTTTTCCTCGTATTCAATACTTATTTCAGTCAATTCCATGTTTACTTTCAAGGGTTATTTTTTCAGGATTTGAATAAGCTGGTGAGGAAATTTTTATGGAAGGGAAAATTAACTTAAGTAGCTTTACAGAAATTGACATGGAAATATGCACTAGGTGGACTTCAGTTGCCTCATTTTCAAAATTATTATGAAGCTTCACAGTTGAAGTTTGTTAGTAGAATGATGGATATTAATCAGCCTCCTAGTTGGGTCAAGGTGGAGTTAGCTGTATTTCTGAATTTGATGTTCACCAGTTTATACACAAGTGGAATTTGAATATATTCCAGGGATATGAAACATTTGTTAAAGATATGGGTTAAAAGAAATGATGTTATAGGAACAAAGGGTAAATTATCAATCCAAACTCCATTATATCAAAATCAGCTGATATCGCCTCAAACCGTGCATCTTGGCGCCTCACAGTTTGGCGGGCAGCAACCTCCTTTGAAGAAGACCGCAGAGCCCACCTCACTGACAAAGGAGGAAAAACCCAACACCCAACCCCAACCAACCAATTTTCCCCTGCAACCGCTGCAACCGTGTCTGCCTGTCCCACATCGGACTTGTCAGCCACAAATGAGCCTGCAGCTGACGTGGACATTACCCCCTCCATAAATCTTCGTTCGCGAAGCCAAGCCAAAGAAAAAAAGAAAAGAAAGAAATTCTCGGGATATAAAAGTGATTCAGGATTGTTTTGTTTCTTTTAATCAATTGAAGGTGAAATTTGGTATACCAGTAAATTCTTTATTTGCGTATTACCAACTTAAAGCTTTGATAAGGGATAATTATGGTAAAGAAATGAGTTTACCTAAGTTAAAGAAATTTGAATCTTTGATTTCCTTTATAGCAAAGAGAGGTTTTATTTCAGATATGTATCGATTATTACAGGAAACTATGGATAAACCAAATTTGGAGAAATCTCAAAATAAATGGGAAAGTGATTTAACTTATATTATACCTCAAGAGGATTGAGAGGTTATGTGTCGTGAAGGGGTAACTAAATTGAATAATGTAAGATATGGTTTGGTTAATTAAAATTTTTTACATCAGTTATATTTAACTCCTGAGAAATTGAAAAAGTACGAATTTAGTAATTTGGATATTTGTCTTAGATGTGGGTTAAGTACTGGAACTTTTTTGCATGTAGTTTGGTCCTGGGATAGGGTACAACCATTTTGGGAAAAAGTTTGGTTAGTTTTGGAGAAATCATTTAAAATTAAATTACCATTAGATTCAGAGATTTTTTTTCTTGGGTTATATGCTTTTCTTTGACTGGTTTGGACAATGTAGAGATTAATATAACTCGTTGGCATAATGATTTGAGATCGTATTGAGATCGTATTTATATGGAGAAAATAACATAATTTACATGATAATTACTCTTTTTTTGTTAAAATGTGGTCATCTTATTTAGAATATATAGGTTTGGAAAAAATATTATATAGGTTTTATATTTTCTTATTTTGGCTCCCCTTGAGGGGGCTGCCTGAGGTGGGGGGGGAGGGAGAGGGGGTTATATTGTATAAAAATCTTTTTTTCTGTTGTTGATATTGATTTTATGTTGATTTTAAAAGTATTAAATAAAGTTTTTTAAAAAAAGGAGAATGTACAATATTCATTAACCTCTGAATATTGAAATACGAATAAAAATTCTTAATAAATCCGGTCTGATCTTTAGAAATTTCCCCCTCACTCTTCACCCTCTCTCAGCTTCTCTCCACTTCTCTCTCCCTGCTTTCTCTCTCCCCTCTCTTCCCCATCTCCACCCCTCTTCCCCTCCTCTCTGACATCCCTCTCACATACACTTTCCCTCCGTCTTTCTCCCGTCTGTTCCACTCTCACCTCTCTCCCCTTCTACCTCCTCCCCCTCACTCTTTCCCCCTCCCTTTACTCACTCTATCCCTCTTCCCTCTCTCCCCACATTTCTCTCCCCTCTCCTCCTTCATTCTCCTCTCCCCATCTCTACCCCTTCTCAATCCCTATCTCTTCCCCCTCCGTCCCTGTCTCCCCTCTCCCTCACTTTCCCCTTCCCTTTTCTCCCCACATTTCTTTCCCACTCTCTTTCCCCTCACTCCTCCCCTTCTCTACCTCTCCCCTACCTCCCTCTCCCCTCTACCTCCCTCTGCTGTCACTGCTCCCTACACTCTCTTCCCCTTTTTCTCTCTCACCCCTCTCCCGGCCCCCTTCTCTCTCCCCACTCACTGCCCACCTGCACCTCTAAACCCCCACTCTCTCCTCACACCCCTCTCACACACTCTCTATTCCTTTCTTCCCCTACTTTCCTCCCCACTCCTTCTACCCTCTATGCCTTTCTCTAAGCCCCATCCCACTCTTACTTCCTTTTTCTCTGCTCTCTACTCCCTTTTCCCTTCCCACCTCTGTCCCCTCTATCCAAATTACACCCACACTCTCCCCTGCCCTGTCTCCCCATTCCTTTTCGCCCCTCCCTTTCCCCATCTCTACCCTCTCTCCCCTTCTCACTGCCCCCTCTCTACCCCCTCACTGCCTATCTTCCCCCTCTCACCCATCTACTCTATCCCTTTCTATCATCCTTCTTTCCCCTCTCCCCATTCCTCCCTCTCCCCTTTCTCCCCTACTCTCAACCCCCTTCTTTCCCTCCCTTATCTCACCCCCTTCTCTCATGCGCTTCCTTACCCTCTCACTCTCTCCCCTTTCTCCCCCTCTCTGCTTCCCTCCATTCCTTTCTCTCTACTCTCCCCATCTCTCTCCCTGACAGTCCTCCTCTCTGTATCTCCCCACCACCCCCCTTCTCTTCCCGATGTTCTCTTCCCCCTCTCCCTTTTCTCCTTTCCCATCCCCTCTCTCTATCCCCGGTCTCCCACTTTCTCCCTCCTCTCTCTCCCCACTCTCAACCCCTCTCTCTCCTCATTCTCTCAACTTCTTTCTCGCCTTCTCTCCCCCTCACTCTCTCCCTCTATCTCTACCCCAATGGATTGCAAATTAACTCCCCTTCCTGATTTCCAAGAGACGTTCCAGAGCAGAAAACTCGCAGGTCTTGCATTTTAAGGAGGTTTATTGAGTCTCAGGGAGGGTGAGGGTTTGCTCTCTGTTAGAAAGGGGAGGGGTGGGGAGAAATGGGGACAGGAGATGAGAGGTGTGGAAAGAATGCATTCCAAGCTTGCAGAACCATCTGTCCCTCTCGTTAGCGGAAACAGCAGCGGTGATGTGTTGTTGAGCAAACTCCTCCCACCATCCCCACGGGGCAGGGGTCCAATTGGCACTTTCCCCCAATCAACTCGCACTTCACCCTACTGGCCCCTGTGGAGAGAGGAATTGTGGGGGATGGGGAAAGAGTCAGAGAGATGGGGAGGGAGAGGTGGGGAGAATGAGGGGGTGGGGGGAGAGAGAGAGGGGAGAGGGAGGTGGGGAAATGGAGGGGGCAGAGGGCAAAGAGAGTCGAGAGAGAGGGTAGAGAGGGTCAAGAGAGAGAGGAGGGAAGAGGGTGAGGAGAGAGGAGGGAGAGATGGAAGTTATAGATGTGGGGCAGGGATGATGGGCAGAGGGGGAGAGAGGGGAATAAAGAGAGTGGGGAGGGAATATAGAGTGAGGGGAGAAAAAGAGGTGAAGATGGAGGGAGGGAGGGAGAGTGAGGGGGATACAAGGGGGAGAGAGAGGTGGGTGAGAGATGGGGACATCGGGGGGGGCGGGAGGTCAAAAGAGATAGGGGAGAGAGAAGGGGTGGGATAACATAGTGACATGTCCATTATCTCTACCCTCATTCTTCCCTTACTCCCCTCTCTCCTTCTCCCCTTCTCTCCCCTCCTCTGTCCCTCCTCATTCTTCCCTCGTTCCTTCCCTCCCAGACTCTATCCCTTCTTCTTCCCATCTCTCTCCCCTCTTGCTCACACTCTCTCCTTCTCCCCTCCCTCTCCCTCCCCTCCCTTTCTCATCTTTCTCCCCATCTCTCTCCCCCTGTTCCTCCTTGCGGCTCGTTGTTGAACAATGAACCTCCAAACCCCTCTCTATCCCGCTCTCTCTCCCCACCTCTCACTGTCGAACATTGAACCCTGCACCCCCCACTCCCAGATCACTTACAGCTCGACTTGAAGCTAGCAGAGTGTAGGAGTAGAGTGCACAGGATCAATAGGGCAACTCCTTTTGGTGCCATAGTCAGAGTGCCTGAAGACGAGTTAGTGTTCCCACGGGTGGAACGCTGGCTATGTTCAGGGCAAAGTGAACCTCAGCCAAAAACCACCCTCTGCTCCACCCCTCCTCCTGCCTCCATTGCCCTGTCTCCTCCCTCTCGACCGAGCACCCAGAATTCCGTCTCCAAATTTTTATTGAATGTCCACTGCAGTTCGTTCCACACTGTTTGAAGAAATTCCCCCTCGTTAACCCATGTCCTCTGGTCTGTATATCACCTAACCTCGGGAAAAAGCCTACATATATTTACTCTGTCATACCCCTCAAAATTTTAAATTTGTCTATCAAATCTCCCCTCATTCTTCTGTGTTCCAGGGAATAAAGTCCATATCCTGAACCATAGAACATTACACAGAAGCAGGCCCGTTTGGCCTTTCTAGTCTATGCCGAACCATTATTCTGCCTAGTTCCACTGACCTGCACCCAGTCCATAGGCTTCCATACCTCTCCCAATGACGTACCTGCCCAAATTCTTCTTCAATATTAAAATTGAGCCAACATTCACCACTTCATCTGGCAGCTCATTCCACACTCCCATCGCTCTCTGCGTGAAGAAGTTCCCCCTAAACTCTTCCCTTTTCACTTTTAACCCATGTCCTCTCGTTTGTATCTCACCTAGCCTCCGTGGAAAAACCTCTGTCTACACACCTCATAATATTAAATACCTCTATCAAATCTCCTCTCATTTTTCTATGCACCAGGGAATAAAGTCCTAGTCTGTTTAACTTTTCCCTGTAACTCAGTTTCTGAAGTCTGGGCAACATCCAAGTAAATCTTCTTTGCACTCTTTCTGTTTTTATATCCTTCCTACAGTTATGTGACCAAAAATATACACAATATTCCAAATTCACCCTCACCTATATTTTCCTCGACTTCACCAAGTCCCCCATACTCAGTACTTTGATTTATGAAGGGCAATTTGCCAAAAAGCTTTCTTTACAACCCTGTCGACCTGTAACACCACTTTCAGGGAATTATTCCCATATCCCTCCATTCTACTGCACCCCTCAGTGCCCGACCATTCATCCTCTATGTCCTACCTTGGTTTGTCCTTCCAAATAGCAGCACCTCACACTTCTCTGCATTAAATTCCATCTGTTATTTTTCAGCTCATTTTTCCAGCTGGTCCAGATCCAAGCTACGAAAACCACTTTTTCTGTCCACAACACCTCCGATCTCTGTGTCATCAGCAAACATGCTGATCCAATATACTACATTATCATTGATATAGATGACAAAAAACAATGGTCCAGCACCAATTCCTGAGTCCTCCAGTCCGAGAAGCAATCATCCACCACTACTCTCTGGCTTCTCCTGTCCAGCTATTGTCAAATCTATTTCACTACACACCATGAATACCTAATTTGTGAACATTCTTGACTCACCGCCCACACGAGACCTTGTCAAAGGTCTTGGAGACAACATCCACAGCCTTTCCTTCAACTTTCCTCATATCCTCCTCAAAAAACTCTCATACGATTGGTTAGTCATTGAACATTCCTGCACAGTATAACCCTTTGGCCCACAATGTTGTTCTGACATCTATAAACCTACTCAACTACTTCTCCTTCCTTCCCTCACACCTCCATCTCACTTACATCCATGTGTCTGTCTGAACCTTTTAAATGTCCCCTGTTGTACCAGCCTCCACCACCACCCCATCAGTGTGTTCCCGGCACACACCACTCTGTGGAAATAAAACCTCCCCCAAAATTTTCCTCCCCTCACCTTGGACTGATTTCCTCCTGTGTTTTCTACTCCCACCCTTATCTATGCCTCTTGTAGACCTCTATTAAGTCACCTCTCATCTTTCTTTGCTCCAAAGAGAAAAGCACCCCAGCTCTGCTGACCTTGCCTCATGAGACATTTTTCTGCAATCCACACAGCATCCTGATAAATCTCCTCCGTACCCTCTCCATAGCTTCCACATGCTTCCTGAATGAGATGACCAGCACTGAGAAGAATATTGCAGCAGAGATTTGTGGTGTTGCAACATGTCTTGAAATCAGTTCCCCAACTAATGAAGCCCAACATCCCATAGGCTTTCTTAACTATCCTATCAACCTGCATGGCAAGCTTTTTGGCAAATTGCCCTTCATAACCCAAACCCTTACCCTCTGCTTTTCTTCCATCCATGTGTCTAAGAGTTTTTTAAATGCCCCTAATGTTCCAACCTCCACCACCACCCCTGGCAAGGCATTCCAGGCACCCACTATCCCCTACTATACCCTTGACATGTGAGGGGTTGCATTTTGGAAGGATAAAGTCGGGCACCCTCGATAAACAGTTGGGCACTAAGGGCTGCAGTTGAACAGAGGGATCTGGGAACACAGGTACACAATTCCCTGAAAGTGAAAGTAGTGTCACAGGTAGACAGGGTTGTAAACAGCTTTTGGTAGATTAGCCTTCATAAATCAAAGTACTGAGTATAGGAGTTGGGATGTTATAGTAAATTTGAATAAGACATTGATGAGGCCAAAATTGGAGTACTGTGTGCAGTTTTGGTCACCAAACTATCAATAAGATAGAAAGAGAGCAGAAAAGATTAACTAGGATGTTCAGACTTCAAGAAATGAGTCACAGGGAAAGGAGAAAGTTATCCCCTGGAGCGTAGAAGAATGAGGGGAGAGTTGATAGATATACTTAAAATTATTAGGGGGGATAGAGTAGATGTAGGTAGGCTTTTTCCACTGAAGATAGGTGATACAAACTAGAGGTGATGGGTTAAAGGTGAAATGGGAGTAGTTGAGGGGGAATATTAGAATTCAAACAACATTAAAGCACAGTAGAGGCCTTTCAGCCCTCAATGTTGTGCAGACCTCGATATAACGACCCCAAGATTACTAAACCCTTCCCAGCCTGTAACCCTCTATTTTCCCACGAGCCTCTCGAAGTGTTTCTTAAAAGCCCCTATTGAAGCAGCCTTTACCAAGGCATCAGTCACAGACCATTAATCAGTTACATCAGTCCCTGCTCAGGGAACATGGTGTTCCTCATATTCCTATGGTCCAGGGGCAGACGCCTCAATGTCTCCCCTCTCCTGCAGCGCCCTGGGTCACTGACGCTTCCCCACCAACATAACCATATGTCATTGAGGGAGAGAACGAGAGATTCCTAATCAACCTTCCACACCTCCCACCCCCACCCCTAGACACCTTGCACAACATGGCACTGACTGCTGCAGACCTGGTGTCTGTGGGATCTTCCTGTCCTCCTTCCCCTCGATGACCTATTTAGTGTTCAACTGTGGCACAGGGAGGAGGGAGAAGGGAGATGGAGGGGGAAATGAGAGGGAGGAGAGGGGAGAGGGAAGGGGGAAATAAGGAGGGAACTGGGGAGAGAGGGGGGAGGGAAGAGTGAGGAATGTGGAGGGAGAGGGGATGTGGGACAGGGAGGGTGGTCCTACTCTGCACGAGGGCCCTGGCTTGCATTGGAGGCCTGCTCCAGCTGGGAGCCCAGACCCTCCCCTGGGACTAGAACCAGGACTGTTGTGGTCATCACAACCCCCAGCCCCCTCAGTGCCGCACCTCTCTCTCTCTCCACATCTCGCGCTTCTTTCACCCCTCTCTTCCCCTTCTCTTCCAACCCTTCTATTTTCCCTGCTCTTCCCCCTTTTCCCCTTCTCTCCCCTCCCCATCTCTCTCCCCCTCTCACACCTCCTCACACACAACTCTTTTCACACACCACACCCACTCTCTCTAACTCTCCCCACCTTCCCCCTCACACTCCCCCCTCTCTCAACCCCCTTCTCTCTCCCCCCCTCCACATCTCTCACCCCACATTCACACCTTGACCCCTTTCCCCCTCTTTTTCCACAATTTATTCCCCCCCCCCACCTCTTTCCACCCTCTCCTACCCCCACTCTCCCCCTCTAAACCCTCTCTTCCCGATTCCTGGTTCCACTCATCTCTCTCTCCTCACTCTTTCTGAAACCTTCCCCTTGCCAAATTCTATCCCCCTCGCCAATTTCTATCCCTCTCTCTCTCTCCCCCTCCCCAATTTCTATCACCCTCTCCCCCCAATTTTTATCCCTCCCTTTCCCCTCCCTTTCTCCCCCTATTTCCCCCCTCTAACTCCTCCCTTCTTCCCTCACTTCCCCCCTTTTTACCCCTCTACCTCCTCATTCCACCATCTGTCTACTCCATTCCCCTCTTCTCTACAGCCGCTCATTCAAAATCCCCCCACTTATTTCTCCCCTCTTCCCCCTCACTCCCCATTCTCTCTCCCTCTCCTCTTCCCAACCATTCCCCCTTCTGTACATTATTATCCCCTTTCACTCCCCTCTCTTTCACCCTCTAACCCCTCTCTTTACCCCCTTCCCCTGCTCTTTTCCTAATTATCCCCTCTCCCTCTCTCCCACTCTCTTCCCCTTTCTTTCCTCCCTATTTCCCCATTCCTCCCCGCTCCTTCCCCTCCACTATTTCCCTGTCTTTCCTTCCCCCTCACTCCCTCTCTCCCCCTCCCTATCTCCATTTATCCCCCTCTCACCCTCTATTTCCCTCCTCTCTTTCCCCCTCTTTTTCCCTCACTCTAACCCCTCCCTTCTCCATCACTTCCCATCTCTCTCTGCCCCTCTTTAATCCCCCAGTCCCCCTTCTATCTACACTACCTCTCTCTATATTTCTGCCTCTCTCTACATGGTCTCAGTCAAAACCTCTCTCCCACAACCACTCTCTCACCACCCTCCCTCCCCCTCCTCCTGTCTTTCTCAACCACACCCCTTCTCCCCTCTCTCCTGCTACTTTCTCTCCCCCTCCCCTCCTTTTCTCTCTCCTTTCTGTTACCTCTCTCATCCTCTTTACCCCCTTCCCCTGCTCTTTTCCTCATTTTCTTCTCACTCCCCCTCTCTTTCCCTCCTTTCTGACTGGGGGTCGGTGACTAGTGGAGGGCCGCAGGGACCTGTTCTGGGACCCCTGCTTTGTGGTTTTTATAAATGAACTGGATGAGAGGTGGAAGGATGGGTCAGTAAGTTTGCAGATGACACGAAGGTTGAAGGAGTTGTGGATGGAAATGAAGGTTGTCGAAGGTTACAAGATGATATAGACAGGATGCAGAGTTGGGCAGAAAAGTGGCAAATGGTTTTCAATCTGGATAAGTGCGAGGTGATGCTTTTTGGACGGACAAACCAGAAGGCTGAGTCCAGGGTTAATGGAACAGTACTTAGGAGTATGGATGAACAGAGGGACCTGAGGGTTTACATTGTAAGGTAAAACATCATGAGATGGGAATGTGTAAGGAGTTACCCTGTGCAGGGCTGTAACAAGATGTGAATGCATCCTTGTACTTACAAGATAAGAGAGACATTGATGGATTGAGAGGCAGGAAGCTAGCAGGGAAAGGATAGCAACAGTTTTAGTCATTGGACAAGTAATGATATGATGATGTTCTAAGCACGTATCCAAGGGTATAAAAAATCATCATTTTGCTGATAACGGCAGAATGCATTCTCCGACTAACATGGTTAGTTGCAAGTGTTACAATCCGGTAATAAAGAACAAAGAACCCTGATTTCGACTCAGTCTGGTGTTTGTCTCACTCATTCATGAACAAAGCAGACCTAACAATTTGGTGACCCCGACGTGATGGGTGAGTGAACACTGGACGACGGTTTCTGTTTTTTCTGACAATCATCTCAGCCGGCTGATAAAAAGGTCCAGAGAAGCCTGTTTTAACAAAATTCTCTTTTTTTTTAAAATCTTTATGATTGTCAGTAAGAACTGGAGATCGGACAAATTAGACGACCACAATTGAAGGTCGCATGCCAGGATTGTAACACGTAAGTGATTACAGACAAGATAAAAGTCCTTAAGGTGTTTAAATGACATTTATTAAGTGCTTCGCAAGAAACTACTAGAGTTTAAAAGTCTTTATTGTGTCGTTGCAAAGTCCAATAAAGTGAGAAGGTGGTCTATAAACAATTGAGGACCTGAGTTTTCTGCCCTAAACTGGTTATTAAGAGGAGAAATCTCCCACGTGAAGGTTGGGCTTTGAAAGAAAACAAAGGTTCAGGCTTATTGGCCTCAATTGTATCTGAGAGACTGACTTATAAATGTCCGGTAGGTATGATAATGTCTGTACACTTGAGAAGTTAAGAATTTATTTCCCCAATTCGCCGTGGTGGAATACCACAGCAGACACTAGAGACCTTGAGACAACAAAAAAAGTACTCAGGGACGCCTGCCTGGTGAACAAGAACGACGACAGAAGGCTGCGACAGCTGTGTCCGGATCAGGTAGGAGATATTAATGAAAAAGTTGACAAACTCCTAAGAGACACCCGGTTTATTCGAAATACTTTTGATAAGTTAAATGAGGGTATTCCCAACATCACCAAGGAGATAAAGTTACGTAAATTCATAGATTGGTACAGGGAAACAGGACAAAAGTATAGCCCAAATATTTGGTTTTCTAGTTGTAATTTAACTTTCAGACCCCTTTGGGAAAACAGAGAGTGGAAAACGAGCAATCAGAGTATACAGGACAGTCTGAAGTCAATTGGAGGACAAGACTTAGAGACTGTTCCTTTAAAAGATATTAGTCATCCAGCTTGCAAGGAGACATTTTTAAAAGCAATTTTCGTTGACATAGATCCCCTAAACGGACAAGAACCTAAATTAAAACAGGCATTAGAAAGCGGTCCCGCAGCTATGGCTGTACAGTTGCCTGCTAAGACTTTTGACCAAGTTATTAAGGAAATTAATCAGGAATTAGAGGAGCGAAATACCAGTAATGCGGCATTGGAAAAACAAAAAATGCTCCGAAAATGTGTAGACCGCTGGAGGAAGAGGGGTTGGTTACCCGGGGGCACTGAGATGTTCCTGACAGGTGAGGGAAACAAAATTTTAAAACGTAGAGTCTTAGACAAGCTGGAAGAAATAAAACGGGACACAGAAAACAAAATCTTTAATCGCGAGTCAGCAAAAAAGAGGGTGAGAGACAAGGAGATTCAGTACCGCGATGTCCTAGCTCTATTTGAAGAATTTGGTCTCCCTGGTAACCCACCTGTTACTGCCCCTGTAGAAATAGCTTGTAGACCCCCGCCCTATACATATGTGGAGTCAAAAGGTGCCCCTGGCACCCCAGATGGGATCCTGGAGTCACGTCCCTTATATCCAGATATTGAGACACTGGGGTGTGACAAGAACCTCGGGAATAGGGACACATCAGACGAGGTACAGGCCCCTTTAATAAAAATAGAAGGGGGAGTAATAGATGTAGAGACCCCTCTGGAGTCCAAGAAAATAGAAAAGGAGTTAGAGATACAGAAATGGAACATGAAAAAGGTTCAGGATAACATTAAAAACTTAAACAGAGATATTAATGTGCTGGGGCAGATCAGTGAGGATCAAAAAGAATTAATGGTAGGTGTATTGAAGGAAGTGGAAAAGATAACTACAACACTGTCAGGAGAAATTAAAGCTGAAGGAATGGTAATAGGAGTAAAGGACGAAAAGTGTAGTACAGATGAGGAAACGAGATACGATCCACCATGGGAGGAAAGTAAAAGGAAAAGACTCGGGAGGGAGAAAAATAGACATGCCTACCTGGACATAGTTAGGACAAAAGAGAAAGATGTGAAACAACTAAACTATGGCCGAAAAGATTATCTTAGAGATGAACGTGACCAATATACCTTTGACCCTGAGACATTGGAAGCTGATAGGGACAGTGACAGTGACGAAGAAGAGTCAGAACAAGGTGGGATAAATAAATGCATGCCAAGAGTAAAGAAGGAGCAGAAATCCCCAAAATTGAGATATCAATGCCCATTACTGATCACGGGACGGGGAACTCAAAAATATTTACCCTGGTCACGAATGGACTTAGAGAGTTTAATGAAAAAACTACCTCCGTTGAGTAATGGGGCTAGTCCATGGATTTCTTGTTTTGAGCGAGAAACCTGCCAAGAACAATTAGCACTCGCAGATGTCAGAACTATCATGATAAAATTAAAGGCAGAAGGGGCCCTGAAGCAAATAGAGAGAATTGTAAGAAGCAGTAAATTGGGGGATGAAATAGAATTTAACCCACTTCGGAATAAATTTTGGGAAGCACTTAGAGAAACATTTCCTACACCCTATAGTTTGGATGCCTTGGTAACCCTTCAACTAAAGGAAGGAGAGACTGCACACGAGTATTTCACTCGAGCATGGGACTTATGGGAAACAGGGACTGGAGAAAGACCCGACCACAGCCCCTTAGGAAGGGCTCACTTTCGTAATGGGATAATAAACGGACTACCTGCTACGGTTCAAGCAAAATTAAGGGACATTGTGGGATTAGAGACAATGTCAGAGGATTTGTGGAAAAGACACCTGACACATGCAATCAAACGACATCGTCAATCAGAGCATGCTAAGTCAGAAAGTGCGTCCCAGAAGGAGGTGGACAAGACAACCGATAAATTGGTGAGAGCCATAGAACATATAGGGGTTAAATTAGCGGCCCAACAGATAGTCCCACAGGTCATGGGGCCAGTGATAAATCCGGGACCCCAAGTAAGAAATGGTTGGGAAAGACAGCTAGGTACAATGTATAGAGGGGAACATGCAGTATGCTGGTACTGCCAAAATCCTGGACACTACCAGCGGAACTGTCCGGAGGCTGGGAGAGCAAGGGGAAAAAGATTACCCTCTATTAGAGGCTATCGGGAAAGAGGAGGAAACTTAAGAGGACAAGCAAGGGGTAGGGGTGGACACATTGATGGGCCCCAGAGAATCGGGGGGTGGCAGAGTGATCAACAAGTCCAGGCACCTCAGTGTAATGACTATATTGAGGAAGGTGCTGAATTTGATTATTGAAGGTGCCCAGGAGAATCAAAAATCACGCCTCCCTGGGAGCCACCAAAAATTTGGGGGACGGTAAATGGAGAAAAAATTGAATTTATGGTTGACACAGGGGCAGCAGTTACGACAGTGATTAAAAAACCCCCAGGGAGCACATTTTCGGGCAAAACATTATCTACAATAGGATTCTCCGGGATAAGGGAAACACAGCCCTATACAGATAACATCGACATGACATTTGGACGACAAAGGGTTAAAACGCCTGTCCTGGTTGTGCCAAGTTGCCCCATTAATTTATTAGCAAGGGACATTCTTACCAAACTAGGAATAACCATACAATGTTCTGAGAAGGGCCTTCGGTTAACATACCCAGGGGATACAATAAGAAGGGGAGGACAGTTTATAGTAATGACCCCATCTAACGCTTCAGAAGACTCTGTGGAGGTTAGTATTTTCTGGAGTCGGCTACTGTATGATGAACCAGGCCCAGGGCTGATTAAACAGTTTTTTGAGTGGAGGGCCAGTATTCCTCAGTATGGGGATTACCATTATCCACTAGATCCTATGCATGTTACATTAAACTACACCATCCACCCGGACCAGGAATATGAGGAGAGGTGGGACTCTCTAAAAGAAGGGAAGACAGAAACAATACAGAAACATTTATCTTTGTAGGTAAGGAGGGAATAGCTGCTATGGTTGTCATGACAGAAGAACAAATGGAGTGGTTCTGCTTAGGAGTAGAAAGTGTGCCTCATGTGACCTTGGGTATTGCCAAAGATCATCACGCTCGACAGCTGGGTCCGATGGTAAAGGAAGCGATAGGGTGTGAATACAGGCAGACAGAAATCCCGGGATATTCCACCTCGGAGGGAGGAAAATTTGTCAGACTGAATATTGAAGCATGGGACCAGGTTGTGAATGAGAAAGTAGAAAAAGACCGAGCCATAGAAGGAGAAAATATTGATCACAGAGACTCAGACAAATATCTTTCTAATCTGAGTCCACATATATGGACAACGGGGCCCTATGATGTGGGAGTAATAAAAGGAGAGGTATTTCTAGAATTGGCCAACCCCGGGCAGAAACCAATATGGAGAAAACAATACCGCTTGTCGCCCAGTCAGGAGGAGGGTATTAAAGGAACGATAGAAGGGTTAATGGAGTCAGGGGTTTTAAGGGCGGCACCTGACAGTATGTGGAACACGCCCATCATGCCTGTTCCCAAACAGGGTAGAAAAGACTGGAGGATGGTACACGACCTCCGGGAGATTAACTTGGCTACCAAGACCATCGGGAGACCAGTCCCAGACCCATATGTAGCACTTAGGGCTCTGAGTCCGGAGCACGAATACTATACTGTCATTGATCTGGCAAACGCATTCTTCTGCTTGAAATTAGCTGAGGAATGCCAAGACTGGTTCACTTTCACTTACCAAGCACATCGGTACACATACACTAGATTACCTCAGGGTTATAAGGACAGTCCAGGACTGTTCAATCAGGCCCTTAGCGAAATCTTAATGAAATTAAAGCTCCCGGAAGATGTTACACTGATTCAGTATGTAGACGACCTACTATTAGCAGGGAAAACGCCACATGAGTGCCTGACAGGGACAGCAGTTTTACTCAAGGGGTTAGGCGAGGCTGGATTTAAAGTAAAAAGGTCGAAATGTCAGATCGGAAGGAGGGTGGTAACTTTCCTAGGAAGACTCGTGGGTAAAAACGGTATGGCCATGTCTGAGGCACATAGAGAAATGATACTAGGGTATCGAAAACCTACTACAGTACAAGACATGCTGGCATTCTTGGGGCTTTGCGGGTATAGTCGAACATATGTCCCAGGATATGTGAGTCTGACCCAAGGTCTGAGGGAAATGGTCACAGAGATAGGTCACCGGAGGCTTAAAGAACCAGTCAGGTGGAATGTAGAACGTGAAGCGGTTTTTCTGCGTGTCAAACAAGAACTGGGAAGAACGATCAGCCTGGCTAATCCAGATTACAGTAAAGAATTCTACTTGGACGTGGCTGAAACTGAGAGCATTGTTAGCTCAGTACTGTATCAGAGAGATAGAGGAAGAAGGAAAGTACTAAATTACTATAGTTGCAGACTGGATAATGTAGAGAGAGGAAAAGCCCCATGTCTCCGTTACCTCGCAGCAGTAGCTAGAACGATACAAAAAACCGCGCATATTGTTCTCTGTCATCCCCTAGTTGTTAATACAGACCACAGTGTCTCAGCCCTTTTAATGTCTAATGCTTTCAGCTTTTCGGCCAACAGATCCATTAAGATGGAGGACGCCCTTAAGGGTCCTCACATCACCTTCAGGTCACCCAGGGACAACTATTCCAACATGGCTAGAGGATTGAACTCGGGGTTTATGGAGACGCATGACTGTGTAGCAAGAGTCAAGGTAGATTCCAAGCTGAGGGAAAAGCTATTTGAGGAACCCATGGAGGAGGTGACTGGGAGTTATTTACAGATGGAAGTTGCCATAAAAATTCTGAGGGTAATGTGGCGGGTTATGCAGTGGTAGGATGGGAGGATGAGGCACCCTATCTAGTAGAGTCCTCTATCATTCCCCAACCGGCATCAGCTCAGTTAGCAGAAGTGATAGGGCTCATACGAGGATTGGAGCTTAGCGAAGGTAAAACAGTTAATATTTATACTGACTCTGCATATGCTTGGAGTGCAGTACATATTGAAGCACCAGGCTGGCTAAGAAGGGATTTTCGGACTGCTGCCGGACAAAACGTCCGTCATGATCTGGTTTTACGGAGACTGGTCAGGGCGGTCATGCTTCCCCGGGCTCTGAGCCTAATTGAGGTGGCGGGCCATTCCCCAGATAACACAAAGGAAGGGAAGGGAAACGCGGCGGCTGACAGGGCAGCCAAACAGGTTACTGGTTATCATGAACATATACAGGGGATGATTTTGAGGTCCCATAACAAAAAAAATGAATCTGAAACTAAGGAGACTTGTAGCAGATTGAATGACTACACAGATGAGAAGGGAGAGGGACCCCCACCGAATATTGAGCACCTAATAGAAATACAGGAAAAAGCTAGCCCAAGTGAGAAAGAGGAATGGATGAAACGCGGTGCCACTCGACAGGAGATCAGCTATGAAAATCAGACAGTACATGTTTGGCGCTCCCCTATAGGTACGATAGTTGCCCCTCGTCAATTACTCCCGCTATTATTTGAAGAAGCACATGGGCCGACTCACATTAGCGCCACCAAAACTTATAATACGCTTAAACAACATTGGTGGAATCCCCACTTACGCGAGCACATTGACAACTTTAGAGCTGAATGTACTATCTGCAACGGGCATAACCAAAGGATCACCTTACCCCACCCGCTTTTACGATTTCCAGTACCGACAGCCCCGTGGAAAGAGATCTATATTGACTATACAGATATGGGTACTGACCTTAGGACAAAGGAGGGTTACCGATATCTTTTAGTGGCAGTAGATAGGTTCTCACGATGGGTGGAGGCTATTCCAACAAAGAAAGAAGATGCGGATAGTGTAATAGACTGGCTAACGCGAGAGTTAATACCCCGCTATGGAGTCCCCAGCAGGATATGCTCTGATAATGGGTCTCATTTTAAGAATGAGCTGATCCGACAGGTTGAAGAATACCTAGGGATCAAACATCGTTTTGGTAGTGTCTATAGGCCTGAGAGCCAGGGGTTAGTAGAAAGGGCAAACAGAACGATAAAATCTAAATTAGGGAAAGTTTTAGGGGGGACCAGGTTGAATTGGGTTGAGGCATTGCCATTAGTACTGATGTCTATGCGACAAGAGAAGGCCAAAGATACCTTCCTGTCACCGCATGAGATTCTAACGGGTCGACCCATGCCCGGTCCAAAGACTGATCCAGCATGGGTTAAGTTGTGGGAAGAAAGGGAAGTGGAACTGGATCATTATATGCAGATACTGGGTAATATGGTTGCTTTAGTTTCACAACAGGTGGCGAATGCTAGTAAGGAGAACCCGGACACCGAAGGAGTTCCAGTAAAGGAGGGAGAACTGGTGTATATCCGTAAACCAGGTAAAGTACATTGGACTGAATTTAGGTGGTCTGGACCATACACTGTTACCGCCGTAACAGATAGGTCGGTAAGAATTGACAAACCAGGGGATCATAATTGGCATCATTTTGCCTACTGTTCCAAGGCAAAACAGCACGTAGCCAGCCTTGATAGAAGTGATGAGACTCATGCAGACGATACCGGGGGCCCTATGGGCAGTACTACTAATGGGATGCCAGATAAGTCAGCAGAATAGCTCGGATTCTTGCGGGGCCAAAGTTATTCTAAAGGTAGACAAAGACAGGGATAACACCTTCCAGTTCGATCTATGCAGTATAATAGCGTGTGGTAAGAATGAGGCGTCCTGGAGAGGATATGATATTTACATGTGTGCCTTTAAAATAGGATATCCTAAATGGGGTCTACATGTCTGTCCGTCTTGGGGTGAGGTTTGGTGGTGGACAGGACCCGACACTAGATGGATAAGAAAACCCCTTAACAAAGGGTCCAGCAAACCTTATTATAATTTTTTCACTAAAATCTCCCTGATACGTGGTGCTGTGACCTATTCAATGAAAGGAGAGAATCCCCTGATTTTGACAGTAAAGGCGGGGCTGCGCAACCCGTGGAATATGAAGGGATGGAGCTCTAAGACATGCGAGGGGGGCACAGGGAGAGAACATGGTGTCGGAGACCTCTTCTATCTAATGATTGGAGTGTCTATTAGTGGAAAAGATCCTTGGGGAGTGGTGAGGTTCGACTTACAAACATACACAAAGGACATAATTAAACCCACTTCGAAAGAGAGGGAAGTGAGAAAATTCGACAGGTCGAAGATGACCAGGGGAGAGAAGATAGCAATTGAGACAGGTATTGATGAGTCAAACTCCTGGATAGATCAGATGGGTAAATATGCGGACCAAGCAGGGTATGGGAACTGCTGGGTCTGTGCCCGAGGAAGGCCATTATTACGGATGAGCAGATCAATTTTTGAGGAGACAGATGCTATGGACTGCGCCTTGAACCTAATGTCAGAATCCAACCCACTGAATAGGTGTCTGACATGGGAACAGACGTTTCCCATAGCTCCGGCTAATGTAGCTCCCCCTGTCTTTAGATCCACAGGCATAACTAATGTTACTTGTTTTGCCAACAACAACACAGCAGCGCACGTTTTCCATGTGGGTTGGCTGCCCAGCGACTCGTGCAGGACTCATGTTGATCTCTCACATAGCAGTAGTGCAACCCGCTTGACCCAGGCTAGGGCGGATATTTGGTGGTTTTGTGGAGGAAGAGTGCTGTACAACTGGCTCCCCGCTAACTGGGATGGTCGGTGTGCTCTAGTAACCCTTAATGCGCCAGTGCTGATTGTCAAAAGGCAGGAGGGAGACGAGGATTCCCTAGAATTGCGCCACACAGAGAGTTGGCTGTGGAGAAAAAGGAGGAGTGTTGGACTCTTGGGGCCGGGAGGAAGGAACCCTGATGGGGTATGGATTGATGCCATTGGCCAAGCCCGGAATATTCCGGACGAATTTAAATTAGCCGATGAGATTGCAGCTGGGTTTGAAAGTTTTCCTGTTTTTAGTGCAATTTTTCCCATCACTGTAAATAAAAATGTTAATAGGATCAACCTTATTCACTATAATGTCCAGCGCCTTGCAAATTTGACCAGGGACGTTGTTGAGGCAATACATCAACAACTGTCAGAAACTTCCCTTATGACACTTCAGAATAGGATAGCGATTGATATGGTCCTGGCAGAGAAAGGTGGAGTGTGTGCTATGTTTGGAGATCTATGCTGCACTTCTATCTCTAATAACACAGGGCCAGATGGATCACTCACTAAGGGGTTAACGAAACTTAGGGCATTGGCGAAAGAATTAAAAGCCCAGTCTGGAGTCTCCAATCCTGTTTTATCCTGGTTACAGGGAGTGTTTGGGAGATGGAGCACATTGTTAGGACAACTTTTGCTGGGTTTGTTCATTTCTGTATCAATTTTTATCACTTGTGGCTGTTGTTGTATTCCATGCATTCGAACGCTGGTCACGAGGACCATAGAGAGAGCCTTTGCTGACCGTGATGAACTGCCTCCGAAATATCAAGCTGTGCAGGCTGTGGAGCAAGACTATCTCACATTACAGGAGGCGGAGAAAGTTGCTGAGATCGATCTGGAGTCTGATGGGGAATGTGATGGGAAGGAGGGATTGTGAATTAGATTGTTACACTTATAATTTTAACCTTGCTTGTAACCTAAATATTATAACCTTGATTGTAGAACAAATATTATAACATTGATTGTAACACAAACATTATTAATCAGATTGTAGAACAAGTATTATGAATTAGATTGTAGACCATATGTTAACTTGGGAATTTACTAATGTACGGGGGGTTAGCTAGTTTTTTGCTTGGGGGCAAATGGGATGAAACTTGTAAACGGGCAATGGGATCGGGGTGACGGATGGGGGGTGTACGCAAAGGAGGGTTGGGGGAGCCCTCGCCCACCAGCCGAACTACCCTGTGAACAGAACCCGTAAAGAGCTTGGCAATAATAGGCGAACTAATGTAACGCGGTGGTAGCATAGTCAGGGCGAGATTGTCCTCTAAAGAGGACAAAGGAGGGATTGTAAGGTAAAACATCATGAGATGGGAATGTGTAAGGAGTTACCCTGTGCAGGGCTGTAACAAGAAGGGGAGGTGTCCTTGTACTCCTGTTAGGTAAAACATCATGAGATGGGAATGTGTAAGGAGTTACCCTGTGCAGGGCTGTAACAAGATGTGAATGCATCCTTGTACTTACAAGATAAGAGAGACATTGATGGATTGAGAGGCAGGAAGCTAGCAGGGAAAGGATAGCAACAGTTTTAGTCAGTGGACAAGTAATGATATGATGATGTTCTAAGCACGTATCCAAGGGTATAAAAAATCATTTTGCTGATAACGGCAGAATGCATTCTCCGACTAACATGGTTAGTTGCAAGTGTTACAATCCGGTAATAAAGAACAAAGAACCCTGATTTCGACTCAGTCTGGTGTTTGTCTCACTCATTCATGAACAAAGCAGACCTAACAACATCCATACAAACCTCAAGGTCACTGCACAGGTTGATAGGATAGATAAGAAGGCTACATTAATGGGGGAATAAATTCAGGAATAGAGATCACATTGCAACTCTACAAATTTCTGGTGAGACCACACTTAGTTCAGTTCAGGTCACCTCATTATAGGAAGGATGTGGAAGCTATGGAGACAGGGCAGAGGAGATTTACCAGGATTGAGAAACAAGCCTTATGAGGCAAGATTAGTAGAGCTGGGACTTTTCTCTTGGAGTGTAGAAGGGTGAGAGGAGACTTGACAGAGGTCTTTTAAATCATGAGAGGCAGAGATAGAGTAGGATCAGCAAACACCAGAGGGTATGTGTCCAAAATCAAGGGAGGGAAGTTTAGGGGAGACATTGGAAGTAGGTGTTTTTTTTTTGGTTTTTTTTTTACACAGAGCTGTGGGCGCCTGGAATGATGGTGGAGGTTAAACTATCAGGGACATTTAAGAGACTCTTCAACAGACACATGGATGAAAGAAAAATAGAGGGTTACGCATAGGGAGGGTTTAGTACTTTTTTTTAAAGAAGGAATAGATGGGTTAGCAGAACACTGAGGATCAAAGGGCCTGCATTGTGCTGTAGTGTTCTATCTTTCCTTCCCTACTTTTTCCTCCTCTATTTAACCAGTTTCCAACCATTTCTCCCCCTCTCTCTTCCCAATCTCCCCTTCCTCTCAACCCCTTTCTCCCTCACATTTCCCGCCTCTCCTATCCCCTCTCTTTCCTCTGTCCCTTCCCCCCCCTCCCTTCCCTCTTTCTTCCCAATCTCCCCCTCTTCTCAACCCCTTTCTCCCCCTCACATTTCCCGCCTCTCCTATCCCCTCTTTCCTCTGTCCCTTCCTCCCTCCCTTCCCTCTCTCCTCCCCTCCACACCCCTCCCTCTCCCCATCTCTCACAACCCCACACCCTCACACTCTCCCACCCCCACCTTTCTATCCCTTCTCCCCATCCCCATCTCTTCCCCTCTCCCTCTCCATTTCTCCCTCTCTCACCCCCTTTCCCCTCCTCCTCCCAATCTCTATCCTCCATGCTCTTTCCCCCCTCATTCTCCCATCTATCCTCCCACCCTCCCTTTCTCTCCCCTCTCTCCCCCTCCCTGTCCCCTCTGTCTCTACTGCCTTCTCTCCCCCACTCTTTCTCCTCTCTCCCTCATCCTCTCTCAGCTCCTCAATCTCCCTCTCTCCCCTTCTCCATCCCCTCCTCTCCCCTTTCCCTCCTCTTTCCCCCTTCAATTTTTCTCCCTCTTTAACACCTCTTTAACCCCTCATTCCCCCTCTTCCAACATGCCCTCATTCAAATCTCCCCTCTCACACCCCTTTTCCCATCTTTCCCCTCCTTCCTCCCATCTTTCAACACCATTCCCCAACGTTCTTCCTCTCTCCTCTCTCTCAACCTCTGTCCCTCTACACTGAGTAGCACTTACTCTCCCCTCTATCCATCCATCTCTACACCTGTCTCTCCCCTTCTTTCCATCCTCTCTCCCTCTTTCTATCCCCATCTCTATCCCACCACCACCCGGTTGCCCCCCTCCCCCACTTCCCTCCATTTTAGTGATATTTATTCAATTAAAAACGTGAATCTGGACATAAATCCTCGGCATGATAAATGTAATAAAGTGATGCCTTTTTAATTCACATGTTCTGGACGTGCCTTAGCTTAGAAACATTTTGGAAGGAAGTTTTTCAAACTCTGTCGACTATTTTTAAATTAAAGTGGGAACTTAGCCCTTTCATAGTTCTTCTTGGAATACTTAGTGATGATGATGTTATACAACTTCATTTCAATGTCATTTCAACTTCATTAATGGCCAGACGGGCAATTTTGATGAAATTATGAAATGAAAAGATAAGATTTCATCTCCACATGCACGATGACTCAGGGATATTATGTCTTGTTTAAACTTGGTCAAAATTAGATATGCTGTTATTGATTCAAATATCAAATTCCAAATGACATGGGGCTCATTTATAGATGACTATTGGTTTTAACATATGCAAAATACATCAATACATATAATAGTAATGATAAGGACAATTAAAATTAAATTACTAATATCAAATAACAATGAAGGTATATGAACCCATGCTGTTAGATAAAGAAAAAAATAACATATATTCTTAATCTAAGAATCAAACCCCACCCAATGAGAGTTACTAACCAAGTTGAGGAGTCCACCACTGATAGTGATATTTATGGGGTCATGAGAAAAAAAAAGACCAAAATTAATTGATCCATAAATTTTGAAATCAATTAAGAAAAGGACCCCTATTACAGTAGTAGAACACCTAATTATCTCGAGAGACAGAGATGACCTCACATCGAACAACCATTGAGGCTGAGTTGGAGGGACAGCATCTTTCCATCTCAGCAAAACAGACCTTCTAGCAATGAGGGAAGTAAACGCCATGACGTG
This sequence comes from Narcine bancroftii, assembly GCF_036971445.1. NCBI lineage: Eukaryota > Metazoa > Chordata > Chondrichthyes > Torpediniformes > Narcinidae > Narcine > Narcine bancroftii. Next base: position 52,042,162 of record NC_091478.1, on the reverse strand, counting down.
GGATTGTGAGGAAGTTAATGTTAAATCCCACTGGCCCACTCACTCCAAAAACAGCAATGAAAGGGCGAAGATTCAAATTAATATTAACAACTAATGATAAGATGCGAAATATCCCTTGCCAGAAATTAAAGAAAGGACATACCAAAACGTATGATACAGCATCTCTTCCTCAGTGATGTATTTATCACATTTAGAAGAAATGGACTACTTTAAATTGCATTTATAGATGATTATCATAACCTTAAGAGTTGGTGTTGATTTGGAATTTTGGCCCCGTTCTGCCTCTCTCCAAGATTATGCCTCTTGATTCTTTAAATGGCAACCTTCTACCTTGCCATGGGGAAGGGGGTTTGGAATTTCTCTCTTTTTCCCATTTTTCTTTTCTGTTAGGTTCTATTGTATCAGTATATTTGTTATTGTACCTGAATTTTTACTTTTTTTTTTACTAGCTCCGCAGCACATTTCTCCCTTCTCTCCACATCTCTCACCCCTCTTTCACAACTTTCCCCATCTCATCTTTCCCACCTTCTCTCCCCATCTTTCCCACCTTCTCTCCCCACATTTCTCACTCCAACCCCCTCTTTCACACCCCCTTTTCTTTCCACCCCTCTATTTCCTCCTCTCTTTCACGTGTTTCCCACCCCTCCCCCTCTCTTCCCAATCTATCCCCACTTCTCCCTCTGTCTAGCCCTCTCCCCACCTCTCTCCCCTTCTCTCACACCTCCTCTTACACCCCTCCTCTCCCACCTTTCTATCCCCCTCACTCCTGTACTCTTCTCCCTCCCAATCCCCCACTTCCCATCCACCTCTCTTCCCCTCCACTCGTCTTTCCCGTCTTTCTCCACACTCCACTCTTTTCCCCGCCTCTCCACCTTTCACTCCTTTCCCTGTCTTTCCCCCTCTCTGACCCCCCCATTCCCTTTTGTCTTCTCCATCCTCTCTCCCCCTCTCCATTTTCTTCTGTCTCCCCCTCTCTTTCCACTCTCTCCCGTTTTCCCCTTCTTTCCCCTCTCAACCCCCTTTCCCCCTCTCCACATCTCCCTCACCCCTCTTTTCATCCCTCTTTCACCCCTCTCTTTTGCCCTCCTCTTTTCACCCTCTCTGAACCCCCTCATTCTCCCCTCGTGCTCTCTCCCACTGTTTTCCCTTTCTTCTCTCTTTTCCCCACTCTTTCTCCCCTCTCAACCCCTTTTTCACTCTTTCTCCACATCTCTCACCCCTTTCACATCTCTATTTCCGCTGTCTCTTTCATCTCGACTCCCTCATTCCACCCTTTCTTTCCACCTTCTCTCTCCCCCCTTTCAATTATACCTTAATTCTTAATACCTTGCCCAATGATATCAATACTTTTATCTCTACTGCTACATTAGTGATTGCAAGTTAATACAAAGAAGCTCTAATGATTCTAGTGCCTGTTACAGTTGTTCATTATTCCCAGCATCTGTTATAACTGCTCCGCACATCTCAAGGCCATCACTATCTTTAATAAAGTGATTCCTTAGCCTGATTGAAAACTTCGTTTAGAATCTCTGATGGTACATTTTCTCACAGAATTGTATTAAACCATTTTAGACCTTAAGACATAGGAGCAGAAATAGGCCATTCAGCCCATCAAGTCTGCCCAGCCATTTAATCATGAGCCGATCCATTTTCCACTCATCCTCACTGCCCGGCCTTCTCCCCATAACCTTTCATGCCCTGGCTAATAAAGAACCTCTCAATCTCTGTCTTAAGTACACCCAATGACCTGACCTCCACAACCGCCCATGGCAACAAATTCCACAGATTTTAACCTTTACTGTGCTGTAACTTCTACAGTAAGAACAGTAATATCTGCTGTGAAAAAGTTGCTCCACATATTCCTTTCAAATAATTTCCCTCTCACCTTGAATATGTAATCTCCAGTTTAGGTTCCTGGGAAAAGAAGTAAATCACAATATTCTGTAGACACCATCATTGGACTAAAAACACAAGGTGCTGGAGAAGCTCAGCAGGTCAGTGTCCTTTATAATCAAAATACAGAACCAATGTTTCGGGCACTGTTTGACCTACTGAGTTTCTCCAGCATATTGTTGTTTTTACATTGTTTTAAAAGCCTCTGCAAGGTCACAACTCAGCCTCTGACACTTCAAGAAGAAAAGTCCAAGCCTACCTAGCCTCTCCTTAAGCCTCCCATCCTGATAAAACCATCACAAATCTTTTCCTACGTTACTTCCACCTCAATGACATCCATCCTATAGCCAAATTACTTCCAGCATTCTGATGATTATTCGCTTTATTAACTTCAATATTCAATTTATTGTCATTGTAATAAAACATTGTCATATCACATGAAATTGCTTTTGCCTGCTAAGGCCGACAGATTCACCATCGGCAAAATTGCCTGAAGCGCCTCTTACAGTCAGAGGAAGAGAAGCAGAGTTTTCTCCCCACCACTGAGTGTCCATAGGTTCACCTCCAGGGCTTCCGCAGCCCCCGCACCCACACAGAGTCCAGTCCAAACCATTGGCAACCTGAGCTCCAAATCCGAACCTCCAATATGGAACCCTTCAACGCCCTTTGCATACCGGTTCCGATACCCGGTACCCCTTCAGCCACTCGCAGCCCTCAGCCTCCATGGGTTCCTCACCAAGTTTCCAGCTGACCACTGCATGCCACAGAGTGGGGGGAGGGGTTGTGGCGACACCCGATGGGGGGTGGACAGTCTGCGACGATGCCTGACGGGGTGGTGGGTGTCTGCTGCGACGCCCGATGGGGGGGTATCTGCGGCGATGCCCGACGGGAGGGGGGTGTCTGCGGCGATGTCTGACATGGGGTGTTTGTGACGATGCTGGACAAGAGGGAGTGTCTGCAGCGACGCCTGAGGGTGGGGGTTGGGGTGTTTGTGGTGACGCCCGATGAGGGGGGGGGGTTTGTGGCCATGCTGGACGGGAGGGGGTATTTGCGGCGACGCCAGATGGAAGGGGTCTCTGAGCATTGTGTTGTCTATGATGAATTGGGCATCCATATACGGTGAATTGAAGGTGCTGGACTAAGTTTTCCACTGGCAGCTATAAAGTAAGGATTCCCTACGGTTCCACTAATTACTGACATGGGATGTTCAAGCGTGAGTCGTGTCGGGTCATATTTGATGCCAAACACAAGCTTTGGTGTGCAGATGACATCCATGGAAAAAATGTTTGGTTTTTGGTTTTCAGAATGTCGGATAAAAGATTACCATTTTATATTATGTGCCTCTAATGTAATATTCTACATTTCAACAATATAAGCTAGGTGCTGACAATCAGATTCTGAGTAAGGACTCATCCAAAACAAAGCTCTTGTTCCAAGATCCTGATACATTTGTACCTTGTGCAGTCTGAATAGAGTAATGGAGCCAAGATGTGGTCTGTAACCAAAGCATTCATGTACCACATTTCAATTAGTGAACAATTGGGACATGCAAGGAGGCTGTTCGATTCATCAATTCTATACTGGGTTTTCAACATTGGCACCTTGGTAAATTCTAAGATCTCAGACAACAGAATTTTTTTAGTTGGTCTTAAGTATTAAAATTTAAAAATTTAGCCATACAGCACAGTAACAGGCCCTTTTGCCCCATCAGCCCATGCTGCCTAATTACACCCCATTAACCGACAACCTGGTACATTTCAAACAGTAGGAGGAAACTGGATCCCCGAGGGAAACCCACACAGACATAAAGAAAATATACAAACTCCTTACAGACAGCGTGGGATTGGAACCTCAGTCCTGACAATTGGCACAGTAAGTGTTGCACTAACCACTACACCAACCTTGCCACCCTAAGTTACTTCAACAAGCAAGTTAAATAACAGTTGTTGAAGGGATAGAGTCTGATTCTGTTTTTTAATACAGCTCAATCTGCTGAATTCTTCCAGCAGATTGTGTTCAGCATTCTGGGTAATGTTCTTGCCATCATCCTGCTGCTGGACAAGAACGAACCACAAAGGCTGCGGATGCCAGGATCATAAGCAAAGCATGAGTACTAAAGGAACTCAAAGGGTCCGAAACCATCTGTGATAGAAATGGTCAGTCACCAAGACCTCATTTACCATGAATGTTACCTGTAGAGTCATGTGTAGCCCCGGCAAATTAGGTCTTGGCATGTCATCTCCTACCTGGTCCTGACATGGACACTATCACCATCGCCCTGCTCTGCCCCCCTCCTTCAGCTGCACATTTATTGGAGCTCTCTGTGGACACGGGGTGATGGGTGATGGGGGGGGGGGGGGGGAGGAGAGGAGGTACTGGGAATCATCTGGAGAAGGCTTCATTGATTTCCTATCCCTCCTCCCATAAAACACCATGGCACACAAAGCAGACCATTCACCCTTTCTAGTCCATGCTAAAACATCATTCCTCTAGTCCCACTGACCTGCACCTATTCCATAACCCTCCAGACCTCTCCCACCCATGTATCTATCCAATTATTCTTTCACTCCAGGATCTTCCAGTCTACTGGGACCTGTCCAGAGAATTTTGGCAAATTGTCTCCAAACTGATTCCATCTGCATTGAATTCGTCCATCGTTATTGAATGAAGATCTACCGGTACCAATGCCTGAAGAGGGTGCACAAAATCAGGTGCGGACTCGAAAGGCCAACATGGCCTGTTTCCGCTCCGTAAATGGTTATATGGTTAAAACGTAAGAGTGAGCCTGCATTTACCACATCAGATGGCAGCTCATTCCACACCCCCACCAGTCTGAGTTCAGCTGACAGATCAATGAGAAAATAAATTCATCTAATGGCTCGAGCTTGAGCCAGGTAGGAAATAAAAACAACAGACATTCCATTACCAAGAGATGGGAGAGTTGATGCCCAGGCATTAGGCATCGACCAAAGACTCAAAATCTTCTACAGGTGTACTGTGGAAAACATTCTGGTTGGTTGCATCACTGTCTGGTATGGAGGCACCAGGTCTCAGGACAAGAATAAACTCCAGAGGGTTGTTAACTCAGCCTATGATATCACAGCCTATGACTTCACTCCATCAAGGACATCTACATGAGGCTGTCTTGACAAAGCAGCCTCTATCCTCAAAGACCCCCACCACCCTGGGCACTCCCTCTTAACTCTGCTACATCGGGGAAAGGGTACAGGAGCCTAAAGACGAGCATTCAGCAGCACAGGGACAGTTTCTTCCCAACTGCCATGAGATCCCTGAATGATCAATGAACTAAAGCCACTGCCTTTTTTTTAACTTTTCGTGCACTATTTTTTTTTGTAAGGAGGTTTATCTGAATGTTTGTACTGTGATGCTGCCGCAAAACAATGAATTTCATGCTTACACCAACCGTGCCATACTGTTAAGCCAATAGTACATAATGACAACAACACAAACTATGGAAGTGTCCTGAACTCACTGTAGACAGGCTGACACATCGTAGATGAAATATAGCACGGGAAATTTGTGATGCATTTTGATGAGGAGAGGCACTACAAACCAGAAAGTAGAATTCTTAAAGAATCCCAAGAGGGAGCTAAAACAAATGACATTTCTGAGCTTCATTAACAGAGGCACAGATTTAGCAACAAGTAATTTTGATGAATCCCAAAGAGGCCCAGTTCTGACCAGTTCAGAAACTATAATCTCTGCTATAACACATAATTATTCATAATGCCACGTACCACAAAAACCTCTCTATTTGACCCCATGGCACCAGGTGAGTCTGTCGTTATGGTGTCACATTTAACCACCTTGGCACCAATGAATTCAAAGGCCTGCATCCTCACCGAACGCCCCATGTGACCTAGTCTCCCCATACAGAACCCCATAGTAATGGTGAATTGTGCTCCATCACATCTGCATACTGCTCTCCACAGACAACAGTGTTGTAAAAGGGCATGCCAGCAGCTGGAAAACAGTCATATCTGAGATTGGAGTGAAGTCATTGTGTGAGGTGATGGGGAAGAACACAAACTCTGGAAGTTGCTGCATACAACTGCAAAGGGGAACTTCGTGGCGCACCTCACTAACAAACAGGAAGACCTAAATGCTAATGGTCTGATATCAGGACACCAATACCCCTGTTAAAGGTCATGGACACATCACAGGCAAAACACTCCCCACTATTGAGAACATCTACAGGGAATGTTAACATTACAAACATCAAAGACCCTCAACATCCAGCACACGCTCTGTTCTCGCTGCTGCCATCAGGAAAGCGAGCCATCAGGAAAGACGCACCACCAGATTCAAGAACAGCTGCTACCCCTCCACTGTCAGACTCAACAACAAACTCAATCAGGGACTCATTTAAGGACTTTATTTATCATTATCATTTTATTTTCCTCTCTGCATTGCACAATTTTTTTTACATTTGTGTATATATCTACAGTTTATTTTTTCACTACCAAGGGATAAATTTGCTTGGCCTGCAGGAAAAAGGGTTGAATGAAATGTCATCCACAAACTTCACTGATTCTGAAACCCACCTGCCAACCAAACATTCTTAATGTTGTTGGTACCACCCTTGCAGGTGTATGTCGGAGGCAGCGACAGTGCAGCAATGCGAAAGTCAGCATGGGCTAGTCGTGAAAACACCATTAAGGGCAGATACTGAAATTTGCATCTGCCTCCCCACTTGCTCTGTGACCCATCAGACACGGTCCCCTAATTCTAAACCATGACCTATTAGACACGAGTTAGTTCCCCGCCCCACCCTGTGACCCATCTGACACAGGTTCCCCCATGACCCATCCGACACGTGTTCGCCCTCTCTCCCTCCCCCCCACCCCCGTCCGACGCGGTACCCTGGTCTACCTGCCTCCTACACATTTCAGCACCGGAAACACGCTGACTCACAGTGAGTGATTGGCAGCTGCTGTAGCCTATCGCAGCTCCAATACATCACGTGGGAGCTTGCGGTTCGACCGCACCATATCCGGTGGGTTTTCGGCTTCTCAGGTGTGCTGGTGGCCGACCCCCTCGGGTTCACGGCCCCTACACGAGAAGGGTGTAGGCGCCGAGTCCGGCGTGGGGTTGGTCGAGAAGGGGGCGAGCTTGGACCATAGGCAACCGGGATCCATCTGATGCGCCGTGGACCCGGGTCAGGGCCAGCATTGGGAGTGGGGGCTTGCGTCATGACACGTAACACAAGTGCGTCTCCACTCATGCGCTGCCTCACCTCACGCTGAAGGCCGGCCGGCCGGCCAGATGGGTTGCTGGAGCGCGAAGCATTATGGGCGGCAATCCCAACATCCCTTCAAAGGTCAACCGACGACTATTCCAATTAAATCACAAAAGTCTACAGACACCGGGGTTGGAGTATGAACGCGATACTGGAGAAGCTCAGCAGGTCGAACACGGTCCTTTATGTAGCAAAGGCAGAGACACAGAACCGACGTTATGGGCTTGTGCCCTTCATCAGGTAGGGGAGAATGTCGGCAGGCGTTCGAACAAACAAGTGGGGGAAGGGTGGGCACAGTCAGGAGGTGACAGGTGGAGAAGGGAGGGAGGGATGACTGAGTGGGTGGAGGGAGAAGGGAGGGCGGGGACAGGTGGAGAAGGGAGGGAGTGATGGCTGAGTGGATAGAGGGGGAAGGGAAGGGAGAATTGGAAAGGGAGAGGGAAAGAAAAGATGAACAAGTTTATCAGAAAGCAGAGTAGTAACTGTTAATGCCATCTGGTTGGAGATTGCCCAGACAGAAAATGCGGAGTTGTTCCTCCAGTCTGCAGGTGGTCAAAGTGGGACAGTACATAAGGCCATGGACAGATGTGTGTGTGACACTGAATTCAAATTATTGCCTACTGGGAGGTCACTGTTTTTGTGAGCAGAGCGAGGTGATCTTCCAAATCTCTGATCGGTTTCTGCGATGTAGAGAAGGCCTCAAAGGGAGCACCAGATGTGGTAAATAAGTCCACTGGATGTACAGGTGAAGTGTTGCTTCACTTGAAAGGCCTGTTAAGGCCCTGGACTGTGGTGAAGGAGAAAGTGTGGGTGAAAATGTTGCATCTCTTTTGGGCACAGTGGAAAGTGGTGGGGGGGGGGGTGGGAGGCAATAGGTGGAGAAAGATGAGTGCACGAGGAAATCATGGAGAGAGCAGGCCCTATAGAAGGCCTAGGGTTGAAGAAGGAAAAATGTGTGTGGTGGCGTTATTCTGTAATATGTCAGAAATTCCAGCAGATAATGTGTTGGATGCAGAGCCTGGTGGGGTGTTAGTTGAGGATGAGGAGATTCTATGTTTGTTGCATCTGGGGGCAGAGGAGGCCAGGGCAGATGAGTGGGAAATGGAGGGCAGATGCAGGTGAGGGCTGAGGTGATCGTGGGAAGGGGGAGCCACGTTTCTGGAAGAAGACAGTTATCTCGGAAGATCTGGACTGGAAGACCTCATCTTGGGAACAGATGTGGTAGAGACAGAGAAATTGAGGGAAGAGGGTGGAATTCTTGCAGGGTGTGAGGAAGTTTATTGCAGGTAGCTGTGGGAGTTATATATCGGTGAAAAACTTGTCTCCCAAGATGGAGACAGAGATATCCATGAAAGGGAGAATGTTGTCAGAGATGGACCAGGTAAATTTGAGATCCAGGTGGAAGTTGGTCGTGAAGTGGATGAAGTTGACAAGCTCATCACAGGTGCATGAGGCAGTCCCGATGTAGCCATCGATATTCCGTAGGAAGAGGTGAGGGGTCTTGCCTGTGTAGGATTGCAGCATGGATTGCTCCACAAAGCCCACAAACTGGCATGTGTAGCTGGGACCTCTGCGGGTCTCCCTGTCTACTCCTTTGATTTGGAGGAAGTGGGATGAGTTAAAGGAGAAGTTGTTTAGAGTGAAGACAAGTTCTGCGAAGTGAAGGAGGGTGGTGGTAGAGGGTGTCTGGTCAGGCCTTTGGTCCAGGAAGAAGGGAAGTGCTTTCAGACCTTCTGTGAGGGGGATGGAGGAATAAAGGGAATGACAATGAGGTAGTCTGGTTCAGGGAATCTGAAGTTATTGAAGAGATAGAGGGCATGTTAAGAGCCACGGATGTAGGTGGCAAGAGATTGGACCAGGGGAGAAAAGATTGAGTTAAGGTAAGATGAAATTACTTCGATGGGGCAAGAACAGACAGAAACATTGGGTTTGTGTATCTTGGGTAGAAGGTAGAAATAGGGTGGGAGTGAATGAGGTTGGTGGCTGTTTGGGAGCGGGGGGGAAAGGTGAGCAGAGGCGATAAAGTTGGAGATGGTGACTTGATGTGTGGTGCTGGGGTCCTGTGGAAGAGGTTGATAGAATTGATCTTTCATTATCTTTTCTGAATCTGGTCAGTTCCACCAGCCCTTCCATTATGATGCTCCTTGCCATTCAGGACACTCCCATGGTTTGTCCTGTTGACCATGCTTCAAGGATTTGTTTCATCATGTAATATTAGCTGCAGAAAAGATCTTGCTCCCACTGACTCTGACAATATTCCCTTCACAGGGTTTAGAAGCTGAGCATTTCCAAGCAGGAAGCTGCAGGCAAACACCACAGACTGAACTTGATTTACTAGGACTGGAGTTTCATCAGGCTTGGTCAGGGAATTGGAAGCTTGGGGATCACAACCCGGAGATATCCCAAACCTTTTGGGTGTCTGGACTGGTCTGCAGCTAAGTGATTGACATGGAGGGTCATGTGACCAGTCAGACCACAGAGAAACCATTCCATTGTGATGTGTGTGGTGAAGGGGGGCTTTCTCCAGATTTGCTGGCAACTCATCACTGCGCTCAGTCTGGGGATAGAAAATTCACCTGTATGGAGTGTATGAAGAGCTTTCAAACCTCTCAAGAGCTGAAGGAGCATAAGTTTGCTCACACTGGAGAGAGACCATTCCCCTGCTTTGAATGTGGGAAGAGATTCACTCGGCCCTCTCACCTTCAGCGACACCAGAGAATTCACACAGGAGAAAGACCGTTCACTTGTTCCCAATGTGGCAAGAGCTTCACTCAGTCCTCTACCCTGTTGGCACACCAGCGAATTCACACAGGTGAAAGACCATTCATCTGCTGTGAATGTGGGAAGGGATTCACTCTGAACTCCACCCTGATAAAACACAGGGCTGTTCACATTGCAGAGAAACCATTCACATGCTACCTGTGTGGGAAGGGATTCACACAGTCTGCCAGCCTGCAGCAACACCAGAGAATTCATACTGGGGAAAGACCATTCACCTGCTCCGAGTGCGGGAAGGGATTCACACTTTCCTCTAGCCTGCTGAAACACCAGTCTACCCATGCGGCAGAGAAACCATTCACCTGCTCCCAGTGTGGGAAGGGGTTCACTCAGTCCTCCAGTCTGCGGGCACACCAGTGGCTTCACTCAGAGGAGAGACCATTCAGCTGCACCCAGTGTGGCAAGGGATTCACTCGGTCCTCACAACTGCGGCAGCACCAGGCAGTTCACAGTTCAGAAAGCCCCTTCATCTGCTCTGTTTGTGGGAAGGGCTTTGCTCTGTACTCCCGCCTGCTGTTGCACCAGACAATCCACACTGGGGAGGGACCATTCACTTGTTCTGAATGTGGGAAAGGATTCACTCGATCCTCAAACCTGCGGCAACACCAGCGAATTCACAGTGGGGAGAGGCCATTCACCTGCTCCCAGTGCGGAAAGGGTTACACTGAATCCTCTGGCCTGCTGAAGCACTTGACTGTTCACACTGGAGAGAAGCCATTCACTTGTTCTGAGTGTGGGAAAGAATTCTCTCAGTTCTCCAACCTGCGGGAACACCAGAGAATCCACACCGGAGAGAAACCATTCACCTGTTCCCAGTGTGGGAAAAGATTCTCTCGGTCTTCCAATCTGCAGCGACATCAGCAAATTCACAACGGAGAGAGACCATTCACCTGTTCCCAGTGTGGGAAGGGATTCTCTCAGTCCTCCTACCTGCTGAAACACCAGCGGCTTCACACTAGGGAGACACTGTTCTCCTGCTCTGACTGTGGAGAGGGCTTTGCTCTGTCCTCTCACCTGCGACAACACCAAAGGATTCACACTGGGCAGAAGCTGTTCACCTGCTCTGAGTGCGGGAAGGGGTTCACCCAGTCCTCCATCCTACGTCAGCACCAGAGGATTCACACTGGGGAGAGGCCATTCACTTGTTCTGAGTGCGGCAAGGGCTTTATTCAATCCTCACACCTGCAGCGACACCAGACAGTTCACAGTAGGGAACTTCATCTGGTCCCTGTGAGAGAAGGGATTCTCTGAGTCTTGCTGCTGGCTGATACCAACAGTGGGCCTGCATGGAGACACTGTTTGTTCACCTGTACCAAGTGTGGAGCCTGATCCTGGCACCTATGGCAACACCAGAGAATTCACAACAGGGAGAAGCTGTTCACTTACTTTGAGTGAGGAAAGCGATTCTCTCAATTCTCCAACATCCTGAGGCACCAGTGTATTCATTATCAGGACTAGTTCACCTTATCTCCTCCAACCTTTTGAGGGAACAGCAAGATTGATGTTGAATTTTTTTATTGTCACTTGTGCTAAGATACCGTGAATCACTTTGGTATGCTAGGTAGCAAGTCAACTCATACGTACACCAATAACAAACCAGGAAGATGCAGTGTTACAGCAAGTCAAAGAGTGCAAGATTCAGTTACAATCCTTGATTGACTTCACAATTCAATGCAGCAAAATGGAGCACAACACTGTGACCTGAAGGGACTGTTCCATGCAGTGCTGCTCTATGTTCTAACATCTATGTTAACCAGGGCCACAGTTAGCCAAGCGGTTAGTGTAGTCTTGTTACAGCACCAGCGACTGGGATTCAAATCCCGCACTGTCTGTAAGGTGTTTGTACATTCTCTCCATGTCTGCATGGGTTTTCTCACAACTTTAATAGAAAATGAACAGGGGATGTAGGTCATTGGATGGAATTGGGCATCACAGGCTCATGAGCCAAAATGGCCTGTTACTGTGCTGTACGTCGAAATTTTTTAAAAATTAAATATTCCATGATCACATTCCTTTTTAAAATATGTTATTGATATTTACATTATGAAAAATTGAACAGTATAGTTATACAAAAGATGAGAAAAAAAATCATTTTAAAACAAAATCTTATAATTACCACTAGGCAAAGTTAAAAGTTGACATGTAGGAGTCAGGTGATAACAATCTGGAGAGGGACAGCACAGCACCAAAGGTTCAGAACAACCCGAATTCTTTAGGTTATGATAATAGTCCATAAATGGGCCCCATGTCTTTTGGAAGTTAATATTTGAATCTTTAATGGCATAGTTAATTTTTTTCTAAACTTAAACAAGATATAATATCACTTAACCATTGTGTATGTATAAGTGGATTATTGTCATTCCATTTAATCAAAATTGTACATCTGTCTAACAATGAAGTAAAAGATAAAATTTAGTTTTGAGTTGGAGTCAGTAAAACATCATCATCTTGAAATGATCCGAAGAGAGCAATTAGTGGACAAAGTTCTAATTTGAACTTGAGAATCACTGATAATGTTAATTTCTAAACTAGGGCAAGTCCAGAACATATGAACCACAGAAGCATCAACAATTTTATGTTTATCACATAGAGGATTTGTATCTGAATAAAAACGAGACAATTTGACTTTAGATCTATGTGCTCTATGGACCACTTTAAATTATAACAAAGTGTCGGCACAAAAGGAGGTTGTTTTTATCAGATTACAAATAAGAATCCCACACCTCATCAGAGAATGAAAGATTCAAATCCTGTTCCCAATCATTCTTGATTTTAACTAATGAGGCTATTCTTAAATCAAGCAAATTATTAAAAATAATAAATTTGAGAAAGTTGTAAATCAAAAAGTGTATGTTTGCCTTGGGAATATGATCATATTTAATACTGGTGCTCATGTAATCCATACCATTCCAACTCCATCTTCAAATTGATTTAGGATGCCATAATCATCTTATTACATGAATGAGATACTCAAAAATTGCAGATGCTGGAATGTCAAGCAAACAACAGGAAGTTGGAGGAACTCAGTGGATCAGGCAGCATTCATTGGGGATAAATGGACATGGATAATTTGGGTCATGACTGTGTATGGAGATTCTCACCAGAAGTTGTTTATCTTCATGTAGTCTTAAGTTGAATATGGTGTAGTGGTTAGCGCAGTGCCTTTACAGCGCCAGTGATTTGGACAGGACAGGCGTTTGAATCCCATGCTGTTTGTATGTTCTGCCCATATCTGTGGGTTTTCCCCAGGTGCTCCGGTTTTTTCCCATCATTCAAAATGTACTGGGAGCATAGGTTAATGGGGTGTAAATTGGGCAGCACAGAATCGTCGGCCGAAATGACCCGTTACCATGCTGTATATATATGGCTAAATATCATGCAATTAGAAGGGTTATTCTGTGAACTGACTAAAAGTTCATTTCTAACACTCCTACAAATCATGTGAAGAGTATAGGATTACAATGAGCATCAAGCAAACACCAGCATTGATAGCACTATTATGGGGTTTGTTCAAGAGTGGGGAAGAAAGGTCTTTAAGCCTGTTAGTGTGTTTACGTTCTTGAGCCTTAACCCTGATTAGAAAAGAGAGTGTACCTGGGGTGTGATGTTGACGTCCTTATGTTGACGTGTTTCTTTGAGGCCTTGAACCTCTGTGATCTGTAGCATTGACAGTGCCAGGAACAACAAATGCACCAAACTAGCTACCAATCAAGAGACTCATTGATTTGTCTTTTGTTGAACATTTTGCTGAATGTTTTCCTTTGGTTAATAAATTAATAGTGGTTACTTTGTGAAGCCCTTTCTTATTTATTCTTCTCCCAGATCTATAATGATCTCTGACACTGAACTTTAAGGCAAACCTCAGGAAAAATGAAAATGAAAAGAGTTCCTGTGTTCCAGGATGGACCAGTAACTTGGGTGGCTTTCTTCCTGATCTAACCATGGCACTTGAACTCAACTCCCAACCCAAGGAAGGCCAGCAAAACTTAACTACTCTTATCAACTTGTGTGGCTACCGTGAGAGATCTAAGGATTTGGATACCAAGGTCCCTCAGTTCTTTCGCAGTGTTAGGACTCCTGCAATTATCCACCTTCATGTTCAGCCTTCCAAAATGTACCTCTTCAGAGCATAAACTATTAGGGCAGAGGTAGGCCATTCAGCCTGTCGATTCCATTTCACCATTCCATTATGATCTAATCAGCCTTCTCTGCAGAATCTTTGTTAGCCTGACTACTCAGATACCTATTAATCTCTGCCTTAAATACGCCCAACGACCTGGCCTCCACAGCCACCAGTGCCTGCATATTCCAGAGGTTCACCACTTTCCGGCTAAAGAAATTCCTTTGCACCTGTTTTAAATGGATGCCATTCAATCCTGAAGTTGTGACCTTTTGTCCTTGAGTCCACTACCATGGGAAACAACTTTGCCACATCTACTCTGTCCAGCACTTTCAACATTAGAAGTGCTTCTATGAGTCCCCCCTCATTCTTCTAAACTCCAAAGAGTAAGTCCAAGAGCTGTCAAATGTTCCTCATATGCTAATCTTTTCATTCCAGGAATCATTCTTATAAATCTCTGCCAATACATCCATCCTTAAATAAGGTGCCCAAAACTGTACCCTGTACTCGAAGCAAGGCCTCACTAGTGTCTTAAGAAACCTTAATATCACATCCTTGCTCTTATATTCTATTACATTAGATATGAATGCCAACATTGTATTTGGCTTCCTCATCACTCAACGCTGACTCATTCTGGAGGTTAATCTTTAGGATATCCTGCACAAGGATTCCCAAGTCCCTTTGCTCCACTGAATTCTGAATTTCTCACCACCCAAATTATAGTCTGTTCTTTTATTCCTTCCATCCGAAGGCATGACTACACTTTCCAGCACTGGGCAGAAAAGTGGCAACTGAAATAAATTCTAAGTCTCTGCAACCTCTCCATTTCCTCACTACCTATGCAAATTTAACCATCAAACAATTTATTCTGCAATTCAAATCATTAACATGCAGCATGAAATGAAGCGGCCCCAACACTGATCCCTGTGGTACACCAGCAGTAACTGATGGCCAAACACTATTATTGAATCCCTTTATTTCCACTCTCTCCTGCCGATTGGCCAGTGCTATCTATACTCATGGTTGCATCTTTTCTGCAATTCTATGAGCTCTCATTTTGTGAAGCAGCCTCATGTGTGGCACTTTGTCAAAGAATTTTTGAAAGTTTAACTACACATGTCCTTTGTAGTTTCCTCATAAAGTTGCAGTAGGTTTGTCAGGCAAGATTTTCTCATGGAAACCATGCTGACTTTGGGCTATCTTTTCATGCACTTCCAGGCATTCCATAACTTCATCCTTGACAAATAACTCTCAATGTTGGCTACCAGGTCAATAATTTCCTTTATGCTGCTACCCTCAGTTTTTCAATAGCAGAGTGACCTTTGCATTTTTCCAGTGCTCCGGATACATGGCCAGAATCTGTTGTTAAATTTAAATTTAGACATGCAGCGTGATATTTCAGCCCATAATCCCATGCTGCCAAATTATACCCAATTAATCTACAAAGCCTGGTATGTTTTGAATAGTAGGAGGAAACGAGCTTTCAGGGTAATCCTGTGTGGACACGGGAAAATATACAAACTCCTTCCAGACAGTGTGATATTCAAATCTGGCCCTGACTGATGGCTGCTGTAACACCATTGAGCTAACCACTGCGCTAACCAGGTCAGTCAGAAGATCATTCTTGGAAGATCATTACTACTGCCTCCACAATCTCTACAGCTACTTCACACTTATAGTACAGTGCATGGATTGAACTCCATCTGTCACTTCTTCACCCAATTCTGCATCCTATCTAATATCATGTAACTAATGACCAGCATCTACACTATTTACAATTCCTCCAACCTTTGTGTCATCTGCAAACTTACTAACCCATCTGTTATTCAGTAGATTATTCAGCAGGTCGGACTGGAAACTGCTTCAAACAAGGGAATTTACATGTGCTTGCTCCTGCAGGGTCATCAGACAAACCAAGCATGTCAAAAGTCATTTCCCTATGTCAATCAAGGTTAGATCCACCACAGGTGAGGCTACCTTATGATTAGCTCTCTTGGATACATAGCCTCATTTGGGTATATCCCCCCACCCCTAACCAAATGGCTGCAGTATTCAACCCACCATGTGGATCTGCTGTTTCTTTTTTTTCTGTGGGAATGAACCCAAGCCCAACTACAAGTTATGAGTCGTGGGTGAAGCTGGAGCTTCAAGTGTGTGCTGGGACAGGCTGGGGGCCTACTGAGGTGCATATGGAAGAAGGAATGTTGTGCCTTATTTATTATTTTCAGTGTAATTACACTCTGTGTAGATAATCAGGTGCCATGTCTGCTCATGTTTAGAGTGGCAGACACTTTCGTCCTCATGTTTAGCTGTGAGAACTGTAATTAGTGGAGATTTGTTGGGAGTAGTGAATATCAGTTACTTAGCTGCATCCGATGTGCATAAATTGTGTATAGCTTATTGTGTGGATGTGTGTATGCATGGATGCATGTGTGTGTGCATGGATGCATGGGTGTGCATGTACATGGATACATGTAGGTCCATGTGTATGGATGCATTGTGTGTGTGCATGGATACATGTGTGGGTATGCATGTCTATATGAGGGTGCATGTCCATGGATACGTGTGTATGCGTGAGAATGGATACATGTGGGTGGGTGTGCATTAATATATGTGGGTGTGCATTAATATATGTGGGTGTGCATTAATATATATGGGTGTGTGTGCATGGATACATGTGTGGGTATGCATGTCTATATGAGAGTGCATGTCCATGGATACGTGTGTATGCGTGAGAATGGATACATGTGGGTGGGTGTGCATGAATATATGTGGGTGTGCATTAATATATGTGGGTGTGTGTGCATGTGCATGGTTACATGTGGGTGTCCATGGATGTGTGTGCACGTGATCCCTCTTGCTAACAGCGGATCGGATCGCAGGAAACACGTGGGAGACGATACAAGTGCTGCTAGAGAAGGCAGAAGCATGAAAAACAGGCCGACAATTGAGTTAGACTGTGAGTTAACCCCTTCATAGCCGTGACCCAATCACTGGAGAAAAAATGGATTACCTGAGGCTGCATCTGAACCACAGAGAACTGCAGGGCAGCTGTGCTCTGGTGATTACAGAATATAGAAACATAGAACACTACAACACAGAAACAGGCCCCTTCAGCCCTTCCAGTCTGCGCTGAACCATTTTTTTTGCTGAGTCCACTGACTTGTACCCTGTCTATGGCTCTCCATACCCCTCTCATCCAAGTACCTGTCCAAATTCTTCAATGTTAAAATTGAGCCCGCATTCACCTTTTCAGCTGACAACTCATATCACACTCCCACCACTCTCTGTGTGAAGAAGTTCCCCCTAAGCTTTTCCCCTTTCACTTTTAACCCATGTCCTCTCGTTTGTATCTCACCTACCCTCTGTGGAAAAAAACCCTATCTACATTTACTCTGTCTACACACCTCATAATTTTAAATACATCTGTCAAATTTCCTCTCATTCTTCTACACTCCAGGGAATAATTTCCTAACCTGTTTAACCTTTCCCTGTAACTCACTTCCTGAAGTTCAGGCCACAACCAAGTAAATCTTCTCTGCCCTCTTTCTATCTGCAGACAATGCTCAAATTTGGCCTCACCAATGTTTTATACAACTTTACCATAACATCGTAATTCCTATACTCAATATATTTATGAAGGACAATATGCATAAGCTCTCTTTACAACCCTATCCACCCATGATGCCACTTTCAGGGAATTGTGTATCTGTATTCCCAGGCCCCTCTGTTCTACTACACTCCTCAGTGATCTACAATTTATGCTTCCAAATGCAACACCTCACACTTGTATCATTAAATTCCATCATTTTTTTCAGCTGGTCCAGATCCCTCTACAAGCTTTAATAACTTTTTTTGTAGTCCACAACACCTCCAATCCTTGTGTAATTTGCAAATTTGCTGATCCACTTTACCACATTATCATCCAGATCATTCATAAAGATGACAAACAACAATGGTCCCAGCTCCAATCCCTGAGACACACCAATAGACACAGACCTCCAGTCTGAGAAGTGATCATCCACTAACTCTTTCTGGCTTCTCCCATCCAGCCATTGTCGAATTTAGTTACTACTTCACCATGCATACCAAGCATCTGAACCTTCCTGACTAACCTCCCATGTGGGACCTTGTCAAAGGCCTTGTGAAGGTCCATGAAGACAACATCCATAGCCTTTCCTTTGTCAACTTTCCTGGTAACCTCAAAAAAATGTCACAAGATTGGTTTAACACTACCTGCCATGCTCGAAACCATGTTGACTAAGAATTTTATCTGATCGCTCACCTTTATTAATGTTAGATGAAGATGAATCAATGCATAGATGGAGATTTAACTCAATATTATTAAAAAGGCCAGACTTTTGTGATCGTGTTTGAAGGCAAATTCAAATTTTTCTTGAGATTAGTTCTAATTCGATTAATGATGCTTATTTTAATTGGATGCGGTGAATGTGTATTTAAGAGGACAAATTATAAATTACACTTCTAAAATTAAGGACTATATGAAAGAATTGGATAAATTGGAAAAAGAGATAACATGTTTAGAAAAGGATTTGCAAAGACAGGCCTCCGAGGAAAATTGTAGATGGCTTATAAATAAGAAACTTCAGTATAATACATTATAAACATCTAGAACAGAGAGGAATAATGATAACTAGGCAGAGATATGAATTAGGTGAAAGGGCTCATACATAAAGTTTTTGCTTGGCAGTTGAAAACAGAACAAGTTTCAAGAAGGATTAATTCAATTAAAACAGAGTTGAATGTGATTGCATAAACATCACCAAATTAATGAGCTTTTAAGCAATTTTATTCTCAGTTATATAAATTGGAGTTGCAGAGAGATTATAATAAAATAGAAGATTTTTTGTCATAAATAAGGTTGCCAACAATAACTTTACAAGTTCAAGTGGAGCTGGATTCCCCTTTCACCTCAATGGAGGTGATGGAAGTATTGAGCTCATTACAAAGTAATAAATCTCTGGTAAAAGATAGTTTCTCACCTGAATTCTATAAAGAATTTAAAGATGTATTTATTCCTCCTTTTATGGATGTATTAAGTTAGGTGATGATATGTACATTCTTGGAATCTTTCTGGCTATGATTATGTGTATGGAAACATTTTTCATTTTTTTTATATAAAACATGTTGATTATCTCTAATCAGTCCCTGGCTATCCAAATAATTGTATATCTGATCTCTTAGAACACTTTCCAATAATTAACCTACTACTGGCCTATCATTTCCAGGGTTACTTTTTGAGCTTTTTTTATTCAACAGTACAGCATGAACTACCTGCCAATCCTCCAGCACCACACTCTCTTTAATCTATATAAGTATCATGGCCCACTGCTTGTTTTCCTTACTTCCCACAACTCTGTGCCTGTTTCCTGAATGAATACCAATGAAAAATAAAAGCCATTTAAGATCTCTTCCACCTCATTTGGCTCCATACACTACTGACCACTCTAATCTTCAAGCCGACCAATTTTGCCTATTACTATCCTTTTGCTGTTAATAAACCTGTAGAAACCCTTAGGAGTTTCCTTCCCATTGTCTGCCAAAGCAATCTTATGTCTTCCTGATTTCTTTCTTTCATTTTTTATATGCCTCAAGTATCTCATTTGCTCCATGTTGCCTATACACTTCTCTTTTTCTGAACCAGATTTCCAATATCACGCAAAAACCAAGTTTCCCTATGCCTGCTAACCTTTAATCCTGAAAGCAACATACAACTCTGTAATCTCAAAATTCACCTTTGAAGAAGGTGCACAGCCTTATCTAAAAAGCAACCTATCCCAATTCATTTCCTCAAAATTGGCCTTTCTCCAATTTAGAATCTCAACCCAAGGCCCTGATCCATAATTAACGAAACTAATGGCATTATGATCACTGGACCTAAAATGTTCCCCTACACCTACTTCTGTCATCTGTCCTGTCTTGTTCCCTAAGGAGGTCCAGTATTACTCGCTCTCTATTTGATACCTCTGTATATTGATTTAGAAAATTTTCCTCAACATATTTAACAAACTCGAAGTAATCCAGCCCTTTTACAGTATGGGAATCCCAGTCAATATGTGGAAAATTTAAATCCCCTACTATCACAACCTTAAATTTCCTGCAGCTATCTGCTAACTCTCTACAGATTTTCTCCTCCAATTCTCACTGACTATTGGATGGTCTATAATACAACCCCATGAATGTGGTCATACCTTTTCCGTTCCTCAGCTCCTTCTGGTCTTCTGGTCTTTCCTGCCTCCACACAGCTGTGATATTTTTCCTGATAGGTAGTGCCACTCCTCTCCTGAAACCAGGTTCTATCACATCTAAAGCAACAGAACATTGAGCTGCCAGTCCTGCCCCTCCTGCAACCAGGTTTCACCAATGACCACAATGTCATAATTCTACATGCCAATTCATACTCTAACTTGTCTGCATTTCCTACAATTTTTGCATTGAAATAGATGCACATGAGAACATTTCCACCACATACTTCTAATGTTGCATGCAATTTTCACATCATCTTTTCCCTGCTTCACTCCTCTATTTTATCAGGCTCTCTGGTTCCCATCCTGCAAATCTAGTTTAAATCCACCAGCACAGAACTTTCCAAAGATGCATTCATCAGGATGCTCTTTATCAACTACAGTTTGGCATTTAACACCATCATCCCCTCAAAGCTGTAATTGGATCATAGATTTCCTCACCTCCAGTCTGCAATCAATGAAGACTGGTAAGAACTTCTCCACAATCTCTAGCAGTATTGTGTTTTGAGCCTCCTGCTCTTCTCACTTTACACAGGCGACTGTGTATCTCAAGATGACAATACAGAATAACACCATCTACGAATTTTTCAATGATATCACGGTGGTGGGTTGTATAAAGGAAGAGGATGAGTCAGCATACAGGATGGAGATTGAAAACTTGGCTGAATGGTTCACCAACAACAACCTTGCACTCAACGTTACCGAAATCAAGGAGTTGATTGTTGACTTCAGGAAAGGAAAGCTAGATGTATACAATCGAGTGGTCATTGGAGGATCAGAGGTAGTGAGGGCAAGCAAATTTATGTAATCAAGAATCACTAACTCGGAAGATCTCTCCTGGATGCAACACACAAATGGCAGTGCCTCTAATCCCTCAGTAGTTTGTATGACATTGAAAAACCTGGCAATGTTCTTCAAAGATGTGGTGGGAAGTGTGATAGCCAGCGCTGAGTGTAAAGGCCTCCAAAAATAGGATAATCAAAATGTGGTGTGTTCATGTATTCGAGCACATGTGCTAATACCAGGAGAATGTGCGGTGTGTTCCTGTATTGGAATCTCAGTTGGAGCAGTGTGGTGCATTCATGTATTGGAGCGATGGTTGGAGCATATGCAGTATGTTCATGTATTGAAGTGCTGGTTGGAGCATGTGTGTTGCATTCGTGTTTTAGAGTGCTGGTAGAGCATGCGGGTTGCGTTCGAGCATTGGAGTGCTGGTTGGAGCATGTGCAGCGTGTTCCTGCATTGGAGTCTCAGTTGGAGCAGTGTGGTGCATACATGTATTGGAGCGATGGTTGGAGCATATGCAATATGTTCGTGTATTGGAGTGCTGGTTGGAGCATGTGTGTTGCATTCATGTTTTAGAGTGCTGGTAGTGCATGCAGGTTGCGTTTGAGCATTGGAGTGCTGGTTGGAGCATGTGCAGCATGTTTGTGTATTGGAGCACTGGTTGGAGCATGTGCAGTGTGTTCCTGTATTGGAGTGCTGATTGGATAATGTGCAGAGCATTCGTGTGTTGGAGTGCTGGTAGAGAATGCACGGTGTGTTCGTGTATTGTAGTACTGGTTGGAGCATATGCAATGCGTTCGTGTACTGGAGTACTGGTCGGAGCATGCGTGGTGCGTTTGTGGATTGGAGTACTAGTTGGAGCATGTGTGGTGCATTCGTGTATTGGAGTACTAGTTGGAGCATGTGTGGTGCATTCGTGTATTGGAGTACTGGTTGGAGTATGCGTGGTGCATTTGTATATTGGAGTGCTGGTACAGATTGTGTAGTGCTTTCATGTATTAGAATGCTGGTTGGAGCATGTACAGTATGTTCGTCTACTGGAGTGCTAGTTGGAGCATATGCAATGTGTTTGTGTATTGGAGCACTGGTTGGAGTTTGCATGGTGCTTTTGTGTATTGGACTAGACACAACCCAGAACATCACGGGTAAAACACTACCCACTATTGAGAACATCTACAAGGAACATTGCCGTCAGAGGGCAGCAGCAATCATCAGGAATCCACACCAACAGCACACGTTCTGTTCTCGCTGCTGCCATCAGGAAAGAAGTGTAGAAGCCAAAATGTGTAATTTATTTACTTACCTTGTGAGGTCAGCATCCTGTTGGTCCCTGTGTGGTCGTTGGAGGTGTCCCACATTCATTTGATATTCTGTGGCCATTTTCTTTCTAGGGCAAATGAGCTACTTACAGGAGAATGTGCGGTGTGTTCCTGTATTGGAGTCTCAGTTGGAGCAGTGTGGTGCGTTCATGTGTTGGAGCGATGGTTGGAGCATGTGCAGTGTGTTCGTGTATTGGAGTGCTGGTTGGAGGATGCGTGTGAGTTTGTGTATTGGAGTGCTGATAGAGCATGTGTGTTGCATTTGTGTATTGGAGTGCTGGTAGAGAATGTGTGGTGCTTTCATGTATTAGAGTGCTGGTTGGAGTATGTGCAGTAAGTTTGTGTATTGGAGTGCTGGTTGGAGCATATGCAGTGTGGTTCGTGCACTGGAGTACTGGTTGAAGCATGTGCAGTGTGTTCATGTATTGGAGTACAAGTTGGATCATGCATGGTGCATTTGTGTATTGGAGTACTAGTTGGAGCATGCGTGGTGCATTTGTGTATTGGAGTACTGGTTGGAGTATGCGTGGTGCATTTGTATATTGGAGTGCTGGTACAGGTAGTTTGTTTCTTTCATGTATGAGAGTGCTGGTTGGAGCATGTACAGTATGTTCGTGTATTGGAGTGATGGTTGGAGCATGCGTGGTGTGTTCGTGGATTGGAATGCTGGTTGGAGCATGTGCAGTGTGTTCGTGCACTGGAGTACTGGTTGAAGCATGTGCAGTGCATTCATGTATTGGAGTACAAGTTGGAGCATGCATGGTGCATTCATGTATTGGAGTGCTGGTTGAAGCATGTGCAGTCTGTTTGTATATTGGAGTTCTGGTTGGTGTATGCGTGGTGAGTGTATATTGGAGTGCTGATAGAGCATGCATGGTGCATTTGTGTATTGGAGTGGTGGTAGAGAATGCGTGGTGCTTTCATGTATTAGAGTGCTGGTTGGAGCATATGCAGTATGTTTGTGTATTGGAGCACTGGTTGGAGCATGTGTAGTGTGTTCCTGTATTGGAGTGCTGGTAGGAGCATGTGCAGTGCGTTTGTGTATTGGAGTGCTGTTTGGAGCATGTGTGTTGTGTTTGTGTATTGGAGTGCTGGTTGGAGCATGTGTGTTGCATTCGTGTTTTAGAATGCTGGTAGTCCATGCAGGTTGCATTCGAGCATTGGAGTGCAGGTTGGAGCATTTGCAGCATGTTCGTGTATTGGAGCGCTGGTTGGAGTATGTGCAGTATGTTCCTGTATTGGAGTGCTGATTGGATAATGTGCAGAGCATTCGTCTGTTGGAGTGCTGGTAGAGAATGCACGGTGCGTTTGTGTATTGTAGTACTGGTTGGAGCATGCGTGGTGCGTTTGTGCATTGGAGTACTAGTTGGAGCATGCATGGTGCATTCGTGTATTGGAATGCTGGTAGAGATTGTGTAGTGCTTTCATGTATTAGAATGCTGGTTGGAGCATGTGAAGTATGTTCATGTACTGGAGTGCTAGTTGGAGCATATGGAATGTGTTTGTGTATTGGAGCGCTGGTTGGAGTTTGCATGGTGCTTTTATGTATTGGACTAGACACAACCCAGAACATCACGGGTAAAACACTACCCACTATTGAGAACATCTACAGGGAACATTGCTGTCAGAGGGCAGCAGCAATCATCAGGAATCCACACAACCAGCACACGTTCTGTTCTCACTGCTGCCATCAGGAAAAAAGTGTAGGAGCCAAAATATGTAATTTATTTACTTACCTTGTGAGGTCAGCATCCTGTTGGTCCTTGTGTGGTCGTTGGAGGTGTCCCACATTCGTTTGATATTCTGTGGCCATTTTTCTTCTAGGGCAAATGTGCTACTTACAGGAGAATGTGCGGTGTGTTCCTGTATTGGAGTCTCAGTTGGAGCAGTGTGGTGCATTCATGTATTGGAGCGATGGTTGGAGCATGTGCAGTGTGTTCATGTATTGGAGTGCTGGTTGGAGCATGTGCAGTGTGTTCGTGTATTGGAGTGCTGGTTGGAGCATGTGCAGTGTGTTCGTGTATTGGAGTGCTGGTTGGAGTATGCGTGTGAGTTTGTGTATTGGAGTGCTGATGGAGCATGCGTGTTGCATTTGTGTATTGGAGGGCTAGTAGAGAATGTGTGGTGCGTTCATGTATCAGAGTGCTGGTTGGAGCATGTGCAGTGTGTTCGTGTATTGGAGCGTTCGTTGGAGTATGCGTGGTGCATTTGTGTATTGGAGTGCTCGTTGGAGCATGCGTGGTGTGTTCGTGTATTGGAGTGCTGGTTGGAGCATATGCAGTGTGTTCGTGCACTGGAGTACTGGTTGAAGCATGTGCAGTGTTTTCATGTATTGGAGTACAAGTTGGAGCATGCATGGTGCATTCGTGTTTTGGAGTACTAGTTGGAGCATGCGTGGTGCATTCGTGTATTGGAGTACTGGTTGGAGTATGCGTTGTGCATTTGTATATTGGAGTACTGGTACAGGTTGTGGGGTGCTTTCATAATGCTGTGCTCTCCCTCCCGCTAACCCTCCTGCCCAAGGCTAGTTCTGGTTGGAGCATGTACAGTATGTTCGTGTATTGGAGTGCTGGTTGGAGCATGCCTGGTGCGATTGTGTATTGGAATATTGGTTGGAGCATGAGTAGTGCGTTTGTGTATTGGAGTGCTGGTTGGAGCATGTGCAGTGTGTTCGTGCACTGGAGTACTGGTTGAAGCATGTGCGGTGCATTCATGTATTGGAGTACAAGTTGGAGCATGCATGGTCCATTCATGTATTTGAGTACTAGTTGGAACATGCATGGTGCATTTGTGTATTGGAGTACTGGTTGGAGTATTCGTGGTGCATTTGTATATTGGAGTGCTGGTACAGGTTGTGTGGTGCTTTCATGTATTAGAGTGCTGGTTGGAGCATGCGTGGTGCGATCGTGTATTGGAATGTTGGTTGGAGCATGAGTCGTGCGTTTGTGTCTCGGAGGACTAGTTGGAGCATGCGTGTTGCATTCATGTATTGGAGGTCTGGTTGGAGCATGTGCAGTGCATTTGTGTATTGGAGTGCTGGTTGAAGCGTGTGCAGTCTGTTCGTGTATTGGAGTACTGGTTGGAGCGTGCATGGTGCGATCATGTATTGGAATCTTGGTTGGAGCATGAGTAGTGCGTTTGTGTATAGGAGGACTAGTTGGAGCATGCGTGTTGCATTCATGTATTGGAGTGCTGGTTGGAGCATGTGCAATGTGTCCATGTATTGGAGGTCTGGTTGGAGCATGTGCAGTGCGTTTGTGTATTGGAGTGCTGGTTGAAGCATGTGCAGTCTGTTCGTGTATTGGAGTGCTGGTTGGTGTATGCGTGTTGTGTGTGTATTGGAGTGCTGATAGAGCATGCGTGTTGCATTTGTGTATTGGAGTGGTGGTAGAGAATGCGTGGTGCTTTCATGTATTAGAGTGCTGGTTGGAGCATGTGCAGTGTGTTCGTGTATTGGAGCGTTGGTTGGAGTATGCGTGGTGCGTTTGTGTATTGGAGTGCTGGTTGGAGCATGTGAAATGCATTCGTGTATTGCGTTCATGTATTGGACTGCTGGTTGGAACATGTACAGTGCATTCATTTATTGGAGTGTTGGTTGGAGCATGTGCAGTGTGTGTGTTTTGGAGTGCTGATTGGAGCTTGAGTGTTGCGTTCCTGTATTGGAGTGCCAGTTGGAACTGCATGGTGCATTTATGTATTGGAGTGCTGGTTGGAGCATGTGCAGTGTGTTTGTTTATTGGAGTGCCAGTTGGAGCGGTATGATAGTTTTTTTTTTGCTCGACCAATTGATGGTAATTCTGTCATTGACGCTGGAAGAGGAATCTCAGGGTCTTATGGATGTCATGTATGTATTCTGACAATAAATTTGCAATCTCATACTTGAATTGGGTGTAATTGGATGGCACGGGCTTGTGTGCCGAAAGGGCCTGTTACCCTGCTGTATATCTGAATTTTAAATATTTATGCATGCAATAATTGATTGTCCTGATTTGGAGTGTCTGAGGATTGCACAGCTGATCCAAGAAAGTTGTGACAGACCTGATGGAGGGAAGTATTTTTAAATGCCGTACTCAGAATGAGGGCAGGAATTCTGCTAAAAAGACAGGAGGAGAAAGGAAAACACTGTGGTTTTGCTCTATTGCTCTGCAACAAGTTTGGATGAACAGAAATTGAAGGTTTGGGCCATGGGAAAGATGAATGCATTAATATTTTCTTGTTGTAATGGAAATAATATATATTTTTAAACAGGACATTTTGGCCCACGAGCCTATGCCACCTCATTACACTCATTCCTGGTATGTGTTGGATGGTGGGATGAAACTGGAGACCCCAGAGGAAACCCTCGCAGACATTGGGAGAACATACAAATTCCTTACAGACAGTGTGGGATTCAAATCCCGGTCCCAATTGCTGCACTGACCACTATGCCAACTGTGGTGCACCACAACCTTCTCCCCATAGGTGAATTGAACCACGGTCTCCCATGTGATAGGTGGGGATATTGACCACTATACTAACAAGGAACCAATAATGCTGACTGATACCATGATCTATAGAATAATACAACACAGAAAACAGGCCATTTGGCCCTTTCAGTCTGTGATGAAAAGTCACTCTGCTCGTTCCACTGATCTGCACCCTCATAACCCTCCAGACCTTCCAATCCATGTATCTATCCAATTTATCCTTTAAACACAAGATCGAGCCCGCATTCACCACATCACATGGCACCTCATTCCATACTCCCACCATTCTTTGAGTGTAGAACTTCCCCCTAAACCTTTCCCCTTTCACCCTAAAACCATGCCCTCTTGTATTTATCTCTCCTAATCTCAGTGGAAAGAGCCTACTCACATTTACTCTGTCTACACCTTTCATAATGTAAACCTCCATCAAATCTCCATTAATCTTTTACGCTCCAAGAAATAAAGTCCTAACTTGTTTAATCTTTCCCTGTAACTCAGCTTCTGAAAACATCCTGGCAAATCTCTGCACTCTTTCAATCTTACTGATATCCTTCCTGTAGTTTGGTGACCAGAACTGTACACAATACTCCAAATTTGGCCTCATCGATGTCTAAAACAACCTCCATTTTGCATCTGAAGTATTACAGAACATGATGATAGCAGCGATGTCAACATCTGGTGATAAGAAAACATTTTCTCAAATGATGTGGATAAATTGCAAAGGAAAAAGGGAAATAAAGGACTGAATGTGTATTATGTGGGAATGGATGATTTGATGTTTGTGGACAAAACTTTGGGTATACTGGAGAGTACAATGTCCATTTTGCCTGTGAATCAGATTTTCTTGCAAGGATGGTTTACCTCAGCTCGTGGGAAATGAGATAACAAATGAAAAGCTTAGAATTCAGTGCATAGATGTGGACTAATATCTGTGGATGTATATTGCTAATGAATTGTCACCACTTCTACATTTGACTGCAGACTGGGCACAGGTTGTGGAGAAGGCAAGTGAATGAGATCACCTATCAATGGAGTAATAACATGGAAATACCAGGAATTAAAATGCATGCTGACAAGGCAAATTAGATTTTTTAAACATTTTATTATTTTAAAAAATTTAGACATACAGCACTGGCCCACGAGCTGATGCTACCCAAATACCCCAATCAACCTTCAACTCTGTTGATACATTTTGAGAGGAAATGCAAGCAGACACAGGGAGAACATACAAACACCTTGCTGGCAGTGCTGGATTCGAACTGGGTCTCTGACACTTTAATAATGCAGTGCTCTCCCTCCCGCTAACCCTCCTGCCCAAGGCTAGATCTTTGGAGTAAGTTTTAGAATTGAGAATCTAATGTTTAATTACATCCATGTTGTGGTAATAATAATTTAATTCATGTTAATAATTAATGCTCAACACAGGATGTGAAAGAATGATATGCAAAGGTTAGAAGGTGATGTTGGTAAAGGGGATCATATCAATGTTATTTTTAGTGAAAAATCAAGTAAGTTGTTTTGTATGAAGTGAGGGATCTATGACAGTTTCACAAAATCACAAGACAAAGAAACAAGCAGGCCACTAGGCCCATCGAGTCTGTTCTGTAAATCTACACTAAGCTACTCTAGGTCCAATTTCTGGCCTTTTCCCCATATCCCTTGATGCCTCACTAATTAGATACTTGTCTATTTCTTGTTTAAATACTCCTAGTGATCTGGTTTCCCCTGCTGTATGTGGCAGTGAGTTCTAGGGACAGTCAAAAGAAGAAAGAGAGAATGATATTTGTGGATGACATGAAGGTTGGAGGAGTTGTAGATGGAGCTGAATGTTGTCGAAGGTTACAAGATGATATGGACAGGATGAAGAGTTGGCTAAAAAAGTGGCAATGGATTTTAATCTGTATAAGTGTGAGTGATGCATTTTGGAAGGGCAAGTCAGAAGGCTGACTACAGAGTTAATGGTCAGTTTGCAGAGGAGATTGACCAGGATGTGCCTGGATTGAAACACAAGTCATGAGGAAAGGTTAGCAGAGCTTGGACTTTTCTCTTTGGACCATAGAAGAGTGCAAGGAGATTTGATAGAGGTCTACAAGATAATGAGTGGCATAGATAGGGTGGACAGTCAGTGCCTGTTTCCCAGGGCAAGGAACAGCAAACACCAGAGGACTCGTGTCCAAAGTCATTGGAAGGAAGTTTAGGGGAGACATCAGAGGTAAATTTTGTTACAGGGAGTTGTGGGGTCTGGAATGCTTTGCCAGACGGTGGTGGAGACTGGAACATTGGGGGCATTTAAGAGGCTCTTAGAGAGACATATGGATGAAAGGAAAATAGAGAGGGTTTAGGACTTTTTAAGGAATATATGGGTTAGGACAACATCGAGGGGTGAAGGGCCTGTACTGGATATTTGGATCAAGATGGAGAAGATGTTGGCCAGAAAGGATTTCAAAACAGTGAACTTAAGTGAGCCAAGGACAGTGGAAGAAGAGAAATTAAATGTCTACTCTTTGCCACTGTGGTGATACTACCACCAGCCGACTGCAGGGGGAGATCTCTGTACCTGCAGGAAGACCACCTGAGGGGCTGACTCCACCTGGCCAGTTGTCAATCAACCAACCTAAATATAGACCTGAGCAGGCCCCTCCTGGGCCAGTCACTCCTGGAGTCATTAGGACTGAAACTGGTGTACAGACTTTTAATGCATTAAAGACTGTCGTACAGTGTTTGCTGTGGTTTTTTTTGTGTGCTTGCTGCACCATATCACACCACAAATTTTAAAAGTGGGACCATGGAGAAGTTTCTAACTATCAGAAGTCTGGAAATCGTCCCGCAACGCCCAAATGCCCAGACGTGCTTCGAGATCTGGAAACACGTGATTGAGGTGATCATCCAGACGCAGGCCAGGTTGATCAACACAAACCAGAAGTGTCTCATTGTGCTCCACATCAAGTTGGGCCCCCGCACTTTCCAAGCCATAGAAGGCACTTTCAGGTGGCCAATTGCCTCACTGGTAA
This sequence comes from Narcine bancroftii, assembly GCF_036971445.1. Classification (NCBI taxonomy): domain Eukaryota; kingdom Metazoa; phylum Chordata; class Chondrichthyes; order Torpediniformes; family Narcinidae; genus Narcine; species Narcine bancroftii. Next base: position 52,012,263 of record NC_091478.1, on the reverse strand, counting down.
ACCCGCATATTTTGACAATATGCGACTGTCAGAAGGCCACGTGAATGTGCAGGAGGGCGCCTGCGAGGTGAACTTTGTAACCCTCCTCTGAGAGGGATAATCGCTGCAGCACAGTGGCTTTCCAGTCCATCTGAATATAGCCGCCTTAAAGTGGCTGCATTCGGGATGACAGTCAGCTGGCGAGCGCCCCTGACAGCTCATTCCCAGCTGCCCCTTCCCCCGGCGCAGGACGTCAGGACAGGGGCAGCTGGTGTGGTCTGTCAACGCGGGGACTGCAGGGCTGGAGCAGTTAGCAGGGGAGAAGGGGGCTGGAGCGACCGGCGGGGGAGAAGGGGGCTGGAGCGACCGGCGGGGGAGAAGGGGGCTGGAGCGGTCGGCCGGGGAGAAGGGGGCTGGAGCGGTCGGCCGGGGAGAAGGGGGCTGGGGCGGCCGGCGGGTGAGAAGGGGGCTGAAGTGACTGGCGGGTGAGTACGGGGCTGGAGCGGCCAGCTGCACCAGCCCCGTACTCCCCTGCTGGTCACTCCAGCCCCGTACTCCCCCGTCGGGGGGCAAAGTGATCAGTGTGGGGACATCCCCCCGCTGGCTGTCTCAGCTCTGACAGCCAGCCATCCCAAATCTGACAGCCCAAGGGACAGGAGCCGGAGTGCGCTTAGATCCGCATCCCGGTGCAGCTGTCCGTTCAGGTGGCCAACGCTGCGCTTTTAGAGCTGCCATCTGAACGACAATTCAAAGGGCCGCTTCCTCTTCAAGCACATTCTTAGGGGAGAATCCACCTGAAGAAGCCTAGAGACTGCATGGACTATGAACTTGCAATGGCCATCTGGAGAGCATGAACAGGCTGATGAACTTGGTCTACTATCTGTTCAGCATCAAGGTGTAGCAACTAGGTGGGATGGCAAATGCCTATCTGGGGGCTCTGTTAGTTCACCCATGCCTAACTGAGACTGAGGTGATAAAAGGGGAGGTGGAGTGACTGATCCGAGATCATGCGTGCAACGAGGGGCACCCGACAGAGGCTGGTGAAAGAGAACATTGCCTCACTCACCAGGTCAATGGAGGTAGTCTGTTCCTTGGAGGCTTCAGCACATCATGTGGAATCTTTCGATGCCCGACTCCCCTACCTCCTGCCTGGCTGATTCAGACGACCGCCGTTGCTGAGGAGCCCTATATGGAGGACACAATCGCCAGGACACAGCAGCCCGCTGCTGTAAGTTCTGTGGGTCCCGGTGTGGGTCAAACAGGCACTCCCGTAAAGACTGTCCAGCAAGGAACTCACATTGCTCTCGAAGTGGTAAGAAAGGCCACCGCGAAGGTCCAGTGCCATTACTCACCCCGTCACTTCTACCCACAACTTCTAATCCAGCCACCCGCCTGCACTGCTGCAGTGTGCTCACCCTGGGCACCGCCATCTTCCTCCAGACCACTTCTGCCCAAAATGTCACGTCTGCCCGTACCAATAACCTAATCTCTGGCTTCACTGCTGGTGGGTCGTCCGACTGCACTAAAGCCACATGCGTCCAATGGGCGCTGCCATCTTGGGCCAGCTGGGACCCAGCTGCCACAATATGCGCACCACGTCAACGGGTCAATGTGGTCAACATGGGCGCGTACTCGATCGCCCACCGGTCACACCCCACACCGCGGAAGGAAGCCGCTGGCCGCTTCTCCTCGTCTCATGCATCGGAGAGCAGTGGCTCAGACCCTGAGATGGTCCTAGCATGCACCACCTTAAAAGGAACATTCCCCATGAACTCGGGCGCTCAATGATGGGGAGAACATTCCATGGGTTCAGGCTCCTGTTCATGCCCCAGCTCTGAGTCAAGTCCTCTTAGGGCTGAACTTCTAGTGTCACCTCCAAAGCCTCACCCTCGTCTTCGGCGGGCTCCTTCCCCCACTCACATTCCACAGGACACAGCTATGCAACTGGCCCCAATCCACCTTGGCCTCTCCAGGCTTATAGGTAAACCCTCTTCAACTACCTAACACCAGATTGAATGCCCATAGCTGCCAAGAGCAGGCATTATTGTGCAGCCGACATGGCCTTCATAAAGGCAGGTGAGGGAGCTTCTGGCATAATGTATCATAGAGCCCAGCACCAGTCCCTGGAGAGCCCAAGTCTTAGTGGTAAAAGGGGGTAGCAAACCAAGGATGGTCAGCAATTATAGCCAGACTATAAACCGATACACCCAACTGGATCCCTGCCCCCTACCCAAAATAGTCGACATGGTCAATGAGATAGCCCACTATAAGGTCTTCTCAACGATTGACCTAAAGTCAGCCTATCACCAGCTCCACACCTGTGATAAACCATATACTGCCTTTGAGGCAGACGGGCACCTCTACCAGTTCCTCCAGGGGTCACTACTGGGGTCTCTGTCATTCAGCGGGAGATGGACCGCATGTTAGACCAGCACAACCTAAGAGTAACCTTCCCATACTTGGACAATATCATCATCTGTGGTCATGACTAGTAGGACCATAATGACAAATTGGAGAGATTTCTACAGATGGCTGAGGAGCTGAACTTCACTTACAACAAAGAAAAGTGTATGTTCACCACCACCCGCATCGCCATCCTGGGGTACATCGTGGAACATAGTGTAATTGGTCCCGACCCAGAGTGCATACACTCGCTAAATGGAACTGCCCCTCCCCCCCCCCCTGAAGGTTCCTTGGGCTTTCTCATATTACTCCCAGAGGGACCCATTTCCATAAGGTCCACTCACTGCCTCAGGCCAAGCTGCATTCACTCACATCAGGCAGGATATGACCGATGCTATGATGCATGCCATGGTTGAGGACACCCCATTCCAGGTGGATTGCCCTCTGATGTTGCCCTCACAGCCACCCTCACAAGGGGGTGGTTCAGGGCTTTCTTCTCCAGGACCCTCCTCAGTTCTGAGCTCAGACAATCTACCATTGAAAAAGAGGCCCATGCGGTCCTGGCAGGCAGGAGGTTCAACCACTTCACCAACCAGCGCACAGTGGCTTTCATGTTCTTCACCTCCCATAAAGGCAAGATCAAAAACAATAAGATCTTGCACTGGAAAGTCCATCTGGCCATGTGGACTGGACATCCAGTACAATCAAGGGAAGTTCAACAACTCCCCCGACAACCACAGTGCAGTCTGACCAACTGCAGGCACTGCATGACACCCTTTGCCACCCAGGCCATTTCATCAAGTCCCAGAACTTCCCTTCACCGTCCAGAAAGTCCGGACCATGACCAAATCATGCAGGGTCTGTGTGGAGTGTAAACCATGCTTCTTCTGCTTGCCACAGGCCCACATGGTGAAGGCCACTTGGCCCTTTGAGAGACTCAGTATCAACTTCAACGGCCCTCTGCCTTCCACAAACAAGAACGTCTACTTTCTCGCGGTCATGAATGAATACTCCTGTTTTCCCTTTGTCATCCCTTGCCTTGACACCTCCAAAGTGTTACAAGTCCAGAGGACCCCAAAACCCAGCAGCAATAGATATTCACCAAGACAAATGGTTACTGAAACAAAAGTTGATTTTAATTATCTTTAAACATGAAAACAGAATTACACTTTAACTTATCACTACTAACTTACTTTACCTTATAATTCTAAGCACAGTATTCTAAGTATGTAATGTGTGTGCAAGTTCAGTAAAGTTATTTGGTTCACAGTCTAATATCACTTCTCATACCTTTAAGTTCACTGGTTGCAGGCAATTCTTATACTGTGCACAGAATTTGGTGCTCGAAAGGTATATGGTTACCGCTCAGGAAGGTGTTGTTCCAAGACAACCACAACTGATGTACTTTCATCAGTCACCTCAGTGTCTTGCTGATGAAACTTGGCCCATCAGGGTTCTCCAGATGATTACCTCTTTCTTTCAGCTCCCACAGAGTTCCTTTTCTGTTTCCCTTATTTCAAGTGAAACATTAGACAGCCAGTTCTCTCCTCTTGCATGAATCACAAGGGCTTCGATCAGGCTGTCTTCCAAAAACTTGTCAGCTTGTCCTGTTTCAGTCCCAGCAACTTCTCACAGACACACACTGAGACTGAGAGAAGGCCAATTTGAATCTCTCTGCTTACAAAACCACATGATCCTCTTACAACAACAAATTCTCCTTTCAGACAGCAGTGGCTCCAGTCTGCTCTTTCATCTGTTGCCTTGGTAAAATCCATTAGTGATGTCTCTGAAGCACTCTTCAAAGCTCTTGCAAAAAGGCATGAGAAGCCACTATGTCTCCAGCATTTCAAATAAGATCTGTTTTAAAGTGTTTGTATGTGACCTACTCTAACAAACTTTTCCCAATATATCTCCCAAAACCTTTCTGTATACTCTGTCACACAGCCACTGTCATCAGGGCACTGATGCAGATCTTCACCATGTTTGGATACCTGGCATTCATCCACCGTGATCAGGGGTGCTTCATGAGTGAGGAGCTGCACCAGTACATAGAAACATATAAGCATAGGAGCAGGAGTAGGTCATTCAGCCCTTCGAGCCTGCTCCAACATTCAATGAGATCATGGCTGATCTTAAAGTTCAGTACCCCGTCCCTGCCTTCTCTCCGTAATCCCTAATTACCTTATACTGAAGAAATATATCTAATTCCCTCTTAAATATATTCAATGAACCTGCCTCTACTGCTCTCTGTGGCAATGAATTCCACAGATTCACCACCCTCTGGGTAAAGAAATTACTTCTCATCTCGGTTCTAAATGGTTTGCCTAATATCCTCGAACCACGGCCCCGGGTTCTGGACTCCGCCATCATCAGAAACATCCCTTCCACATCCATTCTGTCCAGTCCTGCCAGAATTTTATATGTCTCTATGATATCCCCTCTCAATCTTCTAAACTCCAATGAATACAATCCCAATTTGTGCAATCTTTCCTCATAAGTTATTCCTGCCATTCCAGGTTTCAGCCTGGTGAATCACCTTTGCACTCCCTCCATTGCAAGAACATCCTCCCTCAGATAAGGCAACCAAAACTGCACACAATACTCCAGGTGTGGTCTCACCAGGGCTCTGTACAACTGCAGTAAGGTTCCTATACTCAAATCCTATACTCAAATCCTCTTGATATGAAGGCCAACATACCATTTGCCTTTTTAACCGCCTGCTGTACCTGCATGCTTGCCTTCAGTGACTGGTGCACAGGAACCTCTAGGTCTCTCTGCACTTCCCCCATCTCCCAATCTATTGCCATTCAAATAGTAGTCCGCCCTCCGGTTTGTTTACCAAAGTGGATAACCTCACATTTATCCACATTGTAGTGCATTTGCCATGTATCTGCCCAGTCCCTCAATTTATCCAAATCACATTGGAGCTTCCTGACCCCCTCTTCAGTGCACACAACCCCTCCTAGCTTAGTGTCATCTGCAAATTTGGAGATATTACATCCAATCCCCTCATCTAGATCATTAATGTAAATTGTGAACACCTGGGGTCCCAGTACAGATCCCTGTGGCACCCCACTGGTTACCACCTGCCACTCAGAAAATGAGTCATTTATCCCAACTCTCTGTCTTCTATCTGCCAGCCAGTTTTCTCTACCTCCATTTTTAAATAGTGGGGTAACATTAGCTACCCTCCAATCCATGGGTACTGATCCTGAGTCTATCGAGTTCTGTAAAATAATGTTTAAAGCATCTGCTATCTGCATGTCCATTTCTTTAAGTACCCTATGATGTAGATTATCAGGCCCTTGGGATTTATCAGCCTTCAATTTCCCCAAGACCATGTTCTTAGAGATACTGATTTCTGATAGTGGGAGGCATTGTGACTAGTCGCATGACTAGCAACAACCCAAGGGGCAACGGGCAGCTGGAGCGCAAAAATGGGGTGATCTGGAAGGCAGTCCTCCTGGCCATGAGGTCCAAAGGCTGGTGCATCAACTACTGGCACAAGGCCTCCTCAAGGCACTCCATGCCATATGGTCACTCTTGTGCAGGGCTACTAATCAGACTCCTCACGGGTGCCTTTTCTCATTCCCAAGGAAATCAGTGACTGGAATCTCACTCCCAGCTTGGCTCATATATCCAGGACCAGTGCTCCTCTGCAAACATATGCAGGCCCTCAAAGCTGACCTGCTGGTCGAGCAGGTGCTCGTCCTCCATGGCAACCAGTGGCCATGAGGACACCATCTCGACCAGGGATCTGGCACCAGCTGGGGCCACACTCCCCAGCATCACAACTGCTCGGCCCAACCTCCCCACCCCGGGGATCCTTGGCCCACCCAGGATCCAGGGACCGACCTCCTTCCTCCATCTCTCAGAGAGCCCCAGTTCTACAGTGCTAGAGTTCAACAGCAGCAGCTGGCACTGGAACTGGAGAAGCTGGCAAGCTTGTGGAAACCCCTATTTTGAAGATGGGTTGTGAGTTCTTAGTTCAGCCTGGTCAAAGCCATTGTAGTTCATGCAAGAGAAGAGGACTGGCTGTCTAATGTTTCACTTGAAATAAGGGAAACAGAAAAGGAACTCTGTGGGAGCTGAAAGAAAGAGTTCATCATCTGGAGAACCCTAAGGGGGCACGTTTCTTCGGCAAGACACTGAAATGGCTGATTAAAAAGGTTCAGTTTCTGTCCAGGAACAACAAATCTCTCTCTGAAAACCAACAAGAATCTTCCTGAGCGGTAACCATTTACCAAAGCCTGGTGAAATTCATAACTGTTAAATTCTGTGCACAGTATAAGAAATGCCTGCAACCAGCAAACTTGGAAGAATGAGAAGTGAGATTGAACTGTGAATCAAATAACTTTTCTGAACATACACACACATTACACACACATGCACTTAGGGGGTTAAGGGGGTTAAGTTAGGTAAAGTAAGTTAATAGTGATAAGTTAAAGTTTGATCCTGTTTTCATTGTTAAAGATAATTAAAAGCAACTTTTGTTTAAGTAACCATTTGTCTTGGTGAATTTCTGTTGCTGCTGGGTTTTGGGGTCAGGGGAGGGCACAGCAGCGAGCAGGGGGAGGCTGGATCTGTGAATAGAGAGGGAAGGGGTGGAGAGCTGAGAGAAAGAAGGCAAGGGGAAGAGGAGGGAGGGGGAAAGGAGCGTAGGTTAACAGAAACTGGAATAGTAATGTCATCAAGTTAGAGAGTGGCCGTTAGCAAATGAGGTGTTGTTCCTCTGGATGGTCTCAGACAGGCACTGCATGAGACAATGGACAGACATGTCAGTGAGGGAATGGCACGGGGAACTGAAATGGGCGGCCATTGGGACAGAGCCGAGGTGCTCAGCAAAGCGATTTCCTAGTTTTCAACCAGTCTCTCTGATGTAGAGGAGACCACAGCGGGAGCACCGGATGCAGTAAATCCGTCGTGCAGATACAAGAGTGAAGTGTTGCTTCCTGTGAAAGGCTTGTTTGGGGCCCAGATTGTGGTGTGGTAGGAGGTGTGGGTACGTGTGGCATCTTCGGTGGGCCACAGGGGAACGTGCTGGGGTGGTGGGGATGGAATCGGTAGGGAGGGATGATGAGCACATGAGAGAGTCACAGAGAGAGTGGTCCCTAGGGAAGACAGAGAGGGGAGGAGGGGAGGAAATGTGTTTGGTGATGGGATCGTGCCAGAAATTCCATCAGAGTGAACTGCAGCAGGAACTTTTTCCATTTCATGAGCGAAGGACAGGGGTCTTGTGGGCGGACGGAGCAACGGCCATTTCAAGTCATCTCAATTTGGGACATCCCTCTGCAAATAACTTTCGAGGCAATCTCGCGGACACGTTGAGGGAGTGGGTGTGTTCGAGGGACCGTTCGATGTTTGACAGTGGCGGTCCCAGTTGAATGAGCTCAGTGACGGTCATTGAGACTCCCACCGAATGGTCCTGCAGATGCAGACTTCTTGAGGGATACTGAGAAGTCCCTTCTCTGGACCGGTCCTGATCTCACTGTCGACCGGAGTTAAACAAATGTTGGCTATCTTTCACATGCCACGGATTCTGAGTGATCTGCTGCGTTTCTCCAGCACTTGTGAATCAGTGCCACTGCAGCGGTAGCGGGCTGCTTCACAGTCTGACACTGTCATCAACTGGTCGCTGGAGCCACGAACTCTTTAATAAAACACAACTTCTGATGACATTTGGGAAAAAAAAGAAAAACCGCCTCCCCGTCGGGGAGTTGAAGCCCAGTCTCCCATGTGCCAGGCAGGGATACTAACGGGGAGCCGATGTGGAAACAGCCCCTCTCTCCTCCCTCCCCCTCTACTCCCACCCCTTCACCTGACCCTCACCCCTCCCTTCCCACTCCCCACTCTTCCCCCTCTCCCCATTCCCTCCCTCTCTCCCTTACCCCTCCCTTCCATCCTTCTCCCCTGCCCTCCCCTCCGTCCTCCCTCTCCTCTCCTACCCTCTCCCGTCCTCCCACCCTCCCTCCTCTCCTCCATCCCCTCCTTACCCCCTTCCCTCCCTCCTCCCCTACCCCCTCCCCTCCCTCCTTCCTCCCCATCTTTCCCCCTCCCACCCTCCCTCCCTCCTTCCTCCCCATCTCCTCTGCCCCCTCCCTCCCCGCTGTGTCCGATGTGTGACTCCGGTTTCCCCACGGAGACTGCTATTTATTGTGTTCAATGACCGGTAGGAAATGAGGAGATACTGGGCAGGTTTCGTGTCGGGGCCCTGGTGAGGGAGGAGGTGTGATGGACATTTACTCCCCGGTGGCTGATGTGAGACACGGGGTACAAATTGACGCGACGATTCCTGCTCTCCTCCACCACCACCCCCCACCCCCGCCGCCCCGCCACGCCCCGTTACTCTGCTTTGCAGCCTCCCGCCAGCCCGCAGCTCCGAGCCGTGGCCCCTCGCTCCCTCCCCACCGACCTCCGAGCCACGTTCCCGATTCTCCAGCATCTTTAGTGTGTCCACGGGGACAAATCTCCGGTCCGCGCCCCGGGGGCGAAGCCTTACACGGGGCGAACAGGGTTACACGGATAAAGCGGAAAGGAAGCTGGGGAAGGTCCGAGAGGTCACGGAATCCGGGACACGTGTGGAGTACACATGAATCATGGTAACAGGCCTTTCGGTTTGAAGGGTGGGGGGAAACTAGAGCCCCCCGGGGTGGAGGGTAGGTGAAACCGGACACCCCCCCCCCCCCGTTGTTATCAGGAAATCGGAAACCCCCGGGGTGGGGGTTGGGGGGAAACCGGAGCCCCCCAGGGTGGGGGGAAACTGGAGCCCCCGGGGTTGGGGGGGTCCCACGCAGACATGGGGAGACTGCCAGAATCCTGATAGACAGCGAGGGACTGGCGCGACACTGTTGTAACCGCGACACCACCCGAGGCGTAAACAAGCCGCGCTGCAAGTGACCAGAAGACATGGGCGGGAGAATGGAACGACGGTGGTTATCATCGCCCGGAATCTGAGCGGCTCCTCCGGGAACAACCGACCTTGCCCGGCAATGAACGGGCCGCAGAAGGCGACCCCCACTGGACACAACAGGAAATAGAGTGGAACGGGCCCCAGCAGCCTGGTTAAGAGCCACTGGCATAAGTTATTTGTTGTGCCTATGGTGGTATAGTGGTTAGCATAGCTGCCTTCCAAACAGTTGACCCGGGTTCTGACAGCACAGAGGAGATAAAAGTTAACACGAAGTCTGCAGACACGTGGTTGGAGGCTCCTTTCCATTACTCCATATAAAGCAGACTTTGTGATGTTCCGAGTTTCTGCTCCTGCCGACTCGCAACCTTCTCTCTGAATTCATTTAGACCGAAGCATGAGTTTGAGGGATCCCGTCCTCATTTCATTCTTTTTTTTTTCACTGTGGATCTTCCGCCCTAAATGGATCGGAGCAGCGTCCTGTTCCCAGCTCTGTTCCAGTCCCCCTCAGTTAACGAACATCCTCGTGAACCATTTCTCCCAACGGATCACGTCTGGCCCAAGCTTTCAGTATCTGCAGTTTTACTTGGTCACCCCGACATCATCGCCACGTGGTGACTGCACAGCATGGCGCCAGCCCCATTCATCGAAATCCACCTATGGAACCTCCCTTACCCCTGCTCTACTCTAAGATGAGCTTTAACCTGTTTTCCCACAGTTCCAGATGGTACAGCGAGTTCAGGAACCAATCCCTTTGACCCACTATATTCATGCTGACCATCAAATCCCTATCTATGCTCAGCTCACCCCATTCACTGGGACTTCATCTGCCTTCAATACTTATTTGGTTGAAATTCTCGACAAGAAATGTTATTAAATATTGGAGGATCAACACAGAAGTGAGCGCTTAGCCCACTGCTCTACTCATTCAATGCCCAGGACTATGGCCAGGCACAATTTCAATGCCATCTACAAGTTTGCCGATGACGCCACAGTTGTCGGCTGAATCACAAATGGCAATGAGGAAGTGAAAAGGAGGGACACGGATCAGTTCAGCATTAGCAAAATGATGGAGATGATTGTGGTCTTCAGGAGGAGGTCAGGAGAACACGACCCAGTTGTCAGAAATAAAACTTCTCACACATGAGTCTCTTTAAAACTGATGACACGACAAGCTTTATTTACAAGTCTGCAGAGTTGGACTCAACTGGCTTCTCACCAGTTAAGCCCCGATACTTACAGTGCATTGATTTTTATACCCTTATGGTTTGCCCTTCCCCTTCTTATTAATACTGTTTTAACTGGTTAGTATTGCAAAAGCATTCTAAGTATAACTGCATTTTTAATTATCACGTTCGTTACGTACGCTGTGAACTCTACATACACTAAATTCTGTTTCTCACCCTTCTTATCAATCTTTTGTCTCCTGCATGTCTCTCACTATGACCATGAAAAGATAGGTTTAAAAAAACATATTCAGCAGAACCTTTTGTCCTTGGCTGCTAGTAAGCTCCCTGTCCGTTCTGGCTTCCCTGTTTATGATTAATCATCACATTTTAACTTAAGTCATTTTAACCTAAATTTTCTATATAACACCAGTCCTCATCCAGAAGTCAGAATGGAAAGTGTCAAGAACTTCAAATTCCTGGGTGTCAACATCTCTGAGGATCTGTCCTGGAGCCTCCACGTTGATGCAATCACAAAGGAGGCTCATCAGTGGCTATACTTTGTGAGAAGTTTGAAGAGATTCGGTTTGTTGCTGAAGACTCTCAAAAATATCTACGGGTATACCATGAAGAACATTCTAGCTGGCTGCATCACTGCCTGGTATAGAGGGGCCAACTCTCAGGACAAGAAAAACTCCCGAGGGTTGTTAACTCGACCTGCTCACAGGGAGCAGACTCCACTCCATCGTGGACATCAACATGAGGCGCTATCTTAAAAACACCCCCACCACCCAGGCCATGTCCTCTTCACTGAGCCTGAAGACGAGCACTCAGTTGCACAAGGACAGCTTCTTCCCTGTTGTCATCAGATTCCTCAATGAACAATGAACCACAGACGCTGCCTTATCATGACTTTTTCCCTGCACTATTTTTATTTATTTTGTAAGGTGGTTTATATAAATAATTCTACTGTGATGTTTCTGCAAAAGCAATGAATTTTGTGACATGTTCATGACAATAAATTCTGATTCTAATTCTGTCTCCCTCACCCACCCTAGTGCTGTGTTCGACACCTCAACTCTCTTCCTTTAAAATCTCTGTACAATTGAACTATTTCCCACCATCCACTACTCAAAAAATTCATATCCCTCCTTCAGTCCACCCTCACCCTTCTCCACTTCAAGGGAAACGGAACAATTTTCCTCACAATCCCAGGCCTGGTGAGAATTCCCTGCACCCTGTCCTTGTGCTCAGATCTTCTGAAACACCCTCTGCTCCACAAGAATATTTCCTCACCCATCTTTATGGTGTGAAATGCCTGCTTGTGGCATAGAAAACAGTGTATTTGGCCCTTCTAGTCTTTGCTGAACTATTATTTTGCCTAGTCCCACTGACCTGCAATATTCCATATCCTTCCATGCATACCACCACCCCCCCCCACCCAATCCATGGATCTGTTAATTTTCTTTCCTAAATGTTAAAATTGAGACCACATTCACCACTTCAGCTGGAAGCTGGTTTGAAAACAAAGGCTCCCCATATTTTCTAATATTTCCTTTAATCCTCACAGGGACAGGCCGACTGGAGGGGCATGATTGGCAGCTCAATATTCCGGGGATTCTGTTGTTTTAGACCTGATAGAACGGGGGTGGGGGAGGGGGGATAAAGGTGGAGGCATCGCATTGCTTGTTAGAGAGAACATTCCAGCGGGGCTACGGCAGGATCGTCCAGGGAGGTTATTTGGGTGAGTAAGGAATAGGAAAGGCATGATGGGAGTGTATTATAGACCCCTAATGGACAGAGGATATCAGAGGAGCAAATTTGTAAGGAGATAGCTTATAGGAGATTTTAACTTTTCACACATTGGCTGGGACCCCATACTGTAAAAGGGCTGAATGGGTTCGAGTTTGTCATATGTGTTCAGGTAAGTTTTCCAAATCAATACAGAGAAGAAACGATTAGAGAGGGGGCTGCACTGGATCTCCTGTTAGGGAATGAGATTGGTCAGGTGACAGAGGTTTGTGTTGGGGAACATTTGTGTCTAGTAGAAGCGAGATCGATGTTAATATTCAAGGAAGTTTGGATAGGTATATGGATGAGAGACGTGTGGAGGGTTATGGGCAAAATGCAGGATAGTTAGATTAGGTGGGAGAAGATGTTTGTCACAGACTAGTAGGGCCAAACTTGCCTGTTTCTGTGCTATAAATGGTTATATGGTTATATAGTGATCATAATACTATCAATTTTAGGTTAATTATGGAGAAGGATAGGGCTGGGCCTAAGGTTGAAATTCTTGATTGGAACAAGGTAAATTTATCCCAGATTAACGTTACTGCGTCGGGTCAAACTAGAAAGACCGCAGGGCGACTGAAGCTTGATGTTCTCGGTCTGTTCGCTGGATCATTTGTTCATCAAGACACCAAACGCGCCCCTGATATTCCTCGGGGAAGTGTTGCCCAAGGCTGAATCTGCCTCGGTGGGTGGACTGATAACCCTTTTCTGTTGCACATCCTGACACTGAATTCGACTGACACCCCAACTGTGGGACTGACTTGCAGGTGTGAATGGTCCAGTCCATCTCATGGTGTAATTTAGGATTTGCCTGTTGTTCCGATACAGGAAACCGGATTGACCATCTTGTGGTTCCAATGCCCAACTCTCTCCTCCCGGTAACAGGGAAGGCGAGTATTGATATTCTCTCTTGTCAATTTATTGTCCATTTTAATAGATTCAGTTTGTCGAGGACACGACCGGCTGCGGCAAGTAAAAAATCCGAAGTATCATGTACATTGTTCAATGTGTACGACAAGAAGTTTTGTGTTCAGTTTGGCTGAGTACATGACAACGAACCGAAAGGTGAGACTGGGAACCAAGTGAAGATCGTCCTTCAAAGGCCCAATATCCCGTGTGTTGGCTGCAGATTTGGGGAAAATGTTTTGGTGCCGAAAAGAGAACGGAGAAAGTGAAACTGACGGAGCAGAATACCAGTTCGGGCTTTGGAGTTGATGTGAGAACCCATCAGAACCAGTGAAGACGGGGAATTTGGGGCGAAATGGACATGGACTTTGCTGCGTGAGATGTGTTGCTATTATTGAGGGCAGGGGGAAGCTGGAAATCTGAAAGAAGAGCGTACACGGCAAAGCGAGTCTCTCCTTGGGTCCCCTTTGATCAGTGAAGACTGCGGAGAGAGAGAGAGAGAGAGGGAGAGCAGTTGTCAATGAAACAGCCTCGAGTTATGCACCGGCCGCCTTGCCGAGAGTCCTGATCTATTTATGTAAGTATTCACACCAGAGACACAGCGTGGTTCACTGCAGGAAAGTGCAATGCTCAGCGGTATGAAGAAATTGAGGGCCAGTGGACGGGAAATGCCACAGCGGAGCGGGCATGGAAAGCATGAACTTGGGTAAGTGAATAAGTGTTGGAACTTGTATCGAGGAGACTGCGAGAGAAAGCAGTCCACGGGGAGCCTCGAATTCATGCAGTAACAGAGGAGCAGGAGGAGGACACCGGGCGGCCAAATTAGAATGAGCAGGTCTTGAAAACGACTGACTTTCTATTCACAATTCCGCGGGACACTTTATCCTGATCAATCTGCTCTGAATGTAATGTGAAATACCATGTGACCAAATGCATAAGGCGTCTGACTTCGGTCCTGGATGGGGTGTGATCAGAAGATTGCAGTTTCGAGTCGTTTACAAACGAAATCAGTATTTACAAACTGATGTCTGTCCTACCTCTGGTTACTGCACACCAGCGGCGACGATATTTATAGATGCGTGGATTGGAGGTCAACCCACAGGACCATCAGAGAGAATCACTGGAATCTCCCTCTCCCACTCATCTACATGTCTACCGAGTCTCCTGAAGAGGAGACGATAAGACGTTAAGTACCCCTTCCACACCACGCACAGCATATTTCAGCTTTTCCCGTCGGGGTAGAGAAATAGGAGAATCAGAGTCTGCACCAACAGGCTGAGGAGCAGCTTCTTCCCAAACAATATTTATTTATTTGTACAGATGAAATACTTGTCCTGCACGTGTGGTTTGTCTGTATGTGTGTTATGTCTGTATGTGTCTGTGTGCTTTGCACCAAGGTCCGGAGAACGCTGTTTCGCCGGGTTGTACTTGTATTTGTTTGACCGGAGAAAGTCGAAAAACGAGGGGACGAAAACATCTCTTCATGGAACCTACATGATTGCACACGATGCTGCGGCCAAACATCTCCGACAGTAAACAAGTGATACATGACCTGATTCGCAGAGAAAACAGAACCAAAAATCGGGGATATAATCAAAACCAGCAGCCATTTATTAAACATTGTAGCTCATTGTACAGCGAGCAAGTCCCAGGGGTCAGTGTTTACCTCACAGCCCTTTCCTCACTCAGTTGACGCTGGCAGACGGTTGGAAGCAGAATGAAACCCCGATGCGTGTCCCCAGTAAATTCCAGATTCAAACCTGTCTGACCAGCGGGGAGTCGATGCTGTCACTGGCCGCTGCTGCACGACCTGATCACTTTCCCCAACACTTCTGTGCGCCTGCCGACATTCTTCTTGAAGATTTTCTACTGACTCTCGCAGCTGCTCCGGCTTCAACGTATCTGTACCCACAACACGCTTTTCTTTTTTTTTAATTTTTCACACTATAAACCATACTGACCAAAATACATACAGACATTTTTCTCTTGAATATATAGTGTCATTTTCTCCCCTTTCCCCCCCTCCCTCTCCCCCTTCCAATTTATTCAAAGTTCAATCTATAAGATACATTAAACCCGTTAAACAATGTCGTCACTTAATAAAAATAAACAAAAAATTTTTTGTCTTTTACTTTTATATACTGAGTCAGTTCATTTCGTTGTCTTCTTCTGTCATTACAGTGAATGTGCTTTTCCCTCCACTGCCCTCACCTCATCTCCACATTCCCTAAAACCCTTCTCCCCCGAGAAACAAGGATAGAGCTTCCCTCGTTTTCACCCAGCACCGACCACCCTCCAACAGGACACCACTACCAACCCTCCCCCTCCAACAGAACACCACTACCAAACCCCCCCACCCCCCAAATCAGGGCACCACTACCAACCCTCCCCCCCCACCTCCCACCTTCATCAGGGCACCTCTACAAACCCCCCCCCCCAACTGGACATCATTTCCAAACCCCCCCCCCCACCCCTCCAACAGGACATCATTACCAATCAACCGCCCCCCCCCCTCAACAGGACACCACTGTGATGATATGTAATTACAAGGGGTCATCCAGGTGACCTTGTATATAAAGCAGTCCAAAGCTACAGTCTAGCCTTCCAGGTTTGGCTTGCAGAGAAACAAGACCTCTTGGTGTACATATTAGTTTATTAAAGCTGTCTTATACTCGCACTGCTTTTGCGGTTATTGTCAATACAACCACTACCAACCCCCCCCCCCCCCACACAAGACACAACTACCAACCATCACCCTCCAACAGAACACCACTATCAACACCACCCCCCCCAATCAGAGCACCACTTCCAACCCCCCCCCCCCCCAAGTGGACACCACTTCCATAGCCCCACTGCTCTATTACCAATCCCCCCTACCACAGGACACCACTACTAACCACCCCCTCCCCAACAGGACACCACTACCAACCCCCCCACTTCAACAGGACACCACTACCAAACTCCCCCCCCACAAGACACCACTATCAACCTTCCTCCTCCAACAGAACACCACTACCAACCCGCCCCCCCCCCCCCAACAGGACTCTACTACCAACCTCCCTCCAACTAGACACCACTTCCAAGCCCCCCCCCCACCCCTCTAACAGGACACTACTACAAACCCCCCCCTTCCAACAGGACACCACTACCAAAATCTCCCTCCAACAAGACAACACCACCAACCCCCTCACTACAAAACCCCCCTCCAACAGGACCCACCAGCAAACCCCCACCTTCCAACAGGACACCACTACCAAACCCCTCCCAACAGGACCCATCATTAAATCCCCCTTCAACTGGATCCCACCACCAAAATCCCTCTCCATGTTGATCCAATCATGAAGAAGACTTGCCTTCTAAATCCCCCATCCAACATGCCCCCACCACATCTTTCCATCCCCTACCCTCTCTTCTTTCCTTAGTCCCTCTGTGATTCCCTTCTCCACTCGTTCCTTCTCAGTAATCACCTGTGACTGCACCATTTGTGCCACCTGCACCAGGACTTCCTTCCTCACCACTATTCCAGGCCCCAAACACTCCTTCCAAGTGAGGCAACACCTACAGCAATTTGTAGGGTTATTTTCCGCATCTGGTGCTCTCTGTTGGAGAGACCAGCAATAGATTGGAGGGTCACTTTATTGAGTTCCTTTATTAAATCCATTGCAAAATCCAGAATTTCCCAGTTTAATTCCATTTCCCTTCCAATACTGTACTGTTGGATTGAAGCCATTTGCAAACATCACCTAATATTATCTTGGTAATCTCCAACTAGAGAGCATAAACATTGATTTCCAGCTCTTTCATTAGTGCCATTCCTCCTTCTCCTCCTCTTCTCTTTTCCCTCTCCACTATCTCTATCTGTCCCTCACCCACACCTTCCTTCCTCCAGCTCCACAATTCTTTCCCTTCTTCCTTCCTGACAGAATGCATGTTCCTCCTCACACTTCATAGCTTCTTATAATTTTTCTCCATTTCTTTGCTCTCCCACCCATATTCATCAGTCACCTGCCAATCTCCACTCCTACTTCTCCACTCAAACTTTTTATCAGAATCAGAATTTATTGTCACGAACATGTTAGGAAAGTCATTGATTTGCAGCAACATCATAGAGTAAACAGTAATTCAATCCAGCTTACAATAATTAATAAAAATAGTGCAAGAAAAAGTCAAAGTGAGGCAGTGTCTTTGGTTCATTGATTATTCAGGATTTGATGGTGGAGGGGAAAAAGCTGTCCTTTTGCCGCAGAGTGCTCATCTTCAGGCTCCTGTTCCTTTTTCCTTGATGGTACTAGAATGAAGAGGTCATGGCCTGGGTTGTGGGGTCTTTGAGGATAGAGGCTGCTTTCTTAAGACACCGCCTCAGGTAGATGTCCTCGATGGAGTGAAGTCTGGTGCCTGTGATGTTGCAGGCCGAATTAACAACCCTCTGGGGTTCATTTTTGTCTTGAGAGTTGATGCCTCCATAACATATGCAACCAGCCAGAATACACCTGTAGAAGTTTATGAGAGTTTTTGATGAGATGCCGAATCTCCTCAGGCACAGCAGAAAGTATAGCCGCAGGCAAGTCTTCTTCATGATTGGATCAACATGGAGGCTCCAGGACAGATTCTTGGAGATGTTGACACCCAGGAATTTGAAGTTCTTCTTTAAATATTTTATTTTGATTTTTTTACAGACTCACAAAGTAATTCCAACAACAATACAATCTTGGTCAACATTCAGGGAATGTACAGAGATTGTGTTTTATTTCCCCCCCCCCCCCCCCCCCCCCCCGCCACTCCCTTGCCCCCAAACATATAACCAGACCAATTATACATTATTCAAATACACGTGGGGTTCACCCACTAAACCTCTAAAAGAACAACCTAACTAACTAAATGACACAAATAAGGAATAAAAGGGGGAAAAAAAACTAAATTAAAACAAACTGAAAAAGGGCTAATAAGAAAACATGCCCATCGCCTGTGCCCTGTTCCATTTCCTTAACTCCAATCCTTTCCCAACTGGGACATGTTTTTATAATATCCAAATTTCGAGGGGAGGGGGAGTGAGTCAATTTACGTGCCTGTGTATTTCAGAGAGGGCTGCCACACCCAAATGAATGTGTTGTGTTTCCACCTTAAATTGTGTGATTTTCTCCAGGGGAAGGTAACTCTGCGATTCCGTATTCCATTGTGTGGTATTTAGCTGGGAGTCGGACTTCCACGTAACGGCTACACACTTCCTGGCTGCCCCCAAGGTGTCCTTCACAAACTGAATTTAATATTTGGACAGTCTAAAGGAATTTGAAGTTCTTGACCCTCTTCACTACTGAGCCCTCGATGAGGACTGGGTTGTGTTCTCCTGACTTCCTCCTGAAGTCACAATCATCTCCGTTGTTTTACTAAGATTGAGTGTAAGTTGTTTGACACCACTCAATGAACTAATCTATCTCCCTCCTGTACATTTCCTAATTGTCCGTGATTTTGCTGACAATTGTGGTGTCATGGGAAAATTTGTAGAGAGCATTGGAATTGTTCCTGGCCACACAGTTGTGGAAGTAGAGTGAGTAGAGCAGTGGGCAAAGCACAAATCACTGCTGATCGCCAGTGAGGAGGAGATGATGTTTCCAATTTATACTCATTTTGGTCTTCCATTGAGAAAGTCAAAGATCCAGTTGCAGAACCTCAGGGTTTGGATCTTGTTGACCAGCACTGGGGGAATAATGGTAATGAAGGTCATAGTTGATGAAGAGCAGCCGATGTATGAACTGCTGTTTTCAAGGTCATCCAGAGCTGAGTGGAGAGCCAGCGATATTGCATCTGCTGTGGAGCGATTGTGACGAAAGGCGAATGGCAGTGGGTCCAGATCGTTGCTTAGGTACGTGTTAATTCTGGCCATGACCAGCCTCTCAAAACATTTCATCACAGTAGATATTCGTGCTACCTGTACTGAGCAATAGTCTTTGAAGCAGCTGACAGTGGCTGGAGGCCCTTTTGAAGCAGGTAAGGGAACCTCTGACTGTAGCAATGACAGATTGAAAATGTCCCTGAACACTCCAGCTAGTTGGTTGGCGGAGATTGTCAGTACCTTGCCGGATACCATCAGGGCCTGATGACTGATTCAGGCTTCTGTCCACTTCTTGCTGTTCCTGATGAAGGGTTTTTGATTGAAATGTCTATAATCGGTTCCCTTCCGTAGATGAAGCCTGAACAGCTGAGTTCCTCCAGAATTTTGTGTGTATATGTTCACCTGGGAACAGACTGAAGTCAGCTCCCCCCCCCCCCCCCCCACCATAGTCAATAATCCCTATTAACCACAGGCACCTCTAGGAGAGTCAGACTCAGGGTCGGAGGAGACAGGAGTCAGTGCCTGGTGTCAGGTGAGAGGAGGACGAGCCAAGAGACAGCATCAGAGGGTGAGTGGAATAAATAGCTAGACTTACCAGGGCTTGGGTTCAGAAAGGTCAGACTCGAGGTCGGAGGAGGCAGTGAGTCAGTGCCTGGTGTCGGGTGAGAGGAGGAGGAGCATCAGAGGGTGAGTAGAATAAATAGCTGGACTTACTAATTTGGTTAGTCCAATCTATATGTAAATTCGAGCTGGGAGTCGAAGGAGGAGAATCTCGGAGAGAGTGACATGGAGGTAAACAGTTAAATACAAGGACTTACTGGGGCTTGGGCCTACTCAAATTGGGCTGGGAGTCTGAGGAGGCAGCAGCTGGAGTTTGAGCTGTGAGTCAGAGGAGTAGGAGCTTGGAGAGAGTGACTGGGTTAATTGGTCAAGGTTAATTGGTCAAGGGGCCAGTAAAAGGAGTAAAAGGGGAGGGAGCGGCCAGCGAGGAGCGGCGCACTGAGTGAGTGGAGCACTGAAGGAGTGGGACTTCCAGCCTTTGGCTCAACAGGCTTAGGCAAAAGCAGGCGAGGAGAAAGGTAAGTGGCATTATTTTAGCTCAGTCATGCCTATGGGGTTAGTGCTTTGTACTGGATGTCAGATGTGGGAACCATGGGTGAGTCCCACCCTCCCAAATAGCCACATCTGCGTCAGGTGCACCAAGATGCAGTTCCTTAAGGACCGAGTTGGGGAACTGGAGCTGCAACTTGAGGACCTACGGCTGGTAAGGGAGAGTGAGGAGTTGATAGATTCAACTTTCAGGGACATAGTTACCCCAAGACCAGATGTGTCAGGTAAGTGGATAACTGTCAGGGGAGGGAAGAAAAATACCAGGAAAATGGAGACCACACATGTGAATATTTTGTATATTTTGTTGGATGCTGTGGAGGGAGATGACCTGACAGAAGCTGGCAGCAGTGACCAGGTCGCTGGCACTGAGCCTGGCATGGTGGACCAAAAGGTAAAGAGGAATGCAGTGGTCATTGGGGAAATACAGACAGGAGATTCTGTGAGCCAGATAAGTATGCCTGCATGGTGTGCTGCCTCCCTGGTGCAAGGGTGCGGGATATCTCAAATCGGGTCCAGGGTATTCTAAAAGGGGAAGGCGATCAGCCTGATGTCTTGGTACATATGGGTACCAATGACATAGATAAAAAGAAGGAGGAAGTACTGAAAAAGGATTACAGAGAGCTAGGACAGAAACTAAGAAATAGGACAGCCAGGGTGGTGATCTCTGGTTTGCTACCTGTGCCAAGTGCAACTGAGGACAAAAATGGAAGGTTAAGAAAAATGAATGTGTGGCTGAGGGGCTGGTGTAAAGGACAGGGTTTTGGCTTCTTGGATCATTGGGATCTCTTTTGGGGAAGACATGACCTCTACAAGAAGGATGGGTTACACCTAAACCCAAAAGGGGTCAATATATTGGCAGCTAGGTTTGGTACAGCCGTCGGGTGCGGTTTAAACTAATTTGGCAGGGGGGTGGGAACCTGTATGATAGGGCAAAGGACAGAAAAGATAAAACAGGAAAAGTTAGGTTAGGCAGCGAAAGTAAAAAATCAGAAAGAGGAAGGAGGGTGAAAAAAGCAAATCTAAAGGCTTTATATCTTAATGCAAGAAGCATTTGGAAAAAGATAGATGAATTAGCTGTGGAAATTGAGATAAACAAATATGATTTGATTGGGATTAGAGAAACATGGCTGTAGGGTGGGCAAGCCTGGGAACAACGATATTTACGATATTTAGGAGGGATCGGCAAGAAAGAAAAAGGGGTGGGGTAGTATTGATGGTGAGAGAAGGGACCGACACGATTGACAGAAAGGATATCAACTCGGAAGATGCGGAATCTATATGGGTAGAACTGAGGAATAGCAAGGGGTGGAAAACGTTAGTGGGGGTGGTATATAGGCCTCCAAATAGTAGTGTAGAGGCGAGGGAAGGCATTAAAATATAAATTAGAAAAGCGTGCAATAAGGGAACAGCTGTCATCATGGGAGACTTTAATTTGCATATAGATTGGACTAGCTAAATTAGTAAAAAGACTGAGGAGGAGGAATTCCTTGAATGTTTATGGGACAGTTATCTAGACCAATATGTCGAGGAACCAACTCGGGAGCAGGCCATTTTAGATTGGGTATTATGCAATGATAAGGGGCTAATCAACAATCTTGTTGTACGAGGCCCTTTGGGTAGGAGCGATCACAATATGATCGAATTCTCACTCGACATGGAGAGTGATGAAATTAAAACCGAGACTAAGGTCCTGAATTTAAATAAAGGGAATTATGATGGTATGAGATGGGAGTTGAGTAAGATTGATTGGGTGGTGTTTATGGGGGAGTTGACTGTGGATAGACAATGGAAAGCATTTACAGATCTAATGGAGAATTTGCAAAAACCGGTTTGGCATAAAAATAAACCAAAAAAGGTGACTCAACCGTGGATAACAAGGGAAATTAGAGACAGCTTTAGGTCCAAATAGAGAGCATATCAATTGGCCAAAAAAAGTACCACAACCGAAGACTGGGAGCAGTTCAAGATGCACCAAAGGAGGACAAAGGGATTAATCAAGAGAGCAAAAATAAATTACAAAAGTAAGCTTGCGGCAAATATAAAAACCGACTGCAAAAGCTTTTATAAATATATCAAGAGGAAAAGATTGGTGAAATCCAGAGTAGGTCCCTTGCAGTTGGAATCAGGGGAATATATAATGGGGAATAAGGAAATGGCAGACCAATTAAATTCTTACTTTAGTTCTGTTTTTACAAGAGAGGATACAAATAACCTCCCAAGGATGTTGGGAAACATAGAGACTAATGCAAGGGAGGAACTGAAAGAAATCAGTATCTCTAAGGACATGGTCTTGGGGAAATTGATGGGATTGAAGGCTGATAAATCCCAAGGGCCTGATAATCTACATCCTAGGGTACTTAAGGAAGTAGCCATTCAGATAGCAGATGCTTTAAGAATTATTTTCCAGAACTCGATAGACTCAGGACCCATGGATTGGAGAGTAGCTAATGTTACCCCACTATTTAAAAATGGGGGTAGAGAAAAAGCGGGGAATTATAGGCCGGTGAGCCTTACATCAGTAGTGGGCAAAATGATGGAATCCATTATTAAGGATGTAATAGCGGAGCATATGATTAGCAGAGAAGGGATCGGACGGAGTCAACATGGATTTACAAAAGGTAAATCATGCTTGACAAATCTATTGGAATTCTTTGAGATGGTGACAGGCAAAATAGATGGGGGAGAGCCAGTGGATGTGGTGTACCTGGACTTCCAAAAGGCCTTTGATAAGGTCCCGCATAAACAAGTGGCTTCTAAAATCAAGGCTCATGGGATTGGGGGCAAAGTATTGATGTGAATTGAGAACTGGCTGGCAGGTAGAAGACAGAGAGTTGGGATAAATGGCTCGTTTTCTGAGTGGCAGGCGGTGACCAGTGGGGTGCCACAGGGATCTGTACTGGGACCCCAGCTGTTCACAATTTACATTAATGATCTGGATGAGGGGATTGGATGTAATATCTCCAAATTTGCAGATGACACTAAGCTAGGAGGGGTTGTGTGCACGGAAGAGGGGGGGTCAGGAAGCTCTAGTGTGATTTGGATAAATTGAGGGACTGGACAGATACATGGCAAATGCACTACAATGTGGATAAATGTGAGGTTATCCACTTTGGTAATACAAACCGGAAGGCAGATTACTATTTGAATGGCAATAGATTAAGAGATGGAGAAGTGCAGAGAGACCTAGGGGTACTTGTACACCAGTCTCTGAAGGTGAGCATGCAGGTAGAGCAGGTGGTTAAAAAGGCAAATGGTATGTTGGCCTTCATATCAAGAGGGTTTGAGTATAGGAACAAGGATACCTTACTGCAGCTGTACAGGGCCTTGGTGAGGACATCTGGAGTATTGTGTGCAGTTTTGGTCACCTTATCTAAGGAAGGATGTTCTTGCAATGGAGGGAGTGCAGAGGTGATTCACCATGCTGATACCTGGAATGGCAGGAATGACTTATGAGGAAAGATTGTGCAAATTGGGATTGTACTCGCTGGAGTTTAGAAGATTGAGAGGGGATCTCATAGAGACATACAAAATTCTGCCAGGACTGGACAGAATGGATGCAGATGGGATGTTTCCAATTATGGGAAAATCCAGAACCCAGGGCCATGGTTTGAGGATAATAGGCAAACCATTTAGGACCGAGATGAGGAGGAATTTCTTTACCCAGAGGGTGGTGAATCTGTGGAATTCATTGCCACAGAGGGCAGTAGAGGCAGGTTCATTAAATATATTTAAGAGGGAATTAGATGTATTCCTTCAGTATAAGGATATTAAAGGTTACCGAGAGAAGGCGGGGACGGGGTACTGAACTTTAAGATCCACGCCTGTCACGCTCCAGACTGGTGTTCAATTCTCCGACGGGGAGGCGGCTTTTTTTCTCTTTCCAGAATTGTTCGTCCAATTTGTCGGGAATGGTTTAAGGGATATCGGGAACGTGGATCTTGGGTCTGGAACGTGGCTTAACGCGTCCGATTTTCTCCAGCACTGGACTTTCTGTTCAGTCCCTTCTTCGGACTAGCCCTCATCCCCATTCAAAGTTGCCTCGAGTCCATCACTCCCGCACATTCAACCTGGACTTCTGCTGTCAAATCTCCACCCCACGCCGTCCCAGCAGCTCTCCATGTGGCTGCCGAGTCGCGTGCGGAAGAAAGGCCCAAGAACAGCCGAGATAATGTGCAGTGGAAGATCCCGTTGAAACAGACGAGCCCCTGAATTAATTAATTTATCGCCCACACCTGGATCCTTCGATTGGGCTCTTTGGCATCTCCGACGACTTCGATCCCACTGCAACCGGCGGTCGCGGGAGGAAAAGATGCCTGGCTCGGGGCAGAGGCTGACAGTGGCCTCCTTGCAACAGGGCGTCGCTGGGAGCAACTCGGCAGATGGGCACAGAAATGGACTTGAGCCCGACTTGTCCTGGAACGTGGGGTGAGGGAGAGCCTGTAACGTGGGGTGAGGGGGAGTCTGGAACGTGGGGTGAGTGGGGAGGGAGAGGCTGGAAGGTGAGATGAGGGAGAGCCCGGAGGTTGAGGGCGACGAAGTTGGTGCTGACACTTTGTTCTTTCCTCTTGCCGGACGAAACGGAATGTCCAGTTGCTGTCTCCCCGCCTGTGTCTTGTGACTGGGCAGCGAGCGGAAGAAAAGGAGCGGTCACTCAGGATGGGGTAGTTGCCGGCTCCCGGTGACAAATTCGAGTTATGCAAATCTCCCGGCTACGTGGCGTAACCCCCACTCGGACAGATTCCGTCCTCTGCTCCTGAATCTGGACGGGACGTGGTGAACCCCTCACTCGGACAGATTCCGCCCTCTGTTCCTGGATCCGGACGGGACTTGACTTATCAATTGGAATTTTTCTCTTAAATTTGGGAATAAAGGCAGAACATGTTGGAAATACTCTGCCGGATCAGCAACAGATCCATGGAGAGAGGCAGAGTTTCACATTCCAGTCTCAACTATTTCTCTTTCCACAGACATTGTCTGAGGCGCAAAGGATTTACAACAGTTTCTGTGTTTACATCAGATTTCCAGCATCTGCAGCTATTTTTTCCTTCCATCTAAAACATTTGAGCCCAAGGTTATGAACGAATTGAAGTGGAGTTGGTCTGTGCTTACTTCTGTTTAAGTGTGTGGTTCTCAATCATTTTTTCCACCCACATAGCACCTTAAGTAATCCTTTACTAACCACTGAACACCTATGTCATCCATTTAACTAGGGCAACTTAAAGTGGCATGTGAATGGGGATTAAAAAATGATTGAGAAACACTGGTAATCTAACCAGTTTCTTTTGTGGTTTACAGATTGAAATGAAGAGATGGAGAAAGCCGTGATTATAAGAAAAGAGCTGATCCATGCCCTTCACCTTTCCCATGTGGATCTATCAACTCTCTGGTGGATTCTTAAAGGCTTGACTACAACTCCACTGTGAACATTGGTGTTTGCTCTTCCCACTGGCCAGGAAGCGAACAATGAGGACCTGACTCCACAAGCTCCCTGCCTCAGATCCTGCAAATCCCTCATTGTCCATGTTTAACCTCCTCCAATCCTATGAAACATAAAAGGTCTAATCCCCTACACCTATGGCCCAATTTTCATGCTCAATCCTTTCTCTTTTTACACTGGAGGTCTGAGAACAGTGGTGTGCTGCGGGCATCGGAGCTGGGAGCTCCGTTATTTTAAACTAGAAGTCTGAGACCACAGCGGTCAGTGCAGGGGCAGCCAGTGACTAGTGGTGACACAGAGCAGTCTGTCTTGGGTCTGGAGGTGATCCACAGGGGACAGTGTTGAGCCTCTTAGTGACTAGTGGTAATCCACAGGGGTCGGTTTTGGGTCTGTCAATGACTAGAGGTTTTCCACAGGGTGGTGTTGGGTCTGTAAGTGACTAGAGGTGATCCACAGAGGACAGGGTTTGGTTTGTCAGTGACTAGTGGTGATCCATAGAGGTCAGTGTTGAGCCTGTCAGTGATGAGTGGTGATCCACAGAGGACAGTGTTGGGTCTGTAGTAACTGGAGGTGATCCACAAGGGACAGTGTTGGGTCTATCAGTGACTAGTGATGATCCACAAAGGCCAGTGTTGGGTCTGTCAGTGACTGGTGGTGATCCACAGGGGACAGTGTTAGGTCTGTCATGACTAATGGTGATCCACCGGGGTCAGTGTTAGGTCTGTCAGTGACAATAGGTGATCCACAGGGGTCGGTGTTGGTCCCATCAGTGGCAATCCATAAGGAACAATGTTGGGTTTGTCAGTGACTAATGGTTTTCCACAGGGTGATGTTGGGTCTGTCAGTGACAAGAGGTGATCTAAAGGCATCGGTGTTTTGTTTGTCAGTAATTAGTGGCGATACATAGAGGTCATTATTGTGTCTGTCAGTGACTAATGGTGGTCGATATGTGACAGTGTTCAGCAATCAATGATTAATGGTGATCCACAGGGGACAGTGCTGGGTCTGTCAATAACTATAGTTGATCCAAAAGGGTCGGTGTTGGGTCTGTCAGTGACTAGTGGTGATCCGCAGGGGATAGTGTTGGTCCTTTCAGAGACTAGTTGTGATCCACAGGGGTCAGTGTTGGATTTTCAGGAACTAGTGTTGATACACAGAAGTCGGTGTTGGGTCTGTCAGTGACTAGTGGTGATCCACAGGAGCGGATGTTGGGTCTGTCCGTGACTATTGATGATCCACAGAGGACAGTTGGGTCGATCAGTGACAAGTCGTGATACGCATGGTACAGTGTTGTGTCTGTCAGTGAATAGTGGTGATCCACAGGGGTCGCTGTTAGATCTGTCAATGACCAAAGGTGATACGCAGGGATCGTTATTGGGACTGTCAGTGACTAGAAGTGATCCACATGGGTCGGTGTTTAGTCTGTTGTATCTGGAGTTGATACGCAGGGGTCAGTGTAGGGTCTGTTTGTGATGAGTGTTGATCCACCCAGGACAATGTTCGGTCTGTCAGTGACTAGTCTTGATCTACATGGGACAGTGTTAGGTCTATCAGTGACTAGTGATGAGCCACACGGGACAGTGTTGGGTTTGTCAGTGACGATAGATGATCAACAGGGGGTTGGTGTTTCTTCGGTCAGTGACTAGTGGTGTTGGATCTGTAAGTGACTAAGGTGATCCACAGAGGAGAGGGTTGGGTCTGTCAGTGACTAGTGGTGATCCATATGGGTCAGTGTTGAGGCTGTCAGTGACTATAGGTGATCCACAGGGGTTGGTGTTGGGTCAGTCAGTGACTTGAGTTGATCCACAGGAGTCGGTGTTGGGTGTGTCAGGGAATGATGGTTATCCAAAGGGGTTGGTGTTGGGTTTGTCAGTGACTATATGTGGTCCTCAGGGTGTCGGTGTGCGTTTTGTCAGTGACAGGTGGTGATCCACAGGGTTGTTTTTGTGTCTGACAGTGACTAGAGTTGATACACGGGAAAGTATTTGGCCAGTCAGAGACTAGCGATGATCTACTGGCATCGGTGTTGGGTCTGTCAGTGACTACAGGTGATCCACAGGGGGTTGGTGTATCTTCAATCAGTGACTAGTGATTTTCCACAGGATGGTGTTGGGTTTGTCAGTGACTAGAGGTGATCTACAAAGGACAGGGTTGGGTCTGTCAGTGACTAGTAGTAATCTACATCGGTCGCTGTTGCTGTTGTCAGTGTCTATTTGGTCCTCCCATGGGTGGTGATGGGTCTGCAAGTGATACACGTGATCCACAGAGGACAGGGTTGGGTCTGTCAGTGACTAGTGGTGATCAACAGGAGTCGCTGTTGCTTTTGTCAGTGTCTAATTGGTCTTCCACAGGGTGGTGATGAGTCTGCAAGTGACTACACATGATCCACAGAAGACAGTGTTGGATCTGTCAGTGACTAGTGGTGATCCATAGGGGGTCAGTGTTGAGTCTGTCAGTGAATATAGGTGATCCACAGAGGATGGTGTTGGGTCTGTCAGTGACTAGAGTTGATCCACAGGGTGGGTGTTGGATCTCTCATGGACCAGTGGCGATCCACATGGGTCGGCTTGAGCCTGTAGTATCTGGACGTGATCCACAATGGTCAGTGAAGGGTCTGTTTGTGACTACATGTGATCCTCAGGGTGTCAGTGTTGCTTCTATCAGCGAATAGTAGTCTTTCACATGCTGGTGTTGGCTCTGTAAGTGAATAGAGGTGATCGTCAGTGGACAGGTTTGGGTCTGTCAGTGACTAGTGGTGATCCTTAGGAGTCAGTGTTGAGCCTATGAGTGACTTTAGGTGATCCACAGACGTCTGTGTTTATCAGTCAGTGACTAGAGTTAATCTACAGGTATCGGTGTTGGGTCTGTCAGTGACTATTGGTGACCCACAAGGGTTGGTGGAGTGTCTGTCATTCCCCAGTGCTGATCAATAGAGGACAGCTTGGTCTCAGTGACTAGTGATGATATGCATTGTATAGTGTTGGGTCTGTCAGTGACTAATGGTGATCCACAGGGTTCGCTGTTGCTTCTGTCAGTGACTAGTGGTTTTCCACAGGGTGGTGTTGGGTCTGCAAATGATAACAAGTGATACACAGATGAAAGGGTTGATCTGTCAGTGACTATTGGTAATCCACAGGGGTTGCTGTTGAGTTTGCCATTGACTACTGCTGATCCACAAGTGTTGTTATTGGGTCTGTCATTGAGTAATGGTGATCCATATGGGTCGGTGTTTAGTCTGTTGTATCTGCAGTTGACCAACAGTGGTCAGTGTAGGGTCTGTTTGTGACGAATAGTGATCCACCGAGGACAATGTTGGGTCTGTCAGTGACTAGTCTTGATCAACATGGGGCAGTGTTAGGTCTATCGTTGATTAGTGGTGAGCCACAGGGGACAGTGTTGGGTCTGCTAGTTATGATAGGTGATCCACAGGGGGTTGGTCTTTTCTCAATCAGTGACTAGTGGTTTTCCACAGGGTGGTATTGGATCTGTAAGTGACAAGAGATGATCCACAAAGGACAGGGTCGGTCTGTCAGTGACTAGTGTTGGGTGTGTCAGGGAATGATGGTTATCCAGAGAAGTTGCTGTTGGGTTTGTCAGTAACTATATGTGGTCCTCAGGGTGTCGGTTTTGGTTCTGAAAAGTGACAGGTGGTGATCCACAGGGGTTGTTGTTGTGTCTGACAGTGACGAGAGTTGATCCACATGGGTCCGTGTTTGGCCAGTCAGAGACTAGAGATGATCTACGGGCATCGGTATTGGGTCTATCAGTGACTAGAGGTGATCCACTGAGGGTTGGTGTATCTTTAATCAGTGACTAGTGATTTTCCACAGGGTAGTGTAGTGACTGGAGGTGATCCACAAAGGACAGTGTTGGGTCTATCAGTGACTAGTAGTGATCCGCAGGGTTCACTGTTGCTTTTGTCAGTATCTAGTTAGTCTTCCACAAGGTGGTCATGGGTCTGCAAGTGATACACGTGATTCACAGAGGTCAGGGTTGGGTCTGTCAATGACTAGTGGTGATCTACAGGGGTCGCTGTTGCTATTGTCAGTGTCTAGTTGGTCTTCCACAGGGTGGTGATGGGTCTGCATGTGACTACACGTGATCCACAGAGGACAGGGCTGGGTCTGTCAGTGACTAGTGGTGATGCAGAAGGGCAGTGGGGAGCCTGTAAGTGACTATAGGTGATCCACAGTGGTTGGTGTTGGGTCTGTCAGTGAATAGAGGTGATCCACAGGGTGGGTGTTCGATCTTTCATGGACCAGTGGTGATCCACATGGGTCGGTTTGTGCCTGTAGTATCTGGAGGTGATCCACAGGGGTCGGTGTTGTGTCTGTCAATGACTACTGGTGATCCACATGGGTCTGTGTAAGTCTGTAGTATCTGGAGGTGATTCACATTGTTCAGTGTAGGGTCTGTTTTTGACTTTAGGTGATCCGCACGTAGTTTTCAACAGGGTGGTTTTGGCTCTGTAAGTGACTTGAGGTGATCCTCAGAGGACAGGGTTGGGTCTGTCAGTGACGAGTGGTGATCCATTGGAGTCAGTGTTAAACCTGTCAGTGACTATATGTGATCCACAGGGTTCGCTGTTAGATCTGTGAATGACTATAGGTGATCCACAGGGATCGTGATTGGGACTGTCAGCGACTAATGGTGATCCGCATGGGTCGGTGTTTAGTCTTTTGTATCTGCAGTTAATCCACAGGGCTCGGTATAGAGTCCGTTTGTGATGAGTGGTGATCCACCTAGGACAATGTTGGATCTGTCATTGACTAGTCTTCATCCACATTGAACAGTGTTGGGTCTATCAGTGATTAGTGATGAGCCACAGGGGACATAGTTGGGTCTGTCAGTCACGATAGGCGATCTACAGGGGATTGGTGTGTCTTCTGTCAGTGGCTAGTGGTTTTCCGCAGGGTGGTGTTGGATTTGTAAGTGTCTGGATGTGCTCCACAGTGGACAGGGTTAAGAATATCAGTGACAAGTGGTGATCCATAGGAATCAATGTTGAGCCTATCAGTGACTACAGGTGATCCACAGGGATAGGTGTTGGATCTGTCAGAGACTATGGGTGATTCACGGGTGTTGGTGTTGGGTCTGTCATTGACGTGTAGTGATCCACAGTGGTCTGTATTTTGTCTGTCAGTGACTCGAGGCGATCTACAGGCATGGGAGCTGCGACTGTCAGTGACTATAGGTGATCCAGAGGGGTTGGTGGTGGGTCTGTCATTGACCAGTGATGCTCCACCGGGGTCGGTGTTGGGTCTGTTATTAACTAGATGTTATCTACCGGCATCGGTGTTGGGTCTGTCAATGCCTATTGGTTATCCACAGTGGTGGATGTTGGGTCTGTCAGTGGCTATTGATGATCCACAGTGGACAGTTGGGTCTATCAGTGACAAGTCGTGGTACGCATGGTGCAGTGTTGGATCTGTCAGCAACTAGTGCTGATACACAGGGGTCGCTGTTAGACCTGTCAATGACTATAGGAGATCCACATCATCCATTATTGGGTCTGTCAGTGACTCGTGGTGATCCACATGCGTCGGTGTTTATTCCATTGCATCTGGAGTTGATCCACGGGGGTGGGTGTGGGGTCTGTTTGTGACGAGTAGTGATCCACCAAGGACAATGTTGGGTCTGTCAATGATTTGTCTTGATCCACTTGCAACAGTATTAGGTGTATCAGTGACTAGTGGTGAGAAACAGAGGACAGGGCTGGGTCTGTCAGTGTTGATAGGTGATCCATGGAGGTTGGTGTTGCGTCGGTCATTGACAGGAGTTGATCCACATGAGTCGGTGTTGGGTCTGTCAGAGAATGATAGTGATACACAGGGGTCAGTGTTGGGTTCATCAGTGACTAATGTGGTCCTCAGGGTGCCGCTGTAGGTTCTGTCATTGATTAGTTGTTTTCCACAGGTTGCTGGTTCGTCTGCAAATGACTACAGAGGAAAGGGTTGAGTTTGTCAGTGACTGGTGGTGATCCACAGGAGTTGTTGTTGGGTCTGTCAGTGACTAGAGATGAAACTCATGGGACAGTGTTTGGCTTGTCGGAGACTAGAGATGATCTACGGGCATCAATTTTGGGTCTGTCAGTGACTATAGGTGATCCACAGGGGGTTGATGTTTCTTCAATCAGTGACTAGTGATTTTCCACAGAATGTTATTGTGTCTGTCAGTGACTAGTAGTAATCCACAGGGGTCGCTGTTACTTTTGCCAGTGATGAGCGGTCTTCTACAGGGTGGTGATGGGTCTGCAAATGACTACACATGATCCTCTGAGGAAAGGGTTGAGTCAGTCAGTGACAAGTGGTGGTCCACAGGGTTTCGTGTTTGGTCTGTCAGTGACTACAGTGGATCCACAGGGATGGGTGTTGGGTCTTTCATTGACCAGTGGTGATCCAGATGGGTCGGTTTGAGTCTGTAGTATCTGGAGGTGATCCAAAGGGATCGGTGTTGCTTCTGTCCGTGACTTGTAGTTTTCCACAGGGTGGTATTTGCTCTGTAAGTGACTAGAGGTGATCCTCAGAGGATAGGGTTGCGTCTGTCAGTGACGAGTGGTAATCCATAGGAGTCAGTGTTGAGCCTATCAGTGACTATAGTGATTGACAGGGATTGTTGTTGGGTCTGTCAGTGATTATAGGTAATTCGAAGGTGTTTGTGATGGGTCTGTCATTGACTAGTAGTCATCCACAGAGGTCTGTGTTATGTCTGTCAGTGACAAGAGGTATTCTACAGGTAACTGTGTTGTGTCAGTCAGTGACTATTGGTGATCCACAGAAGACAATAGGGTCTCAGTGACTAGTGATGATACGCATTGTACAGTGTTCGGTCTGTCAGTGACTAGTGGTGAGCCACAGGGTTCGCTGTTGCTTCTGTCAGTGACCAGTTGTCTTCTACAGGGTGGTGTTGGGTCTGCAAATGACAGCAGGTGATCCACAGAGGAAAGGGTTGAGTCTGTCAGTGACTATTGGTCATCCACAGGGGTTGTTGTTGGGTTTGTCATTGACTAGTGGTGATACATATGGGTCGGTGTTTAGTCTGTCATCTATGCAGTTGACCAACCATGGTCAGTGTAGGGTCTGTTTGTGATGATTGGTGATCCACCGAGGACAATGTTGTGTCTCTCACCGACTAGTCTTGATCCATATGGGGCAGTGTTAGGTCTATCGGTAAATAGCTGTGAACCACGGGGGACAGTGTTGGGTCTGTCAGTTATGATAGGTGATCCACAGGGGGTTGTTGTTTTTTCTGTCAGTGACTAGTGCTTTTCCACAGGGTGGTTTTGTGTCTGGAAATAACTACAGGTGATCCACAGAGGGCAGGGTTGGGTCAGTCAGTGACTAGTGGTGATCCATATGGGTCCGTTTTGAGGCTGTCAGTGATTATATGTGGTCCTCAGGGTGTCGGTGCTAGTTCTGTCAGTTGCTAGTGGTGTTCCACAGGTGGTGCTGGGTCTGGAAATGACTACAGGCGATCCACAGAGGAAAGGGATAAGTCTGTCAGTGACTAGTGGTGATCCATAGGAGTCAGTGTTGAGCCTGTCAGTGAATATAGTTGATCCACAGGGGTTGGTGTTGGGTCTGTCAGTGACTAGAGTTGATCCACAGGGTGGGTGTTGGATCTTTCATGGACCAGTGGTGATCCACCTGGGTCGGCTTGAGCCTCTAGTATCTGGACGTGGTCCACAGTGGTCAGTGAAGGGTCTGTTTGTGACTACATGTGATCCTCAGGGTGTCGGTGTTGCTTCTATCAGTGAATAGTAGATTTTTCACAGGGTGGTGTTGGCTCTGTAAGTGAATAGAGGTGATCATCAGTGGACAGGTTTGGGCCTGTCAGTGACTAGTGGTGATCCATAGGAGTTAGTTTTGAGCCTATCAGTGACTATCGGTGATCCACAGAGGTCTGTGTGTATCAGTCAGTGACTAGAGTTAATCTGCAGGTATCGGTGTGGGGTCTGTCAGTGACTATTGGTGACCCACAAGGGTTGGTGGTGTGTCTGTCATTCACCAGTGCTGATCCACAGAAGACAGTTTGGTCTCAGTGACTAGTGATGATACGCATTGTACAGTGTTGGGTCTGTCTGTTACTAGTGGTGAGCCACAGGGTGCGCTGTTGCTTCTGTCAGTGACTAGAGGTCTTCCACACGGTGATGTTGCATCTGCAAATGACAACAGGTGATCCACAGAGGAAAGGGTTGAGCCTGTCAGTGACTTTTGGTAATCCACAGTGGTTGTTGTTGGGTTTGTCATTGACTAGTGCTGATACACAAGTGTTGTCATTGGGTCTGTCATTGACTAATAGTGATCCATTTGGGTCAGTGTTTAGTCTGTTGTATCTGCAGTTGACCAACAGTGGTCAGTGTAGGGTCTGTTTGTGACGAATAGTGGTCCACCGAGGACAATGTTGGGTCTGTCAGTGACTAGCCTTGATCGACATGGGGCAGTGTTAGGTCTATCGGTGAATACTGGTGAGCCACAGGGGACAGTGTTGGGTCTGTCAGTTATGATAGGTGATCCACAGGGGGTTGGTGTTTCTTATGTCAGTGACTAGTGGTGTTCCACAGTGTGGTGTTGGGTCTTGAAATGACTACAGGTGATCGTCAATGGACAGTGTTGGGTCTGTCAGTTATGATAGGTGATCCACAGGGGGTTGGTGTTTCTTATGTCAGTGACTAGTGGTGTTCCACAGTATGGTGTTGGGTCTCGAAATGACTACAGGTGATCATCAATGGACAGGGTTGGGTCTGTCAGTGACTAGTGATGATACATAGGAGTCACTGTTCAGCCTATCAGTGACTCTAGGTGATCCACAGAGGTCTGTGTTTTGTCTGCCAGTGACGAGATTTGATCTACAGGCATCGATGTTGGGTCTGTCAATAACTATAGGTGATCCACAGGGGCTGCTGTTGGATCTGTCAATGACAATAGGTGATGAACAGGGGTCGTTAGTGGGTCTGTCAGTGATTATTGATGATCCACAGAGGTCGGTGTTGGGTCAGTCAATGACTATTGGTATTCAAATGCAATCCATCTTGGGTCTGTGAGTGACTAGAGGTGATCAATAGGTGTCAGTGTTGAGCCTGTTAGTGACTACAGGTGATCCACAGGGGTTGTTGGTGTGTCTGTCATTCACCAGTGCTCATCCACAGAGGACAGTTGGGTCTCAGTGACTAGTGATGATACGCATTGTACAGTGTTGGGATTGTCAGTGATGAGTCGTAATCCATAGGGTTCGCTGTTGCTTCTGTCAGTGACTAGTGGTCTTGACAGGGTGGTGTTGGGTCTGCAAATGACAACAGGTGATCCACAGAGGAAAGGGTTGAGTCTGTCAGTGACTATTGTTAATCCACAGGGGTTGTTGTTGGGTTTGTCATTGACTAGTGCTGATCCACAGGTGTTGTTATTGGGTCTGTCATTGACTAGTGGTGATCCATATGGGTCGGTGTTGAGGCTGTCAGTGAGTATAGGTGATCCACAGGGGTCGGTTTTGGGTGTGTCAGGGAATGATGGTTATCCACAGGGGATGGTGTTGGGTTTGTCAGTGACTATATGTGGTAGTCTTCCAAAGGCGCTATTTGCCTTGGCGAGTCTGTTGTCTATCAACGAGATAGACAACAGACTCACCAAGACAAATAGCGCCTTTGGAAGACTACACAAAAGAGTCTGGAAAAACAACCAACTGAAAAACCTCACAAAGATAAGCATATACAGAGCCGTTGTCATACCCACACTCCTGTTCGGCTCGAAATCATGGGTCCTCTACCGGCATCACCTACGGCTCCTAGAACGGTTCCACCAGCGTTGTCTCCGCTCCATCCTCAACATTCATTGGAGCGCCTTCATCCCTAACGTCGAAGTACTCGAGATGGCAGAGGCCGACAGCATCGAGTCCACGCTGCTGAAGATCCAGCTGCACTGGGTGGGTCACTTCTCCAGAATGGAGGACCATCGCCTTCCCAAGATCATGCTATACGGCGAGCTCTCCACTGGCCACCGTGACAGAGGTGCACCAAAGAAGAGGTTCAAGGACTGCCTAAATAAATCTCTTGGTGCCTGCCACATTGACCACCGCCAGTGGGCTGATATCGCCTCAAACCGTGGATCTTGGCGCCTCACAGTTCGGCGGGCAGCAACTTCCTTTGAAGAAGACCGCAGAGCCCACCTCACTGACAAAAGACAAAGGAGGAAAAACCCAACACCCAACCCCAACCAACCAATTTTCCCCTGCAACCGCTGCAACCGTGTCTGCCTGTCCCGCATCGGACTTGTCAGCCACAAACGAGCCTGCAGCTGACGTGGACATTTACCCCCTCCATAAATCTTCATCCGCGAAGCCAAGCCAAAGATATGTGGTCCTCAGGGTGTTGGTATTGGTTCTGTCAGTGACAGGTGGTGATCCACGGGGGTTGTTGTTGGGTCTGACAGTGACTAGAGTTGATCCACAATGGAAAGTGTTTGTCCTGTCATTGACTAGAGATTATCTACGGGCATTGCTGTTGGGTCTGTCAGTGACTATAGGTGATCCACAGGGGGTTGGTGTATCTTCAATCAGTGGATAGTGATTTTCCACAGAGTGGAGTTGGGTTTGTCAGTGACTAGAGGTGATCCACAAAGGACAGGGTTGGGTCTGTCAGTGACGAGTAGTGATCTACAGGGGTCGCTGTTGCTATTGTCAGTGTTGAGTGGGTCTTCTACAGGGTGGTGATGGGCCTGCAAGTGACTATACGTGATGTACAGAGGACAGGGTTGGGTCTGTCAGTGACTATGTGTGGTCTTCAGGGTGTCGGTGTTGGCTCTGTAAGTGACTACAGGTGAACTTCAGTGGACAGATTTGAGACTATCAGTGACTATAGGTGATCCACAGGGTTAGGTGTTGGATCTGTCAGAGACTATGGGTGATTCACAGGTGTTGGTGTTGGGTCTGTCATTGACGTGTAGTGATCCATAGTAGTCTGCGTTTTGACTGTCAGTGACTAGAGGCGATCTGCAGGCATTGGAGCTGCGTCTGTCAGTGACTATAGGTGATCCGGAGGGGTTGGTTGTGGGTCTGTCATTGACTAGTGATGATCCACGGGGGTCGGTGTTGGGTCTGTTATTAACTAGATGTGATCAACCGGCATCGGTGTTGGGTCTTTCAATGACTATTGGTTATCCACAGGGGTGGATGTTGGTTCTGTCAGTGACTATTGATGATCCACAGAGGACAGTTGGGTCTTTCAGTGACTAGTGGTCATACGCATGGTACCGTCTGTCAGTGACTAGAGGTGATCCACAGGGGTCGTTGTTGGGTCAGTCACTGAGTACTGGTGATCAACAGGGGTCGCTGTGGTATTTGACAATAATTATAGGTGATCTACTGGGATCTTTATTGGGTGTGTCAGTGACTGGTGGTGATTCATAGGGGTTTGTATTGAGTCTGCCAGTGACGGAACATGATTCACAGGGGTCTAAAGATGATCCACAGGTGTTGGTGTTGGGTTAGATCAGCCAGCTCCCCACCATGATTACCAGCCCCCCCACATCTCCATCGGGCACACAAAACTCAAAACGGTCAACCAGTTTACCTATCTCGGCTGCACCATTTCATCAGATGCAAGGATCGACAATGAGATAGACAACAGACTCGCCAAGGCAAATAGCGCCTTTGGAAGACTACACAAAAGAGTCTGGAAAAACAACCAACTGAAAAACCTCACAAAGATAAGCATATACAGAGCCGTTGTCATACCCACACTCCTGTTCGGCTCCGAATCGTGGGTCCTCTACCGGCTCCTAGAACGCTTCCACCAGCGTTGTCTCCGCTCCATCCTCAACATCCATTGGAGCGCTTACATCCCAAACGTCGAAGTACTCGAGATGGCAGAGGTCGACAGCATCGAGTCCACGCTGCTGAAGATCCAGCTGCGCTGGATGGGTCACGTCTCCAGAATGGAGGACCATCGCCTTCCCAAGATCGTGTTATATGGCGAGCTCTCCACTGGCCACCGTGACAGAGGTGCACCAAAGAAAAGGTACAAGGACTGCCTAAAGAAATCTCTTGGTGCCTGCCACATTGACCACCGCCAGTGGGCTGATATCGCCTCAAACCGTGCATCTTGGCGCCTCACAGTTTGGCGGGCAGCAACCTCCTTTGAAGAAGACCGCAGAGCCTACCTCACTGACAAAAGGCAAAGGAGGAAAAACCCAACACCCAACCCCAACCAACCAATTTTCCCCTGCAACCGCTGCAATCGTGTCTGCCTGTCCCGCATCGGACTTGTCAGCCACAAACGAGCCTGCAGCTGACGTGGACTTTTTACCCCCTTCATAAATCTTCGTCCGCGAAGCCAAGCCAAAGATAGGTGATCCACAGTGGTTGGCTTTGGGACTGTCATTGACCAGTGGTGATCCACTGGTGTCGGTGTTGGGTCTGTCAGTCACTAGAGGTGATACACAGGGGATGCTGCTGGATCAGAGATTGACTAGTGGTGATCTACAGGCATTGGTTTTGGTTCTGTCAATGACTATTGGTGATCCACAGGGCTCAATTTTCGGTTTTTCAGTGTCTAGTGTTGATCCACAATTTGCAATTTATATATGCAGGGTACAGTGCTGTGTCTGTCAGAGACTAGTCGTGATCCACAGGGGTCGATGTTGGATGTGTCAATGAGTATAGGTGATCCACAGTGGTCGGTATTGGGTCAATCAGTGATTAGTGATGATCTACAGCCATCGGTGTTGGGTCAGTCAGTGACAATTGGTGATCCACAGGGGTTGGTGTTGTGTCTGTCATGGACCAATGGTGATACATAGGGGTCGGTGTTGGGTCTGTTAATAACTAGAGGTGATCAACAGGCATCGGTCTTGGGTCAGTCAATGACTATTGGTGAACAGCAGGGGACAGAGCTG
Organism: Narcine bancroftii; assembly: GCF_036971445.1. NCBI lineage: Eukaryota > Metazoa > Chordata > Chondrichthyes > Torpediniformes > Narcinidae > Narcine > Narcine bancroftii. Next base: position 51,973,847 of record NC_091478.1, on the reverse strand, counting down.
GGTCTCTCATTGTCGATAGGTGATCCATGGGTGTCAGGTTTGGGTCTGTCATTAACTCTTGGTAATCAACAGCGGTCCGCCTTGGGTTTGTCAGTGACTGGAGGTGATCCATAGGGGACAGTGTGTAGCCTGTTAGTGACTAGTGGTGATCCAAAGTGGACTGGGTTGCGTCTGTCAGTGACTCTTGGTGATCCACAGGGGTCGATGTTGGGTCTGTCAGTGACTAGTGTAAATCCACAGAGGAAAGTTGTGTCCGTCAGTGAATAGTGGGAATACGCAGGTTAAGTTGTTGGGATTGTCAGAGACTTGTGGCAATCCACAGGGGTCACTGTTGGATCTGTCAGTGACTATAGGTTATCCACAGAGGTTGATGTTGGGTCTGTCAGTGACTAGATGTGATCCACTGCGGTCGGTGTTGGGTTAGTCAGTGACTAGTGGTGATCTACAGGCATCGGTGTTGGGTCAGTCAGTGACCATTGGTGATCTACAGGGGTTGGTGTGGGTCTGTTAATAACTATAGGTGATCAACAGGGGTCACTGCCTGATCAGTTAATGACTATAGGTGATCCACACTGGTTGGTTTTGGGTCAGTCAATGACTATTGGTGATCCACATGGGTCGGTGGTGGGTCTTTCAGTGACTAGTCCTGATCCACATGGGACAGTGTTAGGTCTATCAGTGAATAATGGTGATCCACAGGTGGTCGGTGTTGCTTCTGTCAGTGACTATTGGTTTTCCACAGTGTGGTGTTGGGTCTGTAAGTGATTTGAGGTGATCCGCAGAGGACAGGGTTGTGTCTGTCAGTGAATAGTGGTGATCCATAGGGGTTGGTGTTTGATCTGTCAGTGACTAGATGTGATCCATGGGGGACATCTTTGAGCCTGTTAGTGACTAGTGGTTATCCACAGTTGTCTGTGTTGGGTCTGTCAGTGACTAGTGATGATCCACATGGGTTGGTGTTGAGTCTGTAATATCTGGAGGTGATCCATAGGGGTCGGTGTAGGGTCTGTTGTGACTAGTAGTGATGCACGGAGGGTCTGTCATTGACTAGTCTTGATCCACATGGGACAGTGTTAGGTCTATCAGTGACTAGTGGTGATCCACAGTGGACAGTTTTGGGTCTATCAGTGATGATAGGTGATTCACAGTTGGTCAGTGTTGCTTCTTGCAATGACTAGTGGTTTTCAACATGCTGGTGTTGGGTGATCAGTGACTCGAGGTGATCCACAGAGGTAGGTGTCTGGTCAGTCATTGACTCGTGGTGATATACAGACATTGATGTTGTGTCTGTCAATAACTATTTGTGATGCACAGGGGTCGGTTTTGGGGTTTTCAATGACTAGTGTTGATCCACATGGGACAATCGTAGGTCTATCAGTGACTAATGGTGATCCACAGGAGCAGTGTTGGGTCTGTCAGTGACTAGAGGTGATCCACAGGGGTCGGGTTTGGGTTTTTCAGTGACTAGTGTTGATCCACAGAGGACAGTTGGATTTGTCAGTTACTAGCGGTGATACGCAGGGCACAGTGTTGGGTCTGTCAGTGACTGGTCGTGATCCACAGGGGTCGTTGTTGGATGTGTCAATGAGTATAGGTGATCCACAGTGGTCGTTATTGTCTCTGTCTGTGACGAGCGGTGATTCACATTTGTCAGTGTTGGGTCAGTCAATGATAATTGATGAAAAACAGGGGACAATGTTGGATCTCTTATTGACTACAGGTGATCCACAGGGGTCGGTGTTGGGTCTGACACTGACTATTGATGAGCAACAGTGCTCCATCTTGCATCTGTCAGTGACTGGAGGTGATCAACGGAGCACAGTTTTGAGTCTGTTAGTGACTAGTGATTATCCACAGTGGTCGGTGTTGGGTCTGTCAGTGACTATTGGTGAACAACAGGGCACGGAGTTGTGTCTCTCGTTGACTATAGGTGATCCACGGATGTTGGTTTTGGGTCTGTCAGTAACTCTTGGTGATCAAATGCGTTCCACCTTGGGTCTGTCAGTCACTGGAGGTGAACCATAGGGGACAGGGTGGAGCCTGTTAGTGACTAGTGGTGATCCACAGGAGCAGTGTTGGGTCTGTCAGTGACTAGAGGTGATCCACAGGGGTCGGGTTTGGGTTTTTCAGTGACTAGTGTTGATCCACAGAGGACAGTTGGATTTGTCAGTTACTAGCGGTGATACGCAGGGCACAGTGTTGGGTCTGTCAGTGACTGGTCGTGATCCACAGGGGTCGTTGTTGGATGTGTCAATGAGTATAGGTGATCCACAGTGGTCGTTATTGTCTCTGTCTGTGACGAGCGGTGATTCACATTTGTCAGTGTTGGGTCAGTCAATGATAATTGATGAAAAACAGGGGACAATGTTGGATCTCTTATTGACTACAGGTGATCCACAGGGGTCGGTGTTGGGTCTGACACTGACTATTGATGAGCAACAGTGCTCCATCTTGCATCTGTCAGTGACTGGAGGTGATCAACGGAGCACAGTTTTGAGTCTGTTAGTGACTAGTGATTATCCACAGTGGTCGGTGTTGGGTCTGTCAGTGACTATTGGTGAACAACAGGGCACGGAGTTGTGTCTCTCGTTGACTATAGGTGATCCACGGATGTTGGTTTTCGGTCTGTCAGTAACTCTTGGTGATCAAATGCGTTCCGCCTTGGGTCTGTCAGTCACTGGAGGTGAACCATAGGGGACAGGGTGGAGCCTGTTAGTGACTAGTGGTGATCCACAGAGGACAGGGTTGTGTCTGTCAGTGACTAGTGGTGATACAAAGGGGTCAGTGTTGCGTCTTTTATTAACTAAGGGTTATCTACAGGCATCGGTGTTGGGTCTATTAATGACTACTGGTGATCCACAGGGGTCGTTGTTGGGTCAGTCAATGACTATTTGTGAACAGCAGGAGACAGTGTTTGGCCTCTCATTGACTATATGTGATCGACATATAGTCAGTGACTGGAGGTGATCCACAGGGTGTCGGTGTTGCTTCTGGCAGTGACTACTGGTGTTCCACAGTGTGGTGTTGGATCTGTAACTGATTAGAAGTGATCCACAGAAGACACGGTTGGGTCTGTCAGTGAATAGTGGTGATCCATAGGGGTCAGTGGTGAGCCTTTCAGTGACTATAGGTGATCCACTGGTTTGGTGTGGGGTCTATCAGTGACACGAGATGATTCACAGTGGTCGGTGTTGGGTCTTTCATGGACCAGTGGTAATCCACATGGGTCGGTTTGACTCTGTAGTATCTGGAGGTGATCCACAGGGGTCGGTGTAGGGTCTGTCTGTGACTATATGTGATCGTCAGGGTGTTGGTGGTGCTTCTGTCAGTGACTAGTAGTTTTCCACAGGGTGGTGTTGGCTCTGTAAGTGACTGGGGATGATCCTGAGAGGACAGGGTTGGGTCTGTCAGTGACTAGTGATGATTCATAGGAGTCAGTGTTGAGCCTATCAGTGACTATAGGTGATCAACAGGGGTTGTTGTTGGGTCTGACAGTAACTAATGTTGATCCACAGAGAACAGATGGGTCTATTAGTGACTAGTGGTGATACGCATGGTACAGTCTGTCAGTGACTATAGGTGATCCATAGGGGTCGGTGTTGGGTCTGTCAGTGACTAGTGGTGATCCACAGGGGTCGGTGTTGGGTCTGTCAGTGACTAGTGGTGATCCACAGGGGTCACTTTGGGATCTGTGAATGACTATTGGTGATTTACAGGGATCTTTATTGTGTCTGTCAGTGACTAGTGATGATCCATAGGGGTCAGTATAGAGTCTGTCAGTGACGAAACGTGATCCACAGGGGTCAGTGTTGGTTCTGTCAGTGACTAGAGGTGATCCACAGGTGTCAGTTTTGGATTAATCATTGACTAGTTGTGATCTACAGGCATTGGTGTTGGGTCTGTCAGTGAGAATAGGTGATCCACAGTGGTTGGCTTTGGGAATGTCCTTGACCAGTGGTGATCCACTGGGTTCATTTTTGGGTCTGCTATTAACTAGAGTTGATCTACAGGCATCGGTGTTGCGTCTGTCAATGACTATTGGTGATCCACAGGATAGGTGGTGTGTCTTTCAGTGACTAGTGTTGATCCACATGGGACAGTTTTAGGTCTATCAGTGACTAATGGTGATCCACAGGAGCAGTTTTGGGTCTGTCAGTGACTAGAGGTAATCCACAGGCATTGGTTTTGGGTCTGTCAATGACTATTGGTGATCCACAGGGGTCGCATTTTGGTTTTTCAGTGACTAGTGTTGATCCACAGAGGACAGTTGGATCTGTCAGTTACTAGTGGTGATACGCATGGCACAGTGTTGGGTCTGTCAGTGACTGGTCGTGATTCACAGGGATCGTTGTTGGATGTGTCAATGAGTATAGGTGATCCACAGGGGCAGTGTTGGATCTGTCAGTGACTATAGGTTATCCACAGTGGACAATGTTGGGTCTATCAGTAACTAGTGGTGATCCACAGTGGACAGTTTTGGGTCTATCAGTGACGATATGTGATCCACAGTGGGTCGTTGTTGCTTCTGGCAGTGACTAGTGGTTTTCGACAGGGTGGTGTTTGGTGATCATTGACTGGAGGTGTTGTATAGGTCAGACAGTGATGAATGGCAATCCACATAGGTCGGTGTTGAGTCTGTAATATCTGGAAGTGATCCACAGGGGTTGGTGTAGGGTCTGTTTATGACTAGTGGTGATGCACGGAATACGGTGTTGGGTCTGTCAGTGATTAGTCTTGATCCTCATGGGACATTGTTAGGTCTATCAGTCGTAATCCACAGTGGTCAGTGTTGGGTCAGTCAGTGATGAGTGGCGATCCACAGGGGACAGTGTTGGGTCTGTCAATGACTAGAAGTGATCTACAAGCATCAATATTGGGTCTCTCATTGACTATTGGTGATCAACTGGGGTCAGTGTTGGGTCTCACAGTGACTAGTAAGGATCCACAGGGGTCGGTGTTGGGTCTGTCAGTGACTAGTGGTAATCCACAGGGATCGGTTATGTGTTTGTCAGTGACTAATGGTGATCTACAGGGGTTGCTGTATTTTCTGTCATTAACTAATGGTGTTTAAAATGGGACAGTGTTAGTTCTATCAGTGACTACAGGTGATCTGCAGAGGATAGGGCTGGGTCTGTCATTGATGAGTAGTTATACGGAGGGGTCAGTGTTTTGCCTGTCATTTACTATAGGTGATCCATTGGGACAGTGTTGGGTTTTTCATTGACTAGTGGTGATCCATAGGTATCAGTGTTATTTCTGTCAGTGACTATAAGTTATCCACAGTGGTTGGTGTTGGCTCTGTCAATGACTAGAAGTGATCTACAGGAGTTGGTGTAGAGTCTGTCAGTGAGTAGTGGCATTCCACAGTGGACAGTGTTGGGTCTGTCAGTGACTAGTGGTGGTTCAAATGGGACAGTGTTGTTCCTTTCAGTGAGTAGTGATGCTCCACTGGGGACAGTGTTGAGCCTTTCAGTAACTTGTGGTAATCAAAAGGGTACAGTGTTGGGTCTGTCCGTGAGTAGTGGTGATCCACAGGGTACAGTGTGTGGTCTCTCAGTGACCAGTAGTGATCCACAGGGGTCAGTGTTGGGTCTGTCAGTGACTGTTAGTCTTCGGCAATAGACAGTTTTGGGTCTGTCAGTGACTAGAGGTTATCTACAGGCATCGGTGTTGGTTCTGCCAGTGACTATTGGTGATGTACAGGGATCGGTATCCACATGGGTCAGTGTTGGGTTGTAAATGACTAGTGGTTTCCACTTGGGTCAGTTAGTGACTGGTGGTGATCCTCAAGGGCCAGTATGGGGTCTGTCAGTGAATAGTGGTGATCCACAGGTGGTGATGTTGGGTCGCTCAGTGACTAGATGTGATCCGTACGCATCAGTGTTGAGACTGTCAGTGACTAGTTGTTTTCCACAGGGAACAGTGTTGGGTCTCTCAGTGACTATAGGTGATCCACACGGATAGGTGTTGTGTCTGAAAATGACTAGTAGCGATCCACAGGGTACAGTGGTGGGACTCTCAATGAATAGTAGTAATCCACAGGAGTCGGTGTTCGGTTGTCAGTGAGGAGTAGTGGTCCACATGGGACAGTGTTCGGTCTTTCTGTAAATTGTGGTGATCCACAGGATTCGGTGTTGGGTCAGTCAGTGACGAGTGGTTATCTGCAGGGTGGTGTTAGATCTGTCAGTTCCTAGTGGTGATCCACAGAAGTAGGTTTGGGTCTGTCAGTGAGTAGAGCTAATCAACAAGCATCGATTTTGGGTCTGTCAGTGTCGTCACCACGAGTCCACTGTGGACAGTGTCAATTGAGCCTGTTAGTGACTAGTGATGAATCACAGGGTCCAGTGTTGGGTCTGTGAGTGTATAATGGTGATCTGCAGGGGACAGTGTTGTTCTGTCGGTGACAATAGGTGATCCGCAGGAGTCGGAGTTGAGTCTGTAAGTGACAAGATGTGATCCACAGGGTTCTGTGTAGGGTCTGTCAGTGACTAGTGGTCTTCCACAATAGACAGTGTTGGGTCTGTCAGTGACTAGAGTAATCTACAGGCATCGGTGTTGGTTCTGCCAGTGACTAGTGGTGATCCACAGGGGATAGTTTTTGTCCTTTCAGACACTCGTTGTGATCCACAGGGGACAGTGTTTGGTTTTCAGGAACTCGTGTTGATCCATTGGAGTCGGTGTTGGGTCTGTCAGTGACTCTTGGTGATCTGCAGGGGACAGTGTTGTGACTGTCATTGACTAGTTGTGATCCACAGGGGACAGTGCTGGTTTTATCAATGACTAGAAGTGATCTACAGGAGCGGTGTAGAGTCTGTCAGTGAGTAGTGGCATTCCACAATAGACAGTGTTGGGTCTGTCAGTGACTAGAGGTGATCTACAGGCATCAGTGTTGGTTCCGCCAGTGACTATGGGTGATTTACAGGGATCGGTATTGAGTCTGTCAGTGACTAGTGGTGATCCACAGGGGATAGTTTTGGTCCTTTCAGAGACTCGTTGTGATCCACAGGGGAGTGTTGGGTTTTTAGGAACTCGTGTTGATCCACTGGAGTTGGTGTTGGGTCTGTCAGTGACCCTTGGTGATCTGCAGAGGACAGTGATGTGACTGTCATTGACTAGTTGTGAACCACAGGGGACAGTGTTGGTATTATCAATGACTAGAAGTGATCTACAGGAGTCGGTGTAGAGTCTGTCAGTGAGTAGTGGCATTCCACAGTGGACAGTGTTGGGTCTGTCTGTGACGAATGGTGGTTCAAATAGGACAGTGTTGTTCCTTTCAGTGAGTAGTGATGCTCTACTGGGGACATTGTTGAGCCTTTCAGTAACTTGTGGTAATCCACAGGGTACAGTGTTGGGTCTGTCTGTGAGTAGTGGTGATCGACACGGTACAGTGCTGGGTCTCTCAGTGACTAGCAGTTATCCACAGGGGTCACGGTTGAGTCTGTCAGTGACTAGATGTGATCTACAAGCATCAACGTTGGGTCTGTCAGTGAATATTGGTGATCCATAGGAGTCAGCGTTCACTCAGTCAGTGAGTAGAGGAGTGGCACAGGGGACAGTGTTGGTTCTGTAGTGACTCGTGGTGATCCACAGCAGTCGGTGTTGCGTCCTTCAGTGACTAGTGGTGGTCCAAATGGGACAGTGTTGGTCCTTTCAGTGACTAGTCATGATCTACAGGGGTGGTGTTAGGTCTGTCAGTGACTAGTGGTGATCCACAGGGGTCAGGGTTGGGTCTGTCAGTGAGTAGAGATGATCAACAAGCACCGACGTTGGATCTGTCAGTGACTATGGGGGATCCACTGGGGTCAGTGTTGGGTGAGTAAATGACTAGTGGTGATCCACAGGCGACATTGTTCGTCCTTTCCGTGACTAGTGGTTATCCACAGTGTTCTGTGTTGGGTCTGTCAGTGACTAGTGTTTTCCACAGGTTGGTGTTGGATCAGTCAGTGAGTTGAGGTGATTTTCATACATCGGTGTTGTGTCAACCAGTGACTAGTGCTAATCCACATGGCACAGCGTTGGTCCTTTCAGTGACTAGTGGTGATCCACTGTGGACAGTGCTGAGCCTGTTAGTGACTAGTGATGAATCACAGGGTCCAATGTTGGGTCTGTGAGTGAATAGTGGTGATCCACAGGGGACAGTGTTCGTCTGTCAGTGATTATAGGTGATCCACAGGGGACAGTGTTGGGACTGTTAATGACTTGAGGTGATTCCCATGGGTCGGTGTTGGGTCAGTCAGTGACAAGTGGTGATCTACAAGGATCGGTATTGAGTGTGTCAGTGATGCATGTTGATCCACAATGAACAGTGTTCAGTCTCTCTGTAAATTGTGGTGATCCACAGGATTCGGTGTTGTGTCAGTCAGTGACTAGTGGTGATCTACAGAGGTGGTGTTAGGTCTGTAAGTTACCAGTGTTGATCCACAGGGGTCAGGTTTGGGTCTGTCAGTGAGTAGAGCTAATCAACAAGCATCGATGTTGGATCTGTCAGTGACTCGTGGTGATCCACTGTGGACAGTGTTGAGCCTGTTAGTGACTAGTGATGAATCACAGGGTCCAGTGTTGGGTCTGTGAGTGAATAATGGTGATCCACAGGGGACAGTGTTGTTCTGTCGGTGACAATAGGTGATCCGCAGGAGTCGGAGTTGAGTCTATAAGTGACTAGATGTGATCCATGGGGTTATGTGTTGGATCTGTCAGTGATTAGTGGTGTTCCACAGTGGGCAGTGTTGCGTCTGTCTGTGAGTAGTGGTGATCCACAGGTGTCGATGTTGGGTCTGTCAGTGAGTAGTGGCATTCCACAGTGGACAGTGTTGGGTCTGTCAGTGATTAGTGGTGGTTCAAATGGGACAGTGTTGTTCCTTTCAGTGAGTAGTGATGCTCCACTGGGGACAGTATTGTGCCTTTCATTAACTTGTGGTCATCCACAGGGTACAGTGTTGGGTCTGTCTGTGAGTAGTGGTGACCGACAGGGTACAGTGTTTGATCTCTCAGTGATCAGTAGTGATCCACAGGGGTCAGTGTTGAGTCTGTCAGTGACTAGATGTGATCTACAAGCATCGATGTTGGGTCTGTCAGTGAATATTGGTGATCCATAGGAGTCAGTGTTCAGTCAGTCAGTGAATAGAGGAGATGCACAGGGGTCAGTGTTGGGTCAGTCAGTGACGAATGGCGATCTATAGGGGACAGTGTTGGGTCTGTCAGTGACTGGTGGTGATCCACAGGAATCGATGTTGCGTCTGTCAGTTACTAGTGGTGGTCCAAATGGGACAATGTTGGTCCTTTCAGTGACTAGTGGTGATCCACAGGGGTGGTGTTAGATCTGTCAGTGTCTTGAGATGATCCAGAGGTGTCAGTGTTGGGTCAGTCAGAAACAAGTGGTGATCTACAAGGGTCGGAATTGGGTCTGTCAGTGACTTGTTGTGATCCACAGTGGACTGTGTTGGGTCTGTCTGTAAATTGTAGTGATCCACAAGATTCGGTGTTGGGTCAGTCAGTGACTAGTGGTAATCTACATGGGTCGGTATTGTGTCTGTCAGTGACTCATGGTGATCCACAATGGACAATGTTGGGTCTGTCAGTAACTTGTGATGATCCACCGGGGACTGTGTTGAGATTGTTGTTGACTACAGGTGATCCACAGGGGTCGGTGTTGGGTCTGTAAATGACTAGCGGTTTCCACTGGGTTAGTGTTGGGTCGGTCTGTAACAAGTGGTGATCCACAGGGTACAGTGTTCGGTCTGTCAGTGACTCATGGTGATCCACAGGAGTCGGTGTTTCGTCTGTCAGTGGCTAGTAATGATCCACAGTGGTCAGTCTGGATTCTGTCAGTGACTAGAGGTGATCGACAAGCATCGATGTTGGGTCTGTCAGTGAGTAGTGGTGATGCACAGGGGTCAGTGTTGCGTCAGTCAGTGATGAATGTCGATCCACAGGGGCCAGTGTTGGGTCTGAAAGTGATGGTGGTGATCTACACGTGTCGGTGTTGCATCTGTCAGTTACTAGTGGTGATACGCAGGGAAGTGTTGAGTCTGTCAGTGACTTGTGGCGATCCACAGGGGTCGGTGTTGAGTCTGTCAGTGACTAGTGGTTTCCACAGGTTAGTGTTGAGTCAGTCAGTGATGAATGGCGATCCACAGGGGCCGGTGTTGTGTCTACCAGTGACTAGTGTTGATCCACATGGCACAGCATTGGTCCTTTCAATGACTAGTGGTGATCCACTGGGGACAGTGTTGAGCCTGTTAGTGATTAGTGGTGATACACAGGGGTCAGTGTTGTGTCTGTTAGTGACTACTGGTGATCCACAGGGTTCTGTGTTGGGTCTGTCAGTGACTAGTGGTGTTCCACAGTGGACAGTGTTGTGTCTGTCTGTGAGTAGTGGTGATCCACAGGTGTCGATGTTGGGTCGGTCAGTGTCTGGTGGTCTTCCACATTAGACAGTGTTGGGTCTGTCACTGACTAGAGGTGATCTTCAGGGTTCAGTACTGAATCTGTCAGTGAGTAGTTGTAATCCACAGGGGATAGTGTTGGTCCTTTCAGAGACTTGTTGTGATCCACAGGGGACAGTGTTGGGTTTTCAGGAACTCGTGTTGATCCACTGGAGTTGTTGGTGGGTCTGTCAGTGGCTCTTGGTGATCTGCAGGGGACAGTGTTGTGACTGTCAATGACTAGTTGTGATTCACAGGGGACATTGTTGGTTTTATCAATGACTGGAAGTGATCTTCTTCAGGCTGACTTCCAGGCCAAACATTTTGGCAGTTTCCGCAAAACAGGACGTCAAGCGCTGAATAGCTGACTCTGAATGGGCAACTAAAGTGGCATCGTCTGCAAAGAGTAGTTCACGGACAAGTTGCTCTTGTGTCTTGGTGTGAGCTTGCAGGCGCCTCAGATTGAAGAGTCTGCCATCCGTGCGGTACCGGATGTAAACAGCGTCTTCATTGTTGTGGTCTTTCATGGCTTGTTTCAACATCATGCTGAAGAAGATTAAAATGAGGGTTGGTGCGAGAACGCAGCTTTGCTTCACGCCATTGTTAATGGAGAAGGGTTCAGAGAGTTCATTGCTGTATCTGACCCGACCTTGTTGATTTTCGTGCAGTTGGATAAGCATGTGGAGGAACTTTGGGGGGCATCCAAGGCACTCTAGTATTTGCCAAAGCCCTTTCCTGCTCACGGTGTCGAAGGCTTTGGTGAGGTCAACAAAGGTGATGTAGAGTCCTTTGTTTTGTTCTCTGCACTCTTCTTTGAGCTGTCTGAGGGCAAAGACCATGTCAGTAGTTCCTCTGTTTGCGCGAAAGCCACACTGTGATTCTATGAGAACATTTCCGGTGACACTAGGTATTATTCTATTTTGGAGAATCCTAGTGAAGATTTTGCCTGCAATGGAGAGCAGCTTAATCCCCTGTAGTTTGAGCAGTCTGATTTCTCACCTTTGTTTTTGTCCAGGGTGATGATGATGGCATCACGAAGGTCCTGACGCAGCTTTCCTTGGTCCCAGCAGAGCTTGAAAAACTCATGCAGTTTGACATGCAGAGTTCTGCTGCCAGCCTGAAGAAAACTGAGGTCCTCCATCAGCCAGCTCCCCACCATGACTACCAGCTCCCCCCACATCTCCATCGGGCACACAAAACTCCAAATGGTCAACCAGTTTACCTATCTCGGCTGCACCATTTCATCGGATGCAAGGATCGACAACGAGATAGACAACAGACCCGCCATGGCAAATTGCTCCTTTGGAAGACTACACAAAAGAGTCTGGAAAAACAACCAACTGAAAAACCTCACAAAGATTAGCGTATACAGAGCCGTTGTCATACCCACACTCCAGTTCGGCTCTGAATCATGGGTCCTCTACTGGCATCACCTACAGCTCCTAGAACATTCCCACTAGCGTTGTCTCCGCTCTATCCTCAACATTAATTGGAGCGACTTCATCACCAACATCGAATTACTCAAGATGGTAGAGGCCAACAGTATCGAATCCACACTGCTGAAGATCCAACTGCACTGGGTAGATCACATCTCCAGAATGGAGGACCATCGCCTTCCCAAGATCGTGTCATATGGTGAGCTCTCCACTGGCCACCGTGACAGAGGTGCACCAAAGAAGAGGTACAAGGACTGCCTAAAGAAATCTCTTGGTGCCTGCCACATTGACCACCGCTAGTGGGCTGATATCACCTCAAACCATGCATCTTGGTACCTCACAGTTCGGCGGGCAGCAACCTCCTTTGAAGAAGACCGCAGAGCCCACCTCACTGACAAAAGAAAAAGGAGGAAAAACCCATCACCCAACCCACCAATTTTCTCTTGCAACCGCTGCAACCGTGCCTGCCTGTCCCACATCGGACTTGTCAGCCACAAACGTGCCTGCAGCTGACGTGAACATTACCCCTCCATAAATCTTTGACAACGAAGCCAAAGAAAAGAGAAGTGATCTACAGGAGTCGGTATAGAGTCTGTCAGTGCGTAGTGGCGTTCCACAGTGGACAGTGTTGGGTCTGTCAGTGACAAGTGGTGGTTCAAATGGGACAGTGTTGTTCCTTTCAGTGAGTAGTGATGTTCCACTGGGGACAGTGTTGAGCCTTTCAGTCACTTGTGGTAATCCACAGGGTACAGTGTTGGGTCTCTCAGTAACTGATGTGATCTACAAGAATCGATGTTGGGTCTGTCAGTGAATATTGGTGATCCATAGGCGTCAGTGTTCAGTCAGTCAGTGAGTAGAGGAGATGCACAGGGGTCAGTGTTGGGTCAGTCAGTAACGAGTGGCGATCCAAAGGGGACAACGTTGGGTCTGTCAGTGACACGTGGTGATCCACAGCAGTCAGTGTTGCATCTTTCGGTGACTAGTGGTGGTCCAAATGGGACACTGTTGGTCCTTTCAGTGACTAGTGGTGATCCACAGGGGTCTGTGTTGGGTCTGTCAGTGACTAGTGTTTTCCACAGGTTGGTGTTGGATCAGTCAGTGAGTTGAGGTAATCTACAGGCATCGGTGTTGTGCCAATCAGTGACTAGTGGTGATAGACATGGCACAGCATTGGTCATTTTAGTGACTAGTGGTGATCCACTGTTGACCCTGTTAGTGACTAGTGATGAATCTCAGGGCCCAGTGTTGGGTCTGTGAGTGAATAGTGGTGATCCACAGGGGACAGTGTTGGTCTGTCAGTGACTATAGGTGATCCACAGGAGACAGTGTTGCATCTTTTAATGACTTGTGGTGATCCACATGGATTGGTGTTGGGTCAGTCAGTGACTTGTGGTGATCTACAGGGGTGGTGTTAGGTCTGTCAGTTACTAGTGGTGATCCACAGGGGTCCGGTTTGGGTCTGTCAGTGAGTAGAGCTAATCAACAAGCATCGATGTTGTGTCTGTCAGTGACTCGTGGTGATCCACAGTGGACAGTGTTGGGTCTGACTGTAAATTGTGGTGATCCACAGGATTCCGTGTTGGGTCAATCACTGACTAGTGGTGATCTACAGGGGTCAGTATTGGGTCTGTCAGTGACTCGTGTTGATTGACAATGGACAGTGTTGACTCTGTCAGTAACTTGTGCTGATCCACAGCAGAGAGTGTTGAGATTGTCGTTGACTATAGGTGATCCACTGGGGTCATGGTTGGGTTGTAAATGACTAGTGGTTTCAACGTGGGTCAGTTAGTGACTAGTGGTGATCCTCAGGGGCCAGTACTGGGTCCGTCACTGAATAGTGGTGATCCACAGGTGTTGGTTTTGGGTCTCTCAGTGAATAGATGTGATCCATATGCATCGGTGTTGAGTCTGTCAGTGACTAGTGGTTTTCCACAGGGAACACTGTTGGGTCTCTCAGTGATCCACATGGGTCGGTGTTGGGTCAGTCAGTGACAAGTGGTGATCTACAAGGGTCGGTATTGTGTCTATCAGTGACTAGTGGTGTTCCAAAATGGACAGTGTTGGGTCTGTCAGTAATCTGTGGTGATCCACAGGGGACAGTTTTCTGATTGTCTGTGACTATAGGTGATCCACACGGATCGGTGTTTTGTCTGAAAATGACTAGTAGCGATCCACAGGGTACAGTGTTGGGTCTCTCAATGACTAGTCGTGATCCACAGGGGTCGGTGTTTGGTTTTCAGTGACTAGTGGTGGTCCAAATGGGACAGTGTTGGTACTTTCAGTGACTAATAGTGATCCACAGGGGTTGTGTTAGAGCTGTCTGTGACTAGATGTGATCTACAAGCATTGATGTTGGGTCTGTCAGTGACTAGTGGTGATCCACAGGAGTCGGTGTTGCATCTGTCAGTGACTAGTGGTGGTCCAAATGGGACAGTGGTGGTCCTTTCAGTGACTAGTGGTGATCCACAGGAGTTGTGTTAGATCTGTCAGTCAATAGTGGTGATCCACAGGGGTCAGTGTTGGGTCTGACAGTGACTAGATCTAATCAACAAGCATCGATGTTGGGTCTGTCAGTGACTCATGATGATCCACAATGGACAGTGTTGGCTCTGTCTGTAAATTGTGGTGATCCACAGGATTTGGTGTTGGGTTAATCACTGACTAGTCAGTGACTAGTGGTGATCCACAGGGGACAGTGTTGGGTCTGTCAGTGATTTGTGTTGATCAACAATGGACAGTGTTGTGTCAGTTGGTAACTTGTGGTGATCCACAGCGAACAGTGTTGAGATTGTTGTTGACTATAGGTAATCCACATGGGTCAGTGTTGGGTCTGTAAATGACTAGTGGTTTCCACGCGTCAGTTAGTGACTAGTGATGATCCTCAGGGGACAGTGCTGGGTCCATCAGAGAATAGTGGTGATCCACAGGTGTTGGTGTTGGGTCTCTCAGTGACTAGATGTGATGCATATGCATCGGTGTTGAGTCCGTCATTGACTAGTGGTTTTCCACATGGGACAGTGTTGGTCCTTTCAGTGACTAGTGGTGATCCACAGGGTACAGTAATGGGTCTCTCAGTGACTAGTAGGGATACACAGGGGTCAGTATTGGGACTGTAGGTGACTAGAGGTGATCCACAGGGGACAGTGTTGGGTCTCTCAGTGACTGGTGATGATCCACAGGAGTCGGTGTTGTGTCTGTCAGTTACTGGAGGTGGTCCAAATGGGACAATGTTGGTCCTTTCAGTGACTAGTAGTGATCCACAGGGGTGCTGTTAGATCTGTCAATGTCTTGAGGTGATCCACAGGGGTCGGTGTTGGGTCAGTCAGAGACAAGTGGTGATGTACAAGGGTTGCTATTGGGTCTGTCAGTGACTTGTTGTGATCCACAGTGTTGGGTGTGTCTGTAAATTGTGGTGATCCACAAAATTTGGTGTTGGGATTGTCGTTGACTACAGCTGATCCACAGGGGTCGGTGTTGGGTCTGTAAATGACTAGCGGTTTCCACTGGGTCAGTGTTGGGTCAGTCTGTGACAAGAGGCGATCCACAGGGTACAGTGTTCGGTCTGCCAGTGACTCGTGGTGATCCACAGGCATCGGTGTTGCATCTGTCAGTTACTAGTGGTGGTCCAAATGGGAAAGTGTTGGTCCTGTCAGTGATTAATGGTGATCCACAGGGATGGTGTCAGGTCTGTCAGTGGCTAGTGCTGATCCACAGGGGTCAGTCTGGGGTCTCTCCGTGACTAGCGGTGATCGACCAGCATCGATGTTGGGTCTGTCAGTGACTAGTGGTGATATGCAGGGGTCAGTGTTGTGTCTGTCAGTGACTAGTGGTGATTCATAGGGGATAGTGTTGTTCCTTTCAGACACTAGTTGTGATCCACAAGGGACAGTGTTAGGTTTTCAGGAACTAGTGTTGATCCACAGGAGTCGGTGTTGGGTCAGTCAGAGACAAGTGGTGATGTACAAGGGTTGCTATTGGGTCTGTCAGTGACTTGTTGTGATCCACAGTGGACAGTGTTGGGTCTGTCTGTAAATTGTGGTGATCCACAAAATTTGGTGTTGGGTCAGTCAGTGACTAGTAGTGATCCACAGGGAACAGAGTTGGGTCTGTCAGTGACTAGTGGTGATCCACAGTGGACAGTGTTGGGTCTGTCTGTAAATTGTGGTGATCCACAAAATTTGGTGTTGGGTCAGTCAGTGACTAGTAGTGATCCACAGGGAACAGAGTTGGGTCTGTCAGTGACTAGTGGTGATCCACAGGGGACAGTGTTGGGTCTGTCATTGACTAGTGGTGATCCACAGGGGACAGTGTTGTGCCTGTAAGTGACTCGTGATGATCCACAGGGGTTGGTATTGAGCCTGTTAGTGTCTAGTAGTGATCCACAGGGGACAGTGTTGGGCCTGTCAGTGAGTGGAGATGATCCACAGGGGACAGTCTTGGGTCTGTCAGCGACTATGGTGATCCGCAGGGGACAGTGTTGTGACTAGTGGTTTTCCACAGGGTTCTGTTGGGTCTGTCAGTGACTAGAATCGATCCACAGGGGTCAGTGTTGGGTCAGTCAGTGACTCGTGGTGATCAACAAGGGACAGTGTTGGTCCTTTCAATGACTAGTGTTGAATCTGTTAGTGACTAGTGCCCGACAGCGAGGGTAGGTGCACCCCCGCTGATTTAGCTGGACTCACAGACAGCAGGTGACTTGTCAGTGGATGAAGAGAGTGATATCCGAGAAGAGGCATTGAGAACAAACGACGGGGGGACGTTAAGAAAGCGCACTAGGAATAGCTACTGGATCCCGGTAAGAGGAATTTTACTTACCTGTTAGTATGGGAGGTGTGAGTAGCAGGGGAGATAGTCCTAAGGAAGGATGGGACCATCAGATAACTAAACAAAGTCCATTAGGATTAATGCTATCTGATTGGGGTGCGGGGAGAACCCGCGGGAAATACAAACAGACCATGGTCAGGTATTGCTGTCTGGAATGGGTTAAAAACCCGATAAAAGGGAATTCGGTATATTGGCCAAAGTTCGGATCCGACGAGGACTGGATGTGTCAGGCATTGAACATCTGGCTCTATCAAAATCAAAGAGATAATATTGAGAGCAGAGAATATGCAGCCTGCTGGCTCAGTGGATCAGTTGATCAACTGGTTTTGAATGAAAAGGAATGTAAGGACAAGAAGGATGAGGAACCTTTTGTCCCTGAAACACAAGGATGGGATGTGTTACATTCCCTTCCTCAACCTTATACTCCTCCTATGCCAGCTCCTATCTTTCCCCTCTCTCCTTAACCTTCCCCTCCTCCCCCACAGCTAAAGAAAGGAGAAGAAAGTAAGGGTGGTATGATGACCCATTCACCAAGTACTAGATTACCACCTCAGTTGACAAGAGAGGGAGGAGACTTTGATTCAGAACAGTGTGAGACCCTCCAGGAGGGAAGGGCAGAACTAATGAATTGTATTCTGTTCACTTCAAACTGAGGCTCCAGACTCCTGTCTTGCAGTTAGCGGTATGGAGCCCTCTCAATAGATTTAGTACATTTGTTCTACACATTCAGCAGTCAAGGTATGTGAGCTTAAAGATCGCCCACCTCTGAAGAATAAAGAAACCTCTGGGGAATCCAATAAGTTTAATTCATTTCCCGGAGAGCAGGAACCTAGACATTATAAAGGAGAGGATAAGCCAGAAATTAACTGGATGAGACTTTTACGGGAAGTTCCCGTGGGAGGGGGTCTCGGTTTCGTAAATGTGCCCCTGACTAGTATGGAGGTGCGTAACTTTAAGAGAGAAATTACCTCCCTGATAGAGGATCCTCAGGGATGTGCTGAACAATTAGATCAATTTTTGGGACCAAATATATATATACATTGGATGAGTTAACATCAATCTTTAGGGCTCTGTTCACTTTGGATGAACGTGGAATGATTTGCCAGGCAGGGATTAGAGTCTGGGATAGGGAACACCAAGGGGGAACCAGAGGCGATACCTGGGGAACTTAAATTCCCCCTGGCAAAACCAAATTGGGATAAGAATAATAATGATGGTCACACATTAATGGAGGAATATAGGGTTAATCTGATAAAAGGAATCAGGGAATCTGTTCCAAAGGGACAGAATTTTAAGAAAGCATTTGAGGTTTCCCAAGGTCCCGAGGAGACCCCCTCTGCATTTCTGAATAGATTGCGTATGGCCAAACAGCAATATGGGGGTCTGGATATAGAATCCGCAGCGGGTGAACAATTGGTATTAACGGGCTTCGTTACAAACTCAGCCCCAGACATTAGGAGAAAATTGCAGAAGACTGAGAATTGGCATGAACAGGGAATAACACAGCTTTTACAGATCGCACAAAGGGCATACGTCCAGAGGTCTGAGGATAAACAGAAAGGAAAGGCTAAGATTTTGATGCAGGCAGTCAAGGAAGTTATGGAGGGACAGCAGGGAAATGTTAGGGGCTGTGTGCCAGCTCCTGGACGTTGGGAGAAGCGCCAGGAGTGGGAGAGTAGAGACCAGAGATAATTTCATAAATCACGACTTCTCACTTCAATCACTGACCAATATTAATTAAAATTCATGCTAAAATGTAAATGTCATAAATGATCGTTTATCAATACTGTAGAATGAGCGAATTTAACTACCAGTTAATTTCAATTTATGAAATAAATTGTATTCAAACGTGATTTTGCACAGGGAGTACGTGAGAGTTGAGCAATGTTATAACATTTGCAGGGAGAAATGTTTGCGCAAATAGGGTGAGTTCTATACGTCTTATTTTTTTTTAAGTGTATGTAAG